>NC_138985.1:7411494-8717242 GCF_964341445.2 Mesoplodon mirus | reverse complement strand
TGGGTATGGTAAATAGTGCTGCAATGAACATTGTGGTGAATGTGTCTTTTTGATTTATGGTTTTCTCTGGCTATATGCCCAGAAGTGGGATTGCTGGATCCTATGGTAATTCTATTTTTAGTTTTTTAAGGAACCTCCATGCTGTTCTCCATAGTGACTGTATCAATTTACATTCCCACCAATAGTGGAAGAGGGTTCCTTTGGTCCACACCCTCCCCAGCATTTGTTGTTTGTACAATGTCTGATGATGCCCATTCTAACGGGTGTGAGGTGATACCTCACTGTAGTTTTGATGTGCATTTCTCTGATGATGAGTGATGTTGAGCAGCTTTTCATGTGCGTCTTGGCCATCTCTGTGTCTTCTTTGAAGAAACGTCTATTTAGATCTTCTGCCCATTTTTGTATTGGGTTGTTTGTTTTTTTTAATATTAAGCTGCATGAGCTGTTATATATATTGGAGATTAAACCTTTGTCCGTGGATTCGTTTGCAAATATTTTCTCCCATTCTGAGGGTTGCCTTTTTCCATTCCCTTTTTCTTTAACAAAGAAAGAAAGAAAGCAAAAGAAGCAGAACCCTAATGTGCAGAACAAATATGCAGAACAAAATATGCCTCTTGAAAGTGTCGTTTTGAAATATGGACGTCTTTTGAATTTTTTGGTCGATATATGACCCCAGGATTTGTTTTCAGGGCAGGTGTCATTTACAGGCCTGTAATGATTTTGAATATCAACTGACCATTAGCGCTGGGATTAAAGGTGCTGTTGTGTGAAACGGCCACAAGGGGGCAGCAGTTCTCCCTTACCAAATCTGGTTACTAGGGCAGCAGAGCCTCAGTGGAAGTCGTGTTCTAGGTTGTAATTTAGAATGGAATGTGCCAGGAAAAGGCCCCTTAAGTTTGTCTCACTACTTCTTGTTCGTTTTTTTAATTTAATTTTTTTATTTTTTTTTATCACAGCGTGTTTGATTACAATGTTTGGCTTGTTGCAGGTGTGCAAGATGTGGTTCTTTTACACATATACATATGTCTGTTCTTGCTGGGATCCTTTTCCCATATACGTTATGACAGAATGTTGAGTAGTCTTCTCTTGGTATTCTGTAGGTCTTTGGTGATTATATATTTCACCTGTGTTTGTATATGTCTGTTAACCCCAATCTCGTAATGTATCCAATCCTCACACCTTTCCGTTGGTGAACCATAAGATTCTTTAATGAATCTGGGATTGCCCTTCTCTGTGGAAATATCTTCACTGGTATCCATTTTTAGGTAACACCTATAAGTGATATCATACGATACGCGTCTTTCTCTTTCTGACTTACTACAAGTCACGTGATCACCTCTAGACTCATCTACGGTGCTGCAAATGGCATTGTGTCCTTTTCTTCCATGGCTAATATTCTGTCTGTACATGTACCAGTTCTTCTTTGTCCACTCATCTGTTGATGGACTTTTTGGTTGCTTCCACGTCATGGCTATTGTAATGCTGCGGCAATGCACGTTTGCCTGCCTGTGTCTTTCCAATTCTGTCTTCTTAGGTTATAGGCCCAGGAGTGGGCCTGCTGGATCATATGGTAGCGGAATGTTTACCTTGTAGAGGCACCTCCAGTCTGTTCTCATTAGTGGCTCTTACCAGGTTACGTCCCGCTTAAAGTTGAGGTTATGCACTTCTCCACAACACCTTCAGCATTTTTTGTTTGTAGTTTTTTTGCTGATGTGTGTTCTGACTAGTGTGAGCCGATACAACTTTGTGGCTGGATTTGCATGCGTCTCATAATCCCTTGAAATTGTGCTTTCTGGCATGTCCTTCTTTTCTTCAACTGTGAGTACAGCTTACCTCTTCAAATTGTCTTCGTGAAGTGTGTGTGACATTTAGAAATATTTTGGCCATTACCTCCCCCAAGACGTTTTGAGGGCAGGTTTCATTTACAGCCCACCAGTACTTCTGCCTATGAAGTGACCCTTAGCACAGGTCTTAAAGCTGCTGTTGCAGGTAACGGCCAGAGGGCGGCAGCATTTCTGCTTTTCCCCACCTGGGAACTAGGGAAACAGACCATCCGGGCAGTGGTGTTCCTCGGTTATATATTAGAGTGGAATGTGCCCCCAAAAGCTGATGTCTCCTTACTTATGTTTGTTTTATAAATTGTATTTATATATATTTTTTATTGGAGTCATATTCCATTGTGTACATGGACCACTTCTTCTTTGTGCATTCCTCTGATGATGGACATTTTCGTAGCTTCCAAGTGTTGGCTATGGTAAATATTGCTGGAGTGGAGGATTGCCAGCCTGTGTTTTTTTTTTTTTTTTTTTGCGGTACGTGGGCCTCTCACTGCGGTGGACCCCCCCCATTGCAGAGCACAGGCTCCGGACGCGCAGGCCCAGCAGCCCTAGCTCACGGGACAAGCCGCTCCGCGGCACGTGGGATCTTCCCGACCCGGAGCATGAATGCGTGTCCCCTGCATTGGCAGGCGGGCTCTCAACCACTGCGCCACCAGTGAAGCCCAGCCTGTGTTTCTTTGATTCTCATCCCCTCAGGCGATAGGCCCAGCAGTGGGTATGCTTGATTGAATGGTAGCTCAGTATTTACCTTTACAAGGCACCTCATTTTTGTTTTCATTACTGGCTCTTACCATGTCCCACTTTGGACCAAGGGTAGGCATTTCTCTAAAACCCCTTCAGCATTTACTTTTTGCAGAATTCTTGCTGATGGCCATTCTGACTGGTGTGAGCGGATAGGTTTTTGTAATTTGGATTTGCATATCTTTAATTATTCCTAATGTTCAGCATTTTTCCATGCCGTTTTAAATTTCTTTTTTTGGCCATTACACTATGCTTTTATTAGAAAAAAAAAATATATATATGTATTGGGGAACATTAAATATCTTGGATGTGCTAATGAGAAAATCATTTTCTCTACATGGACTGAATTTTTACTTGGAGACATGTTTTCCTACTAAAGGGAAGACTAAAGAAGGATTTTACTGTCGACCAGGCAAGACACCTCCCCAAAGATGACAATGCCTTGGACAGTGTTTATGGCGGGCTGGGGCACCTGGAATCCTTGGCCCATACTGGCAGGTACTAACTGGAAACACACTCTTCCTGGGGGACAAGGATGGGAGGCACCTTAGGCCCAGCTGCTCATCGTCGAACCTTACACTTTTCAAACTATGTTGGTGTCTGACTTCCCTTTCCCTGACAGAACAACTCTGGCCCTTGGAGGTGGCTTTATGACTGCAGGCTGTAGAACCCATCATTCTCCCTTGCTCTGGGTAGGAGGTAAGCCTATGGTAGCAGAAACCCCCACATACTGGGACTTGGAATTCCACTCTGTGCTCATTTAACTCTGTGGCATGAAGTCCATGGTGAATTGCTCTTTTGTCTTCTACGATCTGTCCAACAGCTGTCATGAGTGCCTGACCCTCAGCAGTCTCACTCTTCAAGATTGATCTGCTTTTGACTGATCCGTGACTCCGGGCAGTGGCTGATATGGGCTTTTTTTTTTCTTTGCAGAGCATCTCGACCATTGACTTTTTTATTGGGGAAAATCCACTTTAAAAATAGCCTCATCCTTTTTCTGAAGAGGCTTTCTGGAGGGCTATATTTCTTCTCTGGCATGAGCTGGAGACATCTGCTCCCAATAGAGTCTGTTATGCCCCTGACCTGGGCAGGGCGGCTCATACTTCCAGCTTGAGGGGTCCCTCATTCTTTAAACCTCTCTTCGTGCTCTCCTGGCTTATGCCTCCTACGGTCCTCTCTTTTGTAAGTAGGGGCAATCATCTTGCTCTGGCTCTTCCATGAGTCTTGGAGTTTTGAAGTTTGGGGCTCCTGCTGCCCTAGGTTGCTCCTTTGGCCTTCCATAAGGCCACTTGGCTCCTGGGAAGCTAACGTGTCTCTGGTGGGGACTCTCTGGGGATGGCACTGAGGCACCTGAGAAGCCAAGTTGTCTGCAGCAAGGAACCTGTGTTTGGGAAAGTCCTGAAGCTGGTTGTCTGACTGTACCTTTACTTTGGAGTTAAACTCACTAGCAACCTCCATGTTAAGGCATGGCTCACCTAGATGTTGGAAAACAGACATCCTAGGTAGTAGGAAACTTTTACTGGCCCCCGGCACCTCTAAACTCCTCATAGGTACATCTGTGGTTTGGGATTTTGTCAACACTTTGGTTTCCAAGATAACACTAGACTGTGGTTGAAGAGCAGGAGACTCCTTGTCCTCCACAGCCTCCCTGGCCTCTTCACCTCTCAAAGATTGGGATCCTAAGTTCACCTCCATCACTGTTACCCTATGGCAGGGGCCTCCTGAGGCCTGACCACCACTCTCCTCTCTTGGCTCGTTCCTGACCATTGCTGAACTTGGACCTGGCTCTAGGCTGTCCCTCTTGACCCACTCCACAGTCTCACTCTTCCAGGTTCTGCCCACAAGGCTGAGTGTGAGGGACTGAGAAGGTGGCCTGCCCTGCTGTGCAGTCAGAGAAGCCTTTGAGGGCCCATGGTAGTCACCAGGTGGAATCGCTCCCAGGGCACTCTGGATTTCCTTACACACAGTGGAGGGGACAAGGAGAGGCCTCTTCAGGGCAGGAACGGACTCTTCTGTTCTCACCTTCTCTCCTGAATGAGCCTGAGGAGGTTTCTCCGGGAACTCAGCAAACGTGACTGTTGAGTGGGACCCAGATACACAGGTGGCTGAAGGGGACGAGGCTAACCGCAGGGTGGTGGAGGGTTGGAACTTTGTCGACTTCAAGAGATTGATGGGCTTGAGGACCTTGAGGGGTAGGGTCCACCCGTGCTTTACCCAAAACCTTGTAATATGTGCTTCCAGCACCTCTCGAGTGTCTTGAACCAGGAAGGAAACCCTACAGGAGGTGTTCCTGCAGGGTTCCCAACCCTTCAAGCAGTATCCTCCACAGGCTCCAGCAGGCACTGCTTTGCACATCTCACCAGGAGGGTCTTGACATGAGAGCTGATGAAAGTCGCCCTTGCCAGGAAGCCTCCCCAGGCAGCTCCGCAGAGGTGAAGCCAGGTTGTGAGTCCCCTCCAGTTCTTCCAGGCAATCTCTGCAAGCTTTCAAAGATCGACTTTTCTTCCTACTCCTGCTCCTCCCCTTCAGCTCTACTTGATGCTTCCTGATGTTTCTAGGTCTCCTAGGTGGTGCTAAGAATGGATTACTCTGGAAGCAGGGGAGTAACACGAGGAAGAGCCCCAGTCCACACAGGAAGCCAAGGATGATATCAATCACCCAGGAAGTTGGGCTGGATCTCAGCCAGATAGCAACAGTGTTTTTCAAAGAAAAGAGATTCTCCGTCTTCTGAACTGCATTGCCGCCCTCAGGCAACAGAGCCCTGGGAGTTCACTTGATGGCAGAACCCCAGGCCTGCATCACAGAGCTGTGGCCTTGTCACAAAGGGCTCCTGAGTGTGGGGGAGGGGCACTAAGAGCAATAGGCTGAATCACTGCCCCTCCTTCCCGTCCAGACCTTTATCCAGCTTTATCCCGAGAGAGCTGCGGAGAGCCACAGCGGCGGACAGGTGGCGGCGCCGGGGCTGGGCGCCGGTGGGGCCGCCCGGACGGCCCCCGGGCCCGCAGCGGAGTCTGGGTCCGGGCCAGCCACCCCCGGAGCGTCGGGTGTGCCGCTGCCTTCCAGGGCCGCCTTCGGGCCGCATGGAGCGGCCCCTCTGGCGCTCTGTGGTGGTGGTGGTGGAGGGGGGGCGGAGGAGGTGGGGCCTGCAGCGGTGGCCGGCGGGGGGCGGAGCTGGCGGCCACCGCCGCGGGCGACTAAAGGAGAAGGCGGAGCCGCAGCGGGAGGCCAAAAGCCTACAGCACCCGGTATTCCCAGGCGGTCTCCCATCCAAGTACTAACCAGGCCCGACCCTGCTTAGCTTCCGAGATCAGACGAGATCGGGCGCGTTCAGGGTGGTATGGCCGTAGACGGGGGCGGGGACCGCGGGCTGCCTCTTGAGGCCCAGCTTCGCTTGTCCTTGCGCCTTACCGCCGTCCCCGCGGCCAGCCCGCCCCGGCAGCGCCCCGCCGCCCGCCCAGGCAGGGCAACGGAGGCCTCGGGTACCGGGGCGTGGCGGAGGGGCCGTTTTAAACTTCTGGTACAGAAAAACAGAAAAAAACGGAGAGTACAATTAACCTCTTGAAATTGTCCTCTTGCGTGCTTGCCCTCTTTAGAAGTTTTGGGTCCATTTTCGACCCCAGGGTTGTTTTTCAGGGCAGGTGCCATTTACAGGCTGCAATGAGTGTGAATATTTAGCGACCATGAGCACTGGGTTTAAAGCTGCTGTTGTGGCAAACGGCCACAAGGCGGCAGCATTTCTCCATTCCCAAATCTGGTTACGAGGGCAGCAGAGCCTTTCGGGGACCAATGGAATACAGAAGAAGGCATCACTGAAGTCTAATACGGAATACCGTGTCCTGGTGGATGGTAGAATGACCAGCAGGGTGTAGGAATTAGGAACTACCGGATGTATATCCTCGGTGGCTTCACTGACTGTCCCGACATCGTTTACCAGGTCCCCAGCAGCCCACGGGGCTCTCGTGGTCAGGGCAATCCCAGGATATGGAGCTCACCTGGGCAGGCCCCCCCTCCCCAGCAGCCCATGGCGCTCTCGTGGTCAGGCCCCTCCCAGGATACGGAGCTGCCCTGGGCAGGTACCCCGGCAGGGCTGGGCACACAGGTACCGTGCACGTAGCCCTCATTGCAGAGCAGCCCAGATCACCTGTCACTCAGAGCTGACACAGAGCACCTCAGAGCAGGACTTGAGCTAACAAACAGCAGCTCCGACGGGTCTGTGACCCTGGGCATCACTCTGTGCGGCCTCCCTCTGCCTGGTCTTCCAGAGGCTTCCACCGCAGCCGGGGCACCAGGCCTCTGTCTCCACCCATCACCCCTGCTCTCCCTGACTCCTGGGTTCCTCTCATTAGGAGAGGGTCTTCTTGAAGTTGTCTCCCACTCATGGGCCAGATAAAAGGATTAGAAAACAAGCCGGAGCTGCAGCCCCTTGTCTATCCAGACTCTCAGGAGCCCACACCTGTTCCTTGGACCTGGCCGGTTCAGCGAGGTCCATTTTCTGCACTGTGAGTCCCTGAGGGGTGAGGATGGGCTGACCTGGGCAGCCTGACCCTGCCGGCCAGCCCTCCCCAGGTGTGCCTGGGTTGAGGTCCATATAAACACGGCTCCAGGCAGCAAGAGCCCCTGCAGCTGTGCCTGACGCCATATTCTCTGCCCCGTCAGCAGTCTCGGGGCTGTGCTGGTGGGAGGGAGTGAGGGGCCACGGCTCTGTGGGTGGCCCGGTGTGAGTGGGGCTCTGCTGGACTTTCTGCAGGAGTTGCCGGGCTGCCACCTGCTAAAGAAGAGGATGTGTCACCCATACCTTCCGTTGGAATTTCTCCCCGGGCAGAGGTGAGGAAGGAAAAAAGCAGTGGGGGCCGGGACAGGAGGAGTATCTCAGGCAGGGAAATGGAAAGCTTCCAGAAGAGCGCCCGGGGCCAGGACCATCCTGGCTGGCCTGCAGGCACCAAGTCGGCCTGCGTGCTGTCGCTGGTGTGGCTCCACGGCCCTTCCTCTAGGCTTTCAAGTCCTTGGACATATTCAGGTGTTTTACCTGGGAAGGGTGGGAACAGTTCAGCAGCAGCTGGCCTGGGGCTCGGCTCACGTTTACTCACAGACGCCTCGGCACGGTCCCCCAGCTTTGCAATGAGGACGCTCCTTGCGGGGGTGGGGGGGCTGCTGGCTGCATGGGAGATGATTCCCCACCTCTGACCAACTTCAGAATTGTTTGCCGCTGGAGCCAGTGGCCTGATAGGGTTTTCCTGTGTATAACTGGTGGGTTCTGGTTTTTTTTTTTTTTTTCTTTTTTGGTTCAAGTTAGATTTTATTCCTCTTCTATGTATTTATAGATATAAGCATGGAAATAATTCATTCCTATAAATACATCTGTGTGAAGGGAAGAAGTTTTTTTCCGTTTTATTTTAAAATTTTATTTATTTTTAAAAATTTTGAAATTTAAGTTTATTTTGTTATTCAGCAGGATTATTATTAGTTATCTATTTTATGCATATACATGTATACAGGACAATCCCAATCTCCCGACTCATCCCACCACCAACAACCCATGGCTTCCCCCCTCTTGGTGTCCATACGTTTGTTCTCTACCTCTGTGTCTCTATTTCTGCCCTGCAAGCCGGGTCATCTGTACCATTTTTCTAGGTTCCACATATATGCATTAATATACAATATTTGTTTTTCTCCTTCTGACTTACTACACTCTGCATGACAGTCTCTAGATCCGTCGACGTCTCCACAGATGACCCAGTTTCGTTCCTTTTTATGGCTGAGTAATATTCCGTTTTATATATGGACCACATCATTATCCGTTCGTCTGTCTGTGGGCATTTAGGTTGCTTCCATTACCTGGGTATGGTAAATAGTGCTGCAATGAACATTGTGGTGAATGTGTCTTTTTGATTTATGGTTTTCTCTGGCTATATGCCCAGAAGTGGGATTGCTGGATCCTATGGTAATTCTATTTTTAGTTTTTTAAGGAACCTCCATGCTGTTCTCCATAGTGACTGTATCAATTTACATTCCCACCAATAGTGGAAGAGGGTTCCTTTGGTCCACACCCTCCCCAGCATTTGTTGTTTGTACAATGTCTGATGATGCCCATTCTAACGGGTGTGAGGTGATACCTCACTGTAGTTTTGATGTGCATTTCTCTGATGATGAGTGATGTTGAGCAGCTTTTCATGTGCGTCTTGGCCATCTCTGTGTCTTCTTTGAAGAAACGTCTATTTAGATCTTCTGCCCATTTTTGTATTGGGTTGTTTGTTTTTTTTAATATTAAGCTGCATGAGCTGTTATATATATTGGAGATTAAACCTTTGTCCGTGGATTCGTTTGCAAATATTTTCTCCCATTCTGAGGGTTGCCTTTTTCCATTCCTTTTTCTTTAACAAAGAAAGAAAGAAAGCAAAAGAAGCAGAACCCTAATGTGCAGAACAAATATGCAGAACAAAATATGCCTCTTGAAAGTGTCGTTTTGAAATATGGACGTCTTTTGAATTTTTTGGTCGATATATGACCCCAGGATTTGTTTTCAGGGCAGGTGTCATTTACAGGCCTGTAATGATTTTGAATATCAACTGACCATTAGCGCTGGGATTAAAGGTGCTGTTGTGTGAAACGGCCACAAGGGGGCAGCAGTTCTCCCTTACCAAATCTGGTTACTAGGGCAGCAGAGCCTCAGTGGAAGTCGTGTTCTAGGTTGTAATTTAGAATGGAATGTGCCAGGAAAAGGCCCCTTAAGTTTGTCTCACTACTTCTTGTTCGTTTTTTTAATTTAATTTTTTTATTTTTTTTTATCACAGCGTGTTTGATTACAATGTTTGGCTTGTTGCAGGTGTGCAAGATGTGGTTCTTTTACACATATACATATGTCTGTTCTTGCTGGGATCCTTTTCCCATATACGTTATGACAGAATGTTGAGTAGTCTTCTCTTGGTATTCTGTAGGTCTTTGGTGATTATATATTTCACCTGTGTTTGTATATGTCTGTTAACCCCAATCTCGTAATGTATCCAATCCTCACACCTTTCCGTTGGTGAACCATAAGATTCTTTAATGAATCTGGGATTGCCCTTCTCTGTGGAAATATCTTCACTGGTATCCATTTTTAGGTAACACCTATAAGTGATATCATACGATACGCGTCTTTCTCTTTCTGACTTACTACAAGTCACGTGATCACCTCTAGACTCATCTACGGTGCTGCAAATGGCATTGTGTCCTTTTCTTCCATGGCTAATATTCTGTCTGTACATGTACCAGTTCTTCTTTGTCCACTCATCTGTTGATGGACTTTTTGGTTGCTTCCACGTCATGGCTATTGTAATGCTGCGGCAATGCACGTTTGCCTGCCTGTGTCTTTCCAATTCTGTCTTCTTAGGTTATAGGCCCAGGAGTGGGCCTGCTGGATCATATGGTAGCGGAATGTTTACCTTGTAGAGGCACCTCCAGTCTGTTCTCATTAGTGGCTCTTACCAGGTTACGTCCCGCTTAAAGTTGAGGTTATGCACTTCTCCACAACACCTTCAGCATTTTTTGTTTGTAGTTTTTTTGCTGATGTGTGTTCTGACTAGTGTGAGCCGATACAACTTTGTGGCTGGATTTGCATGCGTCTCATAATCCCTTGAAATTGTGCTTTCTGGCATGTCCTTCTTTTCTTCAACTGTGAGTACAGCTTACCTCTTCAAATTGTCTTCGTGAAGTGTGTGTGACATTTAGAAATATTTTGGCCATTACCTCCCCCAAGACGTTTTGAGGGCAGGTTTCATTTACAGCCCACCAGTACTTCTGCCTATGAAGTGACCCTTAGCACAGGTCTTAAAGCTGCTGTTGCAGGTAACGGCCAGAGGGCGGCAGCATTTCTGCTTTTCCCCACCTGGGAACTAGGGAAACAGACCATCCGGGCAGTGGTGTTCCTCGGTTATATATTAGAGTGGAATGTGCCCCCAAAAGCTGATGTCTCCTTACTTATGTTTGTTTTATAAATTGTATTTATATATATTTTTTATTGGAGTCATATTCCATTGTGTACATGGACCACTTCTTCTTTGTGCATTCCTCTGATGATGGACATTTTCGTAGCTTCCAAGTGTTGGCTATGGTAAATATTGCTGGAGTGGAGGATTGCCAGCCTGTGTTTTTTTTTTTTTTTTTTGCGGTACGTGGGCCTCTCACTGCGGTGGACCCCCCCATTGCAGAGCACAGGCTCCGGACGCGCAGGCCCAGCAGCCCTAGCTCACGGGACAAGCCGCTCCGCGGCACGTGGGATCTTCCCGACCCGGAGCATGAATGCGTGTCCCCTGCATTGGCAGGCGGGCTCTCAACCACTGCGCCACCGGTGAAGCCCAGCCTGTGTTTCTTTGATTCTCATCCCCTCAGGCGATAGGCCCAGCAGTGGGTATGCTTGATTGAATGGTAGCTCAGTATTTACCTTTACAAGGCACCTCATTTTTGTTTTCATTACTGGCTCTTACCATGTCCCACTTTGGACCAAGGGTAGGCATTTCTCTAAAACCCCTTCAGCATTTACTTTTTGCAGAATTCTTGCTGATGGCCATTCTGACTGGTGTGAGCGGATAGGTTTTTGTAATTTGGATTTGCATATCTTTAATTATTCCTAATGTTCAGCATTTTTCCATGCCGTTTTAAATTTCTTTTTTTGGCCATTACACTATGCTTTTATTAGAAAAAAAAATATATATATATATGTATTGGGGAACATTAAATATCTTGGATGTGCTAATGAGAAAATCATTTTCTCTACATGGACTGAATTTTTACTTGGAGACATGTTTTCCTACTAAAGGGAAGACTAAAGAAGGATTTTACTGTCGACCAGGCAAGACACCTCCCCAAAGATGACAATGCCTTGGACAGTGTTTATGGCGGGCTGGGGCACCTGGAATCCTTGGCCCATACTGGCAGGTACTAACTGGAAACACACTCTTCCTGGGGGACAAGGATGGGAGGCACCTTAGGCCCAGCTGCTCATCGTCGAACCTTACACTTTTCAAACTATGTTGGTGTCTGACTTCCCTTTCCCTGACAGAACAACTCTGGCCCTTGGAGGTGGCTTTATGACTGCAGGCTGTAGAACCCATCATTCTCCCTTGCTCTGGGTAGGAGGTAAGCCTATGGTAGCAGAAACCCCCACATACTGGGACTTGGAATTCCACTCTGTGCTCATTTAACTCTGTGGCATGAAGTCCATGGTGAATTGCTCTTTTGTCTTCTACGATCTGTCCAACAGCTGTCATGAGTGCCTGACCCTCAGCAGTCTCACTCTTCAAGATTGATCTGCTTTTGACTGATCCGTGACTCCGGGCAGTGGCTGATATGGGCTTTTTTTTTTCTTTGCAGAGCATCTCGACCATTGACTTTTTTATTGGGGAAAATCCACTTTAAAAATAGCCTCATCCTTTTTCTGAAGAGGCTTTCTGGAGGGCTATATTTCTTCTCTGGCATGAGCTGGAGACATCTGCTCCCAATAGAGTCTGTTATGCCCCTGACCTGGGCAGGGCGGCTCATACTTCCAGCTTGAGGGGTCCCTCATTCTTTAAACCTCTCTTCGTGCTCTCCTGGCTTATGCCTCCTACGGTCCTCTCTTTTGTAAGTAGGGGCAATCATCTTGCTCTGGCTCTTCCATGAGTCTTGGAGTTTTGAAGTTTGGGGCTCCTGCTGCCCTAGGTTGCTCCTTTGGCCTTCCATAAGGCCACTTGGCTCCTGGGAAGCTAACGTGTCTCTGGTGGGGACTCTCTGGGGATGGCACTGAGGCACCTGAGAAGCCAAGTTGTCTGCAGCAAGGAACCTGTGTTTGGGAAAGTCCTGAAGCTGGTTGTCTGACTGTACCTTTACTTTGGAGTTAAACTCACTAGCAACCTCCATGTTAAGGCATGGCTCACCTAGATGTTGGAAAACAGACATCCTAGGTAGTAGGAAACTTTTACTGGCCCCCGGCACCTCTAAACTCCTCATAGGTACATCTGTGGTTTGGGATTTTGTCAACACTTTGGTTTCCAAGATAACACTAGACTGTGGTTGAAGAGCAGGAGACTCCTTGTCCTCCACAGCCTCCCTGGCCTCTTCACCTCTCAAAGATTGGGATCCTAAGTTCACCTCCATCACTGTTACCCTATGGCAGGGGCCTCCTGAGGCCTGACCACCACTCTCCTCTCTTGGCTCGTTCCTGACCATTGCTGAACTTGGACCTGGCTCTAGGCTGTCCCTCTTGACCCACTCCACAGTCTCACTCTTCCAGGTTCTGCCCACAAGGCTGAGTGTGAGGGACTGAGAAGGTGGCCTGCCCTGCTGTGCAGTCAGAGAAGCCTTTGAGGGCCCATGGTAGTCACCAGGTGGAATCGCTCCCAGGGCACTCTGGATTTCCTTACACACAGTGGAGGGGACAAGGAGAGGCCTCTTCAGGGCAGGAACGGACTCTTCTGTTCTCACCTTCTCTCCTGAATGAGCCTGAGGAGGTTTCTCCGGGAACTCAGCAAACGTGACTGTTGAGTGGGACCCAGATACACAGGTGGCTGAAGGGGACGAGGCTAACCGCAGGGTGGTGGAGGGTTGGAACTTTGTCGACTTCAAGAGATTGATGGGCTTGAGGACCTTGAGGGGTAGGGTCCACCCGTGCTTTACCCAAAACCTTGTAATATGTGCTTCCAGCACCTCTCGAGTGTCTTGAACCAGGAAGGAAACCCTACAGGAGGTGTTCCTGCAGGGTTCCCAACCCTTCAAGCAGTATCCTCCACAGGCTCCAGCAGGCACTGCTTTGCACATCTCACCAGGAGGGTCTTGACATGAGAGCTGATGAAAGTCGCCCTTGCCAGGAAGCCTCCCCAGGCAGCTCCGCAGAGGTGAAGCCAGGTTGTGAGTCCCCTCCAGTTCTTCCAGGCAATCTCTGCAAGCTTTCAAAGATCGACTTTTCTTCCTACTCCTGCTCCTCCCCTTCAGCTCTACTTGATGCTTCCTGATGTTTCTAGGTCTCCTAGGTGGTGCTAAGAATGGATTACTCTGGAAGCAGGGGAGTAACACGAGGAAGAGCCCCAGTCCACACAGGAAGCCAAGGATGATATCAATCACCCAGGAAGTTGGGCTGGATCTCAGCCAGATAGCAACAGTGTTTTTCAAAGAAAAGAGATTCTCCGTCTTCTGAACTGCATTGCCGCCCTCAGGCAACAGAGCCCTGGGAGTTCACTTGATGGCAGAACCCCAGGCCTGCATCACAGAGCTGTGGCCTTGTCACAAAGGGCTCCTGAGTGTGGGGGAGGGGCACTAAGAGCAATAGGCTGAATCACTGCCCCTCCTTCCCGTCCAGACCTTTATCCAGCTTTATCCCGAGAGAGCTGCGGAGAGCCACAGCGGCGGACAGGTGGCGGCGCCGGGGCTGGGCGCCGGTGGGGCCGCCCGGACGGCCCCCGGGCCCGCAGCGGAGTCTGGGTCCGGGCCAGCCACCCCCGGAGCGTCGGGCGTGCCGCTGCCTTCCAGGGCCGCCTTCGGGCCGCATGGAGCGGCCCCTCTGGCGCTCTGTGGTGGTGGTGGTGGAGGGGGGGCGGAGGAGGGGGGGCCTGCAGCGGTGGCCGGCGGGGGGCGGAGCTGGCGGCCACCGCCGCGGGCGACTAAAGGAGAAGGCGGAGCCGCAGCGGGAGGCCAAAAGCCTACAGCACCCGGTATTCCCAGGCGGTCTCCCATCCAAGTACTAACCAGGCCCGACCCTGCTTAGCTTCCGAGATCAGACGAGATCGGGCGCGTTCAGGGTGGTATGGCCGTAGACGGGGGCGGGGACCGCGGGCTGCCTCTTGAGGCCCAGCTTCGCTTGTCCTTGCGCCTTACCGCCGTCCCCGCGGCCAGCCCGCCCCGGCAGCGCCCCGCCGCCCGCCCAGGCAGGGCAACGGAGGCCTCGGGTACCGGGGCGTGGCGGAGGGGCCGTTTTAAACTTCTGGTACAGAAAAACAGAAAAAAAACGGAGAGTACAATTAACCTCTTGAAATTGTCCTCTTGCGTGCTTGCCCTCTTTAGAAGTTTTGGGTCCATTTTCGACCCCAGGGTTGTTTTTCAGGGCAGGTGCCATTTACAGGCTGCAATGAGTGTGAATATTTAGCGACCATGAGCACTGGGTTTAAAGCTGCTGTTGTGGCAAACGGCCACAAGGCGGCAGCATTTCTCCATTCCCAAATCTGGTTACGAGGGCAGCAGAGCCTTTCGGGGACCAATGGAATACAGAAGAAGGCATCACTGAAGTCTAATACGGAATACCGTGTCCTGGTGGATGGTAGAATGACCAGCAGGGTGTAGGAATTAGGAACTACCGGATGTATATCCTCGGTGGCTTCACTGACTGTCCCGACATCGTTTACCAGGTCCCCAGCAGCCCACGGGGCTCTCGTGGTCAGGGCAATCCCAGGATATGGAGCTCACCTGGGCAGGCCCCCCCTCCCCAGCAGCCCACGGCGCTCTCGTGGTCAGGCCCCTCCCAGGATACGGAGCTGCCCTGGGCAGGTACCCCGGCAGGGCTGGGCACACAGGTACCGTGCACGTAGCCCTCATTGCAGAGCAGCCCAGATCACCTGTCACTCAGAGCTGACACAGAGCACCTCAGAGCAGGACTTGAGCTAACAAACAGCAGCTCCGACGGGTCTGTGACCCTGGGCATCACTCTGTGCGGCCTCCCTCTGCCTGGTCTTCCAGAGGCTTCCACCGCAGCCGGGGCACCAGGCCTCTGTCTCCACCCATCACCCCTGCTCTCCCTGACTCCTGGGTTCCTCTCATTAGGAGAGGGTCTTCTTGAAGTTGTCTCCCACTCATGGGCCAGATAAAAGGATTAGAAAACAAGCCGGAGCTGCAGCCCCTTGTCTATCCAGACTCTCAGGAGCCCACACCTGTTCCTTGGACCTGGCCGGTTCAGCGAGGTCCATTTTCTGCACTGTGAGTCCCTGAGGGGTGAGGATGGGCTGACCTGGGCAGCCTGACCCTGCCGGCCAGCCCTCCCCAGGTGTGCCTGGGTTGAGGTCCATATAAACACGGCTCCAGGCAGCAAGAGCCCCTGCAGCTGTGCCTGACGCCATATTCTCTGCCCCGTCAGCAGTCTCGGGGCTGTGCTGGTGGGAGGGAGTGAGGGGCCACGGCTCTGTGGGTGGCCCGGTGTGAGTGGGGCTCTGCTGGACTTTCTGCAGGAGTTGCCGGGCTGCCACCTGCTAAAGAAGAGGATGTGTCACCCATACCTTCCGTTGGAATTTCTCCCCGGGCAGAGGTGAGGAAGGAAAAAAGCAGTGGGGGCCGGGACAGGAGGAGTATCTCAGGCAGGGAAATGGAAAGCTTCCAGAAGAGCGCCCGGGGCCAGGACCATCCTGGCTGGCCTGCAGGCACCAAGTCGGCCTGCGTGCTGTCGCTGGTGTGGCTCCACGGCCCTTCCTCTAGGCTTTCAAGTCCTTGGACATATTCAGGTGTTTTACCTGGGAAGGGTGGGAACAGTTCAGCAGCAGCTGGCCTGGGGCTCGGCTCACGTTTACTCACAGACGCCTCGGCACGGTCCCCCAGCTTTGCAATGAGGACGCTCCTTGCGGGGGTGGGGGGGCTGCTGGCTGCATGGGAGATGATTCCCCACCTCTGACCAACTTCAGAATTGTTTGCCGCTGGAGCCAGTGGCCTGATAGGGTTTTCCTGTGTATAACTGGTGGGTTCTGGTTTTTTTTTTTTTTTTCTTTTTTGGTTCAAGTTAGATTTTATTCCTCTTCTATGTATTTATAGATATAAGCATGGAAATAATTCATTCCTATAAATACATCTGTGTGAAGGGAAGAAGTTTTTTTCCGTTTTATTTTAAAATTTTATTTATTTTTAAAAATTTTGAAATTTAAGTTTATTTTGTTATTCAGCAGGATTATTATTAGTTATCTATTTTATGCATATACATGTATACAGGACAATCCCAATCTCCCGACTCATCCCACCACCAACAACCCATGGCTTCCCCCCTCTTGGTGTCCATACGTTTGTTCTCTACCTCTGTGTCTCTATTTCTGCCCTGCAAGCCGGGTCATCTGTACCATTTTTCTAGGTTCCACATATATGCATTAATATACAATATTTGTTTTTCTCCTTCTGACTTACTACACTCTGCATGACAGTCTCTAGATCCGTCGACGTCTCCACAGATGACCCAGTTTCGTTCCTTTTTATGGCTGAGTAATATTCCGTTTTATATATGGACCACATCATTATCCGTTCGTCTGTCTGTGGGCATTTAGGTTGCTTCCATTACCTGGGTATGGTAAATAGTGCTGCAATGAACATTGTGGTGAATGTGTCTTTTTGATTTATGGTTTTCTCTGGCTATATGCCCAGAAGTGGGATTGCTGGATCCTATGGTAATTCTATTTTTAGTTTTTTAAGGAACCTCCATGCTGTTCTCCATAGTGACTGTATCAATTTACATTCCCACCAATAGTGGAAGAGGGTTCCTTTGGTCCACACCCTCCCCAGCATTTGTTGTTTGTACAATGTCTGATGATGCCCATTCTAACGGGTGTGAGGTGATACCTCACTGTAGTTTTGATGTGCATTTCTCTGATGATGAGTGATGTTGAGCAGCTTTTCATGTGCGTCTTGGCCATCTCTGTGTCTTCTTTGAAGAAACGTCTATTTAGATCTTCTGCCCATTTTTGTATTGGGTTGTTTGTTTTTTTTAATATTAAGCTGCATGAGCTGTTATATATATTGGAGATTAAACCTTTGTCCGTGGATTCGTTTGCAAATATTTTCTCCCATTCTGAGGGTTGCCTTTTTCCATTCCCTTTTTCTTTAACAAAGAAAGAAAGAAAGCAAAAGAAGCAGAACCCTAATGTGCAGAACAAATATGCAGAACAAAATATGCCTCTTGAAAGTGTCGTTTTGAAATATGGACGTCTTTTGAATTTTTTGGTCGATATATGACCCCAGGATTTGTTTTCAGGGCAGGTGTCATTTACAGGCCTGTAATGATTTTGAATATCAACTGACCATTAGCGCTGGGATTAAAGGTGCTGTTGTGTGAAACGGCCACAAGGGGGCAGCAGTTCTCCCTTACCAAATCTGGTTACTAGGGCAGCAGAGCCTCAGTGGAAGTCGTGTTCTAGGTTGTAATTTAGAATGGAATGTGCCAGGAAAAGGCCCCTTAAGTTTGTCTCACTACTTCTTGTTCGTTTTTTTAATTTAATTTTTTTATTTTTTTTTATCACAGCGTGTTTGATTACAATGTTTGGCTTGTTGCAGGTGTGCAAGATGTGGTTCTTTTACACATATACATATGTCTGTTCTTGCTGGGATCCTTTTCCCATATACGTTATGACAGAATGTTGAGTAGTCTTCTCTTGGTATTCTGTAGGTCTTTGGTGATTATATATTTCACCTGTGTTTGTATATGTCTGTTAACCCCAATCTCGTAATGTATCCAATCCTCACACCTTTCCGTTGGTGAACCATAAGATTCTTTAATGAATCTGGGATTGCCCTTCTCTGTGGAAATATCTTCACTGGTATCCATTTTTAGGTAACACCTATAAGTGATATCATACGATACGCGTCTTTCTCTTTCTGACTTACTACAAGTCACGTGATCACCTCTAGACTCATCTACGGTGCTGCAAATGGCATTGTGTCCTTTTCTTCCATGGCTAATATTCTGTCTGTACATGTACCAGTTCTTCTTTGTCCACTCATCTGTTGATGGACTTTTTGGTTGCTTCCACGTCATGGCTATTGTAATGCTGCGGCAATGCACGTTTGCCTGCCTGTGTCTTTCCAATTCTGTCTTCTTAGGTTATAGGCCCAGGAGTGGGCCTGCTGGATCATATGGTAGCGGAATGTTTACCTTGTAGAGGCACCTCCAGTCTGTTCTCATTAGTGGCTCTTACCAGGTTACGTCCCGCTTAAAGTTGAGGTTATGCACTTCTCCACAACACCTTCAGCATTTTTTGTTTGTAGTTTTTTTGCTGATGTGTGTTCTGACTAGTGTGAGCCGATACAACTTTGTGGCTGGATTTGCATGCGTCTCATAATCCCTTGAAATTGTGCTTTCTGGCATGTCCTTCTTTTCTTCAACTGTGAGTACAGCTTACCTCTTCAAATTGTCTTCGTGAAGTGTGTGTGACATTTAGAAATATTTTGGCCATTACCTCCCCCAAGACGTTTTGAGGGCAGGTTTCATTTACAGCCCACCAGTACTTCTGCCTATGAAGTGACCCTTAGCACAGGTCTTAAAGCTGCTGTTGCAGGTAACGGCCAGAGGGCGGCAGCATTTCTGCTTTTCCCCACCTGGGAACTAGGGAAACAGACCATCCGGGCAGTGGTGTTCCTCGGTTATATATTAGAGTGGAATGTGCCCCCAAAAGCTGATGTCTCCTTACTTATGTTTGTTTTATAAATTGTATTTATATATATTTTTTATTGGAGTCATATTCCATTGTGTACATGGACCACTTCTTCTTTGTGCATTCCTCTGATGATGGACATTTTCGTAGCTTCCAAGTGTTGGCTATGGTAAATATTGCTGGAGTGGAGGATTGCCAGCCTGTGTTTTTTTTTTTTTTTTTTTGCGGTACGTGGGCCTCTCACTGCGGTGGACCCCCCCATTGCAGAGCACAGGCTCCGGACGCGCAGGCCCAGCAGCCCTAGCTCACGGGACAAGCCGCTCCGCGGCACGTGGGATCTTCCCGACCCGGAGCATGAATGCGTGTCCCCTGCATTGGCAGGCGGGCTCTCAACCACTGCGCCACCGGTGAAGCCCAGCCTGTGTTTCTTTGATTCTCATCCCCTCAGGCGATAGGCCCAGCAGTGGGTATGCTTGATTGAATGGTAGCTCAGTATTTACCTTTACAAGGCACCTCATTTTTGTTTTCATTACTGGCTCTTACCATGTCCCACTTTGGACCAAGGGTAGGCATTTCTCTAAAACCCCTTCAGCATTTACTTTTTGCAGAATTCTTGCTGATGGCCATTCTGACTGGTGTGAGCGGATAGGTTTTTGTAATTTGGATTTGCATATCTTTAATTATTCCTAATGTTCAGCATTTTTCCATGCCGTTTTAAATTTCTTTTTTTGGCCATTACACTATGCTTTTATTAGAAAAAAAAATATATATATATGTATTGGGGAACATTAAATATCTTGGATGTGCTAATGAGAAAATCATTTTCTCTACATGGACTGAATTTTTACTTGGAGACATGTTTTCCTACTAAAGGGAAGACTAAAGAAGGATTTTACTGTCGACCAGGCAAGACACCTCCCCAAAGATGACAATGCCTTGGACAGTGTTTATGGCGGGCTGGGGCACCTGGAATCCTTGGCCCATACTGGCAGGTACTAACTGGAAACACACTCTTCCTGGGGGACAAGGATGGGAGGCACCTTAGGCCCAGCTGCTCATCGTCGAACCTTACACTTTTCAAACTATGTTGGTGTCTGACTTCCCTTTCCCTGACAGAACAACTCTGGCCCTTGGAGGTGGCTTTATGACTGCAGGCTGTAGAACCCATCATTCTCCCTTGCTCTGGGTAGGAGGTAAGCCTATGGTAGCAGAAACCCCCACATACTGGGACTTGGAATTCCACTCTGTGCTCATTTAACTCTGTGGCATGAAGTCCATGGTGAATTGCTCTTTTGTCTTCTACGATCTGTCCAACAGCTGTCATGAGTGCCTGACCCTCAGCAGTCTCACTCTTCAAGATTGATCTGCTTTTGACTGATCCGTGACTCCGGGCAGTGGCTGATATGGGCTTTTTTTTTTCTTTGCAGAGCATCTCGACCATTGACTTTTTTATTGGGGAAAATCCACTTTAAAAATAGCCTCATCCTTTTTCTGAAGAGGCTTTCTGGAGGGCTATATTTCTTCTCTGGCATGAGCTGGAGACATCTGCTCCCAATAGAGTCTGTTATGCCCCTGACCTGGGCAGGGCGGCTCATACTTCCAGCTTGAGGGGTCCCTCATTCTTTAAACCTCTCTTCGTGCTCTCCTGGCTTATGCCTCCTACGGTCCTCTCTTTTGTAAGTAGGGGCAATCATCTTGCTCTGGCTCTTCCATGAGTCTTGGAGTTTTGAAGTTTGGGGCTCCTGCTGCCCTAGGTTGCTCCTTTGGCCTTCCATAAGGCCACTTGGCTCCTGGGAAGCTAACGTGTCTCTGGTGGGGACTCTCTGGGGATGGCACTGAGGCACCTGAGAAGCCAAGTTGTCTGCAGCAAGGAACCTGTGTTTGGGAAAGTCCTGAAGCTGGTTGTCTGACTGTACCTTTACTTTGGAGTTAAACTCACTAGCAACCTCCATGTTAAGGCATGGCTCACCTAGATGTTGGAAAACAGACATCCTAGGTAGTAGGAAACTTTTACTGGCCCCCGGCACCTCTAAACTCCTCATAGGTACATCTGTGGTTTGGGATTTTGTCAACACTTTGGTTTCCAAGATAACACTAGACTGTGGTTGAAGAGCAGGAGACTCCTTGTCCTCCACAGCCTCCCTGGCCTCTTCACCTCTCAAAGATTGGGATCCTAAGTTCACCTCCATCACTGTTACCCTATGGCAGGGGCCTCCTGAGGCCTGACCACCACTCTCCTCTCTTGGCTCGTTCCTGACCATTGCTGAACTTGGACCTGGCTCTAGGCTGTCCCTCTTGACCCACTCCACAGTCTCACTCTTCCAGGTTCTGCCCACAAGGCTGAGTGTGAGGGACTGAGAAGGTGGCCTGCCCTGCTGTGCAGTCAGAGAAGCCTTTGAGGGCCCATGGTAGTCACCAGGTGGAATCGCTCCCAGGGCACTCTGGATTTCCTTACACACAGTGGAGGGGACAAGGAGAGGCCTCTTCAGGGCAGGAACGGACTCTTCTGTTCTCACCTTCTCTCCTGAATGAGCCTGAGGAGGTTTCTCCGGGAACTCAGCAAACGTGACTGTTGAGTGGGACCCAGATACACAGGTGGCTGAAGGGGACGAGGCTAACCGCAGGGTGGTGGAGGGTTGGAACTTTGTTGACTTCAAGAGATTGATGGGCTTGAGGACCTTGAGGGGTAGGGTCCACCCGTGCTTTACCCAAAACCTTGTAATATGTGCTTCCAGCACCTCTCGAGTGTCTTGAACCAGGAAGGAAACCCTACAGGAGGTGTTCCTGCAGGGTTCCCAACCCTTCAAGCAGTATCCTCCACAGGCTCCAGCAGGCACTGCTTTGCACATCTCACCAGGAGGGTCTTGACATGAGAGCTGATGAAAGTCGCCCTTGCCAGGAAGCCTCCCCAGGCAGCTCCGCAGAGGTGAAGCCAGGTTGTGAGTCCCCTCCAGTTCTTCCAGGCAATCTCTGCAAGCTTTCAAAGATCGACTTTTCTTCCTACTCCTGCTCCTCCCCTTCAGCTCTACTTGATGCTTCCTGATGTTTCTAGGTCTCCTAGGTGGTGCTAAGAATGGATTACTCTGGAAGCAGGGGAGTAACACGAGGAAGAGCCCCAGTCCACACAGGAAGCCAAGGATGATATCAATCACCCAGGAAGTTGGGCTGGATCTCAGCCAGATAGCAACAGTGTTTTTCAAAGAAAAGAGATTCTCCGTCTTCTGAACTGCATTGCCGCCCTCAGGCAACAGAGCCCTGGGAGTTCACTTGATGGCAGAACCCCAGGCCTGCATCACAGAGCTGTGGCCTTGTCACAAAGGGCTCCTGAGTGTGGGGGAGGGGCACTAAGAGCAATAGGCTGAATCACTGCCCCTCCTTCCCGTCCAGACCTTTATCCAGCTTTATCCCGAGAGAGCTGCGGAGAGCCACAGCGGCGGACAGGTGGCGGCGCCGGGGCTGGGCGCCGGTGGGGCCGCCCGGACGGCCCCCGGGCCCGCAGCGGAGTCTGGGTCCGGGCCAGCCACCCCCGGAGCGTCGGGCGTGCCGCTGCCTTCCAGGGCCGCCTTCGGGCCGCATGGAGCGGCCCCTCTGGCGCTCTGTGGTGGTGGTGGTGGAGGGGGGGCGGAGGAGGGGGGGCCTGCAGCGGTGGCCGGCGGGGGGCGGAGCTGGCGGCCACCGCCGCGGGCGACTAAAGGAGAAGGCGGAGCCGCAGCGGGAGGCCAAAAGCCTACAGCACCCGGTATTCCCAGGCGGTCTCCCATCCAAGTACTAACCAGGCCCGACCCTGCTTAGCTTCCGAGATCAGACGAGATCGGGCGCGTTCAGGGTGGTATGGCCGTAGACGGGGGCGGGGACCGCGGGCTGCCTCTTGAGGCCCAGCTTCGCTTGTCCTTGCGCCTTACCGCCGTCCCCGCGGCCAGCCCGCCCCGGCAGCGCCCCGCCGCCCGCCCAGGCAGGGCAACGGAGGCCTCGGGTACCGGGGCGTGGCGGAGGGGCCGTTTTAAACTTCTGGTACAGAAAAACAGAAAAAAAACGGAGAGTACAATTAACCTCTTGAAATTGTCCTCTTGCGTGCTTGCCCTCTTTAGAAGTTTTGGGTCCATTTTCGACCCCAGGGTTGTTTTTCAGGGCAGGTGCCATTTACAGGCTGCAATGAGTGTGAATATTTAGCGACCATGAGCACTGGGTTTAAAGCTGCTGTTGTGGCAAACGGCCACAAGGCGGCAGCATTTCTCCATTCCCAAATCTGGTTACGAGGGCAGCAGAGCCTTTCGGGGACCAATGGAATACAGAAGAAGGCATCACTGAAGTCTAATACGGAATACCGTGTCCTGGTGGATGGTAGAATGACCAGCAGGGTGTAGGAATTAGGAACTACCGGATGTATATCCTCGGTGGCTTCACTGACTGTCCCGACATCGTTTACCAGGTCCCCAGCAGCCCACGGGGCTCTCGTGGTCAGGGCAATCCCAGGATATGGAGCTCACCTGGGCAGGCCCCCCCTCCCCAGCAGCCCATGGCGCTCTCGTGGTCAGGCCCCTCCCAGGATACGGAGCTGCCCTGGGCAGGTACCCCGGCAGGGCTGGGCACACAGGTACCGTGCACGTAGCCCTCATTGCAGAGCAGCCCAGATCACCTGTCACTCAGAGCTGACACAGAGCACCTCAGAGCAGGACTTGAGCTAACAAACAGCAGCTCCGACGGGTCTGTGACCCTGGGCATCACTCTGTGCGGCCTCCCTCTGCCTGGTCTTCCAGAGGCTTCCACCGCAGCCGGGGCACCAGGCCTCTGTCTCCACCCATCACCCCTGCTCTCCCTGACTCCTGGGTTCCTCTCATTAGGAGAGGGTCTTCTTGAAGTTGTCTCCCACTCATGGGCCAGATAAAAGGATTAGAAAACAAGCCGGAGCTGCAGCCCCTTGTCTATCCAGACTCTCAGGAGCCCACACCTGTTCCTTGGACCTGGCCGGTTCAGCGAGGTCCATTTTCTGCACTGTGAGTCCCTGAGGGGTGAGGATGGGCTGACCTGGGCAGCCTGACCCTGCCGGCCAGCCCTCCCCAGGTGTGCCTGGGTTGAGGTCCATATAAACACGGCTCCAGGCAGCAAGAGCCCCTGCAGCTGTGCCTGACGCCATATTCTCTGCCCCGTCAGCAGTCTCGGGGCTGTGCTGGTGGGAGGGAGTGAGGGGCCACGGCTCTGTGGGTGGCCCGGTGTGAGTGGGGCTCTGCTGGACTTTCTGCAGGAGTTGCCGGGCTGCCACCTGCTAAAGAAGAGGATGTGTCACCCATACCTTCCGTTGGAATTTCTCCCCGGGCAGAGGTGAGGAAGGAAAAGAGCAGTGGGGGCCGGGACAGGAGGAGTATCTCAGGCAGGGAAATGGAAAGCTTCCAGAAGAGCGCCCGGGGCCAGGACCATCCTGGCTGGCCTGCAGGCACCAAGTCGGCCTGCGTGCTGTCGCTGGTGTGGCTCCACGGCCCTTCCTCTAGGCTTTCAAGTCCTTGGACATATTCAGGTGTTTTACCTGGGAAGGGTGGGAACAGTTCAGCAGCAGCTGGCCTGGGGCTCGGCTCACGTTTACTCACAGACGCCTCGGCACGGTCCCCCAGCTTTGCAATGAGGACGCTCCTTGCGGGGGTGGGGGGGCTGCTGGCTGCATGGGAGATGATTCCCCACCTCTGACCAACTTCAGAATTGTTTGCCGCTGGAGCCAGTGGCCTGATAGGGTTTTCCTGTGTATAACTGGTGGGTTCTGGTTTTTTTTTTTTTTTCTTTTTTGGTTCAAGTTAGATTTTATTCCTCTTCTATGTATTTATAGATATAAGCATGGAAATAATTCATTCCTATAAATACATCTGTGTGAAGGGAAGAAGTTTTTTTCCGTTTTATTTTAAAATTTTATTTATTTTTAAAAATTTTGAAATTTAAGTTTATTTTGTTATTCAGCAGGATTATTATTAGTTATCTATTTTATGCATATACATGTATACAGGACAATCCCAATCTCCCGACTCATCCCACCACCAACAACCCATGGCTTCCCCCCTCTTGGTGTCCATACGTTTGTTCTCTACCTCTGTGTCTCTATTTCTGCCCTGCAAGCCGGGTCATCTGTACCATTTTTCTAGGTTCCACATATATGCATTAATATACAATATTTGTTTTTCTCCTTCTGACTTACTACACTCTGCATGACAGTCTCTAGATCCGTCGACGTCTCCACAGATGACCCAGTTTCGTTCCTTTTTATGGCTGAGTAATATTCCGTTTTATATATGGACCACATCATTATCCGTTCGTCTGTCTGTGGGCATTTAGGTTGCTTCCATTACCTGGGTATGGTAAATAGTGCTGCAATGAACATTGTGGTGAATGTGTCTTTTTGATTTATGGTTTTCTCTGGCTATATGCCCAGAAGTGGGATTGCTGGATCCTATGGTAATTCTATTTTTAGTTTTTTAAGGAACCTCCATGCTGTTCTCCATAGTGACTGTATCAATTTACATTCCCACCAATAGTGGAAGAGGGTTCCTTTGGTCCACACCCTCCCCAGCATTTGTTGTTTGTACAATGTCTGATGATGCCCATTCTAACGGGTGTGAGGTGATACCTCACTGTAGTTTTGATGTGCATTTCTCTGATGATGAGTGATGTTGAGCAGCTTTTCATGTGCGTCTTGGCCATCTCTGTGTCTTCTTTGAAGAAACGTCTATTTAGATCTTCTGCCCATTTTTGTATTGGGTTGTTTGTTTTTTTTAATATTAAGCTGCATGAGCTGTTATATATATTGGAGATTAAACCTTTGTCCGTGGATTCGTTTGCAAATATTTTCTCCCATTCTGAGGGTTGCCTTTTTCCATTCCCTTTTTCTTTAACAAAGAAAGAAAGAAAGCAAAAGAAGCAGAACCCTAATGTGCAGAACAAATATGCAGAACAAAATATGCCTCTTGAAAGTGTCGTTTTGAAATATGGACGTCTTTTGAATTTTTTGGTCGATATATGACCCCAGGATTTGTTTTCAGGGCAGGTGTCATTTACAGGCCTGTAATGATTTTGAATATCAACTGACCATTAGCGCTGGGATTAAAGGTGCTGTTGTGTGAAACGGCCACAAGGGGGCAGCAGTTCTCCCTTACCAAATCTGGTTACTAGGGCAGCAGAGCCTCAGTGGAAGTCGTGTTCTAGGTTGTAATTTAGAATGGAATGTGCCAGGAAAAGGCCCCTTAAGTTTGTCTCACTACTTCTTGTTCGTTTTTTTAATTTAATTTTTTTATTTTTTTTTATCACAGCGTGTTTGATTACAATGTTTGGCTTGTTGCAGGTGTGCAAGATGTGGTTCTTTTACACATATACATATGTCTGTTCTTGCTGGGATCCTTTTCCCATATACGTTATGACAGAATGTTGAGTAGTCTTCTCTTGGTATTCTGTAGGTCTTTGGTGATTATATATTTCACCTGTGTTTGTATATGTCTGTTAACCCCAATCTCGTAATGTATCCAATCCTCACACCTTTCCGTTGGTGAACCATAAGATTCTTTAATGAATCTGGGATTGCCCTTCTCTGTGGAAATATCTTCACTGGTATCCATTTTTAGGTAACACCTATAAGTGATATCATACGATACGCGTCTTTCTCTTTCTGACTTACTACAAGTCACGTGATCACCTCTAGACTCATCTACGGTGCTGCAAATGGCATTGTGTCCTTTTCTTCCATGGCTAATATTCTGTCTGTACATGTACCAGTTCTTCTTTGTCCACTCATCTGTTGATGGACTTTTTGGTTGCTTCCACGTCATGGCTATTGTAATGCTGCGGCAATGCACGTTTGCCTGCCTGTGTCTTTCCAATTCTGTCTTCTTAGGTTATAGGCCCAGGAGTGGGCCTGCTGGATCATATGGTAGCGGAATGTTTACCTTGTAGAGGCACCTCCAGTCTGTTCTCATTAGTGGCTCTTACCAGGTTACGTCCCGCTTAAAGTTGAGGTTATGCACTTCTCCACAACACCTTCAGCATTTTTTGTTTGTAGTTTTTTTGCTGATGTGTGTTCTGACTAGTGTGAGCCGATACCACTTTGTGGCTGGATTTGCATGCGTCTCATAATCCCTTGAAATTGTGCTTTCTGGCATGTCCTTCTTTTCTTCAACTGTGAGTACAGCTTACCTCTTCAAATTGTCTTCGTGAAGTGTGTGTGACATTTAGAAATATTTTGGCCATTACCTCCCCCAAGACGTTTTGAGGGCAGGTTTCATTTACAGCCCACCAGTACTTCTGCCTATGAAGTGACCCTTAGCACAGGTCTTAAAGCTGCTGTTGCAGGTAACGGCCAGAGGGCGGCAGCATTTCTGCTTTTCCCCACCTGGGAACTAGGGAAACAGACCATCCGGGCAGTGGTGTTCCTCGGTTATATATTAGAGTGGAATGTGCCCCCAAAAGCTGATGTCTCCTTACTTATGTTTGTTTTATAAATTGTATTTATATATATTTTTTATTGGAGTCATATTCCATTGTGTACATGGACCACTTCTTCTTTGTGCATTCCTCTGATGATGGACATTTTCGTAGCTTCCAAGTGTTGGCTATGGTAAATATTGCTGGAGTGGAGGATTGCCAGCCTGTGTTTTTTTTGTTTTTTTTTTTGCGGTACGTGGGCCTCTCACTGCGGTGGACCCTCCCATTGCAGAGCACAGGCTCCGGACGCGCAGGCCCAGCAGCCCTAGCTCACGGGACAAGCCGCTCCGCGGCACGTGGGTTCTTCCCGACCCGGAGCATGAACGCGTGTCCCCTGCATTGGCAGGCGGGCTCTCAACCACTGCGCCACCAGTGAAGCCCAGCCTGTGTGTTTTTGATTCTCATCCCCTCAGGCGATAGGCCCAGCAGTGGGTATGCTTGATTGAATGGTAGCTCAGTATTTACCTTTACAAGGCACCTCATTTTTGTTTTCATTACTGGCTCTTACCATGTCCCACTTTGGACCAAGGGTAGGCATTTCTCTAAAACCCCTTCAGCATTTACTTTTTGCAGAATTCTTGCTGATGGCCATTCTGACTGGTGTGAGCGGATAGGTTTTTGTAATTTGGATTTGCATATCTTTAATTATTCCTAATGTTCAGCATTTTTCCATGCCGTTTTAAATTTCTTTTTTTTTGCCATTACACTATGCTTTTATTAGAAAAAAAAAATATATATATATATGTATTGGGGAACATTAAATATCTTGGATGTGCTAATGAGAAAATCATTTTCTCTACATGGACTGAATTTTTACTTGGAGACATGTTTTCCTACTAAAGGGAAGACTAAAGAAGGATTTTACTGTCGACCAGGCAAGACACCTCCCCAAAGATGACAATGCCTTGGACAGTGTTTATGGCGGGCTGGGGCACCTGGAATCCTTGGCCCATACTGGCAGGTACTAACTGGAAACACACTCTTCCTGGGGGACAAGGATGGGAGGCACCTTAGGCCCAGCTGCTCATCGTCGAACCTTACACTTTTCAAACTATGTTGGTGTCTGACTTCCCTTTCCCTGACAGAACAACTCTGGCCCTTGGAGGTGGCTTTATGACTGCAGGCTGTAGAACCCATCATTCTCCCTTGCTCTGGGTAGGAGGTAAGCCTATGGTAGCAGAAACCCCCACATACTGGGACTTGGAATTCCACTCTGTGCTCATTTAACTCTGTGGCATGAAGTCCATGGTGAATTGCTCTTTTGTCTTCTACGATCTGTCCAACAGCTGTCATGAGTGCCTGACCCTCAGCAGTCTCACTCTTCAAGATTGATCTGCTTTTGACTGATCCGTGACTCCGGGCAGTGGCTGATATGGGCTTTTTTTTTTCTTTGCAGAGCATCTCGACCATTGACTTTTTTATTGGGGAAAATCCACTTTAAAAATAGCCTCATCCTTTTTCTGAAGAGGCTTTCTGGAGGGCTATATTTCTTCTCTGGCATGAGCTGGAGACATCTGCTCCCAATAGAGTCTGTTATGCCCCTGACCTGGGCAGGGCGGCTCATACTTCCAGCTTGAGGGGTCCCTCATTCTTTAAACCTCTCTTCGTGCTCTCCTGGCTTATGCCTCCTACGGTCCTCTCTTTTGTAAGTAGGGGCAATCATCTTGCTCTGGCTCTTCCATGAGTCTTGGAGTTTTGAAGTTTGGGGCTCCTGCTGCCCTAGGTTGCTCCTTTGGCCTTCCATAAGGCCACTTGGCTCCTGGGAAGCTAACGTGTCTCTGGTGGGGACTCTCTGGGGATGGCACTGAGGCACCTGAGAAGCCAAGTTGTCTGCAGCAAGGAACCTGTGTTTGGGAAAGTCCTGAAGCTGGTTGTCTGACTGTACCTTTACTTTGGAGTTAAACTCACTAGCAACCTCCATGTTAAGGCATGGCTCACCTAGATGTTGGAAAACAGACATTCTAGGTAGTAGGAAACTTTTACTGGCCCCCGGCACCTCTAAACTCCTCATAGGTACATCTGTGGTTTGGGATTTTGTCAACACTTTGGTTTCCAAGATAACACTAGACTGTGGTTGAAGAGCAGGAGACTCCTTGTCCTCCACAGCCTCCCTGGCCTCTTCACCTCTCAAAGATTGGGATCCTATGTTCACCTCCATCACTGTTACCCTATGGCAGGGGCCTCCTGAGGCCTGACCACCACTCTCCTCTCTTGGCTCGTTCCTGACCATTGCTGAACTTGGACCTGGCTCTAGGCTGTCCCTCTTGACCCACTCCACAGTCTCACTCTTCCAGGTTCTGCCCACAAGGCTGAGTGTGAGGGACTGAGAAGGTGGCCTGCCCTGCTGTGCAGTCAGAGAAGCCTTTGAGGGCCCATGGTAGTCACCAGGTGGAATCGCTCCCAGGGCACTCTGGATTTCCTTACACACAGTGGAGGGGACAAGGAGAGGCCTCTTCAGGGCAGGAACGGACTCTTCTGTTCTCACCTTCTCTCCTGAATGAGCCTGAGGAGGTTTCTCCGGGAACTCAGCAAACGTGACTGTTGAGTGGGACCCAGATACACAGGTGGCTGAAGGGGACGAGGCTAACCGCAGGGTGGTGGAGGGTTGGAACTTTGTCGACTTCAAGAGATTGATGGGCTTGAGGACCTTGAGGGGTAGGGTCCACCCGTGCTTTACCCAAAACCTTGTAATATGTGCTTCCAGCACCTCTCGAGTGTCTTGAACCAGGAAGGAAACCCTACAGGAGGTGTTCCTGCAGGGTTCCCAACCCTTCAAGCAGTATCCTCCACAGGCTCCAGCAGGCACTGCTTTGCACATCTCACCAGGAGGGTCTTGACATGAGAGCTGATGAAAGTCGCCCTTGCCAGGAAGCCTCCCCAGGCAGCTCCGCAGAGGTGAAGCCAGGTTGTGAGTCCCCTCCAGTTCTTCCAGGCAATCTCTGCAAGCTTTCAAAGATCGACTTTTCTTCCTACTCCTGCTCCTCCCCTTCAGCTCTACTTGATGCTTCCTGATGTTTCTAGGTCTCCTAGGTGGTGCTAAGAATGGATTACTCTGGAAGCAGGGGAGTAACACGAGGAAGAGCCCCAGTCCACACAGGAAGCCAAGGATGATATCAATCACCCAGGAAGTTGGGCTGGATCTCAGCCAGATAGCAACAGTGTTTTTCAAAGAAAAGAGATTCTCCGTCTTCTGAACTGCATTGCCGCCCTCAGGCAACAGAGCCCTGGGAGTTCACTTGATGGCAGAACCCCAGGCCTGCATCACAGAGCTGTGGCCTTGTCACAAAGGGCTCCTGAGTGTGGGGGAGGGGCACTAAGAGCAATAGGCTGAATCACTGCCCCTCCTTCCCGTCCAGACCTTTATCCAGCTTTATCCCGAGAGAGCTGCGGAGAGCCACAGCGGCGGACAGGTGGCGGCGCCGGGGCTGGGCGCCGGTGGGGCCGCCCGGACGGCCCCCGGGCCCGCAGCGGAGTCTGGGTCCGGGCCAGCCACCCCCGGAGCGTCGGGCGTGCCGCTGCCTTCCAGGGCCGCCTTCGGGCCGCATGGAGCGGCCCCTCTGGCGCTCTGTGGTGGTGGTGGTGGAGGGGGGGCGGAGGAGGTGGGGCCTGCAGCGGTGGCCGGCGGGGGGCGGAGCTGGCGGCCACCGCCGCGGGCGACTAAAGGAGAAGGCGGAGCCGCAGCGGGAGGCCAAAAGCCTACAGCACCCGGTATTCCCAGGCGGTCTCCCATCCAAGTACTAACCAGGCCCGACCCTGCTTAGCTTCCGAGATCAGACGAGATCGGGCGCGTTCAGGGTGGTATGGCCGTAGACGGGGGCGGGGACCGCGGGCTGCCTCTTGAGGCCCAGCTTCGCTTGTCCTTGCGCCTTACCGCCGTCCCCGCGGCCAGCCCGCCCCGGCAGCGCCCCGCCGCCCGCCCAGGCAGGGCAACGGAGGCCTCGGGTACCGGGGCGTGGCGGAGGGGCCGTTTTAAACTTCTGGTACAGAAAAACAGAAAAAAAACGGAGAGTACAATTAACCTCTTGAAATTGTCCTCTTGCGTGCTTGCCCTCTTTAGAAGTTTTGGGTCCATTTTCGACCCCAGGGTTGTTTTTCAGGGCAGGTGCCATTTACAGGCTGCAATGAGTGTGAATATTTAGCGACCATGAGCACTGGGTTTAAAGCTGCTGTTGTGGCAAACGGCCACAAGGCGGCAGCATTTCTCCATTCCCAAATCTGGTTACGAGGGCAGCAGAGCCTTTCGGGGACCAATGGAATACAGAAGAAGGCATCACTGAAGTCTAATACGGAATACCGTGTCCTGGTGGATGGTAGAATGACCAGCAGGGTGTAGGAATTAGGAACTACCGGATGTATATCCTCGGTGGCTTCACTGACTGTCCCGACATCGTTTACCAGGTCCCCAGCAGCCCACGGGGCTCTCGTGGTCAGGGCAATCCCAGGATATGGAGCTCACCTGGGCAGGCCCCCCCTCCCCAGCAGCCCATGGCGCTCTCGTGGTCAGGCCCCTCCCAGGATACGGAGCTGCCCTGGGCAGGTACCCCGGCAGGGCTGGGCACACAGGTACCGTGCACGTAGCCCTCATTGCAGAGCAGCCCAGATCACCTGTCACTCAGAGCTGACACAGAGCACCTCAGAGCAGGACTTGAGCTAACAAACAGCAGCTCCGACGGGTCTGTGACCCTGGGCATCACTCTGTGCGGCCTCCCTCTGCCTGGTCTTCCAGAGGCTTCCACCGCAGCCGGGGCACCAGGCCTCTGTCTCCACCCATCACCCCTGCTCTCCCTGACTCCTGGGTTCCTCTCATTAGGAGAGGGTCTTCTTGAAGTTGTCTCCCACTCATGGGCCAGATAAAAGGATTAGAAAACAAGCCGGAGCTGCAGCCCCTTGTCTATCCAGACTCTCAGGAGCCCACACCTGTTCCTTGGACCTGGCCGGTTCAGCGAGGTCCATTTTCTGCACTGTGAGTCCCTGAGGGGTGAGGATGGGCTGACCTGGGCAGCCTGACCCTGCCGGCCAGCCCTCCCCAGGTGTGCCTGGGTTGAGGTCCATATAAACACGGCTCCAGGCAGCAAGAGCCCCTGCAGCTGTGCCTGACGCCATATTCTCTGCCCCGTCAGCAGTCTCGGGGCTGTGCTGGTGGGAGGGAGTGAGGGGCCACGGCTCTGTGGGTGGCCCGGTGTGAGTGGGGCTCTGCTGGACTTTCTGCAGGAGTTGCCGGGCTGCCACCTGCTAAAGAAGAGGATGTGTCACCCATACCTTCCGTTGGAATTTCTCCCCGGGCAGAGGTGAGGAAGGAAAAAAGCAGTGGGGGCCGGGACAGGAGGAGTATCTCAGGCAGGGAAATGGAAAGCTTCCAGAAGAGCGCCCGGGGCCAGGACCATCCTGGCTGGCCTGCAGGCACCAAGTCGGCCTGCGTGCTGTCGCTGGTGTGGCTCCACGGCCCTTCCTCTAGGCTTTCAAGTCCTTGGACATATTCAGGTGTTTTACCTGGGAAGGGTGGGAACAGTTCAGCAGCAGCTGGCCTGGGGCTCGGCTCACGTTTACTCACAGACGCCTCGGCACGGTCCCCCAGCTTTGCAATGAGGACGCTCCTTGCGGGGGTGGGGGGGCTGCTGGCTGCATGGGAGATGATTCCCCACCTCTGACCAACTTCAGAATTGTTTGCCGCTGGAGCCAGTGGCCTGATAGGGTTTTCCTGTGTATAACTGGTGGGTTCTGGTTTTTTTTTTTTTTTTCTTTTTTGGTTCAAGTTAGATTTTATTCCTCTTCTATGTATTTATAGATATAAGCATGGAAATAATTCATTCCTATAAATACATCTGTGTGAAGGGAAGAAGTTTTTTTCCGTTTTATTTTAAAATTTTATTTATTTTTAAAAATTTTGAAATTTAAGTTTATTTTGTTATTCAGCAGGATTATTATTAGTTATCTATTTTATGCATATACATGTATACAGGACAATCCCAATCTCCCGACTCATCCCACCACCAACAACCCATGGCTTCCCCCCTCTTGGTGTCCATACGTTTGTTCTCTACCTCTGTGTCTCTATTTCTGCCCTGCAAGCCGGGTCATCTGTACCATTTTTCTAGGTTCCACATATATGCATTAATATACAATATTTGTTTTTCTCCTTCTGACTTACTACACTCTGCATGACAGTCTCTAGATCCGTCGACGTCTCCACAGATGACCCAGTTTCGTTCCTTTTTATGGCTGAGTAATATTCCGTTTTATATATGGACCACATCATTATCCGTTCGTCTGTCTGTGGGCATTTAGGTTGCTTCCATTACCTGGGTATGGTAAATAGTGCTGCAATGAACATTGTGGTGAATGTGTCTTTTTGATTTATGGTTTTCTCTGGCTATATGCCCAGAAGTGGGATTGCTGGATCCTATGGTAATTCTATTTTTAGTTTTTTAAGGAACCTCCATGCTGTTCTCCATAGTGACTGTATCAATTTACATTCCCACCAATAGTGGAAGAGGGTTCCTTTGGTCCACACCCTCCCCAGCATTTGTTGTTTGTACAATGTCTGATGATGCCCATTCTAACGGGTGTGAGGTGATACCTCACTGTAGTTTTGATGTGCATTTCTCTGATGATGAGTGATGTTGAGCAGCTTTTCATGTGCGTCTTGGCCATCTCTGTGTCTTCTTTGAAGAAACGTCTATTTAGATCTTCTGCCCATTTTTGTATTGGGTTGTTTGTTTTTTTTAATATTAAGCTGCATGAGCTGTTATATATATTGGAGATTAAACCTTTGTCCGTGGATTCGTTTGCAAATATTTTCTCCCATTCTGAGGGTTGCCTTTTTCCATTCCCTTTTTCTTTAACAAAGAAAGAAAGAAAGCAAAAGAAGCAGAACCCTAATGTGCAGAACAAATATGCAGAACAAAATATGCCTCTTGAAAGTGTCGTTTTGAAATATGGACGTCTTTTGAATTTTTTGGTCGATATATGACCCCAGGATTTGTTTTCAGGGCAGGTGTCATTTACAGGCCTGTAATGATTTTGAATATCAACTGACCATTAGCGCTGGGATTAAAGGTGCTGTTGTGTGAAACGGCCACAAGGGGGCAGCAGTTCTCCCTTACCAAATCTGGTTACTAGGGCAGCAGAGCCTCAGTGGAAGTCGTGTTCTAGGTTGTAATTTAGAATGGAATGTGCCAGGAAAAGGCCCCTTAAGTTTGTCTCACTACTTCTTGTTCGTTTTTTTAATTTAATTTTTTTATTTTTTTTTATCACAGCGTGTTTGATTACAATGTTTGGCTTGTTGCAGGTGTGCAAGATGTGGTTCTTTTACACATATACATATGTCTGTTCTTGCTGGGATCCTTTTCCCATATACGTTATGACAGAATGTTGAGTAGTCTTCTCTTGGTATTCTGTAGGTCTTTGGTGATTATATATTTCACCTGTGTTTGTATATGTCTGTTAACCCCAATCTCGTAATGTATCCAATCCTCACACCTTTCCGTTGGTGAACCATAAGATTCTTTAATGAATCTGGGATTGCCCTTCTCTGTGGAAATATCTTCACTGGTATCCATTTTTAGGTAACACCTATAAGTGATATCATACGATACGCGTCTTTCTCTTTCTGACTTACTACAAGTCACGTGATCACCTCTAGACTCATCTACGGTGCTGCAAATGGCATTGTGTCCTTTTCTTCCATGGCTAATATTCTGTCTGTACATGTACCAGTTCTTCTTTGTCCACTCATCTGTTGATGGACTTTTTGGTTGCTTCCACGTCATGGCTATTGTAATGCTGCGGCAATGCACGTTTGCCTGCCTGTGTCTTTCCAATTCTGTCTTCTTAGGTTATAGGCCCAGGAGTGGGCCTGCTGGATCATATGGTAGCGGAATGTTTACCTTGTAGAGGCACCTCCAGTCTGTTCTCATTAGTGGCTCTTACCAGGTTACGTCCCGCTTAAAGTTGAGGTTATGCACTTCTCCACAACACCTTCAGCATTTTTTGTTTGTAGTTTTTTTGCTGATGTGTGTTCTGACTAGTGTGAGCCGATACCACTTTGTGGCTGGATTTGCATGCGTCTCATAATCCCTTGAAATTGTGCTTTCTGGCATGTCCTTCTTTTCTTCAACTGTGAGTACAGCTTACCTCTTCAAATTGTCTTCGTGAAGTGTGTGTGACATTTAGAAATATTTTGGCCATTACCTCCCCCAAGACGTTTTGAGGGCAGGTTTCATTTACAGCCCACCAGTACTTCTGCCTATGAAGTGACCCTTAGCACAGGTCTTAAAGCTGCTGTTGCAGGTAACGGCCAGAGGGCGGCAGCATTTCTGCTTTTCCCCACCTGGGAACTAGGGAAACAGACCATCCGGGCAGTGGTGTTCCTCGGTTATATATTAGAGTGGAATGTGCCCCCAAAAGCTGATGTCTCCTTACTTATGTTTGTTTTATAAATTGTATTTATATATATTTTTTATTGGAGTCATATTCCATTGTGTACATGGACCACTTCTTCTTTGTGCATTCCTCTGATGATGGACATTTTCGTAGCTTCCAAGTGTTGGCTATGGTAAATATTGCTGGAGTGGAGGATTGCCAGCCTGTGTTTTTTTTTTTTTTTTTTTTGCGGTACGTGGGCCTCTCACTGCGGTGGACCCCCCCATTGCAGAGCACAGGCTCCGGACGCGCAGGCCCAGCAGCCCTAGCTCACGGGACAAGCCGCTCCGCGGCACGTGGGATCTTCCCGACCCGGAGCATGAATGCGTGTCCCCTGCATTGGCAGGCGGGCTCTCACCACTGCGCCACCGGTGAAGCCCAGCCTGTGTTTCTTTGATTCTCATCCCCTCAGGCGATAGGCCCAGCAGTGGGTATGCTTGATTGAATGGTAGCTCAGTATTTACCTTTACAAGGCACCTCATTTTTGTTTTCATTACTGGCTCTTACCATGTCCCACTTTGGACCAAGGGTAGGCATTTCTCTAAAACCCCTTCAGCATTTACTTTTTGCAGAATTCTTGCTGATGGCCATTCTGACTGGTGTGAGCGGATAGGTTTTTGTAATTTGGATTTGCATATCTTTAATTATTCCTAATGTTCAGCATTTTTCCATGCCGTTTTAAATTTCTTTTTTTGGCCATTACACTATGCTTTTATTAGAAAAAAAAATATATATATATATGTATTGGGGAACATTAAATATCTTGGATGTGCTAATGAGAAAATCATTTTCTCTACATGGACTGAATTTTTACTTGGAGACATGTTTTCCTACTAAAGGGAAGACTAAAGAAGGATTTTACTGTCGACCAGGCAAGACACCTCCCCAAAGATGACAATGCCTTGGACAGTGTTTATGGCGGGCTGGGGCACCTGGAATCCTTGGCCCATACTGGCAGGTACTAACTGGAAACACACTCTTCCTGGGGGACAAGGATGGGAGGCACCTTAGGCCCAGCTGCTCATCGTCGAACCTTACACTTTTCAAACTATGTTGGTGTCTGACTTCCCTTTCCCTGACAGAACAACTCTGGCCCTTGGAGGTGGCTTTATGACTGCAGGCTGTAGAACCCATCATTCTCCCTTGCTCTGGGTAGGAGGTAAGCCTATGGTAGCAGAAACCCCCACATACTGGGACTTGGAATTCCAGTCTGTGCTCATTTAACTCTGTGGCATGAAGTCCATGGTGAATTGCTCTTTTGTCTTCTACGATCTGTCCAACAGCTGTCATGAGTGCCTGACCCTCAGCAGTCTCACTCTTCAAGATTGATCTGCTTTTGACTGATCCGTGACTCCGGGCAGTGGCTGATATGGGCTTTTTTTTTTCTTTGCAGAGCATCTCGACCATTGACTTTTTTATTGGGGAAAATCCACTTTAAAAATAGCCTCATCCTTTTTCTGAAGAGGCTTTCTGGAGGGCTATATTTCTTCTCTGGCATGAGCTGGAGACATCTGCTCCCAATAGAGTCTGTTATGCCCCTGACCTGGGCAGGGCGGCTCATACTTCCAGCTTGAGGGGTCCCTCATTCTTTAAACCTCTCTTCGTGCTCTCCTGGCTTATGCCTCCTACGGTCCTCTCTTTTGTAAGTAGGGGCAATCATCTTGCTCTGGCTCTTCCATGAGTCTTGGAGTTTTGAAGTTTGGGGCTCCTGCTGCCCTAGGTTGCTCCTTTGGCCTTCCATAAGGCCACTTGGCTCCTGGGAAGCTAACGTGTCTCTGGTGGGGACTCTCTGGGGATGGCACTGAGGCACCTGAGAAGCCAAGTTGTCTGCAGCAAGGAACCTGTGTTTGGGAAAGTCCTGAAGCTGGTTGTCTGACTGTACCTTTACTTTGGAGTTAAACTCACTAGCAACCTCCATGTTAAGGCATGGCTCACCTAGATGTTGGAAAACAGACATCCTAGGTAGTAGGAAACTTTTACTGGCCCCCGGCACCTCTAAACTCCTCATAGGTACATCTGTGGTTTGGGATTTTGTCAACACTTTGGTTTCCAAGATAACACTAGACTGTGGTTGAAGAGCAGGAGACTCCTTGTCCTCCACAGCCTCCCTGGCCTCTTCACCTCTCAAAGATTGGGATCCTAAGTTCACCTCCATCACTGTTACCCTATGGCAGGGGCCTCCTGAGGCCTGACCACCACTCTCCTCTCTTGGCTCGTTCCTGACCATTGCTGAACTTGGACCTGGCTCTAGGCTGTCCCTCTTGACCCACTCCACAGTCTCACTCTTCCAGGTTCTGCCCACAAGGCTGAGTGTGAGGGACTGAGAAGGTGGCCTGCCCTGCTGTGCAGTCAGAGAAGCCTTTGAGGGCCCATGGTAGTCACCAGGTGGAATCGCTCCCAGGGCACTCTGGATTTCCTTACACACAGTGGAGAGGACAAGGAGAGGCCTCTTCAGGGCAGGAACGGACTCTTCTGTTCTCACCTTCTCTCCTGAATGAGCCTGAGGAGGTTTCTCCGGGAACTCAGCAAACGTGACTGTTGAGTGGGACCCAGATACACAGGTGGCTGAAGGGGACGAGGCTAACCGCAGGGTGGTGGAGGGTTGGAACTTTGTTGACTTCAAGAGATTGATGGGCTTGAGGACCTTGAGGGGTAGGGTCCACCCGTGCTTTACCCAAAACCTTGTAATATGTGCTTCCAGCACCTCTCGAGTGTCTTGAACCAGGAAGGAAACCCTACAGGAGGTGTTCCTGCAGGGTTCCCAACCCTTCAAGCAGTATCCTCCACAGGCTCCAGCAGGCACTGCTTTGCACATCTCACCAGGAGGGTCTTGACATGAGAGCTGATGAAAGTCGCCCTTGCCAGGAAGCCTCCCCAGGCAGCTCCGCAGAGGTGAAGCCAGGTTGTGAGTCCCCTCCAGTTCTTCCAGGCAATCTCTGCAAGCTTTCAAAGATCGACTTTTCTTCCTACTCCTGCTCCTCCCCTTCAGCTCTACTTGATGCTTCCTGATGTTTCTAGGTCTCCTAGGTGGTGCTAAGAATGGATTACTCTGGAAGCAGGGGAGTAACACGAGGAAGAGCCCCAGTCCACACAGGAAGCCAAGGATGATATCAATCACCCAGGAAGTTGGGCTGGATCTCAGCCAGATAGCAACAGTGTTTTTCAAAGAAAAGAGATTCTCCGTCTTCTGAACTGCATTGCCGCCCTCAGGCAACAGAGCCCTGGGAGTTCACTTGATGGCAGAACCCCAGGCCTGCATCACAGAGCTGTGGCCTTGTCACAAAGGGCTCCTGAGTGTGGGGGAGGGGCACTAAGAGCAATAGGCTGAATCACTGCCCCTCCTTCCCGTCCAGACCTTTATCCAGCTTTATCCCGAGAGAGCTGCGGAGAGCCACAGCGGCGGACAGGTGGCGGCGCCGGGGCTGGGCGCCGGTGGGGCCGCCCGGACGGCCCCCGGGCCCGCAGCGGAGTCTGGGTCCGGGCCAGCCACCCCCGGAGCGTCGGGCGTGCCGCTGCCTTCCAGGGCCGCCTTCGGGCCGCATGGAGCGGCCCCTCTGGCGCTCTGTGGTGGTGGTGGTGGAGGGGGGGCGGAGGAGGTGGGGCCTGCAGCGGTGGCCGGCGGGGGGCGGAGCTGGCGGCCACCGCCGCGGGCGACTAAAGGAGAAGGCGGAGCCGCAGCGGGAGGCCAAAAGCCTACAGCACCCGGTATTCCCAGGCGGTCTCCCATCCAAGTACTAACCAGGCCCGACCCTGCTTAGCTTCCGAGATCAGACGAGATCGGGCGCGTTCAGGGTGGTATGGCCGTAGACGGGGGCGGGGACCGCGGGCTGCCTCTTGAGGCCCAGCTTCGCTTGTCCTTGCGCCTTACCGCCGTCCCCGCGGCCAGCCCGCCCCGGCAGCGCCCCGCCGCCCGCCCAGGCAGGGCAACGGAGGCCTCGGGTACCGGGGCGTGGCGGAGGGGCCGTTTTAAACTTCTGGTACAGAAAAACAGAAAAAAAACGGAGAGTACAATTAACCTCTTGAAATTGTCCTCTTGCGTGCTTGCCCTCTTTAGAAGTTTTGGGTCCATTTTCGACCCCAGGGTTGTTTTTCAGGGCAGGTGCCATTTACAGGCTGCAATGAGTGTGAATATTTAGCGACCATGAGCACTGGGTTTAAAGCTGCTGTTGTGGCAAACGGCCACAAGGCGGCAGCATTTCTCCATTCCCAAATCTGGTTACGAGGGCAGCAGAGCCTTTCGGGGACCAATGGAATACAGAAGAAGGCATCACTGAAGTCTAATACGGAATACCGTGTCCTGGTGGATGGTAGAATGACCAGCAGGGTGTAGGAATTAGGAACTACCGGATGTATATCCTCGGTGGCTTCACTGACTGTCCCGACATCGTTTACCAGGTCCCCAGCAGCCCACGGGGCTCTCGTGGTCAGGGCAATCCCAGGATATGGAGCTCACCTGGGCAGGCCCCCCCTCCCCAGCAGCCCATGGCGCTCTCGTGGTCAGGCCCCTCCCAGGATACGGAGCTGCCCTGGGCAGGTACCCCGGCAGGGCTGGGCACACAGGTACCGTGCACGTAGCCCTCATTGCAGAGCAGCCCAGATCACCTGTCACTCAGAGCTGACACAGAGCACCTCAGAGCAGGACTTGAGCTAACAAACAGCAGCTCCGACGGGTCTGTGACCCTGGGCATCACTCTGTGCGGCCTCCCTCTGCCTGGTCTTCCAGAGGCTTCCACCGCAGCCGGGGCACCAGGCCTCTGTCTCCACCCATCACCCCTGCTCTCCCTGACTCCTGGGTTCCTCTCATTAGGAGAGGGTCTTCTTGAAGTTGTCTCCCACTCATGGGCCAGATAAAAGGATTAGAAAACAAGCCGGAGCTGCAGCCCCTTGTCTATCCAGACTCTCAGGAGCCCACACCTGTTCCTTGGACCTGGCCGGTTCAGCGAGGTCCATTTTCTGCACTGTGAGTCCCTGAGGGGTGAGGATGGGCTGACCTGGGCAGCCTGACCCTGCCGGCCAGCCCTCCCCAGGTGTGCCTGGGTTGAGGTCCATATAAACACGGCTCCAGGCAGCAAGAGCCCCTGCAGCTGTGCCTGACGCCATATTCTCTGCCCCGTCAGCAGTCTCGGGGCTGTGCTGGTGGGAGGGAGTGAGGGGCCACGGCTCTGTGGGTGGCCCGGTGTGAGTGGGGCTCTGCTGGACTTTCTGCAGGAGTTGCCGGGCTGCCACCTGCTAAAGAAGAGGATGTGTCACCCATACCTTCCGTTGGAATTTCTCCCCGGGCAGAGGTGAGGAAGGAAAAGAGCAGTGGGGGCCGGGACAGGAGGAGTATCTCAGGCAGGGAAATGGAAAGCTTCCAGAAGAGCGCCCGGGGCCAGGACCATCCTGGCTGGCCTGCAGGCACCAAGTCGGCCTGCGTGCTGTCGCTGGTGTGGCTCCACGGCCCTTCCTCTAGGCTTTCAAGTCCTTGGACATATTCAGGTGTTTTACCTGGGAAGGGTGGGAACAGTTCAGCAGCAGCTGGCCTGGGGCTCGGCTCACGTTTACTCACAGACGCCTCGGCACGGTCCCCCAGCTTTGCAATGAGGACGCTCCTTGCGGGGGTGGGGGGGCTGCTGGCTGCATGGGAGATGATTCCCCACCTCTGACCAACTTCAGAATTGTTTGCCGCTGGAGCCAGTGGCCTGATAGGGTTTTCCTGTGTATAACTGGTGGGTTCTGGTTTTTTTTTTTTTTTCTTTTTTGGTTCAAGTTAGATTTTATTCCTCTTCTATGTATTTATAGATATAAGCATGGAAATAATTCATTCCTATAAATACATCTGTGTGAAGGGAAGAAGTTTTTTTCCGTTTTATTTTAAAATTTTATTTATTTTTAAAAATTTTGAAATTTAAGTTTATTTTGTTATTCAGCAGGATTATTATTAGTTATCTATTTTATGCATATACATGTATACAGGACAATCCCAATCTCCCGACTCATCCCACCACCAACAACCCATGGCTTCCCCCCTCTTGGTGTCCATACGTTTGTTCTCTACCTCTGTGTCTCTATTTCTGCCCTGCAAGCCGGGTCATCTGTACCATTTTTCTAGGTTCCACATATATGCATTAATATACAATATTTGTTTTTCTCCTTCTGACTTACTACACTCTGCATGACAGTCTCTAGATCCGTCGACGTCTCCACAGATGACCCAGTTTCGTTCCTTTTTATGGCTGAGTAATATTCCGTTTTATATATGGACCACATCATTATCCGTTCGTCTGTCTGTGGGCATTTAGGTTGCTTCCATTACCTGGGTATGGTAAATAGTGCTGCAATGAACATTGTGGTGAATGTGTCTTTTTGATTTATGGTTTTCTCTGGCTATATGCCCAGAAGTGGGATTGCTGGATCCTATGGTAATTCTATTTTTAGTTTTTTAAGGAACCTCCATGCTGTTCTCCATAGTGACTGTATCAATTTACATTCCCACCAATAGTGGAAGAGGGTTCCTTTGGTCCACACCCTCCCCAGCATTTGTTGTTTGTACAATGTCTGATGATGCCCATTCTAACGGGTGTGAGGTGATACCTCACTGTAGTTTTGATGTGCATTTCTCTGATGATGAGTGATGTTGAGCAGCTTTTCATGTGCGTCTTGGCCATCTCTGTGTCTTCTTTGAAGAAACGTCTATTTAGATCTTCTGCCCATTTTTGTATTGGGTTGTTTGTTTTTTTTAATATTAAGCTGCATGAGCTGTTATATATATTGGAGATTAAACCTTTGTCCGTGGATTCGTTTGCAAATATTTTCTCCCATTCTGAGGGTTGCCTTTTTCCATTCCCTTTTTCTTTAACAAAGAAAGAAAGAAAGCAAAAGAAGCAGAACCCTAATGTGCAGAACAAATATGCAGAACAAAATATGCCTCTTGAAAGTGTCGTTTTGAAATATGGACGTCTTTTGAATTTTTTGGTCGATATATGACCCCAGGATTTGTTTTCAGGGCAGGTGTCATTTACAGGCCTGTAATGATTTTGAATATCAACTGACCATTAGCGCTGGGATTAAAGGTGCTGTTGTGTGAAACGGCCACAAGGGGGCAGCAGTTCTCCCTTACCAAATCTGGTTACTAGGGCAGCAGAGCCTCAGTGGAAGTCGTGTTCTAGGTTGTAATTTAGAATGGAATGTGCCAGGAAAAGGCCCCTTAAGTTTGTCTCACTACTTCTTGTTCGTTTTTTTAATTTAATTTTTTTATTTTTTTTTATCACAGCGTGTTTGATTACAATGTTTGGCTTGTTGCAGGTGTGCAAGATGTGGTTCTTTTACACATATACATATGTCTGTTCTTGCTGGGATCCTTTTCCCATATACGTTATGACAGAATGTTGAGTAGTCTTCTCTTGGTATTCTGTAGGTCTTTGGTGATTATATATTTCACCTGTGTTTGTATATGTCTGTTAACCCCAATCTCGTAATGTATCCAATCCTCACACCTTTCCGTTGGTGAACCATAAGATTCTTTAATGAATCTGGGATTGCCCTTCTCTGTGGAAATATCTTCACTGGTATCCATTTTTAGGTAACACCTATAAGTGATATCATACGATACGCGTCTTTCTCTTTCTGACTTACTACAAGTCACGTGATCACCTCTAGACTCATCTACGGTGCTGCAAATGGCATTGTGTCCTTTTCTTCCATGGCTAATATTCTGTCTGTACATGTACCAGTTCTTCTTTGTCCACTCATCTGTTGATGGACTTTTTGGTTGCTTCCACGTCATGGCTATTGTAATGCTGCGGCAATGCACGTTTGCCTGCCTGTGTCTTTCCAATTCTGTCTTCTTAGGTTATAGGCCCAGGAGTGGGCCTGCTGGATCATATGGTAGCGGAATGTTTACCTTGTAGAGGCACCTCCAGTCTGTTCTCATTAGTGGCTCTTACCAGGTTACGTCCCGCTTAAAGTTGAGGTTATGCACTTCTCCACAACACCTTCAGCATTTTTTGTTTGTAGTTTTTTTGCTGATGTGTGTTCTGACTAGTGTGAGCCGATACAACTTTGTGGCTGGATTTGCATGCGTCTCATAATCCCTTGAAATTGTGCTTTCTGGCATGTCCTTCTTTTCTTCAACTGTGAGTACAGCTTACCTCTTCAAATTGTCTTCGTGAAGTGTGTGTGACATTTAGAAATATTTTGGCCATTACCTCCCCCAAGACGTTTTGAGGGCAGGTTTCATTTACAGCCCACCAGTACTTCTGCCTATGAAGTGACCCTTAGCACAGGTCTTAAAGCTGCTGTTGCAGGTAACGGCCAGAGGGCGGCAGCATTTCTGCTTTTCCCCACCTGGGAACTAGGGAAACAGACCATCCGGGCAGTGGTGTTCCTCGGTTATATATTAGAGTGGAATGTGCCCCCAAAAGCTGATGTCTCCTTACTTATGTTTGTTTTATAAATTGTATTTATATATATTTTTTATTGGAGTCATATTCCATTGTGTACATGGACCACTTCTTCTTTGTGCATTCCTCTGATGATGGACATTTTCGTAGCTTCCAAGTGTTGGCTATGGTAAATATTGCTGGAGTGGAGGATTGCCAGCCTGTGTTTTTTTTTTTTTTTTTTTTGCGGTACGTGGGCCTCTCACTGCGGTGGACCCCCCCATTGCAGAGCACAGGCTCCGGACGCGCAGGCCCAGCAGCCCTAGCTCACGGGACAAGCCGCTCCGCGGCACGTGGGATCTTCCCGACCCGGAGCATGAATGCGTGTCCCCTGCATTGGCAGGCGGGCTCTCAACCACTGCGCCACCGGTGAAGCCCAGCCTGTGTTTCTTTGATTCTCATCCCCTCAGGCGATAGGCCCAGCAGTGGGTATGCTTGATTGAATGGTAGCTCAGTATTTACCTTTACAAGGCACCTCATTTTTGTTTTCATTACTGGCTCTTACCATGTCCCACTTTGGACCAAGGGTAGGCATTTCTCTAAAACCCCTTCAGCATTTACTTTTTGCAGAATTCTTGCTGATGGCCATTCTGACTGGTGTGAGCGGATAGGTTTTTGTAATTTGGATTTGCATATCTTTAATTATTCCTAATGTTCAGCATTTTTCCATGCCGTTTTAAATTTCTTTTTTTGGCCATTACACTATGCTTTTATTAGAAAAAAAAAATATATATATGTATTGGGGAACATTAAATATCTTGGATGTGCTAATGAGAAAATCATTTTCTCTACATGGACTGAATTTTTACTTGGAGACATGTTTTCCTACTAAAGGGAAGACTAAAGAAGGATTTTACTGTCGACCAGGCAAGACACCTCCCCAAAGATGACAATGCCTTGGACAGTGTTTATGGCGGGCTGGGGCACCTGGAATCCTTGGCCCATACTGGCAGGTACTAACTGGAAACACACTCTTCCTGGGGGACAAGGATGGGAGGCACCTTAGGCCCAGCTGCTCATCGTCGAACCTTACACTTTTCAAACTATGTTGGTGTCTGACTTCCCTTTCCCTGACAGAACAACTCTGGCCCTTGGAGGTGGCTTTATGACTGCAGGCTGTAGAACCCATCATTCTCCCTTGCTCTGGGTAGGAGGTAAGCCTATGGTAGCAGAAACCCCCACATACTGGGACTTGGAATTCCACTCTGTGCTCATTTAACTCTGTGGCATGAAGTCCATGGTGAATTGCTCTTTTGTCTTCTACGATCTGTCCAACAGCTGTCATGAGTGCCTGACCCTCAGCAGTCTCACTCTTCAAGATTGATCTGCTTTTGACTGATCCGTGACTCCGGGCAGTGGCTGATATGGGCTTTTTTTTTTCTTTGCAGAGCATCTCGACCATTGACTTTTTTATTGGGGAAAATCCACTTTAAAAATAGCCTCATCCTTTTTCTGAAGAGGCTTTCTGGAGGGCTATATTTCTTCTCTGGCATGAGCTGGAGACATCTGCTCCCAATAGAGTCTGTTATGCCCCTGACCTGGGCAGGGCGGCTCATACTTCCAGCTTGAGGGGTCCCTCATTCTTTAAACCTCTCTTCGTGCTCTCCTGGCTTATGCCTCCTACGGTCCTCTCTTTTGTAAGTAGGGGCAATCATCTTGCTCTGGCTCTTCCATGAGTCTTGGAGTTTTGAAGTTTGGGGCTCCTGCTGCCCTAGGTTGCTCCTTTGGCCTTCCATAAGGCCACTTGGCTCCTGGGAAGCTAACGTGTCTCTGGTGGGGACTCTCTGGGGATGGCACTGAGGCACCTGAGAAGCCAAGTTGTCTGCAGCAAGGAACCTGTGTTTGGGAAAGTCCTGAAGCTGGTTGTCTGACTGTACCTTTACTTTGGAGTTAAACTCACTAGCAACCTCCATGTTAAGGCATGGCTCACCTAGATGTTGGAAAACAGACATTCTAGGTAGTAGGAAACTTTTACTGGCCCCCGGCACCTCTAAACTCCTCATAGGTACATCTGTGGTTTGGGATTTTGTCAACACTTTGGTTTCCAAGATAACACTAGACTGTGGTTGAAGAGCAGGAGACTCCTTGTCCTCCACAGCCTCCCTGGCCTCTTCACCTCTCAAAGATTGGGATCCTATGTTCACCTCCATCACTGTTACCCTATGGCAGGGGCCTCCTGAGGCCTGACCACCACTCTCCTCTCTTGGCTCGTTCCTGACCATTGCTGAACTTGGACCTGGCTCTAGGCTGTCCCTCTTGACCCACTCCACAGTCTCACTCTTCCAGGTTCTGCCCACAAGGCTGAGTGTGAGGGACTGAGAAGGTGGCCTGCCCTGCTGTGCAGTCAGAGAAGCCTTTGAGGGCCCATGGTAGTCACCAGGTGGAATCGCTCCCAGGGCACTCTGGATTTCCTTACACACAGTGGAGGGGACAAGGAGAGGCCTCTTCAGGGCAGGAACGGACTCTTCTGTTCTCACCTTCTCTCCTGAATGAGCCTGAGGAGGTTTCTCCGGGAACTCAGCAAACGTGACTGTTGAGTGGGACCCAGATACACAGGTGGCTGAAGGGGACGAGGCTAACCGCAGGGTGGTGGAGGGTTGGAACTTTGTCGACTTCAAGAGATTGATGGGCTTGAGGACCTTGAGGGGTAGGGTCCACCCGTGCTTTACCCAAAACCTTGTAATATGTGCTTCCAGCACCTCTCGAGTGTCTTGAACCAGGAAGGAAACCCTACAGGAGGTGTTCCTGCAGGGTTCCCAACCCTTCAAGCAGTATCCTCCACAGGCTCCAGCAGGCACTGCTTTGCACATCTCACCAGGAGGGTCTTGACATGAGAGCTGATGAAAGTCGCCCTTGCCAGGAAGCCTCCCCAGGCAGCTCCGCAGAGGTGAAGCCAGGTTGTGAGTCCCCTCCAGTTCTTCCAGGCAATCTCTGCAAGCTTTCAAAGATCGACTTTTCTTCCTACTCCTGCTCCTCCCCTTCAGCTCTACTTGATGCTTCCTGATGTTTCTAGGTCTCCTAGGTGGTGCTAAGAATGGATTACTCTGGAAGCAGGGGAGTAACACGAGGAAGAGCCCCAGTCCACACAGGAAGCCAAGGATGATATCAATCACCCAGGAAGTTGGGCTGGATCTCAGCCAGATAGCAACAGTGTTTTTCAAAGAAAAGAGATTCTCCGTCTTCTGAACTGCATTGCCGCCCTCAGGCAACAGAGCCCTGGGAGTTCACTTGATGGCAGAACCCCAGGCCTGCATCACAGAGCTGTGGCCTTGTCACAAAGGGCTCCTGAGTGTGGGGGAGGGGCACTAAGAGCAATAGGCTGAATCACTGCCCCTCCTTCCCGTCCAGACCTTTATCCAGCTTTATCCCGAGAGAGCTGCGGAGAGCCACAGCGGCGGACAGGTGGCGGCGCCGGGGCTGGGCGCCGGTGGGGCCGCCCGGACGGCCCCCGGGCCCGCAGCGGAGTCTGGGTCCGGGCCAGCCACCCCCGGAGCGTCGGGCGTGCCGCTGCCTTCCAGGGCCGCCTTCGGGCCGCATGGAGCGGCCCCTCTGGCGCTCTGTGGTGGTGGTGGTGGAGGGGGGGCGGAGGAGGTGGGGCCTGCAGCGGTGGCCGGCGGGGGGCGGAGCTGGCGGCCACCGCCGCGGGCGACTAAAGGAGAAGGCGGAGCCGCAGCGGGAGGCCAAAAGCCTACAGCACCCGGTATTCCCAGGCGGTCTCCCATCCAAGTACTAACCAGGCCCGACCCTGCTTAGCTTCCGAGATCAGACGAGATCGGGCGCGTTCAGGGTGGTATGGCCGTAGACGGGGGCGGGGACCGCGGGCTGCCTCTTGAGGCCCAGCTTCGCTTGTCCTTGCGCCTTACCGCCGTCCCCGCGGCCAGCCCGCCCCGGCAGCGCCCCGCCGCCCGCCCAGGCAGGGCAACGGAGGCCTCGGGTACCGGGGCGTGGCGGAGGGGCCGTTTTAAACTTCTGGTACAGAAAAACAGAAAAAAAACGGAGAGTACAATTAACCTCTTGAAATTGTCCTCTTGCGTGCTTGCCCTCTTTAGAAGTTTTGGGTCCATTTTCGACCCCAGGGTTGTTTTTCAGGGCAGGTGCCATTTACAGGCTGCAATGAGTGTGAATATTTAGCGACCATGAGCACTGGGTTTAAAGCTGCTGTTGTGGCAAACGGCCACAAGGCGGCAGCATTTCTCCATTCCCAAATCTGGTTACGAGGGCAGCAGAGCCTTTCGGGGACCAATGGAATACAGAAGAAGGCATCACTGAAGTCTAATACGGAATACCGTGTCCTGGTGGATGGTAGAATGACCAGCAGGGTGTAGGAATTAGGAACTACCGGATGTATATCCTCGGTGGCTTCACTGACTGTCCCGACATCGTTTACCAGGTCCCCAGCAGCCCACGGGGCTCTCGTGGTCAGGGCAATCCCAGGATATGGAGCTCACCTGGGCAGGCCCCCCCTCCCCAGCAGCCCATGGCGCTCTCGTGGTCAGGCCCCTCCCAGGATACGGAGCTGCCCTGGGCAGGTACCCCGGCAGGGCTGGGCACACAGGTACCGTGCACGTAGCCCTCATTGCAGAGCAGCCCAGATCACCTGTCACTCAGAGCTGACACAGAGCACCTCAGAGCAGGACTTGAGCTAACAAACAGCAGCTCCGACGGGTCTGTGACCCTGGGCATCACTCTGTGCGGCCTCCCTCTGCCTGGTCTTCCAGAGGCTTCCACCGCAGCCGGGGCACCAGGCCTCTGTCTCCACCCATCACCCCTGCTCTCCCTGACTCCTGGGTTCCTCTCATTAGGAGAGGGTCTTCTTGAAGTTGTCTCCCACTCATGGGCCAGATAAAAGGATTAGAAAACAAGCCGGAGCTGCAGCCCCTTGTCTATCCAGACTCTCAGGAGCCCACACCTGTTCCTTGGACCTGGCCGGTTCAGCGAGGTCCATTTTCTGCACTGTGAGTCCCTGAGGGGTGAGGATGGGCTGACCTGGGCAGCCTGACCCTGCCGGCCAGCCCTCCCCAGGTGTGCCTGGGTTGAGGTCCATATAAACACGGCTCCAGGCAGCAAGAGCCCCTGCAGCTGTGCCTGACGCCATATTCTCTGCCCCGTCAGCAGTCTCGGGGCTGTGCTGGTGGGAGGGAGTGAGGGGCCACGGCTCTGTGGGTGGCCCGGTGTGAGTGGGGCTCTGCTGGACTTTCTGCAGGAGTTGCCGGGCTGCCACCTGCTAAAGAAGAGGATGTGTCACCCATACCTTCCGTTGGAATTTCTCCCCGGGCAGAGGTGAGGAAGGAAAAAAGCAGTGGGGGCCGGGACAGGAGGAGTATCTCAGGCAGGGAAATGGAAAGCTTCCAGAAGAGCGCCCGGGGCCAGGACCATCCTGGCTGGCCTGCAGGCACCAAGTCGGCCTGCGTGCTGTCGCTGGTGTGGCTCCACGGCCCTTCCTCTAGGCTTTCAAGTCCTTGGACATATTCAGGTGTTTTACCTGGGAAGGGTGGGAACAGTTCAGCAGCAGCTGGCCTGGGGCTCGGCTCACGTTTACTCACAGACGCCTCGGCACGGTCCCCCAGCTTTGCAATGAGGACGCTCCTTGCGGGGGTGGGGGGGCTGCTGGCTGCATGGGAGATGATTCCCCACCTCTGACCAACTTCAGAATTGTTTGCCGCTGGAGCCAGTGGCCTGATAGGGTTTTCCTGTGTATAACTGGTGGGTTCTGGTTTTTTTTTTTTTTTTCTTTTTTGGTTCAAGTTAGATTTTATTCCTCTTCTATGTATTTATAGATATAAGCATGGAAATAATTCATTCCTATAAATACATCTGTGTGAAGGGAAGAAGTTTTTTTCCGTTTTATTTTAAAATTTTATTTATTTTTAAAAATTTTGAAATTTAAGTTTATTTTGTTATTCAGCAGGATTATTATTAGTTATCTATTTTATGCATATACATGTATACAGGACAATCCCAATCTCCCGACTCATCCCACCACCAACAACCCATGGCTTCCCCCCTCTTGGTGTCCATACGTTTGTTCTCTACCTCTGTGTCTCTATTTCTGCCCTGCAAGCCGGGTCATCTGTACCATTTTTCTAGGTTCCACATATATGCATTAATATACAATATTTGTTTTTCTCCTTCTGACTTACTACACTCTGCATGACAGTCTCTAGATCCGTCGACGTCTCCACAGATGACCCAGTTTCGTTCCTTTTTATGGCTGAGTAATATTCCGTTTTATATATGGACCACATCATTATCCGTTCGTCTGTCTGTGGGCATTTAGGTTGCTTCCATTACCTGGGTATGGTAAATAGTGCTGCAATGAACATTGTGGTGAATGTGTCTTTTTGATTTATGGTTTTCTCTGGCTATATGCCCAGAAGTGGGATTGCTGGATCCTATGGTAATTCTATTTTTAGTTTTTTAAGGAACCTCCATGCTGTTCTCCATAGTGACTGTATCAATTTACATTCCCACCAATAGTGGAAGAGGGTTCCTTTGGTCCACACCCTCCCCAGCATTTGTTGTTTGTACAATGTCTGATGATGCCCATTCTAACGGGTGTGAGGTGATACCTCACTGTAGTTTTGATGTGCATTTCTCTGATGATGAGTGATGTTGAGCAGCTTTTCATGTGCGTCTTGGCCATCTCTGTGTCTTCTTTGAAGAAACGTCTATTTAGATCTTCTGCCCATTTTTGTATTGGGTTGTTTGTTTTTTTTAATATTAAGCTGCATGAGCTGTTATATATATTGGAGATTAAACCTTTGTCCGTGGATTCGTTTGCAAATATTTTCTCCCATTCTGAGGGTTGCCTTTTTCCATTCCCTTTTTCTTTAACAAAGAAAGAAAGAAAGCAAAAGAAGCAGAACCCTAATGTGCAGAACAAATATGCAGAACAAAATATGCCTCTTGAAAGTGTCGTTTTGAAATATGGACGTCTTTTGAATTTTTTGGTCGATATATGACCCCAGGATTTGTTTTCAGGGCAGGTGTCATTTACAGGCCTGTAATGATTTTGAATATCAACTGACCATTAGCGCTGGGATTAAAGGTGCTGTTGTGTGAAACGGCCACAAGGGGGCAGCAGTTCTCCCTTACCAAATCTGGTTACTAGGGCAGCAGAGCCTCAGTGGAAGTCGTGTTCTAGGTTGTAATTTAGAATGGAATGTGCCAGGAAAAGGCCCCTTAAGTTTGTCTCACTACTTCTTGTTCGTTTTTTTAATTTAATTTTTTTATTTTTTTTTATCACAGCGTGTTTGATTACAATGTTTGGCTTGTTGCAGGTGTGCAAGATGTGGTTCTTTTACACATATACATATGTCTGTTCTTGCTGGGATCCTTTTCCCATATACGTTATGACAGAATGTTGAGTAGTCTTCTCTTGGTATTCTGTAGGTCTTTGGTGATTATATATTTCACCTGTGTTTGTATATGTCTGTTAACCCCAATCTCGTAATGTATCCAATCCTCACACCTTTCCGTTGGTGAACCATAAGATTCTTTAATGAATCTGGGATTGCCCTTCTCTGTGGAAATATCTTCACTGGTATCCATTTTTAGGTAACACCTATAAGTGATATCATACGATACGCGTCTTTCTCTTTCTGACTTACTACAAGTCACGTGATCACCTCTAGACTCATCTACGGTGCTGCAAATGGCATTGTGTCCTTTTCTTCCATGGCTAATATTCTGTCTGTACATGTACCAGTTCTTCTTTGTCCACTCATCTGTTGATGGACTTTTTGGTTGCTTCCACGTCATGGCTATTGTAATGCTGCGGCAATGCACGTTTGCCTGCCTGTGTCTTTCCAATTCTGTCTTCTTAGGTTATAGGCCCAGGAGTGGGCCTGCTGGATCATATGGTAGCGGAATGTTTACCTTGTAGAGGCACCTCCAGTCTGTTCTCATTAGTGGCTCTTACCAGGTTACGTCCCGCTTAAAGTTGAGGTTATGCACTTCTCCACAACACCTTCAGCATTTTTTGTTTGTAGTTTTTTTGCTGATGTGTGTTCTGACTAGTGTGAGCCGATACCACTTTGTGGCTGGATTTGCATGCGTCTCATAATCCCTTGAAATTGTGCTTTCTGGCATGTCCTTCTTTTCTTCAACTGTGAGTACAGCTTACCTCTTCAAATTGTCTTCGTGAAGTGTGTGTGACATTTAGAAATATTTTGGCCATTACCTCCCCCAAGACGTTTTGAGGGCAGGTTTCATTTACAGCCCACCAGTACTTCTGCCTATGAAGTGACCCTTAGCACAGGTCTTAAAGCTGCTGTTGCAGGTAACGGCCAGAGGGCGGCAGCATTTCTGCTTTTCCCCACCTGGGAACTAGGGAAACAGACCATCCGGGCAGTGGTGTTCCTCGGTTATATATTAGAGTGGAATGTGCCCCCAAAAGCTGATGTCTCCTTACTTATGTTTGTTTTATAAATTGTATTTATATATATTTTTTATTGGAGTCATATTCCATTGTGTACATGGACCACTTCTTCTTTGTGCATTCCTCTGATGATGGACATTTTCGTAGCTTCCAAGTGTTGGCTATGGTAAATATTGCTGGAGTGGAGGATTGCCAGCCTGTGTTTTTTTTTTTTTTTTTTTTGCGGTACGTGGGCCTCTCACTGCGGTGGACCCCCCCATTGCAGAGCACAGGCTCCGGACGCGCAGGCCCAGCAGCCCTAGCTCACGGGACAAGCCGCTCCGCGGCACGTGGGATCTTCCCGACCCGGAGCATGAATGCGTGTCCCCTGCATTGGCAGGCGGGCTCTCAACCACTGCGCCACCGGTGAAGCCCAGCCTGTGTTTCTTTGATTCTCATCCCCTCAGGCGATAGGCCCAGCAGTGGGTATGCTTGATTGAATGGTAGCTCAGTATTTACCTTTACAAGGCACCTCATTTTTGTTTTCATTACTGGCTCTTACCATGTCCCACTTTGGACCAAGGGTAGGCATTTCTCTAAAACCCCTTCAGCATTTACTTTTTGCAGAATTCTTGCTGATGGCCATTCTGACTGGTGTGAGCGGATAGGTTTTTGTAATTTGGATTTGCATATCTTTAATTATTCCTAATGTTCAGCATTTTTCCATGCCGTTTTAAATTTCTTTTTTTGGCCATTACACTATGCTTTTATTAGAAAAAAAAATATATATATATGTATTGGGGAACATTAAATATCTTGGATGTGCTAATGAGAAAATCATTTTCTCTACATGGACTGAATTTTTACTTGGAGACATGTTTTCCTACTAAAGGGAAGACTAAAGAAGGATTTTACTGTCGACCAGGCAAGACACCTCCCCAAAGATGACAATGCCTTGGACAGTGTTTATGGCGGGCTGGGGCACCTGGAATCCTTGGCCCATACTGGCAGGTACTAACTGGAAACACACTCTTCCTGGGGGACAAGGATGGGAGGCACCTTAGGCCCAGCTGCTCATCGTCGAACCTTACACTTTTCAAACTATGTTGGTGTCTGACTTCCCTTTCCCTGACAGAACAACTCTGGCCCTTGGAGGTGGCTTTATGACTGCAGGCTGTAGAACCCATCATTCTCCCTTGCTCTGGGTAGGAGGTAAGCCTATGGTAGCAGAAACCCCCACATACTGGGACTTGGAATTCCAGTCTGTGCTCATTTAACTCTGTGGCATGAAGTCCATGGTGAATTGCTCTTTTGTCTTCTACGATCTGTCCAACAGCTGTCATGAGTGCCTGACCCTCAGCAGTCTCACTCTTCAAGATTGATCTGCTTTTGACTGATCCGTGACTCCGGGCAGTGGCTGATATGGGCTTTTTTTTTTCTTTGCAGAGCATCTCGACCATTGACTTTTTTATTGGGGAAAATCCACTTTAAAAATAGCCTCATCCTTTTTCTGAAGAGGCTTTCTGGAGGGCTATATTTCTTCTCTGGCATGAGCTGGAGACATCTGCTCCCAATAGAGTCTGTTATGCCCCTGACCTGGGCAGGGCGGCTCATACTTCCAGCTTGAGGGGTCCCTCATTCTTTAAACCTCTCTTCGTGCTCTCCTGGCTTATGCCTCCTACGGTCCTCTCTTTTGTAAGTAGGGGCAATCATCTTGCTCTGGCTCTTCCATGAGTCTTGGAGTTTTGAAGTTTGGGGCTCCTGCTGCCCTAGGTTGCTCCTTTGGCCTTCCATAAGGCCACTTGGCTCCTGGGAAGCTAACGTGTCTCTGGTGGGGACTCTCTGGGGATGGCACTGAGGCACCTGAGAAGCCAAGTTGTCTGCAGCAAGGAACCTGTGTTTGGGAAAGTCCTGAAGCTGGTTGTCTGACTGTACCTTTACTTTGGAGTTAAACTCACTAGCAACCTCCATGTTAAGGCATGGCTCACCTAGATGTTGGAAAACAGACATTCTAGGTAGTAGGAAACTTTTACTGGCCCCTGGCACCTCTAAACTCCTCATAGGTACATCTGTGGTTTGGGATTTTGTCAACACTTTGGTTTCCAAGATAACACTAGACTGTGGTTGAAGAGCAGGAGACTCCTTGTCCTCCACAGCCTCCCTGGCCTCTTCACCTCTCAAAGATTGGGATCCTAAGTTCACCTCCATCACTGTTACCCTATGGCAGGGGCCTCCTGAGGCCTGACCACCACTCTCCTCTCTTGGCTCGTTCCTGACCATTGCTGAACTTGGACCTGGCTCTAGGCTGTCCCTCTTGACCCATTCCACAGTCTCACTCTTCCAGGTTCTGCCCACAAGGCTGAGTGTGAGGGACTGAGAAGGTGGCCTGCCCTGCTGTGCAGTCAGAGAAGCCTTTGAGGGCCCATGGTAGTCACCAGGTGGAATCGCTCCCAGGGCACTCTGGATTTCCTTACACACAGTGGAGGGGACAAGGAGAGGCCTCTTCAGGGCAGGAACGGACTCTTCTGTTCTCACCTTCTCTCCTGAATGAGCCTGAGGAGGTTTCTCCGGGAACTCAGCAAACGTGACTGTTGAGTGGGACCCAGATACACAGGTGGCTGAAGGGGACGAGGCTAACCGCAGGGTGGTGGAGGGTTGGAACTTTGTCGACTTCAAGAGATTGATGGGCTTGAGGACCTTGAGGGGTAGGGTCCACCCGTGCTTTACCCAAAACCTTGTAATATGTGCTTCCAGCACCTCTCGAGTGTCTTGAACCAGGAAGGAAACCCTACAGGAGGTGTTCCTGCAGGGTTCCCAACCCTTCAAGCAGTATCCTCCACAGGCTCCAGCAGGCACTGCTTTGCACATCTCACCAGGAGGGTCTTGACATGAGAGCTGATGAAAGTCGCCCTTGCCAGGAAGCCTCCCCAGGCAGCTCCGCAGAGGTGAAGCCAGGTTGTGAGTCCCCTCCAGTTCTTCCAGGCAATCTCTGCAAGCTTTCAAAGATCGACTTTTCTTCCTACTCCTGCTCCTCCCCTTCAGCTCTACTTGATGCTTCCTGATGTTTCTAGGTCTCCTAGGTGGTGCTAAGAATGGATTACTCTGGAAGCAGGGGAGTAACACGAGGAAGAGCCCCAGTCCACACAGGAAGCCAAGGATGATATCAATCACCCAGGAAGTTGGGCTGGATCTCAGCCAGATAGCAACAGTGTTTTTCAAAGAAAAGAGATTCTCCGTCTTCTGAACTGCATTGCCGCCCTCAGGCAACAGAGCCCTGGGAGTTCACTTGATGGCAGAACCCCAGGCCTGCATCACAGAGCTGTGGCCTTGTCACAAAGGGCTCCTGAGTGTGGGGGAGGGGCACTAAGAGCAATAGGCTGAATCACTGCCCCTCCTTCCCGTCCAGACCTTTATCCAGCTTTATCCCGAGAGAGCTGCGGAGAGCCACAGCGGCGGACAGGTGGCGGCGCCGGGGCTGGGCGCCGGTGGGGCCGCCCGGACGGCCCCCGGGCCCGCAGCGGAGTCTGGGTCCGGGCCAGCCACCCCCGGAGCGTCGGGCGTGCCGCTGCCTTCCAGGGCCGCCTTCGGGCCGCATGGAGCGGCCCCTCTGGCGCTCTGTGGTGGTGGTGGTGGAGGGGGGGCGGAGGAGGTGGGGCCTGCAGCGGTGGCCGGCGGGGGGCGGAGCTGGCGGCCACCGCCGCGGGCGACTAAAGGAGAAGGCGGAGCCGCAGCGGGAGGCCAAAAGCCTACAGCACCCGGTATTCCCAGGCGGTCTCCCATCCAAGTACTAACCAGGCCCGACCCTGCTTAGCTTCCGAGATCAGACGAGATCGGGCGCGTTCAGGGTGGTATGGCCGTAGACGGGGTCTGGGACCGCGGGCTGCCTCTTGAGGCCCAGCTTCGCTTGTCCTTGCGCCTTACCGCCGTCCCCGCGGCCAGCCCGCCCCGGCAGCGCCCCGCCGCCCGCCCAGGCAGGGCAACGGAGGCCTCGGGTACTGGGGCGTGGCGGAGGGGCCGTTTTAAACTTCTGGTACAGAAAAACAGAAAAAAACGGAGAGTACAATTAACCTCTTGAAATTGTCCTCTTGCGTGCTTGCCCTCTTTAGAAGTTTTGGGTCCATTTTCGACCCCAGGGTTGTTTTTCAGGGCAGGTGCCATTTACAGGCTGCAATGAGTGTGAATATTTAGCGACCATGAGCACTGGGTTTAAAGCTGCTGTTGTGGCAAACGGCCACAAGGCGGCAGCATTTCTCCATTCCCAAATCTGGTTACGAGGGCAGCAGAGCCTTTCGGGGACCAATGGAATACAGAAGAAGGCATCACTGAAGTCTAATACGGAATACCGTGTCCTGGTGGATGGTAGAATGACCAGCAGGGTGTAGGAATTAGGAACTACCGGATGTATATCCTCAGTGGCTTCACTGACTGTCCCGACATCGTTTACCAGGTCCCCAGCAGCCCACGGGGCTCTCGTGGTCAGGGCAATCCCAGGATATGGAGCTCACCTGGGCAGGCCCCCCCTCCCCAGCAGCCCATGGCGCTCTCGTGGTCAGGCCCCTCCCAGGATACGGAGCTGCCCTGGGCAGGTACCCCGGCAGGGCTGGGCACACAGGTACCGTGCACGTAGCCCTCATTGCAGAGCAGCCCAGATCACCTGTCACTCAGAGCTGACACAGAGCACCTCAGAGCAGGACTTGAGCTAACAAGGACTTGAGCTAACTTGAGCTCCGACGGGTCTGTGACCCTGGGCATCACTCTGTGCGGCCTCCCTCTGCCTGGTCTTCCAGAGGCTTCCACCGCAGCCGGGGCACCAGGCCTCTGTCTCCACCCATCACCCCTCCTCTCCCTGACTCCTGGGTTCCTCTCATTAGGAGAGGGTCTTCTTGAAGTTGTCTCCCACTCATGGGCCAGATAAAAGGATTAGAAAACAAGCCGGAGCTGCAGCCCCTTGTCTATCCAGACTCTCAGGAGCCCACACCTGTTCCTTGGACCTGGCCGGTTCAGCGAGGTCCATTTTCTGCACTGTGAGTCCCTGAGGGGTGAGGATGGGCTGACCTGGGCAGCCTGACCCTGCCGGCCAGCCCTCCCCAGGTGTGCCTGGGTTGAGGTCCATATAAACACGGCTCCAGGCAGCAAGAGCCCCTGCAGCTGTGCCTGACGCCATATTCTCTGCCCCGTCAGCAGTCTCGGGGCTGTGCTGGTGGGAGGGAGTGAGGGGCCACGGCTCTGTGGGTGGCCCGGTGTGAGTGGGGCTCTGCTGGACTTTCTGCAGGAGTTGCCGGGCTGCCACCTGCTAAAGAAGAGGAGGTGTCACCCATACCTTCCGTTGGAATTTCTCCCCGGGCAGAGGTGAGGAAGGAAAAAAGCAGTGGGGGCCGGGACAGGAGGAGTATCTCAGGCAGGGAAATGGAAAGCTTCCAGAAGAGCGCCCGGGGCCAGGACCATCCTGGCTGGCCTGCAGGCACCAAGTCGGCCTGCGTGCTGTCGCTGGTGTGGCTCCACGGCCCTTCCTCTAGGCTTTCAAGTCCTTGGACATATTCAGGTGTTTTACCTGGGAAGGGTGGGAACAGTTCAGCAGCAGCTGGCCTGGGGCTCGGCTCACGTTTACTCACAGACGCCTCGGCACGGTCCCCCAGCTTTGCAATGAGGACGCTCCTTGCGGGGGTGGGGGGGCTGCTGGCTGCATGGGAGATGATTCCCCACCTCTGACCAACTTCAGAATTGTTTGCCGCTGGAGCCAGTGGCCTGATAGGGTTTTCCTGTGTATAACTGGTGGGTTCTGGTTTTTTTTTTTTTTTCTTTTTTGGTTCAAGTTAGATTTTATTCCTCTTCTATGTATTTATAGATATAAGCATGGAAATACTTCATTCCTATAAATACATCTGTGTGAAGGGAAGAAGTTTTTTTCCGTTTTATTTTAAAATTTTATTTATTTTTAAAAATTTTGAAATTTAAGTTTATTTTGTTATTCAGCAGGATTATTATTAGTTATCTATTTTATGCATATACATGTATACAGGACAATCCCAATCTCCCGACTCATCCCACCACCAACAACCCATGGCTTCCCCCCTCTTGGTGTCCATACGTTTGTTCTCTACCTCTGTGTCTCTATTTCTGCCCTGCAAGCCGGGTCATCTGTACCATTTTTCTAGGTTCCACATATATGCATTAATATACAATATTTGTTTTTCTCCTTCTGACTTACTACACTCTGCATGACAGTCTCTAGATCCGTCGACGTCTCCACAGATGACCCAGTTTCGTTCCTTTTTATGGCTGAGTAATATTCCGTTTTATATATGGACCACATCATTATCCGTTCGTCTGTCTGTGGGCATTTAGGTTGCTTCCATTACCTGGGTATGGTAAATAGTGCTGCAATGAACATTGTGGTGAATGTGTCTTTTTGATTTATGGTTTTCTCTGGCTATATGCCCAGAAGTGGGATTGCTGGATCCTATGGTAATTCTATTTTTAGTTTTTTAAGGAACCTCCATGCTGTTCTCCATAGTGACTGTATCAATTTACATTCCCACCAATAGTGGAAGAGGGTTCCTTTGGTCCACACCCTCCCCAGCATTTGTTGTTTGTACATTTTCTGATGATGCCCATTCTAACGGGTGTGAGGTGATACCTCACTGTAGTTTTGATGTGCATTTCTCTGATGATGAGTGATGTTGAGCAGCTTTTCATGTGCGTCTTGGCCATCTCTGTGTCTTCTTTGAAGAAACGTCTATTTAGATCTTCTGCCCATTTTTGTATTGGGTTGTTTGTTTTTTTTAATATTAAGCTGCATGAGCTGTTATATATATTGGAGATTAAACCTTTGTCCGTGGATTCGTTTGCAAATATTTTCTCCCATTCTGAGGGTTGCCTTTTTCCATTCCCTTTTTCTTTAACAAAGAAAGAAAGAAAGCAAAAGAAGCAGAACCCTAATGTGCAGAACAAATATGCAGAACAAAATATGCCTCTTGAAAGTGTCGTTTTGAAATATGGACGTCTTTTGAATTTTTTGGTCGATATATGACCCCAGGATTTGTTTTCAGGGCAGGTGTCATTTACAGGCCTGCAATGATTTTGAATATCAACTGACCATTAGCGCTGGGATTAAAGGTGCTGTTGTGTGAAACGGCCACAAGGGGGCAGCAGTTCTCCCTTACCAAATCTGGTTACTAGGGCAGCAGAGCCTCAGTGGAAGTCGTGTTCTAGGTTGTAATTTAGAATGGAATGTGCCAGGAGAAGGCCCCTTAAGTTTGTCTCACTACTTCTTGTTCGTTTTTTTAATTTATTTTTTTTATTTTTTTTATCACAGCGTGTTTGATTACAATGTTTGGCTTGTTGCAGGTGTGCAAGATGTGGTTCTTTTACACATATACATATGTCTGTTCTTGCTGGGATCCTTTTCCCATATACGTTATGACAGAATGTTGAGTAGTCTTCTCTTGGTATTCTGTAGGTCTTTGGTGATTATATATTTCACCTGTGTTTGTATATGTCTGTTAACCCCAATCTCGTAATGTATCCAATCCTCACACCTTTCCGTTGGTGAACCATAAGATTCTTTAATGAATCTGGGATTGCCCTTCTCTGTGGAAATATCTTCACTGGTATCCATTTTTAGGTAACACCTATAAGTGATATCATACGATACGCGTCTTTCTCTTTCTGACTTACTACAAGTCACGTGATCACCTCTAGACTCATCTACGGTGCTGCAAATGGCATTGTGTCCTTTTCTTCCATGGCTAATATTCTGTCTGTACATGTACCAGTTCTTCTTTGTCCACTCATCTGTTGATGGACTTTTTGGTTGCTTCCACGTCATGGCTATTGTAATGCTGCGGCAATGCACGTTTGCCTGCCTGTGTCTTTCCAATTCTGTCTTCTTAGGTTATAGGCCCAGGAGTGGGCCTGCTGGATCATATGGTAGCGGAATGTTTACCTTGTAGAGGCACCTCCAGTCTGTTCTCATTAGTGGCTCTTACCAGGTTACGTCCCGCTTAAAGTTGAGGGTATGCACTTCTCCACAACACCTTCAGCATTTTTTGTTTGTAGTTTTTTTGCTGATGTGTGTTCTGACTAGTGTGAGCCGATACCACTTTGTGGCTGGATTTGCATGCGTCTCATAATCCCTTGAAATTGTGCTTTCTGGCATGTCCTTCTTTTCTTCAACTGTGAGTACAGCTTACCTCTTCAAATTGTCTTCGTGAAGTGTGTGTGACATTTAGAAATATTTTGGCCATTACCTCCCCCAAGACGTTTTGAGGGCAGGTTTCATTTACAGCCCACCAGTACTTCTGCCTATGAAGTGACCCTTAGCACAGGTCTTAAAGCTGCTGTTGCAGGTAACGGCCAGAGGGCGGCAGCATTTCTGCTTTTCCCCACCTGGGAACTAGGGAAACAGACCATCCGGGCAGTGGTGTTCCTCGGTTATATATTAGAGTGGAATGTGCCCCCAAAAGCTGATGTCTCCTTACTTATGTTTGTTTTATAAATTGTATTTATATATATTTTTTATTGGAGTCATATTCCATTGTGTACATGGACCACTTCTTCTTTGTGCATTCCTCTGATGATGGACATTTTCGTAGCTTCCAAGTGTTGGCTATGGTAAATATTGCTGGAGTGGAGGATTGCCAGCCTGTGTTTTTTTTTTTTTTTTTTTTGCGGTACGTGGGCCTCTCACTGCGGTGGACCCCCCCCATTGCAGAGCACAGGCTCCGGACGCGCAGGCCCAGCAGCCCTAGCTCACGGGACAAGCCGCTCCGCGGCACGTGGGATCTTCCCGACCCGGAGCATGAATGCGTGTCCCCTGCATTGGCAGGCGGGCTCTCAACCACTGCGCCACCGGTGAAGCCCAGCCTGTGTTTCTTTGATTCTCATCCCCTCAGGCGATAGGCCCAGCAGTGGGTATGCTTGATTGAATGGTAGCTCAGTATTTACCTTTACAAGGCACCTCATTTTTGTTTTCATTACTGGCTCTTACCATGTCCCACTTTGGACCAAGGGTAGGCATTTCTCTAAAACCCCTTCAGCATTTACTTTTTGCAGAATTCTTGCTGATGGCCATTCTGACTGGTGTGAGCGGATAGGTTTTTGTAATTTGGATTTGCATATCTTTAATTATTCCTAATGTTCAGCATTTTTCCATGCCGTTTTAAATTTCTTTTTTTGGCCATTACACTATGCTTTTATTAGAAAAAAAAATATATATATATGTATTGGGGAACATTAAATATCTTGGATGTGCTAATGAGAAAATCATTTTCTCTACATGGACTGAATTTTTACTTGGAGACATGTTTTCCTACTAAAGGGAAGACTAAAGAAGGATTTTACTGTCGACCAGGCAAGACACCTCCCCAAAGATGACAATGCCTTGGACAGTGTTTATGGCGGGCTGGGGCACCTGGAATCCTTGGCCCATACTGGCAGGTACTAACTGGAAACACACTCTTCCTGGGGGACAAGGATGGGAGGCACCTTAGGCCCAGCTGCTCATCGTCGAACCTTACACTTTTCAAACTATGTTGGTGTCTGACTTCCCTTTCCCTGACAGAACAACTCTGGCCCTTGGAGGTGGCTTTATGACTGCAGGCTGTAGAACCCATCATTCTCCCTTGCTCTGGGTAGGAGGTAAGCCTATGGTAGCAGAAACCCCCACATACTGGGACTTGGAATTCCACTCTGTGCTCATTTAACTCTGTGGCATGAAGTCCATGGTGAATTGCTCTTTTGTCTTCTACGATCTGTCCAACAGCTGTCATGAGTGCCTGACCCTCAGCAGTCTCACTCTTCAAGATTGATCTGCTTTTGACTGATCCGTGACTCCGGGCAGTGGCTGATATGGGCTTTTTTTTTTCTTTGCAGAGCATCTCGACCATTGACTTTTTTATTGGGGAAAATCCACTTTAAAAATAGCCTCATCCTTTTTCTGAAGAGGCTTTCTGGAGGGCTATATTTCTTCTCTGGCATGAGCTGGAGACATCTGCTCCCAATAGAGTCTGTTATGCCCCTGACCTGGGCAGGGCGGCTCATACTTCCAGCTTGAGGGGTCCCTCATTCTTTAAACCTCTCTTCGTGCTCTCCTGGCTTATGCCTCCTACGGTCCTCTCTTTTGTAAGTAGGGGCAATCATCTTGCTCTGGCTCTTCCATGAGTCTTGGAGTTTTGAAGTTTGGGGCTCCTGCTGCCCTAGGTTGCTCCTTTGGCCTTCCATAAGGCCACTTGGCTCCTGGGAAGCTAACGTGTCTCTGGTGGGGACTCTCTGGGGATGGCACTGAGGCACCTGAGAAGCCAAGTTGTCTGCAGCAAGGAACCTGTGTTTGGGAAAGTCCTGAAGCTGGTTGTCTGACTGTACCTTTACTTTGGAGTTAAACTCACTAGCAACCTCCATGTTAAGGCATGGCTCACCTAGATGTTGGAAAACAGACATCCTAGGTAGTAGGAAACTTTTACTGGCCCCCGGCACCTCTAAACTCCTCATAGGTACATCTGTGGTTTGGGATTTTGTCAACACTTTGGTTTCCAAGATAACACTAGACTGTGGTTGAAGAGCAGGAGACTCCTTGTCCTCCACAGCCTCCCTGGCCTCTTCACCTCTCAAAGATTGGGATCCTAAGTTCACCTCCATCACTGTTACCCTATGGCAGGGGCCTCCTGAGGCCTGACCACCACTCTCCTCTCTTGGCTCGTTCCTGACCATTGCTGAACTTGGACCTGGCTCTAGGCTGTCCCTCTTGACCCACTCCACAGTCTCACTCTTCCAGGTTCTGCCCACAAGGCTGAGTGTGAGGGACTGAGAAGGTGGCCTGCCCTGCTGTGCAGTCAGAGAAGCCTTTGAGGGCCCATGGTAGTCACCAGGTGGAATCGCTCCCAGGGCACTCTGGATTTCCTTACACACAGTGGAGGGGACAAGGAGAGGCCTCTTCAGGGCAGGAACGGACTCTTCTGTTCTCACCTTCTCTCCTGAATGAGCCTGAGGAGGTTTCTCCGGGAACTCAGCAAACGTGACTGTTGAGTGGGACCCAGATACACAGGTGGCTGAAGGGGACGAGGCTAACCGCAGGGTGGTGGAGGGTTGGAACTTTGTCGACTTCAAGAGATTGATGGGCTTGAGGACCTTGAGGGGTAGGGTCCACCCGTGCTTTACCCAAAACCTTGTAATATGTGCTTCCAGCACCTCTCGAGTGTCTTGAACCAGGAAGGAAACCCTACAGGAGGTGTTCCTGCAGGGTTCCCAACCCTTCAAGCAGTATCCTCCACAGGCTCCAGCAGGCACTGCTTTGCACATCTCACCAGGAGGGTCTTGACATGAGAGCTGATGAAAGTCGCCCTTGCCAGGAAGCCTCCCCAGGCAGCTCCGCAGAGGTGAAGCCAGGTTGTGAGTCCCCTCCAGTTCTTCCAGGCAATCTCTGCAAGCTTTCAAAGATCGACTTTTCTTCCTACTCCTGCTCCTCCCCTTCAGCTCTACTTGATGCTTCCTGATGTTTCTAGGTCTCCTAGGTGGTGCTAAGAATGGATTACTCTGGAAGCAGGGGAGTAACACGAGGAAGAGCCCCAGTCCACACAGGAAGCCAAGGATGATATCAATCACCCAGGAAGTTGGGCTGGATCTCAGCCAGATAGCAACAGTGTTTTTCAAAGAAAAGAGATTCTCCGTCTTCTGAACTGCATTGCCGCCCTCAGGCAACAGAGCCCTGGGAGTTCACTTGATGGCAGAACCCCAGGCCTGCATCACAGAGCTGTGGCCTTGTCACAAAGGGCTCCTGAGTGTGGGGGAGGGGCACTAAGAGCAATAGGCTGAATCACTGCCCCTCCTTCCCGTCCAGACCTTTATCCAGCTTTATCCCGAGAGAGCTGCGGAGAGCCACAGCGGCGGACAGGTGGCGGCGCCGGGGCTGGGCGCCGGTGGGGCCGCCCGGACGGCCCCCGGGCCCGCAGCGGAGTCTGGGTCCGGGCCAGCCACCCCCGGAGCGTCGGGCGTGCCGCTGCCTTCCAGGGCCGCCTTCGGGCCGCATGGAGCGGCCCCTCTGGCGCTCTGTGGTGGTGGTGGTGGAGGGGGGGCGGAGGAGGTGGGGCCTGCAGCGGTGGCCGGCGGGGGGCGGAGCTGGCGGCCACCGCCGCGGGCGACTAAAGGAGAAGGCGGAGCCGCAGCGGGAGGCCAAAAGCCTACAGCACCCGGTATTCCCAGGCGGTCTCCCATCCAAGTACTAACCAGGCCCGACCCTGCTTAGCTTCCGAGATCAGACGAGATCGGGCGCGTTCAGGGTGGTATGGCCGTAGACGGGGGCGGGGACCGCGGGCTGCCTCTTGAGGCCCAGCTTCGCTTGTCCTTGCGCCTTACCGCCGTCCCCGCGGCCAGCCCGCCCCGGCAGCGCCCCGCCGCCCGCCCAGGCAGGGCAACGGAGGCCTCGGGTACCGGGGCGTGGCGGAGGGGCCGTTTTAAACTTCTGGTACAGAAAAACAGAAAAAAAACGGAGAGTACAATTAACCTCTTGAAATTGTCCTCTTGCGTGCTTGCCCTCTTTAGAAGTTTTGGGTCCATTTTCGACCCCAGGGTTGTTTTTCAGGGCAGGTGCCATTTACAGGCTGCAATGAGTGTGAATATTTAGCGACCATGAGCACTGGGTTTAAAGCTGCTGTTGTGGCAAACGGCCACAAGGCGGCAGCATTTCTCCATTCCCAAATCTGGTTACGAGGGCAGCAGAGCCTTTCGGGGACCAATGGAATACAGAAGAAGGCATCACTGAAGTCTAATACGGAATACCGTGTCCTGGTGGATGGTAGAATGACCAGCAGGGTGTAGGAATTAGGAACTACCGGATGTATATCCTCGGTGGCTTCACTGACTGTCCCGACATCGTTTACCAGGTCCCCAGCAGCCCACGGGGCTCTCGTGGTCAGGGCAATCCCAGGATATGGAGCTCACCTGGGCAGGCCCCCCCTCCCCAGCAGCCCATGGCGCTCTCGTGGTCAGGCCCCTCCCAGGATACGGAGCTGCCCTGGGCAGGTACCCCGGCAGGGCTGGGCACACAGGTACCGTGCACGTAGCCCTCATTGCAGAGCAGCCCAGATCACCTGTCACTCAGAGCTGACACAGAGCACCTCAGAGCAGGACTTGAGCTAACAAACAGCAGCTCCGACGGGTCTGTGACCCTGGGCATCACTCTGTGCGGCCTCCCTCTGCCTGGTCTTCCAGAGGCTTCCACCGCAGCCGGGGCACCAGGCCTCTGTCTCCACCCATCACCCCTGCTCTCCCTGACTCCTGGGTTCCTCTCATTAGGAGAGGGTCTTCTTGAAGTTGTCTCCCACTCATGGGCCAGATAAAAGGATTAGAAAACAAGCCGGAGCTGCAGCCCCTTGTCTATCCAGACTCTCAGGAGCCCACACCTGTTCCTTGGACCTGGCCGGTTCAGCGAGGTCCATTTTCTGCACTGTGAGTCCCTGAGGGGTGAGGATGGGCTGACCTGGGCAGCCTGACCCTGCCGGCCAGCCCTCCCCAGGTGTGCCTGGGTTGAGGTCCATATAAACACGGCTCCAGGCAGCAAGAGCCCCTGCAGCTGTGCCTGACGCCATATTCTCTGCCCCGTCAGCAGTCTCGGGGCTGTGCTGGTGGGAGGGAGTGAGGGGCCACGGCTCTGTGGGTGGCCCGGTGTGAGTGGGGCTCTGCTGGACTTTCTGCAGGAGTTGCCGGGCTGCCACCTGCTAAAGAAGAGGATGTGTCACCCATACCTTCCGTTGGAATTTCTCCCCGGGCAGAGGTGAGGAAGGAAAAAAGCAGTGGGGGCCGGGACAGGAGGAGTATCTCAGGCAGGGAAATGGAAAGCTTCCAGAAGAGCGCCCGGGGCCAGGACCATCCTGGCTGGCCTGCAGGCACCAAGTCGGCCTGCGTGCTGTCGCTGGTGTGGCTCCACGGCCCTTCCTCTAGGCTTTCAAGTCCTTGGACATATTCAGGTGTTTTACCTGGGAAGGGTGGGAACAGTTCAGCAGCAGCTGGCCTGGGGCTCGGCTCACGTTTACTCACAGACGCCTCGGCACGGTCCCCCAGCTTTGCAATGAGGACGCTCCTTGCGGGGGTGGGGGGGCTGCTGGCTGCATGGGAGATGATTCCCCACCTCTGACCAACTTCAGAATTGTTTGCCGCTGGAGCCAGTGGCCTGATAGGGTTTTCCTGTGTATAACTGGTGGGTTCTGGTTTTTTTTTTTTTTTCTTTTTTGGTTCAAGTTAGATTTTATTCCTCTTCTATGTATTTATAGATATAAGCATGGAAATAATTCATTCCTATAAATACATCTGTGTGAAGGGAAGAAGTTTTTTTCCGTTTTATTTTAAAATTTTATTTATTTTTAAAAATTTTGAAATTTAAGTTTATTTTGTTATTCAGCAGGATTATTATTAGTTATCTATTTTATGCATATACATGTATACAGGACAATCCCAATCTCCCGACTCATCCCACCACCAACAACCCATGGCTTCCCCCCTCTTGGTGTCCATACGTTTGTTCTCTACCTCTGTGTCTCTATTTCTGCCCTGCAAGCCGGGTCATCTGTACCATTTTTCTAGGTTCCACATATATGCATTAATATACAATATTTGTTTTTCTCCTTCTGACTTACTACACTCTGCATGACAGTCTCTAGATCCGTCGACGTCTCCACAGATGACCCAGTTTCGTTCCTTTTTATGGCTGAGTAATATTCCGTTTTATATATGGACCACATCATTATCCGTTCGTCTGTCTGTGGGCATTTAGGTTGCTTCCATTACCTGGGTATGGTAAATAGTGCTGCAATGAACATTGTGGTGAATGTGTCTTTTTGATTTATGGTTTTCTCTGGCTATATGCCCAGAAGTGGGATTGCTGGATCCTATGGTAATTCTATTTTTAGTTTTTTAAGGAACCTCCATGCTGTTCTCCATAGTGACTGTATCAATTTACATTCCCACCAATAGTGGAAGAGGGTTCCTTTGGTCCACACCCTCCCCAGCATTTGTTGTTTGTACAATGTCTGATGATGCCCATTCTAACGGGTGTGAGGTGATACCTCACTGTAGTTTTGATGTGCATTTCTCTGATGATGAGTGATGTTGAGCAGCTTTTCATGTGCGTCTTGGCCATCTCTGTGTCTTCTTTGAAGAAACGTCTATTTAGATCTTCTGCCCATTTTTGTATTGGGTTGTTTGTTTTTTTTAATATTAAGCTGCATGAGCTGTTATATATATTGGAGATTAAACCTTTGTCCGTGGATTCGTTTGCAAATATTTTCTCCCATTCTGAGGGTTGCCTTTTTCCATTCCCTTTTTCTTTAACAAAGAAAGAAAGAAAGCAAAAGAAGCAGAACCCTAATGTGCAGAACAAATATGCAGAACAAAATATGCCTCTTGAAAGTGTCGTTTTGAAATATGGACGTCTTTTGAATTTTTTGGTCGATATATGACCCCAGGATTTGTTTTCAGGGCAGGTGTCATTTACAGGCCTGTAATGATTTTGAATATCAACTGACCATTAGCGCTGGGATTAAAGGTGCTGTTGTGTGAAACGGCCACAAGGGGGCAGCAGTTCTCCCTTACCAAATCTGGTTACTAGGGCAGCAGAGCCTCAGTGGAAGTCGTGTTCTAGGTTGTAATTTAGAATGGAATGTGCCAGGAAAAGGCCCCTTAAGTTTGTCTCACTACTTCTTGTTCGTTTTTTTAATTTAATTTTTTTATTTTTTTTTATCACAGCGTGTTTGATTACAATGTTTGGCTTGTTGCAGGTGTGCAAGATGTGGTTCTTTTACACATATACATATGTCTGTTCTTGCTGGGATCCTTTTCCCATATACGTTATGACAGAATGTTGAGTAGTCTTCTCTTGGTATTCTGTAGGTCTTTGGTGATTATATATTTCACCTGTGTTTGTATATGTCTGTTAACCCCAATCTCGTAATGTATCCAATCCTCACACCTTTCCGTTGGTGAACCATAAGATTCTTTAATGAATCTGGGATTGCCCTTCTCTGTGGAAATATCTTCACTGGTATCCATTTTTAGGTAACACCTATAAGTGATATCATACGATACGCGTCTTTCTCTTTCTGACTTACTACAAGTCACGTGATCACCTCTAGACTCATCTACGGTGCTGCAAATGGCATTGTGTCCTTTTCTTCCATGGCTAATATTCTGTCTGTACATGTACCAGTTCTTCTTTGTCCACTCATCTGTTGATGGACTTTTTGGTTGCTTCCACGTCATGGCTATTGTAATGCTGCGGCAATGCACGTTTGCCTGCCTGTGTCTTTCCAATTCTGTCTTCTTAGGTTATAGGCCCAGGAGTGGGCCTGCTGGATCATATGGTAGCGGAATGTTTACCTTGTAGAGGCACCTCCAGTCTGTTCTCATTAGTGGCTCTTACCAGGTTACGTCCCGCTTAAAGTTGAGGTTATGCACTTCTCCACAACACCTTCAGCATTTTTTGTTTGTAGTTTTTTTGCTGATGTGTGTTCTGACTAGTGTGAGCCGATACAACTTTGTGGCTGGATTTGCATGCGTCTCATAATCCCTTGAAATTGTGCTTTCTGGCATGTCCTTCTTTTCTTCAACTGTGAGTACAGCTTACCTCTTCAAATTGTCTTCGTGAAGTGTGTGTGACATTTAGAAATATTTTGGCCATTACCTCCCCCAAGACGTTTTGAGGGCAGGTTTCATTTACAGCCCACCAGTACTTCTGCCTATGAAGTGACCCTTAGCACAGGTCTTAAAGCTGCTGTTGCAGGTAACGGCCAGAGGGCGGCAGCATTTCTGCTTTTCCCCACCTGGGAACTAGGGAAACAGACCATCCGGGCAGTGGTGTTCCTCGGTTATATATTAGAGTGGAATGTGCCCCCAAAAGCTGATGTCTCCTTACTTATGTTTGTTTTATAAATTGTATTTATATATATTTTTTATTGGAGTCATATTCCATTGTGTACATGGACCACTTCTTCTTTGTGCATTCCTCTGATGATGGACATTTTCGTAGCTTCCAAGTGTTGGCTATGGTAAATATTGCTGGAGTGGAGGATTGCCAGCCTGTGTTTTTTTTTTTTTTTTTTTGCGGTACGTGGGCCTCTCACTGCGGTGGACCCCCCCCATTGCAGAGCACAGGCTCCGGACGCGCAGGCCCAGCAGCCCTAGCTCACGGGACAAGCCGCTCCGCGGCACGTGGGATCTTCCCGACCCGGAGCATGAATGCGTGTCCCCTGCATTGGCAGGCGGGCTCTCAACCACTGCGCCACCAGTGAAGCCCAGCCTGTGTTTCTTTGATTCTCATCCCCTCAGGCGATAGGCCCAGCAGTGGGTATGCTTGATTGAATGGTAGCTCAGTATTTACCTTTACAAGGCACCTCATTTTTGTTTTCATTACTGGCTCTTACCATGTCCCACTTTGGACCAAGGGTAGGCATTTCTCTAAAACCCCTTCAGCATTTACTTTTTGCAGAATTCTTGCTGATGGCCATTCTGACTGGTGTGAGCGGATAGGTTTTTGTAATTTGGATTTGCATATCTTTAATTATTCCTAATGTTCAGCATTTTTCCATGCCGTTTTAAATTTCTTTTTTTGGCCATTACACTATGCTTTTATTAGAAAAAAATATATATATATGTATTGGGGAACATTAAATATCTTGGATGTGCTAATGAGAAAATCATTTTCTCTACATGGACTGAATTTTTACTTGGAGACATGTTTTCCTACTAAAGGGAAGACTAAAGAAGGATTTTACTGTCGACCAGGCAAGACACCTCCCCAAAGATGACAATGCCTTGGACAGTGTTTATGGCGGGCTGGGGCACCTGGAATCCTTGGCCCATACTGGCAGGTACTAACTGGAAACACACTCTTCCTGGGGGACAAGGATGGGAGGCACCTTAGGCCCAGCTGCTCATCGTCGAACCTTACACTTTTCAAACTATGTTGGTGTCTGACTTCCCTTTCCCTGACAGAACAACTCTGGCCCTTGGAGGTGGCTTTATGACTGCAGGCTGTAGAACCCATCATTCTCCCTTGCTCTGGGTAGGAGGTAAGCCTATGGTAGCAGAAACCCCCACATACTGGGACTTGGAATTCCACTCTGTGCTCATTTAACTCTGTGGCATGAAGTCCATGGTGAATTGCTCTTTTGTCTTCTACGATCTGTCCAACAGCTGTCATGAGTGCCTGACCCTCAGCAGTCTCACTCTTCAAGATTGATCTGCTTTTGACTGATCCGTGACTCCGGGCAGTGGCTGATATGGGCTTTTTTTTTTCTTTGCAGAGCATCTCGACCATTGACTTTTTTATTGGGGAAAATCCACTTTAAAAATAGCCTCATCCTTTTTCTGAAGAGGCTTTCTGGAGGGCTATATTTCTTCTCTGGCATGAGCTGGAGACATCTGCTCCCAATAGAGTCTGTTATGCCCCTGACCTGGGCAGGGCGGCTCATACTTCCAGCTTGAGGGGTCCCTCATTCTTTAAACCTCTCTTCGTGCTCTCCTGGCTTATGCCTCCTACGGTCCTCTCTTTTGTAAGTAGGGGCAATCATCTTGCTCTGGCTCTTCCATGAGTCTTGGAGTTTTGAAGTTTGGGGCTCCTGCTGCCCTAGGTTGCTCCTTTGGCCTTCCATAAGGCCACTTGGCTCCTGGGAAGCTAACGTGTCTCTGGTGGGGACTCTCTGGGGATGGCACTGAGGCACCTGAGAAGCCAAGTTGTCTGCAGCAAGGAACCTGTGTTTGGGAAAGTCCTGAAGCTGGTTGTCTGACTGTACCTTTACTTTGGAGTTAAACTCACTAGCAACCTCCATGTTAAGGCATGGCTCACCTAGATGTTGGAAAACAGACATCCTAGGTAGTAGGAAACTTTTACTGGCCCCCGGCACCTCTAAACTCCTCATAGGTACATCTGTGGTTTGGGATTTTGTCAACACTTTGGTTTCCAAGATAACACTAGACTGTGGTTGAAGAGCAGGAGACTCCTTGTCCTCCACAGCCTCCCTGGCCTCTTCACCTCTCAAAGATTGGGATCCTAAGTTCACCTCCATCACTGTTACCCTATGGCAGGGGCCTCCTGAGGCCTGACCACCACTCTCCTCTCTTGGCTCGTTCCTGACCATTGCTGAACTTGGACCTGGCTCTAGGCTGTCCCTCTTGACCCACTCCACAGTCTCACTCTTCCAGGTTCTGCCCACAAGGCTGAGTGTGAGGGACTGAGAAGGTGGCCTGCCCTGCTGTGCAGTCAGAGAAGCCTTTGAGGGCCCATGGTAGTCACCAGGTGGAATCGCTCCCAGGGCACTCTGGATTTCCTTACACACAGTGGAGGGGACAAGGAGAGGCCTCTTCAGGGCAGGAACGGACTCTTCTGTTCTCACCTTCTCTCCTGAATGAGCCTGAGGAGGTTTCTCCGGGAACTCAGCAAACGTGACTGTTGAGTGGGACCCAGATACACAGGTGGCTGAAGGGGACGAGGCTAACCGCAGGGTGGTGGAGGGTTGGAACTTTGTCGACTTCAAGAGATTGATGGGCTTGAGGACCTTGAGGGGTAGGGTCCACCCGTGCTTTACCCAAAACCTTGTAATATGTGCTTCCAGCACCTCTCGAGTGTCTTGAACCAGGAAGGAAACCCTACAGGAGGTGTTCCTGCAGGGTTCCCAACCCTTCAAGCAGTATCCTCCACAGGCTCCAGCAGGCACTGCTTTGCACATCTCACCAGGAGGGTCTTGACATGAGAGCTGATGAAAGTCGCCCTTGCCAGGAAGCCTCCCCAGGCAGCTCCGCAGAGGTGAAGCCAGGTTGTGAGTCCCCTCCAGTTCTTCCAGGCAATCTCTGCAAGCTTTCAAAGATCGACTTTTCTTCCTACTCCTGCTCCTCCCCTTCAGCTCTACTTGATGCTTCCTGATGTTTCTAGGTCTCCTAGGTGGTGCTAAGAATGGATTACTCTGGAAGCAGGGGAGTAACACGAGGAAGAGCCCCAGTCCACACAGGAAGCCAAGGATGATATCAATCACCCAGGAAGTTGGGCTGGATCTCAGCCAGATAGCAACAGTGTTTTTCAAAGAAAAGAGATTCTCCGTCTTCTGAACTGCATTGCCGCCCTCAGGCAACAGAGCCCTGGGAGTTCACTTGATGGCAGAACCCCAGGCCTGCATCACAGAGCTGTGGCCTTGTCACAAAGGGCTCCTGAGTGTGGGGGAGGGGCACTAAGAGCAATAGGCTGAATCACTGCCCCTCCTTCCCGTCCAGACCTTTATCCAGCTTTATCCCGAGAGAGCTGCGGAGAGCCACAGCGGCGGACAGGTGGCGGCGCCGGGGCTGGGCGCCGGTGGGGCCGCCCGGACGGCCCCCGGGCCCGCAGCGGAGTCTGGGTCCGGGCCAGCCACCCCCGGAGCGTCGGGTGTGCCGCTGCCTTCCAGGGCCGCCTTCGGGCCGCATGGAGCGGCCCCTCTGGCGCTCTGTGGTGGTGGTGGTGGAGGGGGGGCGGAGGAGGTGGGGCCTGCAGCGGTGGCCGGCGGGGGGCGGAGCTGGCGGCCACCGCCGCGGGCGACTAAAGGAGAAGGCGGAGCCGCAGCGGGAGGCCAAAAGCCTACAGCACCCGGTATTCCCAGGCGGTCTCCCATCCAAGTACTAACCAGGCCCGACCCTGCTTAGCTTCCGAGATCAGACGAGATCGGGCGCGTTCAGGGTGGTATGGCCGTAGACGGGGGCGGGGACCGCGGGCTGCCTCTTGAGGCCCAGCTTCGCTTGTCCTTGCGCCTTACCGCCGTCCCCGCGGCCAGCCCGCCCCGGCAGCGCCCCGCCGCCCGCCCAGGCAGGGCAACGGAGGCCTCGGGTACCGGGGCGTGGCGGAGGGGCCGTTTTAAACTTCTGGTACAGAAAAACAGAAAAAAACGGAGAGTACAATTAACCTCTTGAAATTGTCCTCTTGCGTGCTTGCCCTCTTTAGAAGTTTTGGGTCCATTTTCGACCCCAGGGTTGTTTTTCAGGGCAGGTGCCATTTACAGGCTGCAATGAGTGTGAATATTTAGCGACCATGAGCACTGGGTTTAAAGCTGCTGTTGTGGCAAACGGCCACAAGGCGGCAGCATTTCTCCATTCCCAAATCTGGTTACGAGGGCAGCAGAGCCTTTCGGGGACCAATGGAATACAGAAGAAGGCATCACTGAAGTCTAATACGGAATACCGTGTCCTGGTGGATGGTAGAATGACCAGCAGGGTGTAGGAATTAGGAACTACCGGATGTATATCCTCGGTGGCTTCACTGACTGTCCCGACATCGTTTACCAGGTCCCCAGCAGCCCACGGGGCTCTCGTGGTCAGGGCAATCCCAGGATATGGAGCTCACCTGGGCAGGCCCCCCCTCCCCAGCAGCCCATGGCGCTCTCGTGGTCAGGCCCCTCCCAGGATACGGAGCTGCCCTGGGCAGGTACCCCGGCAGGGCTGGGCACACAGGTACCGTGCACGTAGCCCTCATTGCAGAGCAGCCCAGATCACCTGTCACTCAGAGCTGACACAGAGCACCTCAGAGCAGGACTTGAGCTAACAAACAGCAGCTCCGACGGGTCTGTGACCCTGGGCATCACTCTGTGCGGCCTCCCTCTGCCTGGTCTTCCAGAGGCTTCCACCGCAGCCGGGGCACCAGGCCTCTGTCTCCACCCATCACCCCTGCTCTCCCTGACTCCTGGGTTCCTCTCATTAGGAGAGGGTCTTCTTGAAGTTGTCTCCCACTCATGGGCCAGATAAAAGGATTAGAAAACAAGCCGGAGCTGCAGCCCCTTGTCTATCCAGACTCTCAGGAGCCCACACCTGTTCCTTGGACCTGGCCGGTTCAGCGAGGTCCATTTTCTGCACTGTGAGTCCCTGAGGGGTGAGGATGGGCTGACCTGGGCAGCCTGACCCTGCCGGCCAGCCCTCCCCAGGTGTGCCTGGGTTGAGGTCCATATAAACACGGCTCCAGGCAGCAAGAGCCCCTGCAGCTGTGCCTGACGCCATATTCTCTGCCCCGTCAGCAGTCTCGGGGCTGTGCTGGTGGGAGGGAGTGAGGGGCCACGGCTCTGTGGGTGGCCCGGTGTGAGTGGGGCTCTGCTGGACTTTCTGCAGGAGTTGCCGGGCTGCCACCTGCTAAAGAAGAGGATGTGTCACCCATACCTTCCGTTGGAATTTCTCCCCGGGCAGAGGTGAGGAAGGAAAAAAGCAGTGGGGGCCGGGACAGGAGGAGTATCTCAGGCAGGGAAATGGAAAGCTTCCAGAAGAGCGCCCGGGGCCAGGACCATCCTGGCTGGCCTGCAGGCACCAAGTCGGCCTGCGTGCTGTCGCTGGTGTGGCTCCACGGCCCTTCCTCTAGGCTTTCAAGTCCTTGGACATATTCAGGTGTTTTACCTGGGAAGGGTGGGAACAGTTCAGCAGCAGCTGGCCTGGGGCTCGGCTCACGTTTACTCACAGACGCCTCGGCACGGTCCCCCAGCTTTGCAATGAGGACGCTCCTTGCGGGGGTGGGGGGGCTGCTGGCTGCATGGGAGATGATTCCCCACCTCTGACCAACTTCAGAATTGTTTGCCGCTGGAGCCAGTGGCCTGATAGGGTTTTCCTGTGTATAACTGGTGGGTTCTGGTTTTTTTTTTTTTTTTCTTTTTTGGTTCAAGTTAGATTTTATTCCTCTTCTATGTATTTATAGATATAAGCATGGAAATAATTCATTCCTATAAATACATCTGTGTGAAGGGAAGAAGTTTTTTTCCGTTTTATTTTAAAATTTTATTTATTTTTAAAAATTTTGAAATTTAAGTTTATTTTGTTATTCAGCAGGATTATTATTAGTTATCTATTTTATGCATATACATGTATACAGGACAATCCCAATCTCCCGACTCATCCCACCACCAACAACCCATGGCTTCCCCCCTCTTGGTGTCCATACGTTTGTTCTCTACCTCTGTGTCTCTATTTCTGCCCTGCAAGCCGGGTCATCTGTACCATTTTTCTAGGTTCCACATATATGCATTAATATACAATATTTGTTTTTCTCCTTCTGACTTACTACACTCTGCATGACAGTCTCTAGATCCGTCGACGTCTCCACAGATGACCCAGTTTCGTTCCTTTTTATGGCTGAGTAATATTCCGTTTTATATATGGACCACATCATTATCCGTTCGTCTGTCTGTGGGCATTTAGGTTGCTTCCATTACCTGGGTATGGTAAATAGTGCTGCAATGAACATTGTGGTGAATGTGTCTTTTTGATTTATGGTTTTCTCTGGCTATATGCCCAGAAGTGGGATTGCTGGATCCTATGGTAATTCTATTTTTAGTTTTTTAAGGAACCTCCATGCTGTTCTCCATAGTGACTGTATCAATTTACATTCCCACCAATAGTGGAAGAGGGTTCCTTTGGTCCACACCCTCCCCAGCATTTGTTGTTTGTACAATGTCTGATGATGCCCATTCTAACGGGTGTGAGGTGATACCTCACTGTAGTTTTGATGTGCATTTCTCTGATGATGAGTGATGTTGAGCAGCTTTTCATGTGCGTCTTGGCCATCTCTGTGTCTTCTTTGAAGAAACGTCTATTTAGATCTTCTGCCCATTTTTGTATTGGGTTGTTTGTTTTTTTTAATATTAAGCTGCATGAGCTGTTATATATATTGGAGATTAAACCTTTGTCCGTGGATTCGTTTGCAAATATTTTCTCCCATTCTGAGGGTTGCCTTTTTCCATTCCTTTTTCTTTAACAAAGAAAGAAAGAAAGCAAAAGAAGCAGAACCCTAATGTGCAGAACAAATATGCAGAACAAAATATGCCTCTTGAAAGTGTCGTTTTGAAATATGGACGTCTTTTGAATTTTTTGGTCGATATATGACCCCAGGATTTGTTTTCAGGGCAGGTGTCATTTACAGGCCTGTAATGATTTTGAATATCAACTGACCATTAGCGCTGGGATTAAAGGTGCTGTTGTGTGAAACGGCCACAAGGGGGCAGCAGTTCTCCCTTACCAAATCTGGTTACTAGGGCAGCAGAGCCTCAGTGGAAGTCGTGTTCTAGGTTGTAATTTAGAATGGAATGTGCCAGGAGAAGGCCCCTTAAGTTTGTCTCACTACTTCTTGTTCGTTTTTTTAATTTAATTTTTTTATTTTTTTTTATCACAGCGTGTTTGATTACAATGTTTGGCTTGTTGCAGGTGTGCAAGATGTGGTTCTTTTACACATATACATATGTCTGTTCTTGCTGGGATCCTTTTCCCATATACGTTATGACAGAATGTTGAGTAGTCTTCTCTTGGTATTCTGTAGGTCTTTGGTGATTATATATTTCACCTGTGTTTGTATATGTCTGTTAACCCCAATCTCGTAATGTATCCAATCCTCACACCTTTCCGTTGGTGAACCATAAGATTCTTTAATGAATCTGGGATTGCCCTTCTCTGTGGAAATATCTTCACTGGTATCCATTTTTAGGTAACACCTATAAGTGATATCATACGATACGCGTCTTTCTCTTTCTGACTTACTACAAGTCACGTGATCACCTCTAGACTCATCTACGGTGCTGCAAATGGCATTGTGTCCTTTTCTTCCATGGCTAATATTCTGTCTGTACATGTACCAGTTCTTCTTTGTCCACTCATCTGTTGATGGACTTTTTGGTTGCTTCCACGTCATGGCTATTGTAATGCTGCGGCAATGCACGTTTGCCTGCCTGTGTCTTTCCAATTCTGTCTTCTTAGGTTATAGGCCCAGGAGTGGGCCTGCTGGATCATATGGTAGCGGAATGTTTACCTTGTAGAGGCACCTCCAGTCTGTTCTCATTAGTGGCTCTTACCAGGTTACGTCCCGCTTAAAGTTGAGGTTATGCACTTCTCCACAACACCTTCAGCATTTTTTGTTTGTAGTTTTTTTGCTGATGTGTGTTCTGACTAGTGTGAGCCGATACAACTTTGTGGCTGGATTTGCATGCGTCTCATAATCCCTTGAAATTGTGCTTTCTGGCATGTCCTTCTTTTCTTCAACTGTGAGTACAGCTTACCTCTTCAAATTGTCTTCGTGAAGTGTGTGTGACATTTAGAAATATTTTGGCCATTACCTCCCCCAAGACGTTTTGAGGGCAGGTTTCATTTACAGCCCACCAGTACTTCTGCCTATGAAGTGACCCTTAGCACAGGTCTTAAAGCTGCTGTTGCAGGTAACGGCCAGAGGGCGGCAGCATTTCTGCTTTTCCCCACCTGGGAACTAGGGAAACAGACCATCCGGGCAGTGGTGTTCCTCGGTTATATATTAGAGTGGAATGTGCCCCCAAAAGCTGATGTCTCCTTACTTATGTTTGTTTTATAAATTGTATTTATATATATTTTTTATTGGAGTCATATTCCATTGTGTACATGGACCACTTCTTCTTTGTGCATTCCTCTGATGATGGACATTTTCGTAGCTTCCAAGTGTTGGCTATGGTAAATATTGCTGGAGTGGAGGATTGCCAGCCTGTGTTTTTTTTTTTTTTTTTTGCGGTACGTGGGCCTCTCACTGCGGTGGACCCCCCCATTGCAGAGCACAGGCTCCGGACGCGCAGGCCCAGCAGCCCTAGCTCACGGGACAAGCCGCTCCGCGGCACGTGGGATCTTCCCGACCCGGAGCATGAATGCGTGTCCCCTGCATTGGCAGGCGGGCTCTCAACCACTGCGCCACCGGTGAAGCCCAGCCTGTGTTTCTTTGATTCTCATCCCCTCAGGCGATAGGCCCAGCAGTGGGTATGCTTGATTGAATGGTAGCTCAGTATTTACCTTTACAAGGCACCTCATTTTTGTTTTCATTACTGGCTCTTACCATGTCCCACTTTGGACCAAGGGTAGGCATTTCTCTAAAACCCCTTCAGCATTTACTTTTTGCAGAATTCTTGCTGATGGCCATTCTGACTGGTGTGAGCGGATAGGTTTTTGTAATTTGGATTTGCATATCTTTAATTATTCCTAATGTTCAGCATTTTTCCATGCCGTTTTAAATTTCTTTTTTTGGCCATTACACTATGCTTTTATTAGAAAAAAATATATATATATATATGTATTGGGGAACATTAAATATCTTGGATGTGCTAATGAGAAAATCATTTTCTCTACATGGACTGAATTTTTACTTGGAGACATGTTTTCCTACTAAAGGGAAGACTAAAGAAGGATTTTACTGTCGACCAGGCAAGACACCTCCCCAAAGATGACAATGCCTTGGACAGTGTTTATGGCGGGCTGGGGCACCTGGAATCCTTGGCCCATACTGGCAGGTACTAACTGGAAACACACTCTTCCTGGGGGACAAGGATGGGAGGCACCTTAGGCCCAGCTGCTCATCGTCGAACCTTACACTTTTCAAACTATGTTGGTGTCTGACTTCCCTTTCCCTGACAGAACAACTCTGGCCCTTGGAGGTGGCTTTATGACTGCAGGCTGTAGAACCCATCATTCTCCCTTGCTCTGGGTAGGAGGTAAGCCTATGGTAGCAGAAACCCCCACATACTGGGACTTGGAATTCCACTCTGTGCTCATTTAACTCTGTGGCATGAAGTCCATGGTGAATTGCTCTTTTGTCTTCTACGATCTGTCCAACAGCTGTCATGAGTGCCTGACCCTCAGCAGTCTCACTCTTCAAGATTGATCTGCTTTTGACTGATCCGTGACTCCGGGCAGTGGCTGATATGGGCTTTTTTTTTTCTTTGCAGAGCATCTCGACCATTGACTTTTTTATTGGGGAAAATCCACTTTAAAAATAGCCTCATCCTTTTTCTGAAGAGGCTTTCTGGAGGGCTATATTTCTTCTCTGGCATGAGCTGGAGACATCTGCTCCCAATAGAGTCTGTTATGCCCCTGACCTGGGCAGGGCGGCTCATACTTCCAGCTTGAGGGGTCCCTCATTCTTTAAACCTCTCTTCGTGCTCTCCTGGCTTATGCCTCCTACGGTCCTCTCTTTTGTAAGTAGGGGCAATCATCTTGCTCTGGCTCTTCCATGAGTCTTGGAGTTTTGAAGTTTGGGGCTCCTGCTGCCCTAGGTTGCTCCTTTGGCCTTCCATAAGGCCACTTGGCTCCTGGGAAGCTAACGTGTCTCTGGTGGGGACTCTCTGGGGATGGCACTGAGGCACCTGAGAAGCCAAGTTGTCTGCAGCAAGGAACCTGTGTTTGGGAAAGTCCTGAAGCTGGTTGTCTGACTGTACCTTTACTTTGGAGTTAAACTCACTAGCAACCTCCATGTTAAGGCATGGCTCACCTAGATGTTGGAAAACAGACATCCTAGGTAGTAGGAAACTTTTACTGGCCCCCGGCACCTCTAAACTCCTCATAGGTACATCTGTGGTTTGGGATTTTGTCAACACTTTGGTTTCCAAGATAACACTAGACTGTGGTTGAAGAGCAGGAGACTCCTTGTCCTCCACAGCCTCCCTGGCCTCTTCACCTCTCAAAGATTGGGATCCTAAGTTCACCTCCATCACTGTTACCCTATGGCAGGGGCCTCCTGAGGCCTGACCACCACTCTCCTCTCTTGGCTCGTTCCTGACCATTGCTGAACTTGGACCTGGCTCTAGGCTGTCCCTCTTGACCCACTCCACAGTCTCACTCTTCCAGGTTCTGCCCACAAGGCTGAGTGTGAGGGACTGAGAAGGTGGCCTGCCCTGCTGTGCAGTCAGAGAAGCCTTTGAGGGCCCATGGTAGTCACCAGGTGGAATCGCTCCCAGGGCACTCTGGATTTCCTTACACACAGTGGAGGGGACAAGGAGAGGCCTCTTCAGGGCAGGAACGGACTCTTCTGTTCTCACCTTCTCTCCTGAATGAGCCTGAGGAGGTTTCTCCGGGAACTCAGCAAACGTGACTGTTGAGTGGGACCCAGATACACAGGTGGCTGAAGGGGACGAGGCTAACCGCAGGGTGGTGGAGGGTTGGAACTTTGTCGACTTCAAGAGATTGATGGGCTTGAGGACCTTGAGGGGTAGGGTCCACCCGTGCTTTACCCAAAACCTTGTAATATGTGCTTCCAGCACCTCTCGAGTGTCTTGAACCAGGAAGGAAACCCTACAGGAGGTGTTCCTGCAGGGTTCCCAACCCTTCAAGCAGTATCCTCCACAGGCTCCAGCAGGCACTGCTTTGCACATCTCACCAGGAGGGTCTTGACATGAGAGCTGATGAAAGTCGCCCTTGCCAGGAAGCCTCCCCAGGCAGCTCCGCAGAGGTGAAGCCAGGTTGTGAGTCCCCTCCAGTTCTTCCAGGCAATCTCTGCAAGCTTTCAAAGATCGACTTTTCTTCCTACTCCTGCTCCTCCCCTTCAGCTCTACTTGATGCTTCCTGATGTTTCTAGGTCTCCTAGGTGGTGCTAAGAATGGATTACTCTGGAAGCAGGGGAGTAACACGAGGAAGAGCCCCAGTCCACACAGGAAGCCAAGGATGATATCAATCACCCAGGAAGTTGGGCTGGATCTCAGCCAGATAGCAACAGTGTTTTTCAAAGAAAAGAGATTCTCCGTCTTCTGAACTGCATTGCCGCCCTCAGGCAACAGAGCCCTGGGAGTTCACTTGATGGCAGAACCCCAGGCCTGCATCACAGAGCTGTGGCCTTGTCACAAAGGGCTCCTGAGTGTGGGGGAGGGGCACTAAGAGCAATAGGCTGAATCACTGCCCCTCCTTCCCGTCCAGACCTTTATCCAGCTTTATCCCGAGAGAGCTGCGGAGAGCCACAGCGGCGGACAGGTGGCGGCGCCGGGGCTGGGCGCCGGTGGGGCCGCCCGGACGGCCCCCGGGCCCGCAGCGGAGTCTGGGTCCGGGCCAGCCACCCCCGGAGCGTCGGGTGTGCCGCTGCCTTCCAGGGCCGCCTTCGGGCCGCATGGAGCGGCCCCTCTGGCGCTCTGTGGTGGTGGTGGTGGAGGGGGGGCGGAGGAGGTGGGGCCTGCAGCGGTGGCCGGCGGGGGGCGGAGCTGGCGGCCACCGCCGCGGGCGACTAAAGGAGAAGGCGGAGCCGCAGCGGGAGGCCAAAAGCCTACAGCACCCGGTATTCCCAGGCGGTCTCCCATCCAAGTACTAACCAGGCCCGACCCTGCTTAGCTTCCGAGATCAGACGAGATCGGGCGCGTTCAGGGTGGTATGGCCGTAGACGGGGGCGGGGACCGCGGGCTGCCTCTTGAGGCCCAGCTTCGCTTGTCCTTGCGCCTTACCGCCGTCCCCGCGGCCAGCCCGCCCCGGCAGCGCCCCGCCGCCCGCCCAGGCAGGGCAACGGAGGCCTCGGGTACCGGGGCGTGGCGGAGGGGCCGTTTTAAACTTCTGGTACAGAAAAACAGAAAAAAAACGGAGAGTACAATTAACCTCTTGAAATTGTCCTCTTGCGTGCTTGCCCTCTTTAGAAGTTTTGGGTCCATTTTCGACCCCAGGGTTGTTTTTCAGGGCAGGTGCCATTTACAGGCTGCAATGAGTGTGAATATTTAGCGACCATGAGCACTGGGTTTAAAGCTGCTGTTGTGGCAAACGGCCACAAGGCGGCAGCATTTCTCCATTCCCAAATCTGGTTACGAGGGCAGCAGAGCCTTTCGGGGACCAATGGAATACAGAAGAAGGCATCACTGAAGTCTAATACGGAATACCGTGTCCTGGTGGATGGTAGAATGACCAGCAGGGTGTAGGAATTAGGAACTACCGGATGTATATCCTCGGTGGCTTCACTGACTGTCCCGACATCGTTTACCAGGTCCCCAGCAGCCCACGGGGCTCTCGTGGTCAGGGCAATCCCAGGATATGGAGCTCACCTGGGCAGGCCCCCCCTCCCCAGCAGCCCACGGCGCTCTCGTGGTCAGGCCCCTCCCAGGATACGGAGCTGCCCTGGGCAGGTACCCCGGCAGGGCTGGGCACACAGGTACCGTGCACGTAGCCCTCATTGCAGAGCAGCCCAGATCACCTGTCACTCAGAGCTGACACAGAGCACCTCAGAGCAGGACTTGAGCTAACAAACAGCAGCTCCGACGGGTCTGTGACCCTGGGCATCACTCTGTGCGGCCTCCCTCTGCCTGGTCTTCCAGAGGCTTCCACCGCAGCCGGGGCACCAGGCCTCTGTCTCCACCCATCACCCCTGCTCTCCCTGACTCCTGGGTTCCTCTCATTAGGAGAGGGTCTTCTTGAAGTTGTCTCCCACTCATGGGCCAGATAAAAGGATTAGAAAACAAGCCGGAGCTGCAGCCCCTTGTCTATCCAGACTCTCAGGAGCCCACACCTGTTCCTTGGACCTGGCCGGTTCAGCGAGGTCCATTTTCTGCACTGTGAGTCCCTGAGGGGTGAGGATGGGCTGACCTGGGCAGCCTGACCCTGCCGGCCAGCCCTCCCCAGGTGTGCCTGGGTTGAGGTCCATATAAACACGGCTCCAGGCAGCAAGAGCCCCTGCAGCTGTGCCTGACGCCATATTCTCTGCCCCGTCAGCAGTCTCGGGGCTGTGCTGGTGGGAGGGAGTGAGGGGCCACGGCTCTGTGGGTGGCCCGGTGTGAGTGGGGCTCTGCTGGACTTTCTGCAGGAGTTGCCGGGCTGCCACCTGCTAAAGAAGAGGATGTGTCACCCATACCTTCCGTTGGAATTTCTCCCCGGGCAGAGGTGAGGAAGGAAAAAAGCAGTGGGGGCCGGGACAGGAGGAGTATCTCAGGCAGGGAAATGGAAAGCTTCCAGAAGAGCGCCCGGGGCCAGGACCATCCTGGCTGGCCTGCAGGCACCAAGTCGGCCTGCGTGCTGTCGCTGGTGTGGCTCCACGGCCCTTCCTCTAGGCTTTCAAGTCCTTGGACATATTCAGGTGTTTTACCTGGGAAGGGTGGGAACAGTTCAGCAGCAGCTGGCCTGGGGCTCGGCTCACGTTTACTCACAGACGCCTCGGCACGGTCCCCCAGCTTTGCAATGAGGACGCTCCTTGCGGGGGTGGGGGGGCTGCTGGCTGCATGGGAGATGATTCCCCACCTCTGACCAACTTCAGAATTGTTTGCCGCTGGAGCCAGTGGCCTGATAGGGTTTTCCTGTGTATAACTGGTGGGTTCTGGTTTTTTTTTTTTTTTTCTTTTTTGGTTCAAGTTAGATTTTATTCCTCTTCTATGTATTTATAGATATAAGCATGGAAATAATTCATTCCTATAAATACATCTGTGTGAAGGGAAGAAGTTTTTTTCCGTTTTATTTTAAAATTTTATTTATTTTTAAAAATTTTGAAATTTAAGTTTATTTTGTTATTCAGCAGGATTATTATTAGTTATCTATTTTATGCATATACATGTATACAGGACAATCCCAATCTCCCGACTCATCCCACCACCAACAACCCATGGCTTCCCCCCTCTTGGTGTCCATACGTTTGTTCTCTACCTCTGTGTCTCTATTTCTGCCCTGCAAGCCGGGTCATCTGTACCATTTTTCTAGGTTCCACATATATGCATTAATATACAATATTTGTTTTTCTCCTTCTGACTTACTACACTCTGCATGACAGTCTCTAGATCCGTCGACGTCTCCACAGATGACCCAGTTTCGTTCCTTTTTATGGCTGAGTAATATTCCGTTTTATATATGGACCACATCATTATCCGTTCGTCTGTCTGTGGGCATTTAGGTTGCTTCCATTACCTGGGTATGGTAAATAGTGCTGCAATGAACATTGTGGTGAATGTGTCTTTTTGATTTATGGTTTTCTCTGGCTATATGCCCAGAAGTGGGATTGCTGGATCCTATGGTAATTCTATTTTTAGTTTTTTAAGGAACCTCCATGCTGTTCTCCATAGTGACTGTATCAATTTACATTCCCACCAATAGTGGAAGAGGGTTCCTTTGGTCCACACCCTCCCCAGCATTTGTTGTTTGTACAATGTCTGATGATGCCCATTCTAACGGGTGTGAGGTGATACCTCACTGTAGTTTTGATGTGCATTTCTCTGATGATGAGTGATGTTGAGCAGCTTTTCATGTGCGTCTTGGCCATCTCTGTGTCTTCTTTGAAGAAACGTCTATTTAGATCTTCTGCCCATTTTTGTATTGGGTTGTTTGTTTTTTTTAATATTAAGCTGCATGAGCTGTTATATATATTGGAGATTAAACCTTTGTCCGTGGATTCGTTTGCAAATATTTTCTCCCATTCTGAGGGTTGCCTTTTTCCATTCCCTTTTTCTTTAACAAAGAAAGAAAGAAAGCAAAAGAAGCAGAACCCTAATGTGCAGAACAAATATGCAGAACAAAATATGCCTCTTGAAAGTGTCGTTTTGAAATATGGACGTCTTTTGAATTTTTTGGTCGATATATGACCCCAGGATTTGTTTTCAGGGCAGGTGTCATTTACAGGCCTGTAATGATTTTGAATATCAACTGACCATTAGCGCTGGGATTAAAGGTGCTGTTGTGTGAAACGGCCACAAGGGGGCAGCAGTTCTCCCTTACCAAATCTGGTTACTAGGGCAGCAGAGCCTCAGTGGAAGTCGTGTTCTAGGTTGTAATTTAGAATGGAATGTGCCAGGAAAAGGCCCCTTAAGTTTGTCTCACTACTTCTTGTTCGTTTTTTTAATTTAATTTTTTTATTTTTTTTTATCACAGCGTGTTTGATTACAATGTTTGGCTTGTTGCAGGTGTGCAAGATGTGGTTCTTTTACACATATACATATGTCTGTTCTTGCTGGGATCCTTTTCCCATATACGTTATGACAGAATGTTGAGTAGTCTTCTCTTGGTATTCTGTAGGTCTTTGGTGATTATATATTTCACCTGTGTTTGTATATGTCTGTTAACCCCAATCTCGTAATGTATCCAATCCTCACACCTTTCCGTTGGTGAACCATAAGATTCTTTAATGAATCTGGGATTGCCCTTCTCTGTGGAAATATCTTCACTGGTATCCATTTTTAGGTAACACCTATAAGTGATATCATACGATACGCGTCTTTCTCTTTCTGACTTACTACAAGTCACGTGATCACCTCTAGACTCATCTACGGTGCTGCAAATGGCATTGTGTCCTTTTCTTCCATGGCTAATATTCTGTCTGTACATGTACCAGTTCTTCTTTGTCCACTCATCTGTTGATGGACTTTTTGGTTGCTTCCACGTCATGGCTATTGTAATGCTGCGGCAATGCACGTTTGCCTGCCTGTGTCTTTCCAATTCTGTCTTCTTAGGTTATAGGCCCAGGAGTGGGCCTGCTGGATCATATGGTAGCGGAATGTTTACCTTGTAGAGGCACCTCCAGTCTGTTCTCATTAGTGGCTCTTACCAGGTTACGTCCCGCTTAAAGTTGAGGTTATGCACTTCTCCACAACACCTTCAGCATTTTTTGTTTGTAGTTTTTTTGCTGATGTGTGTTCTGACTAGTGTGAGCCGATACAACTTTGTGGCTGGATTTGCATGCGTCTCATAATCCCTTGAAATTGTGCTTTCTGGCATGTCCTTCTTTTCTTCAACTGTGAGTACAGCTTACCTCTTCAAATTGTCTTCGTGAAGTGTGTGTGACATTTAGAAATATTTTGGCCATTACCTCCCCCAAGACGTTTTGAGGGCAGGTTTCATTTACAGCCCACCAGTACTTCTGCCTATGAAGTGACCCTTAGCACAGGTCTTAAAGCTGCTGTTGCAGGTAACGGCCAGAGGGCGGCAGCATTTCTGCTTTTCCCCACCTGGGAACTAGGGAAACAGACCATCCGGGCAGTGGTGTTCCTCGGTTATATATTAGAGTGGAATGTGCCCCCAAAAGCTGATGTCTCCTTACTTATGTTTGTTTTATAAATTGTATTTATATATATTTTTTATTGGAGTCATATTCCATTGTGTACATGGACCACTTCTTCTTTGTGCATTCCTCTGATGATGGACATTTTCGTAGCTTCCAAGTGTTGGCTATGGTAAATATTGCTGGAGTGGAGGATTGCCAGCCTGTGTTTTTTTTTTTTTTTTTTTGCGGTACGTGGGCCTCTCACTGCGGTGGACCCCCCCATTGCAGAGCACAGGCTCCGGACGCGCAGGCCCAGCAGCCCTAGCTCACGGGACAAGCCGCTCCGCGGCACGTGGGATCTTCCCGACCCGGAGCATGAATGCGTGTCCCCTGCATTGGCAGGCGGGCTCTCAACCACTGCGCCACCGGTGAAGCCCAGCCTGTGTTTCTTTGATTCTCATCCCCTCAGGCGATAGGCCCAGCAGTGGGTATGCTTGATTGAATGGTAGCTCAGTATTTACCTTTACAAGGCACCTCATTTTTGTTTTCATTACTGGCTCTTACCATGTCCCACTTTGGACCAAGGGTAGGCATTTCTCTAAAACCCCTTCAGCATTTACTTTTTGCAGAATTCTTGCTGATGGCCATTCTGACTGGTGTGAGCGGATAGGTTTTTGTAATTTGGATTTGCATATCTTTAATTATTCCTAATGTTCAGCATTTTTCCATGCCGTTTTAAATTTCTTTTTTTGGCCATTACACTATGCTTTTATTAGAAAAAAAAAATATATATATATGTATTGGGGAACATTAAATATCTTGGATGTGCTAATGAGAAAATCATTTTCTCTACATGGACTGAATTTTTACTTGGAGACATGTTTTCCTACTAAAGGGAAGACTAAAGAAGGATTTTACTGTCGACCAGGCAAGACACCTCCCCAAAGATGACAATGCCTTGGACAGTGTTTATGGCGGGCTGGGGCACCTGGAATCCTTGGCCCATACTGGCAGGTACTAACTGGAAACACACTCTTCCTGGGGGACAAGGATGGGAGGCACCTTAGGCCCAGCTGCTCATCGTCGAACCTTACACTTTTCAAACTATGTTGGTGTCTGACTTCCCTTTCCCTGACAGAACAACTCTGGCCCTTGGAGGTGGCTTTATGACTGCAGGCTGTAGAACCCATCATTCTCCCTTGCTCTGGGTAGGAGGTAAGCCTATGGTAGCAGAAACCCCCACATACTGGGACTTGGAATTCCACTCTGTGCTCATTTAACTCTGTGGCATGAAGTCCATGGTGAATTGCTCTTTTGTCTTCTACGATCTGTCCAACAGCTGTCATGAGTGCCTGACCCTCAGCAGTCTCACTCTTCAAGATTGATCTGCTTTTGACTGATCCGTGACTCCGGGCAGTGGCTGATATGGGCTTTTTTTTTTCTTTGCAGAGCATTTCGACCATTGACTTTTTTATTGGGGAAAATCCACTTTAAAAATAGCCTCATCCTTTTTCTGAAGAGGCTTTCTGGAGGGCTATATTTCTTCTCTGGCATGAGCTGGAGACATCTGCTCCCAATAGAGTCTGTTATGCCCCTGACCTGGGCAGGGCGGCTCATACTTCCAGCTTGAGGGGTCCCTCATTCTTTAAACCTCTCTTCGTGCTCTCCTGGCTTATGCCTCCTACGGTCCTCTCTTTTGTAAGTAGGGGCAATCATCTTGCTCTGGCTCTTCCATGAGTCTTGGAGTTTTGAAGTTTGGGGCTCCTGCTGCCCTAGGTTGCTCCTTTGGCCTTCCATAAGGCCACTTGGCTCCTGGGAAGCTAACGTGTCTCTGGTGGGGACTCTCTGGGGATGGCACTGAGGCACCTGAGAAGCCAAGTTGTCTGCAGCAAGGAACCTGTGTTTGGGAAAGTCCTGAAGCTGGTTGTCTGACTGTACCTTTACTTTGGAGTTAAACTCACTAGCAACCTCCATGTTAAGGCATGGCTCACCTAGATGTTGGAAAACAGACATCCTAGGTAGTAGGAAACTTTTACTGGCCCCCGGCACCTCTAAACTCCTCATAGGTACATCTGTGGTTTGGGATTTTGTCAACACTTTGGTTTCCAAGATAACACTAGACTGTGGTTGAAGAGCAGGAGACTCCTTGTCCTCCACAGCCTCCCTGGCCTCTTCACCTCTCAAAGATTGGGATCCTAAGTTCACCTCCATCACTGTTACCCTATGGCAGGGGCCTCCTGAGGCCTGACCACCACTCTCCTCTCTTGGCTCGTTCCTGACCATTGCTGAACTTGGACCTGGCTCTAGGCTGTCCCTCTTGACCCACTCCACAGTCTCACTCTTCCAGGTTCTGCCCACAAGGCTGAGTGTGAGGGACTGAGAAGGTGGCCTGCCCTGCTGTGCAGTCAGAGAAGCCTTTGAGGGCCCATGGTAGTCACCAGGTGGAATCGCTCCCAGGGCACTCTGGATTTCCTTACACACAGTGGAGGGGACAAGGAGAGGCCTCTTCAGGGCAGGAACGGACTCTTCTGTTCTCACCTTCTCTCCTGAATGAGCCTGAGGAGGTTTCTCCGGGAACTCAGCAAACGTGACTGTTGAGTGGGACCCAGATACACAGGTGGCTGAAGGGGACGAGGCTAACCGCAGGGTGGTGGAGGGTTGGAACTTTGTTGACTTCAAGAGATTGATGGGCTTGAGGACCTTGAGGGGTAGGGTCCACCCGTGCTTTACCCAAAACCTTGTAATATGTGCTTCCAGCACCTCTCGAGTGTCTTGAACCAGGAAGGAAACCCTACAGGAGGTGTTCCTGCAGGGTTCCCAACCCTTCAAGCAGTATCCTCCACAGGCTCCAGCAGGCACTGCTTTGCACATCTCACCAGGAGGGTCTTGACATGAGAGCTGATGAAAGTCGCCCTTGCCAGGAAGCCTCCCCAGGCAGCTCCGCAGAGGTGAAGCCAGGTTGTGAGTCCCCTCCAGTTCTTCCAGGCAATCTCTGCAAGCTTTCAAAGATCGACTTTTCTTCCTACTCCTGCTCCTCCCCTTCAGCTCTACTTGATGCTTCCTGATGTTTCTAGGTCTCCTAGGTGGTGCTAAGAATGGATTACTCTGGAAGCAGGGGAGTAACACGAGGAAGAGCCCCAGTCCACACAGGAAGCCAAGGATGATATCAATCACCCAGGAAGTTGGGCTGGATCTCAGCCAGATAGCAACAGTGTTTTTCAAAGAAAAGAGATTCTCCGTCTTCTGAACTGCATTGCCGCCCTCAGGCAACAGAGCCCTGGGAGTTCACTTGATGGCAGAACCCCAGGCCTGCATCACAGAGCTGTGGCCTTGTCACAAAGGGCTCCTGAGTGTGGGGGAGGGGCACTAAGAGCAATAGGCTGAATCACTGCCCCTCCTTCCCGTCCAGACCTTTATCCAGCTTTATCCCGAGAGAGCTGCGGAGAGCCACAGCGGCGGACAGGTGGCGGCGCCGGGGCTGGGCGCCGGTGGGGCCGCCCGGACGGCCCCCGGGCCCGCAGCGGAGTCTGGGTCCGGGCCAGCCACCCCCGGAGCGTCGGGTGTGCCGCTGCCTTCCAGGGCCGCCTTCGGGCCGCATGGAGCGGCCCCTCTGGCGCTCTGTGGTGGTGGTGGTGGAGGGGGGGCGGAGGAGGGGGGGCCTGCAGCGGTGGCCGGCGGGGGGCGGAGCTGGCGGCCACCGCCGCGGGCGACTAAAGGAGAAGGCGGAGCCGCAGCGGGAGGCCAAAAGCCTACAGCACCCGGTATTCCCAGGCGGTCTCCCATCCAAGTACTAACCAGGCCCGACCCTGCTTAGCTTCCGAGATCAGACGAGATCGGGCGCGTTCAGGGTGGTATGGCCGTAGACGGGGGCGGGGACCGCGGGCTGCCTCTTGAGGCCCAGCTTCGCTTGTCCTTGCGCCTTACCGCCGTCCCCGCGGCCAGCCCGCCCCGGCAGCGCCCCGCCGCCCGCCCAGGCAGGGCAACGGAGGCCTCGGGTACCGGGGCGTGGCGGAGGGGCCGTTTTAAACTTCTGGTACAGAAAAACAGAAAAAAAACGGAGAGTACAATTAACCTCTTGAAATTGTCCTCTTGCGTGCTTGCCCTCTTTAGAAGTTTTGGGTCCATTTTCGACCCCAGGGTTGTTTTTCAGGGCAGGTGCCATTTACAGGCTGCAATGAGTGTGAATATTTAGCGACCATGAGCACTGGGTTTAAAGCTGCTGTTGTGGCAAACGGCCACAAGGCGGCAGCATTTCTCCATTCCCAAATCTGGTTACGAGGGCAGCAGAGCCTTTCGGGGACCAATGGAATACAGAAGAAGGCATCACTGAAGTCTAATACGGAATACCGTGTCCTGGTGGATGGTAGAATGACCAGCAGGGTGTAGGAATTAGGAACTACCGGATGTATATCCTCGGTGGCTTCACTGACTGTCCCGACATCGTTTACCAGGTCCCCAGCAGCCCACGGGGCTCTCGTGGTCAGGGCAATCCCAGGATATGGAGCTCACCTGGGCAGGCCCCCCCTCCCCAGCAGCCCATGGCGCTCTCGTGGTCAGGCCCCTCCCAGGATACGGAGCTGCCCTGGGCAGGTACCCCGGCAGGGCTGGGCACACAGGTACCGTGCACGTAGCCCTCATTGCAGAGCAGCCCAGATCACCTGTCACTCAGAGCTGACACAGAGCACCTCAGAGCAGGACTTGAGCTAACAAACAGCAGCTCCGACGGGTCTGTGACCCTGGGCATCACTCTGTGCGGCCTCCCTCTGCCTGGTCTTCCAGAGGCTTCCACCGCAGCCGGGGCACCAGGCCTCTGTCTCCACCCATCACCCCTGCTCTCCCTGACTCCTGGGTTCCTCTCATTAGGAGAGGGTCTTCTTGAAGTTGTCTCCCACTCATGGGCCAGATAAAAGGATTAGAAAACAAGCCGGAGCTGCAGCCCCTTGTCTATCCAGACTCTCAGGAGCCCACACCTGTTCCTTGGACCTGGCCGGTTCAGCGAGGTCCATTTTCTGCACTGTGAGTCCCTGAGGGGTGAGGATGGGCTGACCTGGGCAGCCTGACCCTGCCGGCCAGCCCTCCCCAGGTGTGCCTGGGTTGAGGTCCATATAAACACGGCTCCAGGCAGCAAGAGCCCCTGCAGCTGTGCCTGACGCCATATTCTCTGCCCCGTCAGCAGTCTCGGGGCTGTGCTGGTGGGAGGGAGTGAGGGGCCACGGCTCTGTGGGTGGCCCGGTGTGAGTGGGGCTCCGCTGGACTTTCTGCAGGAGTTGCCGGGCTGCCACCTGCTAAAGAAGAGGATGTGTCACCCATACCTTCCGTTGGAATTTCTCCCCGGGCAGAGGTGAGGAAGGAAAAAAGCAGTGGGGGCCGGGACAGGAGGAGTATCTCAGGCAGGGAAATGGAAAGCTTCCAGAAGAGCGCCCGGGGCCAGGACCATCCTGGCTGGCCTGCAGGCACCAAGTCGGCCTGCGTGCTGTCGCTGGTGTGGCTCCACGGCCCTTCCTCTAGGCTTTCAAGTCCTTGGACATATTCAGGTGTTTTACCTGGGAAGGGTGGGAACAGTTCAGCAGCAGCTGGCCTGGGGCTCGGCTCACGTTTACTCACAGACGCCTCGGCACGGTCCCCCAGCTTTGCAATGAGGACGCTCCTTGCGGGGGTGGGGGGGCTGCTGGCTGCATGGGAGATGATTCCCCACCTCTGACCAACTTCAGAATTGTTTGCCGCTGGAGCCAGTGGCCTGATAGGGTTTTCCTGTGTATAACTGGTGGGTTCTGGTTTTTTTTTTTTTTTCTTTTTTGGTTCAAGTTAGATTTTATTCCTCTTCTATGTATTTATAGATATAAGCATGGAAATAATTCATTCCTATAAATACATCTGTGTGAAGGGAAGAAGTTTTTTTCCGTTTTATTTTAAAATTTTATTTATTTTTAAAAATTTTGAAATTTAAGTTTATTTTGTTATTCAGCAGGATTATTATTAGTTATCTATTTTATGCATATACATGTATACAGGACAATCCCAATCTCCCGACTCATCCCACCACCAACAACCCATGGCTTCCCCCCTCTTGGTGTCCATACGTTTGTTCTCTACCTCTGTGTCTCTATTTCTGCCCTGCAAGCCGGGTCATCTGTACCATTTTTCTAGGTTCCACATATATGCATTAATATACAATATTTGTTTTTCTCCTTCTGACTTACTACACTCTGCATGACAGTCTCTAGATCCGTCGACGTCTCCACAGATGACCCAGTTTCGTTCCTTTTTATGGCTGAGTAATATTCCGTTTTATATATGGACCACATCATTATCCGTTCGTCTGTCTGTGGGCATTTAGGTTGCTTCCATTACCTGGGTATGGTAAATAGTGCTGCAATGAACATTGTGGTGAATGTGTCTTTTTGATTTATGGTTTTCTCTGGCTATATGCCCAGAAGTGGGATTGCTGGATCCTATGGTAATTCTATTTTTAGTTTTTTAAGGAACCTCCATGCTGTTCTCCATAGTGACTGTATCAATTTACATTCCCACCAATAGTGGAAGAGGGTTCCTTTGGTCCACACCCTCCCCAGCATTTGTTGTTTGTACATTTTCTGATGATGCCCATTCTAACGGGTGTGAGGTGATACCTCACTGTAGTTTTGATGTGCATTTCTCTGATGATGAGTGATGTTGAGCAGCTTTTCATGTGCGTCTTGGCCATCTCTGTGTCTTCTTTGAAGAAACGTCTATTTAGATCTTCTGCCCATTTTTGTATTGGGTTGTTTTTTTTTTTTAATATTAAGCTGCATGAGCTGTTATATATATTGGAGATTAAACCTTTGTCCGTGGATTCGTTTGCAAATATTTTCTCCCATTCTGAGGGTTGCCTTTTTCCATTCCCTTTTTCTTTAACAAAGAAAGAAAGAAAGCAAAAGAAGCAGAACCCTAATGTGCAGAACAAATATGCAGAACAAAATATGCCTCTTGAAAGTGTCGTTTTGAAATATGGACGTCTTTTGAATTTTTTGGTCGATATATGACCCCAGGATTTGTTTTCAGGGCAGGTGTCATTTACAGGCCTGTAATGATTTTGAATATCAACTGACCATTAGCGCTGGGATTAAAGGTGCTGTTGTGTGAAACGGCCACAAGGGGGCAGCAGTTCTCCCTTACCAAATCTGGTTACTAGGGCAGCAGAGCCTCAGTGGAAGTCGTGTTCTAGGTTGTAATTTAGAATGGAATGTGCCAGGAGAAGGCCCCTTAAGTTTGTCTCACTACTTCTTGTTCGTTTTTTTAATTTAATTTTTTTATTTTTTTTATCACAGCGTGTTTGATTACAATGTTTGGCTTGTTGCAGGTGTGCAAGATGTGGTTCTTTTACACATATACATATGTCTGTTCTTGCTGGGATCCTTTTCCCATATACGTTATGACAGAATGTTGAGTAGTCTTCTCTTGGTATTCTGTAGGTCTTTGGTGATTATATATTTCACCTGTGTTTGTATATGTCTGTTAACCCCAATCTCGTAATGTATCCAATCCTCACACCTTTCCGTTGGTGAACCATAAGATTCTTTAATGAATCTGGGATTGCCCTTCTCTGTGGAAATATCTTCACTGGTATCAATTTTTAGGTAACACCTATAAGTGATATCATACGATACGCGTCTTTCTCTTTCTGACTTACTACAAGTCACGTGATCACCTCTAGACTCATCTACGGTGCTGCAAATGGCATTGTGTCCTTTTCTTCCATGGCTAATATTCTGTCTGTACATGTACCAGTTCTTCTTTGTCCACTCATCTGTTGATGGACTTTTTGGTTGCTTCCACGTCATGGCTATTGTAATGCTGCGGCAATGCACGTTTGCCTGCCTGTGTCTTTCCAATTCTGTCTTCTTAGGTTATAGGCCCAGGAGTGGGCCTGCTGGATCATATGGTAGCGGAATGTTTACCTTGTAGAGGCACCTCCAGTCTGTTCTCATTAGTGGCTCTTACCAGGTTACGTCCCGCTTAAAGTTGAGGGTATGCACTTCTCCACAACACCTTCAGCATTTTTTGTTTGTAGTTTTTTGCTGATGTGTGTTCTGACTAGTGTGAGCCGATACCACTTTGTGGCTGGATTTGCATGCGTCTCATAATCCCTTGAAATTGTGCTTTCTGGCATGTCCTTCTTTTCTTCAACTGTGAGTACAGCTTACCTCTTCAAATTGTCTTCGTGAAGTGTGTGTGACATTTAGAAATATTTTGGCCATTACCTCCCCCAAGACGTTTTGAGGGCAGGTTTCATTTACAGCCCACCAGTACTTCTGCCTATGAAGTGACCCTTAGCACAGGTCTTAAAGCTGCTGTTGCAGGTAACGGCCAGAGGGCGGCAGCATTTCTGCTTTTCCCCACCTGGGAACTAGGGAAACAGACCATCCGGGCAGTGGTGTTCCTCGGTTATATATTAGAGTGGAATGTGCCCCCAAAAGCTGATGTCTCCTTACTTATGTTTGTTTTATAAATTGTATTTATATATATTTTTTATTGGAGTCATATTCCATTGTGTACATGGACCACTTCTTCTTTGTGCATTCCTCTGATGATGGACATTTTCGTAGCTTCCAAGTGTTGGCTATGGTAAATATTGCTGGAGTGGAGGATTGCCAGCCTGTGTTTTTTTTTTTTTTTTTTTTTTTTTTTTGCGGTACGTGGGCCTCTCACTGCGGTGGACCCCCCCATTGCAGAGCACAGGCTCCGGACGCGCAGGCCCAGCAGCCCTAGCTCACGGGACAAGCCGCTCCGCGGCACGTGGGATCTTCCCGACCCGGAGCATGAACGCGTGTCCCCTGCATTGGCAGGCGGGCTCTCAACCACTGCGCCACCGGTGAAGCCCAGCCTGTATTTCTTTGATTCTCATCCCCTCAGGCGATAGGCCCAGCAGTGGGTATGCTTGATTGAATGGTAGCTCAGTATTTACCTTTACAAGGCACCTCATTTTTGTTTTCATTACTGGCTCTTACCATGTCCCACTTTGGACCAAGGGTAGGCATTTCTCTAAAACCCCTTCAGCATTTACTTTTTGCAGAATTCTTGCTGATGGCCATTCGGACTGGTGTGAGCGGATAGGTTTTTGTAATTTGGATTTGCATATCTTTAATTATTCCTAATGTTCAGCATTTTTCCATGCCGTTTTAAATTTCTTTTTTTGGCCATTACACTATGCTTTTATTAGAAAAAAAATATATATATATGTATTGGGGAACATTAAATATCTTGGATGTGCTAATGAGAAAATCATTTTCTCTACATGGACTGAATTTTTACTTGGAGACATGTTTTCCTACTAAAGGGAAGACTAAAGAAGGATTTTACTGTCGACCAGGCAAGACACCTCCCCAAAGATGACAATGCCTTGGACAGTGTTTATGGCGGGCTGGGGCACCTGGAATCCTTGGCCCATACTGGCAGGTACTAACTGGAAACACACTCTTCCTGGGGGACAAGGATGGGAGGCACCTTAGGCCCAGCTGCTCATCGTCGAACCTTACACTTTTCAAACTATGTTGGTGTCTGACTTCCCTTTCCCTGACAGAACAACTCTGGCCCTTGGAGGTGGCTTTATGACTGCAGGCTGTAGAACCCATCATTCTCCCTTGCTCTGGGTAGGAGGTAAGCCTATGGTAGCAGAAACCCCCACATACTGGGACTTGGAATTCCACTCTGTGCTCATTTAACTCTGTGGCATGAAGTCCATGGTGAATTGCTCTTTTTTCTTCTACGATCTGTCCAACAGCTGTCATGAGTGCCTGACCCTCAGCAGTCTCACTCTTCAAGATTGATCTGCTTTTGACTGATCCGTGACTCCGGGCAGTGGCTGATATGGGCTTTTTTTTTTCTTTGCAGAGCATCTCGACCATTGACTTTTTTATTGGGGAAAATCCACTTTAAAAATAGCCTCATCCTTTTTCTGAAGAGGCTTTCTGGAGGGCTATATTTCTTCTCTGGCATGAGCTGGAGACATCTGCTCCCAATAGAGTCTGTTATGCCCCTGACCTGGGCAGGGCGGCTCATACTTCCAGCTTGAGGGGTCCCTCATTCTTTAAACCTCTTTTCGTGCTCTCCTGGTTTATGCCTCCTACGTTCCTCTCTTTTGTAAGTAGGGGCAATCATCTTGCTCTGGCTCTTCCATGAGTCTTGGAGTTTTGAAGTTTGGGGCTCCTGCTGCCCTAGGTTGCTCCTTTGGCCTTCCATAAGGCCACTTGGCTCCTGGGAAGCTAACGTGTCTCTGGTGGGGACTCTCTGGGGATGGCACTGAGGCACCTGAGAAGCCAAGTTGTCTGCAGCAAGGAACCTGTGTTTGGGAAAGTCCTGAAGCTGGTTGTCTGACTGTACCTTTACTTTGGAGTTAAACTCACTAGCAACCTCCATGTTAAGGCATGGCTCACCTAGATGTTGGAAAACAGACATTCTAGGTAGTAGGAAACTTTTACTGGCCCCCGGCACCTCTAAACTCCTCATAGGTACATCTGTGGTTTGGGATTTTGTCAACACTTTGGTTTCCAAGATAACACTAGACTGTGGTTGAAGAGCAGGAGACTCCTTGTCCTCCACAGCCTCCCTGGCCTCTTCACCTCTCAAAGATTGGGATCCTAAGTTCACCTCCATCACTGTTACCCTATGGCAGGGGCCTCCTGAGGCCTGACCACCACTCTCCTCTCTTGGCTCGTTCCTGACCATTGCTGAACTTGGACCTGGCTCTAGGCTGTCCCTCTTGACCCACTCCACAGTCTCACTCTTCCAGGTTCTGCCCACAAGGCTGAGTGTGAGGGACTGAGAAGGTGGCCTGCCCTGCTGTGCAGTCAGAGAAGCCTTTGAGGGCCCATGGTAGTCACCAGGTGGAATCGCTCCCAGGGCACTCTGGATTTCCTTACACACAGTGGAGGGGACAAGGAGAGGCCTCTTCAGGGCAGGAACGGACTCTTCTGTTCTCACCTTCTCTCCTGAATGAGCCTGAGGAGGTTTCTCCGGGAACTCAGCAAACGTGGCTGTTGAGTGGGACCCAGATACACAGGTGGCTGAAGGGGACGAGGCTAACCGCAGGGTGGTGGAGGGTTGGAACTTTGTTGACTTCAAGAGATTGATGGGCTTGAGGACCTTGAGGGGTAGGGTCCACCCGTGCTTTACCCAAAACCTTGTAATATGTGCTTCCAGCACCTCTCGAGTGTCTTGAACCAGGAAGGAAACCCTACAGGAGGTGTTCCTGCAGGGTTCCCAACCCTTCAAGCAGTATCCTCCACAGGCTCCAGCAGGCACTGCTTTGCACATCTCACCAGGAGGGTCTTGACATGAGAGCTGATGAAAGTCGCCCTTGCCAGGAAGCCTCCCCAGGCAGCTCCGCAGAGGTGAAGCCAGGTTGTGAGTCCCCTCCAGTTCTTCCAGGCAATCTCTGCAAGCTTTCAAAGATCGACTTTTCTTCCTACTCCTGCTCCTCCCCTTCAGCTCTACTTGATGCTTCCTGATGTTTCTAGGTCTCCTAGGTGGTGCTAAGAATGGATTACTCTGGAAGCAGGGGAGTAACACGAGGAAGAGCCCCAGTCCACACAGGAAGCCAAGGATGATATCAATCACCCAGGAAGTTGGGCTGGATCTCAGCCAGATAGCAACAGTGTTTTTCAAAGAAAAGAGATTCTCCGTCTTCTGAACTGCATTGCCGCCCTCAGGCAACAGAGCCCTGGGAGTTCACTTGATGGCAGAACCCCAGGCCTGCATCACAGAGCTGTGGCCTTGTCACAAAGGGCTCCTGAGTGTGGGGGAGGGGCACTAAGAGCAATAGGCTGAATCACTGCCCCTCCTTCCCGTCCAGACCTTTATCCAGCTTTATCCCGAGAGAGCTGCGGAGAGCCACAGCGGCGGACAGGTGGCGGCGCCGGGGCTGGGCGCCGGTGGGGCCGCCCGGACGGCCCCCGGGCCCGCAGCGGAGTCTGGGTCCGGGCCAGCCACCCCCGGAGCGTCGGGTGTGCCGCTGCCTTCCAGGGCCGCCTTCGGGCCGCATGGAGCGGCCCCTCTGGCGCTCTGTGGTGGTGGTGGTGGAGGGGGGGCGGAGGAGGGGGGGCCTGCAGCGGTGGCCGGCGGGGGGCGGAGCTGGCGGCCACCGCCGCGGGCGACTAAAGGAGAAGGCGGAGCCGCAGCGGGAGGCCAAAAGCCTACAGCACCCGGTATTCCCAGGCGGTCTCCCATCCAAGTACTAACCAGGCCCGACCCTGCTTAGCTTCCGAGATCAGACGAGATCGGGCGCGTTCAGGGTGGTATGGCCGTAGACGGGGGCGGGGACCGCGGGCTGCCTCTTGAGGCCCAGCTTCGCTTGTCCTTGCGCCTTACCGCCGTCCCCGCGGCCAGCCCGCCCCGGCAGCGCCCCGCCGCCCGCCCAGGCAGGGCAACGGAGGCCTCGGGTACCGGGGCGTGGCGGAGGGGCCGTTTTAAACTTCTGGTACAGAAAAACAGAAAAAAAACGGAGAGTACAATTAACCTCTTGAAATTGTCCTCTTGCGTGCTTGCCCTCTTTAGAAGTTTTGGGTCCATTTTCGACCCCAGGGTTGTTTTTCAGGGCAGGTGCCATTTACAGGCTGCAATGAGTGTGAATATTTAGCGACCATGAGCACTGGGTTTAAAGCTGCTGTTGTGGCAAACGGCCACAAGGCGGCAGCATTTCTCCATTCCCAAATCTGGTTACGAGGGCAGCAGAGCCTTTCGGGGACCAATGGAATACAGAAGAAGGCATCACTGAAGTCTAATACGGAATACCGTGTCCTGGTGGATGGTAGAATGACCAGCAGGGTGTAGGAATTAGGAACTACCGGATGTATATCCTCGGTGGCTTCACTGACTGTCCCGACATCGTTTACCAGGTCCCCAGCAGCCCACGGGGCTCTCGTGGTCAGGGCAATCCCAGGATATGGAGCTCACCTGGGCAGGCCCCCCCTCCCCAGCAGCCCATGGCGCTCTCGTGGTCAGGCCCCTCCCAGGATACGGAGCTGCCCTGGGCAGGTACCCCGGCAGGGCTGGGCACACAGGTACCGTGCACGTAGCCCTCATTGCAGAGCAGCCCAGATCACCTGTCACTCAGAGCTGACACAGAGCACCTCAGAGCAGGACTTGAGCTAACAAACAGCAGCTCCGACGGGTCTGTGACCCTGGGCATCACTCTGTGCGGCCTCCCTCTGCCTGGTCTTCCAGAGGCTTCCACCGCAGCCGGGGCACCAGGCCTCTGTCTCCACCCATCACCCCTCCTCTCCCTGACTCCTGGGTTCCTCTCATTAGGAGAGGGTCTTCTTGAAGTTGTCTCCCACTCATGGGCCAGATAAAAGGATTAGAAAACAAGCCGGAGCTGCAGCCCCTTGTCTATCCAGACTCTCAGGAGCCCACACCTGTTCCTTGGACCTGGCCGGTTCAGCGAGGTCCATTTTCTGCACTGTGAGTCCCTGAGGGGTGAGGATGGGCTGACCTGGGCAGCCTGACCCTGCCGGCCAGCCCTCCCCAGGTGTGCCTGGGTTGAGGTCCATATAAACACGGCTCCAGGCAGCAAGAGCCCCTGCAGCTGTGCCTGACGCCATATTCTCTGCCCCGTCAGCAGTCTCGGGGCTGTGCTGGTGGGAGGGAGTGAGGGGCCACGGCTCTGTGGGTGGCCCGGTGTGAGTGGGGCTCTGCTGGACTTTCTGCAGGAGTTGCCGGGCTGCCACCTGCTAAAGAAGAGGATGTGTCACCCATACCTTCCGTTGGAATTTCTCCCCGGGCAGAGGTGAGGAAGGAAAAAAGCAGTGGGGGCCGGGACAGGAGGAGTATCTCAGGCAGGGAAATGGAAAGCTTCCAGAAGAGCGCCCGGGGCCAGGACCATCCTGGCTGGCCTGCAGGCACCAAGTCGGCCTGCGTGCTGTCGCTGGTGTGGCTCCACGGCCCTTCCTCTAGGCTTTCAAGTCCTTGGACATATTCAGGTGTTTTACCTGGGAAGGGTGGGAACAGTTCAGCAGCAGCTGGCCTGGGGCTCGGCTCACGTTTACTCACAGACGCCTCGGCACGGTCCCCCAGCTTTGCAATGAGGACGCTCCTTGCGGGGGTGGGGGGGCTGCTGGCTGCATGGGAGATGATTCCCCACCTCTGACCAACTTCAGAATTGTTTGCCGCTGGAGCCAGTGGCCTGATAGGGTTTTCCTGTGTATAACTGGTGGGTTCTGGTTTTTTTTTTTTTTTTCTTTTTTGGTTCAAGTTAGATTTTATTCCTCTTCTATGTATTTATAGATATAAGCATGGAAATAATTCATTCCTATAAATACATCTGTGTGAAGGGAAGAAGTTTTTTTCCGTTTTATTTTAAAATTTTATTTATTTTTAAAAATTTTGAAATTTAAGTTTATTTTGTTATTCAGCAGGATTATTATTAGTTATCTATTTTATGCATATACATGTATACAGGACAATCCCAATCTCCCGACTCATCCCACCACCACCAACCCATGGCTTCCCCCCTCTTGGTGTCCATACGTTTGTTCTCTACCTCTGTGTCTCTATTTCTGCCCTGCAAGCCGGGTCATCTGTACCATTTTTCTAGGTTCCACATATATGCATTAATATACAATATTTGTTTTTCTCCTTCTGACTTACTACACTCTGCATGACAGTCTCTAGATCCGTCGACGTCTCCACAGATGACCCAGTTTCGTTCCTTTTTATGGCTGAGTAATATTCCGTTTTATATATGGACCACATCATTATCCGTTCGTCTGTCTGTGGGCATTTAGGTTGCTTCCATTACCTGGGTATGGTAAATAGTGCTGCAATGAACATTGTGGTGAATGTGTCTTTTTGATTTATGGTTTTCTCTGGCTATATGCCCAGAAGTGGGATTGCTGGATCCTATGGTAATTCTATTTTTAGTTTTTTAAGGAACCTCCATGCTGTTCTCCATAGTGACTGTATCAATTTACATTCCCACCAATAGTGGAAGAGGGTTCCTTTGGTCCACACCCTCCCCAGCATTTGTTGTTTGTACATTTTCTGATGATGCCCATTCTAACGGGTGTGAGGTGATACCTCACTGTAGTTTTGATGTGCATTTCTCTGATGATGAGTGATGTTGAGCAGCTTTTCATGTGCGTCTTGGCCATCTCTGTGTCTTCTTTGAAGAAACGTCTATTTAGATCTTCTGCCCATTTTTGTATTGGGTTGTTTGTTTTTTTTTAATATTAAGCTGCATGAGCTGTTATATATATTGGAGATTAAACCTTTGTCCGTGGATTCGTTTGCAAATATTTTCTCCCATTCTGAGGGTTGCCTTTTCCCATTCCCGTTTTTGTTTTTTTTTTTAACAAAGAAAGAAAGAAAGCAAAAGAAGCAGAACCCTAATGTGCAGAACAAATATGCAGAACAAAATATGCCTCTTGAAAGTGTCGTTTTGAAATATGGACGTCTTTTGAATTTTTTGGTCGATATATGACCCCAGGATTTGTTTTCAAGGCAGGTGTCATTTACAGGCCTGTAATGATTTTGAATATCAACTGACCATTAGCGCTGGGATTAAAGGTGCTGTTGTGTGAAACGGCCACAAGGGGGCAGCAGTTCGCCCTTACCAAATCTGGTTACTAGGGCAGCAGAGCCTCAGTGGAAGTCGTGTTCTAGGTTGTAATTTAGAATGGAATGTGCCAGGAGAAGGCCCCTTAAGTTTGTCTCACTACTTCTTGTTCGTTTTTTTAATTTAATTTTTTTATTTTTTTTTATCACAGCGTGTTTGATTACAAGGTTTGGCTTGTTGCAGGTGTGCAAGATGTGGTTCTTTTACACATATACATATGTCTGTTCTTGCTGGGATCCTTTTCCCATGTACGTTATGACAGAATGTTGAGTAGTCTTCTCTTGGTATTCTGTAGGTCTTTGGTGATTATATATTTCACCTGTGTTTGTATATGTCTGTTAACCCCAATCTCGTAATGTATCCAATCCTCACACCTTTCCGTTGGTGAACCATAAGTTTGTTTAATGAATCTGGGATTGCCCTTCTCTGTGGAAATATCTTCACTGGTATCCATTTTTAGGTAACACCTATAAGTGATATAATACGATACGTGTCTTTCTCTTTCTGACTTACTACAAGTCACGTGATCACCTCTAGACTCATCTACGGTGCTGCAAATGGCATTGTGTCCTTTTCTTCCTTGGCTCATATTCTGTCTGTACATGTACCAGTTCTTCTTTGTCCACTCATCTGTTGATGGACTTTTTGGTTGCTTCCACGTCATGGCTATTGTAATGCTGCGGCAATGCACGTTTGCCTGCCTGTGTCTTTCCAATTCTGTCTTCTTAGGTTATAGGCCCAGGAGTGGGCCTGCTGGATCATATGGTAGCGGAATGTTTACCTTGTAGAGGCACCTCCAGTCTGTTCTCATTAGTGGCTCTTACCAGGTTACGTCCCGCTTAAAGTTGAGGGTATGCACTTCTCCACAACACCTTCAGCATTTTTTGTTTGTAGTTTTTTTGCTGATGTGTGTTCTGACTAGTGTGAGCCGATACCACTTTGTGGCTGGATTTGCATGCGTCTCATAATCCCTTGAAATTGAGCTTTCTGGCATGTCCTTCTTTTCTTCAACTGTGAGTACAGCTTACCTCTTCAAATGGTCTTCGTGAAGTGTGTGTGACATTTAGAAATATTTTGGCCATTACCTCCCTCAAGACGTTTTGAGGGCAGGTTTCATTTACAGCCCACCAGTACTGCTGCCTATGAAGTGACCCTTAGCACAGGTCTTAAAGCTGCTGTTGCAGGTAACGGCCAGAGGGCGGCAGCATTTCTGCTTTTCCCCACCTGGGAACTAGGGAAACAGACCATCCGGGCAGTGGTGTTCCTCGGTTATATATTAGAGTGGAATGTGCCCCCAAAAGCTGATGTCTCCTTACTTATGTTTGTTTTATAAATTGTATTTATATATATTTTTTATTGGAGTCATATTCCATTGTGTACATGGACCACTTCTTCTTTGTGCATTCCTCTGATGATGGACATTTTCGTAGCTTCCAAGTGTTGGCTATGGTAAATATTGCTGGAGTGGAGGATTGCCAGCCTGTGTTGTTTTTTTTTTTTTTTTTTTGCGGTACATGGGCCTCTCACTGCGGTGGACCCCCCCATTGCAGAGCACAGGCTCCGGACGCGCAGGCCCAGCAGCCCTAGCTCACGGGACAAGCCGCTCCGCGGCACGTGGGATCTTCCCGACCCGGAGCATGAACGCGTGTCCCCTGCATTGGCAGGCGGGCTCTCAACCACTGCGCCACCGGTGAAGCCCAGCCTGTGTTTCTTTGATTCTCATCCCCTCAGGCGATAGGCCCAGCAGTGGGTATGCTTGATTGAATGGTAGCTCAGTATTTACCTTTACAAGGCACCTCATTTTTGTTTTCATTACTGGCTCTTACCATGTCCCACTTTGGACCAAGGGTAGGCATTTCTCTAAAACCCCTTCAGCATTTACTTTTTGCAGAATTCTTGCTGATGGCCATTCTGACTGGTGTGAGCGGATAGGTTTTTGTAATTTGGATTTGCATATCTTTAATTATTCCTAATGTTCAGCATTTTTCCATGCCGTTTTAAATTTCTTTTTTTGGCCATTACACTATGCTTTTATTAGAAAAAAATATATATATATATGTATTGGGGAACATTAAATATCTTGGATGTGCTAATGAGAAAATCATTTTCTCTACATGGACTGAATTTTTACTTGGAGACATGTTTTCCTACTAAAGGGAAGACTAAAGAAGGATTTTACTGTCGACCAGGCAAGACACCTCCCCAAAGATGACAATGCCTTGGACAGTGTTTATGGCGGGCTGGGGCACCTGGAATCCTTGGCCCATACTGGCAGGTACTAACTGGAAACACACTCTTCCTGGGGGACAAGGATGGGAGGCACCTTAGGCCCAGCTGCTCATCGTCGAACCTTACACTTTTCAAACTATGTTGGTGTCTGACTTCCCTTTCCCTGACAGAACAACTCTGGCCCTTGGAGGTGGCTTTATGACTGCAGGCTGTAGAACCCATCATTCTCCCTTGCTCTGGGTAGGAGGTAAGCCTATGGTAGCAGAAACCCCCACATACTGGGACTTGGAATTCCAGTCTGTGCTCATTTAACTCTGTGGCATGAAGTCCATGGTGAATTGTTCTTTTTTCTTCTACGATCTGTCCAACAGCTGTCATGAGTGCCTGACCCTCAGCAGTCTCACTCTTCAAGATTGATCTGCTTTTGACTGATCCGTGACTCCGGGCAGTGGCTGATATGGGCTTTTTTTTTTCTTTGCAGAGCATCTCGACCATTGACTTTTTTATTGGGGAAAATCCACTTTAAAAATAGCCTCATCCTTTTTCTGAAGAGGCTTTCTGGAGGGCTATATTTCTTCTCTGGCATGAGCTGGAGACATCTGCTCCCAATAGAGTCTGTTATGCCCCTGACCTGGGCAGGGCGGCTCATACTTCCAGCTTGAGGGGTCCCTCATTCTTTAAACCTCTCTTCGTGCTCTCCTGGTTTATGCCTCCTACGTTCCTCTCTTTTGTAAGTAGGGGCAATCATCTTGCTCTGGCTCTTCCATGAGTCTTGGAGTTTTGAAGTTTGGGGCTCCTGCTGCCCTAGGTTGCTCCTTTGGCCTTCCATAAGGCCACTTGGCTCCTGGGAAGCTAACGTGTCTCTGGTGGGGACTCTCTGGGGATGGCACTGAGGCACCTGAGAAGCCAAGTTGTCTGCAGCAAGGAACCTGTGTTTGGGAAAGTCCTGAAGCTGGTTGTCTGACTGTACCTTTACTTTGGAGTTAAACTCACTAGCAACCTCCATGTTAAGGCATGGCTCACCTAGATGTTGGAAAACAGACATTCTAGGTAGTAGGAAACTTTTACTGGCCCCCGGCACCTCTAAACTCCTCATAGGTACATCTGTGGTTTGGGATTTTGTCAACACTTTGGTTTCCAAGATAACACTAGACTGTGGTTGAAGAGCAGGAGACTCCTTGTCCTCCACAGCCTCCCTGGCCTCTTCACCTCTCAAAGATTGGGATCCTAAGTTCACCTCCATCACTGTTACCCTATGGCAGGGGCCTCCTGAGGCCTGACCACCACTCTCCTCTCTTGGCTCGTTCCTGACCATTGCTGAACTTGGACCTGGCTCTAGGCTGTCCCTCTTGACCCACTCCACAGTCTCACTCTTCCAGGTTCTGCCCACAAGGCTGAGTGTGAGGGACTGAGAAGGTGGCCTGCCCTGCTGTGCAGTCAGAGAAGCCTTTGAGGGCCCATGGTAGTCACCAGGTGGAATCGCTCCCAGGGCACTCTGGATTTCCTTACACACAGTGGAGGGGACAAGGAGAGGCCTCTTCAGGGCAGGAACGGACTCTTCTGTTCTCACCTTCTCTCCTGAATGAGCCTGAGGAGGTTTCTCCGGGAACTCAGCAAACGTGACTGTTGAGTGGGACCCAGATACACAGGTGGCTGAAGGGGACGAGGCTAACCGCAGGGTGGTGGAGGGTTGGAACTTTGTCGACTTCAAGAGATTGATGGGCTTGAGGACCTTGAGGGGTAGGGTCCACCCGTGCTTTACCCAAAACCTTGTAATATGTGCTTCCAGCACCTCTCGAGTGTCTTGAACCAGGAAGGAAACCCTACAGGAGGTGTTCCTGCAGGGTTCCCAACCCTTCAAGCAGTATCCTCCACAGGCTCCAGCAGGCACTGCTTTGCACATCTCACCAGGAGGGTCTTGACATGAGAGCTGATGAAAGTCGCCCTTGCCAGGAAGCCTCCCCAGGCAGCTCCGCAGAGGTGAAGCCAGGTTGTGAGTCCCCTCCAGTTCTTCCAGGCAATCTCTGCAAGCTTTCAAAGATCGACTTTTCTTCCTACTCCTGCTCCTCCCCTTCAGCTCTACTTGATGCTTCCTGATGTTTCTAGGTCTCCTAGGTGGTGCTAAGAATGGATTACTCTGGAAGCAGGGGAGTAACACGAGGAAGAGCCCCAGTCCACACAGGAAGCCAAGGATGATATCAATCACCCAGGAAGTTGGGCTGGATCTCAGCCAGATAGCAACAGTGTTTTTCAAAGAAAAGAGATTCTCCGTCTTCTGAACTGCATTGCCGCCCTCAGGCAACAGAGCCCTGGGAGTTCACTTGATGGCAGAACCCCAGGCCTGCATCACAGAGCTGTGGCCTTGTCACAAAGGGCTCCTGAGTGTGGGGGAGGGGCACTAAGAGCAATAGGCTGAATCACTGCCCCTCCTTCCCGTCCAGACCTTTATCCAGCTTTATCCCGAGAGAGCTGCGGAGAGCCACAGCGGCGGACAGGTGGCGGCGCCGGGGCTGGGCGCCGGTGGGGCCGCCCGGACGGCCCCCGGGCCCGCAGCGGAGTCTGGGTCCGGGCCAGCCACCCCCGGAGCGTCGGGTGTGCCGCTGCCTTCCAGGGCCGCCTTCGGGCCGCATGGAGCGGCCCCTCTGGCGCTCTGTGGTGGTGGGGGGGGGGGGCGGAGGAGGTGGGGCCTGCAGCGGTGGCCGGCGGGGGGCGGAGCTGGCGGCCACCGCCGCGGGCGACTAAAGGAGAAGGCGGAGCCGCAGCGGGAGGCCAAAAGCCTACAGCACCCGGTATTCCCAGGCGGTCTCCCATCCAAGTACTAACCAGGCCCGACCCTGCTTAGCTTCCGAGATCAGACGAGATCGGGCGCGTTCAGGGTGGTATGGCCGTAGACGGGGGCGGGGACCGCGGGCTGCCTCTTGAGGCCCAGCTTCGCTTGTCCTTGCGCCTTACCGCCGTCCCCGCGGCCAGCCCGCCCCGGCAGCGCCCCGCCGCCCGCCCAGGCAGGGCAACGGAGGCCTCGGGTACCGGGGCGTGGCGGAGGGGCCGTTTTAAACTTCTGGTACAGAAAAACAGAAAAAAACGGAGAGTACAATTAACCTCTTGAAATTGTCCTCTTGCGTGCTTGCCCTCTTTAGAAGTTTTGGGTCCATTTTCGACCCCAGGGTTGTTTTTCAGGGCAGGTGCCATTTACAGGCTGCAATGAGTGTGAATATTTAGCGACCATGAGCACTGGGTTTAAAGCTGCTGTTGTGGCAAACGGCCACAAGGCGGCAGCATTTCTCCATTCCCAAATCTGGTTACGAGGGCAGCAGAGCCTTTCGGGGACCAATGGAATACAGAAGAAGGCATCACTGAAGTCTAATACGGAATACCGTGTCCTGGTGGATGGTAGAATGACCAGCAGGGTGTAGGAATTAGGAACTACCGGATGTATATCCTCGGTGGCTTCACTGACTGTCCCGACATCGTTTACCAGGTCCCCAGCAGCCCACGGGGCTCTCGTGGTCAGGGCAATCCCAGGATATGGAGCTCACCTGGGCAGGCCCCCCCTCCCCAGCAGCCCATGGCGCTCTCGTGGTCAGGCCCCTCCCAGGATACGGAGCTGCCCTGGGCAGGTACCCCGGCAGGGCTGGGCACACAGGTACCGTGCACGTAGCCCTCATTGCAGAGCAGCCCAGATCACCTGTCACTCAGAGCTGACACAGAGCACCTCAGAGCAGGACTTGAGCTAACAAACAGCAGCTCCGACGGGTCTGTGACCCTGGGCATCACTCTGTGCGGCCTCCCTCTGCCTGGTCTTCCAGAGGCTTCCACCGCAGCCGGGGCACCAGGCCTCTGTCTCCACCCATCACCCCTGCTCTCCCTGACTCCTGGGTTCCTCTCATTAGGAGAGGGTCTTCTTGAAGTTGTCTCCCACTCATGGGCCAGATAAAAGGATTAGAAAACAAGCCGGAGCTGCAGCCCCTTGTCTATCCAGACTCTCAGGAGCCCACACCTGTTCCTTGGACCTGGCCGGTTCAGCGAGGTCCATTTTCTGCACTGTGAGTCCCTGAGGGGTGAGGATGGGCTGACCTGGGCAGCCTGACCCTGCCGGCCAGCCCTCCCCAGGTGTGCCTGGGTTGAGGTCCATATAAACACGGCTCCAGGCAGCAAGAGCCCCTGCAGCTGTGCCTGACGCCATATTCTCTGCCCCGTCAGCAGTCTCGGGGCTGTGCTGGTGGGAGGGAGTGAGGGGCCACGGCTCTGTGGGTGGCCCGGTGTGAGTGGGGCTCTGCTGGACTTTCTGCAGGAGTTGCCGGGCTGCCACCTGCTAAAGAAGAGGATGTGTCACCCATACCTTCCGTTGGAATTTCTCCCCGGGCAGAGGTGAGGAAGGAAAAAAGCAGTGGGGGCCGGGACAGGAGGAGTATCTCAGGCAGGGAAATGGAAAGCTTCCAGAAGAGCGCCCGGGGCCAGGACCATCCTGGCTGGCCTGCAGGCACCAAGTCGGCCTGCGTGCTGTCGCTGGTGTGGCTCCACGGCCCTTCCTCTAGGCTTTCAAGTCCTTGGACATATTCAGGTGTTTTACCTGGGAAGGGTGGGAACAGTTCAGCAGCAGCTGGCCTGGGGCTCGGCTCACGTTTACTCACAGACGCCTCGGCACGGTCCCCCAGCTTTGCAATGAGGACGCTCCTTGCGGGGGTGGGGGGGCTGCTGGCTGCATGGGAGATGATTCCCCACCTCTGACCAACTTCAGAATTGTTTGCCGCTGGAGCCAGTGGCCTGATAGGGTTTTCCTGTGTATAACTGGTGGGTTCTGGTTTTTTTTTTTTTTCTTTTTTGGTTCAAGTTAGATTTTATTCCTCTTCTATGTATTTATAGATATAAGCATGGAAATAATTCATTCCTATAAATACATCTGTGTGAAGGGAAGAAGTTTTTTTCCGTTTTATTTTAAAATTTTATTTATTTTTAAAAATTTTGAAATTTAAGTTTATTTTGTTATTCAGCAGGATTATTATTAGTTATCTATTTTATGCATATACATGTATACAGGACAATCCCAATCTCCCGACTCATCCCACCACCAACAACCCATGGCTTCCCCCCTCTTGGTGTCCATACGTTTGTTCTCTACCTCTGTGTCTCTATTTCTGCCCTGCAAGCCGGGTCATCTGTACCATTTTTCTAGGTTCCACATATATGCATTAATATACAATATTTGTTTTTCTCCTTCTGACTTACTACACTCTGCATGACAGTCTCTAGATCCGTCGACGTCTCCACAGATGACCCAGTTTCGTTCCTTTTTATGGCTGAGTAATATTCCGTTTTATATATGGACCACATCATTATCCGTTCGTCTGTCTGTGGGCATTTAGGTTGCTTCCATTACCTGGGTATGGTAAATAGTGCTGCAATGAACATTGTGGTGAATGTGTCTTTTTGATTTATGGTTTTCTCTGGCTATATGCCCAGAAGTGGGATTGCTGGATCCTATGGTAATTCTATTTTTAGTTTTTTAAGGAACCTCCATGCTGTTCTCCATAGTGACTGTATCAATTTACATTCCCACCAATAGTGGAAGAGGGTTCCTTTGGTCCACACCCTCCCCAGCATTTGTTGTTTGTACATTTTCTGATGATGCCCATTCTAACGGGTGTGAGGTGATACCTCACTGTAGTTTTGATGTGCATTTCTCTGATGATGAGTGATGTTGAGCAGCTTTTCATGTGCGTCTTGGCCATCTCTGTGTCTTCTTTGAAGAAACGTCTATTTAGATCTTCTGCCCATTTTTGTATTGGGTTGTTTGTTTTTTTTTTAATATTAAGCTGCATGAGCTGTTATATATATTGGAGATTAAACCTTTGTCCGTGGATTCGTTTGCAAATATTTTCTCCCATTCTGAGGGTTGCCTTTTTCCATTCCCTTTTTCTTTAACAAAGAAAGAAAGAAAGCAAAAGAAGCAGAACCCTAATGTGCAGAACAAATATGCAGAACAAAATATGCCTCTTGAAAGTGTCGTTTTGAAATATGGACGTCTTTTGAATTTTTTGGTCGATATATGACCCCAGGATTTGTTTTCAGGGCAGGTGTCATTTACAGGCCTGCAATGATTTTGAATATCAACTGACCATTAGCGCTGGGATTAAAGGTGCTGTTGTGTGAAACGGCCACAAGGGGGCAGCAGTTCGCCCTTACCAAATCTGGTTACTAGGGCAGCAGAGCCTCAGTGGAAGTCGTGTTCTAGGTTGTAATTTAGAATGGAATGTGCCAGGAGAAGGCCCCTTAAGTTTGTCTCACTACTTCTTGTTCGTTTTTTTAATTTAATTTTTTTATTTTTTTTTATCACAGCGTGTTTGATTACAATGTTTGGCTTGTTGCAGGTGTGCAAGATGTGGTTCTTTTACACATATACATATGTCTGTTCTTGCTGGGATCCTTTTCCCATATACGTTATGACAGAATGTTGAGTAGTCTTCTCTTGGTATTCTGTAGGTCTTTGGTGATTATATATTTCACCTGTGTTTGTATATGTCTGTTAACCCCAATCTCGTAATGTATCCAATCCTCACACCTTTCCGTTGGTGAACCATAAGATTCTTTAATGAATCTGGGATTGCCCTTCTCTGTGGAAATATCTTCACTGGTATCAATTTTTAGGTAACACCTATAAGTGATATCATACGATACGCGTCTTTCTCTTTCTGACTTACTACAAGTCACGTGATCACCTCTAGACTCATCTACGGTGCTGCAAATGGCATTGTGTCCTTTTCTTCCATGGCTAATATTCTGTCTGTACATGTACCAGTTCTTCTTTGTCCACTCATCTGTTGATGGACTTTTTGGTTGCTTCCACGTCATGGCTATTGTAATGCTGCGGCAATGCACGTTTGCCTGCCTGTGTCTTTCCAATTCTGTCTTCTTAGGTTATAGGCCCAGGAGTGGGCCTGCTGGATCATATGGTAGCGGAATGTTTACCTTGTAGAGGCACCTCCAGTCTGTTCTCATTAGTGGCTCTTACCAGGTTACGTCCCGCTTAAAGTTGAGGGTATGCACTTCTCCACAACACCTTCAGCATTTTTTGTTTGTAGTTTTTTTGCTGATGTGTGTTCTGACTAGTGTGAGCCGATACCACTTTGTGGCTGGATTTGCATGCGTCTCATAATCCCTTGAAATTGTGCTTTCTGGCATGTCCTTCTTTTCTTCAACTGTGAGTACAGCTTACCTCTTCAAATTGTCTTCGTGAAGTGTGTGTGACATTTAGAAATATTTTGGCCATTACCTCCCCCAAGACGTTTTGAGGGCAGGTTTCATTTACAGCCCACCAGTACTTCTGCCTATGAAGTGACCCTTAGCACAGGTCTTAAAGCTGCTGTTGCAGGTAACGGCCAGAGGGCGGCAGCATTTCTGCTTTTCCCCACCTGGGAACTAGGGAAACAGACCATCCGGGCAGTGGTGTTCCTCGGTTATATATTAGAGTGGAATGTGCCCCCAAAAGCTGATGTCTCCTTACTTATGTTTGTTTTATAAATTGTATTTATATATATTTTTTATTGGAGTCATATTCCATTGTGTACATGGACCACTTCTTCTTTGTGCATTCCTCTGATGATGGACATTTTCGTAGCTTCCAAGTGTTGGCTATGGTAAATATTGCTGGAGTGGAGGATTGCCAGCCTGTGTTTTTTTTTTTTTTTTTTTTTTTTTTTTTGCGGTACGTGGGCCTCTCACTGCGGTGGACCCCCCCATTGCAGAGCACAGGCTCCGGACGCGCAGGCCCAGCAGCCCTAGCTCACGGGACAAGCCGCTCCGCGGCACGTGGGATCTTCCCGACCCGGAGCATGAACGCGTGTCCCCTGCATTGGCAGGCGGGCTCTCAACCACTGCGCCACCGGTGAAGCCCAGCCTGTGTTTCTTTGATTCTCATCCCCTCAGGCGATAGGCCCAGCAGTGGGTATGCTTGATTGAATGGTAGCTCAGTATTTACCTTTACAAGGCACCTCATTTTTGTTTTCATTACTGGCTCTTACCATGTCCCACTTTGGACCAAGGGTAGGCATTTCTCTAAAACCCCTTCAGCATTTACTTTTTGCAGAATTCTTGCTGATGGCCATTCTGACTGGTGTGAGCGGATAGGTTTTTGTAATTTGGATTTGCATATCTTTAATTATTCCTAATGTTCAGCATTTTTCCATGCCGTTTTAAATTTCTTTTTTTGGCCATTACACTATGCTTTTATTAGAAAAAAAAATATATATATATATGTATTGGGGAACATTAAATATCTTGGATGTGCTAATGAGAAAATCATTTTCTCTACATGGACTGAATTTTTACTTGGAGACATGTTTTCCTACTAAAGGGAAGACTAAAGAAGGATTTTACTGTCGACCAGGCAAGACACCTCCCCAAAGATGACAATGCCTTGGACAGTGTTTATGGCGGGCTGGGGCACCTGGAATCCTTGGCCCATACTGGCAGGTACTAACTGGAAACACACTCTTCCTGGGGGACAAGGATGGGAGGCACCTTAGGCCCAGCTGCTCATCGTCGAACCTTACACTTTTCAAACTATGTTGGTGTCTGACTTCCCTTTCCCTGACAGAACAACTCTGGCCCTTGGAGGTGGCTTTATGACTGCAGGCTGTAGAACCCATCATTCTCCCTTGCTCTGGGTAGGAGGTAAGCCTATGGTAGCAGAAACCCCCACATACTGGGACTTGGAATTCCACTCTGTGCTCATTTAACTCTGTGGCATGAAGTCCATGGTGAATTGCTCTTTTGTCTTCTACGATCTGTCCAACAGCTGTCATGAGTGCCTGACCCTCAGCAGTCTCACTCTTCAAGATTGATCTGCTTTTGACTGATCCGTGACTCCGGGCAGTGGCTGATATGGGCTTTTTTTTTCTTTGCAGAGCATCTCGACCATTGACTTTTTTATTGGGGAAAATCCACTTTAAAAATAGCCTCATCCTTTTTCTGAAGAGGCTTTCTGGAGGGCTATATTTCTTCTCTGGCATGAGCTGGAGACATCTGCTCCCAATAGAGTCTGTTATGCCCCTGACCTGGGCAGGGCGGCTCATACTTCCAGCTTGAGGGGTCCCTCATTCTTTAAACCTCTCTTCGTGCTCTCCTGGTTTATGCCTCCTACGGTCCTCTCTTTTGTAAGTAGGGGCAATCATCTTGCTCTGGCTCTTCCATGAGTCTTGGAGTTTTGAAGTTTGGGGCTCCTGCTGCCCTAGGTTGCTCCTTTGGCCTTCCATAAGGCCACTTGGCTCCTGGGAAGCTAACGTGTCTCTGGTGGGGACTCTCTGGGGATGGCACTGAGGCACCTGAGAAGCCAAGTTGTCTGCAGCAAGGAACCTGTGTTTGGGAAAGTCCTGAAGCTGGTTGTCTGACTGTACCTTTACTTTGGAGTTAAACTCACTAGCAACCTCCATGTTAAGGCATGGCTCACCTAGATGTTGGAAAACAGACATTCTAGGTAGTAGGAAACTTTTACTGGCCCCTGGCACCTCTAAACTCCTCATAGGTACATCTGTGGTTTGGGATTTTGTCAACACTTTGGTTTCCAAGATAACACTAGACTGTGGTTGAAGAGCAGGAGACTCCTTGTCCTCCACAGCCTCCCTGGCCTCTTCACCTCTCAAAGATTGGGATCCTAAGTTCACCTCCATCACTGTTACCCTATGGCAGGGGCCTCCTGAGGCCTGACCACCACTCTCCTCTCTTGGCTCGTTCCTGACCATTGCTGAACTTGGACCTGGCTCTAGGCTGTCCCTCTTGACCCACTCCACAGTCTCACTCTTCCAGGTTCTGCCCACAAGGCTGAGTGTGAGGGACTGAGAAGGTGGCCTGCCCTGCTGTGCAGTCAGAGAAGCCTTTGAGGGCCCATGGTAGTCACCAGGTGGAATCGCTCCCAGGGCACTCTGGATTTCCTTACACACAGTGGAGGGGACAAGGAGAGGCCTCTTCAGGGCAGGAACGGACTCTTCTGTTCTCACCTTCTCTCCTGAATGAGCCTGAGGAGGTTTCTCCGGGAACTCAGCAAACGTGACTGTTGAGTGGGACCCAGATACACAGGTGGCTGAAGGGGACGAGGCTAACCGCAGGGTGGTGGAGGGTTGGAACTTTGTCGACTTCAAGAGATTGATGGGCTTGAGGACCTTGAGGGGTAGGGTCCACCCGTGCTTTACCCAAAACCTTGTAATATGTGCTTCCAGCACCTCTCGAGTGTCTTGAACCAGGAAGGAAACCCTACAGGAGGTGTTCCTGCAGGGTTCCCAACCCTTCAAGCAGTATCCTCCACAGGCTCCAGCAGGCACTGCTTTGCACATCTCACCAGGAGGGTCTTGACATGAGAGCTGATGAAAGTCGCCCTTGCCAGGAAGCCTCCCCAGGCAGCTCCGCAGAGGTGAAGCCAGGTTGTGAGTCCCCTCCAGTTCTTCCAGGCAATCTCTGCAAGCTTTCAAAGATCGACTTTTCTTCCTACTCCTGCTCCTCCCCTTCAGCTCTACTTGATGCTTCCTGATGTTTCTAGGTCTCCTAGGTGGTGCTAAGAATGGATTACTCTGGAAGCAGGGGAGTAACACGAGGAAGAGCCCCAGTCCACACAGGAAGCCAAGGATGATATCAATCACCCAGGAAGTTGGGCTGGATCTCAGCCAGATAGCAACAGTGTTTTTCAAAGAAAAGAGATTCTCCGTCTTCTGAACTGCATTGCCGCCCTCAGGCAACAGAGCCCTGGGAGTTCACTTGATGGCAGAACCCCAGGCCTGCATCACAGAGCTGTGGCCTTGTCACAAAGGGCTCCTGAGTGTGGGGGAGGGGCACTAAGAGCAATAGGCTGAATCACTGCCCCTCCTTCCCGTCCAGACCTTTATCCAGCTTTATCCCGAGAGAGCTGCGGAGAGCCACAGCGGCGGACAGGTGGCGGCGCCGGGGCTGGGCGCCGGTGGGGCCGCCCGGACGGCCCCCGGGCCCGCAGCGGAGTCTGGGTCCGGGCCAGCCACCCCCGGAGCGTCGGGTGTGCCGCTGCCTTCCAGGGCCGCCTTCGGGCCGCATGGAGCGGCCCCTCTGGCGCTCTGTGGTGGTGGGGGGGGGGCGGAGGAGGTGGGGCCTGCAGCGGTGGCCGGCGGGGGGCGGAGCTGGCGGCCACCGCCGCGGGCGACTAAAGGAGAAGGCGGAGCCGCAGCGGGAGGCCAAAAGCCTACAGCACCCGGTATTCCCAGGCGGTCTCCCATCCAAGTACTAACCAGCCCCGACCCTGCTTAGCTTCCGAGATCAGACGAGATCGGGCGCGTTCAGGGTGGTATGGCCGTAGACGGGGGCGGGGACCGCGGGCTGCCTCTTGAGGCCCAGCTTCGCTTGTCCTTGCGCCTTACCGCCGTCCCCGCGGCCAGCCCGCCCCGGCAGCGCCCCGCCGCCCGCCCAGGCAGGGCAACGGAGGCCTCGGGTACCGGGGCGTGGCGGAGGGGCCGTTTTAAACTTCTGGTACAGAAAAACAGAAAAAAACGGAGAGTACAATTAACCTCTTGAAATTGTCCTCTTGCGTGCTTGCCCTCTTTAGAAGTTTTGGGTCCATTTTCGACCCCAGGGTTGTTTTTCAGGGCAGGTGCCATTTACAGGCTGCAATGAGTGTGAATATTTAGCGACCATGAGCACTGGGTTTAAAGCTGCTGTTGTGGCAAACGGCCACAAGGCGGCAGCATTTCTCCATTCCCAAATCTGGTTACGAGGGCAGCAGAGCCTTTCGGGGACCAATGGAATACAGAAGAAGGCATCACTGAAGTCTACGGAATACCGTGTCCTGGTGGATGGTAGAATGACCAGCAGGGTGTAGGAATTAGGAACTACCGGATGTATATCCTCGGTGGCTTCACTGACTGTCCCGACATCGTTTACCAGGTCCCCAGCAGCCCACGGGGCTCTCGTGGTCAGGGCAATCCCAGGATATGGAGCTCACCTGGGCAGGCCCCCCCTCCCCAGCAGCCCACGGCGCTCTCGTGGTCAGGCCCCTCCCAGGATACGGAGCTGCCCTGGGCAGGTACCCCGGCAGGGCTGGGCACACAGGTACCGTGCACGTAGCCCTCATTGCAGAGCAGCCCAGATCACCTGTCACTCAGAGCTGACACAGAGCACCTCAGAGCAGGACTTGAGCTAACAAACAGCAGCTCCGACGGGTCTGTGACCCTGGGCATCACTCTGTGCGGCCTCCCTCTGCCTGGTCTTCCAGAGGCTTCCACCGCAGCCGGGGCACCAGGCCTCTGTCTCCACCCATCACCCCTGCTCTCCCTGACTCCTGGGTTCCTCTCATTAGGAGAGGGTCTTCTTGAAGTTGTCTCCCACTCATGGGCCAGATAAAAGGATTAGAAAACAAGCCGGAGCTGCAGCCCCTTGTCTATCCAGACTCTCAGGAGCCCACACCTGTTCCTTGGACCTGGCCGGTTCAGCGAGGTCCATTTTCTGCACTGTGAGTCCCTGAGGGGTGAGGATGGGCTGACCTGGGCAGCCTGACCCTGCCGGCCAGCCCTCCCCAGGTGTGCCTGGGTTGAGGTCCATATAAACACGGCTCCAGGCAGCAAGAGCCCCTGCAGCTGTGCCTGACGCCATATTCTCTGCCCCGTCAGCAGTCTCGGGGCTGTGCTGGTGGGAGGGAGTGAGGGGCCACGGCTCTGTGGGTGGCCCGGTGTGAGTGGGGCTCTGCTGGACTTTCTGCAGGAGTTGCCGGGCTGCCACCTGCTAAAGAAGAGGATGTGTCACCCATACCTTCCGTTGGAATTTCTCCCCGGGCAGAGGTGAGGAAGGAAAAAAGCAGTGGGGGCCGGGACAGGAGGAGTATCTCAGGCAGGGAAATGGAAAGCTTCCAGAAGAGCGCCCGGGGCCAGGACCATCCTGGCTGGCCTGCAGGCACCAAGTCGGCCTGCGTGCTGTCGCTGGTGTGGCTCCACGGCCCTTCCTCTAGGCTTTCAAGTCCTTGGACATATTCAGGTGTTTTACCTGGGAAGGGTGGGAACAGTTCAGCAGCAGCTGGCCTGGGGCTCGGCTCACGTTTACTCACAGACGCCTCGGCACGGTCCCCCAGCTTTGCAATGAGGACGCTCCTTGCGGGGGTGGGGGGGCTGCTGGCTGCATGGGAGATGATTCCCCACCTCTGACCAACTTCAGAATTGTTTGCCGCTGGAGCCAGTGGCCTGATAGGGTTTTCCTGTGTATAACTGGTGGGTTCTGGTTTTTTTTTTTTTTTTCTTTTTTGGTTCAAGTTAGATTTTATTCCTCTTCTATGTATTTATAGATATAAGCATGGAAATAATTCATTCCTATAAATACATCTGTGTGAAGGGAAGAAGTTTTTTTCCGTTTTATTTTAAAATTTTATTTATTTTTAAAAATTTTGAAATTTAAGTTTATTTTGTTATTCAGCAGGATTATTATTAGTTATCTATTTTATGCATATACATGTATACAGGACAATCCCAATCTCCCGACTCATCCCACCACCAACAACCCATGGCTTCCCCCCTCTTGGTGTCCATACGTTTGTTCTCTACCTCTGTGTCTCTATTTCTGCCCTGCAAGCCGGGTCATCTGTACCATTTTTCTAGGTTCCACATATATGCATTAATATACAATATTTGTTTTTCTCCTTCTGACTTACTACACTCTGCATGACAGTCTCTAGATCCGTCGACGTCTCCACAGATGACCCAGTTTCGTTCCTTTTTATGGCTGAGTAATATTCCGTTTTATATATGGACCACATCATTATCCGTTCGTCTGTCTGTGGGCATTTAGGTTGCTTCCATTACCTGGGTATGGTAAATAGTGCTGCAATGAACATTGTGGTGAATGTGTCTTTTTGATTTATGGTTTTCTCTGGCTATATGCCCAGAAGTGGGATTGCTGGATCCTATGGTAATTCTATTTTTAGTTTTTTAAGGAACCTCCATGCTGTTCTCCATAGTGACTGTATCAATTTACATTCCCACCAATAGTGGAAGAGGGTTCCTTTGGTCCACACCCTCCCCAGCATTTGTTGTTTGTACATTTTCTGATGATGCCCATTCTAACGGGTGTGAGGTGATACCTCACTGTAGTTTTGATGTGCATTTCTCTGATGATGAGTGATGTTGAGCAGCTTTTCATGTGCGTCTTGGCCATCTCTGTGTCTTCTTTGAAGAAACGTCTATTTAGATCTTCTGCCCATTTTTGTATTGGGTTGTTTGTTTTTTTTAATATTAAGCTGCATGAGCTGTTATATATATTGGAGATTAAACCTTTGTCCGTGGATTCGTTTGCAAATATTTTCTCCCATTCTGAGGGTTGCCTTTTTCCATTCCCTTTTTCTTTAACAAAGAAAGAAAGAAAGCAAAAGAAGCAGAACCCTAATGTGCAGAACAAATATGCAGAACAAAATATGCCTCTTGAAAGTGTCGTTTTGAAATATGGACGTCTTTTGAATTTTTTGGTCGATATATGACCCCAGGATTTGTTTTCAGGGCAGGTGTCATTTACAGGCCTGTAATGATTTTGAATATCAACTGACCATTAGCGCTGGGATTAAAGGTGCTGTTGTGTGAAACGGCCACAAGGGGGCAGCAGTTCTCCCTTACCAAATCTGGTTACTAGGGCAGCAGAGCCTCAGTGGAAGTCGTGTTCTAGGTTGTAATTTAGAATGGAATGTGCCAGGAGAAGGCCCCTTAAGTTTGTCTCACTACTTCTTGTTCGTTTTTTTAATTTAATTTTTTTATTTTTTTTTTATCACAGCGTGTTTGATTACAATGTTTGGCTTGTTGCAGGTGTGCAAGATGTGGTTCTTTTACACATATACATATGTCTGTTCTTGCTGGGATCCTTTTCCCATATACGTTATGACAGAATGTTGAGTAGTCTTCTCTTGGTATTCTGTAGGTCTTTGGTGATTATATATTTCACCTGTGTTTGTATATGTCTGTTAACCCCAATCTCGTAATGTATCCAATCCTCACACCTTTCCGTTGGTGAACCATAAGATTCTTTAATGAATCTGGGATTGCCCTTCTCTGTGGAAATATCTTCACTGGTATCCATTTTTAGGTAACACCTATAAGTGATATCATACGATACGCGTCTTTCTCTTTCTGACTTACTACAAGTCACGTGATCACCTCTAGACTCATCTACGGTGCTGCAAATGGCATTGTGTCCTTTTCTTCCATGGCTAATATTCTGTCTGTACATGTACCAGTTCTTCTTTGTCCACTCATCTGTTGATGGACTTTTTGGTTGCTTCCACGTCATGGCTATTGTAATGCTGCGGCAATGCACGTTTGCCTGCCTGTGTCTTTCCAATTCTGTCTTCTTAGGTTATAGGCCCAGGAGTGGGCCTGCTGGATCATATGGTAGCGGAATGTTTACCTTGTAGAGGCACCTCCAGTCTGTTCTCATTAGTGGCTCTTACCAGGTTACGTTCCGCTTAAAGTTGAGGGTATGCACTTCTCCACAACACCTTCAGCATTTTTTGTTTGTAGTTTTTTTGCTGATGTGTGTTCTGACTAGTGTGAGCCGATACCACTTTGTGGCTGGATTTGCATGCGTCTCATAATCCCTTGAAATTGTGCTTTCTGGCATGTCCTTCTTTTCTTCAACTGTGAGTACAGCTTACCTCTTCAAATTGTCTTCGTGAAGTGTGTGTGACATTTAGAAATATTTTGGCCATTACCTCCCCCAAGACGTTTTGAGGGCAGGTTTCATTTACAGCCCACCAGTACTTCTGCCTATGAAGTGACCCTTAGCACAGGTCTTAAAGCTGCTGTTGCAGGTAACGGCCAGAGGGCGGCAGCATTTCTGCTTTTCCCCACCTGGGAACTAGGGAAACAGACCATCCGGGCAGTGGTGTTCCTCGGTTATATATTAGAGTGGAATGTGCCCCCAAAAGCTGATGTCTCCTTACTTATGTTTGTTTTATAAATTGTATTTATATATATTTTTTATTGGAGTCATATTCCATTGTGTACATGGACCACTTCTTCTTTGTGCATTCCTCTGATGATGGACATTTTCGTAGCTTCCAAGTGTTGGCTATGGTAAATATTGCTGGAGTGGAGGATTGCCAGCCTGTGTTTTTTTTTGTTTTTTTTTTTTTTTTTTTTTTTTTTTTTTTGCGGTACGTGGGCCTCTCACTGCGGTGGACCCTCCCATTGCAGAGCACAGGCTCCGGACGCGCAGGCCCAGCAGCCCTAGCTCACGGGACAAGCCGCTCCGCGGCACGTGGGATCTTCCCGACCCGGAGCATGAACGCGTGTCCCCTGCATTGGCAGGCGGGCTCTCAACCACTGCGCCACCGGTGAAGCCCAGCCTGTGTTTCTTTGATTCTCATCCCCTCAGGCGATAGGCCCAGCAGTGGGTATGCTTGATTGAATGGTAGCTCAGTATTTACCTTTACAAGGCACCTCATTTTTGTTTTCATTACTGGCTCTTACCATGTCCCACTTTGGACCAAGGGTAGGCATTTCTCTAAAACCCCTTCAGCATTTACTTTTTGCAGAATTCTTGCTGATGGCCATTCTGACTGGTGTGAGCGGATAGGTTTTTGTAATTTGGATTTGCATATCTTTAATTATTCCTAATGTTCAGCATTTTTCCATGCCGTTTTAAATTTCCTTTTTTTTTGCCATTACACTATGCTTTTATTAGAAAATATATATATATATATATATATATATATATATATATATATATATGTATGTATTGGGGAACATTAAATATCTTGGATGTGCTAATGAGAAAATCATTTTCTCTACATGGACTGAATTTTTACTTGGAGACATGTTTTCCTACTAAAGGGAAGACTAAAGAAGGATTTTACTGTCGACCAGGCAAGACACCTCCCCAAAGATGACAATGCCTTGGACAGTGTTTATGGCGGGCTGGGGCACCTGGAATCCTTGGCCCATACTGGCAGGTACTAACTGGAAACACACTCTTCCTGGGGGACAAGGATGGGAGGCACCTTAGGCCCAGCTGCTCATCGTCGAACCTTACACTTTTCAAACTATGTTGGTGTCTGACTTCCCTTTCCCTGACAGAACAACTCTGGCCCTTGGAGGTGGCTTTATGACTGCAGGCTGTAGAACCCATCATTCTCCCTTGCTCTGGGTAGGAGGTAAGCCTATGGTAGCAGAAACCCCCACATACTGGGACTTGGAATTCCACTCTGTGCTCATTTAACTCTGTGGCATGAAGTCCATGGTGAATTGCTCTTTTGTCTTCTACGATCTGTCCAACAGCTGTCATGAGTGCCTGACCCTCAGCAGTCTCACTCTTCAAGATTGATCTGCTTTTGACTGATCCGTGACTCCGGGCAGTGGCTGATATGGGCTTTTTTTTTCTTTGCAGAGCATCTCGACCATTGACTTTTTTATTGGGGAAAATCCACTTTAAAAATAGCCTCATCCTTTTTCTGAAGAGGCTTTCTGGAGGGCTATATTTCTTCTCTGGCATGAGCTGGAGACATCTGCTCCCAATAGAGTCTGTTATGCCCCTGACCTGGGCAGGGCGGCTCATACTTCCAGCTTGAGGGGTCCCTCATTCTTTAAACCTCTCTTCGTGCTCTCCTGGTTTATGCCTCCTACGGTCCTCTCTTTTGTAAGTAGGGGCAATCATCTTGCTCTGGCTCTTCCATGAGTCTTGGAGTTTTGAAGTTTGGGGCTCCTGCTGCCCTAGGTTGCTCCTTTGGCCTTCCATAAGGCCACTTGGCTCCTGGGAAGCTAACGTGTCTCTGGTGGGGACTCTCTGGGGATGGCACTGAGGCACCTGAGAAGCCAAGTTGTCTGCAGCAAGGAACCTGTGTTTGGGAAAGTCCTGAAGCTGGTTGTCTGACTGTACCTTTACTTTGGAGTTAAACTCACTAGCAACCTCCATGTTAAGGCATGGCTCACCTAGATGTTGGAAAACAGACATTCTAGGTAGTAGGAAACTTTTACTGGCCCCTGGCACCTCTAAACTCCTCATAGGTACATCTGTGGTTTGGGATTTTGTCAACACTTTGGTTTCCAAGATAACACTAGACTGTGGTTGAAGAGCAGGAGACTCCTTGTCCTCCACAGCCTCCCTGGCCTCTTCACCTCTCAAAGATTGGGATCCTAAGTTCACCTCCATCACTGTTACCCTATGGCAGGGGCCTCCTGAGGCCTGACCACCACTCTCCTCTCTTGGCTCGTTCCTGACCATTGCTGAACTTGGACCTGGCTCTAGGCTGTCCCTCTTGACCCATTCCACAGTCTCACTCTTCCAGGTTCTGCCCACAAGGCTGAGTGTGAGGGACTGAGAAGGTGGCCTGCCCTGCTGTGCAGTCAGAGAAGCCTTTGAGGGCCCATGGTAGTCACCAGGTGGAATCGCTCCCAGGGCACTCTGGATTTCCTTACACACAGTGGAGGGGACAAGGAGAGGCCTCTTCAGGGCAGGAACGGACTCTTCTGTTCTCACCTTCTCTCCTGAATGAGCCTGAGGAGGTTTCTCCGGGAACTCAGCAAACGTGACTGTTGAGTGGGACCCAGATACACAGGTGGCTGAAGGGGACGAGGCTAACCGCAGGGTGGTGGAGGGTTGGAACTTTGTCGACTTCAAGAGATTGATGGGCTTGAGGACCTTGAGGGGTAGGGTCCACCCGTGCTTTACCCAAAACCTTGTAATATGTGCTTCCAGCACCTCTCGAGTGTCTTGAACCAGGAAGGAAACCCTACAGGAGGTGTTCCTGCAGGGTTCCCAACCCTTCAAGCAGTATCCTCCACAGGCTCCAGCAGGCACTGCTTTGCACATCTCACCAGGAGGGTCTTGACATGAGAGCTGATGAAAGTCGCCCTTGCCAGGAAGCCTCCCCAGGCAGCTCCGCAGAGGTGAAGCCAGGTTGTGAGTCCCCTCCAGTTCTTCCAGGCAATCTCTGCAAGCTTTCAAAGATCGACTTTTCTTCCTACTCCTGCTCCTCCCCTTCAGCTCTACTTGATGCTTCCTGATGTTTCTAGGTCTCCTAGGTGGTGCTAAGAATGGATTACTCTGGAAGCAGGGGAGTAACACGAGGAAGAGCCCCAGTCCACACAGGAAGCCAAGGATGATATCAATCACCCAGGAAGTTGGGCTGGATCTCAGCCAGATAGCAACAGTGTTTTTCAAAGAAAAGAGATTCTCCGTCTTCTGAACTGCATTGCCGCCCTCAGGCAACAGAGCCCTGGGAGTTCACTTGATGGCAGAACCCCAGGCCTGCATCACAGAGCTGTGGCCTTGTCACAAAGGGCTCCTGAGTGTGGGGGAGGGGCACTAAGAGCAATAGGCTGAATCACTGCCCCTCCTTCCCGTCCAGACCTTTATCCAGCTTTATCCCGAGAGAGCTGCGGAGAGCCACAGCGGCGGACAGGTGGCGGCGCCGGGGCTGGGCGCCGGTGGGGCCGCCCGGACGGCCCCCGGGCCCGCAGCGGAGTCTGGGTCCGGGCCAGCCACCCCCGGAGCGTCGGGTGTGCCGCTGCCTTCCAGGGCCGCCTTCGGGCCGCATGGAGCGGCCCCTCTGGCGCTCTGTGGTGGTGGTGGGGGGGGGGCGGAGGAGGTGGGGCCTGCAGCGGTGGCCGGCGGGGGGCGGAGCTGGCGGCCACCGCCGCGGGCGACTAAAGGAGAAGGCGGAGCCGCAGCGGGAGGCCAAAAGCCTACAGCACCCGGTATTCCCAGGCGGTCTCCCATCCAAGTACTAACCAGGCCCGACCCTGCTTAGCTTCCGAGATCAGACGAGATCGGGCGCGTTCAGGGTGGTATGGCCGTAGACGGGGTCTGGGACCGCGGGCTGCCTCTTGAGGCCCAGCTTCGCTTGTCCTTGCGCCTTACCGCCGTCCCCGCGGCCAGCCCGCCCCGGCAGCGCCCCGCCGCCCGCCCAGGCAGGGCAACGGAGGCCTCGGGTACTGGGGCGTGGCGGAGGGGCCGTTTTAAACTTCTGGTACAGAAAAACAGAAAAAAACGGAGAGTACAATTAACCTCTTGAAATTGTCCTCTTGCGTGCTTGCCCTCTTTAGAAGTTTTGGGTCCATTTTCGACCCCAGGGTTGTTTTTCAGGGCAGGTGCCATTTACAGGCTGCAATGAGTGTGAATATTTAGCGACCATGAGCACTGGGTTTAAAGCTGCTGTTGTGGCAAACGGCCACAAGGCGGCAGCATTTCTCCATTCCCAAATCTGGTTACGAGGGCAGCAGAGCCTTTCGGGGACCAATGGAATACAGAAGAAGGCATCACTGAAGTCTAATACGGAATACCGTGTCCTGGTGGATGGTAGAATGACCAGCAGGGTGTAGGAATTAGGAACTACCGGATGTATATCCTCGGTGGCTTCACTGACTGTCCCGACATCGTTTACCAGGTCCCCAGCAGCCCACGGGGCTCTCGTGGTCAGGGCAATCCCAGGATATGGAGCTCACCTGGGCAGGCCCCCCCTCCCCAGCAGCCCATGGCGCTCTCGTGGTCAGGCCCCTCCCAGGATACGGAGCTGCCCTGGGCAGGTACCCCGGCAGGGCTGGGCACACAGGTACCGTGCACGTAGCCCTCATTGCAGAGCAGCCCAGATCACCTGTCACTCAGAGCTGACACAGAGCACCTCAGAGCAGGACTTGAGCTAACAAGGACTTGAGCTAACTTGAGCTCCGACGGGTCTGTGACCCTGGGCATCACTCTGTGCGGCCTCCCTCTGCCTGGTCTTCCAGAGGCTTCCACCGCAGCCGGGGCACCAGGCCTCTGTCTCCACCCATCACCCCTCCTCTCCCTGACTCCTGGGTTCCTCTCATTAGGAGAGGGTCTTCTTGAAGTTGTCTCCCACTCATGGGCCAGATAAAAGGATTAGAAAACAAGCCGGAGCTGCAGCCCCTTGTCTATCCAGACTCTCAGGAGCCCACACCTGTTCCTTGGACCTGGCCGGTTCAGCGAGGTCCATTTTCTGCACTGTGAGTCCCTGAGGGGTGAGGATGGGCTGACCTGGGCAGCCTGACCCTGCCGGCCAGCCCTCCCCAGGTGTGCCTGGGTTGAGGTCCATATAAACACGGCTCCAGGCAGCAAGAGCCCCTGCAGCTGTGCCTGACGCCATATTCTCTGCCCCGTCAGCAGTCTCGGGGCTGTGCTGGTGGGAGGGAGTGAGGGGCCACGGCTCTGTGGGTGGCCCGGTGTGAGTGGGGCTCTGCTGGACTTTCTGCAGGAGTTGCCGGGCTGCCACCTGCTAAAGAAGAGGAGGTGTCACCCATACCTTCCGTTGGAATTTCTCCCCGGGCAGAGGTGAGGAAGGAAAAAAGCAGTGGGGGCCGGGACAGGAGGAGTATCTCAGGCAGGGAAATGGAAAGCTTCCAGAAGAGCGCCCGGGGCCAGGACCATCCTGGCTGGCCTGCAGGCACCAAGTCGGCCTGCGTGCTGTCGCTGGTGTGGCTCCACGGCCCTTCCTCTAGGCTTTCAAGTCCTTGGACATATTCAGGTGTTTTACCTGGGAAGGGTGGGAACAGTTCAGCAGCAGCTGGCCTGGGGCTCGGCTCACGTTTACTCACAGACGCCTCGGCACGGTCCCCCAGCTTTGCAATGAGGACGCTCCTTGCGGGGGTGGGGGGGCTGCTGGCTGCATGGGAGATGATTCCCCACCTCTGACCAACTTCAGAATTGTTTGCCGCTGGAGCCAGTGGCCTGATAGGGTTTTCCTGTGTATAACTGGTGGGTTCTGGTTTTTTTTTTTTTTTCTTTTTTGGTTCAAGTTAGATTTTATTCCTCTTCTATGTATTTATAGATATAAGCATGGAAATAATTCATTCCTATAAATACATCTGTGTGAAGGGAAGAAGTTTTTTTCCGTTTTATTTTAAAATTTTATTTATTTTTAAAAATTTTGAAATTTAAGTTTATTTTGTTATTCAGCAGGATTATTATTAGTTATCTATTTTATGCATATACATGTATACAGGACAATCCCAATCTCCCGACTCATCCCACCACCAACAACCCATGGCTTCCCCCCTCTTGGTGTCCATACGTTTGTTCTCTACCTCTGTGTCTCTATTTCTGCCCTGCAAGCCGGGTCATCTGTACCATTTTTCTAGGTTCCACATATATGCATTAATATACAATATTTGTTTTTCTCCTTCTGACTTACTACACTCTGCATGACAGTCTCTAGATCCGTCGACGTCTCCACAGATGACCCAGTTTCGTTCCTTTTTATGGCTGAGTAATATTCCGTTTTATATATGGACCACATCATTATCCGTTCGTCTGTCTGTGGGCATTTAGGTTGCTTCCATTACCTGGGTATGGTAAATAGTGCTGCAATGAACATTGTGGTGAATGTGTCTTTTTGATTTATGGTTTTCTCTGGCTATATGCCCAGAAGTGGGATTGCTGGATCCTATGGTAATTCTATTTTTAGTTTTTTAAGGAACCTCCATGCTGTTCTCCATAGTGACTGTATCAATTTACATTCCCACCAATAGTGGAAGAGGGTTCCTTTGGTCCACACCCTCCCCAGCATTTGTTGTTTGTACATTTTCTGATGATGCCCATTCTAACGGGTGTGAGGTGATACCTCACTGTAGTTTTGATGTGCATTTCTCTGATGATGAGTGATGTTGAGCAGCTTTTCATGTGCGTCTTGGCCATCTCTGTGTCTTCTTTGAAGAAACGTCTATTTAGATCTTCTGCCCATTTTTGTATTGGGTTGTTTGTTTTTTTTAATATTAAGCTGCATGAGCTGTTATATATATTGGAGATTAAACCTTTGTCCGTGGATTCGTTTGCAAATATTTTCTCCCATTCTGAGGGTTGCCTTTTTCCATTCCCTTTTTCTTTAACAAAGAAAGAAAGAAAGCAAAAGAAGCAGAACCCTAATGTGCAGAACAAATATGCAGAACAAAATATGCCTCTTGAAAGTGTCGTTTTGAAATATGGACGTCTTTTGAATTTTTTGGTCGATATATGACCCCAGGATTTGTTTTCAGGGCAGGTGTCATTTACAGGCCTGCAATGATTTTGAATATCAACTGACCATTAGCGCTGGGATTAAAGGTGCTGTTGTGTGAAACGGCCACAAGGGGGCAGCAGTTCTCCCTTACCAAATCTGGTTACTAGGGCAGCAGAGCCTCAGTGGAAGTCGTGTTCTAGGTTGTAATTTAGAATGGAATGTGCCAGGAGAAGGCCCCTTAAGTTTGTCTCACTACTTCTTGTTCGTTTTTTTAATTTATTTTTTTTATTTTTTTTATCACAGCGTGTTTGATTACAATGTTTGGCTTGTTGCAGGTGTGCAAGATGTGGTTCTTTTACACATATACATATGTCTGTTCTTGCTGGGATCCTTTTCCCATATACGTTATGACAGAATGTTGAGTAGTCTTCTCTTGGTATTCTGTAGGTCTTTGGTGATTATATATTTCACCTGTGTTTGTATATGTCTGTTAACCCCAATCTCGTAATGTATCCAATCCTCACACCTTTCCGTTGGTGAACCATAAGATTCTTTAATGAATCTGGGATTGCCCTTCTCTGTGGAAATATCTTCACTGGTATCCATTTTTAGGTAACACCTATAAGTGATATCATACGATACGCGTCTTTCTCTTTCTGACTTACTACAAGTCACGTGATCACCTCTAGACTCATCTACGGTGCTGCAAATGGCATTGTGTCCTTTTCTTCCATGGCTAATATTCTGTCTGTACATGTACCAGTTCTTCTTTGTCCACTCATCTGTTGATGGACTTTTTGGTTGCTTCCACGTCATGGCTATTGTAATGCTGCGGCAATGCACGTTTGCCTGCCTGTGTCTTTCCAATTCTGTCTTCTTAGGTTATAGGCCCAGGAGTGGGCCTGCTGGATCATATGGTAGCGGAATGTTTACCTTGTAGAGGCACCTCCAGTCTGTTCTCATTAGTGGCTCTTACCAGGTTACGTCCCGCTTAAAGTTGAGGGTATGCACTTCTCCACAACACCTTCAGCATTTTTTGTTTGTAGTTTTTTTGCTGATGTGTGTTCTGACTAGTGTGAGCCGATACCACTTTGTGGCTGGATTTGCATGCGTCTCATAATCCCTTGAAATTGTGCTTTCTGGCATGTCCTTCTTTTCTTCAACTGTGAGTACAGCTTACCTCTTCAAATTGTCTTCGTGAAGTGTGTGTGACATTTAGAAATATTTTGGCCCTTACCTCCCCCAAGACGTTTTGAGGGCAGGTTTCATTTACAGCCCACCAGTACTTCTGCCTATGAAGTGACCCTTAGCACAGGTCTTAAAGCTGCTGTTGCAGGTAACGGCCAGAGGGCGGCAGCATTTCTGCTTTTCCCCACCTGGGAACTAGGGAAACAGACCATCCGGGCAGTGGTGTTCCTCGGTTATATATTAGAGTGGAATGTGCCCCCAAAAGCTGATGTCTCCTTACTTATGTTTGTTTTATAAATTGTATTTATATATATTTTTTATTGGAGTCATATTCCATTGTGTACATGGACCACTTCTTCTTTGTGCATTCCTCTGATGATGGACATTTTCGTAGCTTCCAAGTGTTGGCTATGGTAAATATTGCTGGAGTGGAGGATTGCCAGCCTGTGTTTTGTTTTTTTTTTTTTTTTTTTTTGCGGTACGTGGGCCTCTCACTGCGGTGGACCCCCCCATTGCAGAGCACAGGCTCCGGACGCGCAGGCCCAGCAGCCCTAGCTCACGGGACAAGCCGCTCCGCGGCACGTGGGATCTTCCCGACCCGGAGCATGAACGCGTGTCCCCTGCATTGGCAGGCGGGCTCTCAACCACTGCGCCACCGGTGAAGCCCAGCCTGTGTTTCTTTGATTCTCATCCCCTCAGGCGATAGGCCCAGCAGTGGGTATGCTTGATTGAATGGTAGCTCAGTATTTACCTTTACAAGGCACCTCATTTTTGTTTTCATTACTGGCTCTTACCATGTCCCACTTTGGACCAAGGGTAGGCATTTCTCTAAAACCCCTTCAGCATTTACTTTTTGCAGAATTCTTGCTGATGGCCATTCTGACTGGTGTGAGCGGATAGGTTTTTGTAATTTGGATTTGCATATCTTTAATTATTCCTAATGTTCAGCATTTTTCCATGCCGTTTTAAATTTCTTTTTTTGGCCATTACACTATGCTTTTATTAGAAAAAAAATATATATATATATGTATTGGGGAACATTAAATATCTTGGATGTGCTAATGAGAAAATCATTTTCTCTACATGGACTGAATTTTTACTTGGAGACATGTTTTCCTACTAAAGGGAAGACTAAAGAAGGATTTTACTGTCGACCAGGCAAGACACCTCCCCAAAGATGACAATGCCTTGGACAGTGTTTATGGCGGGCTGGGGCACCTGGAATCCTTGGCCCATACTGGCAGGTACTAACTGGAAACACACTCTTCCTGGGGGACAAGGATGGGAGGCACCTTAGGCCCAGCTGCTCATCGTCGAACCTTACACTTTTCAAACTATGTTGGTGTCTGACTTCCCTTTCCCTGACAGAACAACTCTGGCCCTTGGAGGTGGCTTTATGACTGCAGGCTGTAGAACCCATCATTCTCCCTTGCTCTGGGTAGGAGGTAAGCCTATGGTAGCAGAAACCCCCACATACTGGGACTTGGAATTCCACTCTGTGCTCATTTAACTCTGTGGCATGAAGTCCATGGTGAATTGCTCTTTTGTCTTCTACGATCTGTCCAACAGCTGTCATGAGTGCCTGACCCTCAGCAGTCTCACTCTTCAAGATTGATCTGCTTTTGACTGATCCGTGACTCCGGGCAGTGGCTGATATGGGCTTTTTTTTTCTTTGCAGAGCATCTCGACCATTGACTTTTTTATTGGGGAAAATCCACTTTAAAAATAGCCTCATCCTTTTTCTGAAGAGGCTTTCTGGAGGGCTATATTTCTTCTCTGGCATGAGCTGGAGACATCTGCTCCCAATAGAGTCTGTTATGCCCCTGACCTGGGCAGGGCGGCTCATACTTCCAGCTTGAGGGGTCCCTCATTCTTTAAACCTCTCTTCGTGCTCTCCTGGCTTATGCCTCCTACGGTCCTCTCTTTTGTAAGTAGGGGCAATCATCTTGCTCTGGCTCTTCCATGAGTCTTGGAGTTTTGAAGTTTGGGGCTCCTGCTGCCCTAGGTTGCTCCTTTGGCCTTCCATAAGGCCACTTGGCTCCTGGGAAGCTAACGTGTCTCTGGTGGGGACTCTCTGGGGATGGCACTGAGGCACCTGAGAAGCCAAGTTGTCTGCAGCAAGGAACCTGTGTTTGGGAAAGTCCTGAAGCTGGTTGTCTGACTGTACCTTTACTTTGGAGTTAAACTCACTAGCAACCTCCATGTTAAGGCATGGCTCACCTAGATGTTGGAAAACAGACATTCTAGGTAGTAGGAAACTTTTACTGGCCCCTGGCACCTCTAAACTCCTCATAGGTACATCTGTGGTTTGGGATTTTGTCAACACTTTGGTTTCCAAGATAACACTAGACTGTGGTTGAAGAGCAGGAGACTCCTTGTCCTCCACAGCCTCCCTGGCCTCTTCACCTCTCAAAGATTGGGATCCTAAGTTCACCTCCATCACTGTTACCCTATGGCAGGGGCCTCCTGAGGCCTGACCACCACTCTCCTCTCTTGGCTCGTTCCTGACCATTGCTGAACTTGGACCTGGCTCTAGGCTGTCCCTCTTGACCCATTCCACAGTCTCACTCTTCCAGGTTCTGCCCACAAGGCTGAGTGTGAGGGACTGAGAAGGTGGCCTGCCCTGCTGTGCAGTCAGAGAAGCCTTTGAGGGCCCATGGTAGTCACCAGGTGGAATCGCTCCCAGGGCACTCTGGATTTCCTTACACACAGTGGAGGGGACAAGGAGAGGCCTCTTCAGGGCAGGAACGGACTCTTCTGTTCTCACCTTCTCTCCTGAATGAGCCTGAGGAGGTTTCTCCGGGAACTCAGCAAACGTGACTGTTGAGTGGGACCCAGATACACAGGTGGCTGAAGGGGACGAGGCTAACCGCAGGGTGGTGGAGGGTTGGAACTTTGTCGACTTCAAGAGATTGATGGGCTTGAGGACCTTGAGGGGTAGGGTCCACCCGTGCTTTACCCAAAACCTTGTAATATGTGCTTCCAGCACCTCTCGAGTGTCTTGAACCAGGAAGGAAACCCTACAGGAGGTGTTCCTGCAGGGTTCCCAACCCTTCAAGCAGTATCCTCCACAGGCTCCAGCAGGCACTGCTTTGCACATCTCACCAGGAGGGTCTTGACATGAGAGCTGATGAAAGTCGCCCTTGCCAGGAAGCCTCCCCAGGCAGCTCCGCAGAGGTGAAGCCAGGTTGTGAGTCCCCTCCAGTTCTTCCAGGCAATCTCTGCAAGCTTTCAAAGATCGACTTTTCTTCCTACTCCTGCTCCTCCCCTTCAGCCCTACTTGATGCTTCCTGATGTTTCTAGGTCTCCTAGGTGGTGCTAAGAATGGATTACTCTGGAAGCAGGGGAGTAACACGAGGAAGAGCCCCAGTCCACACAGGAAGCCAAGGATGATATCAATCACCCAGGAAGTTGGGCTGGATCTCAGCCAGATAGCAACAGTGTTTTTCAAAGAAAAGAGATTCTCCGTCTTCTGAACTGCATTGCCGCCCTCAGGCAACAGAGCCCTGGGAGTTCACTTGATGGCAGAACCCCAGGCCTGCATCACAGAGCTGTGGCCTTGTCACAAAGGGCTCCTGAGTGTGGGGGAGGGGCACTAAGAGCAATAGGCTGAATCACTGCCCCTCCTTCCCGTCCAGACCTTTATCCAGCTTTATCCCGAGAGAGCTGCGGAGAGCCACAGCGGCGGACAGGTGGCGGCGCCGGGGCTGGGCGCCGGTGGGGCCGCCCGGACGGCCCCCGGGCCCGCAGCGGAGTCTGGGTCCGGGCCAGCCACCCCCGGAGCGTCGGGTGTGCCGCTGCCTTCCAGGGCCGCCTTCGGGCCGCATGGAGCGGCCCCTCTGGCGCTCTGTGGTGGTGGTGGGGGGGGGGCGGAGGAGGTGGGGCCTGCAGCGGTGGCCGGCGGGGGGCGGAGCTGGCGGCCACCGCCGCGGGCGACTAAAGGAGAAGGCGGAGCCGCAGCGGGAGGCCAAAAGCCTACAGCACCCGGTATTCCCAGGCGGTCTCCCATCCAAGTACTAACCAGGCCCGACCCTGCTTAGCTTCCGAGATCAGACGAGATCGGGCGCGTTCAGGGTGGTATGGCCGTAGACGGGGGCGGGGACCGCGGGCTGCCTCTTGAGGCCCAGCTTCGCTTGTCCTTGCGCCTTACCGCCGTCCCCGCGGCCAGCCCGCCCCGGCAGCGCCCCGCCGCCCGCCCAGGCAGGGCAACGGAGGCCTCGGGTACCGGGGCGTGGCGGAGGGGCCGTTTTAAACTTCTGGTACAGAAAAACAGAAAAAAACGGAGAGTACAATTAACCTCTTGAAATTGTCCTCTTGCGTGCTTGCCCTCTTTAGAAGTTTTGGGTCCATTTTCGACCCCAGGGTTGTTTTTCAGGGCAGGTGCCATTTACAGGCTGCAATGAGTGTGAATATTTAGCGACCATGAGCACTGGGTTTAAAGCTGCTGTTGTGGCAAACGGCCACAAGGCGGCAGCATTTCTCCATTCCCAAATCTGGTTACGAGGGCAGCAGAGCCTTTCGGGGACCAATGGAATACAGAAGAAGGCATCACTGAAGTCTAATACGGAATACCGTGTCCTGGTGGATGGTAGAATGACCAGCAGGGTGTAGGAATTAGGAACTACCGGATGTATATCCTCGGTGGCTTCACTGACTGTCCCGACATCGTTTACCAGGTCCCCAGCAGCCCACGGGGCTCTCGTGGTCAGGGCAATCCCAGGATATGGAGCTCACCTGGGCAGGCCCCCCCTCCCCAGCAGCCCACGGCGCTCTCGTGGTCAGGCCCCTCCCTGGATACGGAGCTGCCCTGGGCAGGTACCCCGGCAGGGCTGGGCACACAGGTACCGTGCACGTAGCCCTCATTGCAGAGCAGCCCAGATCACCTGTCACTCAGAGCTGACACAGAGCACCTCAGAGCAGGACTTGAGCTAACAAACAGCAGCTCCGACGGGTCTGTGACCCTGGGCATCACTCTGTGCGGCCTCCCTCTGCCTGGTCTTCCAGAGGCTTCCACCGCAGCCGGGGCACCAGGCCTCTGTCTCCACCCATCACCCCTGCTCTCCCTGACTCCTGGGTTCCTCTCATTAGGAGAGGGTCTTCTTGAAGTTGTCTCCCACTCATGGGCCAGATAAAAGGATTAGAAAACAAGCCGGAGCTGCAGCCCCTTGTCTATCCAGACTCTCAGGAGCCCACACCTGTTCCTTGGACCTGGCCGGTTCAGCGAGGTCCATTTTCTGCACTGTGAGTCCCTGAGGGGTGAGGATGGGCTGACCTGGGCAGCCTGACCCTGCCGGCCAGCCCTCCCCAGGTGTGCCTGGGTTGAGGTCCATATAAACACGGCTCCAGGCAGCAAGAGCCCCTGCAGCTGTGCCTGACGCCATATTCTCTGCCCCGTCAGCAGTCTCGGGGCTGTGCTGGTGGGAGGGAGTGAGGGGCCACGGCTCTGTGGGTGGCCCGGTGTGAGTGGGGCTCTGCTGGACTTTCTGCAGGAGTTGCCGGGCTGCCACCTGCTAAAGAAGAGGATGTGTCACCCATACCTTCCGTTGGAATTTCTCCCCGGGCAGAGGTGAGGAAGGAAAAAAGCAGTGGGGGCCGGGACAGGAGGAGTATCTCAGGCAGGGAAATGGAAAGCTTCCAGAAGAGCGCCCGGGGCCAGGACCATCCTGGCTGGCCTGCAGGCACCAAGTCGGCCTGCGTGCTGTCGCTGGTGTGGCTCCACGGCCCTTCCTCTAGGCTTTCAAGTCCTTGGACATATTCAGGTGTTTTACCTGGGAAGGGTGGGAACAGTTCAGCAGCAGCTGGCCTGGGGCTCGGCTCACGTTTACTCACAGACGCCTCGGCACGGTCCCCCAGCTTTGCAATGAGGACGCTCCTTGCGGGGGTGGGGGGGCTGCTGGCTGCATGGGAGATGATTCCCCACCTCTGACCAACTTCAGAATTGTTTGCCGCTGGAGCCAGTGGCCTGATAGGGTTTTCCTGTGTATAACTGGTGGGTTCTGGTTTTTTTTTTTTTTTTCTTTTTTGGTTCAAGTTAGATTTTATTCCTCTTCTATGTATTTATAGATATAAGCATGGAAATAATTCATTCCTATAAATACATCTGTGTGAAGGGAAGAAGTTTTTTTCCGTTTTATTTTAAAATTTTATTTATTTTTAAAAATTTTGAAATTTAAGTTTATTTTGTTATTCAGCAGGATTATTATTAGTTATCTATTTTATGCATATACATGTATACAGGACAATCCCAATCTCCCGACTCATCCCACCACCAACAACCCATGGCTTCCCCCCTCTTGGTGTCCATACGTTTGTTCTCTACCTCTGTGTCTCTATTTCTGCCCTGCAAGCCGGGTCATCTGTACCATTTTTCTAGGTTCCACATATATGCATTAATATACAATATTTGTTTTTCTCCTTCTGACTTACTACACTCTGCATGACAGTCTCTAGATCCGTCGACGTCTCCACAGATGACCCAGTTTCGTTCCTTTTTATGGCTGAGTAATATTCCGTTTTATATATGGACCACATCATTATCCGTTCGTCTGTCTGTGGGCATTTAGGTTGCTTCCATTACCTGGGTATGGTAAATAGTGCTGCAATGAACATTGTGGTGAATGTGTCTTTTTGATTTATGGTTTTCTCTGGCTATATGCCCAGAAGTGGGATTGCTGGATCCTATGGTAATTCTATTTTTAGTTTTTTAAGGAACCTCCATGCTGTTCTCCATAGTGACTGTATCAATTTACATTCCCACCAATAGTGGAAGAGGGTTCCTTTGGTCCACACCCTCCCCAGCATTTGTTGTTTGTACATTTTCTGATGATGCCCATTCTAACGGGTGTGAGGTGATACCTCACTGTAGTTTTGATGTGCATTTCTCTGATGATGAGTGATGTTGAGCAGCTTTTCATGTGCGTCTTGGCCATCTCTGTGTCTTCTTTGAAGAAACGTCTATTTAGATCTTCTGCCCATTTTTGTATTGGGTTGTTTGTTTTTTTTAATATTAAGCTGCATGAGCTGTTATATATATTGGAGATTAAACCTTTGTCCGTGGATTCGTTTGCAAATATTTTCTCCCATTCTGAGGGTTGCCTTTTTCCATTCCCTTTTTCTTTAACAAAGAAAGAAAGAAAGCAAAAGAAGCAGAACCCTAATGTGCAGAACAAATATGCAGAACAAAATATGCCTCTTGAAAGTGTCGTTTTGAAATATGGACGTCTTTTGAATTTTTTGGTCGATATATGACCCCAGGATTTGTTTTCAGGGCAGGTGTCATTTACAGGCCTGTAATGATTTTGAATATCAACTGACCATTAGCGCTGGGATTAAAGGTGCTGTTGTGTGAAACGGCCACAAGGGGGCAGCAGTTCTCCCTTACCAAATCTGGTTACTAGGGCAGCAGAGCCTCAGTGGAAGTCGTGTTCTAGGTTGTAATTTAGAATGGAATGTGCCAGGAGAAGGCCCCTTAAGTTTGTCTCACTACTTCTTGTTCGTTTTTTTAATTTAATTTTTTTATTTTTTTTTTATCACAGCGTGTTTGATTACAATGTTTGGCTTGTTGCAGGTGTGCAAGATGTGGTTCTTTTACACATATACATATGTCTGTTCTTGCTGGGATCCTTTTCCCATATACGTTATGACAGAATGTTGAGTAGTCTTCTCTTGGTATTCTGTAGGTCTTTGGTGATTATATATTTCACCTGTGTTTGTATATGTCTGTTAACCCCAATCTCGTAATGTATCCAATCCTCACACCTTTCCGTTGGTGAACCATAAGATTCTTTAATGAATCTGGGATTGCCCTTCTCTGTGGAAATATCTTCACTGGTATCAATTTTTAGGTAACACCTATAAGTGATATCATACGATACGCGTCTTTCTCTTTCTGACTTACTACAAGTCACGTGATCACCTCTAGACTCATCTACGGTGCTGCAAATGGCATTGTGTCCTTTTCTTCCATGGCTAATATTCTGTCTGTACATGTACCAGTTCTTCTTTGTCCACTCATCTGTTGATGGACTTTTTGGTTGCTTCCACGTCATGGCTATTGTAATGCTGCGGCAATGCACGTTTGCCTGCCTGTGTCTTTCCAATTCTGTCTTCTTAGGTTATAGGCCCAGGAGTGGGCCTGCTGGATCATATGGTAGCGGAATGTTTACCTTGTAGAGGCACCTCCAGTCTGTTCTCATTAGTGGCTCTTACCAGGTTACGTCCCGCTTAAAGTTGAGGGTATGCACTTCTCCACAACACCTTCAGCATTTTTTGTTTGTAGTTTTTTTGCTGATGTGTGTTCTGACTAGTGTGAGCCGATACCACTTTGTGGCTGGATTTGCATGCGTCTCATAATCCCTTGAAATTGTGCTTTCTGGCATGTCCTTCTTTTCTTCAACTGTGAGTACAGCTTACCTCTTCAAATTGTCTTCGTGAAGTGTGTGTGACATTTAGAAATATTTTGGCCATTACCTCCCCCAAGACGTTTTGAGGGCAGGTTTCATTTACAGCCCACCAGTACTTCTGCCTATGAAGTGACCCTTAGCACAGGTCTTAAAGCTGCTGTTGCAGGTAACGGCCAGAGGGCGGCAGCATTTCTGCTTTTCCCCACCTGGGAACTAGGGAAACAGACCATCCGGGCAGTGGTGTTCCTCGGTTATATATTAGAGTGGAATGTGCCCCCAAAAGCTGATGTCTCCTTACTTATGTTTGTTTTATAAATTGTATTTATATATATTTTTTATTGGAGTCATATTCCATTGTGTACATGGACCACTTCTTCTTTGTGCATTCCTCTGATGATGGACATTTTCGTAGCTTCCAAGTGTTGGCTATGGTAAATATTGCTGGAGTGGAGGATTGCCAGCCTGTGTTTTGTTTTTTTTTTTTTTTTTTTTTTTTTTTTTGCGGTACGTGGGCCTCTCACTGCGGTGGACCCCCCCATTGCAGAGCACAGGCTCCGGACGCGCAGGCCCAGCAGCCCTAGCTCACGGGACAAGCCGCTCCGCGGCACGTGGGATCTTCCCGACCCGGAGCATGAACGCGTGTCCCCTGCATTGGCAGGCGGGCTCTCAACCACTGCGCCACCGGTGAAGCCCAGCCTGTGTTTCTTTGATTCTCATCCCCTCAGGCGATAGGCCCAGCAGTGGGTATGCTTGATTGAATGGTAGCTCAGTATTTACCTTTACAAGGCACCTCATTTTTGTTTTCATTACTGGCTCTTACCATGTCCCACTTTGGACCAAGGGTAGGCATTTCTCTAAAACCCCTTCAGCATTTACTTTTTGCAGAATTCTTGCTGATGGCCATTCTGACTGGTGTGAGCGGATAGGTTTTTGTAATTTGGATTTGCATATCTTTAATTATTCCTAATGTTCAGCATTTTTCCATGCCGTTTTAAATTTCTTTTTTTGGCCATTACACTATGCTTTTATTAGAAAAAAAAAAATATATATATGTATTGGGGAACATTAAATATCTTGGATGTGCTAATGAGAAAATCATTTTCTCTACATGGACTGAATTTTTACTTGGAGACATGTTTTCCTACTAAAGGGAAGACTAAAGAAGGATTTTACTGTCGACCAGGCAAGACACCTCCCCAAAGATGACAATGCCTTGGACAGTGTTTATGGCGGGCTGGGGCACCTGGAATCCTTGGCCCATACTGGCAGGTACTAACTGGAAACACACTCTTCCTGGGGGACAAGGATGGGAGGCACCTTAGGCCCAGCTGCTCATCGTCGAACCTTACACTTTTCAAACTATGTTGGTGTCTGACTTCCCTTTCCCTGACAGAACAACTCTGGCCCTTGGAGGTGGCTTTATGACTGCAGGCTGTAGAACCCATCATTCTCCCTTGCTCTGGGTAGGAGGTAAGCCTATGGTAGCAGAAACCCCCACATACTGGGACTTGGAATTCCAGTCTGTGCTCATTTAACTCTGTGGCATGAAGTCCATGGTGAATTGCTCTTTTGTCTTCTACGATCTGTCCAACAGCTGTCATGAGTGCCTGACCCTCAGCAGTCTCACTCTTCAAGATTGATCTGCTTTTGACTGATCCGTGACTCCGGGCAGTGGCTGATATGGGCTTTTTTTTTCTTTGCAGAGCATCTCGACCATTGACTTTTTTATTGGGGAAAATCCACTTTAAAAATAGCCTCATCCTTTTTCTGAAGAGGCTTTCTGGAGGGCTATATTTCTTCTCTGGCATGAGCTGGAGACATCTGCTCCCAATAGAGTCTGTTATGCCCCTGACCTGGGCAGGGCGGCTCATACTTCCAGCTTGAGGGGTCCCTCATTCTTTAAACCTCCCTTCGTGCTCTCCTGGTTTATGCCTCCTACGGTCCTCTCTTTTGTAAGTAGGGGCAATCATCTTGCTCTGGCTCTTCCATGAGTCTTGGAGTTTTGAAGTTTGGGGCTCCTGCTGCCCTAGGTTGCTCCTTTGGCCTTCCATAAGGCCACTTGGCTCCTGGGAAGCTAACGTGTCTCTGGTGGGGACTCTCTGGGGATGGCACTGAGGCACCTGAGAAGCCAAGTTGTCTGCAGCAAGGAACCTGTGTTTGGGAAAGTCCTGAAGCTGGTTGTCTGACTGTACCTTTACTTTGGAGTTAAACTCACTAGCAACCTCCATGTTAAGGCATGGCTCACCTAGATGTTGGAAAACAGACATTCTAGGTAGTAGGAAACTTTTACTGGCCCCTGGCACCTCTAAACTCCTCATAGGTACATCTGTGGTTTGGGATTTTGTCAACACTTTGGTTTCCAAGATAACACTAGACTGTGGTTGAAGAGCAGGAGACTCCTTGTCCTCCACAGCCTCCCTGGCCTCTTCACCTCTCAAAGATTGGGATCCTAAGTTCACCTCCATCACTGTTACCCTATGGCAGGGGCCTCCTGAGGCCTGACCACCACTCTCCTCTCTTGGCTCGTTCCTGACCATTGCTGAACTTGGACCTGGCTCTAGGCTGTCCCTCTTGACCCATTCCACAGTCTCACTCTTCCAGGTTCTGCCCACAAGGCTGAGTGTGAGGGACTGAGAAGGTGGCCTGCCCTGCTGTGCAGTCAGAGAAGCCTTTGAGGGCCCATGGTAGTCACCAGGTGGAATCGCTCCCAGGGCACTCTGGATTTCCTTACACACAGTGGAGGGGACAAGGAGAGGCCTCTTCAGGGCAGGAACGGACTCTTCTGTTCTCACCTTCTCTCCTGAATGAGCCTGAGGAGGTTTCTCCGGGAACTCAGCAAACGTGACTGTTGAGTGGGACCCAGATACACAGGTGGCTGAAGGGGACGAGGCTAACCGCAGGGTGGTGGAGGGTTGGAACTTTGTCGACTTCAAGAGATTGATGGGCTTGAGGACCTTGAGGGGTAGGGTCCACCCGTGCTTTACCCAAAACCTTGTAATATGTGCTTCCAGCACCTCTCGAGTGTCTTGAACCAGGAAGGAAACCCTACAGGAGGTGTTCCTGCAGGGTTCCCAACCCTTCAAGCAGTATCCTCCACAGGCTCCAGCAGGCACTGCTTTGCACATCTCACCAGGAGGGTCTTGACATGAGAGCTGATGAAAGTCGCCCTTGCCAGGAAGCCTCCCCAGGCAGCTCCGCAGAGGTGAAGCCAGGTTGTGAGTCCCCTCCAGTTCTTCCAGGCAATCTCTGCAAGCTTTCAAAGATCGACTTTTCTTCCTACTCCTGCTCCTCCCCTTCAGCCCTACTTGATGCTTCCTGATGTTTCTAGGTCTCCTAGGTGGTGCTAAGAATGGATTACTCTGGAAGCAGGGGAGTAACACGAGGAAGAGCCCCAGTCCACACAGGAAGCCAAGGATGATATCAATCACCCAGGAAGTTGGGCTGGATCTCAGCCAGATAGCAACAGTGTTTTTCAAAGAAAAGAGATTCTCCGTCTTCTGAACTGCATTGCCGCCCTCAGGCAACAGAGCCCTGGGAGTTCACTTGATGGCAGAACCCCAGGCCTGCATCACAGAGCTGTGGCCTTGTCACAAAGGGCTCCTGAGTGTGGGGGAGGGGCACTAAGAGCAATAGGCTGAATCACTGCCCCTCCTTCCCGTCCAGACCTTTATCCAGCTTTATCCCGAGAGAGCTGCGGAGAGCCACAGCGGCGGACAGGTGGCGGCGCCGGGGCTGGGCGCCGGTGGGGCCGCCCGGACGGCCCCCGGGCCCGCAGCGGAGTCTGGGTCCGGGCCAGCCACCCCCGGAGCGTCGGGTGTGCCGCTGCCTTCCAGGGCCGCCTTCGGGCCGCATGGAGCGGCCCCTCTGGCGCTCTGTGGTGGTGGTGGGGGGGGGGCGGAGGAGGTGGGGCCTGCAGCGGTGGCCGGCGGGGGGCGGAGCTGGCGGCCACCGCCGCGGGCGACTAAAGGAGAAGGCGGAGCCGCAGCGGGAGGCCAAAAGCCTACAGCACCCGGTATTCCCAGGCGGTCTCCCATCCAAGTACTAACCAGGCCCGACCCTGCTTAGCTTCCGAGATCAGACGAGATCGGGCGCGTTCAGGGTGGTATGGCCGTAGACGGGGGCGGGGACCGCGGGCTGCCTCTTGAGGCCCAGCTTCGCTTGTCCTTGCGCCTTACCGCCGTCCCCGCGGCCAGCCCGCCCCGGCAGCGCCCCGCCGCCCGCCCAGGCAGGGCAACGGAGGCCTCGGGTACCGGGGCGTGGCGGAGGGGCCGTTTTAAACTTCTGGTACAGAAAAACAGAAAAAAACGGAGAGTACAATTAACCTCTTGAAATTGTCCTCTTGCGTGCTTGCCCTCTTTAGAAGTTTTGGGTCCATTTTCGACCCCAGGGTTGTTTTTCAGGGCAGGTGCCATTTACAGGCTGCAATGAGTGTGAATATTTAGCGACCATGAGCACTGGGTTTAAAGCTGCTGTTGTGGCAAACGGCCACAAGGCGGCAGCATTTCTCCATTCCCAAATCTGGTTACGAGGGCAGCAGAGCCTTTCGGGGACCAATGGAATACAGAAGAAGGCATCACTGAAGTCTAATACGGAATACCGTGTCCTGGTGGATGGTAGAATGACCAGCAGGGTGTAGGAATTAGGAACTACCGGATGTATATCCTCGGTGGCTTCACTGACTGTCCCGACATCGTTTACCAGGTCCCCAGCAGCCCACGGGGCTCTCGTGGTCAGGGCAATCCCAGGATATGGAGCTCACCTGGGCAGGCCCCCCCTCCCCAGCAGCCCACGGCGCTCTCGTGGTCAGGCCCCTCCCAGGATACGGAGCTGCCCTGGGCAGGTACCCCGGCAGGGCTGGGCACACAGGTACCGTGCACGTAGCCCTCATTGCAGAGCAGCCCAGATCACCTGTCACTCAGAGCTGACACAGAGCACCTCAGAGCAGGACTTGAGCTAACAAACAGCAGCTCCGACGGGTCTGTGACCCTGGGCATCACTCTGTGCGGCCTCCCTCTGCCTGGTCTTCCAGAGGCTTCCACCGCAGCCGGGGCACCAGGCCTCTGTCTCCACCCATCACCCCTGCTCTCCCTGACTCCTGGGTTCCTCTCATTAGGAGAGGGTCTTCTTGAAGTTGTCTCCCACTCATGGGCCAGATAAAAGGATTAGAAAACAAGCCGGAGCTGCAGCCCCTTGTCTATCCAGACTCTCAGGAGCCCACACCTGTTCCTTGGACCTGGCCGGTTCAGCGAGGTCCATTTTCTGCACTGTGAGTCCCTGAGGGGTGAGGATGGGCTGACCTGGGCAGCCTGACCCTGCCGGCCAGCCCTCCCCAGGTGTGCCTGGGTTGAGGTCCATATAAACACGGCTCCAGGCAGCAAGAGCCCCTGCAGCTGTGCCTGACGCCATATTCTCTGCCCCGTCAGCAGTCTCGGGGCTGTGCTGGTGGGAGGGAGTGAGGGGCCACGGCTCTGTGGGTGGCCCGGTGTGAGTGGGGCTCTGCTGGACTTTCTGCAGGAGTTGCCGGGCTGCCACCTGCTAAAGAAGAGGATGTGTCACCCATACCTTCCGTTGGAATTTCTCCCCGGGCAGAGGTGAGGAAGGAAAAAAGCAGTGGGGGCCGGGACAGGAGGAGTATCTCAGGCAGGGAAATGGAAAGCTTCCAGAAGAGCGCCCGGGGCCAGGACCATCCTGGCTGGCCTGCAGGCACCAAGTCGGCCTGCGTGCTGTCGCTGGTGTGGCTCCACGGCCCTTCCTCTAGGCTTTCAAGTCCTTGGACATATTCAGGTGTTTTACCTGGGAAGGGTGGGAACAGTTCAGCAGCAGCTGGCCTGGGGCTCGGCTCACGTTTACTCACAGACGCCTCGGCACGGTCCCCCAGCTTTGCAATGAGGACGCTCCTTGCGGGGGTGGGGGGGCTGCTGGCTGCATGGGAGATGATTCCCCACCTCTGACCAACTTCAGAATTGTTTGCCGCTGGAGCCAGTGGCCTGATAGGGTTTTCCTGTGTATAACTGGTGGGTTCTGGTTTTTTTTTTTTTTTCTTTTTTGGTTCAAGTTAGATTTTATTCCTCTTCTATGTATTTATAGATATAAGCATGGAAATAATTCATTCCTATAAATACATCTGTGTGAAGGGAAGAAGTTTTTTTCCGTTTTATTTTAAAATTTTATTTATTTTTAAAAATTTTGAAATTTAAGTTTATTTTGTTATTCAGCAGGATTATTATTAGTTATCTATTTTATGCATATACATGTATACAGGACAATCCCAATCTCCCGACTCATCCCACCACCAACAACCCATGGCTTCCCCCCTCTTGGTGTCCATACGTTTGTTCTCTACCTCTGTGTCTCTATTTCTGCCCTGCAAGCCGGGTCATCTGTACCATTTTTCTAGGTTCCACATATATGCATTAATATACAATATTTGTTTTTCTCCTTCTGACTTACTACACTCTGCATGACAGTCTCTAGATCCGTCGACGTCTCCACAGATGACCCAGTTTCGTTCCTTTTTATGGCTGAGTAATATTCCGTTTTATATATGGACCACATCATTATCCGTTCGTCTGTCTGTGGGCATTTAGGTTGCTTCCATTACCTGGGTATGGTAAATAGTGCTGCAATGAACATTGTGGTGAATGTGTCTTTTTGATTTATGGTTTTCTCTGGCTATATGCCCAGAAGTGGGATTGCTGGATCCTATGGTAATTCTATTTTTAGTTTTTTAAGGAACCTCCATGCTGTTCTCCATAGTGACTGTATCAATTTACATTCCCACCAATAGTGGAAGAGGGTTCCTTTGGTCCACACCCTCCCCAGCATTTGTTGTTTGTACATTTTCTGATGATGCCCATTCTAACGGGTGTGAGGTGATACCTCACTGTAGTTTTGATGTGCATTTCTCTGATGATGAGTGATGTTGAGCAGCTTTTCATGTGCGTCTTGGCCATCTCTGTGTCTTCTTTGAAGAAACGTCTATTTAGATCTTCTGCCCATTTTTGTATTGGGTTGTTTGTTTTTTTTAATATTAAGCTGCATGAGCTGTTATATATATTGGAGATTAAACCTTTGTCCGTGGATTCGTTTGCAAATATTTTCTCCCATTCTGAGGGTTGCCTTTTTCCATTCCCTTTTTCTTTAACAAAGAAAGAAAGAAAGCAAAAGAAGCAGAACCCTAATGTGCAGAACAAATATGCAGAACAAAATATGCCTCTTGAAAGTGTCGTTTTGAAATATGGACGTCTTTTGAATTTTTTGGTCGATATATGACCCCAGGATTTGTTTTCAGGGCAGGTGTCATTTACAGGCCTGTAATGATTTTGAATATCAACTGACCATTAGCGCTGGGATTAAAGGTGCTGTTGTGTGAAACGGCCACAAGGGGGCAGCAGTTCTCCCTTACCAAATCTGGTTACTAGGGCAGCAGAGCCTCAGTGGAAGTCGTGTTCTAGGTTGTAATTTAGAATGGAATGTGCCAGGAGAAGGCCCCTTAAGTTTGTCTCACTACTTCTTGTTCGTTTTTTTAATTTAATTTTTTTATTTTTTTTTTATCACAGCGTGTTTGATTACAATGTTTGGCTTGTTGCAGGTGTGCAAGATGTGGTTCTTTTACACATATACATATGTCTGTTCTTGCTGGGATCCTTTTCCCATATACGTTATGACAGAATGTTGAGTAGTCTTCTCTTGGTATTCTGTAGGTCTTTGGTGATTATATATTTCACCTGTGTTTGTATATGTCTGTTAACCCCAATCTCGTAATGTATCCAATCCTCACACCTTTCCGTTGGTGAACCATAAGATTCTTTAATGAATCTGGGATTGCCCTTCTCTGTGGAAATATCTTCACTGGTATCAATTTTTAGGTAACACCTATAAGTGATATCATACGATACGCGTCTTTCTCTTTCTGACTTACTACAAGTCACGTGATCACCTCTAGACTCATCTACGGTGCTGCAAATGGCATTGTGTCCTTTTCTTCCTTGGCTCATATTCTGTCTGTACATGTACCAGTTCTTCTTTGTCCACTCATCTGTTGATGGACTTTTTGGTTGCTTCCACGTCATGGCTATTGTAATGCTGCGGCAATGCACGTTTGCCTGCCTGTGTCTTTCCAATTCTGTCTTCTTAGGTTATAGGCCCAGGAGTGGGCCTGCTGGATCATATGGTAGCGGAATGTTTACCTTGTAGAGGCACCTCCAGTCTGTTCTCATTAGTGGCTCTTACCAGGTTACGTCCCGCTTAAAGTTGAGGGTATGCACTTCTCCACAACACCTTCAGCATTTTTTGTTTGTAGTTTTTTTGCTGATGTGTGTTCTGACTAGTGTGAGCCGATACCACTTTGTGGCTGGATTTGCATGCGTCTCATAATCCCTTGAAATTGTGCTTTCTGGCATGTCCTTCTTTTCTTCAACTGTGAGTACAGCTTACCTCTTCAAATTGTCTTCGTGAAGTGTGTGTGACATTTAGAAATATTTTGGCCATTACCTCCCCCAAGACGTTTTGAGGGCAGGTTTCATTTACAGCCCACCAGTACTTCTGCCTATGAAGTGACCCTTAGCACAGGTCTTAAAGCTGCTGTTGCAGGTAACGGCCAGAGGGCGGCAGCATTTCTGCTTTTCCCCACCTGGGAACTAGGGAAACAGACCATCCGGGCAGTGGTGTTCCTCGGTTATATATTAGAGTGGAATGTGCCCCCAAAAGCTGATGTCTCCTTACTTATGTTTGTTTTATAAATTGTATTTATATATATTTTTTATTGGAGTCATATTCCATTGTGTACATGGACCACTTCTTCTTTGTGCATTCCTCTGATGATGGACATTTTCGTAGCTTCCAAGTGTTGGCTATGGTAAATATTGCTGGAGTGGAGGATTGCCAGCCTGTGTTTTTTTTTTTTTTTTTTTGCGGTACGTGGGCCTCTCACTGCGGTGGACCCCCCCATTGCAGAGCACAGGCTCCGGACGCGCAGGCCCAGCAGCCCTAGCTCACGGGACAAGCCGCTCCGCGGCACGTGGGATCTTCCCGACCCGGAGCATGAACGCGTGTCCCCTGCATTGGCAGGCGGGCTCTCAACCACTGCGCCACCGGTGAAGCCCAGCCTGTGTTTCTTTGATTCTCATCCCCTCAGGCGATAGGCCCAGCAGTGGGTATGCTTGATTGAATGGTAGCTCAGTATTTACCTTTACAAGGCACCTCATTTTTGTTTTCATTACTGGCTCTTACCATGTCCCACTTTGGACCAAGGGTAGGCATTTCTCTAAAACCCCTTCAGCATTTACTTTTTGCAGAATTCTTGCTGATGGCCATTCTGACTGGTGTGAGCGGATAGGTTTTTGTAATTTGGATTTGCATATCTTTAATTATTCCTAATGTTCAGCATTTTTCCATGCCGTTTTAAATTTCTTTTTTTGGCCATTACACTATGCTTTTATTAGAAAAAAATATATATATATGTATTGGGGAACATTAAATATCTTGGATGTGCTAATGAGAAAATCATTTTCTCTACATGGACTGAATTTTTACTTGGAGACATGTTTTCCTACTAAAGGGAAGACTAAAGAAGGATTTTACTGTCGACCAGGCAAGACACCTCCCCAAAGATGACAATGCCTTGGACAGTGTTTATGGCGGGCTGGGGCACCTGGAATCCTTGGCCCATACTGGCAGGTACTAACTGGAAACACACTCTTCCTGGGGGACAAGGATGGGAGGCACCTTAGGCCCAGCTGCTCATCGTCGAACCTTACACTTTTCAAACTATGTTGGTGTCTGACTTCCCTTTCCCTGACAGAACAACTCTGGCCCTTGGAGGTGGCTTTATGACTGCAGGCTGTAGAACCCATCATTCTCCCTTGCTCTGGGTAGGAGGTAAGCCTATGGTAGCAGAAACCCCCACATACTGGGACTTGGAATTCCACTCTGTGCTCATTTAACTCTGTGGCATGAAGTCCATGGTGAATTGCTCTTTTGTCTTCTACGATCTGTCCAACAGCTGTCATGAGTGCCTGACCCTCAGCAGTCTCACTCTTCAAGATTGATCTGCTTTTGACTGATCCGTGACTCCGGGCAGTGGCTGATATGGACTTTTTTTTTTCTTTGCAGAGCATCTCGACCATTGACTTTTTTATTGGGGAAAATCCACTTTAAAAATAGCCTCATCCTTTTTCTGAAGAGGCTTTCTGGAGGGCTATATTTCTTCTCTGGCATGAGCTGGAGACATCTGCTCCCAATAGAGTCTGTTATGCCCCTGACCTGGGCAGGGCGGCTCATACTTCCAGCTTGAGGGGTCCCTCATTCTTTAAACCTCTCTTCGTGCTCTCCTGGCTTATGCCTCCTACGGTCCTCTCTTTTGTAAGTAGGGGCAATCATCTTGCTCTGGCTCTTCCATGAGTCTTGGAGTTTTGAAGTTTGGGGCTCCTGCTGCCCTAGGTTGCTCCTTTGGCCTTCCATAAGGCCACTTGGCTCCTGGGAAGCTAACGTGTCTCTGGTGGGGACTCTCTGGGGATGGCACTGAGGCACCTGAGAAGCCAAGTTGTCTGCAGCAAGGAACCTGTGTTTGGGAAAGTCCTGAAGCTGGTTGTCTGACTGTACCTTTACTTTGGAGTTAAACTCACTAGCAACCTCCATGTTAAGGCATGGCTCACCTAGATGTTGGAAAACAGACATTCTAGGTAGTAGGAAACTTTTACTGGCCCCCGGCACCTCTAAACTCCTCATAGGTACATCTGTGGTTTGGGATTTTGTCAACACTTTGGTTTCCAAGATAACACTAGACTGTGGTTGAAGAGCAGGAGACTCCTTGTCCTCCACAGCCTCCCTGGCCTCTTCACCTCTCAAAGATTGGGATCCTAAGTTCACCTCCATCACTGTTACCCTATGGCAGGGGCCTCCTGAGGCCTGACCACCACTCTCCTCTCTTGGCTCGTTCCTGACCATTGCTGAACTTGGACCTGGCTCTAGGCTGTCCCTCTTGACCCACTCCACAGTCTCACTCTTCCAGGTTCTGCCCACAAGGCTGAGTGTGAGGGATTGAGAAGGTGGCCTGCCCTGCTGTGCAGTCAGAGAAGCCTTTGAGGGCCCATGGTAGTCACCAGGTGGAATCGCTCCCAGGGCACTCTGGATTTCCTTACACACAGTGGAGGGGACAAGGAGAGGCCTCTTCAGGGCAGGAACGGACTCTTCTGTTCTCACCTTCTCTCCTGAATGAGCCTGAGGAGGTTTCTCCGGGAACTCAGCAAACGTGACTGTTGAGTGGGACCCAGATACACAGGTGGCTGAAGGGGACGAGGCTAACCGCAGGGTGGTGGAGGGTTGGAACTTTGTCGACTTCAAGAGATTGATGGGCTTGAGGACCTTGAGGGGTAGGGTCCACCCGTGCTTTACCCAAAACCTTGTAATATGTGCTTCCAGCACCTCTCGAGTGTCTTGAACCAGGAAGGAAACCCTACAGGAGGTGTTCCTGCAGGGTTCCCAACCCTTCAAGCAGTATCCTCCACAGGCTCCAGCAGGCACTGCTTTGCACATCTCACCAGGAGGGTCTTGACATGAGAGCTGATGAAAGTCGCCCTTGCCAGGAAGCCTCCCCAGGCAGCTCCGCAGAGGTGAAGCCAGGTTGTGAGTCCCCTCCAGTTCTTCCAGGCAATCTCTGCAAGCTTTCAAAGATCGACTTTTCTTCCTACTCCTGCTCCTCCCCTTCAGCTCTACTTGATGCTTCCTGATGTTTCTAGGTCTCCTAGGTGGTGCTAAGAATGGATTACTCTGGAAGCAGGGGAGTAACACGAGGAAGAGCCCCAGTCCACACAGGAAGCCAAGGATGATATCAATCACCCAGGAAGTTGGGCTGGATCTCAGCCAGATAGCAACAGTGTTTTTCAAAGAAAAGAGATTCTCCGTCTTCTGAACTGCATTGCCGCCCTCAGGCAACAGAGCCCTGGGAGTTCACTTGATGGCAGAACCCCAGGCCTGCATCACAGAGCTGTGGCCTTGTCACAAAGGGCTCCTGAGTGTGGGGGAGGGGCACTAAGAGCAATAGGCTGAATCACTGCCCCTCCTTCCCGTCCAGACCTTTATCCAGCTTTATCCCGAGAGAGCTGCGGAGAGCCACAGCGGCGGACAGGTGGCGGCGCCGGGGCTGGGCGCCGGTGGGGCCGCCCGGACGGCCCCCGGGCCCGCAGCGGAGTCTGGGTCCGGGCCAGCCACCCCCGGAGCGTCGGGTGTGCCGCTGCCTTCCAGGGCCGCCTTCGGGCCGCATGGAGCGGCCCCTCTGGCGCTCTGTGGTGGTGGTGGTGGAGGGGGGGCGGAGGAGGTGGGGCCTGCAGCGGTGGCCGGCGGGGGGCGGAGCTGGCGGCCACCGCCGCGGGCGACTAAAGGAGAAGGCGGAGCCGCAGCGGGAGGCCAAAAGCCTACAGCACCCGGTATTCCCAGGCGGTCTCCCATCCAAGTACTAACCAGGCCCGACCCTGCTTAGCTTCCGAGATCAGACGAGATCGGGCGCGTTCAGGGTGGTATGGCCGTAGACGGGGGCGGGGACCGCGGGCTGCCTCTTGAGGCCCAGCTTCGCTTGTCCTTGCGCCTTACCGCCGTCCCCGCGGCCAGCCCGCCCCGGCAGCGCCCCGCCGCCCGCCCAGGCAGGGCAACGGAGGCCTCGGGTACCGGGGCGTGGCGGAGGGGCCGTTTTAAACTTCTGGTACAGAAAAACAGAAAAAAAACGGAGAGTACAATTAACCTCTTGAAATTGTCCTCTTGCGTGCTTGCCCTCTTTAGAAGTTTTGGGTCCATTTTCGACCCCAGGGTTGTTTTTCAGGGCAGGTGCCATTTACAGGCTGCAATGAGTGTGAATATTTAGCGACCATGAGCACTGGGTTTAAAGCTGCTGTTGTGGCAAACGGCCACAAGGCGGCAGCATTTCTCCATTCCCAAATCTGGTTACGAGGGCAGCAGAGCCTTTCGGGGACCAATGGAATACAGAAGAAGGCATCACTGAAGTCTAATACGGAATACCGTGTCCTGGTGGATGGTAGAATGACCAGCAGGGTGTAGGAATTAGGAACTACCGGATGTATATCCTCGGTGGCTTCACTGACTGTCCCGACATCGTTTACCAGGTCCCCAGCAGCCCACGGGGCTCTCGTGGTCAGGGCAATCCCAGGATATGGAGCTCACCTGGGCAGGCCCCCCCTCCCCAGCAGCCCATGGCGCTCTCGTGGTCAGGCCCCTCCCAGGATACGGAGCTGCCCTGGGCAGGTACCCCGGCAGGGCTGGGCACACAGGTACCGTGCACGTAGCCCTCATTGCAGAGCAGCCCAGATCACCTGTCACTCAGAGCTGACACAGAGCACCTCAGAGCAGGACTTGAGCTAACAAACAGCAGCTCCGACGGGTCTGTGACCCTGGGCATCACTCTGTGCGGCCTCCCTCTGCCTGGTCTTCCAGAGGCTTCCACCGCAGCCGGGGCATCAGGCCTCTGTCTCCACCCATCACCCCTGCTCTCCCTGACTCCTGGGTTCCTCTCATTAGGAGAGGGTCTTCTTGAAGTTGTCTCCCACTCATGGGCCAGATAAAAGGATTAGAAAACAAGCCGGAGCTGCAGCCCCTTGTCTATCCAGACTCTCAGGAGCCCACACCTGTTCCTTGGACCTGGCCGGTTCAGCGAGGTCCATTTTCTGCACTGTGAGTCCCTGAGGGGTGAGGATGGGCTGACCTGGGCAGCCTGACCCTGCCGGCCAGCCCTCCCCAGGTGTGCCTGGGTTGAGGTCCATATAAACACGGCTCCAGGCAGCAAGAGCCCCTGCAGCTGTGCCTGACGCCATATTCTCTGCCCCGTCAGCAGTCTCGGGGCTGTGCTGGTGGGAGGGAGTGAGGGGCCACGGCTCTGTGGGTGGCCCGGTGTGAGTGGGGCTCTGCTGGACTTTCTGCAGGAGTTGCCGGGCTGCCACCTGCTAAAGAAGAGGATGTGTCACCCATACCTTCCGTTGGAATTTCTCCCCGGGCAGAGGTGAGGAAGGAAAAAAGCAGTGGGGGCCGGGACAGGAGGAGTATCTCAGGCAGGGAAATGGAAAGCTTCCAGAAGAGCGCCCGGGGCCAGGACCATCCTGGCTGGCCTGCAGGCACCAAGTCGGCCTGCGTGCTGTCGCTGGTGTGGCTCCACGGCCCTTCCTCTAGGCTTTCAAGTCCTTGGACATATTCAGGTGTTTTACCTGGGAAGGGTGGGAACAGTTCAGCAGCAGCTGGCCTGGGGCTCGGCTCACGTTTACTCACAGACGCCTCGGCACGGTCCCCCAGCTTTGCAATGAGGACGCTCCTTGCGGGGGTGGGGGGGCTGCTGGCTGCATGGGAGATGATTCCCCACCTCTGACCAACTTCAGAATTGTTTGCCGCTGGAGCCAGTGGCCTGATAGGGTTTTCCTGTGTATAACTGGTGGGTTCTGGTTTTTTTTTTTTTTTTCTTTTTTGGTTCAAGTTAGATTTTATTCCTCTTCTATGTATTTATAGATATAAGCATGGAAATAATTCATTCCTATAAATACATCTGTGTGAAGGGAAGAAGTTTTTTTCCGTTTTATTTTAAAATTTTATTTATTTTTAAAAATTTTGAAATTTAAGTTTATTTTGTTATTCAGCAGGATTATTATTAGTTATCTATTTTATGCATATACATGTATACAGGACAATCCCAATCTCCCGACTCATCCCACCACCAACAACCCATGGCTTCCCCCCTCTTGGTGTCCATACGTTTGTTCTCTACCTCTGTGTCTCTATTTCTGCCCTGCAAGCCGGGTCATCTGTACCATTTTTCTAGGTTCCACATATATGCATTAATATACAATATTTGTTTTTCTCCTTCTGACTTACTACACTCTGCATGACAGTCTCTAGATCCGTCGACGTCTCCACAGATGACCCAGTTTCGTTCCTTTTTATGGCTGAGTAATATTCCGTTTTATATATGGACCACATCATTATCCGTTCGTCTGTCTGTGGGCATTTAGGTTGCTTCCATTACCTGGGTATGGTAAATAGTGCTGCAATGAACATTGTGGTGAATGTGTCTTTTTGATTTATGGTTTTCTCTGGCTATATGCCCAGAAGTGGGATTGCTGGATCCTATGGTAATTCTATTTTTAGTTTTTTAAGGAACCTCCATGCTGTTCTCCATAGTGACTGTATCAATTTACATTCCCACCAATAGTGGAAGAGGGTTCCTTTGGTCCACACCGTCCCCAGCATTTGTTGTTTGTACATTTTCTGATGATGCCCATTCTAACGGGTGTGAGGTGATACCTCACTGTAGTTTTGATGTGCATTTCTCTGATGATGAGTGATGTTGAGCAGCTTTTCATGTGCGTCTTGGCCATCTCTGTGTCTTCTTTGAAGAAACGTCTATTTAGATCTTCTGCCCATTTTTGTATTGGGTTGTTTGTTTTTTTTAATATTAAGCTGCATGAGCTGTTATATATATTGGAGATTAAACCTTTGTCCGTGGATTCGTTTGCAAATATTTTCTCCCATTCTGAGGGTTGCCTTTTTCCATTCCCTTTTTCAAAGAAAGAAAGAAAGCAAAAGAAGCAGAACCCTAATGTGCAGAACAAATATGCAGAACAAAATATGCCTCTTGAAAGTGTCGTTTTGAAATATGGACGTCTTTTGAATTTTTTGGTCGATATATGACCCCAGGATTTGTTTTCAGGGCAGGTGTCATTTACAGGCCTGTAATGATTTTGAATATCAACTGACCATTAGCGCTGGGATTAAAGGTGCTGTTGTGTGAAACGGCCACAAGGGGGCAGCAGTTCTCCCTTACCAAATCTGGTTACTAGGGCAGCAGAGCCTCAGTGGAAGTCGTGTTCTAGGTTGTAATTTAGAATGGAATGTGCCAGGAGAAGGCCCCTTAAGTTTGTCTCACTACTTCTTGTTCGTTTTTTTAATTTATTTTTTTTATTTTTTTTATCACAGCGTGTTTGATTACAATGTTTGGCTTGTTGCAGGTGTGCAAGATGTGGTTCTTTTACACATATACATATGTCTGTTCTTGCTGGGATCCTTTTCCCATATACGTTATGACAGAATGTTGAGTAGTCTTCTCTTGGTATTCTGTAGGTCTTTGGTGATTATATATTTCACCTGTGTTTGTATATGTCTGTTAACCCCAATCTCGTAATGTATCCAATCCTCACACCTTTCCGTTGGTGAACCATAAGATTCTTTAATGAATCTGGGATTGCCCTTCTCTGTGGAAATATCTTCACTGGTATCAATTTTTAGGTAACACCTATAAGTGATATCATACGATACGCGTCTTTCTCTTTCTGACTTACTACAAGTCACGTGATCACCTCTAGACTCATCTACGGTGCTGCAAATGGCATTGTGTCCTTTTCTTCCATGGCTAATATTCTGTCTGTACATGTACCAGTTCTTCTTTGTCCACTCATCTGTTGATGGACTTTTTGGTTGCTTCCACGTCATGGCTATTGTAATGCTGCGGCAATGCACGTTTGCCTGCCTGTGTCTTTCCAATTCTGTCTTCTTAGGTTATAGGCCCAGGAGTGGGCCTGCTGGATCATATGGTAGCGGAATGTTTACCTTGTAGAGGCACCTCCAGTCTGTTCTCATTAGTGGCTCTTACCAGGTTACGTCCCGCTTAAAGTTGAGGGTATGCACTTCTCCACAACACCTTCAGCATTTTTTGTTTGTAGTTTTTTTGCTGATGTGTGTTCTGACTAGTGTGAGCCGATACCACTTTGTGGCTGGATTTGCATGCGTCTCATAATCCCTTGAAATTGTGCTTTCTGGCATGTCCTTCTTTTCTTCAACTGTGAGTACAGCTTACCTCTTCAAATTGTCTTCGTGAAGTGTGTGTGACATTTAGAAATATTTTGGCCATTACCTCCCCCAAGACGTTTTGAGGGCAGGTTTCATTTACAGCCCACCAGTACTTCTGCCTATGAAGTGACCCTTAGCACAGGTCTTAAAGCTGCTGTTGCAGGTAACGGCCAGAGGGCGGCAGCATTTCTGCTTTTCCCCACCTGGGAACTAGGGAAACAGACCATCCGGGCAGTGGTGTTCCTCGGTTATATATTAGAGTGGAATGTGCCCCCAAAAGCTGATGTCTCCTTACTTATGTTTGTTTTATAAATTGTATTTATATATATTTTTTATTGGAGTCATATTCCATTGTGTACATGGACCACTTCTTCTTTGTGCATTCCTCTGATGATGGACATTTTCGTAGCTTCCAAGTGTTGGCTATGGTAAATATTGCTGGAGTGGAGGATTGCCAGCCTGTGTTTTTTTTTTTTTTTTTTTTTTTTTTTTTGCGGTACGTGGGCCTCTCACTGCGGTGGACCCCCCCATTGCAGAGCACAGGCTCCGGACGCGCAGGCCCAGCAGCCCTAGCTCACGGGACAAGCCGCTCCGTGGCACGTGGGATCTTCCCGACCCGGAGCATGAACGCGTGTCCCCTGCATTGGCAGGCGGGCTCTCAACCACTGCGCCACCGGTGAAGCCCAGCCTGTGTTTCTTTGATTCTCATCCCCTCAGGCGATAGGCCCAGCAGTGGGTATGCTTGATTGAATGGTAGCTCAGTATTTACCTTTACAAGGCACCTCATTTTTGTTTTCATTACTGGCTCTTACCATGTCCCACTTTGGACCAAGGGTAGGCATTTCTCTAAAACCCCTTCAGCATTTACTTTTTGCAGAATTCTTGCTGATGGCCATTCTGACTGGTGTGAGCGGATAGGTTTTTGTAATTTGGATTTGCATATCTTTAATTATTCCTAATGTTCAGCATTTTTCCATGCCGTTTTAAATTTCTTTTTTTGGCCATTACACTATGCTTTTATTAGAAAAAAATATATATATATGTATTGGGGAACATTAAATATCTTGGATGTGCTAATGAGAAAATCATTTTCTCTACATGGACTGAATTTTTACTTGGAGACATGTTTTCCTACTAAAGGGAAGACTAAAGAAGGATTTTACTGTCGACCAGGCAAGACACCTCCCCAAAGATGACAATGCCTTGGACAGTGTTTATGGCGGGCTGGGGCACCTGGAATCCTTGGCCCATACTGGCAGGTACTAACTGGAAACACACTCTTCCTGGGGGACAAGGATGGGAGGCACCTTAGGCCCAGCTGCTCATCGTCGAACCTTACACTTTTCAAACTATGTTGGTGTCTGACTTCCCTTTCCCTGACAGAACAACTCTGGCCCTTGGAGGTGGCTTTATGACTGCAGGCTGTAGAACCCATCATTCTCCCTTGCTCTGGGTAGGAGGTAAGCCTATGGTAGCAGAAACCCCCACATACTGGGACTTGGAATTCCAGTCTGTGCTCATTTAACTCTGTGGCATGAAGTCCATGGTGAATTGCTCTTTTGTCTTCTACGATCTGTCCAACAGCTGTCATGAGTGCCTGACCCTCAGCAGTCTCACTCTTCAAGATTGATCTGCTTTTGACTGATCCGTGACTCCGGGCAGTGGCTGATATGGGCTTTTTTTTTTCTTTGCAGAGCATCTCGACCATTGACTTTTTTATTGGGGAAAATCCACTTTAAAAATAGCCTCATCCTTTTTCTGAAGAGGCTTTCTGGAGGGCTATATTTCTTCTCTGGCATGAGCTGGAGACATCTGCTCCCAATAGAGTCTGTTATGCCCCTGACCTGGGCAGGGCGGCTCATACTTCCAGCTTGAGGGGTCCCTCATTCTTTAAACCTCTCTTCGTGCTCTCCTGGCTTATGCCTCCTACGGTCCTCTCTTTTGTAAGTAGGGGCAATCATCTTGCTCTGGCTCTTCCATGAGTCTTGGAGTTTTGAAGTTTGGGGCTCCTGCTGCCCTAGGTTGCTCCTTTGGCCTTCCATAAGGCCACTTGGCTCCTGGGAAGCTAACGTGTCTCTGGTGGGGACTCTCTGGGGATGGCACTGAGGCACCTGAGAAGCCAAGTTGTCTGCAGCAAGGAACCTGTGTTTGGGAAAGTCCTGAAGCTGGTTGTCTGACTGTACCTTTACTTTGGAGTTAAACTCACTAGCAACCTCCATGTTAAGGCATGGCTCACCTAGATGTTGGAAAACAGACATTCTAGGTAGTAGGAAACTTTTACTGGCCCCCGGCACCTCTAAACTCCTCATAGGTACATCTGTGGTTTGGGATTTTGTCAACACTTTGGTTTCCAAGATAACACTAGACTGTGGTTGAAGAGCAGGAGACTCCTTGTCCTCCACAGCCTCCCTGGCCTCTTCACCTCTCAAAGATTGGGATCCTAAGTTCACCTCCATCACTGTTACCCTATGGCAGGGGCCTCCTGAGGCCTGACCACCACTCTCCTCTCTTGGCTCGTTCCTGACCATTGCTGAACTTGGACCTGGCTCTAGGCTGTCCCTCTTGACCCACTCCACAGTCTCACTCTTCCAGGTTCTGCCCACAAGGCTGAGTGTGAGGGACTGAGAAGGTGGCCTGCCCTGCTGTGCAGTCAGAGAAGCCTTTGAGGGCCCATGGTAGTCACCAGGTGGAATCGCTCCCAGGGCACTCTGGATTTCCTTACACACAGTGGAGGGGACAAGGAGAGGCCTCTTCAGGGCAGGAACGGACTCTTCTGTTCTCACCTTCTCTCCTGAATGAGCCTGAGGAGGTTTCTCCGGGAACTCAGCAAACGTGACTGTTGAGTGGGACCCAGATACACAGGTGGCTGAAGGGGACGAGGCTAACCGCAGGGTGGTGGAGGGTTGGAACTTTGTCGACTTCAAGAGATTGATGGGCTTGAGGACCTTGAGGGGTAGGGTCCACCCGTGCTTTACCCAAAACCTTGTAATATGTGCTTCCAGCACCTCTCGAGTGTCTTGAACCAGGAAGGAAACCCTACAGGAGGTGTTCCTGCAGGGTTCCCAACCCTTCAAGCAGTATCCTCCACAGGCTCCAGCAGGCACTGCTTTGCACATCTCACCAGGAGGGTCTTGACATGAGAGCTGATGAAAGTCGCCCTTGCCAGGAAGCCTCCCCAGGCAGCTCCGCAGAGGTGAAGCCAGGTTGTGAGTCCCCTCCAGTTCTTCCAGGCAATCTCTGCAAGCTTTCAAAGATCGACTTTTCTTCCTACTCCTGCTCCTCCCCTTCAGCTCTACTTGATGCTTCCTGATGTTTCTAGGTCTCCTAGGTGGTGCTAAGAATGGATTACTCTGGAAGCAGGGGAGTAACACGAGGAAGAGCCCCAGTCCACACAGGAAGCCAAGGATGATATCAATCACCCAGGAAGTTGGGCTGGATCTCAGCCAGATAGCAACAGTGTTTTTCAAAGAAAAGAGATTCTCCGTCTTCTGAACTGCATTGCCGCCCTCAGGCAACAGAGCCCTGGGAGTTCACTTGATGGCAGAACCCCAGGCCTGCATCACAGAGCTGTGGCCTTGTCACAAAGGGCTCCTGAGTGTGGGGGAGGGGCACTAAGAGCAATAGGCTGAATCACTGCCCCTCCTTCCCGTCCAGACCTTTATCCAGCTTTATCCCGAGAGAGCTGCGGAGAGCCACAGCGGCGGACAGGTGGCGGCGCCGGGGCTGGGCGCCGGTGGGGCCGCCCGGACGGCCCCCGGGCCCGCAGCGGAGTCTGGGTCCGGGCCAGCCACCCCCGGAGCGTCGGGTGTGCCGCTGCCTTCCAGGGCCGCCTTCGGGCCGCATGGAGCGGCCCCTCTGGCGCTCTGTGGTGGTGGTGGTGGAGGGGGGGCGGAGGAGGTGGGGCCTGCAGCGGTGGCCGGCGGGGGGCGGAGCTGGCGGCCACCGCCGCGGGCGACTAAAGGAGAAGGCGGAGCCGCAGCGGGAGGCCAAAAGCCTACAGCACCCGGTATTCCCAGGCGGTCTCCCATCCAAGTACTAACCAGGCCCGACCCTGCTTAGCTTCCGAGATCAGACGAGATCGGGCGCGTTCAGGGTGGTATGGCCGTAGACGGGGGCGGGGACCGCGGGCTGCCTCTTGAGGCCCAGCTTCGCTTGTCCTTGCGCCTTACCGCCGTCCCCGCGGCCAGCCCGCCCCGGCAGCGCCCCGCCGCCCGCCCAGGCAGGGCAACGGAGGCCTCGGGTACCGGGGCGTGGCGGAGGGGCCGTTTTAAACTTCTGGTACAGAAAAACAGAAAAAAAACGGAGAGTACAATTAACCTCTTGAAATTGTCCTCTTGCGTGCTTGCCCTCTTTAGAAGTTTTGGGTCCATTTTCGACCCCAGGGTTGTTTTTCAGGGCAGGTGCCATTTACAGGCTGCAATGAGTGTGAATATTTAGCGACCATGAGCACTGGGTTTAAAGCTGCTGTTGTGGCAAACGGCCACAAGGCGGCAGCATTTCTCCATTCCCAAATCTGGTTACGAGGGCAGCAGAGCCTTTCGGGGACCAATGGAATACAGAAGAAGGCATCACTGAAGTCTAATACGGAATACCGTGTCCTGGTGGATGGTAGAATGACCAGCAGGGTGTAGGAATTAGGAACTACCGGATGTATATCCTCGGTGGCTTCACTGACTGTCCCGACATCGTTTACCAGGTCCCCAGCAGCCCACGGGGCTCTCGTGGTCAGGGCAATCCCAGGATATGGAGCTCACCTGGGCAGGCCCCCCCTCCCCAGCAGCCCATGGCGCTCTCGTGGTCAGGCCCCTCCCAGGATACGGAGCTGCCCTGGGCAGGTACCCCGGCAGGGCTGGGCACACAGGTACCGTGCACGTAGCCCTCATTGCAGAGCAGCCCAGATCACCTGTCACTCAGAGCTGACACAGAGCACCTCAGAGCAGGACTTGAGCTAACAAACAGCAGCTCCGACAGGTCTGTGACCCTGGGCATCACTCTGTGCGGCCTCCCTCTGCCTGGTCTTCCAGAGGCTTCCACCGCAGCCGGGGCACCAGGCCTCTGTCTCCACCCATCACCCCTGCTCTCCCTGACTCCTGGGTTCCTCTCATTAGGAGAGGGTCTTCTTGAAGTTGTCTCCCACTCATGGGCCAGATAAAAGGATTAGAAAACAAGCCGGAGCTGCAGCCCCTTGTCTATCCAGACTCTCAGGAGCCCACACCTGTTCCTTGGACCTGGCCGGTTCAGCGAGGTCCATTTTCTGCACTGTGAGTCCCTGAGGGGTGAGGATGGGCTGACCTGGGCAGCCTGACCCTGCCGGCCAGCCCTCCCCAGGTGTGCCTGGGTTGAGGTCCATATAAACACGGCTCCAGGCAGCAAGAGCCCCTGCAGCTGTGCCTGACGCCATATTCTCTGCCCCGTCAGCAGTCTCGGGGCTGTGCTGGTGGGAGGGAGTGAGGGGCCACGGCTCTGTGGGTGGCCCGGTGTGAGTGGGGCTCTGCTGGACTTTCTGCAGGAGTTGCCGGGCTGCCACCTGCTAAAGAAGAGGATGTGTCACCCATACCTTCCGTTGGAATTTCTCCCCGGGCAGAGGTGAGGAAGGAAAAAAGCAGTGGGGGCCGGGACAGGAGGAGTATCTCAGGCAGGGAAATGGAAAGCTTCCAGAAGAGCGCCCGGGGCCAGGACCATCCTGGCTGGCCTGCAGGCACCAAGTCGGCCTGCGTGCTGTCGCTGGTGTGGCTCCACGGCCCTTCCTCTAGGCTTTCAAGTCCTTGGACATATTCAGGTGTTTTACCTGGGAAGGGTGGGAACAGTTCAGCAGCAGCTGGCCTGGGGCTCGGCTCACGTTTACTCACAGACGCCTCGGCACGGTCCCCCAGCTTTGCAATGAGGACGCTCCTTGCGGGGGTGGGGGGGCTGCTGGCTGCATGGGAGATGATTCCCCACCTCTGACCAACTTCAGAATTGTTTGCCGCTGGAGCCAGTGGCCTGATAGGGTTTTCCTGTGTATAACTGGTGGGTTCTGGTTTTTTTTTTTTTTTTTCTTTTTTGGTTCAAGTTAGATTTTATTCCTCTTCTATGTATTTATAGATATAAGCATGGAAATAATTCATTCCTATAAATACATCTGTGTGAAGGGAAGAAGTTTTTTTCCGTTTTATTTTAAAATTTTATTTATTTTTAAAAATTTTGAAATTTAAGTTTATTTTGTTATTCAGCAGGATTATTATTAGTTATCTATTTTATGCATATACATGTATACAGGACAATCCCAATCTCCCGACTCATCCCACCACCAACAACCCATGGCTTCCCCCCTCTTGGTGTCCATACGTTTGTTCTCTACCTCTGTGTCTCTATTTCTGCCCTGCAAGCCGGGTCATCTGTACCATTTTTCTAGGTTCCACATATATGCATTAATATACAATATTTGTTTTTCTCCTTCTGACTTACTACACTCTGCATGACAGTCTCTAGATCCGTCGACGTCTCCACAGATGACCCAGTTTCGTTCCTTTTTATGGCTGAGTAATATTCCGTTTTATATATGGACCACATCATTATCCGTTCGTCTGTCTGTGGGCATTTAGGTTGCTTCCATTACCTGGGTATGGTAAATAGTGCTGCAATGAACATTGTGGTGAATGTGTCTTTTTGATTTATGGTTTTCTCTGGCTATATGCCCAGAAGTGGGATTGCTGGATCCTATGGTAATTCTATTTTTAGTTTTTTAAGGAACCTCCATGCTGTTCTCCATAGTGACTGTATCAATTTACATTCCCACCAATAGTGGAAGAGGGTTCCTTTGGTCCACACCCTCCCCAGCATTTGTTGTTTGTACATTTTCTGATGATGCCCATTCTAACGGGTGTGAGGTGATACCTCACTGTAGTTTTGATGTGCATTTCTCTGATGATGAGTGATGTTGAGCAGCTTTTCATGTGCGTCTTGGCCATCTCTGTGTCTTCTTTGAAGAAACGTCTATTTAGATCTTCTGCCCATTTTTGTATTGGGTTGTTTGTTTTTTTTAATATTAAGCTGCATGAGCTGTTATATATATTGGAGATTAAACCTTTGTCCGTGGATTCGTTTGCAAATATTTTCTCCCATTCTGAGGGTTGCCTTTTTCCATTCCCTTTTTCTTTAACAAAGAAAGAAAGAAAGCAAAAGAAGCAGAACCCTAATGTGCAGAACAAATATGCAGAACAAAATATGCCTCTTGAAAGTGTCGTTTTGAAATATGGACGTCTTTTGAATTTTTTGGTCGATATATGACCCCAGGATTTGTTTTCAGGGCAGGTGTCATTTACAGGCCTGTAATGATTTTGAATATCAACTGACCATTAGCGCTGGGATTAAAGGTGCTGTTGTGTGAAACGGCCACAAGGGGGCAGCAGTTCTCCCTTACCAAATCTGGTTACTAGGGCAGCAGAGCCTCAGTGGAAGTCGTGTTCTAGGTTGTAATTTAGAATGGAATGTGCCAGGAGAAGGCCCCTTAAGTTTGTCTCACTACTTCTTGTTCGTTTTTTTAATTTAATTTTTTTATTTTTTTTTTATCACAGCGTGTTTGATTACAATGTTTGGCTTGTTGCAGGTGTGCAAGATGTGGTTCTTTTACACATATACATATGTCTGTTCTTGCTGGGATCCTTTTCCCATATACGTTATGACAGAATGTTGAGTAGTCTTCTCTTGGTATTCTGTAGGTCTTTGGTGATTATATATTTCACCTGTGTTTGTATATGTCTGTTAACCCCAATCTCGTAATGTATCCAATCCTCACACCTTTCCGTTGGTGAACCATAAGATTCTTTAATGAATCTGGGATTGCCCTTCTCTGTGGAAATATCTTCACTGGTATCAATTTTTAGGTAACACCTATAAGTGATATCATACGATACGCGTCTTTCTCTTTCTGACTTACTACAAGTCACGTGATCACCTCTAGACTCATCTACGGTGCTGCAAATGGCATTGTGTCCTTTTCTTCCTTGGCTCATATTCTGTCTGTACATGTACCAGTTCTTCTTTGTCCACTCATCTGTTGATGGACTTTTTGGTTGCTTCCACGTCATGGCTATTGTAATGCTGTGGCAATGCACGTTTGCCTGCCTGTGTCTTTCCAATTCTGTCTTCTTAGGTTATAGGCCCAGGAGTGGGCCTGCTGGATCATATGGTAGCGGAATGTTTACCTTGTAGAGGCACCTCCAGTCTGTTCTCATTAGTGGCTCTTACCAGGTTACGTCCCGCTTAAAGTTGAGGGTATGCACTTCTCCACAACACCTTCAGCATTTTTTGTTTGTAGTTTTTTTGCTGATGTGTGTTCTGACTAGTGTGAGCCGATACCACTTTGTGGCTGGATTTGCATGCGTCTCATAATCCCTTGAAATTGTGCTTTCTGGCATGTCCTCCTTTTCTTCAACTGTGAGTACAGCTTACCTCTTCAAATTGTCTTCGTGAAGTGTGTGTGACATTTAGAAATATTTTGGCCATTACCTCCCCCAAGACGTTTTGAGGGCAGGTTTCATTTACAGCCCACCAGTACTTCTGCCTATGAAGTGACCCTTAGCACAGGTCTTAAAGCTGCTGTTGCAGGTAACGGCCAGAGGGCGGCAGCATTTCTGCTTTTCCCCACCTGGGAACTAGGGAAACAGACCATCCGGGCAGTGGTGTTCCTCGGTTATATATTAGAGTGGAATGTGCCCCCAAAAGCTGATGTCTCCTTACTTATGTTTGTTTTATAAATTGTATTTATATATATTTTTTATTGGAGTCATATTCCATTGTGTACATGGACCACTTCTTCTTTGTGCATTCCTCTGATGATGGACATTTTCGTAGCTTCCAAGTGTTGGCTATGGTAAATATTGCTGGAGTGGAGGATTGCCAGCCTGTGTTTTTTTTTGTTTTTTTTTTTGCGGTACGTGGGCCTCTCACTGCGGTGGACCCTCCCATTGCAGAGCACAGGCTCCGGACGCGCAGGCCCAGCAGCCCTAGCTCACGGGACAAGCCGCTCCGCGGCACGTGGGTTCTTCCCGACCCGGAGCATGAACGCGTGTCCCCTGCATTGGCAGGCGGGCTCTCAACCACTGCGCCACCAGTGAAGCCCAGCCTGTGTTTCTTTGATTCTCATCCCCTCAGGCGATAGGCCCAGCAGTGGGTATGCTTGATTGAATGGTAGCTCAGTATTTACCTTTACAAGGCACCTCATTTTTGTTTTCATTACTGGCTCTTACCATGTCCCACTTTGGACCAAGGGTAGGCATTTCTCTAAAACCCCTTCAGCATTTACTTTTTGCAGAATTCTTGCTGATGGCCATTCTGACTGGTGTGAGCGGATAGGTTTTTGTAATTTGGATTTGCATATCTTTAATTATTCCTAATGTTCAGCATTTTTCCATGCCGTTTTAAATTTCTTTTTTTTTGCCATTACACTATGCTTTTATTAGAAAAAAAAATATATATATATATGTATTGGGGAACATTAAATATCTTGGATGTGCTAATGAGAAAATCATTTTCTCTACATGGACTGAATTTTTACTTGGAGACATGTTTTCCTACTAAAGGGAAGACTAAAGAAGGATTTTACTGTCGACCAGGCAAGACACCTCCCCAAAGATGACAATGCCTTGGACAGTGTTTATGGCGGGCTGGGGCACCTGGAATCCTTGGCCCATACTGGCAGGTACTAACTGGAAACACACTCTTCCTGGGGGACAAGGATGGGAGGCACCTTAGGCCCAGCTGCTCATCGTCGAACCTTACACTTTTCAAACTATGTTGGTGTCTGACTTCCCTTTCCCTGACAGAACAACTCTGGCCCTTGGAGGTGGCTTTATGACTGCAGGCTGTAGAACCCATCATTCTCCCTTGCTCTGGGTAGGAGGTAAGCCTATGGTAGCAGAAACCCCCACATACTGGGACTTGGAATTCCAGTCTGTGCTCATTTAACTCTGTGGCATGAAGTCCATGGTGAATTGCTCTTTTGTCTTCTACGATCTGTCCAACAGCTGTCATGAGTGCCTGACCCTCAGCAGTCTCACTCTTCAAGATTGATCTGCTTTTGACTGATCCGTGACTCCGGGCAGTGGCTGATATGGGCTTTTATTTTTCTTTGCAGAGCATCTCGACCATTGACTTTTTTATTGGGGAAAATCCACTTTAAAAATAGCCTCATCCTTTTTCTGAAGAGGCTTTCTGGAGGGCTATATTTCTTCTCTGGCATGAGCTGGAGACATCTGCTCCCAATAGAGTCTGTTATGCCCCTGACCTGGGCAGGGCGGCTCATACTTCCAGCTTGAGGGGTCCCTCATTCTTTAAACCTCTCTTCGTGCTCTCCTGGCTTATGCCTCCTACGGTCCTCTCTTTTGTAAGTAGGGGCAATCATCTTGCTCTGGCTCTTCCATGAGTCTTGGAGTTTTGAAGTTTGGGGCTCCTGCTGCCCTAGGTTGCTCCTTTGGCCTTCCATAAGGCCACTTGGCTCCTGGGAAGCTAACGTGTCTCTGGTGGGGACTCTCTGGGGATGGCACTGAGGCACCTGAGAAGCCAAGTTGTCTGCAGCAAGGAACCTGTGTTTGGGAAAGTCCTGAAGCTGGTTGTCTGACTGTACCTTTACTTTGGAGTTAAACTCACTAGCAACCTCCATGTTAAGGCATGGCTCACCTAGATGTTGGAAAACAGACATTCTAGGTAGTAGGAAACTTTTACTGGCCCCTGGCACCTCTAAACTCCTCATAGGTACATCTGTGGTTTGGGATTTTGTCAACACTTTGGTTTCCAAGATAACACTAGACTGTGGTTGAAGAGCAGGAGACTCCTTGTCCTCCACAGCCTCCCTGGCCTCTTCACCTCTCAAAGATTGGGATACTAAGTTCACCTCCATCACTGTTACCCTATGGCAGGGGCCTCCTGAGGCCTGACCACCACTCTCCTCTCTTGGCTCGTTCCTGACCATTGCTGAACTTGGACCTGGCTCTAGGCTGTCCCTCTTGACCCATTCCACAGTCTCACTCTTCCAGGTTCTGCCCACAAGGCTGAGTGTGAGGGACTGAGAAGGTGGCCTGCCCTGCTGTGCAGTCAGAGAAGCCTTTGAGGGCCCATGGTAGTCACCAGGTGGAATCGCTCCCAGGGCACTCTGGATTTCCTTACACACAGTGGAGGGGACAAGGAGAGGCCTCTTCAGGGCAGGAACGGACTCTTCTGTTCTCACCTTCTCTCCTGAATGAGCCTGAGGAGGTTTCTCCGGGAACTCAGCAAACGTGACTGTTGAGTGGGACCCAGATACACAGGTGGCTGAAGGGGACGAGGCTAACCGCAGGGTGGTGGAGGGTTGGAACTTTGTCGACTTCAAGAGATTGATGGGCTTGAGGACCTTGAGGGGTAGGGTCCACCCGTGCTTTACCCAAAACCTTGTAATATGTGCTTCCAGCACCTCTCGAGTGTCTTGAACCAGGAAGGAAACCCTACAGGAGGTGTTCCTGCAGGGTTCCCAACCCTTCAAGCAGTATCCTCCACAGGCTCCAGCAGGCACTGCTTTGCACATCTCACCAGGAGGGTCTTGACATGAGAGCTGATGAAAGTCGCCCTTGCCAGGAAGCCTCCCCAGGCAGCTCCGCAGAGGTGAAGCCAGGTTGTGAGTCCCCTCCAGTTCTTCCAGGCAATCTCTGCAAGCTTTCAAAGATCGACTTTTCTTCCTACTCCTGCTCCTCCCCTTCAGCTCTACTTGATGCTTCCTGATGTTTCTAGGTCTCCTAGGTGGTGCTAAGAATGGATTACTCTGGAAGCAGGGGAGTAACACGAGGAAGAGCCCCAGTCCACACAGGAAGCCAAGGATGATATCAATCACCCAGGAAGTTGGGCTGGATCTCAGCCAGATAGCAACAGTGTTTTTCAAAGAAAAGAGATTCTCCGTCTTCTGAACTGCATTGCCGCCCTCAGGCAACAGAGCCCTGGGAGTTCACTTGATGGCAGAACCCCAGGCCTGCATCACAGAGCTGTGGCCTTGTCACAAAGGGCTCCTGAGTGTGGGGGAGGGGCACTAAGAGCAATAGGCTGAATCACTGCCCCTCCTTCCCGTCCAGACCTTTATCCAGCTTTATCCCGAGAGAGCTGCGGAGAGCCACAGCGGCGGACAGGTGGCGGCGCCGGGGCTGGGCGCCGGTGGGGCCGCCCGGACGGCCCCCGGGCCCGCAGCGGAGTCTGGGTCCGGGCCAGCCACCCCCGGAGCGTCGGGTGTGCCGCTGCCTTCCAGGGCCGCCTTCGGGCCGCATGGAGCGGCCCCTCTGGCGCTCTGTGGTGGTGGTGGTGGAGGGGGGGCGGAGGAGGTGGGGCCTGCAGCGGTGGCCGGCGGGGGGCGGAGCTGGCGGCCACCGCCGCGGGCGACTAAAGGAGAAGGCGGAGCCGCAGCGGGAGGCCAAAAGCCTACAGCACCCGGTATTCCCAGGCGGTCTCCCATCCAAGTACTAACCAGGCCCGACCCTGCTTAGCTTCCGAGATCAGACGAGATCGGGCGCGTTCAGGGTGGTATGGCCGTAGACGGGGGCGGGGACCGCGGGCTGCCTCTTGAGGCCCAGCTTCGCTTGTCCTTGCGCCTTACCGCCGTCCCCGCGGCCAGCCCGCCCCGGCAGCGCCCCGCCGCCCGCCCAGGCAGGGCAACGGAGGCCTCGGGTACCGGGGCGTGGCGGAGGGGCCGTTTTAAACTTCTGGTACAGAAAAACAGAAAAAAAACGGAGAGTACAATTAACCTCTTGAAATTGTCCTCTTGCGTGCTTGCCCTCTTTAGAAGTTTTGGGTCCATTTTCGACCCCAGGGTTGTTTTTCAGGGCAGGTGCCATTTACAGGCTGCAATGAGTGTGAATATTTAGCGACCATGAGCACTGGGTTTAAAGCTGCTGTTGTGGCAAACGGCCACAAGGCGGCAGCATTTCTCCATTCCCAAATCTGGTTACGAGGGCAGCAGAGCCTTTCGGGGACCAATGGAATACAGAAGAAGGCATCACTGAAGTCTAATACGGAATACCGTGTCCTGGTGGATGGTAGAATGACCAGCAGGGTGTAGGAATTAGGAACTACCGGATGTATATCCTCGGTGGCTTCACTGACTGTCCCGACATCGTTTACCAGGTCCCCAGCAGCCCACGGGGCTCTCGTGGTCAGGGCAATCCCAGGATATGGAGCTCACCTGGGCAGGCCCCCCCTCCCCAGCAGCCCATGGCGCTCTCGTGGTCAGGCCCCTCCCAGGATACGGAGCTGCCCTGGGCAGGTACCCCGGCAGGGCTGGGCACACAGGTACCGTGCACGTAGCCCTCATTGCAGAGCAGCCCAGATCACCTGTCACTCAGAGCTGACACAGAGCACCTCAGAGCAGGACTTGAGCTAACAAACAGCAGCTCCGACGGGTCTGTGACCCTGGGCATCACTCTGTGCGGCCTCCCTCTGCCTGGTCTTCCAGAGGCTTCCACCGCAGCCGGGGCACCAGGCCTCTGTCTCCACCCATCACCCCTGCTCTCCCTGACTCCTGGGTTCCTCTCATTAGGAGAGGGTCTTCTTGAAGTTGTCTCCCACTCATGGGCCAGATAAAAGGATTAGAAAACAAGCCGGAGCTGCAGCCCCTTGTCTATCCAGACTCTCAGGAGCCCACACCTGTTCCTTGGACCTGGCCGGTTCAGCGAGGTCCATTTTCTGCACTGTGAGTCCCTGAGGGGTGAGGATGGGCTGACCTGGGCAGCCTGACCCTGCCGGCCAGCCCTCCCCAGGTGTGCCTGGGTTGAGGTCCATATAAACACGGCTCCAGGCAGCAAGAGCCCCTGCAGCTGTGCCTGACGCCATATTCTCTGCCCCGTCAGCAGTCTCGGGGCTGTGCTGGTGGGAGGGAGTGAGGGGCCACGGCTCTGTGGGTGGCCCGGTGTGAGTGGGGCTCTGCTGGACTTTCTGCAGGAGTTGCCGGGCTGCCACCTGCTAAAGAAGAGGATGTGTCACCCATACCTTCCGTTGGAATTTCTCCCCGGGCAGAGGTGAGGAAGGAAAAAAGCAGTGGGGGCCGGGACAGGAGGAGTATCTCAGGCAGGGAAATGGAAAGCTTCCAGAAGAGCGCCCGGGGCCAGGACCATCCTGGCTGGCCTGCAGGCACCAAGTCGGCCTGCGTGCTGTCGCTGGTGTGGCTCCACGGCCCTTCCTCTAGGCTTTCAAGTCCTTGGACATATTCAGGTGTTTTACCTGGGAAGGGTGGGAACAGTTCAGCAGCAGCTGGCCTGGGGCTCGGCTCACGTTTACTCACAGACGCCTCGGCACGGTCCCCCAGCTTTGCAATGAGGACGCTCCTTGCGGGGGTGGGGGGGCTGCTGGCTGCATGGGAGATGATTCCCCACCTCTGACCAACTTCAGAATTGTTTGCCGCTGGAGCCAGTGGCCTGATAGGGTTTTCCTGTGTATAACTGGTGGGTTCTGGTTTTTTTTTTTTTTTTCTTTTTTGGTTCAAGTTAGATTTTATTCCTCTTCTATGTATTTATAGATATAAGCATGGAAATAATTCATTCCTATAAATACATCTGTGTGAAGGGAAGAAGTTTTTTTCCGTTTTATTTTAAAGTTTTATTTATTTTTAAAAATTTTGAAATTTAAGTTTATTTTGTTATTCAGCAGGATTATTATTAGTTATCTATTTTATGCATATACATGTATACAGGACAATCCCAATCTCCCGACTCATCCCACCACCAACAACCCATGGCTTCCCCCCTCTTGGTGTCCATACGTTTGTTCTCTACCTCTGTGTCTCTATTTCTGCCCTGCAAGCCGGGTCATCTGTACCATTTTTCTAGGTTCCACATATATGCATTAATATACAATATTTGTTTTTCTCCTTCTGACTTACTACACTCTGCATGACAGTCTCTAGATCCGTCGACGTCTCCACAGATGACCCAGTTTCGTTCCTTTTTATGGCTGAGTAATATTCCGTTTTATATATGGACCACATCATTATCCGTTCGTCTGTCTGTGGGCATTTAGGTTGCTTCCATTACCTGGGTATGGTAAATAGTGCTGCAATGAACATTGTGGTGAATGTGTCTTTTTGATTTATGGTTTTCTCTGGCTATATGCCCAGAAGTGGGATTGCTGGATCCTATGGTAATTCTATTTTTAGTTTTTTAAGGAACCTCCATGCTGTTCTCCATAGTGACTGTATCAATTTACATTCCCACCAATAGTGGAAGAGGGTTCCTTTGGTCCACACCCTCCCCAGCATTTGTTGTTTGTACAATGTCTGATGATGCCCATTCTAACGGGTGTGAGGTGATACCTCACTGTAGTTTTGATGTGCATTTCTCTGATGATGAGTGATGTTGAGCAGCTTTTCATGTGCGTCTTGGCCATCTCTGTGTCTTCTTTGAAGAAACGTCTATTTAGATCTTCTGCCCATTTTTGTATTGGGTTGTTTGTTTTTTTTAATATTAAGCTGCATGAGCTGTTATATATATTGGAGATTAAACCTTTGTCCGTGGATTCGTTTGCAAATATTTTCTCCCATTCTGAGGGTTGCCTTTTTCCATTCCCTTTTTCTTTAACAAAGAAAGAAAGAAAGCAAAAGAAGCAGAACCCTAATGTGCAGAACAAATATGCAGAACAAAATATGCCTCTTGAAAGTGTCGTTTTGAAATATGGACGTCTTTTGAATTTTTTGGTCGATATATGACCCCAGGATTTGTTTTCAGGGCAGGTGTCATTTACAGGCCTGTAATGATTTTGAATATCAACTGACCATTAGCGCTGGGATTAAAGGTGCTGTTGTGTGAAACGGCCACAAGGGGGCAGCAGTTCTCCCTTACCAAATCTGGTTACTAGGGCAGCAGAGCCTCAGTGGAAGTCGTGTTCTAGGTTGTAATTTAGAATGGAATGTGCCAGGAGAAGGCCCCTTAAGTTTGTCTCACTACTTCTTGTTCGTTTTTTTAATTTAATTTTTTTATTTTTTTTTTATCACAGCGTGTTTGATTACAATGTTTGGCTTGTTGCAGGTGTGCAAGATGTGGTTCTTTTACACATATACATATGTCTGTTCTTGCTGGGATCCTTTTCCCATATACGTTATGACAGAATGTTGAGTAGTCTTCTCTTGGTATTCTGTAGGTCTTTGGTGATTATATATTTCACCTGTGTTTGTATATGTCTGTTAACCCCAATCTCGTAATGTATCCAATCCTCACACCTTTCCGTTGGTGAACCATAAGATTCTTTAATGAATCTGGGATTGCCCTTCTCTGTGGAAATATCTTCACTGGTATCAATTTTTAGGTAACACCTATAAGTGATATCATACGATACGCGTCTTTCTCTTTCTGACTTACTACAAGTCACGTGATCACCTCTAGACTCATCTACGGTGCTGCAAATGGCATTGTGTCCTTTTCTTCCTTGGCTCATATTCTGTCTGTACATGTACCAGTTCTTCTTTGTCCACTCATCTGTTGATGGACTTTTTGGTTGCTTCCACGTCATGGCTATTGTAATGCTGCGGCAATGCACGTTTGCCTGCCTGTGTCTTTCCAATTCTGTCTTCTTAGGTTATAGGCCCAGGAGTGGGCCTGCTGGATCATATGGTAGCGGAATGTTTACCTTGTAGAGGCACCTCCAGTCTGTTCTCATTAGTGGCTCTTACCAGGTTACGTCCCGCTTAAAGTTGAGGGTATGCACTTCTCCACAACACCTTCAGCATTTTTTGTTTGTAGTTTTTTTGCTGATGTGTGTTCTGACTAGTGTGAGCCGATACCACTTTGTGGCTGGATTTGCATGCGTCTCATAATCCCTTGAAATTGTGCTTTCTGGCATGTCCTTCTTTTCTTCAACTGTGAGTACAGCTTACCTCTTCAAATTGTCTTCGTGAAGTGTGTGTGACATTTAGAAATATTTTGGCCATTACCTCCCCCAAGACGTTTTGAGGGCAGGTTTCATTTACAGCCCACAAGTACTTCTGCCTATGAAGTGACCCTTAGCACAGGTCTTAAAGCTGCTGTTGCAGGTAACGGCCAGAGGGCGGCAGCATTTCTGCTTTTCCCCACCTGGGAACTAGGGAAACAGACCATCCGGGCAGTGGTGTTCCTCGGTTATATATTAGAGTGGAATGTGCCCCCAAAAGCTGATGTCTCCTTACTTATGTTTGTTTTATAAATTGTATTTATATATATTTTTTATTGGAGTCATATTCCATTGTGTACATGGACCACTTCTTCTTTGTGCATTCCTCTGATGATGGACATTTTCGTAGCTTCCAAGTGTTGGCTATGGTAAATATTGCTGGAGTGGAGGATTGCCAGCCTGTGTATTTTTTTTTTTTTTGCGGTACGTGGGCCTCTCACTGCGGTGGACCCCCCCATTGCAGAGCACAGGCTCCGGACGCGCAGGCCCAGCAGCCCTAGCTCACGGGACAAGCCGCTCCGCGGCACGTGGGATCTTCCCGACCCGGAGCATGAACGCGTGTCCCCTGCATTGGCAGGCGGGCTCTCAACCACTGCGCCACCGGTGAAGCCCAGCCTGTGTTTCTTTGATTCTCATCCCCTCAGGCGATAGGCCCAGCAGTGGGTATGCTTGATTGAATGGTAGCTCAGTATTTACCTTTACAAGGCACCTCATTTTTGTTTTCATTACTGGCTCTTACCATGTCCCACTTTGGACCAAGGGTAGGCATTTCTCTAAAACCCCTTCAGCATTTACTTTTTGCAGAATTCTTGCTGATGGCCATTCTGACTGGTGTGAGCGGATAGGTTTTTGTAATTTGGATTTGCATATCTTTAATTATTCCTAATGTTCAGCATTTTTCCATGCCGTTTTAAGTTTCTTTTTTTTGCCATTACACTATGCTTTTATTAGAAAAAAATATATATATATATGTATTGGGGAACATTAAATATCTTGGATGTGCTAATGAGAAAATCATTTTCTCTACATGGACTGAATTTTTACTTGGAGACATGTTTTCCTACTAAAGGGAAGACTAAAGAAGGATTTTACTGTCGACCAGGCAAGACACCTCCCCAAAGATGACAATGCCTTGGACAGTGTTTATGGCGGGCTGGGGCACCTGGAATCCTTGGCCCATACTGGCAGGTACTAACTGGAAACACACTCTTCCTGGGGGACAAGGATGGGAGGCACCTTAGGCCCAGCTGCTCATCGTCGAACCTTACACTTTTCAAACTATGTTGGTGTCTGACTTCCCTTTCCCTGACAGAACAACTCTGGCCCTTGGAGGTGGCTTTATGACTGCAGGCTGTAGAACCCATCATTCTCCCTTGCTCTGGGTAGGAGGTAAGCCTATGGTAGCAGAAACCCCCACATACTGGGACTTGGAATTCCAGTCTGTGCTCATTTAACTCTGTGGCATGAAGTCCATGGTGAATTGCTCTTTTGTCTTCTACGATCTGTCCAACAGCTGTCATGAGTGCCTGACCCTCAGCAGTCTCACTCTTCAAGATTGATCTGCTTTTGACTGATCCGTGACTCCGGGCAGTGGCTGATATGGGCTTTTTTTTTTCTTTGCAGAGCATCTCGACCATTGACTTTTTTATTGGGGAAAATCCACTTTAAAAATAGCCTCATCCTTTTTCTGAAGAGGCTTTCTGGAGGGCTATATTTCTTCTCTGGCATGAGCTGGAGACATCTGCTCCCAATAGAGTCTGTTATGCCCCTGACCTGGGCAGGGCGGCTCATACTTCCAGCTTGAGGGGTCCCTCATTCTTTAAACCTCTCTTCGTGCTCTCCTGGCTTATGCCTCCTACGGTCCTCTCTTTTGTAAGTAGGGGCAATCATCTTGCTCTGGCTCTTCCATGAGTCTTGGAGTTTTGAAGTTTGGGGCTCCTGCTGCCCTAGGTTGCTCCTTTGGCCTTCCATAAGGCCACTTGGCTCCTGGGAAGCTAACGTGTCTCTGGTGGGGACTCTCTGGGGATGGCACTGAGGCACCTGAGAAGCCAAGTTGTCTGCAGCAAGGAACCTGTGTTTGGGAAAGTCCTGAAGCTGGTTGTCTGACTGTACCTTTACTTTGGAGTTAAACTCACTAGCAACCTCCATGTTAAGGCATGGCTCACCTAGATGTTGGAAAACAGACATTCTAGGTAGTAGGAAACTTTTACTGGCCCCTGGCACCTCTAAACTCCTCATAGGTACATCTGTGGTTTGGGATTTTGTCAACACTTTGGTTTCCAAGATAACACTAGACTGTGGTTGAAGAGCAGGAGACTCCTTGTCCTCCACAGCCTCCCTGGCCTCTTCACCTCTCAAAGATTGGGATCCTAAGTTCACCTCCATCACTGTTACCCTATGGCAGGGGCCTCCTGAGGCCTGACCACCACTCTCCTCTCTTGGCTCGTTCCTGACCATTGCTGAACTTGGACCTGGCTCTAGGCTGTCCCTCTTGACCCACTCCACAGTCTCACTCTTCCAGGTTCTGCCCACAAGGCTGAGTGTGAGGGACTGAGAAGGTGGCCTGCCCTGCTGTGCAGTCAGAGAAGCCTTTGAGGGCCCATGGTAGTCACCAGGTGGAATCGCTCCCAGGGCACTCTGGATTTCCTTACACACAGTGGAGGGGACAAGGAGAGGCCTCTTCAGGGCAGGAACGGACTCTTCTGTTCTCACCTTCTCTCCTGAATGAGCCTGAGGAGGTTTCTCCGGGAACTCAGCAAACGTGACTGTTGAGTGGGACCCAGATACACAGGTGGCTGAAGGGGACGAGGCTAACCGCAGGGTGGTGGAGGGTTGGAACTTTGTCGACTTCAAGAGATTGATGGGCTTGAGGACCTTGAGGGGTAGGGTCCACCCGTGCTTTACCCAAAACCTTGTAATATGTGCTTCCAGCACCTCTCGAGTGTCTTGAACCAGGAAGGAAACCCTACAGGAGGTGTTCCTGCAGGGTTCCCAACCCTTCAAGCAGTATCCTCCACAGGCTCCAGCAGGCACTGCTTTGCACATCTCACCAGGAGGGTCTTGACATGAGAGCTGATGAAAGTCGCCCTTGCCAGGAAGCCTCCCCAGGCAGCTCCGCAGAGGTGAAGCCAGGTTGTGAGTCCCCTCCAGTTCTTCCAGGCAATCTCTGCAAGCTTTCAAAGATCGACTTTTCTTCCTACTCCTGCTCCTCCCCTTCAGCTCTACTTGATGCTTCCTGATGTTTCTAGGTCTCCTAGGTGGTGCTAAGAATGGATTACTCTGGAAGCAGGGGAGTAACACGAGGAAAAGCCCCAGTCCACACAGGAAGCCAAGGATGATATCAATCACCCAGGAAGTTGGGCTGGATCTCAGCCAGATAGCAACAGTGTTTTTCAAAGAAAAGAGATTCTCCGTCTTCTGAACTGCATTGCCGCCCTCAGGCAACAGAGCCCTGGGAGTTCACTTGATGGCAGAACCCCAGGCCTGCATCACAGAGCTGTGGCCTTGTCACAAAGGGCTCCTGAGTGTGGGGGAGGGGCACTAAGAGCAATAGGCTGAATCACTGCCCCTCCTTCCCGTCCAGACCTTTATCCAGCTTTATCCCGAGAGAGCTGCGGAGAGCCACAGCGGCGGACAGGTGGCGGCGCCGGGGCTGGGCGCCGGTGGGGCCGCCCGGACGGCCCCCGGGCCCGCAGCGGAGTCTGGGTCCGGGCCAGCCACCCCCGGAGCGTCGGGTGTGCCGCTGCCTTCCAGGGCCGCCTTCGGGCCGCATGGAGCGGCCCCTCTGGCGCTCTGTGGTGGTGGTGGTGGAGGGGGGGCGGAGGAGGTGGGGCCTGCAGCGGTGGCCGGCGGGGGGCGGAGCTGGCGGCCACCGCCGCGGGCGACTAAAGGAGAAGGCGGAGCCGCAGCGGGAGGCCAAAAGCCTACAGCACCCGGTATTCCCAGGCGGTCTCCCATCCAAGTACTAACCAGGCCCGACCCTGCTTAGCTTCTGAGATCAGACGAGATCGGGCGCGTTCAGGGTGGTATGGCCGTAGACGGGGGCGGGGACCGCGGGCTGCCTCTTGAGGCCCAGCTTCGCTTGTCCTTGCGCCTTACCGCCGTCCCCGCGGCCAGCCCGCCCCGGCAGCGCCCCGCCGCCCGCCCAGGCAGGGCAACGGAGGCCTCGGGTACCGGGGCGTGGCGGAGGGGCCGTTTTAAACTTCTGGTACAGAAAAACAGAAAAAAAACGGAGAGTACAATTAACCTCTTGAAATTGTCCTCTTGCGTGCTTGCCCTCTTTAGAAGTTTTGGGTCCATTTTCGACCCCAGGGTTGTTTTTCAGGGCAGGTGCCATTTACAGGCTGCAATGAGTGTGAATATTTAGCGACCATGAGCACTGGGTTTAAAGCTGCTGTTGTGGCAAACGGCCACAAGGCGGCAGCATTTCTCCATTCCCAAATCTGGTTACGAGGGCAGCAGAGCCTTTCGGGGACCAATGGAATACAGAAGAAGGCATCACTGAAGTCTAATACGGAATACCGTGTCCTGGTGGATGGTAGAATGACCAGCAGGGTGTAGGAATTAGGAACTACCGGATGTATATCCTCGGTGGCTTCACTGACTGTCCCGACATCGTTTACCAGGTCCCCAGCAGCCCACGGGGCTCTCGTGGTCAGGGCAATCCCAGGATATGGAGCTCACCTGGGCAGGCCCCCCCTCCCCAGCAGCCCATGGCGCTCTCGTGGTCAGGCCCCTCCCAGGATACGGAGCTGCCCTGGGCAGGTACCCCGGCAGGGCTGGGCACACAGGTACCGTGCACGTAGCCCTCATTGCAGAGCAGCCCAGATCACCTGTCACTCAGAGCTGACACAGAGCACCTCAGAGCAGGACTTGAGCTAACAAACAGCAGCTCCGACGGGTCTGTGACCCTGGGCATCACTCTGTGCGGCCTCCCTCTGCCTGGTCTTCCAGAGGCTTCCACCGCAGCCGGGGCACCAGGCCTCTGTCTCCACCCATCACCCCTGCTCTCCCTGACTCCTGGGTTCCTCTCATTAGGAGAGGGTCTTCTTGAAGTTGTCTCCCACTCATGGGCCAGATAAAAGGATTAGAAAACAAGCCGGAGCTGCAGCCCCTTGTCTATCCAGACTCTCAGGAGCCCACACCTGTTCCTTGGACCTGGCCGGTTCAGCGAGGTCCATTTTCTGCACTGTGAGTCCCTGAGGGGTGAGGATGGGCTGACCTGGGCAGCCTGACCCTGCCGGCCAGCCCTCCCCAGGTGTGCCTGGGTTGAGGTCCATATAAACACGGCTCCAGGCAGCAAGAGCCCCTGCAGCTGTGCCTGACGCCATATTCTCTGCCCCGTCAGCAGTCTCGGGGCTGTGCTGGTGGGAGGGAGTGAGGGGCCACGGCTCTGTGGGTGGCCCGGTGTGAGTGGGGCTCCGCTGGACTTTCTGCAGGAGTTGCCGGGCTGCCACCTGCTAAAGAAGAGGATGTGTCACCCATACCTTCCGTTGGAATTTCTCCCCGGGCAGAGGTGAGGAAGGAAAAAAGCAGTGGGGGCCGGGACAGGAGGAGTATCTCAGGCAGGGAAATGGAAAGCTTCCAGAAGAGCGCCCGGGGCCAGGACCATCCTGGCTGGCCTGCAGGCACCAAGTCGGCCTGCGTGCTGTCGCTGCTGTGGCTCCACGGCCCTTCCTCTAGGCTTTCAAGTCCTTGGACATATTCAGGTGTTTTACCTGGGAAGGGTGGGAACAGTTCAGCAGCAGCTGGCCTGGGGCTCGGCTCACGTTTACTCACAGACGCCTCGGCACGGTCCCCCAGCTTTGCAATGAGGACGCTCCTTGCGGGGGTGGGGGGGCTGCTGGCTGCATGGGAGATGATTCCCCACCTCTGACCAACTTCAGAATTGTTTGCCGCTGGAGCCAGTGGCCTGATAGGGTTTTCCTGTGTATAACTGGTGGGTTCTGGTTTTTTTTTTTTTTTCTTTTTTGGTTCAAGTTAGATTTTATTCCTCTTCTATGTATTTATAGATATAAGCATGGAAATAATTCATTCCTATAAATACATCTGTGTGAAGGGAAGAAGTTTTTTTCCGTTTTATTTTAAAATTTTATTTATTTTTAAAAATTTTGAAATTTAAGTTTATTTTGTTATTCAGCAGGATTATTATTAGTTATCTATTTTATGCATATACATGTATACAGGACAATCCCAATCTCCCGACTCATCCCACCACCAACAACCCATGGCTTCCCCCCTCTTGGTGTCCATACATTTGTTCTCTACCTCTGTGTCTCTATTTCTGCCCTGCAAGCCGGGTCATCTGTACCATTTTTCTAGGTTCCACATATATGCATTAATATACAATATTTGTTTTTCTCCTTCTGACTTACTACACTCTGCATGACAGTCTCTAGATCCGTCGACGTCTCCACAGATGACCCAGTTTCGTTCCTTTTTATGGCTGAGTAATATTCCGTTTTATATATGGACCACATCATTATCCGTTCGTCTGTCTGTGGGCATTTAGGTTGCTTCCATTACCTGGGTATGGTAAATAGTGCTGCAATGAACATTGTGGTGAATGTGTCTTTTTGATTTATGGTTTTCTCTGGCTATATGCCCAGAAGTGGGATTGCTGGATCCTATGGTAATTCTATTTTTAGTTTTTTAAGGAACCTCCATGCTGTTCTCCATAGTGACTGTATCAATTTACATTCCCACCAATAGTGGAAGAGGGTTCCTTTGGTCCACACCCTCCCCAGCATTTGTTGTTTGTACATTTTCTGATGATGCCCATTCTAACGGGTGTGAGGTGATACCTCACTGTAGTTTTGATGTGCATTTCTCTGATGATGAGTGATGTTGAGCAGCTTTTCATGTGCGTCTTGGCCATCTCTGTGTCTTCTTTGAAGAAACGTCTATTTAGATCTTCTGCCCATTTTTGTATTGGGTTGTTTGTTTTTTTTAATATTAAGCTGCATGAGCTGTTATATATATTGGAGATTAAACCTTTGTCCGTGGATTCGTTTGCAAATATTTTCTCCCATTCTGAGGGTTGCCTTTTTCCATTCCCTTTTTCTTTAACAAAGAAAGAAAGAAAGCAAAAGAAGCAGAACCCTAATGTGCAGAACAAATATGCAGAACAAAATATGCCTCTTGAAAGTGTCGTTTTGAAATATGGACGTCTTTTGAATTTTTTGGTCGATATATGACCCCAGGATTTGTTTTCAGGGCAGGTGTCATTTACAGGCCTGTAATGATTTTGAATATCAACTGACCATTAGCGCTGGGATTAAAGGTGCTGTTGTGTGAAACGGCCACAAGGGGGCAGCAGTTCTCCCTTACCAAATCTGGTTACTAGGGCAGCAGAGCCTCAGTGGAAGTCGTGTTCTAGGTTGTAATTTAGAATGGAATGTGCCAGGAGAAGGCCCCTTAAGTTTGTCTCACTACTTCTTGTTCGTTTTTTTAATTTAATTTTTTTATTTTTTTTTTATCACAGCGTGTTTGATTACAATGTTTGGCTTGTTGCAGGTGTGCAAGATGTGGTTCTTTTACACATATACATATGTCTGTTCTTGCTGGGATCCTTTTCCCATATACGTTATGACAGAATGTTGAGTAGTCTTCTCTTGGTATTCTGTAGGTCTTTGGTGATTATATATTTCACCTGTGTTTGTATATGTCTGTTAACCCCAATCTCGTAATGTATCCAATCCTCACACCTTTCCGTTGGTGAACCATAAGATTCTTTAATGAATCTGGGATTGCCCTTCTCTGTGGAAATATCTTCACTGGTATCCATTTTTAGGTAACACCTATAAGTGATATCATACGATACGCGTCTTTCTCTTTCTGACTTACTACAAGTCACGTGATCACCTCTAGACTCATCTACGGTGCTGCAAATGGCATTGTGTCCTTTTCTTCCATGGCTAATATTCTGTCTGTACATGTACCAGTTCTTCTTTGTCCACTCATCTGTTGATGGACTTTTTGGTTGCTTCCACGTCATGGCTATTGTAATGCTGCGGCAATGCACGTTTGCCTGCCTGTGTCTTTCCAATTCTGTCTTCTTAGGTTATAGGCCCAGGAGTGGGCCTGCTGGATCATATGGTAGCGGAATGTTTACCTTGTAGAGGCACCTCCAGTCTGTTCTCATTAGTGGCTCTTACCAGGTTACGTCCCGCTTAAAGTTGAGGGTATGCACTTCTCCACAACACCTTCAGCATTTTTTGTTTGTAGTTTTTTTGCTGATGTGTGTTCTGACTAGTGTGAGCCGATACCACTTTGTGGCTGGATTTGCATGCGTCTCATAATCCCTTGAAATTGTGCTTTCTGGCATGTCCTCCTTTTCTTCAACTGTGAGTACAGCTTACCTCTTCAAATTGTCTTCGTGAAGTGTGTGTGACATTTAGAAATATTTTGGCCATTACCTCCCCCAAGACGTTTTGAGGGCAGGTTTCATTTACAGCCCACCAGTACTTCTGCCTATGAAGTGACCCTTAGCACAGGTCTTAAAGCTGCTGTTGCAGGTAACGGCCAGAGGGCGGCAGCATTTCTGCTTTTCCCCACCTGGGAACTAGGGAAACAGACCATCCGGGCAGTGGTGTTCCTCGGTTATATATTAGAGTGGAATGTGCCCCCAAAAGCTGATGTCTCCTTACTTATGTTTGTTTTATAAATTGTATTTATATATATTTTTTATTGGAGTCATATTCCATTGTGTACATGGACCACTTCTTCTTTGTGCATTCCTCTGATGATGGACATTTTCGTAGCTTCCAAGTGTTGGCTATGGTAAATATTGCTGGAGTGGAGGATTGCCAGCTTGTGTTGTTTTCTTTTTTTTTTTTTTTTGCGGTACGTGGGCCTCTCACTGCGGTGGACCCCCCCATTGCAGAGCACAGGCTCCGGACGCGCAGGCCCAGCAGCCCTAGCTCACGGGACAAGCCGCTCCGCGGCACGTGGGATCTTCCCGACCCGGAGCATGAACGCGTGTCCCCTGCATTGGCAGGCGGGCTCTCAACCACTGCGCCACCGGTGAAGCCCAGCCTGTGTTTCTTTGATTCTCATCCCCTCAGGCGATAGGCCCAGCAGTGGGTATGCTTGATTGAATGGTAGCTCAGTATTTACCTTTACAAGGCACCTCATTTTTGTTTTCATTACTGGCTCTTACCATGTCCCACTTTGGACCAAGGGTAGGCATTTCTCTAAAACCCCTTCAGCATTTACTTTTTGCAGAATTCTTGCTGATGGCCATTCTGACTGGTGTGAGCGGATAGGTTTTTGTAATTTGGATTTGCATATCTTTAATTATTCCTAATGTTCAGCATTTTTCCATGCCGTTTTAAATTTCTTTTTTTTTGCCATTACACTATGCTTTTATTAGAAAAAAAAAATATATATATATATGTATTGGGGAACATTAAATATCTTGGATGTGCTAATGAGAAAATCATTTTCTCTACATGGACTGAATTTTTACTTGGAGACATGTTTTCCTACTAAAGGGAAGACTAAAGAAGGATTTTACTGTCGACCAGGCAAGACACCTCCCCAAAGATGACAATGCCTTGGACAGTGTTTATGGCGGGCTGGGGCACCTGGAATCCTTGGCCCATACTGGCAGGTACTAACTGGAAACACACTCTTCCTGGGGGACAAGGATGGGAGGCACCTTAGGCCCAGCTGCTCATCGTCGAACCTTACACTTTTCAAACTATGTTGGTGTCTGACTTCCCTTTCCCTGACAGAACAACTCTGGCCCTTGGAGGTGGCTTTATGACTGCAGGCTGTAGAACCCATCATTCTCCCTTGCTCTGGGTAGGAGGTAAGCCTATGGTAGCAGAAACCCCCACATACTGGGACTTGGAATTCCACTCTGTGCTCATTTAACTCTGTGGCATGAAGTCCATGGTGAATTGCTCTTTTGTCTTCTACGATCTGTCCAACAGCTGTCATGAGTGCCTGACCCTCAGCAGTCTCACTCTTCAAGATTGATCTGCTTTTGACTGATCCGTGACTCCGGGCAGTGGCTGATATGGGCTTTTTTTTTTCTTTGCAGAGCATCTCGACCATTGACTTTTTTATTGGGGAAAATCCACTTTAAAAATAGCCTCATCCTTTTTCTGAAGAGGCTTTCTGGAGGGCTATATTTCTTCTCTGGCATGAGCTGGAGACATCTGCTCCCAATAGAGTCTGTTATGCCCCTGACCTGGGCAGGGCGGCTCATACTTCCAGCTTGAGGGGTCCCTCATTCTTTAAACCTCTCTTCGTGCTCTCCTGGCTTATGCCTCCTACGGTCCTCTCTTTTGTAAGTAGGGGCAATCATCTTGCTCTGGCTCTTCCATGAGTCTTGGAGTTTTGAAGTTTGGGGCTCCTGCTGCCCTAGGTTGCTCCTTTGGCCTTCCATAAGGCCACTTGGCTCCTGGGAAGCTAACGTGTCTCTGGTGGGGACTCTCTGGGGATGGCACTGAGGCACCTGAGAAGCCAAGTTGTCTGCAGCAAGGAACCTGTGTTTGGGAAAGTCCTGAAGCTGGTTGTCTGACTGTACCTTTACTTTGGAGTTAAACTCACTAGCAACCTCCATGTTAAGGCATGGCTCACCTAGATGTTGGAAAACAGACATTCTAGGTAGTAGGAAACTTTTACTGGCCCCCGGCACCTCTAAACTCCTCATAGGTACATCTGTGGTTTGGGATTTTGTCAACACTTTGGTTTCCAAGATAACACTAGACTGTGGTTGAAGAGCAGGAGACTCCTTGTCCTCCACAGCCTCCCTGGCCTCTTCACCTCTCAAAGATTGGGATCCTAAGTTCACCTCCATCACTGTTACCCTATGGCAGGGGCCTCCTGAGGCCTGACCACCACTCTCCTCTCTTGGCTCGTTCCTGACCATTGCTGAACTTGGACCTGGCTCTAGGCTGTCCCTCTTGACCCATTCCACAGTCTCACTCTTCCAGGTTCTGCCCACAAGGCTGAGTGTGAGGGACTGAGAAGGTGGCCTGCCCTGCTGTGCAGTCAGAGAAGCCTTTGAGGGCCCATGGTAGTCACCAGGTGGAATCGCTCCCAGGGCACTCTGGATTTCCTTACACACAGTGGAGGGGACAAGGAGAGGCCTCTTCAGGGCAGGAACGGACTCTTCTGTTCTCACCTTCTCTCCTGAATGAGCCTGAGGAGGTTTCTCCGGGAACTCAGCAAACGTGACTGTTGAGTGGGACCCAGATACACAGGTGGCTGAAGGGGACGAGGCTAACCGCAGGGTGGTGGAGGGTTGGAACTTTGTCGACTTCAAGAGATTGATGGGCTTGAGGACCTTGAGGGGTAGGGTCCACCCGTGCTTTACCCAAAACCTTGTAATATGTGCTTCCAGCACCTCTCGAGTGTCTTGAACCAGGAAGGAAACCCTACAGGAGGTGTTCCTGCAGGGTTCCCAACCCTTCAAGCAGTATCCTCCACAGGCTCCAGCAGGCACTGCTTTGCACATCTCACCAGGAGGGTCTTGACATGAGAGCTGATGAAAGTCGCCCTTGCCAGGAAGCCTCCCCAGGCAGCTCCGCAGAGGTGAAGCCAGGTTGTGAGTCCCCTCCAGTTCTTCCAGGCAATCTCTGCAAGCTTTCAAAGATCGACTTTTCTTCCTACTCCTGCTCCTCCCCTTCAGCTCTACTTGATGCTTCCTGATGTTTCTAGGTCTCCTAGGTGGTGCTAAGAATGGATTACTCTGGAAGCAGGGGAGTAACACGAGGAAGAGCCCCAGTCCACACAGGAAGCCAAGGATGATATCAATCACCCAGGAAGTTGGGCTGGATCTCAGCCAGATAGCAACAGTGTTTTTCAAAGAAAAGAGATTCTCCGTCTTCTGAACTGCATTGCCGCCCTCAGGCAACAGAGCCCTGGGAGTTCACTTGATGGCAGAACCCCAGGCCTGCATCACAGAGCTGTGGCCTTGTCACAAAGGGCTCCTGAGTGTGGGGGAGGGGCACTAAGAGCAATAGGCTGAATCACTGCCCCTCCTTCCCGTCCAGACCTTTATCCAGCTTTATCCCGAGAGAGCTGCGGAGAGCCACAGCGGCGGACAGGTGGCGGCGCCGGGGCTGGGCGCCGGTGGGGCCGCCCGGACGGCCCCCGGGCCCGCAGCGGAGTCTGGGTCCGGGCCAGCCACCCCCGGAGCGTCGGGTGTGCCGCTGCCTTCCAGGGCCGCCTTCGGGCCGCATGGAGCGGCCCCTCTGGCGCTCTGTGGTGGTGGTGGTGGAGGGGGGGCGGAGGAGGTGGGGCCTGCAGCGGTGGCCGGCGGGGGGCGGAGCTGGCGGCCACCGCCGCGGGCGACTAAAGGAGAAGGCGGAGCCGCAGCGGGAGGCCAAAAGCCTACAGCACCCGGTATTCCCAGGCGGTCTCCCATCCAAGTACTAACCAGGCCCGACCCTGCTTAGCTTCCGAGATCAGACGAGATCGGGCGCGTTCAGGGTGGTATGGCCGTAGACGGGGGCGGGGACCGCGGGCTGCCTCTTGAGGCCCAGCTTCGCTTGTCCTTGCGCCTTACCGCCGTCCCCGCGGCCAGCCCGCCCCGGCAGCGCCCCGCCGCCCGCCCAGGCAGGGCAACGGAGGCCTCGGGTACCGGGGCGTGGCGGAGGGGCCGTTTTAAACTTCTGGTACAGAAAAACAGAAAAAAAACGGAGAGTACAATTAACCTCTTGAAATTGTCCTCTTGCGTGCTTGCCCTCTTTAGAAGTTTTGGGTCCATTTTCGACCCCAGGGTTGTTTTTCAGGGCAGGTGCCATTTACAGGCTGCAATGAGTGTGAATATTTAGCGACCATGAGCACTGGGTTTAAAGCTGCTGTTGTGGCAAACGGCCACAAGGCGGCAGCATTTCTCCATTCCCAAATCTGGTTACGAGGGCAGCAGAGCCTTTCGGGGACCAATGGAATACAGAAGAAGGCATCACTGAAGTCTAATACGGAATACCGTGTCCTGGTGGATGGTAGAATGACCAGCAGGGTGTAGGAATTAGGAACTACCGGATGTATATCCTCGGTGGCTTCACTGACTGTCCCGACATCGTTTACCAGGTCCCCAGCAGCCCACGGGGCTCTCGTGGTCAGGGCAATCCCAGGATATGGAGCTCACCTGGGCAGGCCCCCCCTCCCCAGCAGCCCATGGCGCTCTCGTGGTCAGGCCCCTCCCAGGATACGGAGCTGCCCTGGGCAGGTACCCCGGCAGGGCTGGGCACACAGGTACCGTGCACGTAGCCCTCATTGCAGAGCAGCCCAGATCACCTGTCACTCAGAGCTGACACAGAGCACCTCAGAGCAGGACTTGAGCTAACAAACAGCAGCTCCGACGGGTCTGTGACCCTGGGCATCACTCTGTGCGGCCTCCCTCTGCCTGGTCTTCCAGAGGCTTCCACCGCAGCCGGGGCACCAGGCCTCTGTCTCCACCCATCACCCCTGCTCTCCCTGACTCCTGGGTTCCTCTCATTAGGAGAGGGTCTTCTTGAAGTTGTCTCCCACTCATGGGCCAGATAAAAGGATTAGAAAACAAGCCGGAGCTGCAGCCCCTTGTCTATCCAGACTCTCAGGAGCCCACACCTGTTCCTTGGACCTGGCCGGTTCAGCGAGGTCCATTTTCTGCACTGTGAGTCCCTGAGGGGTGAGGATGGGCTGACCTGGGCAGCCTGACCCTGCCGGCCAGCCCTCCCCAGGTGTGCCTGGGTTGAGGTCCATATAAACACGGCTCCAGGCAGCAAGAGCCCCTGCAGCTGTGCCTGACGCCATATTCTCTGCCCCGTCAGCAGTCTCGGGGCTGTGCTGGTGGGAGGGAGTGAGGGGCCACGGCTCTGTGGGTGGCCCGGTGTGAGTGGGGCTCTGCTGGACTTTCTGCAGGAGTTGCCGGGCTGCCACCTGCTAAAGAAGAGGATGTGTCACCCATACCTTCCGTTGGAATTTCTCCCCGGGCAGAGGTGAGGAAGGAAAAAAGCAGTGGGGGCCGGGACAGGAGGAGTATCTCAGGCAGGGAAATGGAAAGCTTCCAGAAGAGCGCCCGGGGCCAGGACCATCCTGGCTGGCCTGCAGGCACCAAGTCGGCCTGCGTGCTGTCGCTGGTGTGGCTCCACGGCCCTTCCTCTAGGCTTTCAAGTCCTTGGACATATTCAGGTGTTTTACCTGGGAAGGGTGGGAACAGTTCAGCAGCAGCTGGCCTGGGGCTCGGCTCACGTTTACTCACAGACGCCTCGGCACGGTCCCCCAGCTTTGCAATGAGGACGCTCCTTGCGGGGGTGGGGGGGCTGCTGGCTGCATGGGAGATGATTCCCCACCTCTGACCAACTTCAGAATTGTTTGCCGCTGGAGCCAGTGGCCTGATAGGGTTTTCCTGTGTATAACTGGTGGGTTCTGGTTTTTTTTTTTTTTTTCTTTTTTGGTTCAAGTTAGATTTTATTCCTCTTCTATGTATTTATAGATATAAGCATGGAAATAATTCATTCCTATAAATACATCTGTGTGAAGGGAAGAAGTTTTTTTCCGTTTTATTTTAAAATTTTATTTATTTTTAAAAATTTTGAAATTTAAGTTTATTTTGTTATTCAGCAGGATTATTATTAGTTATCTATTTTATGCATATACATGTATACAGGACAATCCCAATCTCCCGACTCATCCCACCACCAACAACCCATGGCTTCCCCCCTCTTGGTGTCCATACGTTTGTTCTCTACCTCTGTGTCTCTATTTCTGCCCTGCAAGCCGGGTCATCTGTACCATTTTTCTAGGTTCCACATATATGCATTAATATACAATATTTGTTTTTCTCCTTCTGACTTACTACACTCTGCATGACAGTCTCTAGATCCGTCGACGTCTCCACAGATGACCCAGTTTCGTTCCTTTTTATGGCTGAGTAATATTCCGTTTTATATATGGACCACATCATTATCCGTTCGTCTGTCTGTGGGCATTTAGGTTGCTTCCATTACCTGGGTATGGTAAATAGTGCTGCAATGAACATTGTGGTGAATGTGTCTTTTTGATTTATGGTTTTCTCTGGCTATATGCCCAGAAGTGGGATTGCTGGATCCTATGGTAATTCTATTTTTAGTTTTTTAAGGAACCTCCATGCTGTTCTCCATAGTGACTGTATCAATTTACATTCCCACCAATAGTGGAAGAGGGTTCCTTTGGTCCACACCCTCCCCAGCATTTGTTGTTTGTACAATGTCTGATGATGCCCATTCTAACGGGTGTGAGGTGATACCTCACTGTAGTTTTGATGTGCATTTCTCTGATGATGAGTGATGTTGAGCAGCTTTTCATGTGCGTCTTGGCCATCTCTGTGTCTTCTTTGAAGAAACGTCTATTTAGATCTTCTGCCCATTTTTGTATTGGGTTGTTTGTTTTTTTTAATATTAAGCTGCATGAGCTGTTATATATATTGGAGATTAAACCTTTGTCCGTGGATTCGTTTGCAAATATTTTCTCCCATTCTGAGGGTTGCCTTTTTCCATTCCCTTTTTCTTTAACAAAGAAAGAAAGAAAGCAAAAGAAGCAGAACCCTAATGTGCAGAACAAATATGCAGAACAAAATATGCCTCTTGAAAGTGTCGTTTTGAAATATGGACGTCTTTTGAATTTTTTGGTCGATATATGACCCCAGGATTTGTTTTCAGGGCAGGTGTCATTTACAGGCCTGTAATGATTTTGAATATCAACTGACCATTAGCGCTGGGATTAAAGGTGCTGTTGTGTGAAACGGCCACAAGGGGGCAGCAGTTCTCCCTTACCAAATCTGGTTACTAGGGCAGCAGAGCCTCAGTGGAAGTCGTGTTCTAGGTTGTAATTTAGAATGGAATGTGCCAGGAAAAGGCCCCTTAAGTTTGTCTCACTACTTCTTGTTCGTTTTTTTAATTTAATTTTTTTATTTTTTTTTATCACAGCGTGTTTGATTACAATGTTTGGCTTGTTGCAGGTGTGCAAGATGTGGTTCTTTTACACATATACATATGTCTGTTCTTGCTGGGATCCTTTTCCCATATACGTTATGACAGAATGTTGAGTAGTCTTCTCTTGGTATTCTGTAGGTCTTTGGTGATTATATATTTCACCTGTGTTTGTATATGTCTGTTAACCCCAATCTCGTAATGTATCCAATCCTCACACCTTTCCGTTGGTGAACCATAAGATTCTTTAATGAATCTGGGATTGCCCTTCTCTGTGGAAATATCTTCACTGGTATCCATTTTTAGGTAACACCTATAAGTGATATCATACGATACGCGTCTTTCTCTTTCTGACTTACTACAAGTCACGTGATCACCTCTAGACTCATCTACGGTGCTGCAAATGGCATTGTGTCCTTTTCTTCCATGGCTAATATTCTGTCTGTACATGTACCAGTTCTTCTTTGTCCACTCATCTGTTGATGGACTTTTTGGTTGCTTCCACGTCATGGCTATTGTAATGCTGCGGCAATGCACGTTTGCCTGCCTGTGTCTTTCCAATTCTGTCTTCTTAGGTTATAGGCCCAGGAGTGGGCCTGCTGGATCATATGGTAGCGGAATGTTTACCTTGTAGAGGCACCTCCAGTCTGTTCTCATTAGTGGCTCTTACCAGGTTACGTCCCGCTTAAAGTTGAGGTTATGCACTTCTCCACAACACCTTCAGCATTTTTTGTTTGTAGTTTTTTTGCTGATGTGTGTTCTGACTAGTGTGAGCCGATACCACTTTGTGGCTGGATTTGCATGCGTCTCATAATCCCTTGAAATTGTGCTTTCTGGCATGTCCTTCTTTTCTTCAACTGTGAGTACAGCTTACCTCTTCAAATTGTCTTCGTGAAGTGTGTGTGACATTTAGAAATATTTTGGCCATTACCTCCCCCAAGACGTTTTGAGGGCAGGTTTCATTTACAGCCCACCAGTACTTCTGCCTATGAAGTGACCCTTAGCACAGGTCTTAAAGCTGCTGTTGCAGGTAACGGCCAGAGGGCGGCAGCATTTCTGCTTTTCCCCACCTGGGAACTAGGGAAACAGACCATCCGGGCAGTGGTGTTCCTCGGTTATATATTAGAGTGGAATGTGCCCCCAAAAGCTGATGTCTCCTTACTTATGTTTGTTTTATAAATTGTATTTATATATATTTTTTATTGGAGTCATATTCCATTGTGTACATGGACCACTTCTTCTTTGTGCATTCCTCTGATGATGGACATTTTCGTAGCTTCCAAGTGTTGGCTATGGTAAATATTGCTGGAGTGGAGGATTGCCAGCCTGTGTTTTTTTTTTTTTTTTTTTGCGGTACGTGGGCCTCTCACTGCGGTGGACCCCCCCATTGCAGAGCACAGGCTCCGGACGCGCAGGCCCAGCAGCCCTAGCTCACGGGACAAGCCGCTCCGCGGCACGTGGGATCTTCCCGACCCGGAGCATGAATGCGTGTCCCCTGCATTGGCAGGCGGGCTCTCAACCACTGCGCCACCGGTGAAGCCCAGCCTGTGTTTCTTTGATTCTCATCCCCTCAGGCGATAGGCCCAGCAGTGGGTATGCTTGATTGAATGGTAGCTCAGTATTTACCTTTACAAGGCACCTCATTTTTGTTTTCATTACTGGCTCTTACCATGTCCCACTTTGGACCAAGGGTAGGCATTTCTCTAAAACCCCTTCAGCATTTACTTTTTGCAGAATTCTTGCTGATGGCCATTCTGACTGGTGTGAGCGGATAGGTTTTTGTAATTTGGATTTGCATATCTTTAATTATTCCTAATGTTCAGCATTTTTCCATGCCGTTTTAAATTTCTTTTTTTGGCCATTACACTATGCTTTTATTAGAAAAAAAAATATATATATATATGTATTGGGGAACATTAAATATCTTGGATGTGCTAATGAGAAAATCATTTTCTCTACATGGACTGAATTTTTACTTGGAGACATGTTTTCCTACTAAAGGGAAGACTAAAGAAGGATTTTACTGTCGACCAGGCAAGACACCTCCCCAAAGATGACAATGCCTTGGACAGTGTTTATGGCGGGCTGGGGCACCTGGAATCCTTGGCCCATACTGGCAGGTACTAACTGGAAACACACTCTTCCTGGGGGACAAGGATGGGAGGCACCTTAGGCCCAGCTGCTCATCGTCGAACCTTACACTTTTCAAACTATGTTGGTGTCTGACTTCCCTTTCCCTGACAGAACAACTCTGGCCCTTGGAGGTGGCTTTATGACTGCAGGCTGTAGAACCCATCATTCTCCCTTGCTCTGGGTAGGAGGTAAGCCTATGGTAGCAGAAACCCCCACATACTGGGACTTGGAATTCCAGTCTGTGCTCATTTAACTCTGTGGCATGAAGTCCATGGTGAATTGCTCTTTTGTCTTCTACGATCTGTCCAACAGCTGTCATGAGTGCCTGACCCTCAGCAGTCTCACTCTTCAAGATTGATCTGCTTTTGACTGATCCGTGACTCCGGGCAGTGGCTGATATGGGCTTTTTTTTTTCTTTGCAGAGCATCTCGACCATTGACTTTTTTATTGGGGAAAATCCACTTTAAAAATAGCCTCATCCTTTTTCTGAAGAGGCTTTCTGGAGGGCTATATTTCTTCTCTGGCATGAGCTGGAGACATCTGCTCCCAATAGAGTCTGTTATGCCCCTGACCTGGGCAGGGCGGCTCATACTTCCAGCTTGAGGGGTCCCTCATTCTTTAAACCTCTCTTCGTGCTCTCCTGGCTTATGCCTCCTACGGTCCTCTCTTTTGTAAGTAGGGGCAATCATCTTGCTCTGGCTCTTCCATGAGTCTTGGAGTTTTGAAGTTTGGGGCTCCTGCTGCCCTAGGTTGCTCCTTTGGCCTTCCATAAGGCCACTTGGCTCCTGGGAAGCTAACGTGTCTCTGGTGGGGACTCTCTGGGGATGGCACTGAGGCACCTGAGAAGCCAAGTTGTCTGCAGCAAGGAACCTGTGTTTGGGAAAGTCCTGAAGCTGGTTGTCTGACTGTACCTTTACTTTGGAGTTAAACTCACTAGCAACCTCCATGTTAAGGCATGGCTCACCTAGATGTTGGAAAACAGACATCCTAGGTAGTAGGAAACTTTTACTGGCCCCCGGCACCTCTAAACTCCTCATAGGTACATCTGTGGTTTGGGATTTTGTCAACACTTTGGTTTCCAAGATAACACTAGACTGTGGTTGAAGAGCAGGAGACTCCTTGTCCTCCACAGCCTCCCTGGCCTCTTCACCTCTCAAAGATTGGGATCCTAAGTTCACCTCCATCACTGTTACCCTATGGCAGGGGCCTCCTGAGGCCTGACCACCACTCTCCTCTCTTGGCTCGTTCCTGACCATTGCTGAACTTGGACCTGGCTCTAGGCTGTCCCTCTTGACCCACTCCACAGTCTCACTCTTCCAGGTTCTGCCCACAAGGCTGAGTGTGAGGGACTGAGAAGGTGGCCTGCCCTGCTGTGCAGTCAGAGAAGCCTTTGAGGGCCCATGGTAGTCACCAGGTGGAATCGCTCCCAGGGCACTCTGGATTTCCTTACACACAGTGGAGGGGACAAGGAGAGGCCTCTTCAGGGCAGGAACGGACTCTTCTGTTCTCACCTTCTCTCCTGAATGAGCCTGAGGAGGTTTCTCCGGGAACTCAGCAAACGTGACTGTTGAGTGGGACCCAGATACACAGGTGGCTGAAGGGGACGAGGCTAACCGCAGGGTGGTGGAGGGTTGGAACTTTGTCGACTTCAAGAGATTGATGGGCTTGAGGACCTTGAGGGGTAGGGTCCACCCGTGCTTTACCCAAAACCTTGTAATATGTGCTTCCAGCACCTCTCGAGTGTCTTGAACCAGGAAGGAAACCCTACAGGAGGTGTTCCTGCAGGGTTCCCAACCCTTCAAGCAGTATCCTCCACAGGCTCCAGCAGGCACTGCTTTGCACATCTCACCAGGAGGGTCTTGACATGAGAGCTGATGAAAGTCGCCCTTGCCAGGAAGCCTCCCCAGGCAGCTCCGCAGAGGTGAAGCCAGGTTGTGAGTCCCCTCCAGTTCTTCCAGGCAATCTCTGCAAGCTTTCAAAGATCGACTTTTCTTCCTACTCCTGCTCCTCCCCTTCAGCTCTACTTGATGCTTCCTGATGTTTCTAGGTCTCCTAGGTGGTGCTAAGAATGGATTACTCTGGAAGCAGGGGAGTAACACGAGGAAGAGCCCCAGTCCACACAGGAAGCCAAGGATGATATCAATCACCCAGGAAGTTGGGCTGGATCTCAGCCAGATAGCAACAGTGTTTTTCAAAGAAAAGAGATTCTCCGTCTTCTGAACTGCATTGCCGCCCTCAGGCAACAGAGCCCTGGGAGTTCACTTGATGGCAGAACCCCAGGCCTGCATCACAGAGCTGTGGCCTTGTCACAAAGGGCTCCTGAGTGTGGGGGAGGGGCACTAAGAGCAATAGGCTGAATCACTGCCCCTCCTTCCCGTCCAGACCTTTATCCAGCTTTATCCCGAGAGAGCTGCGGAGAGCCACAGCGGCGGACAGGTGGCGGCGCCGGGGCTGGGCGCCGGTGGGGCCGCCCGGACGGCCCCCGGGCCCGCAGCGGAGTCTGGGTCCGGGCCAGCCACCCCCGGAGCGTCGGGCGTGCCGCTGCCTTCCAGGGCCGCCTTCGGGCCGCATGGAGCGGCCCCTCTGGCGCTCTGTGGTGGTGGTGGTGGAGGGGGGGCGGAGGAGGTGGGGCCTGCAGCGGTGGCCGGCGGGGGGCGGAGCTGGCGGCCACCGCCGCGGGCGACTAAAGGAGAAGGCGGAGCCGCAGCGGGAGGCCAAAAGCCTACAGCACCCGGTATTCCCAGGCGGTCTCCCATCCAAGTACTAACCAGGCCCGACCCTGCTTAGCTTCCGAGATCAGACGAGATCGGGCGCGTTCAGGGTGGTATGGCCGTAGACGGGGGCGGGGACCGCGGGCTGCCTCTTGAGGCCCAGCTTCGCTTGTCCTTGCGCCTTACCGCCGTCCCCGCGGCCAGCCCGCCCCGGCAGCGCCCCGCCGCCCGCCCAGGCAGGGCAACGGAGGCCTCGGGTACCGGGGCGTGGCGGAGGGGCCGTTTTAAACTTCTGGTACAGAAAAACAGAAAAAAAACGGAGAGTACAATTAACCTCTTGAAATTGTCCTCTTGCGTGCTTGCCCTCTTTAGAAGTTTTGGGTCCATTTTCGACCCCAGGGTTGTTTTTCAGGGCAGGTGCCATTTACAGGCTGCAATGAGTGTGAATATTTAGCGACCATGAGCACTGGGTTTAAAGCTGCTGTTGTGGCAAACGGCCACAAGGCGGCAGCATTTCTCCATTCCCAAATCTGGTTACGAGGGCAGCAGAGCCTTTCGGGGACCAATGGAATACAGAAGAAGGCATCACTGAAGTCTAATACGGAATACCGTGTCCTGGTGGATGGTAGAATGACCAGCAGGGTGTAGGAATTAGGAACTACCGGATGTATATCCTCGGTGGCTTCACTGACTGTCCCGACATCGTTTACCAGGTCCCCAGCAGCCCACGGGGCTCTCGTGGTCAGGGCAATCCCAGGATATGGAGCTCACCTGGGCAGGCCCCCCCTCCCCAGCAGCCCATGGCGCTCTCGTGGTCAGGCCCCTCCCAGGATACGGAGCTGCCCTGGGCAGGTACCCCGGCAGGGCTGGGCACACAGGTACCGTGCACGTAGCCCTCATTGCAGAGCAGCCCAGATCACCTGTCACTCAGAGCTGACACAGAGCACCTCAGAGCAGGACTTGAGCTAACAAACAGCAGCTCCGACGGGTCTGTGACCCTGGGCATCACTCTGTGCGGCCTCCCTCTGCCTGGTCTTCCAGAGGCTTCCACCGCAGCCGGGGCACCAGGCCTCTGTCTCCACCCATCACCCCTGCTCTCCCTGACTCCTGGGTTCCTCTCATTAGGAGAGGGTCTTCTTGAAGTTGTCTCCCACTCATGGGCCAGATAAAAGGATTAGAAAACAAGCCGGAGCTGCAGCCCCTTGTCTATCCAGACTCTCAGGAGCCCACACCTGTTCCTTGGACCTGGCCGGTTCAGCGAGGTCCATTTTCTGCACTGTGAGTCCCTGAGGGGTGAGGATGGGCTGACCTGGGCAGCCTGACCCTGCCGGCCAGCCCTCCCCAGGTGTGCCTGGGTTGAGGTCCATATAAACACGGCTCCAGGCAGCAAGAGCCCCTGCAGCTGTGCCTGACGCCATATTCTCTGCCCCGTCAGCAGTCTCGGGGCTGTGCTGGTGGGAGGGAGTGAGGGGCCACGGCTCTGTGGGTGGCCCGGTGTGAGTGGGGCTCTGCTGGACTTTCTGCAGGAGTTGCCGGGCTGCCACCTGCTAAAGAAGAGGATGTGTCACCCATACCTTCCGTTGGAATTTCTCCCCGGGCAGAGGTGAGGAAGGAAAAGAGCAGTGGGGGCCGGGACAGGAGGAGTATCTCAGGCAGGGAAATGGAAAGCTTCCAGAAGAGCGCCCGGGGCCAGGACCATCCTGGCTGGCCTGCAGGCACCAAGTCGGCCTGCGTGCTGTCGCTGGTGTGGCTCCACGGCCCTTCCTCTAGGCTTTCAAGTCCTTGGACATATTCAGGTGTTTTACCTGGGAAGGGTGGGAACAGTTCAGCAGCAGCTGGCCTGGGGCTCGGCTCACGTTTACTCACAGACGCCTCGGCACGGTCCCCCAGCTTTGCAATGAGGACGCTCCTTGCGGGGGTGGGGGGGCTGCTGGCTGCATGGGAGATGATTCCCCACCTCTGACCAACTTCAGAATTGTTTGCCGCTGGAGCCAGTGGCCTGATAGGGTTTTCCTGTGTATAACTGGTGGGTTCTGGTTTTTTTTTTTTTTCTTTTTTGGTTCAAGTTAGATTTTATTCCTCTTCTATGTATTTATAGATATAAGCATGGAAATAATTCATTCCTATAAATACATCTGTGTGAAGGGAAGAAGTTTTTTTCCGTTTTATTTTAAAATTTTATTTATTTTTAAAAATTTTGAAATTTAAGTTTATTTTGTTATTCAGCAGGATTATTATTAGTTATCTATTTTATGCATATACATGTATACAGGACAATCCCAATCTCCCGACTCATCCCACCACCAACAACCCATGGCTTCCCCCCTCTTGGTGTCCATACGTTTGTTCTCTACCTCTGTGTCTCTATTTCTGCCCTGCAAGCCGGGTCATCTGTACCATTTTTCTAGGTTCCACATATATGCATTAATATACAATATTTGTTTTTCTCCTTCTGACTTACTACACTCTGCATGACAGTCTCTAGATCCGTCGACGTCTCCACAGATGACCCAGTTTCGTTCCTTTTTATGGCTGAGTAATATTCCGTTTTATATATGGACCACATCATTATCCGTTCGTCTGTCTGTGGGCATTTAGGTTGCTTCCATTACCTGGGTATGGTAAATAGTGCTGCAATGAACATTGTGGTGAATGTGTCTTTTTGATTTATGGTTTTCTCTGGCTATATGCCCAGAAGTGGGATTGCTGGATCCTATGGTAATTCTATTTTTAGTTTTTTAAGGAACCTCCATGCTGTTCTCCATAGTGACTGTATCAATTTACATTCCCACCAATAGTGGAAGAGGGTTCCTTTGGTCCACACCCTCCCCAGCATTTGTTGTTTGTACAATGTCTGATGATGCCCATTCTAACGGGTGTGAGGTGATACCTCACTGTAGTTTTGATGTGCATTTCTCTGATGATGAGTGATGTTGAGCAGCTTTTCATGTGCGTCTTGGCCATCTCTGTGTCTTCTTTGAAGAAACGTCTATTTAGATCTTCTGCCCATTTTTGTATTGGGTTGTTTGTTTTTTTTAATATTAAGCTGCATGAGCTGTTATATATATTGGAGATTAAACCTTTGTCCGTGGATTCGTTTGCAAATATTTTCTCCCATTCTGAGGGTTGCCTTTTTCCATTCCCTTTTTCTTTAACAAAGAAAGAAAGAAAGCAAAAGAAGCAGAACCCTAATGTGCAGAACAAATATGCAGAACAAAATATGCCTCTTGAAAGTGTCGTTTTGAAATATGGACGTCTTTTGAATTTTTTGGTCGATATATGACCCCAGGATTTGTTTTCAGGGCAGGTGTCATTTACAGGCCTGTAATGATTTTGAATATCAACTGACCATTAGCGCTGGGATTAAAGGTGCTGTTGTGTGAAACGGCCACAAGGGGGCAGCAGTTCTCCCTTACCAAATCTGGTTACTAGGGCAGCAGAGCCTCAGTGGAAGTCGTGTTCTAGGTTGTAATTTAGAATGGAATGTGCCAGGAAAAGGCCCCTTAAGTTTGTCTCACTACTTCTTGTTCGTTTTTTTAATTTAATTTTTTTATTTTTTTTTATCACAGCGTGTTTGATTACAATGTTTGGCTTGTTGCAGGTGTGCAAGATGTGGTTCTTTTACACATATACATATGTCTGTTCTTGCTGGGATCCTTTTCCCATATACGTTATGACAGAATGTTGAGTAGTCTTCTCTTGGTATTCTGTAGGTCTTTGGTGATTATATATTTCACCTGTGTTTGTATATGTCTGTTAACCCCAATCTCGTAATGTATCCAATCCTCACACCTTTCCGTTGGTGAACCATAAGATTCTTTAATGAATCTGGGATTGCCCTTCTCTGTGGAAATATCTTCACTGGTATCCATTTTTAGGTAACACCTATAAGTGATATCATACGATACGCGTCTTTCTCTTTCTGACTTACTACAAGTCACGTGATCACCTCTAGACTCATCTACGGTGCTGCAAATGGCATTGTGTCCTTTTCTTCCATGGCTAATATTCTGTCTGTACATGTACCAGTTCTTCTTTGTCCACTCATCTGTTGATGGACTTTTTGGTTGCTTCCACGTCATGGCTATTGTAATGCTGCGGCAATGCACGTTTGCCTGCCTGTGTCTTTCCAATTCTGTCTTCTTAGGTTATAGGCCCAGGAGTGGGCCTGCTGGATCATATGGTAGCGGAATGTTTACCTTGTAGAGGCACCTCCAGTCTGTTCTCATTAGTGGCTCTTACCAGGTTACGTCCCGCTTAAAGTTGAGGTTATGCACTTCTCCACAACACCTTCAGCATTTTTTGTTTGTAGTTTTTTTGCTGATGTGTGTTCTGACTAGTGTGAGCCGATACCACTTTGTGGCTGGATTTGCATGCGTCTCATAATCCCTTGAAATTGTGCTTTCTGGCATGTCCTTCTTTTCTTCAACTGTGAGTACAGCTTACCTCTTCAAATTGTCTTCGTGAAGTGTGTGTGACATTTAGAAATATTTTGGCCATTACCTCCCCCAAGACGTTTTGAGGGCAGGTTTCATTTACAGCCCACCAGTACTTCTGCCTATGAAGTGACCCTTAGCACAGGTCTTAAAGCTGCTGTTGCAGGTAACGGCCAGAGGGCGGCAGCATTTCTGCTTTTCCCCACCTGGGAACTAGGGAAACAGACCATCCGGGCAGTGGTGTTCCTCGGTTATATATTAGAGTGGAATGTGCCCCCAAAAGCTGATGTCTCCTTACTTATGTTTGTTTTATAAATTGTATTTATATATATTTTTTATTGGAGTCATATTCCATTGTGTACATGGACCACTTCTTCTTTGTGCATTCCTCTGATGATGGACATTTTCGTAGCTTCCAAGTGTTGGCTATGGTAAATATTGCTGGAGTGGAGGATTGCCAGCCTGTGTTTTTTTTTTTTTTTTTTTTGCGGTACGTGGGCCTCTCACTGCGGTGGACCCCCCCATTGCAGAGCACAGGCTCCGGACGCGCAGGCCCAGCAGCCCTAGCTCACGGGACAAGCCGCTCCGCGGCACGTGGGATCTTCCCGACCCGGAGCATGAATGCGTGTCCCCTGCATTGGCAGGCGGGCTCTCAACCACTGCGCCACCGGTGAAGCCCAGCCTGTGTTTCTTTGATTCTCATCCCCTCAGGCGATAGGCCCAGCAGTGGGTATGCTTGATTGAATGGTAGCTCAGTATTTACCTTTACAAGGCACCTCATTTTTGTTTTCATTACTGGCTCTTACCATGTCCCACTTTGGACCAAGGGTAGGCATTTCTCTAAAACCCCTTCAGCATTTACTTTTTGCAGAATTCTTGCTGATGGCCATTCTGACTGGTGTGAGCGGATAGGTTTTTGTAATTTGGATTTGCATATCTTTAATTATTCCTAATGTTCAGCATTTTTCCATGCCGTTTTAAATTTCTTTTTTTGGCCATTACACTATGCTTTTATTAGAAAAAAATATATATATATATGTATTGGGGAACATTAAATATCTTGGATGTGCTAATGAGAAAATCATTTTCTCTACATGGACTGAATTTTTACTTGGAGACATGTTTTCCTACTAAAGGGAAGACTAAAGAAGGATTTTACTGTCGACCAGGCAAGACACCTCCCCAAAGATGACAATGCCTTGGACAGTGTTTATGGCGGGCTGGGGCACCTGGAATCCTTGGCCCATACTGGCAGGTACTAACTGGAAACACACTCTTCCTGGGGGACAAGGATGGGAGGCACCTTAGGCCCAGCTGCTCATCGTCGAACCTTACACTTTTCAAACTATGTTGGTGTCTGACTTCCCTTTCCCTGACAGAACAACTCTGGCCCTTGGAGGTGGCTTTATGACTGCAGGCTGTAGAACCCATCATTCTCCCTTGCTCTGGGTAGGAGGTAAGCCTATGGTAGCAGAAACCCCCACATACTGGGACTTGGAATTCCACTCTGTGCTCATTTAACTCTGTGGCATGAAGTCCATGGTGAATTGCTCTTTTGTCTTCTACGATCTGTCCAACAGCTGTCATGAGTGCCTGACCCTCAGCAGTCTCACTCTTCAAGATTGATCTGCTTTTGACTGATCCGTGACTCCGGGCAGTGGCTGATATGGGCTTTTTTTTTTCTTTGCAGAGCATCTCGACCATTGACTTTTTTATTGGGGAAAATCCACTTTAAAAATAGCCTCATCCTTTTTCTGAAGAGGCTTTCTGGAGGGCTATATTTCTTCTCTGGCATGAGCTGGAGACATCTGCTCCCAATAGAGTCTGTTATGCCCCTGACCTGGGCAGGGCGGCTCATACTTCCAGCTTGAGGGGTCCCTCATTCTTTAAACCTCTCTTCGTGCTCTCCTGGCTTATGCCTCCTACGGTCCTCTCTTTTGTAAGTAGGGGCAATCATCTTGCTCTGGCTCTTCCATGAGTCTTGGAGTTTTGAAGTTTGGGGCTCCTGCTGCCCTAGGTTGCTCCTTTGGCCTTCCATAAGGCCACTTGGCTCCTGGGAAGCTAACGTGTCTCTGGTGGGGACTCTCTGGGGATGGCACTGAGGCACCTGAGAAGCCAAGTTGTCTGCAGCAAGGAACCTGTGTTTGGGAAAGTCCTGAAGCTGGTTGTCTGACTGTACCTTTACTTTGGAGTTAAACTCACTAGCAACCTCCATGTTAAGGCATGGCTCACCTAGATGTTGGAAAACAGACATCCTAGGTAGTAGGAAACTTTTACTGGCCCCCGGCACCTCTAAACTCCTCATAGGTACATCTGTGGTTTGGGATTTTGTCAACACTTTGGTTTCCAAGATAACACTAGACTGTGGTTGAAGAGCAGGAGACTCCTTGTCCTCCACAGCCTCCCTGGCCTCTTCACCTCTCAAAGATTGGGATCCTAAGTTCACCTCCATCACTGTTACCCTATGGCAGGGGCCTCCTGAGGCCTGACCACCACTCTCCTCTCTTGGCTCGTTCCTGACCATTGCTGAACTTGGACCTGGCTCTAGGCTGTCCCTCTTGACCCACTCCACAGTCTCACTCTTCCAGGTTCTGCCCACAAGGCTGAGTGTGAGGGACTGAGAAGGTGGCCTGCCCTGCTGTGCAGTCAGAGAAGCCTTTGAGGGCCCATGGTAGTCACCAGGTGGAATCGCTCCCAGGGCACTCTGGATTTCCTTACACACAGTGGAGGGGACAAGGAGAGGCCTCTTCAGGGCAGGAACGGACTCTTCTGTTCTCACCTTCTCTCCTGAATGAGCCTGAGGAGGTTTCTCCGGGAACTCAGCAAACGTGACTGTTGAGTGGGACCCAGATACACAGGTGGCTGAAGGGGACGAGGCTAACCGCAGGGTGGTGGAGGGTTGGAACTTTGTCGACTTCAAGAGATTGATGGGCTTGAGGACCTTGAGGGGTAGGGTCCACCCGTGCTTTACCCAAAACCTTGTAATATGTGCTTCCAGCACCTCTCGAGTGTCTTGAACCAGGAAGGAAACCCTACAGGAGGTGTTCCTGCAGGGTTCCCAACCCTTCAAGCAGTATCCTCCACAGGCTCCAGCAGGCACTGCTTTGCACATCTCACCAGGAGGGTCTTGACATGAGAGCTGATGAAAGTCGCCCTTGCCAGGAAGCCTCCCCAGGCAGCTCCGCAGAGGTGAAGCCAGGTTGTGAGTCCCCTCCAGTTCTTCCAGGCAATCTCTGCAAGCTTTCAAAGATCGACTTTTCTTCCTACTCCTGCTCCTCCCCTTCAGCTCTACTTGATGCTTCCTGATGTTTCTAGGTCTCCTAGGTGGTGCTAAGAATGGATTACTCTGGAAGCAGGGGAGTAACACGAGGAAGAGCCCCAGTCCACACAGGAAGCCAAGGATGATATCAATCACCCAGGAAGTTGGGCTGGATCTCAGCCAGATAGCAACAGTGTTTTTCAAAGAAAAGAGATTCTCCGTCTTCTGAACTGCATTGCCGCCCTCAGGCAACAGAGCCCTGGGAGTTCACTTGATGGCAGAACCCCAGGCCTGCATCACAGAGCTGTGGCCTTGTCACAAAGGGCTCCTGAGTGTGGGGGAGGGGCACTAAGAGCAATAGGCTGAATCACTGCCCCTCCTTCCCGTCCAGACCTTTATCCAGCTTTATCCCGAGAGAGCTGCGGAGAGCCACAGCGGCGGACAGGTGGCGGCGCCGGGGCTGGGCGCCGGTGGGGCCGCCCGGACGGCCCCCGGGCCCGCAGCGGAGTCTGGGTCCGGGCCAGCCACCCCCGGAGCGTCGGGCGTGCCGCTGCCTTCCAGGGCCGCCTTCGGGCCGCATGGAGCGGCCCCTCTGGCGCTCTGTGGTGGTGGTGGTGGAGGGGGGGCGGAGGAGGTGGGGCCTGCAGCGGTGGCCGGCGGGGGGCGGAGCTGGCGGCCACCGCCGCGGGCGACTAAAGGAGAAGGCGGAGCCGCAGCGGGAGGCCAAAAGCCTACAGCACCCGGTATTCCCAGGCGGTCTCCCATCCAAGTACTAACCAGGCCCGACCCTGCTTAGCTTCCGAGATCAGACGAGATCGGGCGCGTTCAGGGTGGTATGGCCGTAGACGGGGGCGGGGACCGCGGGCTGCCTCTTGAGGCCCAGCTTCGCTTGTCCTTGCGCCTTACCGCCGTCCCCGCGGCCAGCCCGCCCCGGCAGCGCCCCGCCGCCCGCCCAGGCAGGGCAACGGAGGCCTCGGGTACCGGGGCGTGGCGGAGGGGCCGTTTTAAACTTCTGGTACAGAAAAACAGAAAAAAAACGGAGAGTACAATTAACCTCTTGAAATTGTCCTCTTGCGTGCTTGCCCTCTTTAGAAGTTTTGGGTCCATTTTCGACCCCAGGGTTGTTTTTCAGGGCAGGTGCCATTTACAGGCTGCAATGAGTGTGAATATTTAGCGACCATGAGCACTGGGTTTAAAGCTGCTGTTGTGGCAAACGGCCACAAGGCGGCAGCATTTCTCCATTCCCAAATCTGGTTACGAGGGCAGCAGAGCCTTTCGGGGACCAATGGAATACAGAAGAAGGCATCACTGAAGTCTAATACGGAATACCGTGTCCTGGTGGATGGTAGAATGACCAGCAGGGTGTAGGAATTAGGAACTACCGGATGTATATCCTCGGTGGCTTCACTGACTGTCCCGACATCGTTTACCAGGTCCCCAGCAGCCCACGGGGCTCTCGTGGTCAGGGCAATCCCAGGATATGGAGCTCACCTGGGCAGGCCCCCCCTCCCCAGCAGCCCATGGCGCTCTCGTGGTCAGGCCCCTCCCAGGATACGGAGCTGCCCTGGGCAGGTACCCCGGCAGGGCTGGGCACACAGGTACCGTGCACGTAGCCCTCATTGCAGAGCAGCCCAGATCACCTGTCACTCAGAGCTGACACAGAGCACCTCAGAGCAGGACTTGAGCTAACAAACAGCAGCTCCGACGGGTCTGTGACCCTGGGCATCACTCTGTGCGGCCTCCCTCTGCCTGGTCTTCCAGAGGCTTCCACCGCAGCCGGGGCACCAGGCCTCTGTCTCCACCCATCACCCCTGCTCTCCCTGACTCCTGGGTTCCTCTCATTAGGAGAGGGTCTTCTTGAAGTTGTCTCCCACTCATGGGCCAGATAAAAGGATTAGAAAACAAGCCGGAGCTGCAGCCCCTTGTCTATCCAGACTCTCAGGAGCCCACACCTGTTCCTTGGACCTGGCCGGTTCAGCGAGGTCCATTTTCTGCACTGTGAGTCCCTGAGGGGTGAGGATGGGCTGACCTGGGCAGCCTGACCCTGCCGGCCAGCCCTCCCCAGGTGTGCCTGGGTTGAGGTCCATATAAACACGGCTCCAGGCAGCAAGAGCCCCTGCAGCTGTGCCTGACGCCATATTCTCTGCCCCGTCAGCAGTCTCGGGGCTGTGCTGGTGGGAGGGAGTGAGGGGCCACGGCTCTGTGGGTGGCCCGGTGTGAGTGGGGCTCTGCTGGACTTTCTGCAGGAGTTGCCGGGCTGCCACCTGCTAAAGAAGAGGATGTGTCACCCATACCTTCCGTTGGAATTTCTCCCCGGGCAGAGGTGAGGAAGGAAAAAAGCAGTGGGGGCCGGGACAGGAGGAGTATCTCAGGCAGGGAAATGGAAAGCTTCCAGAAGAGCGCCCGGGGCCAGGACCATCCTGGCTGGCCTGCAGGCACCAAGTCGGCCTGCGTGCTGTCGCTGGTGTGGCTCCACGGCCCTTCCTCTAGGCTTTCAAGTCCTTGGACATATTCAGGTGTTTTACCTGGGAAGGGTGGGAACAGTTCAGCAGCAGCTGGCCTGGGGCTCGGCTCACGTTTACTCACAGACGCCTCGGCACGGTCCCCCAGCTTTGCAATGAGGACGCTCCTTGCGGGGGTGGGGGGGCTGCTGGCTGCATGGGAGATGATTCCCCACCTCTGACCAACTTCAGAATTGTTTGCCGCTGGAGCCAGTGGCCTGATAGGGTTTTCCTGTGTATAACTGGTGGGTTCTGGTTTTTTTTTTTTTTTTCTTTTTTGGTTCAAGTTAGATTTTATTCCTCTTCTATGTATTTATAGATATAAGCATGGAAATAATTCATTCCTATAAATACATCTGTGTGAAGGGAAGAAGTTTTTTTCCGTTTTATTTTAAAATTTTATTTATTTTTAAAAATTTTGAAATTTAAGTTTATTTTGTTATTCAGCAGGATTATTATTAGTTATCTATTTTATGCATATACATGTATACAGGACAATCCCAATCTCCCGACTCATCCCACCACCAACAACCCATGGCTTCCCCCCTCTTGGTGTCCATACGTTTGTTCTCTACCTCTGTGTCTCTATTTCTGCCCTGCAAGCCGGGTCATCTGTACCATTTTTCTAGGTTCCACATATATGCATTAATATACAATATTTGTTTTTCTCCTTCTGACTTACTACACTCTGCATGACAGTCTCTAGATCCGTCGACGTCTCCACAGATGACCCAGTTTCGTTCCTTTTTATGGCTGAGTAATATTCCGTTTTATATATGGACCACATCATTATCCGTTCGTCTGTCTGTGGGCATTTAGGTTGCTTCCATTACCTGGGTATGGTAAATAGTGCTGCAATGAACATTGTGGTGAATGTGTCTTTTTGATTTATGGTTTTCTCTGGCTATATGCCCAGAAGTGGGATTGCTGGATCCTATGGTAATTCTATTTTTAGTTTTTTAAGGAACCTCCATGCTGTTCTCCATAGTGACTGTATCAATTTACATTCCCACCAATAGTGGAAGAGGGTTCCTTTGGTCCACACCCTCCCCAGCATTTGTTGTTTGTACAATGTCTGATGATGCCCATTCTAACGGGTGTGAGGTGATACCTCACTGTAGTTTTGATGTGCATTTCTCTGATGATGAGTGATGTTGAGCAGCTTTTCATGTGCGTCTTGGCCATCTCTGTGTCTTCTTTGAAGAAACGTCTATTTAGATCTTCTGCCCATTTTTGTATTGGGTTGTTTGTTTTTTTTAATATTAAGCTGCATGAGCTGTTATATATATTGGAGATTAAACCTTTGTCCGTGGATTCGTTTGCAAATATTTTCTCCCATTCTGAGGGTTGCCTTTTTCCATTCCCTTTTTCTTTAACAAAGAAAGAAAGAAAGCAAAAGAAGCAGAACCCTAATGTGCAGAACAAATATGCAGAACAAAATATGCCTCTTGAAAGTGTCGTTTTGAAATATGGACGTCTTTTGAATTTTTTGGTCGATATATGACCCCAGGATTTGTTTTCAGGGCAGGTGTCATTTACAGGCCTGTAATGATTTTGAATATCAACTGACCATTAGCGCTGGGATTAAAGGTGCTGTTGTGTGAAACGGCCACAAGGGGGCAGCAGTTCTCCCTTACCAAATCTGGTTACTAGGGCAGCAGAGCCTCAGTGGAAGTCGTGTTCTAGGTTGTAATTTAGAATGGAATGTGCCAGGAAAAGGCCCCTTAAGTTTGTCTCACTACTTCTTGTTCGTTTTTTTAATTTAATTTTTTTATTTTTTTTTATCACAGCGTGTTTGATTACAATGTTTGGCTTGTTGCAGGTGTGCAAGATGTGGTTCTTTTACACATATACATATGTCTGTTCTTGCTGGGATCCTTTTCCCATATACGTTATGACAGAATGTTGAGTAGTCTTCTCTTGGTATTCTGTAGGTCTTTGGTGATTATATATTTCACCTGTGTTTGTATATGTCTGTTAACCCCAATCTCGTAATGTATCCAATCCTCACACCTTTCCGTTGGTGAACCATAAGATTCTTTAATGAATCTGGGATTGCCCTTCTCTGTGGAAATATCTTCACTGGTATCCATTTTTAGGTAACACCTATAAGTGATATCATACGATACGCGTCTTTCTCTTTCTGACTTACTACAAGTCACGTGATCACCTCTAGACTCATCTACGGTGCTGCAAATGGCATTGTGTCCTTTTCTTCCATGGCTAATATTCTGTCTGTACATGTACCAGTTCTTCTTTGTCCACTCATCTGTTGATGGACTTTTTGGTTGCTTCCACGTCATGGCTATTGTAATGCTGCGGCAATGCACGTTTGCCTGCCTGTGTCTTTCCAATTCTGTCTTCTTAGGTTATAGGCCCAGGAGTGGGCCTGCTGGATCATATGGTAGCGGAATGTTTACCTTGTAGAGGCACCTCCAGTCTGTTCTCATTAGTGGCTCTTACCAGGTTACGTCCCGCTTAAAGTTGAGGTTATGCACTTCTCCACAACACCTTCAGCATTTTTTGTTTGTAGTTTTTTTGCTGATGTGTGTTCTGACTAGTGTGAGCCGATACCACTTTGTGGCTGGATTTGCATGCGTCTCATAATCCCTTGAAATTGTGCTTTCTGGCATGTCCTTCTTTTCTTCAACTGTGAGTACAGCTTACCTCTTCAAATTGTCTTCGTGAAGTGTGTGTGACATTTAGAAATATTTTGGCCATTACCTCCCCCAAGACGTTTTGAGGGCAGGTTTCATTTACAGCCCACCAGTACTTCTGCCTATGAAGTGACCCTTAGCACAGGTCTTAAAGCTGCTGTTGCAGGTAACGGCCAGAGGGCGGCAGCATTTCTGCTTTTCCCCACCTGGGAACTAGGGAAACAGACCATCCGGGCAGTGGTGTTCCTCGGTTATATATTAGAGTGGAATGTGCCCCCAAAAGCTGATGTCTCCTTACTTATGTTTGTTTTATAAATTGTATTTATATATATTTTTTATTGGAGTCATATTCCATTGTGTACATGGACCACTTCTTCTTTGTGCATTCCTCTGATGATGGACATTTTCGTAGCTTCCAAGTGTTGGCTATGGTAAATATTGCTGGAGTGGAGGATTGCCAGCCTGTGTTTTTTTTTTTTTTTTTTTTTTTTTTTTTTTTTGCGGTACGTGGGCCTCTCACTGCGGTGGACCCTCCCATTGCAGAGCACAGGCTCCGGACGCGCAGGCCCAGCAGCCCTAGCTCACGGGACAAGCCGCTCCGCGGCACGTGGGTTCTTCCCGACCCGGAGCATGAACGCGTGTCCCCTGCATTGGCAGGCGGGCTCTCAACCACTGCGCCACCAGTGAAGCCCAGCCTGTGTTTTTTTGATTCTCATCCCCTCAGGCGATAGGCCCAGCAGTGGGTATGCTTGATTGAATGGTAGCTCAGTATTTACCTTTACAAGGCACCTCATTTTTGTTTTCATTACTGGCTCTTACCATGTCCCACTTTGGACCAAGGGTAGGCATTTCTCTAAAACCCCTTCAGCATTTACTTTTTGCAGAATTCTTGCTGATGGCCATTCTGACTGGTGTGAGCGGATAGGTTTTTGTAATTTGGATTTGCATATCTTTAATTATTCCTAATGTTCAGCATTTTTCCATGCCGTTTTAAATTTCTTTTTTTGGCCATTACACTATGCTTTTATTAGAAAAAAAAATATATATATATGTATTGGGGAACATTAAATATCTTGGATGTGCTAATGAGAAAATCATTTTCTCTACATGGACTGAATTTTTACTTGGAGACATGTTTTCCTACTAAAGGGAAGACTAAAGAAGGATTTTACTGTCGACCAGGCAAGACACCTCCCCAAAGATGACAATGCCTTGGACAGTGTTTATGGCGGGCTGGGGCACCTGGAATCCTTGGCCCATACTGGCAGGTACTAACTGGAAACACACTCTTCCTGGGGGACAAGGATGGGAGGCACCTTAGGCCCAGCTGCTCATCGTCGAACCTTACACTTTTCAAACTATGTTGGTGTCTGACTTCCCTTTCCCTGACAGAACAACTCTGGCCCTTGGAGGTGGCTTTATGACTGCAGGCTGTAGAACCCATCATTCTCCCTTGCTCTGGGTAGGAGGTAAGCCTATGGTAGCAGAAACCCCCACATACTGGGACTTGGAATTCCACTCTGTGCTCATTTAACTCTGTGGCATGAAGTCCATGGTGAATTGCTCTTTTGTCTTCTACGATCTGTCCAACAGCTGTCATGAGTGCCTGACCCTCAGCAGTCTCACTCTTCAAGATTGATCTGCTTTTGACTGATCCGTGACTCCGGGCAGTGGCTGATATGGGCTTTTTTTTTTCTTTGCAGAGCATCTCGACCATTGACTTTTTTATTGGGGAAAATCCACTTTAAAAATAGCCTCATCCTTTTTCTGAAGAGGCTTTCTGGAGGGCTATATTTCTTCTCTGGCATGAGCTGGAGACATCTGCTCCCAATAGAGTCTGTTATGCCCCTGACCTGGGCAGGGCGGCTCATACTTCCAGCTTGAGGGGTCCCTCATTCTTTAAACCTCTCTTCGTGCTCTCCTGGCTTATGCCTCCTACGGTCCTCTCTTTTGTAAGTAGGGGCAATCATCTTGCTCTGGCTCTTCCATGAGTCTTGGAGTTTTGAAGTTTGGGGCTCCTGCTGCCCTAGGTTGCTCCTTTGGCCTTCCATAAGGCCACTTGGCTCCTGGGAAGCTAACGTGTCTCTGGTGGGGACTCTCTGGGGATGGCACTGAGGCACCTGAGAAGCCAAGTTGTCTGCAGCAAGGAACCTGTGTTTGGGAAAGTCCTGAAGCTGGTTGTCTGACTGTACCTTTACTTTGGAGTTAAACTCACTAGCAACCTCCATGTTAAGGCATGGCTCACCTAGATGTTGGAAAACAGACATCCTAGGTAGTAGGAAACTTTTACTGGCCCCCGGCACCTCTAAACTCCTCATAGGTACATCTGTGGTTTGGGATTTTGTCAACACTTTGGTTTCCAAGATAACACTAGACTGTGGTTGAAGAGCAGGAGACTCCTTGTCCTCCACAGCCTCCCTGGCCTCTTCACCTCTCAAAGATTGGGATCCTAAGTTCACCTCCATCACTGTTACCCTATGGCAGGGGCCTCCTGAGGCCTGACCACCACTCTCCTCTCTTGGCTCGTTCCTGACCATTGCTGAACTTGGACCTGGCTCTAGGCTGTCCCTCTTGACCCACTCCACAGTCTCACTCTTCCAGGTTCTGCCCACAAGGCTGAGTGTGAGGGACTGAGAAGGTGGCCTGCCCTGCTGTGCAGTCAGAGAAGCCTTTGAGGGCCCATGGTAGTCACCAGGTGGAATCGCTCCCAGGGCACTCTGGATTTCCTTACACACAGTGGAGGGGACAAGGAGAGGCCTCTTCAGGGCAGGAACGGACTCTTCTGTTCTCACCTTCTCTCCTGAATGAGCCTGAGGAGGTTTCTCCGGGAACTCAGCAAACGTGACTGTTGAGTGGGACCCAGATACACAGGTGGCTGAAGGGGACGAGGCTAACCGCAGGGTGGTGGAGGGTTGGAACTTTGTCGACTTCAAGAGATTGATGGGCTTGAGGACCTTGAGGGGTAGGGTCCACCCGTGCTTTACCCAAAACCTTGTAATATGTGCTTCCAGCACCTCTCGAGTGTCTTGAACCAGGAAGGAAACCCTACAGGAGGTGTTCCTGCAGGGTTCCCAACCCTTCAAGCAGTATCCTCCACAGGCTCCAGCAGGCACTGCTTTGCACATCTCACCAGGAGGGTCTTGACATGAGAGCTGATGAAAGTCGCCCTTGCCAGGAAGCCTCCCCAGGCAGCTCCGCAGAGGTGAAGCCAGGTTGTGAGTCCCCTCCAGTTCTTCCAGGCAATCTCTGCAAGCTTTCAAAGATCGACTTTTCTTCCTACTCCTGCTCCTCCCCTTCAGCTCTACTTGATGCTTCCTGATGTTTCTAGGTCTCCTAGGTGGTGCTAAGAATGGATTACTCTGGAAGCAGGGGAGTAACACGAGGAAGAGCCCCAGTCCACACAGGAAGCCAAGGATGATATCAATCACCCAGGAAGTTGGGCTGGATCTCAGCCAGATAGCAACAGTGTTTTTCAAAGAAAAGAGATTCTCCGTCTTCTGAACTGCATTGCCGCCCTCAGGCAACAGAGCCCTGGGAGTTCACTTGATGGCAGAACCCCAGGCCTGCATCACAGAGCTGTGGCCTTGTCACAAAGGGCTCCTGAGTGTGGGGGAGGGGCACTAAGAGCAATAGGCTGAATCACTGCCCCTCCTTCCCGTCCAGACCTTTATCCAGCTTTATCCCGAGAGAGCTGCGGAGAGCCACAGCGGCGGACAGGTGGCGGCGCCGGGGCTGGGCGCCGGTGGGGCCGCCCGGACGGCCCCCGGGCCCGCAGCGGAGTCTGGGTCCGGGCCAGCCACCCCCGGAGCGTCGGGCGTGCCGCTGCCTTCCAGGGCCGCCTTCGGGCCGCATGGAGCGGCCCCTCTGGCGCTCTGTGGTGGTGGTGGTGGAGGGGGGGCGGAGGAGGTGGGGCCTGCAGCGGTGGCCGGCGGGGGGCGGAGCTGGCGGCCACCGCCGCGGGCGACTAAAGGAGAAGGCGGAGCCGCAGCGGGAGGCCAAAAGCCTACAGCACCCGGTATTCCCAGGCGGTCTCCCATCCAAGTACTAACCAGGCCCGACCCTGCTTAGCTTCCGAGATCAGACGAGATCGGGCGCGTTCAGGGTGGTATGGCCGTAGACGGGGGCGGGGACCGCGGGCTGCCTCTTGAGGCCCAGCTTCGCTTGTCCTTGCGCCTTACCGCCGTCCCCGCGGCCAGCCCGCCCCGGCAGCGCCCCGCCGCCCGCCCAGGCAGGGCAACGGAGGCCTCGGGTACCGGGGCGTGGCGGAGGGGCCGTTTTAAACTTCTGGTACAGAAAAACAGAAAAAAAACGGAGAGTACAATTAACCTCTTGAAATTGTCCTCTTGCGTGCTTGCCCTCTTTAGAAGTTTTGGGTCCATTTTCGACCCCAGGGTTGTTTTTCAGGGCAGGTGCCATTTACAGGCTGCAATGAGTGTGAATATTTAGCGACCATGAGCACTGGGTTTAAAGCTGCTGTTGTGGCAAACGGCCACAAGGCGGCAGCATTTCTCCATTCCCAAATCTGGTTACGAGGGCAGCAGAGCCTTTCGGGGACCAATGGAATACAGAAGAAGGCATCACTGAAGTCTAATACGGAATACCGTGTCCTGGTGGATGGTAGAATGACCAGCAGGGTGTAGGAATTAGGAACTACCGGATGTATATCCTCGGTGGCTTCACTGACTGTCCCGACATCGTTTACCAGGTCCCCAGCAGCCCACGGGGCTCTCGTGGTCAGGGCAATCCCAGGATATGGAGCTCACCTGGGCAGGCCCCCCCTCCCCAGCAGCCCATGGCGCTCTCGTGGTCAGGCCCCTCCCAGGATACGGAGCTGCCCTGGGCAGGTACCCCGGCAGGGCTGGGCACACAGGTACCGTGCACGTAGCCCTCATTGCAGAGCAGCCCAGATCACCTGTCACTCAGAGCTGACACAGAGCACCTCAGAGCAGGACTTGAGCTAACAAACAGCAGCTCCGACGGGTCTGTGACCCTGGGCATCACTCTGTGCGGCCTCCCTCTGCCTGGTCTTCCAGAGGCTTCCACCGCAGCCGGGGCACCAGGCCTCTGTCTCCACCCATCACCCCTGCTCTCCCTGACTCCTGGGTTCCTCTCATTAGGAGAGGGTCTTCTTGAAGTTGTCTCCCACTCATGGGCCAGATAAAAGGATTAGAAAACAAGCCGGAGCTGCAGCCCCTTGTCTATCCAGACTCTCAGGAGCCCACACCTGTTCCTTGGACCTGGCCGGTTCAGCGAGGTCCATTTTCTGCACTGTGAGTCCCTGAGGGGTGAGGATGGGCTGACCTGGGCAGCCTGACCCTGCCGGCCAGCCCTCCCCAGGTGTGCCTGGGTTGAGGTCCATATAAACACGGCTCCAGGCAGCAAGAGCCCCTGCAGCTGTGCCTGACGCCATATTCTCTGCCCCGTCAGCAGTCTCGGGGCTGTGCTGGTGGGAGGGAGTGAGGGGCCACGGCTCTGTGGGTGGCCCGGTGTGAGTGGGGCTCTGCTGGACTTTCTGCAGGAGTTGCCGGGCTGCCACCTGCTAAAGAAGAGGATGTGTCACCCATACCTTCCGTTGGAATTTCTCCCCGGGCAGAGGTGAGGAAGGAAAAAAGCAGTGGGGGCCGGGACAGGAGGAGTATCTCAGGCAGGGAAATGGAAAGCTTCCAGAAGAGCGCCCGGGGCCAGGACCATCCTGGCTGGCCTGCAGGCACCAAGTCGGCCTGCGTGCTGTCGCTGGTGTGGCTCCACGGCCCTTCCTCTAGGCTTTCAAGTCCTTGGACATATTCAGGTGTTTTACCTGGGAAGGGTGGGAACAGTTCAGCAGCAGCTGGCCTGGGGCTCGGCTCACGTTTACTCACAGACGCCTCGGCACGGTCCCCCAGCTTTGCAATGAGGACGCTCCTTGCGGGGGTGGGGGGGCTGCTGGCTGCATGGGAGATGATTCCCCACCTCTGACCAACTTCAGAATTGTTTGCCGCTGGAGCCAGTGGCCTGATAGGGTTTTCCTGTGTATAACTGGTGGGTTCTGGTTTTTTTTTTTTTTTCTTTTTTGGTTCAAGTTAGATTTTATTCCTCTTCTATGTATTTATAGATATAAGCATGGAAATAATTCATTCCTATAAATACATCTGTGTGAAGGGAAGAAGTTTTTTTCCGTTTTATTTTAAAATTTTATTTATTTTTAAAAATTTTGAAATTTAAGTTTATTTTGTTATTCAGCAGGATTATTATTAGTTATCTATTTTATGCATATACATGTATACAGGACAATCCCAATCTCCCGACTCATCCCACCACCAACAACCCATGGCTTCCCCCCTCTTGGTGTCCATACGTTTGTTCTCTACCTCTGTGTCTCTATTTCTGCCCTGCAAGCCGGGTCATCTGTACCATTTTTCTAGGTTCCACATATATGCATTAATATACAATATTTGTTTTTCTCCTTCTGACTTACTACACTCTGCATGACAGTCTCTAGATCCGTCGACGTCTCCACAGATGACCCAGTTTCGTTCCTTTTTATGGCTGAGTAATATTCCGTTTTATATATGGACCACATCATTATCCGTTCGTCTGTCTGTGGGCATTTAGGTTGCTTCCATTACCTGGGTATGGTAAATAGTGCTGCAATGAACATTGTGGTGAATGTGTCTTTTTGATTTATGGTTTTCTCTGGCTATATGCCCAGAAGTGGGATTGCTGGATCCTATGGTAATTCTATTTTTAGTTTTTTAAGGAACCTCCATGCTGTTCTCCATAGTGACTGTATCAATTTACATTCCCACCAATAGTGGAAGAGGGTTCCTTTGGTCCACACCCTCCCCAGCATTTGTTGTTTGTACAATGTCTGATGATGCCCATTCTAACGGGTGTGAGGTGATACCTCACTGTAGTTTTGATGTGCATTTCTCTGATGATGAGTGATGTTGAGCAGCTTTTCATGTGCGTCTTGGCCATCTCTGTGTCTTCTTTGAAGAAACGTCTATTTAGATCTTCTGCCCATTTTTGTATTGGGTTGTTTGTTTTTTTTAATATTAAGCTGCATGAGCTGTTATATATATTGGAGATTAAACCTTTGTCCGTGGATTCGTTTGCAAATATTTTCTCCCATTCTGAGGGTTGCCTTTTTCCATTCCCTTTTTCTTTAACAAAGAAAGAAAGAAAGCAAAAGAAGCAGAACCCTAATGTGCAGAACAAATATGCAGAACAAAATATGCCTCTTGAAAGTGTCGTTTTGAAATATGGACGTCTTTTGAATTTTTTGGTCGATATATGACCCCAGGATTTGTTTTCAGGGCAGGTGTCATTTACAGGCCTGTAATGATTTTGAATATCAACTGACCATTAGCGCTGGGATTAAAGGTGCTGTTGTGTGAAACGGCCACAAGGGGGCAGCAGTTCTCCCTTACCAAATCTGGTTACTAGGGCAGCAGAGCCTCAGTGGAAGTCGTGTTCTAGGTTGTAATTTAGAATGGAATGTGCCAGGAAAAGGCCCCTTAAGTTTGTCTCACTACTTCTTGTTCGTTTTTTTAATTTAATTTTTTTATTTTTTTTTATCACAGCGTGTTTGATTACAATGTTTGGCTTGTTGCAGGTGTGCAAGATGTGGTTCTTTTACACATATACATATGTCTGTTCTTGCTGGGATCCTTTTCCCATATACGTTATGACAGAATGTTGAGTAGTCTTCTCTTGGTATTCTGTAGGTCTTTGGTGATTATATATTTCACCTGTGTTTGTATATGTCTGTTAACCCCAATCTCGTAATGTATCCAATCCTCACACCTTTCCGTTGGTGAACCATAAGATTCTTTAATGAATCTGGGATTGCCCTTCTCTGTGGAAATATCTTCACTGGTATCCATTTTTAGGTAACACCTATAAGTGATATCATACGATACGCGTCTTTCTCTTTCTGACTTACTACAAGTCACGTGATCACCTCTAGACTCATCTACGGTGCTGCAAATGGCATTGTGTCCTTTTCTTCCATGGCTAATATTCTGTCTGTACATGTACCAGTTCTTCTTTGTCCACTCATCTGTTGATGGACTTTTTGGTTGCTTCCACGTCATGGCTATTGTAATGCTGCGGCAATGCACGTTTGCCTGCCTGTGTCTTTCCAATTCTGTCTTCTTAGGTTATAGGCCCAGGAGTGGGCCTGCTGGATCATATGGTAGCGGAATGTTTACCTTGTAGAGGCACCTCCAGTCTGTTCTCATTAGTGGCTCTTACCAGGTTACGTCCCGCTTAAAGTTGAGGTTATGCACTTCTCCACAACACCTTCAGCATTTTTTGTTTGTAGTTTTTTTGCTGATGTGTGTTCTGACTAGTGTGAGCCGATACCACTTTGTGGCTGGATTTGCATGCGTCTCATAATCCCTTGAAATTGTGCTTTCTGGCATGTCCTTCTTTTCTTCAACTGTGAGTACAGCTTACCTCTTCAAATTGTCTTCGTGAAGTGTGTGTGACATTTAGAAATATTTTGGCCATTACCTCCCCCAAGACGTTTTGAGGGCAGGTTTCATTTACAGCCCACCAGTACTTCTGCCTATGAAGTGACCCTTAGCACAGGTCTTAAAGCTGCTGTTGCAGGTAACGGCCAGAGGGCGGCAGCATTTCTGCTTTTCCCCACCTGGGAACTAGGGAAACAGACCATCCGGGCAGTGGTGTTCCTCGGTTATATATTAGAGTGGAATGTGCCCCCAAAAGCTGATGTCTCCTTACTTATGTTTGTTTTATAAATTGTATTTATATATATTTTTTATTGGAGTCATATTCCATTGTGTACATGGACCACTTCTTCTTTGTGCATTCCTCTGATGATGGACATTTTCGTAGCTTCCAAGTGTTGGCTATGGTAAATATTGCTGGAGTGGAGGATTGCCAGCCTGTGTTTTTTTTTTTTTTTTTTTGCGGTACGTGGGCCTCTCACTGCGGTGGACCCCCCCATTGCAGAGCACAGGCTCCGGACGCGCAGGCCCAGCAGCCCTAGCTCACGGGACAAGCCGCTCCGCGGCACGTGGGATCTTCCCGACCCGGAGCATGAATGCGTGTCCCCTGCATTGGCAGGCGGGCTCTCAACCACTGCGCCACCGGTGAAGCCCAGCCTGTGTTTCTTTGATTCTCATCCCCTCAGGCGATAGGCCCAGCAGTGGGTATGCTTGATTGAATGGTAGCTCAGTATTTACCGTTACAAGGCACCTCATTTTTGTTTTCATTACTGGCTCTTACCATGTCCCACTTTGGACCAAGGGTAGGCATTTCTCTAAAACCCCTTCAGCATTTACTTTTTGCAGAATTCTTGCTGATGGCCATTCTGACTGGTGTGAGCGGATAGGTTTTTGTAATTTGGATTTGCATATCTTTAATTATTCCTAATGTTCAGCATTTTTCCATGCCGTTTTAAATTTCTTTTTTTGGCCATTACACTATGCTTTTATTAGAAAAAAAAAATATATATATATGTATTGGGGAACATTAAATATCTTGGATGTGCTAATGAGAAAATCATTTTCTCTACATGGACTGAATTTTTACTTGGAGACATGTTTTCCTACTAAAGGGAAGACTAAAGAAGGATTTTACTGTCGACCAGGCAAGACACCTCCCCAAAGATGACAATGCCTTGGACAGTGTTTATGGCGGGCTGGGGCACCTGGAATCCTTGGCCCATACTGGCAGGTACTAACTGGAAACACACTCTTCCTGGGGGACAAGGATGGGAGGCACCTTAGGCCCAGCTGCTCATCGTCGAACCTTACACTTTTCAAACTATGTTGGTGTCTGACTTCCCTTTCCCTGACAGAACAACTCTGGCCCTTGGAGGTGGCTTTATGACTGCAGGCTGTAGAACCCATCATTCTCCCTTGCTCTGGGTAGGAGGTAAGCCTATGGTAGCAGAAACCCCCACATACTGGGACTTGGAATTCCAGTCTGTGCTCATTTAACTCTGTGGCATGAAGTCCATGGTGAATTGCTCTTTTGTCTTCTACGATCTGTCCAACAGCTGTCATGAGTGCCTGACCCTCAGCAGTCTCACTCTTCAAGATTGATCTGCTTTTGACTGATCCGTGACTCCGGGCAGTGGCTGATATGGGCTTTTTTTTTTCTTTGCAGAGCATCTCGACCATTGACTTTTTTATTGGGGAAAATCCACTTTAAAAATAGCCTCATCCTTTTTCTGAAGAGGCTTTCTGGAGGGCTATATTTCTTCTCTGGCATGAGCTGGAGACATCTGCTCCCAATAGAGTCTGTTATGCCCCTGACCTGGGCAGGGCGGCTCATACTTCCAGCTTGAGGGGTCCCTCATTCTTTAAACCTCTCTTCGTGCTCTCCTGGCTTATGCCTCCTACGGTCCTCTCTTTTGTAAGTAGGGGCAATCATCTTGCTCTGGCTCTTCCATGAGTCTTGGAGTTTTGAAGTTTGGGGCTCCTGCTGCCCTAGGTTGCTCCTTTGGCCTTCCATAAGGCCACTTGGCTCCTGGGAAGCTAACGTGTCTCTGGTGGGGACTCTCTGGGGATGGCACTGAGGCACCTGAGAAGCCAAGTTGTCTGCAGCAAGGAACCTGTGTTTGGGAAAGTCCTGAAGCTGGTTGTCTGACTGTACCTTTACTTTGGAGTTAAACTCACTAGCAACCTCCATGTTAAGGCATGGCTCACCTAGATGTTGGAAAACAGACATCCTAGGTAGTAGGAAACTTTTACTGGCCCCCGGCACCTCTAAACTCCTCATAGGTACATCTGTGGTTTGGGATTTTGTCAACACTTTGGTTTCCAAGATAACACTAGACTGTGGTTGAAGAGCAGGAGACTCCTTGTCCTCCACAGCCTCCCTGGCCTCTTCACCTCTCAAAGATTGGGATCCTAAGTTCACCTCCATCACTGTTACCCTATGGCAGGGGCCTCCTGAGGCCTGACCACCACTCTCCTCTCTTGGCTCGTTCCTGACCATTGCTGAACTTGGACCTGGCTCTAGGCTGTCCCTCTTGACCCACTCCACAGTCTCACTCTTCCAGGTTCTGCCCACAAGGCTGAGTGTGAGGGACTGAGAAGGTGGCCTGCCCTGCTGTGCAGTCAGAGAAGCCTTTGAGGGCCCATGGTAGTCACCAGGTGGAATCGCTCCCAGGGCACTCTGGATTTCCTTACACACAGTGGAGGGGACAAGGAGAGGCCTCTTCAGGGCAGGAACGGACTCTTCTGTTCTCACCTTCTCTCCTGAATGAGCCTGAGGAGGTTTCTCCGGGAACTCAGCAAACGTGACTGTTGAGTGGGACCCAGATACACAGGTGGCTGAAGGGGACGAGGCTAACCGCAGGGTGGTGGAGGGTTGGAACTTTGTCGACTTCAAGAGATTGATGGGCTTGAGGACCTTGAGGGGTAGGGTCCACCCGTGCTTTACCCAAAACCTTGTAATATGTGCTTCCAGCACCTCTCGAGTGTCTTGAACCAGGAAGGAAACCCTACAGGAGGTGTTCCTGCAGGGTTCCCAACCCTTCAAGCAGTATCCTCCACAGGCTCCAGCAGGCACTGCTTTGCACATCTCACCAGGAGGGTCTTGACATGAGAGCTGATGAAAGTCGCCCTTGCCAGGAAGCCTCCCCAGGCAGCTCCGCAGAGGTGAAGCCAGGTTGTGAGTCCCCTCCAGTTCTTCCAGGCAATCTCTGCAAGCTTTCAAAGATCGACTTTTCTTCCTACTCCTGCTCCTCCCCTTCAGCTCTACTTGATGCTTCCTGATGTTTCTAGGTCTCCTAGGTGGTGCTAAGAATGGATTACTCTGGAAGCAGGGGAGTAACACGAGGAAGAGCCCCAGTCCACACAGGAAGCCAAGGATGATATCAATCACCCAGGAAGTTGGGCTGGATCTCAGCCAGATAGCAACAGTGTTTTTCAAAGAAAAGAGATTCTCCGTCTTCTGAACTGCATTGCCGCCCTCAGGCAACAGAGCCCTGGGAGTTCACTTGATGGCAGAACCCCAGGCCTGCATCACAGAGCTGTGGCCTTGTCACAAAGGGCTCCTGAGTGTGGGGGAGGGGCACTAAGAGCAATAGGCTGAATCACTGCCCCTCCTTCCCGTCCAGACCTTTATCCAGCTTTATCCCGAGAGAGCTGCGGAGAGCCACAGCGGCGGACAGGTGGCGGCGCCGGGGCTGGGCGCCGGTGGGGCCGCCCGGACGGCCCCCGGGCCCGCAGCGGAGTCTGGGTCCGGGCCAGCCACCCCCGGAGCGTCGGGCGTGCCGCTGCCTTCCAGGGCCGCCTTCGGGCCGCATGGAGCGGCCCCTCTGGCGCTCTGTGGTGGTGGTGGTGGAGGGGGGGCGGAGGAGGTGGGGCCTGCAGCGGTGGCCGGCGGGGGGCGGAGCTGGCGGCCACCGCCGCGGGCGACTAAAGGAGAAGGCGGAGCCGCAGCGGGAGGCCAAAAGCCTACAGCACCCGGTATTCCCAGGCGGTCTCCCATCCAAGTACTAACCAGGCCCGACCCTGCTTAGCTTCCGAGATCAGACGAGATCGGGCGCGTTCAGGGTGGTATGGCCGTAGACGGGGGCGGGGACCGCGGGCTGCCTCTTGAGGCCCAGCTTCGCTTGTCCTTGCGCCTTACCGCCGTCCCCGCGGCCAGCCCGCCCCGGCAGCGCCCCGCCGCCCGCCCAGGCAGGGCAACGGAGGCCTCGGGTACCGGGGCGTGGCGGAGGGGCCGTTTTAAACTTCTGGTACAGAAAAACAGAAAAAAAACGGAGAGTACAATTAACCTCTTGAAATTGTCCTCTTGCGTGCTTGCCCTCTTTAGAAGTTTTGGGTCCATTTTCGACCCCAGGGTTGTTTTTCAGGGCAGGTGCCATTTACAGGCTGCAATGAGTGTGAATATTTAGCGACCATGAGCACTGGGTTTAAAGCTGCTGTTGTGGCAAACGGCCACAAGGCGGCAGCATTTCTCCATTCCCAAATCTGGTTACGAGGGCAGCAGAGCCTTTCGGGGACCAATGGAATACAGAAGAAGGCATCACTGAAGTCTAATACGGAATACCGTGTCCTGGTGGATGGTAGAATGACCAGCAGGGTGTAGGAATTAGGAACTACCGGATGTATATCCTCGGTGGCTTCACTGACTGTCCCGACATCGTTTACCAGGTCCCCAGCAGCCCACGGGGCTCTCGTGGTCAGGGCAATCCCAGGATATGGAGCTCACCTGGGCAGGCCCCCCCTCCCCAGCAGCCCATGGCGCTCTCGTGGTCAGGCCCCTCCCAGGATACGGAGCTGCCCTGGGCAGGTACCCCGGCAGGGCTGGGCACACAGGTACCGTGCACGTAGCCCTCATTGCAGAGCAGCCCAGATCACCTGTCACTCAGAGCTGACACAGAGCACCTCAGAGCAGGACTTGAGCTAACAAACAGCAGCTCCGACGGGTCTGTGACCCTGGGCATCACTCTGTGCGGCCTCCCTCTGCCTGGTCTTCCAGAGGCTTCCACCGCAGCCGGGGCACCAGGCCTCTGTCTCCACCCATCACCCCTGCTCTCCCTGACTCCTGGGTTCCTCTCATTAGGAGAGGGTCTTCTTGAAGTTGTCTCCCACTCATGGGCCAGATAAAAGGATTAGAAAACAAGCCGGAGCTGCAGCCCCTTGTCTATCCAGACTCTCAGGAGCCCACACCTGTTCCTTGGACCTGGCCGGTTCAGCGAGGTCCATTTTCTGCACTGTGAGTCCCTGAGGGGTGAGGATGGGCTGACCTGGGCAGCCTGACCCTGCCGGCCAGCCCTCCCCAGGTGTGCCTGGGTTGAGGTCCATATAAACACGGCTCCAGGCAGCAAGAGCCCCTGCAGCTGTGCCTGACGCCATATTCTCTGCCCCGTCAGCAGTCTCGGGGCTGTGCTGGTGGGAGGGAGTGAGGGGCCACGGCTCTGTGGGTGGCCCGGTGTGAGTGGGGCTCTGCTGGACTTTCTGCAGGAGTTGCCGGGCTGCCACCTGCTAAAGAAGAGGATGTGTCACCCATACCTTCCGTTGGAATTTCTCCCCGGGCAGAGGTGAGGAAGGAAAAAAGCAGTGGGGGCCGGGACAGGAGGAGTATCTCAGGCAGGGAAATGGAAAGCTTCCAGAAGAGCGCCCGGGGCCAGGACCATCCTGGCTGGCCTGCAGGCACCAAGTCGGCCTGCGTGCTGTCGCTGGTGTGGCTCCACGGCCCTTCCTCTAGGCTTTCAAGTCCTTGGACATATTCAGGTGTTTTACCTGGGAAGGGTGGGAACAGTTCAGCAGCAGCTGGCCTGGGGCTCGGCTCACGTTTACTCACAGACGCCTCGGCACGGTCCCCCAGCTTTGCAATGAGGACGCTCCTTGCGGGGGTGGGGGGGCTGCTGGCTGCATGGGAGATGATTCCCCACCTCTGACCAACTTCAGAATTGTTTGCCGCTGGAGCCAGTGGCCTGATAGGGTTTTCCTGTGTATAACTGGTGGGTTCTGGTTTTTTTTTTTTTTTTCTTTTTTGGTTCAAGTTAGATTTTATTCCTCTTCTATGTATTTATAGATATAAGCATGGAAATAATTCATTCCTATAAATACATCTGTGTGAAGGGAAGAAGTTTTTTTCCGTTTTATTTTAAAATTTTATTTATTTTTAAAAATTTTGAAATTTAAGTTTATTTTGTTATTCAGCAGGATTATTATTAGTTATCTATTTTATGCATATACATGTATACAGGACAATCCCAATCTCCCGACTCATCCCACCACCAACAACCCATGGCTTCCCCCCTCTTGGTGTCCATACGTTTGTTCTCTACCTCTGTGTCTCTATTTCTGCCCTGCAAGCCGGGTCATCTGTACCATTTTTCTAGGTTCCACATATATGCATTAATATACAATATTTGTTTTTCTCCTTCTGACTTACTACACTCTGCATGACAGTCTCTAGATCCGTCGACGTCTCCACAGATGACCCAGTTTCGTTCCTTTTTATGGCTGAGTAATATTCCGTTTTATATATGGACCACATCATTATCCGTTCGTCTGTCTGTGGGCATTTAGGTTGCTTCCATTACCTGGGTATGGTAAATAGTGCTGCAATGAACATTGTGGTGAATGTGTCTTTTTGATTTATGGTTTTCTCTGGCTATATGCCCAGAAGTGGGATTGCTGGATCCTATGGTAATTCTATTTTTAGTTTTTTAAGGAACCTCCATGCTGTTCTCCATAGTGACTGTATCAATTTACATTCCCACCAATAGTGGAAGAGGGTTCCTTTGGTCCACACCCTCCCCAGCATTTGTTGTTTGTACAATGTCTGATGATGCCCATTCTAACGGGTGTGAGGTGATACCTCACTGTAGTTTTGATGTGCATTTCTCTGATGATGAGTGATGTTGAGCAGCTTTTCATGTGCGTCTTGGCCATCTCTGTGTCTTCTTTGAAGAAACGTCTATTTAGATCTTCTGCCCATTTTTGTATTGGGTTGTTTGTTTTTTTTAATATTAAGCTGCATGAGCTGTTATATATATTGGAGATTAAACCTTTGTCCGTGGATTCGTTTGCAAATATTTTCTCCCATTCTGAGGGTTGCCTTTTTCCATTCCCTTTTTCTTTAACAAAGAAAGAAAGAAAGCAAAAGAAGCAGAACCCTAATGTGCAGAACAAATATGCAGAACAAAATATGCCTCTTGAAAGTGTCGTTTTGAAATATGGACGTCTTTTGAATTTTTTGGTCGATATATGACCCCAGGATTTGTTTTCAGGGCAGGTGTCATTTACAGGCCTGTAATGATTTTGAATATCAACTGACCATTAGCGCTGGGATTAAAGGTGCTGTTGTGTGAAACGGCCACAAGGGGGCAGCAGTTCTCCCTTACCAAATCTGGTTACTAGGGCAGCAGAGCCTCAGTGGAAGTCGTGTTCTAGGTTGTAATTTAGAATGGAATGTGCCAGGAAAAGGCCCCTTAAGTTTGTCTCACTACTTCTTGTTCGTTTTTTTAATTTAATTTTTTTATTTTTTTTTATCACAGCGTGTTTGATTACAATGTTTGGCTTGTTGCAGGTGTGCAAGATGTGGTTCTTTTACACATATACATATGTCTGTTCTTGCTGGGATCCTTTTCCCATATACGTTATGACAGAATGTTGAGTAGTCTTCTCTTGGTATTCTGTAGGTCTTTGGTGATTATATATTTCACCTGTGTTTGTATATGTCTGTTAACCCCAATCTCGTAATGTATCCAATCCTCACACCTTTCCGTTGGTGAACCATAAGATTCTTTAATGAATCTGGGATTGCCCTTCTCTGTGGAAATATCTTCACTGGTATCCATTTTTAGGTAACACCTATAAGTGATATCATACGATACGCGTCTTTCTCTTTCTGACTTACTACAAGTCACGTGATCACCTCTAGACTCATCTACGGTGCTGCAAATGGCATTGTGTCCTTTTCTTCCATGGCTAATATTCTGTCTGTACATGTACCAGTTCTTCTTTGTCCACTCATCTGTTGATGGACTTTTTGGTTGCTTCCACGTCATGGCTATTGTAATGCTGCGGCAATGCACGTTTGCCTGCCTGTGTCTTTCCAATTCTGTCTTCTTAGGTTATAGGCCCAGGAGTGGGCCTGCTGGATCATATGGTAGCGGAATGTTTACCTTGTAGAGGCACCTCCAGTCTGTTCTCATTAGTGGCTCTTACCAGGTTACGTCCCGCTTAAAGTTGAGGTTATGCACTTCTCCACAACACCTTCAGCATTTTTTGTTTGTAGTTTTTTTGCTGATGTGTGTTCTGACTAGTGTGAGCCGATACAACTTTGTGGCTGGATTTGCATGCGTCTCATAATCCCTTGAAATTGTGCTTTCTGGCATGTCCTTCTTTTCTTCAACTGTGAGTACAGCTTACCTCTTCAAATTGTCTTCGTGAAGTGTGTGTGACATTTAGAAATATTTTGGCCATTACCTCCCCCAAGACGTTTTGAGGGCAGGTTTCATTTACAGCCCACCAGTACTTCTGCCTATGAAGTGACCCTTAGCACAGGTCTTAAAGCTGCTGTTGCAGGTAACGGCCAGAGGGCGGCAGCATTTCTGCTTTTCCCCACCTGGGAACTAGGGAAACAGACCATCCGGGCAGTGGTGTTCCTCGGTTATATATTAGAGTGGAATGTGCCCCCAAAAGCTGATGTCTCCTTACTTATGTTTGTTTTATAAATTGTATTTATATATATTTTTTATTGGAGTCATATTCCATTGTGTACATGGACCACTTCTTCTTTGTGCATTCCTCTGATGATGGACATTTTCGTAGCTTCCAAGTGTTGGCTATGGTAAATATTGCTGGAGTGGAGGATTGCCAGCCTGTGTTTTTTTTTTTTTTTTTTTGCGGTACGTGGGCCTCTCACTGCGGTGGACCCCCCCATTGCAGAGCACAGGCTCCGGACGCGCAGGCCCAGCAGCCCTAGCTCACGGGACAAGCCGCTCCGCGGCACGTGGGATCTTCCCGACCCGGAGCATGAATGCGTGTCCCCTGCATTGGCAGGCGGGCTCTCAACCACTGCGCCACCGGTGAAGCCCAGCCTGTGTTTCTTTGATTCTCATCCCCTCAGGCGATAGGCCCAGCAGTGGGTATGCTTGATTGAATGGTAGCTCAGTATTTACCTTTACAAGGCACCTCATTTTTGTTTTCATTACTGGCTCTTACCATGTCCCACTTTGGACCAAGGGTAGGCATTTCTCTAAAACCCCTTCAGCATTTACTTTTTGCAGAATTCTTGCTGATGGCCATTCTGACTGGTGTGAGCGGATAGGTTTTTGTAATTTGGATTTGCATATCTTTAATTATTCCTAATGTTCAGCATTTTTCCATGCCGTTTTAAATTTCTTTTTTTGGCCATTACACTATGCTTTTATTAGAAAAAAAAATATATATATATATGTATTGGGGAACATTAAATATCTTGGATGTGCTAATGAGAAAATCATTTTCTCTACATGGACTGAATTTTTACTTGGAGACATGTTTTCCTACTAAAGGGAAGACTAAAGAAGGATTTTACTGTCGACCAGGCAAGACACCTCCCCAAAGATGACAATGCCTTGGACAGTGTTTATGGCGGGCTGGGGCACCTGGAATCCTTGGCCCATACTGGCAGGTACTAACTGGAAACACACTCTTCCTGGGGGACAAGGATGGGAGGCACCTTAGGCCCAGCTGCTCATCGTCGAACCTTACACTTTTCAAACTATGTTGGTGTCTGACTTCCCTTTCCCTGACAGAACAACTCTGGCCCTTGGAGGTGGCTTTATGACTGCAGGCTGTAGAACCCATCATTCTCCCTTGCTCTGGGTAGGAGGTAAGCCTATGGTAGCAGAAACCCCCACATACTGGGACTTGGAATTCCACTCTGTGCTCATTTAACTCTGTGGCATGAAGTCCATGGTGAATTGCTCTTTTGTCTTCTACGATCTGTCCAACAGCTGTCATGAGTGCCTGACCCTCAGCAGTCTCACTCTTCAAGATTGATCTGCTTTTGACTGATCCGTGACTCCGGGCAGTGGCTGATATGGGCTTTTTTTTTTCTTTGCAGAGCATCTCGACCATTGACTTTTTTATTGGGGAAAATCCACTTTAAAAATAGCCTCATCCTTTTTCTGAAGAGGCTTTCTGGAGGGCTATATTTCTTCTCTGGCATGAGCTGGAGACATCTGCTCCCAATAGAGTCTGTTATGCCCCTGACCTGGGCAGGGCGGCTCATACTTCCAGCTTGAGGGGTCCCTCATTCTTTAAACCTCTCTTCGTGCTCTCCTGGCTTATGCCTCCTACGGTCCTCTCTTTTGTAAGTAGGGGCAATCATCTTGCTCTGGCTCTTCCATGAGTCTTGGAGTTTTGAAGTTTGGGGCTCCTGCTGCCCTAGGTTGCTCCTTTGGCCTTCCATAAGGCCACTTGGCTCCTGGGAAGCTAACGTGTCTCTGGTGGGGACTCTCTGGGGATGGCACTGAGGCACCTGAGAAGCCAAGTTGTCTGCAGCAAGGAACCTGTGTTTGGGAAAGTCCTGAAGCTGGTTGTCTGACTGTACCTTTACTTTGGAGTTAAACTCACTAGCAACCTCCATGTTAAGGCATGGCTCACCTAGATGTTGGAAAACAGACATCCTAGGTAGTAGGAAACTTTTACTGGCCCCCGGCACCTCTAAACTCCTCATAGGTACATCTGTGGTTTGGGATTTTGTCAACACTTTGGTTTCCAAGATAACACTAGACTGTGGTTGAAGAGCAGGAGACTCCTTGTCCTCCACAGCCTCCCTGGCCTCTTCACCTCTCAAAGATTGGGATCCTAAGTTCACCTCCATCACTGTTACCCTATGGCAGGGGCCTCCTGAGGCCTGACCACCACTCTCCTCTCTTGGCTCGTTCCTGACCATTGCTGAACTTGGACCTGGCTCTAGGCTGTCCCTCTTGACCCACTCCACAGTCTCACTCTTCCAGGTTCTGCCCACAAGGCTGAGTGTGAGGGACTGAGAAGGTGGCCTGCCCTGCTGTGCAGTCAGAGAAGCCTTTGAGGGCCCATGGTAGTCACCAGGTGGAATCGCTCCCAGGGCACTCTGGATTTCCTTACACACAGTGGAGGGGACAAGGAGAGGCCTCTTCAGGGCAGGAACGGACTCTTCTGTTCTCACCTTCTCTCCTGAATGAGCCTGAGGAGGTTTCTCCGGGAACTCAGCAAACGTGACTGTTGAGTGGGACCCAGATACACAGGTGGCTGAAGGGGACGAGGCTAACCGCAGGGTGGTGGAGGGTTGGAACTTTGTCGACTTCAAGAGATTGATGGGCTTGAGGACCTTGAGGGGTAGGGTCCACCCGTGCTTTACCCAAAACCTTGTAATATGTGCTTCCAGCACCTCTCGAGTGTCTTGAACCAGGAAGGAAACCCTACAGGAGGTGTTCCTGCAGGGTTCCCAACCCTTCAAGCAGTATCCTCCACAGGCTCCAGCAGGCACTGCTTTGCACATCTCACCAGGAGGGTCTTGACATGAGAGCTGATGAAAGTCGCCCTTGCCAGGAAGCCTCCCCAGGCAGCTCCGCAGAGGTGAAGCCAGGTTGTGAGTCCCCTCCAGTTCTTCCAGGCAATCTCTGCAAGCTTTCAAAGATCGACTTTTCTTCCTACTCCTGCTCCTCCCCTTCAGCTCTACTTGATGCTTCCTGATGTTTCTAGGTCTCCTAGGTGGTGCTAAGAATGGATTACTCTGGAAGCAGGGGAGTAACACGAGGAAGAGCCCCAGTCCACACAGGAAGCCAAGGATGATATCAATCACCCAGGAAGTTGGGCTGGATCTCAGCCAGATAGCAACAGTGTTTTTCAAAGAAAAGAGATTCTCCGTCTTCTGAACTGCATTGCCGCCCTCAGGCAACAGAGCCCTGGGAGTTCACTTGATGGCAGAACCCCAGGCCTGCATCACAGAGCTGTGGCCTTGTCACAAAGGGCTCCTGAGTGTGGGGGAGGGGCACTAAGAGCAATAGGCTGAATCACTGCCCCTCCTTCCCGTCCAGACCTTTATCCAGCTTTATCCCGAGAGAGCTGCGGAGAGCCACAGCGGCGGACAGGTGGCGGCGCCGGGGCTGGGCGCCGGTGGGGCCGCCCGGACGGCCCCCGGGCCCGCAGCGGAGTCTGGGTCCGGGCCAGCCACCCCCGGAGCGTCGGGTGTGCCGCTGCCTTCCAGGGCCGCCTTCGGGCCGCATGGAGCGGCCCCTCTGGCGCTCTGTGGTGGTGGTGGTGGAGGGGGGGCGGAGGAGGTGGGGCCTGCAGCGGTGGCCGGCGGGGGGCGGAGCTGGCGGCCACCGCCGCGGGCGACTAAAGGAGAAGGCGGAGCCGCAGCGGGAGGCCAAAAGCCTACAGCACCCGGTATTCCCAGGCGGTCTCCCATCCAAGTACTAACCAGGCCCGACCCTGCTTAGCTTCCGAGATCAGACGAGATCGGGCGCGTTCAGGGTGGTATGGCCGTAGACGGGGGCGGGGACCGCGGGCTGCCTCTTGAGGCCCAGCTTCGCTTGTCCTTGCGCCTTACCGCCGTCCCCGCGGCCAGCCCGCCCCGGCAGCGCCCCGCCGCCCGCCCAGGCAGGGCAACGGAGGCCTCGGGTACCGGGGCGTGGCGGAGGGGCCGTTTTAAACTTCTGGTACAGAAAAACAGAAAAAAAACGGAGAGTACAATTAACCTCTTGAAATTGTCCTCTTGCGTGCTTGCCCTCTTTAGAAGTTTTGGGTCCATTTTCGACCCCAGGGTTGTTTTTCAGGGCAGGTGCCATTTACAGGCTGCAATGAGTGTGAATATTTAGCGACCATGAGCACTGGGTTTAAAGCTGCTGTTGTGGCAAACGGCCACAAGGCGGCAGCATTTCTCCATTCCCAAATCTGGTTACGAGGGCAGCAGAGCCTTTCGGGGACCAATGGAATACAGAAGAAGGCATCACTGAAGTCTAATACGGAATACCGTGTCCTGGTGGATGGTAGAATGACCAGCAGGGTGTAGGAATTAGGAACTACCGGATGTATATCCTCGGTGGCTTCACTGACTGTCCCGACATCGTTTACCAGGTCCCCAGCAGCCCACGGGGCTCTCGTGGTCAGGGCAATCCCAGGATATGGAGCTCACCTGGGCAGGCCCCCCCTCCCCAGCAGCCCATGGCGCTCTCGTGGTCAGGCCCCTCCCAGGATACGGAGCTGCCCTGGGCAGGTACCCCGGCAGGGCTGGGCACACAGGTACCGTGCACGTAGCCCTCATTGCAGAGCAGCCCAGATCACCTGTCACTCAGAGCTGACACAGAGCACCTCAGAGCAGGACTTGAGCTAACAAACAGCAGCTCCGACGGGTCTGTGACCCTGGGCATCACTCTGTGCGGCCTCCCTCTGCCTGGTCTTCCAGAGGCTTCCACCGCAGCCGGGGCACCAGGCCTCTGTCTCCACCCATCACCCCTGCTCTCCCTGACTCCTGGGTTCCTCTCATTAGGAGAGGGTCTTCTTGAAGTTGTCTCCCACTCATGGGCCAGATAAAAGGATTAGAAAACAAGCCGGAGCTGCAGCCCCTTGTCTATCCAGACTCTCAGGAGCCCACACCTGTTCCTTGGACCTGGCCGGTTCAGCGAGGTCCATTTTCTGCACTGTGAGTCCCTGAGGGGTGAGGATGGGCTGACCTGGGCAGCCTGACCCTGCCGGCCAGCCCTCCCCAGGTGTGCCTGGGTTGAGGTCCATATAAACACGGCTCCAGGCAGCAAGAGCCCCTGCAGCTGTGCCTGACGCCATATTCTCTGCCCCGTCAGCAGTCTCGGGGCTGTGCTGGTGGGAGGGAGTGAGGGGCCACGGCTCTGTGGGTGGCCCGGTGTGAGTGGGGCTCTGCTGGACTTTCTGCAGGAGTTGCCGGGCTGCCACCTGCTAAAGAAGAGGATGTGTCACCCATACCTTCCGTTGGAATTTCTCCCCGGGCAGAGGTGAGGAAGGAAAAAAGCAGTGGGGGCCGGGACAGGAGGAGTATCTCAGGCAGGGAAATGGAAAGCTTCCAGAAGAGCGCCCGGGGCCAGGACCATCCTGGCTGGCCTGCAGGCACCAAGTCGGCCTGCGTGCTGTCGCTGGTGTGGCTCCACGGCCCTTCCTCTAGGCTTTCAAGTCCTTGGACATATTCAGGTGTTTTACCTGGGAAGGGTGGGAACAGTTCAGCAGCAGCTGGCCTGGGGCTCGGCTCACGTTTACTCACAGACGCCTCGGCACGGTCCCCCAGCTTTGCAATGAGGACGCTCCTTGCGGGGGTGGGGGGGCTGCTGGCTGCATGGGAGATGATTCCCCACCTCTGACCAACTTCAGAATTGTTTGCCGCTGGAGCCAGTGGCCTGATAGGGTTTTCCTGTGTATAACTGGTGGGTTCTGGTTTTTTTTTTTTTTTCTTTTTAGGTTCAAGTTAGATTTTATTCCTCTTCTATGTATTTATAGATATAAGCATGGAAATAATTCATTCCTATAAATACATCTGTGTGAAGGGAAGAAGTTTTTTTCCGTTTTATTTTAAAATTTTATTTATTTTTAAAAATTTTGAAATTTAAGTTTATTTTGTTATTCAGCAGGATTATTATTAGTTATCTATTTTATGCATATACATGTATACAGGACAATCCCAATCTCCCGACTCATCCCACCACCAACAACCCATGGCTTCCCCCCTCTTGGTGTCCATACGTTTGTTCTCTACCTCTGTGTCTCTATTTCTGCCCTGCAAGCCGGGTCATCTGTACCATTTTTCTAGGTTCCACATATATGCATTAATATACAATATTTGTTTTTCTCCTTCTGACTTACTACACTCTGCATGACAGTCTCTAGATCCGTCGACGTCTCCACAGATGACCCAGTTTCGTTCCTTTTTATGGCTGAGTAATATTCCGTTTTATATATGGACCACATCATTATCCGTTCGTCTGTCTGTGGGCATTTAGGTTGCTTCCATTACCTGGGTATGGTAAATAGTGCTGCAATGAACATTGTGGTGAATGTGTCTTTTTGATTTATGGTTTTCTCTGGCTATATGCCCAGAAGTGGGATTGCTGGATCCTATGGTAATTCTATTTTTAGTTTTTTAAGGAACCTCCATGCTGTTCTCCATAGTGACTGTATCAATTTACATTCCCACCAATAGTGGAAGAGGGTTCCTTTGGTCCACACCCTCCCCAGCATTTGTTGTTTGTACAATGTCTGATGATGCCCATTCTAACGGGTGTGAGGTGATACCTCACTGTAGTTTTGATGTGCATTTCTCTGATGATGAGTGATGTTGAGCAGCTTTTCATGTGCGTCTTGGCCATCTCTGTGTCTTCTTTGAAGAAACGTCTATTTAGATCTTCTGCCCATTTTTGTATTGGGTTGTTTGTTTTTTTTAATATTAAGCTGCATGAGCTGTTATATATATTGGAGATTAAACCTTTGTCCGTGGATTCGTTTGCAAATATTTTCTCCCATTCTGAGGGTTGCCTTTTTCCATTCCCTTTTTCTTTAACAAAGAAAGAAAGAAAGCAAAAGAAGCAGAACCCTAATGTGCAGAACAAATATGCAGAACAAAATATGCCTCTTGAAAGTGTCGTTTTGAAATATGGACGTCTTTTGAATTTTTTGGTCGATATATGACCCCAGGATTTGTTTTCAGGGCAGGTGTCATTTACAGGCCTGTAATGATTTTGAATATCAACTGACCATTAGCGCTGGGATTAAAGGTGCTGTTGTGTGAAACGGCCACAAGGGGGCAGCAGTTCTCCCTTACCAAATCTGGTTACTAGGGCAGCAGAGCCTCAGTGGAAGTCGTGTTCTAGGTTGTAATTTAGAATGGAATGTGCCAGGAAAAGGCCCCTTAAGTTTGTCTCACTACTTCTTGTTCGTTTTTTTAATTTAATTTTTTTATTTTTTTTTATCACAGCGTGTTTGATTACAATGTTTGGCTTGTTGCAGGTGTGCAAGATGTGGTTCTTTTACACATATACATATGTCTGTTCTTGCTGGGATCCTTTTCCCATATACGTTATGACAGAATGTTGAGTAGTCTTCTCTTGGTATTCTGTAGGTCTTTGGTGATTATATATTTCACCTGTGTTTGTATATGTCTGTTAACCCCAATCTCGTAATGTATCCAATCCTCACACCTTTCCGTTGGTGAACCATAAGATTCTTTAATGAATCTGGGATTGCCCTTCTCTGTGGAAATATCTTCACTGGTATCCATTTTTAGGTAACACCTATAAGTGATATCATACGATACGCGTCTTTCTCTTTCTGACTTACTACAAGTCACGTGATCACCTCTAGACTCATCTACGGTGCTGCAAATGGCATTGTGTCCTTTTCTTCCATGGCTAATATTCTGTCTGTACATGTACCAGTTCTTCTTTGTCCACTCATCTGTTGATGGACTTTTTGGTTGCTTCCACGTCATGGCTATTGTAATGCTGCGGCAATGCACGTTTGCCTGCCTGTGTCTTTCCAATTCTGTCTTCTTAGGTTATAGGCCCAGGAGTGGGCCTGCTGGATCATATGGTAGCGGAATGTTTACCTTGTAGAGGCACCTCCAGTCTGTTCTCATTAGTGGCTCTTACCAGGTTACGTCCCGCTTAAAGTTGAGGTTATGCACTTCTCCACAACACCTTCAGCATTTTTTGTTTGTAGTTTTTTTGCTGATGTGTGTTCTGACTAGTGTGAGCCGATACCACTTTGTGGCTGGATTTGCATGCGTCTCATAATCCCTTGAAATTGTGCTTTCTGGCATGTCCTTCTTTTCTTCAACTGTGAGTACAGCTTACCTCTTCAAATTGTCTTCGTGAAGTGTGTGTGACATTTAGAAATATTTTGGCCATTACCTCCCCCAAGACGTTTTGAGGGCAGGTTTCATTTACAGCCCACCAGTACTTCTGCCTATGAAGTGACCCTTAGCACAGGTCTTAAAGCTGCTGTTGCAGGTAACGGCCAGAGGGCGGCAGCATTTCTGCTTTTCCCCACCTGGGAACTAGGGAAACAGACCATCCGGGCAGTGGTGTTCCTCGGTTATATATTAGAGTGGAATGTGCCCCCAAAAGCTGATGTCTCCTTACTTATGTTTGTTTTATAAATTGTATTTATATATATTTTTTATTGGAGTCATATTCCATTGTGTACATGGACCACTTCTTCTTTGTGCATTCCTCTGATGATGGACATTTTCGTAGCTTCCAAGTGTTGGCTATGGTAAATATTGCTGGAGTGGAGGATTGCCAGCCTGTGTTTTTTTTTTTTTTTTTTTTGCGGTACGTGGGCCTCTCACTGCGGTGGACCCCCCCATTGCAGAGCACAGGCTCCGGACGCGCAGGCCCAGCAGCCCTAGCTCACGGGACAAGCCGCTCCGCGGCACGTGGGATCTTCCCGACCCGGAGCATGAATGCGTGTCCCCTGCATTGGCAGGCGGGCTCTCAACCACTGCGCCACCGGTGAAGCCCAGCCTGTGTTTCTTTGATTCTCATCCCCTCAGGCGATAGGCCCAGCAGTGGGTATGCTTGATTGAATGGTAGCTCAGTATTTACCGTTACAAGGCACCTCATTTTTGTTTTCATTACTGGCTCTTACCATGTCCCACTTTGGACCAAGGGTAGGCATTTCTCTAAAACCCCTTCAGCATTTACTTTTTGCAGAATTCTTGCTGATGGCCATTCTGACTGGTGTGAGCGGATAGGTTTTTGTAATTTGGATTTGCATATCTTTAATTATTCCTAATGTTCAGCATTTTTCCATGCCGTTTTAAATTTCTTTTTTTGGCCATTACACTATGCTTTTATTAGAAAAAAAATATATATATATATGTATTGGGGAACATTAAATATCTTGGATGTGCTAATGAGAAAATCATTTTCTCTACATGGACTGAATTTTTACTTGGAGACATGTTTTCCTACTAAAGGGAAGACTAAAGAAGGATTTTACTGTCGACCAGGCAAGACACCTCCCCAAAGATGACAATGCCTTGGACAGTGTTTATGGCGGGCTGGGGCACCTGGAATCCTTGGCCCATACTGGCAGGTACTAACTGGAAACACACTCTTCCTGGGGGACAAGGATGGGAGGCACCTTAGGCCCAGCTGCTCATCGTCGAACCTTACACTTTTCAAACTATGTTGGTGTCTGACTTCCCTTTCCCTGACAGAACAACTCTGGCCCTTGGAGGTGGCTTTATGACTGCAGGCTGTAGAACCCATCATTCTCCCTTGCTCTGGGTAGGAGGTAAGCCTATGGTAGCAGAAACCCCCACATACTGGGACTTGGAATTCCACTCTGTGCTCATTTAACTCTGTGGCATGAAGTCCATGGTGAATTGCTCTTTTGTCTTCTACGATCTGTCCAACAGCTGTCATGAGTGCCTGACCCTCAGCAGTCTCACTCTTCAAGATTGATCTGCTTTTGACTGATCCGTGACTCCGGGCAGTGGCTGATATGGGCTTTTTTTTTTCTTTGCAGAGCATCTCGACCATTGACTTTTTTATTGGGGAAAATCCACTTTAAAAATAGCCTCATCCTTTTTCTGAAGAGGCTTTCTGGAGGGCTATATTTCTTCTCTGGCATGAGCTGGAGACATCTGCTCCCAATAGAGTCTGTTATGCCCCTGACCTGGGCAGGGCGGCTCATACTTCCAGCTTGAGGGGTCCCTCATTCTTTAAACCTCTCTTCGTGCTCTCCTGGCTTATGCCTCCTACGGTCCTCTCTTTTGTAAGTAGGGGCAATCATCTTGCTCTGGCTCTTCCATGAGTCTTGGAGTTTTGAAGTTTGGGGCTCCTGCTGCCCTAGGTTGCTCCTTTGGCCTTCCATAAGGCCACTTGGCTCCTGGGAAGCTAACGTGTCTCTGGTGGGGACTCTCTGGGGATGGCACTGAGGCACCTGAGAAGCCAAGTTGTCTGCAGCAAGGAACCTGTGTTTGGGAAAGTCCTGAAGCTGGTTGTCTGACTGTACCTTTACTTTGGAGTTAAACTCACTAGCAACCTCCATGTTAAGGCATGGCTCACCTAGATGTTGGAAAACAGACATCCTAGGTAGTAGGAAACTTTTACTGGCCCCCGGCACCTCTAAACTCCTCATAGGTACATCTGTGGTTTGGGATTTTGTCAACACTTTGGTTTCCAAGATAACACTAGACTGTGGTTGAAGAGCAGGAGACTCCTTGTCCTCCACAGCCTCCCTGGCCTCTTCACCTCTCAAAGATTGGGATCCTAAGTTCACCTCCATCACTGTTACCCTATGGCAGGGGCCTCCTGAGGCCTGACCACCACTCTCCTCTCTTGGCTCGTTCCTGACCATTGCTGAACTTGGACCTGGCTCTAGGCTGTCCCTCTTGACCCACTCCACAGTCTCACTCTTCCAGGTTCTGCCCACAAGGCTGAGTGTGAGGGACTGAGAAGGTGGCCTGCCCTGCTGTGCAGTCAGAGAAGCCTTTGAGGGCCCATGGTAGTCACCAGGTGGAATCGCTCCCAGGGCACTCTGGATTTCCTTACACACAGTGGAGGGGACAAGGAGAGGCCTCTTCAGGGCAGGAACGGACTCTTCTGTTCTCACCTTCTCTCCTGAATGAGCCTGAGGAGGTTTCTCCGGGAACTCAGCAAACGTGACTGTTGAGTGGGACCCAGATACACAGGTGGCTGAAGGGGACGAGGCTAACCGCAGGGTGGTGGAGGGTTGGAACTTTGTCGACTTCAAGAGATTGATGGGCTTGAGGACCTTGAGGGGTAGGGTCCACCCGTGCTTTACCCAAAACCTTGTAATATGTGCTTCCAGCACCTCTCGAGTGTCTTGAACCAGGAAGGAAACCCTACAGGAGGTGTTCCTGCAGGGTTCCCAACCCTTCAAGCAGTATCCTCCACAGGCTCCAGCAGGCACTGCTTTGCACATCTCACCAGGAGGGTCTTGACATGAGAGCTGATGAAAGTCGCCCTTGCCAGGAAGCCTCCCCAGGCAGCTCCGCAGAGGTGAAGCCAGGTTGTGAGTCCCCTCCAGTTCTTCCAGGCAATCTCTGCAAGCTTTCAAAGATCGACTTTTCTTCCTACTCCTGCTCCTCCCCTTCAGCTCTACTTGATGCTTCCTGATGTTTCTAGGTCTCCTAGGTGGTGCTAAGAATGGATTACTCTGGAAGCAGGGGAGTAACACGAGGAAGAGCCCCAGTCCACACAGGAAGCCAAGGATGATATCAATCACCCAGGAAGTTGGGCTGGATCTCAGCCAGATAGCAACAGTGTTTTTCAAAGAAAAGAGATTCTCCGTCTTCTGAACTGCATTGCCGCCCTCAGGCAACAGAGCCCTGGGAGTTCACTTGATGGCAGAACCCCAGGCCTGCATCACAGAGCTGTGGCCTTGTCACAAAGGGCTCCTGAGTGTGGGGGAGGGGCACTAAGAGCAATAGGCTGAATCACTGCCCCTCCTTCCCGTCCAGACCTTTATCCAGCTTTATCCCGAGAGAGCTGCGGAGAGCCACAGCGGCGGACAGGTGGCGGCGCCGGGGCTGGGCGCCGGTGGGGCCGCCCGGACGGCCCCCGGGCCCGCAGCGGAGTCTGGGTCCGGGCCAGCCACCCCCGGAGCGTCGGGTGTGCCGCTGCCTTCCAGGGCCGCCTTCGGGCCGCATGGAGCGGCCCCTCTGGCGCTCTGTGGTGGTGGTGGTGGAGGGGGGGCGGAGGAGGTGGGGCCTGCAGCGGTGGCCGGCGGGGGGCGGAGCTGGCGGCCACCGCCGCGGGCGACTAAAGGAGAAGGCGGAGCCGCAGCGGGAGGCCAAAAGCCTACAGCACCCGGTATTCCCAGGCGGTCTCCCATCCAAGTACTAACCAGGCCCGACCCTGCTTAGCTTCCGAGATCAGACGAGATCGGGCGCGTTCAGGGTGGTATGGCCGTAGACGGGGGCGGGGACCGCGGGCTGCCTCTTGAGGCCCAGCTTCGCTTGTCCTTGCGCCTTACCGCCGTCCCCGCGGCCAGCCCGCCCCGGCAGCGCCCCGCCGCCCGCCCAGGCAGGGCAACGGAGGCCTCGGGTACCGGGGCGTGGCGGAGGGGCCGTTTTAAACTTCTGGTACAGAAAAACAGAAAAAAACGGAGAGTACAATTAACCTCTTGAAATTGTCCTCTTGCGTGCTTGCCCTCTTTAGAAGTTTTGGGTCCATTTTCGACCCCAGGGTTGTTTTTCAGGGCAGGTGCCATTTACAGGCTGCAATGAGTGTGAATATTTAGCGACCATGAGCACTGGGTTTAAAGCTGCTGTTGTGGCAAACGGCCACAAGGCGGCAGCATTTCTCCATTCCCAAATCTGGTTACGAGGGCAGCAGAGCCTTTCGGGGACCAATGGAATACAGAAGAAGGCATCACTGAAGTCTAATACGGAATACCGTGTCCTGGTGGATGGTAGAATGACCAGCAGGGTGTAGGAATTAGGAACTACCGGATGTATATCCTCGGTGGCTTCACTGACTGTCCCGACATCGTTTACCAGGTCCCCAGCAGCCCACGGGGCTCTCGTGGTCAGGGCAATCCCAGGATATGGAGCTCACCTGGGCAGGCCCCCCCTCCCCAGCAGCCCATGGCGCTCTCGTGGTCAGGCCCCTCCCAGGATACGGAGCTGCCCTGGGCAGGTACCCCGGCAGGGCTGGGCACACAGGTACCGTGCACGTAGCCCTCATTGCAGAGCAGCCCAGATCACCTGTCACTCAGAGCTGACACAGAGCACCTCAGAGCAGGACTTGAGCTAACAAACAGCAGCTCCGACGGGTCTGTGACCCTGGGCATCACTCTGTGCGGCCTCCCTCTGCCTGGTCTTCCAGAGGCTTCCACCGCAGCCGGGGCACCAGGCCTCTGTCTCCACCCATCACCCCTGCTCTCCCTGACTCCTGGGTTCCTCTCATTAGGAGAGGGTCTTCTTGAAGTTGTCTCCCACTCATGGGCCAGATAAAAGGATTAGAAAACAAGCCGGAGCTGCAGCCCCTTGTCTATCCAGACTCTCAGGAGCCCACACCTGTTCCTTGGACCTGGCCGGTTCAGCGAGGTCCATTTTCTGCACTGTGAGTCCCTGAGGGGTGAGGATGGGCTGACCTGGGCAGCCTGACCCTGCCGGCCAGCCCTCCCCAGGTGTGCCTGGGTTGAGGTCCATATAAACACGGCTCCAGGCAGCAAGAGCCCCTGCAGCTGTGCCTGACGCCATATTCTCTGCCCCGTCAGCAGTCTCGGGGCTGTGCTGGTGGGAGGGAGTGAGGGGCCACGGCTCTGTGGGTGGCCCGGTGTGAGTGGGGCTCTGCTGGACTTTCTGCAGGAGTTGCCGGGCTGCCACCTGCTAAAGAAGAGGATGTGTCACCCATACCTTCCGTTGGAATTTCTCCCCGGGCAGAGGTGAGGAAGGAAAAAAGCAGTGGGGGCCGGGACAGGAGGAGTATCTCAGGCAGGGAAATGGAAAGCTTCCAGAAGAGCGCCCGGGGCCAGGACCATCCTGGCTGGCCTGCAGGCACCAAGTCGGCCTGCGTGCTGTCGCTGGTGTGGCTCCACGGCCCTTCCTCTAGGCTTTCAAGTCCTTGGACATATTCAGGTGTTTTACCTGGGAAGGGTGGGAACAGTTCAGCAGCAGCTGGCCTGGGGCTCGGCTCACGTTTACTCACAGACGCCTCGGCACGGTCCCCCAGCTTTGCAATGAGGACGCTCCTTGCGGGGGTGGGGGGGCTGCTGGCTGCATGGGAGATGATTCCCCACCTCTGACCAACTTCAGAATTGTTTGCCGCTGGAGCCAGTGGCCTGATAGGGTTTTCCTGTGTATAACTGGTGGGTTCTGGTTTTTTTTTTTTTTTTCTTTTTTGGTTCAAGTTAGATTTTATTCCTCTTCTATGTATTTATAGATATAAGCATGGAAATAATTCATTCCTATAAATACATCTGTGTGAAGGGAAGAAGTTTTTTTCCGTTTTATTTTAAAATTTTATTTATTTTTAAAAATTTTGAAATTTAAGTTTATTTTGTTATTCAGCAGGATTATTATTAGTTATCTATTTTATGCATATACATGTATACAGGACAATCCCAATCTCCCGACTCATCCCACCACCAACAACCCATGGCTTCCCCCCTCTTGGTGTCCATACGTTTGTTCTCTACCTCTGTGTCTCTATTTCTGCCCTGCAAGCCGGGTCATCTGTACCATTTTTCTAGGTTCCACATATATGCATTAATATACAATATTTGTTTTTCTCCTTCTGACTTACTACACTCTGCATGACAGTCTCTAGATCCGTCGACGTCTCCACAGATGACCCAGTTTCGTTCCTTTTTATGGCTGAGTAATATTCCGTTTTATATATGGACCACATCATTATCCGTTCGTCTGTCTGTGGGCATTTAGGTTGCTTCCATTACCTGGGTATGGTAAATAGTGCTGCAATGAACATTGTGGTGAATGTGTCTTTTTGATTTATGGTTTTCTCTGGCTATATGCCCAGAAGTGGGATTGCTGGATCCTATGGTAATTCTATTTTTAGTTTTTTAAGGAACCTCCATGCTGTTCTCCATAGTGACTGTATCAATTTACATTCCCACCAATAGTGGAAGAGGGTTCCTTTGGTCCACACCCTCCCCAGCATTTGTTGTTTGTACAATGTCTGATGATGCCCATTCTAACGGGTGTGAGGTGATACCTCACTGTAGTTTTGATGTGCATTTCTCTGATGATGAGTGATGTTGAGCAGCTTTTCATGTGCGTCTTGGCCATCTCTGTGTCTTCTTTGAAGAAACGTCTATTTAGATCTTCTGCCCATTTTTGTATTGGGTTGTTTGTTTTTTTTAATATTAAGCTGCATGAGCTGTTATATATATTGGAGATTAAACCTTTGTCCGTGGATTCGTTTGCAAATATTTTCTCCCATTCTGAGGGTTGCCTTTTTCCATTCCCTTTTTCTTTAACAAAGAAAGAAAGAAAGCAAAAGAAGCAGAACCCTAATGTGCAGAACAAATATGCAGAACAAAATATGCCTCTTGAAAGTGTCGTTTTGAAATATGGACGTCTTTTGAATTTTTTGGTCGATATATGACCCCAGGATTTGTTTTCAGGGCAGGTGTCATTTACAGGCCTGTAATGATTTTGAATATCAACTGACCATTAGCGCTGGGATTAAAGGTGCTGTTGTGTGAAACGGCCACAAGGGGGCAGCAGTTCTCCCTTACCAAATCTGGTTACTAGGGCAGCAGAGCCTCAGTGGAAGTCGTGTTCTAGGTTGTAATTTAGAATGGAATGTGCCAGGAAAAGGCCCCTTAAGTTTGTCTCACTACTTCTTGTTCGTTTTTTTAATTTAATTTTTTTATTTTTTTTTATCACAGCGTGTTTGATTACAATGTTTGGCTTGTTGCAGGTGTGCAAGATGTGGTTCTTTTACACATATACATATGTCTGTTCTTGCTGGGATCCTTTTCCCATATACGTTATGACAGAATGTTGAGTAGTCTTCTCTTGGTATTCTGTAGGTCTTTGGTGATTATATATTTCACCTGTGTTTGTATATGTCTGTTAACCCCAATCTCGTAATGTATCCAATCCTCACACCTTTCCGTTGGTGAACCATAAGATTCTTTAATGAATCTGGGATTGCCCTTCTCTGTGGAAATATCTTCACTGGTATCCATTTTTAGGTAACACCTATAAGTGATATCATACGATACGCGTCTTTCTCTTTCTGACTTACTACAAGTCACGTGATCACCTCTAGACTCATCTACGGTGCTGCAAATGGCATTGTGTCCTTTTCTTCCATGGCTAATATTCTGTCTGTACATGTACCAGTTCTTCTTTGTCCACTCATCTGTTGATGGACTTTTTGGTTGCTTCCACGTCATGGCTATTGTAATGCTGCGGCAATGCACGTTTGCCTGCCTGTGTCTTTCCAATTCTGTCTTCTTAGGTTATAGGCCCAGGAGTGGGCCTGCTGGATCATATGGTAGCGGAATGTTTACCTTGTAGAGGCACCTCCAGTCTGTTCTCATTAGTGGCTCTTACCAGGTTACGTCCCGCTTAAAGTTGAGGTTATGCACTTCTCCACAACACCTTCAGCATTTTTTGTTTGTAGTTTTTTTGCTGATGTGTGTTCTGACTAGTGTGAGCCGATACAACTTTGTGGCTGGATTTGCATGCGTCTCATAATCCCTTGAAATTGTGCTTTCTGGCATGTCCTTCTTTTCTTCAACTGTGAGTACAGCTTACCTCTTCAAATTGTCTTCGTGAAGTGTGTGTGACATTTAGAAATATTTTGGCCATTACCTCCCCCAAGACGTTTTGAGGGCAGGTTTCATTTACAGCCCACCAGTACTTCTGCCTATGAAGTGACCCTTAGCACAGGTCTTAAAGCTGCTGTTGCAGGTAACGGCCAGAGGGCGGCAGCATTTCTGCTTTTCCCCACCTGGGAACTAGGGAAACAGACCATCCGGGCAGTGGTGTTCCTCGGTTATATATTAGAGTGGAATGTGCCCCCAAAAGCTGATGTCTCCTTACTTATGTTTGTTTTATAAATTGTATTTATATATATTTTTTATTGGAGTCATATTCCATTGTGTACATGGACCACTTCTTCTTTGTGCATTCCTCTGATGATGGACATTTTCGTAGCTTCCAAGTGTTGGCTATGGTAAATATTGCTGGAGTGGAGGATTGCCAGCCTGTGTTTTTTTTTTTTTTTTTTTGCGGTACGTGGGCCTCTCACTGCGGTGGACCCCCCCATTGCAGAGCACAGGCTCCGGACGCGCAGGCCCAGCAGCCCTAGCTCACGGGACAAGCCGCTCCGTGGCACGTGGGATCTTCCCGACCCGGAGCATGAATGCGTGTCCCCTGCATTGGCAGGCGGGCTCTCAACCACTGCGCCACCGGTGAAGCCCAGCCTGTGTTTCTTTGATTCTCATCCCCTCAGGCGATAGGCCCAGCAGTGGGTATGCTTGATTGAATGGTAGCTCAGTATTTACCTTTACAAGGCACCTCATTTTTGTTTTCATTACTGGCTCTTACCATGTCCCACTTTGGACCAAGGGTAGGCATTTCTCTAAAACCCCTTCAGCATTTACTTTTTGCAGAATTCTTGCTGATGGCCATTCTGACTGGTGTGAGCGGATAGGTTTTTGTAATTTGGATTTGCATATCTTTAATTATTCCTAATGTTCAGCATTTTTCCATGCCGTTTTAAATTTCTTTTTTTGGCCATTACACTATGCTTTTATTAGAAAAAAAAATATATATATATATATATGTATTGGGGAACATTAAATATCTTGGATGTGCTAATGAGAAAATCATTTTCTCTACATGGACTGAATTTTTACTTGGAGACATGTTTTCCTACTAAAGGGAAGACTAAAGAAGGATTTTACTGTCGACCAGGCAAGACACCTCCCCAAAGATGACAATGCCTTGGACAGTGTTTATGGCGGGCTGGGGCACCTGGAATCCTTGGCCCATACTGGCAGGTACTAACTGGAAACACACTCTTCCTGGGGGACAAGGATGGGAGGCACCTTAGGCCCAGCTGCTCATCGTCGAACCTTACACTTTTCAAACTATGTTGGTGTCTGACTTCCCTTTCCCTGACAGAACAACTCTGGCCCTTGGAGGTGGCTTTATGACTGCAGGCTGTAGAACCCATCATTCTCCCTTGCTCTGGGTAGGAGGTAAGCCTATGGTAGCAGAAACCCCCACATACTGGGACTTGGAATTCCAGTCTGTGCTCATTTAACTCTGTGGCATGAAGTCCATGGTGAATTGCTCTTTTGTCTTCTACGATCTGTCCAACAGCTGTCATGAGTGCCTGACCCTCAGCAGTCTCACTCTTCAAGATTGATCTGCTTTTGACTGATCCGTGACTCCGGGCAGTGGCTGATATGGGCTTTTTTTTTTCTTTGCAGAGCATCTCGACCATTGACTTTTTTATTGGGGAAAATCCACTTTAAAAATAGCCTCATCCTTTTTCTGAAGAGGCTTTCTGGAGGGCTATATTTCTTCTCTGGCATGAGCTGGAGACATCTGCTCCCAATAGAGTCTGTTATGCCCCTGACCTGGGCAGGGCGGCTCATACTTCCAGCTTGAGGGGTCCCTCATTCTTTAAACCTCTCTTCGTGCTCTCCTGGCTTATGCCTCCTACGGTCCTCTCTTTTGTAAGTAGGGGCAATCATCTTGCTCTGGCTCTTCCATGAGTCTTGGAGTTTTGAAGTTTGGGGCTCCTGCTGCCCTAGGTTGCTCCTTTGGCCTTCCATAAGGCCACTTGGCTCCTGGGAAGCTAACGTGTCTCTGGTGGGGACTCTCTGGGGATGGCACTGAGGCACCTGAGAAGCCAAGTTGTCTGCAGCAAGGAACCTGTGTTTGGGAAAGTCCTGAAGCTGGTTGTCTGACTGTACCTTTACTTTGGAGTTAAACTCACTAGCAACCTCCATGTTAAGGCATGGCTCACCTAGATGTTGGAAAACAGACATCCTAGGTAGTAGGAAACTTTTACTGGCCCCCGGCACCTCTAAACTCCTCATAGGTACATCTGTGGTTTGGGATTTTGTCAACACTTTGGTTTCCAAGATAACACTAGACTGTGGTTGAAGAGCAGGAGACTCCTTGTCCTCCACAGCCTCCCTGGCCTCTTCACCTCTCAAAGATTGGGATCCTAAGTTCACCTCCATCACTGTTACCCTATGGCAGGGGCCTCCTGAGGCCTGACCACCACTCTCCTCTCTTGGCTCGTTCCTGACCATTGCTGAACTTGGACCTGGCTCTAGGCTGTCCCTCTTGACCCACTCCACAGTCTCACTCTTCCAGGTTCTGCCCACAAGGCTGAGTGTGAGGGACTGAGAAGGTGGCCTGCCCTGCTGTGCAGTCAGAGAAGCCTTTGAGGGCCCATGGTAGTCACCAGGTGGAATCGCTCCCAGGGCACTCTGGATTTCCTTACACACAGTGGAGGGGACAAGGAGAGGCCTCTTCAGGGCAGGAACGGACTCTTCTGTTCTCACCTTCTCTCCTGAATGAGCCTGAGGAGGTTTCTCCGGGAACTCAGCAAACGTGACTGTTGAGTGGGACCCAGATACACAGGTGGCTGAAGGGGACGAGGCTAACCGCAGGGTGGTGGAGGGTTGGAACTTTGTCGACTTCAAGAGATTGATGGGCTTGAGGACCTTGAGGGGTAGGGTCCACCCGTGCTTTACCCAAAACCTTGTAATATGTGCTTCCAGCACCTCTCGAGTGTCTTGAACCAGGAAGGAAACCCTACAGGAGGTGTTCCTGCAGGGTTCCCAACCCTTCAAGCAGTATCCTCCACAGGCTCCAGCAGGCACTGCTTTGCACATCTCACCAGGAGGGTCTTGACATGAGAGCTGATGAAAGTCGCCCTTGCCAGGAAGCCTCCCCAGGCAGCTCCGCAGAGGTGAAGCCAGGTTGTGAGTCCCCTCCAGTTCTTCCAGGCAATCTCTGCAAGCTTTCAAAGATCGACTTTTCTTCCTACTCCTGCTCCTCCCCTTCAGCTCTACTTGATGCTTCCTGATGTTTCTAGGTCTCCTAGGTGGTGCTAAGAATGGATTACTCTGGAAGCAGGGGAGTAACACGAGGAAGAGCCCCAGTCCACACAGGAAGCCAAGGATGATATCAATCACCCAGGAAGTTGGGCTGGATCTCAGCCAGATAGCAACAGTGTTTTTCAAAGAAAAGAGATTCTCCGTCTTCTGAACTGCATTGCCGCCCTCAGGCAACAGAGCCCTGGGAGTTCACTTGATGGCAGAACCCCAGGCCTGCATCACAGAGCTGTGGCCTTGTCACAAAGGGCTCCTGAGTGTGGGGGAGGGGCACTAAGAGCAATAGGCTGAATCACTGCCCCTCCTTCCCGTCCAGACCTTTATCCAGCTTTATCCCGAGAGAGCTGCGGAGAGCCACAGCGGCGGACAGGTGGCGGCGCCGGGGCTGGGCGCCGGTGGGGCCGCCCGGACGGCCCCCGGGCCCGCAGCGGAGTCTGGGTCCGGGCCAGCCACCCCCGGAGCGTCGGGTGTGCCGCTGCCTTCCAGGGCCGCCTTCGGGCCGCATGGAGCGGCCCCTCTGGCGCTCTGTGGTGGTGGTGGTGGAGGGGGGGCGGAGGAGGTGGGGCCTGCAGCGGTGGCCGGCGGGGGGCGGAGCTGGCGGCCACCGCCGCGGGCGACTAAAGGAGAAGGCGGAGCCGCAGCGGGAGGCCAAAAGCCTACAGCACCCGGTATTCCCAGGCGGTCTCCCATCCAAGTACTAACCAGGCCCGACCCTGCTTAGCTTCCGAGATCAGACGAGATCGGGCGCGTTCAGGGTGGTATGGCCGTAGACGGGGGCGGGGACCGCGGGCTGCCTCTTGAGGCCCAGCTTCGCTTGTCCTTGCGCCTTACCGCCGTCCCCGCGGCCAGCCCGCCCCGGCAGCGCCCCGCCGCCCGCCCAGGCAGGGCAACGGAGGCCTCGGGTACCGGGGCGTGGCGGAGGGGCCGTTTTAAACTTCTGGTACAGAAAAACAGAAAAAAAACGGAGAGTACAATTAACCTCTTGAAATTGTCCTCTTGCGTGCTTGCCCTCTTTAGAAGTTTTGGGTCCATTTTCGACCCCAGGGTTGTTTTTCAGGGCAGGTGCCATTTACAGGCTGCAATGAGTGTGAATATTTAGCGACCATGAGCACTGGGTTTAAAGCTGCTGTTGTGGCAAACGGCCACAAGGCGGCAGCATTTCTCCATTCCCAAATCTGGTTACGAGGGCAGCAGAGCCTTTCGGGGACCAATGGAATACAGAAGAAGGCATCACTGAAGTCTAATACGGAATACCGTGTCCTGGTGGATGGTAGAATGACCAGCAGGGTGTAGGAATTAGGAACTACCGGATGTATATCCTCGGTGGCTTCACTGACTGTCCCGACATCGTTTACCAGGTCCCCAGCAGCCCACGGGGCTCTCGTGGTCAGGGCAATCCCAGGATATGGAGCTCACCTGGGCAGGCCCCCCCTCCCCAGCAGCCCATGGCGCTCTCGTGGTCAGGCCCCTCCCAGGATACGGAGCTGCCCTGGGCAGGTACCCCGGCAGGGCTGGGCACACAGGTACCGTGCACGTAGCCCTCATTGCAGAGCAGCCCAGATCACCTGTCACTCAGAGCTGACACAGAGCACCTCAGAGCAGGACTTGAGCTAACAAACAGCAGCTCCGACGGGTCTGTGACCCTGGGCATCACTCTGTGCGGCCTCCCTCTGCCTGGTCTTCCAGAGGCTTCCACCGCAGCCGGGGCACCAGGCCTCTGTCTCCACCCATCACCCCTGCTCTCCCTGACTCCTGGGTTCCTCTCATTAGGAGAGGGTCTTCTTGAAGTTGTCTCCCACTCATGGGCCAGATAAAAGGATTAGAAAACAAGCCGGAGCTGCAGCCCCTTGTCTATCCAGACTCTCAGGAGCCCACACCTGTTCCTTGGACCTGGCCGGTTCAGCGAGGTCCATTTTCTGCACTGTGAGTCCCTGAGGGGTGAGGATGGGCTGACCTGGGCAGCCTGACCCTGCCGGCCAGCCCTCCCCAGGTGTGCCTGGGTTGAGGTCCATATAAACACGGCTCCAGGCAGCAAGAGCCCCTGCAGCTGTGCCTGACGCCATATTCTCTGCCCCGTCAGCAGTCTCGGGGCTGTGCTGGTGGGAGGGAGTGAGGGGCCACGGCTCTGTGGGTGGCCCGGTGTGAGTGGGGCTCTGCTGGACTTTCTGCAGGAGTTGCCGGGCTGCCACCTGCTAAAGAAGAGGATGTGTCACCCATACCTTCCGTTGGAATTTCTCCCCGGGCAGAGGTGAGGAAGGAAAAAAGCAGTGGGGGCCGGGACAGGAGGAGTATCTCAGGCAGGGAAATGGAAAGCTTCCAGAAGAGCGCCCGGGGCCAGGACCATCCTGGCTGGCCTGCAGGCACCAAGTCGGCCTGCGTGCTGTCGCTGGTGTGGCTCCACGGCCCTTCCTCTAGGCTTTCAAGTCCTTGGACATATTCAGGTGTTTTACCTGGGAAGGGTGGGAACAGTTCAGCAGCAGCTGGCCTGGGGCTCGGCTCACGTTTACTCACAGACGCCTCGGCACGGTCCCCCAGCTTTGCAATGAGGACGCTCCTTGCGGGGGTGGGGGGGCTGCTGGCTGCATGGGAGATGATTCCCCACCTCTGACCAACTTCAGAATTGTTTGCCGCTGGAGCCAGTGGCCTGATAGGGTTTTCCTGTGTATAACTGGTGGGTTCTGGTTTTTTTTTTTTTTTTCTTTTTTGGTTCAAGTTAGATTTTATTCCTCTTCTATGTATTTATAGATATAAGCATGGAAATAATTCATTCCTATAAATACATCTGTGTGAAGGGAAGAAGTTTTTTTCCGTTTTATTTTAAAATTTTATTTATTTTTAAAAATTTTGAAATTTAAGTTTATTTTGTTATTCAGCAGGATTATTATTAGTTATCTATTTTATGCATATACATGTATACAGGACAATCCCAATCTCCCGACTCATCCCACCACCAACAACCCATGGCTTCCCCCCTCTTGGTGTCCATACGTTTGTTCTCTACCTCTGTGTCTCTATTTCTGCCCTGCAAGCCGGGTCATCTGTACCATTTTTCTAGGTTCCACATATATGCATTAATATACAATATTTGTTTTTCTCCTTCTGACTTACTACACTCTGCATGACAGTCTCTAGATCCGTCGACGTCTCCACAGATGACCCAGTTTCGTTCCTTTTTATGGCTGAGTAATATTCCGTTTTATATATGGACCACATCATTATCCGTTCGTCTGTCTGTGGGCATTTAGGTTGCTTCCATTACCTGGGTATGGTAAATAGTGCTGCAATGAACATTGTGGTGAATGTGTCTTTTTGATTTATGGTTTTCTCTGGCTATATGCCCAGAAGTGGGATTGCTGGATCCTATGGTAATTCTATTTTTAGTTTTTTAAGGAACCTCCATGCTGTTCTCCATAGTGACTGTATCAATTTACATTCCCACCAATAGTGGAAGAGGGTTCCTTTGGTCCACACCCTCCCCAGCATTTGTTGTTTGTACAATGTCTGATGATGCCCATTCTAACGGGTGTGAGGTGATACCTCACTGTAGTTTTGATGTGCATTTCTCTGATGATGAGTGATGTTGAGCAGCTTTTCATGTGCGTCTTGGCCATCTCTGTGTCTTCTTTGAAGAAACGTCTATTTAGATCTTCTGCCCATTTTTGTATTGGGTTGTTTGTTTTTTTTAATATTAAGCTGCATGAGCTGTTATATATATTGGAGATTAAACCTTTGTCCGTGGATTCGTTTGCAAATATTTTCTCCCATTCTGAGGGTTGCCTTTTTCCATTCCCTTTTTCTTTAACAAAGAAAGAAAGAAAGCAAAAGAAGCAGAACCCTAATGTGCAGAACAAATATGCAGAACAAAATATGCCTCTTGAAAGTGTCGTTTTGAAATATGGACGTCTTTTGAATTTTTTGGTCGATATATGACCCCAGGATTTGTTTTCAGGGCAGGTGTCATTTACAGGCCTGTAATGATTTTGAATATCAACTGACCATTAGCGCTGGGATTAAAGGTGCTGTTGTGTGAAACGGCCACAAGGGGGCAGCAGTTCTCCCTTACCAAATCTGGTTACTAGGGCAGCAGAGCCTCAGTGGAAGTCGTGTTCTAGGTTGTAATTTAGAATGGAATGTGCCAGGAAAAGGCCCCTTAAGTTTGTCTCACTACTTCTTGTTCGTTTTTTTAATTTAATTTTTTTATTTTTTTTTATCACAGCGTGTTTGATTACAATGTTTGGCTTGTTGCAGGTGTGCAAGATGTGGTTCTTTTACACATATACATATGTCTGTTCTTGCTGGGATCCTTTTCCCATATACGTTATGACAGAATGTTGAGTAGTCTTCTCTTGGTATTCTGTAGGTCTTTGGTGATTATATATTTCACCTGTGTTTGTATATGTCTGTTAACCCCAATCTCGTAATGTATCCAATCCTCACACCTTTCCGTTGGTGAACCATAAGATTCTTTAATGAATCTGGGATTGCCCTTCTCTGTGGAAATATCTTCACTGGTATCCATTTTTAGGTAACACCTATAAGTGATATCATACGATACGCGTCTTTCTCTTTCTGACTTACTACAAGTCACGTGATCACCTCTAGACTCATCTACGGTGCTGCAAATGGCATTGTGTCCTTTTCTTCCATGGCTAATATTCTGTCTGTACATGTACCAGTTCTTCTTTGTCCACTCATCTGTTGATGGACTTTTTGGTTGCTTCCACGTCATGGCTATTGTAATGCTGCGGCAATGCACGTTTGCCTGCCTGTGTCTTTCCAATTCTGTCTTCTTAGGTTATAGGCCCAGGAGTGGGCCTGCTGGATCATATGGTAGCGGAATGTTTACCTTGTAGAGGCACCTCCAGTCTGTTCTCATTAGTGGCTCTTACCAGGTTACGTCCCGCTTAAAGTTGAGGTTATGCACTTCTCCACAACACCTTCAGCATTTTTTGTTTGTAGTTTTTTTGCTGATGTGTGTTCTGACTAGTGTGAGCCGATACAACTTTGTGGCTGGATTTGCATGCGTCTCATAATCCCTTGAAATTGTGCTTTCTGGCATGTCCTTCTTTTCTTCAACTGTGAGTACAGCTTACCTCTTCAAATTGTCTTCGTGAAGTGTGTGTGACATTTAGAAATATTTTGGCCATTACCTCCCCCAAGACGTTTTGAGGGCAGGTTTCATTTACAGCCCACCAGTACTTCTGCCTATGAAGTGACCCTTAGCACAGGTCTTAAAGCTGCTGTTGCAGGTAACGGCCAGAGGGCGGCAGCATTTCTGCTTTTCCCCACCTGGGAACTAGGGAAACAGACCATCCGGGCAGTGGTGTTCCTCGGTTATATATTAGAGTGGAATGTGCCCCCAAAAGCTGATGTCTCCTTACTTATGTTTGTTTTATAAATTGTATTTATATATATTTTTTATTGGAGTCATATTCCATTGTGTACATGGACCACTTCTTCTTTGTGCATTCCTCTGATGATGGACATTTTCGTAGCTTCCAAGTGTTGGCTATGGTAAATATTGCTGGAGTGGAGGATTGCCAGCCTGTGTTTTTTTTTTTTTTTTTTTGCGGTACGTGGGCCTCTCACTGCGGTGGACCCCCCCATTGCAGAGCACAGGCTCCGGACGCGCAGGCCCAGCAGCCCTAGCTCACGGGACAAGCCGCTCCGCGGCACGTGGGATCTTCCCGACCCGGAGCATGAATGCGTGTCCCCTGCATTGGCAGGCGGGCTCTCAACCACTGCGCCACCGGTGAAGCCCAGCCTGTGTTTCTTTGATTCTCATCCCCTCAGGCGATAGGCCCAGCAGTGGGTATGCTTGATTGAATGGTAGCTCAGTATTTACCTTTACAAGGCACCTCATTTTTGTTTTCATTACTGGCTCTTACCATGTCCCACTTTGGACCAAGGGTAGGCATTTCTCTAAAACCCCTTCAGCATTTACTTTTTGCAGAATTCTTGCTGATGGCCATTCTGACTGGTGTGAGCGGATAGGTTTTTGTAATTTGGATTTGCATATCTTTAATTATTCCTAATGTTCAGCATTTTTCCATGCCGTTTTAAATTTCTTTTTTTGGCCATTACACTATGCTTTTATTAGAAAAAAAAATATATATATATGTATTGGGGAACATTAAATATCTTGGATGTGCTAATGAGAAAATCATTTTCTCTACATGGACTGAATTTTTACTTGGAGACATGTTTTCCTACTAAAGGGAAGACTAAAGAAGGATTTTACTGTCGACCAGGCAAGACACCTCCCCAAAGATGACAATGCCTTGGACAGTGTTTATGGCGGGCTGGGGCACCTGGAATCCTTGGCCCATACTGGCAGGTACTAACTGGAAACACACTCTTCCTGGGGGACAAGGATGGGAGGCACCTTAGGCCCAGCTGCTCATCGTCGAACCTTACACTTTTCAAACTATGTTGGTGTCTGACTTCCCTTTCCCTGACAGAACAACTCTGGCCCTTGGAGGTGGCTTTATGACTGCAGGCTGTAGAACCCATCATTCTCCCTTGCTCTGGGTAGGAGGTAAGCCTATGGTAGCAGAAACCCCCACATACTGGGACTTGGAATTCCAGTCTGTGCTCATTTAACTCTGTGGCATGAAGTCCATGGTGAATTGCTCTTTTGTCTTCTACGATCTGTCCAACAGCTGTCATGAGTGCCTGACCCTCAGCAGTCTCACTCTTCAAGATTGATCTGCTTTTGACTGATCCGTGACTCCGGGCAGTGGCTGATATGGGCTTTTTTTTTTCTTTGCAGAGCATCTCGACCATTGACTTTTTTATTGGGGAAAATCCACTTTAAAAATAGCCTCATCCTTTTTCTGAAGAGGCTTTCTGGAGGGCTATATTTCTTCTCTGGCATGAGCTGGAGACATCTGCTCCCAATAGAGTCTGTTATGCCCCTGACCTGGGCAGGGCGGCTCATACTTCCAGCTTGAGGGGTCCCTCATTCTTTAAACCTCTCTTCGTGCTCTCCTGGCTTATGCCTCCTACGGTCCTCTCTTTTGTAAGTAGGGGCAATCATCTTGCTCTGGCTCTTCCATGAGTCTTGGAGTTTTGAAGTTTGGGGCTCCTGCTGCCCTAGGTTGCTCCTTTGGCCTTCCATAAGGCCACTTGGCTCCTGGGAAGCTAACGTGTCTCTGGTGGGGACTCTCTGGGGATGGCACTGAGGCACCTGAGAAGCCAAGTTGTCTGCAGCAAGGAACCTGTGTTTGGGAAAGTCCTGAAGCTGGTTGTCTGACTGTACCTTTACTTTGGAGTTAAACTCACTAGCAACCTCCATGTTAAGGCATGGCTCACCTAGATGTTGGAAAACAGACATCCTAGGTAGTAGGAAACTTTTACTGGCCCCCGGCACCTCTAAACTCCTCATAGGTACATCTGTGGTTTGGGATTTTGTCAACACTTTGGTTTCCAAGATAACACTAGACTGTGGTTGAAGAGCAGGAGACTCCTTGTCCTCCACAGCCTCCCTGGCCTCTTCACCTCTCAAAGATTGGGATCCTAAGTTCACCTCCATCACTGTTACCCTATGGCAGGGGCCTCCTGAGGCCTGACCACCACTCTCCTCTCTTGGCTCGTTCCTGACCATTGCTGAACTTGGACCTGGCTCTAGGCTGTCCCTCTTGACCCACTCCACAGTCTCACTCTTCCAGGTTCTGCCCACAAGGCTGAGTGTGAGGGAATGAGAAGGTGGCCTGCCCTGCTGTGCAGTCAGAGAAGCCTTTGAGGGCCCATGGTAGTCACCAGGTGGAATCGCTCCCAGGGCACTCTGGATTTCCTTACACACAGTGGAGGGGACAAGGAGAGGCCTCTTCAGGGCAGGAACGGACTCTTCTGTTCTCACCTTCTCTCCTGAATGAGCCTGAGGAGGTTTCTCCGGGAACTCAGCAAACGTGACTGTTGAGTGGGACCCAGATACACAGGTGGCTGAAGGGGACGAGGCTAACCGCAGGGTGGTGGAGGGTTGGAACTTTGTCGACTTCAAGAGATTGATGGGCTTGAGGACCTTGAGGGGTAGGGTCCACCCGTGCTTTACCCAAAACCTTGTAATATGTGCTTCCAGCACCTCTCGAGTGTCTTGAACCAGGAAGGAAACCCTACAGGAGGTGTTCCTGCAGGGTTCCCAACCCTTCAAGCAGTATCCTCCACAGGCTCCAGCAGGCACTGCTTTGCACATCTCACCAGGAGGGTCTTGACATGAGAGCTGATGAAAGTCGCCCTTGCCAGGAAGCCTCCTCAGGCAGCTCCGCAGAGGTGAAGCCAGGTTGTGAGTCCCCTCCAGTTCTTCCAGGCAATCTCTGCAAGCTTTCAAAGATCGACTTTTCTTCCTACTCCTGCTCCTCCCCTTCAGCTCTACTTGATGCTTCCTGATGTTTCTAGGTCTCCTAGGTGGTGCTAAGAATGGATTACTCTGGAAGCAGGGGAGTAACACGAGGAAGAGCCCCAGTCCACACAGGAAGCCAAGGATGATATCAATCACCCAGGAAGTTGGGCTGGATCTCAGCCAGATAGCAACAGTGTTTTTCAAAGAAAAGAGATTCTCCGTCTTCTGAACTGCATTGCCGCCCTCAGGCAACAGAGCCCTGGGAGTTCACTTGATGGCAGAACCCCAGGCCTGCATCACAGAGCTGTGGCCTTGTCACAAAGGGCTCCTGAGTGTGGGGGAGGGGCACTAAGAGCAATAGGCTGAATCACTGCCCCTCCTTCCCGTCCAGACCTTTATCCAGCTTTATCCCGAGAGAGCTGCGGAGAGCCACAGCGGCGGACAGGTGGCGGCGCCGGGGCTGGGCGCCGGTGGGGCCGCCCGGACGGCCCCCGGGCCCGCAGCGGAGTCTGGGTCCGGGCCAGCCACCCCCGGAGCGTCGGGTGTGCCGCTGCCTTCCAGGGCCGCCTTCGGGCCGCATGGAGCGGCCCCTCTGGCGCTCTGTGGTGGTGGTGGTGGAGGGGGGGCGGAGGAGGGGGGGCCTGCAGCGGTGGCCGGCGGGGGGCGGAGCTGGCGGCCACCGCCGCGGGCGACTAAAGGAGAAGGCGGAGCCGCAGCGGGAGGCCAAAAGCCTACAGCACCCGGTATTCCCAGGCGGTCTCCCATCCAAGTACTAACCAGGCCCGACCCTGCTTAGCTTCCGAGATCAGACGAGATCGGGCGCGTTCAGGGTGGTATGGCCGTAGACGGGGGCGGGGACCGCGGGCTGCCTCTTGAGGCCCAGCTTCGCTTGTCCTTGCGCCTTACCGCCGTCCCCGCGGCCAGCCCGCCCCGGCAGCGCCCCGCCGCCCGCCCAGGCAGGGCAACGGAGGCCTCGGGTACCGGGGCGTGGCGGAGGGGCCGTTTTAAACTTCTGGTACAGAAAAACAGAAAAAAAACGGAGAGTACAATTAACCTCTTGAAATTGTCCTCTTGCGTGCTTGCCCTCTTTAGAAGTTTTGGGTCCATTTTCGACCCCAGGGTTGTTTTTCAGGGCAGGTGCCATTTACAGGCTGCAATGAGTGTGAATATTTAGCGACCATGAGCACTGGGTTTAAAGCTGCTGTTGTGGCAAACGGCCACAAGGCGGCAGCATTTCTCCATTCCCAAATCTGGTTACGAGGGCAGCAGAGCCTTTCGGGGACCAATGGAATACAGAAGAAGGCATCACTGAAGTCTAATACGGAATACCGTGTCCTGGTGGATGGTAGAATGACCAGCAGGGTGTAGGAATTAGGAACTACCGGATGTATATCCTCGGTGGCTTCACTGACTGTCCCGACATCGTTTACCAGGTCCCCAGCAGCCCACGGGGCTCTCGTGGTCAGGGCAATCCCAGGATATGGAGCTCACCTGGGCAGGCCCCCCCTCCCCAGCAGCCCATGGCGCTCTCGTGGTCAGGCCCCTCCCAGGATACGGAGCTGCCCTGGGCAGGTACCCCGGCAGGGCTGGGCACACAGGTACCGTGCACGTAGCCCTCATTGCAGAGCAGCCCAGATCACCTGTCACTCAGAGCTGACACAGAGCACCTCAGAGCAGGACTTGAGCTAACAAACAGCAGCTCCGACGGGTCTGTGACCCTGGGCATCACTCTGTGCGGCCTCCCTCTGCCTGGTCTTCCAGAGGCTTCCACCGCAGCCGGGGCACCAGGCCTCTGTCTCCACCCATCACCCCTGCTCTCCCTGACTCCTGGGTTCCTCTCATTAGGAGAGGGTCTTCTTGAAGTTGTCTCCCACTCATGGGCCAGATAAAAGGATTAGAAAACAAGCCGGAGCTGCAGCCCCTTGTCTATCCAGACTCTCAGGAGCCCACACCTGTTCCTTGGACCTGGCCGGTTCAGCGAGGTCCATTTTCTGCACTGTGAGTCCCTGAGGGGTGAGGATGGGCTGACCTGGGCAGCCTGACCCTGCCGGCCAGCCCTCCCCAGGTGTGCCTGGGTTGAGGTCCATATAAACACGGCTCCAGGCAGCAAGAGCCCCTGCAGCTGTGCCTGACGCCATATTCTCTGCCCCGTCAGCAGTCTCGGGGCTGTGCTGGTGGGAGGGAGTGAGGGGCCACGGCTCTGTGGGTGGCCCGGTGTGAGTGGGGCTCTGCTGGACTTTCTGCAGGAGTTGCCGGGCTGCCACCTGCTAAAGAAGAGGATGTGTCACCCATACCTTCCGTTGGAATTTCTCCCCGGGCAGAGGTGAGGAAGGAAAAAAGCAGTGGGGGCCGGGACAGGAGGAGTATCTCAGGCAGGGAAATGGAAAGCTTCCAGAAGAGCGCCCGGGGCCAGGACCATCCTGGCTGGCCTGCAGGCACCAAGTCGGCCTGCGTGCTGTCGCTGGTGTGGCTCCACGGCCCTTCCTCTAGGCTTTCAAGTCCTTGGACATATTCAGGTGTTTTACCTGGGAAGGGTGGGAACAGTTCAGCAGCAGCTGGCCTGGGGCTCGGCTCACGTTTACTCACAGACGCCTCGGCACGGTCCCCCAGCTTTGCAATGAGGACGCTCCTTGCGGGGGTGGGGGGGCTGCTGGCTGCATGGGAGATGATTCCCCACCTCTGACCAACTTCAGAATTGTTTGCCGCTGGAGCCAGTGGCCTGATAGGGTTTTCCTGTGTATAACTGGTGGGTTCTGGTTTTTTTTTTTTTTTCTTTTTTGGTTCAAGTTAGATTTTATTCCTCTTCTATGTATTTATAGATATAAGCATGGAAATAATTCATTCCTATAAATACATCTGTGTGAAGGGAAGAAGTTTTTTTCCGTTTTATTTTAAAATTTTATTTATTTTTAAAAATTTTGAAATTTAAGTTTATTTTGTTATTCAGCAGGATTATTATTAGTTATCTATTTTATGCATATACATGTATACAGGACAATCCCAATCTCCCGACTCATCCCACCACCAACAACCCATGGCTTCCCCCCTCTTGGTGTCCATACGTTTGTTCTCTACCTCTGTGTCTCTATTTCTGCCCTGCAAGCCGGGTCATCTGTACCATTTTTCTAGGTTCCACATATATGCATTAATATACAATATTTGTTTTTCTCCTTCTGACTTACTACACTCTGCATGACAGTCTCTAGATCCGTCGACGTCTCCACAGATGACCCAGTTTCATTCCTTTTTATGGCTGAGTAATATTCCGTTTTATATATGGACCACATCATTATCCGTTCGTCTGTCTGTGGGCATTTAGGTTGCTTCCATTACCTGGGTATGGTAAATAGTGCTGCAATGAACATTGTGGTGAATGTGTCTTTTTGATTTATGGTTTTCTCTGGCTATATGCCCAGAAGTGGGATTGCTGGATCCTATGGTAATTCTATTTTTAGTTTTTTAAGGAACCTCCATGCTGTTCTCCATAGTGACTGTATCAATTTACATTCCCACCAATAGTGGAAGAGGGTTCCTTTGGTCCACACCCTCCCCAGCATTTGTTGTTTGTACATTTTCTGATGATGCCCATTCTAACGGGTGTGAGGTGATACCTCACTGTAGTTTTGATGTGCATTTCTCTGATGATGAGTGATGTTGAGCAGCTTTTCATGTGCGTCTTGGCCATCTCTGTGTCTTCTTTGAAGAAACGTCTATTTAGATCTTCTGCCCATTTTTGTATTGGGTTGTTTGTTTTTTTTAATATTAAGCTGCATGAGCTGTTATATATATTGGAGATTAAACCTTTGTCCGTGGATTCGTTTGCAAATATTTTCTCCCATTCTGAGGGTTGCCTTTTTCCATTCCCTTTTTCTTTAACAAAGAAAGAAAGAAAGCAAAAGAAGCAGAACCCTAATGTGCAGAACAAATATGCAGAACAAAATATGCCTCTTGAAAGTGTCGTTTTGAAATATGGACGTCTTTTGAATTTTTTGGTCGATATATGACCCCAGGATTTGTTTTCAGGGCAGGTGTCATTTACAGGCCTGCAATGATTTTGAATATCAACTGACCATTAGCGCTGGGATTAAAGGTGCTGTTGTGTGAAACGGCCACAAGGGGGCAGCAGTTCGCCCTTACCAAATCTGGTTACTAGGGCAGCAGAGCCTCAATGGAAGTCTTGTTCTAGGTTGTAATTTAGAATGGAATGTGCCAGGAAAAGGCCCCTTAAGTTTGTCTCACTACTTCTTGTTCGTTTTTTTAATTTAATTTTTTTATTTTTTTTTTATCACAGCGTGTTTGATTACAATGTTTGGCTTGTTGCAGGTGTGCAAGATGTGGTTCTTTTACACATATACATATGTCTGTTCTTGCTGGGATCCTTTTCCCATGTACGTTATGACAGAATGTTGAGTAGTCTTCTCTTGGTATTCTGTAGGTCTTTGGTGATTATATATTTCACCTGTGTTTGTATATGTCTGTTAACCCCAATCTCGTAATGTATCCAATCCTCACACCTTTCCGTTGGTGAACCATAAGTTTGTTTAATGAATCTGGGATTGCCCTTCTCTGTGGAAATATCTTCACTGGTATCCATTTTTAGGTAACACCTATAAGTGATATCATACGATACGTGTCTTTCTCTTTCTGACTTACTACAAGTCACGTGATCACCTCTAGACTCATCTACGGTGCTGTAAATGGCATTGTGTCCTTTTCTTCCTTGGCTCATATTCTGTCTGTACATGTACCAGTTCTTCTTTGTCCACTCATCTGTTGATGGACTTTTTGGTTGCTTCCACGTCATGGCTATTGTAATGCTGCGGCAATGCACATTTGCCTGCCTGTGTCTTTCCAATTCTGTCTTCTTAGGTTATAGGCCCAGGAGTGGGCCTGCTGGATCATATGGTAGCGGAATGTTTACCTTGTAGAGGCACCTCCAGTCTGTTCTCATTAGTGGCTCTTACCAGGTTACGTCCCGCTTAAAGTTGAGGGTATGCACTTCTCCACAACACCTTCAGCATTTTTTGTTTGTAGTTTTTTTGCTGATGTGTGTTCTGACTAGTGTGAGCCGATACCACTTTGTGGCTGGATTTGCATGCGTCTCATAATCCCTTGAAATTGAGCTTTCTGGCATGTCCTTCTTTTCTTCAACTGTGAGTACAGCTTACCTTTTCAAATGGTCTTCGTGAAGTGTGTGTGACATTTAGAAATATTTTGGCCATTACCTCCCTCAAGACGTTTTGAGGGCAGGTTTCATTTACAGCCCACCAGTACTGCTGCCTATGAAGTGACCCTTAGCACAGGTCTTAAAGCTGCTGTTGCAGGTAACGGCCAGAGGGCGGCAGCATTTCTGCTTTTCCCCACCTGGGAACTAGGGAAACAGACCATCCGGGCAGTGGTGTTCCTCGGTTATATATTAGAGTGGAATGTGCCCCCAAAAGCTGATGTCTCCTTACTTATGTTTGTTTTATAAATTGTATTTATATATATTTTTTATTGGAGTCATATTCCATTGTGTACATGGACCACTTCTTTGTGCATTCCTCTGATGATGGACATTTTCGTAGCTTCCAAGTGTTGGCTATGGTAAATATTGCTGGAGTGGAGGATTGCCAGCCTGTGTTGTTTTTTTTTTTTTTTTTTTTTGCGGTACGTGGGCCTCTCACTGCGGTGGACCCCCCCATTGCAGAGCACAGGCTCCGGACGCGCAGGCCCAGCAGCCCTAGCTCACGGGACAAGCCGCTCCGCGGCACGTGGGATCTTCCCGACCCGGAGCATGAACGCGTGTCCCCTGCATTGGCAGGCGGGCTCTCAACCACTGCGCCACTGGTGAAGCCCAGCCTGTGTTTCTTTGATTCTCATCCCCTCAGGCGATAGGCCCAGCAGTGGGTATGCTTGATTGAATGGTAGCTCAGTATTTACCTTTACAAGGCACCTCATTTTTGTTTTCATTACTGGCTCTTACCATGTCCCACTTTGGACCAAGGGTAGGCATTTCTCTAAAACCCCTTCAGCATTTACTTTTTGCAGAATTCTTGCTGATGGCCATTCTGACTGGTGTGAGCGGATAGGTTTTTGTAATTTGGATTTGCATATCTTTAATTATTCCTAATGTTCAGCATTTTTCCATGCCGTTTTAAATTTCTTTTTTTGGCCATTACACTATGCTTTTATTAGAAAAAAATATATATATATATATGTATTGGGGAACATTAAATATCTTGGATGTGCTAATGAGAAAATCATTTTCTCTACATGGACTGAATTTTTACTTGGAGACATGTTTTCCTACTAAAGGGAAGACTAAAGAAGGATTTTACTGTCGACCAGGCAAGACACCTCCCCAAAGATGACAATGCCTTGGACAGTGTTTATGGCGGGCTGGGGCACCTGGAATCCTTGGCCCATACTGGCAGGTACTAACTGGAAACACACTCTTCCTGGGGGACAAGGATGGGAGGCACCTTAGGCCCAGCTGCTCATCGTCGAACCTTACACTTTTCAAACTATGTTGGTGTCTGACTTCCCTTTCCCTGACAGAACAACTCTGGCCCTTGGAGGTGGCTTTATGACTGCAGGCTGTAGAACCCATCATTCTCCCTTGCTCTGGGTAGGAGGTAAGCCTATGGTAGCAGAAACCCCCACATACTGGGACTTGGAATTCCACTCTGTGCTCATTTAACTCTGTGGCATGAAGTCCATGGTGAATTGCTCTTTTGTCTTCTACGATCTGTCCAACAGCTGTCATGAGTGCCTGACCCTCAGCAGTCTCACTCTTCAAGATTGATCTGCTTTTGACTGATCCGTGACTCCGGGCAGTGGCTGATATGGGCTTTTTTTTTTCTTTGCAGAGCATCTCGACCATTGACTTTTTTATTGGGGAAAATCCACTTTAAAAATAGCCTCATCCTTTTTCTGAAGAGGCTTTCTGGAGGGCTATATTTCTTCTCTGGCATGAGCTGGAGACATCTGCTCCCAATAGAGTCTGTTATGCCCCTGACCTGGGCAGGGCGGCTCATACTTCCAGCTTGAGGGGTCCCTCATTCTTTAAACCTCTCTTCGTGCTCTCCTGGCTTATGCCTCCTACGGTCCTCTCTTTTGTAAGTAGGGGCAATCATCTTGCTCTGGCTCTTCCATGAGTCTTGGAGTTTTGAAGTTTGGGGCTCCTGCTGCCCTAGGTTGCTCCTTTGGCCTTCCATAAGGCCACTTGGCTCCTGGGAAGCTAACGTGTCTCTGGTGGGGACTCTCTGGGGATGGCACTGAGGCACCTGAGAAGCCAAGTTGTCTGCAGCAAGGAACCTGTGTTTGGGAAAGTCCTGAAGCTGGTTGTCTGACTGTACCTTTACTTTGGAGTTAAACTCACTAGCAACCTCCATGTTAAGGCATGGCTCACCTAGATGTTGGAAAACAGACATTCTAGGTAGTAGGAAACTTTTACTGGCCCCTGGCACCTCTAAACTCCTCATAGGTACATCTGTGGTTTGGGATTTTGTCAACACTTTGGTTTCCAAGATAACACTAGACTGTGGTTGAAGAGCAGGAGACTCCTTGTCCTCCACAGCCTCCCTGGCCTCTTCACCTCTCAAAGATTGGGATCCTAAGTTCACCTCCATCACTGTTACCCTATGGCAGGGGCCTCCTGAGGCCTGACCACCACTCTCCTCTCTTGGCTCGTTCCTGACCATTGCTGAACTTGGACCTGGCTCTAGGCTGTCCCTCTTGACCCACTCCACAGTCTCACTCTTCCAGGTTCTGCCCACAAGGCTGAGTGTGAGGGACTGAGAAGGTGGCCTGCCCTGCTGTGCAGTCAGAGAAGCCTTTGAGGGCCCATGGTAGTCACCAGGTGGAATCGCTCCCAGGGCACTCTGGATTTCCTTACACACAGTGGAGGGGACAAGGAGAGGCCTCTTCAGGGCAGGAACGGACTCTTCTGTTCTCACCTTCTCTCCTGAATGAGCCTGAGGAGGTTTCTCCGGGAACTCAGCAAATGTGACTGTTGAGTGGGACCCAGATACACAGGTGGCTGAAGGGGACGAGGCTAACCGCAGGGTGGTGGAGGGTTGGAACTTTGTCGACTTCAAGAGATTGATGGGCTTGAGGACCTTGAGGGGTAGGGTCCACCCGTGCTTTACCCAAAACCTTGTAATATGTGCTTCCAGCACCTCTCGAGTGTCTTGAACCAGGAAGGAAACCCTACAGGAGGTGTTCCTGCAGGGTTCCCAACCCTTCAAGCAGTATCCTCCACAGGCTCCAGCAGGCACTGCTTTGCACATCTCACCAGGAGGGTCTTGACATGAGAGCTGATGAAAGTCGCCCTTGCCAGGAAGCCTCCCCAGGCAGCTCCGCAGAGGTGAAGCCAGGTTGTGAGTCCCCTCCAGTTCTTCCAGGCAATCTCTGCAAGCTTTCAAAGATCGACTTTTCTTCCTACTCCTGCTCCTCCCCTTCAGCTCTACTTGATGCTTCCTGATGTTTCTAGGTCTCCTAGGTGGTGCTAAGAATGGATTACTCTGGAAGCAGGGGAGTAACACGAGGAAGAGCCCCAGTCCACACAGGAAGCCAAGGATGATATCAATCACCCAGGAAGTTGGGCTGGATCTCAGCCAGATAGCAACAGTGTTTTTCAAAGAAAAGAGATTCTCCGTCTTCTGAACTGCATTGCCGCCCTCAGGCAACAGAGCCCTGGGAGTTCACTTGATGGCAGAACCCCAGGCCTGCATCACAGAGCTGTGGCCTTGTCACAAAGGGCTCCTGAGTGTGGGGGAGGGGCACTAAGAGCAATAGGCTGAATCACTGCCCCTCCTTCCCGTCCAGACCTTTATCCAGCTTTATCCCGAGAGAGCTGCGGAGAGCCACAGCGGCGGACAGGTGGCGGCGCCGGGGCTGGGCGCCGGTGGGGCCGCCCGGACGGCCCCCGGGCCCGCAGCGGAGTCTGGGTCCGGGCCAGCCACCCCCGGAGCGTCGGGTGTGCCGCTGCCTTCCAGGGCCGCCTTCGGGCCGCATGGAGCGGCCCCTCTGGCGCTCTGTGGTGGTGGTGGTGGAGGGGGGGCGGAGGAGGTGGGGCCTGCAGCGGTGGCCGGCGGGGGGCGGAGCTGGCGGCCACCGCCGCGGGCGACTAAAGGAGAAGGCGGAGCCGCAGCGGGAGGCCAAAAGCCTACAGCACCCGGTATTCCCAGGCGGTCTCCCATCCAAGTACTAACCAGGCCCGACCCTGCTTAGCTTCCGAGATCAGACGAGATCGGGCGCGTTCAGGGTGGTATGGCCGTAGACGGGGGCGGGGACCGCGGGCTGCCTCTTGAGGCCCAGCTTCGCTTGTCCTTGCGCCTTACCGCCGTCCCCGCGGCCAGCCCGCCCCGGCAGCGCCCCGCCGCCCGCCCAGGCAGGGCAACGGAGGCCTCGGGTACCGGGGCGTGGCGGAGGGGCCGTTTTAAACTTCTGGTACAGAAAAACAGAAAAAAACGGAGAGTACAATTAACCTCTTGAAATTGTCCTCTTGCGTGCTTGCCCTCTTTAGAAGTTTTGGGTCCATTTTCGACCCCAGGGTTGTTTTTCAGGGCAGGTGCCATTTACAGGCTGCAATGAGTGTGAATATTTAGCGACCATGAGCACTGGGTTTAAAGCTGCTGTTGTGGCAAACGGCCACAAGGCGGCAGCATTTCTCCATTCCCAAATCTGGTTACGAGGGCAGCAGAGCCTTTCGGGGACCAATGGAATACAGAAGAAGGCATCACTGAAGTCTAATACGGAATACCGTGTCCTGGTGGATGGTAGAATGACCAGCAGGGTGTAGGAATTAGGAACTACCGGATGTATATCCTCGGTGGCTTCACTGACTGTCCCGACATCGTTTACCAGGTCCCCAGCAGCCCACGGGGCTCTCGTGGTCAGGGCAATCCCAGGATATGGAGCTCACCTGGGCAGGCCCCCCCTCCCCAGCAGCCCATGGCGCTCTCGTGGTCAGGCCCCTCCCAGGATACGGAGCTGCCCTGGGCAGGTACCCCGGCAGGGCTGGGCACACAGGTACCGTGCACGTAGCCCTCATTGCAGAGCAGCCCAGATCACCTGTCACTCAGAGCTGACACAGAGCACCTCAGAGCAGGACTTGAGCTAACAAACAGCAGCTCCGACGGGTCTGTGACCCTGGGCATCACTCTGTGCGGCCTCCCTCTGCCTGGTCTTCCAGAGGCTTCCACCGCAGCCGGGGCACCAGGCCTCTGTCTCCACCCATCACCCCTGCTCTCCCTGACTCCTGGGTTCCTCTCATTAGGAGAGGGTCTTCTTGAAGTTGTCTCCCACTCATGGGCCAGATAAAAGGATTAGAAAACAAGCCGGAGCTGCAGCCCCTTGTCTATCCAGACTCTCAGGAGCCCACACCTGTTCCTTGGACCTGGCCGGTTCAGCGAGGTCCATTTTCTGCACTGTGAGTCCCTGAGGGGTGAGGATGGGCTGACCTGGGCAGCCTGACCCTGCCGGCCAGCCCTCCCCAGGTGTGCCTGGGTTGAGGTCCATATAAACACGGCTCCAGGCAGCAAGAGCCCCTGCAGCTGTGCCTGACGCCATATTCTCTGCCCCGTCAGCAGTCTCGGGGCTGTGCTGGTGGGAGGGAGTGAGGGGCCACGGCTCTGTGGGTGGCCCGGTGTGAGTGGGGCTCTGCTGGACTTTCTGCAGGAGTTGCCGGGCTGCCACCTGCTAAAGAAGAGGATGTGTCACCCATACCTTCCGTTGGAATTTCTCCCCGGGCAGAGGTGAGGAAGGAAAAAAGCAGTGGGGGCCGGGACAGGAGGAGTATCTCAGGCAGGGAAATGGAAAGCTTCCAGAAGAGCGCCCGGGGCCAGGACCATCCTGGCTGGCCTGCAGGCACCAAGTCGGCCTGCGTGCTGTCGCTGGTGTGGCTCCACGGCCCTTCCTCTAGGCTTTCAAGTCCTTGGACATATTCAGGTGTTTTACCTGGGAAGGGTGGGAACAGTTCAGCAGCAGCTGGCCTGGGGCTTGGCTCACGTTTACTCACAGACGCCTCGGCACGGTCCCCCAGCTTTGCAATGAGGACGCTCCTTGCGGGGGTGGGGGGGCTGCTGGCTGCATGGGAGATGATTCCCCACCTCTGACCAACTTCAGAATTGTTTGCCGCTGGAGCCAGTGGCCTGATAGGGTTTTCCTGTGTATAACTGGTGGGTTCTGTTTTTTTTTTTTTTTCTTTTTTGGTTCAAGTTAGATTTTATTCCTCTTCTATGTATTTATAGATATAAGCATGGAAATAATTCATTCCTATAAATACATCTGTGTGAAGGGAAGAAGTTTTTTTCCGTTTTATTTTAAAATTTTATTTATTTTTAAAAATTTTGAAATTTAAGTTTATTTTGTTATTCAGCAGGATTATTATTAGTTATCTATTTTATGCATATACATGTATACAGGACAATCCCAATCTCCCGACTCATCCCACCACCAACAACCCATGGCTTCCCCCCTCTTGGTGTCCATACGTTTGTTCTCTACCTCTGTGTCTCTATTTCTGCCCTGCAAGCCGGGTCATCTGTACCATTTTTCTAGGTTCCACATATATGCATTAATATACAATATTTGTTTTTCTCCTTCTGACTTACTACACTCTGCATGACAGTCTCTAGATCCGTCGACGTCTCCACAGATGACCCAGTTTCGTTCCTTTTTATGGCTGAGTAATATTCCGTTTTATATATGGACCACATCATTATCCGTTCGTCTGTCTGTGGGCATTTAGGTTGCTTCCATTACCTGGGTATGGTAAATAGTGCTGCAATGAACATTGTGGTGAATGTGTCTTTTTGATTTATGGTTTTCTCTGGCTATATGCCCAGAAGTGGGATTGCTGGATCCTATGGTAATTCTATTTTTAGTTTTTTAAGGAACCTCCATGCTGTTCTCCATAGTGACTGTATCAATTTACATTCGCACCAATAGTGGAAGAGGGTTCCTTTGGTCCACACCCTCCCCAGCATTTGTTGTTTGTACATTTTCTGATGATGCCCATTCTAACGGGTGTGAGGTGATACCTCACTGTAGTTTTGATGTGCATTTCTCTGATGATGAGTGATGTTGAGCAGCTTTTCATGTGCGTCTTGGCCATCTCTGTGTCTTCTTTGAAGAAACGTCTATTTAGATCTTCTGCCCATTTTTGTATTGGGTTGTTTGTTTTTTTTTAATATTAAGCTGCATGAGCTGTTATATATATTGGAGATTAAACCTTTGTCCGTGGATTCGTTTGCAAATATTTTCTCCCATTCTGAGGGTTGCCTTTTTCCATTCCCTTTTTCTTTAACAAAGAAAGAAAGAAAGCAAAAGAAGCAGAACCCTAATGTGCAGAACAAATATGCAGAACAAAATATGCCTCTTGAAAGTGTCGTTTTGAAATATGGACGTCTTTTGAATTTTTTGGTCGATATATGACCCCAGGATTTGTTTTCAGGGCAGGTGTCATTTACAGGCCTGTAATGATTTTGAATATCAACTGACCATTAGCGCTGGGATTAAAGGTGCTGTTGTGTGAAACGGCCACAAGGGGGCAGCAGTTCTCCCTTACCAAATCTGGTTACTAGGGCAGCAGAGCCTCAGTGGAAGTCGTGTTCTAGGTTGTAATTTAGAATGGAATGTGCCAGGAAAAGGCCCCTTAAGTTTGTCTCACTACTTCTTGTTCGTTTTTTTAATTTAATTTTTTTATTTTTTTTATCACAGCGTGTTTGATTACAATGTTTGGCTTGTTGCAGGTGTGCAAGATGTGGTTCTTTTACACATATACATATGTCTGTTCTTGCTGGGATCCTTTTCCCATATACGTTATGACAGAATGTTGAGTAGTCTTCTCTTGGTATTCTGTAGGTCTTTGGTGACTATATATTTCACCTGTGTTTGTATATGTCTGTTAACCCCAATCTCGTAATGTATCCAATCCTCACACCTTTCCGTTGGTGAACCATAAGATTCTTTAATGAATCTGGGATTGCCCTTCTCTGTGGAAATATCTTCACTGGTATCAATTTTTAGGTAACACCTATAAGTGATATCATACGATACGCGTCTTTCTCTTTCTGACTTACTACAAGTCACGTGATCACCTCTAGACTCATCTACGGTGCTGCAAATGGCATTGTGTCCTTTTCTTCCATGGCTAATATTCTGTCTGTACATGTACCAGTTCTTCTTTGTCCACTCATCTGTTGATGGACTTTTTGGTTGCTTCCACGTCATGGCTATTGTAATGCTGCAGCAATGCACGTTTGCCTGCCTGTGTCTTTCCAATTCTGTCTTCTTAGGTTATAGGCCCAGGAGTGGGCCTGCTGGATCATATGGTAGCGGAATGTTTACCTTGTAGAGGCACCTCCAGTCTGTTCTCATTAGTGGCTCTTACCAGGTTACGTCCCGCTTAAAGTTGAGGGTATGCACTTCTCCACAACACCTTCAGCATTTTTTGTTTGTAGTTTTTTTGCTGATGTGTGTTCTGACTAGTGTGAGCCGATACCACTTTGTGGCTGGATTTGCATGCGTCTCATAATCCCTTGAAATTGTGCTTTCTGGCATGTCCTTCTTTTCTTCAACTGTGAGTACAGCTTACCTCTTCAAATTGTCTTCGTGAAGTGTGTGTGACATTTAGAAATATTTTGGCCATTACCTCCCTCAAGACGTTTTGAGGGCAGGTTTCATTTACAGCCCACCAGTACTGCTGCCTATGAAGTGACCCTTAGCACAGGTCTTAAAGCTGCTGTTGCAGGTAACGGCCAGAGGGCGGCAGCATTTCTGCTTTTCCCCACCTGGGAACTAGGGAAACAGACCATCCGGGCAGTGGTGTTCCTCGGTTATATATTAGAGTGGAATGTGCCCCCAAAAGCTGATGTCTCCTTACTTATGTTTGTTTTATAAATTGTATTTATATATATTTTTTATTGGAGTCATATTCCATTGTGTACATGGACCACTTCTTCTTTGTGCATTCCTCTGATGATGGACATTTTCGTAGCTTCCAAGTGTTGGCTATGGTAAATATTGCTGGAGTGGAGGATTGCCAGCCTGTGTTTTTTTTTTTTTTTTTTTTTTTTTTTTTTTTTTTTGCGGTACGTGGGCCTCTCACTGCGGTGGACCCTCCCATTGCAGAGCACAGGCTCCGGACGCGCAGGCCCAGCAGCCCTAGCTCACGGGACAAGCCGCTCCGCGGCACGTGGGTTCTTCCCGACCCGGAGCATGAACGCGTGTCCCCTGCATTGGCAGGCGGGCTCTCAACCACTGCGCCACCAGTGAAGCCCAGCCTGTGTTTTTTTGATTCTCATCCCCTCAGGCGATAGGCCCAGCAGTGGGTATGCTTGATTGAATGGTAGCTCAGTATTTACCTTTACAAGGCACCTCATTTTTGTTTTCATTACTGGCTCTTACCATGTCCCACTTTGGACCAAGGGTAGGCATTTCTCTAAAACCCCTTCAGCATTTACTTTTTGCAGAATTCTTGCTGATGGCCATTCGGACTGGTGTGAGCGGATAGGTTTTTGTAATTTGGATTTGCATATCTTTAATTATTCCTAATGTTCAGCATTTTTCCATGCCGTTTTAAATTTCTTTTTTTTTGCCATTACACTATGCTTTTATTAGAAAAAAAAATATATATATATATATGTATTGGGGAACATTAAATATCTTGGATGTGCTAATGAGAAAATCATTTTCTCTACATGGACTGAATTTTTACTTGGAGACATGTTTTCCTACTAAAGGGAAGACTAAAGAAGGATTTTACTGTCGACCAGGCAAGACACCTCCCCAAAGATGACAATGCCTTGGACAGTGTTTATGGCGGGCTGGGGCACCTGGAATCCTTGGCCCATACTGGCAGGTACTAACTGGAAACACACTCTTCCTGGGGGACAAGGATGGGAGGCACCTTAGGCCCAGCTGCTCATCGTCGAACCTTACACTTTTCAAACTATGTTGGTGTCTGACTTCCCTTTCCCTGACAGAACAACTCTGGCCCTTGGAGGTGGCTTTATGACTGCAGGCTGTAGAACCCATCATTCTCCCTTGCTCTGGGTAGGAGGTAAGCCTATGGTAGCAGAAACCCCCACATACTGGGACTTGGAATTCCACTCTGTGCTCATTTAACTCTGTGGCATGAAGTCCATGGTGAATTGCTCTTTTGTCTTCTACGATCTGTCCAACAGCTGTCATGAGTGCCTGACCCTCAGCAGTCTCACTCTTCAAGATTGATCTGCTTTTGACTGATCCGTGACTCCGGGCAGTGGCTGATATGGGCTTTTTTTTTTCTTTGCAGAGCATCTCGACCATTGACTTTTTTATTGGGGAAAATCCACTTTAAAAATAGCCTCATCCTTTTTCTGAAGAGGCTTTCTGGAGGGCTATATTTCTTCTCTGGCATGAGCTGGAGACATCTGCTCCCAATAGAGTCTGTTATGCCCCTGACCTGGGCAGGGCGGCTCATACTTCCAGCTTGAGGGGTCCCTCATTCTTTAAACCTCTCTTCGTGCTCTCCTGGTTTATGCCTCCTACGCTCCTCTCTTTTGTAAGTAGGGGCAATCATCTTGCTCTGGCTCTTCCATGAGTCTTGGAGTTTTGAAGTTTGGGGCTCCTGCTGCCCTAGGTTGCTCCTTTGGCCTTCCATAAGGCCACTTGGCTCCTGGGAAGCTAACGTGTCTCTGGTGGGGACTCTCTGGGGATGGCACTGAGGCACCTGAGAAGCCAAGTTGTCTGCAGCAAGGAACCTGTGTTTGGGAAAGTCCTGAAGCTGGTTGTCTGACTGTACCTTTACTTTGGAGTTAAACTCACTAGCAACCTCCATGTTAAGGCATGGCTCACCTAGATGTTGGAAAACAGACATTCTAGGTAGTAGGAAACTTCTCCTGGCCCCCGGCACCTCTAAACTCCTCATAGGTACATCTGTGGTTTGGGATTTTGTCAACACTTTGGTTTCCAAGATAACACTAGACTGTGGTTGAAGAGCAGGAGACTCCTTGTCCTCCACAGCCTCCCTGGCCTCTTCACCTCTCAAAGATTGGGATCCTAAGTTCACCTCCATCACTGTTACCCTATGGCAGGGGCCTCCTGAGGCCTGACCACCACTCTCCTCTCTTGGCTCGTTCCTGACCATTGCTGAACTTGGACCTGGCTCTAGGCTGTCCCTCTTGACCCACTCCACAGTCTCACTCTTCCAGGTTCTGCCCACAAGGCTGAGTGTGAGGGACTGAGAAGGTGGCCTGCCCTGCTGTGCAGTCAGAGAAGCCTTTGAGGGCCCATGGTAGTCACCAGGTGGAATCGCTCCCAGGGCACTCTGGATTTCCTTACACACAGTGGAGGGGACAAGGAGAGGCCTCTTCAGGGCAGGAACGGACTCTTCTGTTCTCACCTTCTCTCCTGAATGAGCCTGAGGAGGTTTCTCCGGGAACTCAGCAAACGTGACTGTTGAGTGGGACCCAGATACACAGGTGGCTGAAGGGGACGAGGCTAACCGCAGGGTGGTGGAGGGTTGGAACTTTGTCGACTTCAAGAGATTGATGGGCTTGAGGACCTTGAGGGGTAGGGTCCACCCGTGCTTTACCCAAAACCTTGTAATATGTGCTTCCAGCACCTCTCGAGTGTCTTGAACCAGGAAGGAAACCCTACAGGAGGTGTTCCTGCAGGGTTCCCAACCCTTCAAGCAGTATCCTCCACAGGCTCCAGCAGGCACTGCTTTGCACATCTCACCAGGAGGGTCTTGACATGAGAGCTGATGAAAGTCGCCCTTGCCAGGAAGCCTCCCCAGGCAGCTCCGCAGAGGTGAAGCCAGGTTGTGAGTCCCCTCCAGTTCTTCCAGGCAATCTCTGCAAGCTTTCAAAGATCGACTTTTCTTCCTACTCCTGCTCCTCCCCTTCAGCTCTACTTGATGCTTCCTGATGTTTCTAGGTCTCCTAGGTGGTGCTAAGAATGGATTACTCTGGAAGCAGGGGAGTAACACGAGGAAGAGCCCCAGTCCACACAGGAAGCCAAGGATGATATCAATCACCCAGGAAGTTGGGCTGGATCTCAGCCAGATAGCAACAGTGTTTTTCAAAGAAAAGAGATTCTCCGTCTTCTGAACTGCATTGCCGCCCTCAGGCAACAGAGCCCTGGGAGTTCACTTGATGGCAGAACCCCAGGCCTGCATCACAGAGCTGTGGCCTTGTCACAAAGGGCTCCTGAGTGTGGGGGAGGGGCACTAAGAGCAATAGGCTGAATCACTGCCCCTCCTTCCCGTCCAGACCTTTATCCAGCTTTATCCCGAGAGAGCTGCGGAGAGCCACAGCGGCGGACAGGTGGCGGCGCCGGGGCTGGGCGCCGGTGGGGCCGCCCGGACGGCCCCCGGGCCCGCAGCGGAGTCTGGGTCCGGGCCAGCCACCCCCGGAGCGTCGGGTGTGCCGCTGCCTTCCAGGGCCGCCTTCGGGCCGCATGGAGCGGCCCCTCTGGCGCTCTGTGGTGGTGGTGGTGGAGGGGGGGCGGAGGAGGTGGGGCCTGCAGCGGTGGCCGGCGGGGGGCGGAGCTGGCGGCCACCGCCGCGGGCGACTAAAGGAGAAGGCGGAGCCGCAGCGGGAGGCCAAAAGCCTACAGCACCCGGTATTCCCAGGCGGTCTCCCATCCAAGTACTAACCAGGCCCGACCCTGCTTAGCTTCCGAGATCAGACGAGATCGGGCGCGTTCAGGGTGGTATGGCCGTAGACGGGGGCGGGGACCGTGGGCTGCCTCTTGAGGCCCAGCTTCGCTTGTCCTTGCGCCTTACCGCCGTCCCCGCGGCCAGCCCGCCCCGGCAGCGCCCCGCCGCCCGCCCAGGCAGGGCAACGGAGGCCTCGGGTACCGGGGCGTGGCGGAGGGGCCGTTTTAAACTTCTGGTACAGAAAAACAGAAAAAAAACGGAGAGTACAATTAACCTCTTGAAATTGTCCTCTTGCGTGCTTGCCCTCTTTAGAAGTTTTGGGTCCATTTTCGACCCCAGGGTTGTTTTTCAGGGCAGGTGCCATTTACAGGCTGCAATGAGTGTGAATATTTAGCGACCATGAGCACTGGGTTTAAAGCTGCTGTTGTGGCAAACGGCCACAAGGCGGCAGCATTTCTCCATTCCCAAATCTGGTTACGAGGGCAGCAGAGCCTTTCGGGGACCAATGGAATACAGAAGAAGGCATCACTGAAGTCTAATACGGAATACCGTGTCCTGGTGGATGGTAGAATGACCAGCAGGGTGTAGGAATTAGGAACTACCGGATGTATATCCTCGGTGGCTTCACTGACTGTCCCGACATCGTTTACCAGGTCCCCAGCAGCCCACGGGGCTCTCGTGGTCAGGGCAATCCCAGGATATGGAGCTCACCTGGGCAGGCCCCCCCTCCCCAGCAGCCCATGGCGCTCTCGTGGTCAGGCCCCTCCCAGGATACGGAGCTGCCCTGGGCAGGTACCCCGGCAGGGCTGGGCACACAGGTACCGTGCACGTAGCCCTCATTGCAGAGCAGCCCAGATCACCTGTCACTCAGAGCTGACACAGAGCACCTCAGAGCAGGACTTGAGCTAACAAACAGCAGGTCCGACGGGTCTGTGACCCTGGGCATCACTCTGTGCGGCCTCCCTCTGCCTGGTCTTCCAGAGGCTTCCACCGCAGCCGGGGCACCAGGCCTCTGTCTCCACCCATCACCCCTGCTCTCCCTGACTCCTGGGTTCCTCTCATTAGGAGAGGGTCTTCTTGAAGTTGTCTCCCACTCATGGGCCAGATAAAAGGATTAGAAAACAAGCCGGAGCTGCAGCCCCTTGTCTATCCAGACTCTCAGGAGCCCACACCTGTTCCTTGGACCTGGCCGGTTCAGCGAGGTCCATTTTCTGCACTGTGAGTCCCTGAGGGGTGAGGATGGGCTGACCCGGGCAGCCTGACCCTGCCGGCCAGCCCTCCCCAGGTGTGCCTGGGTTGAGGTCCATATAAACACGGCTCCAGGCAGCAAGAGCCCCTGCAGCTGTGCCTGACGCCATATTCTCTGCCCCGTCAGCAGTCTCGGGGCTGTGCTGGTGGGAGGGAGTGAGGGGCCACGGCTCTGTGGGTGGCCCGGTGTGAGTGGGGCTCTGCTGGACTTTCTGCAGGAGTTGCCGGGCTGCCACCTGCTAAAGAAGAGGATGTGTCACCCATACCTTCCGTTGGAATTTCTCCCCGGGCAGAGGTGAGGAAGGAAAAAAGCAGTGGGGGCTGGGACAGGAGGAGTATCTCAGGCAGGGAAATGGAAAGCTTCCAGAAGAGCGCCCGGGGCCAGGACCATCCTGGCTGGCCTGCAGGCACCAAGTCGGCCTGCGTGCTGTCGCTGGTGTGGCTCCACGGCCCTTCCTCTAGGCTTTCAAGTCCTTGGACATATTCAGGTGTTTTACCTGGGAAGGGTGGGAACAGTTCAGCAGCAGCTGGCCTGGGGCTCGGCTCACGTTTACTCACAGACGCCTCGGCACGGTCCCCCAGCTTTGCAATGAGGACGCTCCTTGCGGGGGTGGGGGGGCTGCTGGCTGCATGGGAGATGATTCCCCACCTCTGACCAACTTCAGAATTGTTTGCCGCTGGAGCCAGTGCCCTGATAGGGTTTTCCTGTGTATAACTGGTGGGTTCTGGTTTTTTTTTTTTTCTTTTTTGGTTCAAGTTAGATTTTATTCCTCTTCTATGTATTTATAGATATAAGCATGGAAATAATTCATTCCTATAAATACATCTGTGTGAAGGGAAGAAGTTTTTTTCCGTTTTATTTTAAAATTTTATTTATTTTTAAAAATTTTGAAATTTAAGTTTATTTTGTTATTCAGCAGGATTATTATTAGTTATCTATTTTATGCATATACATGTATACAGGACAATCCCAATCTCCCGACTCATCCCACCACCAACAACCCATGGCTTCCCCCCTCTTGGTGTCCATACGTTTTTTCTCTACCTCTGTGTCTCTATTTCTGCCCTGCAAGCCGGGTCATCTGTACCATTTTTCTAGGTTCCACATATATGCATTAATATACAATATTTGTTTTTCTCCTTCTGACTTACTACACTCTGCATGACAGTCTCTAGATCCGTCGACGTCTCCACAGATGACCCAGTTTCGTTCCTTTTTATGGCTGAGTAATATTCCGTTTTATATATGGACCACATCATTATCCGTTCGTCTGTCTGTGGGCATTTAGGTTGCTTCCATTACCTGGGTATGGTAAATAGTGCTGCAATGAACATTGTGGTGAACGTGTCTTTTTGATTTATGGTTTTCTCTGGCTATATGCCCAGAAGTTGGATTGCTGGATCCTATGGTAATTCTATTTTTAGTTTTTTAAGGAACCTCCATGCTGTTCTCCATAGTGACTGTATCAATTTACATTCGCACCAATAGTGGAAGAGGGTTCCTTTGGTCCACACCCTCCCCAGCATTTGTTGTTTGTACATTTTCTGATGATGCCCATTCTAACGGGTGTGAGGTGATACCTCACTGTAGTTTTGATGTGCATTTCTCTGATGATGAGTGATGTTGAGCAGCTTTTCATGTGCGTCTTGGCCATCTCTGTGTCTTCTTTGAAGAAACGTCTATTTAGATCTTCTGCCCATTTTTGTATTGGGTTGTTTGTTTTTTTTTTAATATTAAGCTGCATGAGCTGTTATATATATTGGAGATTAAACCTTTGTCCGTGGATTCGTTTGCAAATATTTTCTCCCATTCTGAGGGTTGCCTTTTTCCATTCCCTTTTTCTTTAACAAAGAAAGAAAGAAAGCAAAAGAAGCAGAACCCTAATGTGCAGAACAAATATGCAGAACAAAATATGCCTCTTGAAAGTGTCGTTTTGAAATATGGACGTCTTTTGAATTTTTTGGTCGATATATGACCCCAGGATTTGTTTTCAGGGCAGGTGTCATTTACAGGCCTGCAATGATTTTGAATATCAACTGACCATTAGCGCTGGGATTAAAGGTGCTGTTGTGTGAAACGGCCACAAGGGGGCAGCAGTTCTCCCTTACCAAATCTGGTTACTAGGGCAGCAGAGCCTCAGTGGAAGTCGTGTTCTAGGTTGTAATTTAGAATGGAATGTGCCAGGAAAAGGCCCCTTAAGTTTGTCTCACTACTTCTTGTTCGTTTTTTTAATTTAATTTTTTTATTTTTTTTATCACAGCGTGTTTGATTACAATGTTTGGCTTGTTGCAGGTGTGCAAGATGTGGTTCTTTTACACATATACATATGTCTGTTCTTGCTGGGATCCTTTTCCCATATACGTTATGACAATGTTGAGTAGTCTTCTCTTGGTATTCTGTAGGTCTTTGGTGACTATATATTTCACCTGTGTTTGTATATGTCTGTTAACCCCAATCTCGTAATGTATCCAATCCTCACACCTTTCCGTTGGTGAACCATAAGATTCTTTAATGAATCTGGGATTGCCCTTCTCTGTGGAAATATCTTCACTGGTATCAATTTTTAGGTAACACCTATAAGTGATATCATACGATACGCGTCTTTCTCTTTCTGACTTACTACAAGTCACGTGATCACCTCTAGACTCATCTACGGTGCTGCAAATGGCATTGTGTCCTTTTCTTCCATGGCTAATATTCTGTCTGTACATGTACCAGTTCTTCTTTGTCCACTCATCTGTTGATGGACTTTTTGGTTGCTTCCACGTCATGGCTATTGTAATGCTGCAGCAATGCACGTTTGCCTGCCTGTGTCTTTCCAATTCTGTCTTCTTAGGTTATAGGCCCAGGAGTGGGCCTGCTGGATCATATGGTAGCGGAATGTTTACCTTGTAGAGGCACCTCCAGTCTGTTCTCATTAGTGGCTCTTACCAGGTTACGTCCCGCTTAAAGTTGAGGGTATGCACTTCTCCACAACACCTTCAGCATTTTTTGTTTGTAGTTTTTTTGCTGATGTGTGTTCTGACTAGTGTGAGCCGATACCACTTTGTGGCTGGATTTGCATGCGTCTCATAATCCCTTGAAATTGAGCTTTCTGGCATGTCCTTCTTTTCTTCAACTGTGAGTACAGCTTACCTTTTCAAATGGTCTTCGTGAAGTGTGTGTGACATTTAGAAATATTTTGGCCATTACCTCCCTCAAGACGTTTTGAGGGCAGGTTTCATTTACAGCCCACCAGTACTGCTGCCTATGAAGTGACCCTTAGCACAGGTCTTAAAGCTGCTGTTGCAGGTAACGGCCAGAGGGCGGCAGCATTTCTGCTTTTCCCCACCTGGGAACTAGGGAAACAGACCATCCGGGCAGTGGTGTTCCTCGGTTATATATTAGAGTGGAATGTGCCCCCAAAAGCTGATGTCTCCTTACTTATGTTTGTTTTATAAATTGTATTTATATATATTTTTTATTGGAGTCATATTCCATTGTGTACATGGACCACTTCTTCTTTGTGCATTCCTCTGATGATGGACATTTTCGTAGCTTCCAAGTGTTGGCTATGGTAAATATTGCTGGAGTGGAGGATTGCCAGCCTGTGTTTTTTTTTTTTTTTTTTTTTTTTTTTTTTGCGGTACGTGGGCCTCTCACTGCGGTGGACCCTCCCATTGCAGAGCACAGGCTCCGGACGCGCAGGCCCAGCAGCCCTAGCTCACGGGACAAGCCGCTCCGCGGCACGTGGGTTCTTCCCGACCCGGAGCATGAACGCGTGTCCCCTGCATTGGCAGGCGGGCTCTCAACCACTGCGCCACCAGTGAAGCCCAGCCTGTGTTTTTTTGATTCTCATCCCCTCAGGCGATAGGCCCAGCAGTGGGTATGCTTGATTGAATGGTAGCTCAGTATTTACCTTTACAAGGCACCTCATTTTTGTTTTCATTACTGGCTCTTACCATGTCCCACTTTGGACCAAGGGTAGGCATTTCTCTAAAACCCCTTCAGCATTTACTTTTTGCAGAATTCTTGCTGATGGCCATTCGGACTGGTGTGAGCGGATAGGTTTTTGTAATTTGGATTTGCATATCTTTAATTATTCCTAATGTTCAGCATTTTTCCATGCCGTTTTAAATTTCTTTTTTTTTGCCATTACACTATGCTTTTATTAGAAAAAAAAATATATATATATATATATGTATTGGGGAACATTAAATATCTTGGATGTGCTAATGAGAAAATCATTTTCTCTACATGGACTGAATTTTTACTTGGAGACATGTTTTCCTACTAAAGGGAAGACTAAAGAAGGATTTTACTGTCGACCAGGCAAGACACCTCCCCAAAGATGACAATGCCTTGGACAGTGTTTATGGCGGGCTGGGGCACCTGGAATCCTTGGCCCATACTGGCAGGTACTAACTGGAAACACACTCTTCCTGGGGGACAAGGATGGGAGGCACCTTAGGCCCAGCTGCTCATCGTCGAACCTTACACTTTTCAAACTATGTTGGTGTCTGACTTCCCTTTCCCTGACAGAACAACTCTGGCCCTTGGAGGTGGCTTTATGACTGCAGGCTGTAGAACCCATCATTCTCCCTTGCTCTGGGTAGGAGGTAAGCCTATGGTAGCAGAAACCCCCACATACTGGGACTTGGAATTCCACTCTGTGCTCATTTAACTCTGTGGCATGAAGTCCATGGTGAATTGCTCTTTTGTCTTCTACGATCTGTCCAACAGCTGTCATGAGTGCCTGACCCTCAGCAGTCTCACTCTTCAAGATTGATCTGCTTTTGACTGATCCGTGACTCCGGGCAGTGGCTGATATGGGCTTTTTTTTTTCTTTGCAGAGCATCTCGACCATTGACTTTTTTATTGGGGAAAATCCACTTTAAAAATAGCCTCATCCTTTTTCTGAAGAGGCTTTCTGGAGGGCTATATTTCTTCTCTGGCATGAGCTGGAGACATCTGCTCCCAATAGAGTCTGTTATGCCCCTGACCTGGGCAGGGCGGCTCATACTTCCAGCTTGAGGGGTCCCTCATTCTTTAAACCTCTCTTCGTGCTCTCCTGGTTTATGCCTCCTACGCTCCTCTCTTTTGTAAGTAGGGGCAATCATCTTGCTCTGGCTCTTCCATGAGTCTTGGAGTTTTGAAGTTTGGGGCTCCTGCTGCCCTAGGTTGCTCCTTTGGCCTTCCATAAGGCCACTTGGCTCCTGGGAAGCTAACGTGTCTCTGGTGGGGACTCTCTGGGGATGGCACTGAGGCACCTGAGAAGCCAAGTTGTCTGCAGCAAGGAACCTGTGTTTGGGAAAGTCCTGAAGCTGGTTGTCTGACTGTACCTTTACTTTGGAGTTAAACTCACTAGCAACCTCCATGTTAAGGCATGGCTCACCTAGATGTTGGAAAACAGACATTCTAGGTAGTAGGAAACTTCTCCTGGCCCCCGGCACCTCTAAACTCCTCATAGGTACATCTGTGGTTTGGGATTTTGTCAACACTTTGGTTTCCAAGATAACACTAGACTGTGGTTGAAGAGCAGGAGACTCCTTGTCCTCCACAGCCTCCCTGGCCTCTTCACCTCTCAAAGATTGGGATCCTAAGTTCACCTCCATCACTGTTACCCTATGGCAGGGGCCTCCTGAGGCCTGACCACCACTCTCCTCTCTTGGCTCGTTCCTGACCATTGCTGAACTTGGACCTGGCTCTAGGCTGTCCCTCTTGACCCACTCCACAGTCTCACTCTTCCAGGTTCTGCCCACAAGGCTGAGTGTGAGGGACTGAGAAGGTGGCCTGCCCTGCTGTGCAGTCAGAGAAGCCTTTGAGGGCCCATGGTAGTCACCAGGTGGAATCGCTCCCAGGGCACTCTGGATTTCCTTACACACAGTGGAGGGGACAAGGAGAGGCCTCTTCAGGGCAGGAACGGACTCTTCTGTTCTCACCTTCTCTCCTGAATGAGCCTGAGGAGGTTTCTCCGGGAACTCAGCAAACGTGACTGTTGAGTGGGACCCAGATACACAGGTGGCTGAAGGGGACGAGGCTAACCGCAGGGTGGTGGAGGGTTGGAACTTTGTCGACTTCAAGAGATTGATGGGCTTGAGGACCTTGAGGGGTAGGGTCCACCCGTGCTTTACCCAAAACCTTGTAATATGTGCTTCCAGCACCTCTCGAGTGTCTTGAACCAGGAAGGAAACCCTACAGGAGGTGTTCCTGCAGGGTTCCCAACCCTTCAAGCAGTATCCTCCACAGGCTCCAGCAGGCACTGCTTTGCACATCTCACCAGGAGGGTCTTGACATGAGAGCTGATGAAAGTCGCCCTTGCCAGGAAGCCTCCCCAGGCAGCTCCGCAGAGGTGAAGCCAGGTTGTGAGTCCCCTCCAGTTCTTCCAGGCAATCTCTGCAAGCTTTCAAAGATCGACTTTTCTTCCTACTCCTGCTCCTCCCCTTCAGCTCTACTTGATGCTTCCTGATGTTTCTAGGTCTCCTAGGTGGTGCTAAGAATGGATTACTCTGGAAGCAGGGGAGTAACACGAGGAAGAGCCCCAGTCCACACAGGAAGCCAAGGATGATATCAATCACCCAGGAAGTTGGGCTGGATCTCAGCCAGATAGCAACAGTGTTTTTCAAAGAAAAGAGATTCTCCGTCTTCTGAACTGCATTGCCGCCCTCAGGCAACAGAGCCCTGGGAGTTCACTTGATGGCAGAACCCCAGGCCTGCATCACAGAGCTGTGGCCTTGTCACAAAGGGCTCCTGAGTGTGGGGGAGGGGCACTAAGAGCAATAGGCTGAATCACTGCCCCTCCTTCCCGTCCAGACCTTTATCCAGCTTTATCCCGAGAGAGCTGCGGAGAGCCACAGCGGCGGACAGGTGGCGGCGCCGGGGCTGGGCGCCGGTGGGGCCGCCCGGACGGCCCCCGGGCCCGCAGCGGAGTCTGGGTCCGGGCCAGCCACCCCCGGAGCGTCGGGTGTGCCGCTGCCTTCCAGGGCCGCCTTCGGGCCGCATGGAGCGGCCCCTCTGGCGCTCTGTGGTGGTGGTGGTGGAGGGGGGGCGGAGGAGGTGGGGCCTGCAGCGGTGGCCGGCGGGGGGCGGAGCTGGCGGCCACCGCCGCGGGCGACTAAAGGAGAAGGCGGAGCCGCAGCGGGAGGCCAAAAGCCTACAGCACCCGGTATTCCCAGGCGGTCCCCCATCCAAGTACTAACCAGGCCCGACCCTGCTTAGCTTCCGAGATCAGACGAGATCGGGCGCGTTCAGGGTGGTATGGCCGTAGACGGGGGCGGGGACCGCGGGCTGCCTCTTGAGGCCCAGCTTCGCTTGTCCTTGCGCCTTACCGCCGTCCCCGCGGCCAGCCCGCCCCGGCAGCGCCCCGCCGCCCGCCCAGGCAGGGCAACGGAGGCCTCGGGTACCGGGGCGTGGCGGAGGGGCCGTTTTAAACTTCTAGTACAGAAAAACAGAAAAAAAACGGAGAGTACAATTAACCTCTTGAAATTGTCCTCTTGCGTGCTTGCCCTCTTTAGAAGTTTTGGGTCCATTTTCGACCCCAGGGTTGTTTTTCAGGGCAGGTGCCATTTACAGGCTGCAATGAGTGTGAATATTTAGCGACCATGAGCACTGGGTTTAAAGCTGCTGTTGTGGCAAACGGCCACAAGGCGGCAGCATTTCTCCATTCCCAAATCTGGTTACGAGGGCAGCAGAGCCTTTCGGGGACCAATGGAATACAGAAGAAGGCATCACTGAAGTCTAATACGGAATACCGTGTCCTGGTGGATGGTAGAATGACCAGCAGGGTGTAGGAATTAGGAACTACCGGATGTATATCCTCGGTGGCTTCACTGACTGTCCCGACATCGTTTACCAGGTCCCCAGCAGCCCACGGGGCTCTCGTGGTCAGGGCAATCCCAGGATATGGAGCTCACCTGGGCAGGCCCCCCCTCCCCAGCAGCCCATGGCGCTCTCGTGGTCAGGCCCCTCCCAGGATACGGAGCTGCCCTGGGCAGGTACCCCGGCAGGGCTGGGCACACAGGTACCGTGCACGTAGCCCTCATTGCAGAGCAGCCCAGATCACCTGTCACTCAGAGCTGACACAGAGCACCTCAGAGCAGGACTTGAGCTAACAAACAGCAGCTCCGACGGGTCTGTGACCCTGGGCATCACTCTGTGCGGCCTCCCTCTGCCTGGTCTTCCAGAGGCTTCCACCGCAGCCGGGGCACCAGGCCTCTGTCTCCACCCATCACCCCTGCTCTCCCTGACTCCTGGGTTCCTCTCATTAGGAGAGGGTCTTCTTGAAGTTGTCTCCCACTCATGGGCCAGATAAAAGGATTAGAAAACAAGCCGGAGCTGCAGCCCCTTGTCTATCCAGACTCTCAGGAGCCCACACCTGTTCCTTGGACCTGGCCGGTTCAGCGAGGTCCATTTTCTGCACTGTGAGTCCCTGAGGGGTGAGGATGGGCTGACCTGGGCAGCCTGACCCTGCCGGCCAGCCCTCCCCAGGTGTGCCTGGGTTGAGGTCCATATAAACACGGCTCCAGGCAGCAAGAGCCCCTGCAGCTGTGCCTGACGCCATATTCTCTGCCCCGTCAGCAGTCTCGGGGCTGTGCTGGTGGGAGGGAGTGAGGGGCCACGGCTCTGTGGGTGGCCCGGTGTGAGTGGGGCTCTGCTGGACTTTCTGCAGGAGTTGCCGGGCTGCCACCTGCTAAAGAAGAGGATGTGTCACCCATACCTTCCGTTGGAATTTCTCCCCGGGCAGAGGTGAGGAAGGAAAAAAGCAGTGGGGGCCGGGACAGGAGGAGTATCTCAGGCAGGGAAATGGAAAGCTTCCAGAAGAGCGCCCGGGGCCAGGACCATCCTGGCTGGCCTGCAGGCACCAAGTCGGCCTGCGTGCTGTCGCTGGTGTGGCTCCACGGCCCTTCCTCTAGGCTTTCAAGTCCTTGGACATATTCAGGTGTTTTACCTGGGAAGGGTGGGAACAGTTCAGCAGCAGCTGGCCTGGGGCTCGGCTCACGTTTACTCACAGACGCCTCGGCACGGTCCCCCAGCTTTGCAATGAGGACGCTCCTTGCGGGGGTGGGGGGGCTGCTGGCTGCATGGGAGATGATTCCCCACCTCTGACCAACTTCAGAATTGTTTGCCGCTGGAGCCAGTGGCCTGATAGGGTTTTCCTGTGTATAACTGGTGGGTTCTGTTTTTTTTTTTTTTCTTTTTTGGTTCAAGTTAGATTTTATTCCTCTTCTATGTATTTATAGATATAAGCATGGAAATAATTCATTCCTATAAATACATCTGTGTGAAGGGAAGAAGTTTTTTTCCGTTTTATTTTAAAATTTTATTTATTTTTAAAAATTTTGAAATTTAAGTTTATTTTGTTATTCAGCAGGATTATTATTAGTTATCTATTTTATGCATATACATGTATACAGGACAATCCCAATCTCCCGACTCATCCCACCACCAACAACCCATGGCTTCCCCCCTCTTGGTGTCCATACGTTTGTTCTCTACCTCTGTGTCTCTATTTCTGCCCTGCAAGCCGGGTCATCTGTACCATTTTTCTAGGTTCCACATATATGCATTAATATACAATATTTGTTTTTCTCCTTCTGACTTACTACACTCTGCATGACAGTCTCTAGATCCGTCGACGTCTCCACAGATGACCCAGTTTCGTTCCTTTTTATGGCTGAGTAATATTCCGTTTTATATATGGACCACATCATTATCCGTTCGTCTGTCTGTGGGCATTTAGGTTGCTTCCATTACCTGGGTATGGTAAATAGTGCTGCAATGAACATTGTGGTGAATGTGTCTTTTTGATTTATGGTTTTCTCTGGCTATATGCCCAGAAGTGGGATTGCTGGATCCTATGGTAATTCTATTTTTAGTTTTTTAAGGAACCTCCATGCTGTTCTCCATAGTGACTGTATCAATTTACATTCCCACCAATAGTGGAAGAGGGTTCCTTTGGTCCACACCCTCCCCAGCATTTGTTGTTTGTACATTTTCTGATGATGCCCATTCTAACGGGTGTGAGGTGATACCTCACTGTAGTTTTGATGTGCATTTCTCTGATGATGAGTGATGTTGAGCAGCTTTTCATGTGCGTCTTGGCCATCTCTGTGTCTTCTTTGAAGAAACGTCTATTTAGATCTTCTGCCCATTTTTGTATTGGGTTGTTTGTTTTTTTTAATATTAAGCTGCATGAGCTGTTATATATATTGGAGATTAAACCTTTGTCCGTGGATTCGTTTGCAAATATTTTCTCCCATTCTGAGGGTTGCCTTTTTCCATTCCCGTTTTTGTTTTTTTTTTTAACAAAGAAAGAAAGAAAGCAAAAGAAGCAGAACCCTAATGTGCAGAACAAATATGCAGAACAAAATATGCCTCTTGAAAGTGTCGTTTTGAAATATGGACGTCTTTTGAATTTTTTGGTCGATATATGACCCCAGGATTTGTTTTCAGGGCAGGTGTCATTTACAGGCCTGCAATGATTTTGAATATCAACTGACCATTAGCGCTGGGATTAAAGGTGCTGTTGTGTGAAACGGCCACAAGGGGGCAGCAGTTCGCCCTTACCAAATCTGGTTACTAGGGCAGCAGAGCCTCAATGGAAGTCTTGTTCTAGGTTGTAATTTAGAATGGAATGTGCCAGGAGAAGGCCCCTTAAGTTTGTCTCACTACTTCTTGTTCGTTTTTTTAATTTAATTTTTTTATTTTTTTTTTTATCACAGCGTGTTTGATTACAATGTTTGGCTTGTTGCAGGTGTGCAAGATGTGGTTCTTTTACACATATACATATGTCTGTTCTTGCTGGGATCCTTTTCCCATGTACGTTATGACAGAATGTTGAGTAGTCTTCTCTTGGTATTCTGTAGGTCTTTGGTGATTATATATTTCACCTGTGTTTGTATATGTCTGTTAACCCCAATCTCGTAATGTATCCAATCCTCACACCTTTCCGTTGGTGAACCATAAGTTTGTTTAATGAATCTGGGATTGCCCTTCTCTGTGGAAATATCTTCACTGGTATCCATTTTTAGGTAACACCTATAAGTGATATCATACGATACGTGTCTTTCTCTTTCTGACTTACTACAAGTCACGTGATCACCTCTAGACTCATCTACGGTGCTGCAAATGGCATTGTGTCCTTTTCTTCCATGGCTAATATTCTGTCTGTACATGTACCAGTTCTTCTTTGTCCACTCATCTGTTGATGGACTTTTTGGTTGCTTCCACGTCATGGCTATTGTAATGCTGCGGCAATGCACGTTTGCCTGCCTGTGTCTTTCCAATTCTGTCTTCTTAGGTTATAGGCCCAGGAGTGGGCCTGCTGGATCATATGGTAGCGGAATGTTTACCTTGTAGAGGCACCTCCAGTCTGTTCTCATTAGTGGCTCTTACCAGATTACGTCCCGCTTAAAGTTGAGGGTATGCACTTCTCCACAACACCTTCAGCATTTTTTGTTTGTAGTTTTTTTGCTGATGTGTGTTCTGACTAGTGTGAGCCGATACCACTTTGTGGCTGGATTTGCATGCGTCTCATAATCCCTTGAAATTGAGCTTTCTGGCATGTCCTTCTTTTCTTCAACTGTGAGTACAGCTTACCTTTTCAAATGGTCTTCGTGAAGTGTGTGTGACATTTAGAAATATTTTGGCCATTACCTCCCTCAAGACGTTTTGAGGGCAGGTTTCATTTACAGCCCACCAGTACTGCTGCCTATGAAGTGACCCTTAGCACAGGTCTTAAAGCTGCTGTTGCAGGTAACGGCCAGAGGGCGGCAGCATTTCTGCTTTTCCCCACCTGGGAACTAGGGAAACAGACCATCCGGGCAGTGGTGTTCCTCGGTTATATATTAGAGTGGAATGTGCCCCCAAAAGCTGATGTCTCCTTACTTATGTTTGTTTTATAAATTGTATTTATATATATTTTTTATTGGAGTCATATTCCATTGTGTACATGGACCACTTCTTCTTTGTGCATTCCTCTGATGATGGACATTTTCGTAGCTTCCAAGTGTTGGCTATGGTAAATATTGCTGGAGTGGAGGATTGCCAGCCTGTGTTTTTTTTTTTTTTTTTTTTTTTTTTTTTTTTTTTTTTTGCGGTACGTGGGCCTCTCACTGCGGTGGACCCTCCCATTGCAGAGCACAGGCTCCGGACGCGCAGGCCCAGCAGCCCTAGCTCACGGGACAAGCCGCTCCGCGGCACGTGGTTTCTTCCCGACCCGGAGCATGAACGCGTGTCCCCTGCATTGGCAGGCGGGCTCTCAACCACTGCGCCACCAGTGAAGCCCAGCCTGTGTTTTTTTGATTCTCATCCCCTCAGGCGATAGGCCCAGCAGTGGGTATGCTTGATTGAATGGTAGCTCAGTATTTACCTTTACAAGGCACCTCATTTTTGTTTTCATTACTGGCTCTTACCATGTCCCACTTTGGACCAAGGGTAGGCATTTCTCTAAAACCCCTTCAGCATTTACTTTTTGCAGAATTCTTGCTGATGGCCATTCTGACTGGTGTGAGCGGATAGGTTTTTGTAATTTGGATTTGCATATCTTTAATTATTCCTAATGTTCAGCATTTTTCCATGCCGTTTTAAATTTCTTTTTTTTTGCCATTACACTATGCTTTTATTAGAAAAATATATATATATATATATATGTATTGGGGAACATTAAATATCTTGGATGTGCTAATGAGAAAATCATTTTCTCTACATGGACTGAATTTTTACTTGGAGACATGTTTTCCTACTAAAGGGAAGACTAAAGAAGGATTTTACTGTCGACCAGGCAAGACACCTCCCCAAAGATGACAATGCCTTGGACAGTGTTTATGGCGGGCTGGGGCACCTGGAATCCTTGGCCCATACTGGCAGGTACTAACTGGAAACACACTCTTCCTGGGGGACAAGGATGGGAGGCACCTTAGGCCCAGCTGCTCATCGTCGAACCTTACACTTTTCAAACTATGTTGGTGTCTGACTTCCCTTTCCCTGACAGAACAACTCTGGCCCTTGGAGGTGGCTTTATGACTGCAGGCTGTAGAACCCATCATTCTCCCTTGCTCTGGGTAGGAGGTAAGCCTATGGTAGCAGAAACCCCCACATACTGGGACTTGGAATTCCACTCTGTGCTCATTTAACTCTGTGGCATGAAGTCCATGGTGAATTGCTCTTTTGTCTTCTACGATCTGTCCAACAGCTGTCATGAGTGCCTGACCCTCAGCAGTCTCACTCTTCAAGATTGATCTGCTTTTGACTGATCCGTGACTCCGGGCAGTGGCTGATATGGGCTTTTTTTTTTCTTTGCAGAGCATCTCGACCATTGACTTTTTTATTGGGGAAAATCCACTTTAAAAATAGCCTCATCCTTTTTCTGAAGAGGCTTTCTGGAGGGCTATATTTCTTCTCTGGCATGAGCTGGAGACATCTGCTCCCAATAGAGTCTGTTATGCCCCTGACCTGGGCAGGGCGGCTCATACTTCCAGCTTGAGGGGTCCCTCATTCTTTAAACCTCTCTTCGTGCTCTCCTGGTTTATGCCTCCTACGCTCCTCTCTTTTGTAAGTAGGGGCAATCATCTTGCTCTGGCTCTTCCATGAGTCTTGGAGTTTTGAAGTTTGGGGCTCCTGCTGCCCTAGGTTGCTCCTTTGGCCTTCCATAAGGCCACTTGGCTCCTGGGAAGCTAACGTGTCTCTGGTGGGGACTCTCTGGGGATGGCACTGAGGCACCTGAGAAGCCAAGTTGTCTGCAGCAAGGAACCTGTGTTTGGGAAAGTCCTGAAGCTGGTTGTCTGACTGTACCTTTACTTTGGAGTTAAACTCACTAGCAACCTCCATGTTAAGGCATGGCTCACCTAGATGTTGGAAAACAGACATTCTAGGTAGTAGGAAACTTCTCCTGGCCCCCGGCACCTCTAAACTCCTCATAGGTACATCTGTGGTTTGGGATTTTGTCAACACTTTGGTTTCCAAGATAACACTAGACTGTGGTTGAAGAGCAGGAGACTCCTTGTCCTCCACAGCCTCCCTGGCCTCTTCACCTCTCAAAGATTGGGATCCTAAGTTCACCTCCATCACTGTTACCCTATGGCAGGGGCCTCCTGAGGCCTGACCACCACTCTCCTCTCTTGGCTCGTTCCTGACCATTGCTGAACTTGGACCTGGCTCTAGGCTGTCCCTCTTGACCCACTCCACAGTCTCACTCTTCCAGGTTCTGCCCACAAGGCTGAGTGTGAGGGACTGAGAAGGTGGCCTGCCCTGCTGTGCAGTCAGAGAAGCCTTTGAGGGCCCATGGTAGTCACCAGGTGGAATCGCTCCCAGGGCACTCTGGATTTCCTTACACACAGTGGAGGGGACAAGGAGAGGCCTCTTCAGGGCAGGAACGGACTCTTCTGTTCTCACCTTCTCTCCTGAATGAGCCTGAGGAGGTTTCTCCGGGAACTCAGCAAACGTGACTGTTGAGTGGGACCCAGATACACAGGTGGCTGAAGGGGACGAGGCTAACCGCAGGGTGGTGGAGGGTTGGAACTTTGTCGACTTCAAGAGATTGATGGGCTTGAGGACCTTGAGGGGTAGGGTCCACCCGTGCTTTACCCAAAACCTTGTAATATGTGCTTCCAGCACCTCTCGAGTGTCTTGAACCAGGAAGGAAACCCTACAGGAGGTGTTCCTGCAGGGTTCCCAACCCTTCAAGCAGTATCCTCCACAGGCTCCAGCAGGCACTGCTTTGCACATCTCACCAGGAGGGTCTTGACATGAGAGCTGATGAAAGTCGCCCTTGCCAGGAAGCCTCCCCAGGCAGCTCCGCAGAGGTGAAGCCAGGTTGTGAGTCCCCTCCAGTTCTTCCAGGCAATCTCTGCAAGCTTTCAAAGATCGACTTTTCTTCCTACTCCTGCTCCTCCCCTTCAGCTCTACTTGATGCTTCCTGATGTTTCTAGGTCTCCTAGGTGGTGCTAAGAATGGATTACTCTGGAAGCAGGGGAGTAACACGAGGAAGAGCCCCAGTCCACACAGGAAGCCAAGGATGATATCAATCACCCAGGAAGTTGGGCTGGATCTCAGCCAGATAGCAACAGTGTTTTTCAAAGAAAAGAGATTCTCCGTCTTCTGAACTGCATTGCCGCCCTCAGGCAACAGAGCCCTGGGAGTTCACTTGATGGCAGAACCCCAGGCCTGCATCACAGAGCTGTGGCCTTGTCACAAAGGGCTCCTGAGTGTGGGGGAGGGGCACTAAGAGCAATAGGCTGAATCACTGCCCCTCCTTCCCGTCCAGACCTTTATCCAGCTTTATCCCGAGAGAGCTGCGGAGAGCCACAGCGGCGGACAGGTGGCGGCGCCGGGGCTGGGCGCCGGTGGGGCCGCCCGGACGGCCCCCGGGCCCGCAGCGGAGTCTGGGTCCGGGCCAGCCACCCCCGGAGCGTCGGGTGTGCCGCTGCCTTCCAGGGCCGCCTTCGGGCCGCATGGAGCGGCCCCTCTGGCGCTCTGTGGTGGTGGTGGTGGAGGGGGGGCGGAGGAGGTGGGGCCTGCAGCGGTGGCCGGCGGGGGGCGGAGCTGGCGGCCACCGCCGCGGGCGACTAAAGGAGAAGGCGGAGCCGCAGCGGGAGGCCAAAAGCCTACAGCACCCGGTATTCCCAGGCGGTCTCCCATCCAAGTACTAACCAGGCCCGACCCTGCTTAGCTTCCGAGATCAGACGAGATCGGGCGCGTTCAGGGTGGTATGGCCGTAGACGGGGGCGGGGACCGCGGGCTGCCTCTTGAGGCCCAGCTTCGCTTGTCCTTGCGCCTTACCGCCGTCCCCGCGGCCAGCCCGCCCCGGCAGCGCCCCGCCGCCCGCCCAGGCAGGGCAACGGAGGCCTCGGGTACCGGGGCGTGGCGGAGGGGCCGTTTTAAACTTCTGGTACAGAAAAACAGAAAAAAAACGGAGAGTACAATTAACCTCTTGAAATTGTCCTCTTGCGTGCTTGCCCTCTTTAGAAGTTTTGGGTCCATTTTCGACCCCAGGGTTGTTTTTCAGGGCAGGTGCCATTTACAGGCTGCAATGAGTGTGAATATTTAGCGACCATGAGCACTGGGTTTAAAGCTGCTGTTGTGGCAAACGGCCACAAGGCGGCAGCATTTCTCCATTCCCAAATCTGGTTACGAGGGCAGCAGAGCCTTTCGGGGACCAATGGAATACAGAAGAAGGCATCACTGAAGTCTAATACGGAATACCGTGTCCTGGTGGATGGTAGAATGACCAGCAGGGTGTAGGAATTAGGAACTACCGGATGTATATCCTCGGTGGCTTCACTGACTGTCCCGACATCGTTTACCAGGTCCCCAGCAGCCCACGGGGCTCTCGTGGTCAGGGCAATCCCAGGATATGGAGCTCACCTGGGCAGGCCCCCCCTCCCCAGCAGCCCATGGCGCTCTCGTGGTCAGGCCCCTCCCAGGATACGGAGCTGCCCTGGGCAGGTACCCCGGCAGGGCTGGGCACACAGGTACCGTGCACGTAGCCCTCATTGCAGAGCAGCCCAGATCACCTGTCACTCAGAGCTGACACAGAGCACCTCAGAGCAGGACTTGAGCTAACAAACAGCAGCTCCGACGGGTCTGTGACCCTGGGCATCACTCTGTGCGGCCTCCCTCTGCCTGGTCTTCCAGAGGCTTCCACCGCAGCCGGGGCACCAGGCCTCTGTCTCCACCCATCACCCCTGCTCTCCCTGACTCCTGGGTTCCTCTCATTAGGAGAGGGTCTTCTTGAAGTTGTCTCCCACTCATGGGCCAGATAAAAGGATTAGAAAACAAGCCGGAGCTGCAGCCCCTTGTCTATCCAGACTCTCAGGAGCCCACACCTGTTCCTTGGACCTGGCCGGTTCAGCGAGGTCCATTTTCTGCACTGTGAGTCCCTGAGGGGTGAGGATGGGCTGACCTGGGCAGCCTGACCCTGCCGGCCAGCCCTCCCCAGGTGTGCCTGGGTTGAGGTCCATATAAACACGGCTCCAGGCAGCAAGAGCCCCTGCAGCTGTGCCTGACGCCATATTCTCTGCCCCGTCAGCAGTCTCGGGGCTGTGCTGGTGGGAGGGAGTGAGGGGCCACGGCTCTGTGGGTGGCCCGGTGTGAGTGGGGCTCTGCTGGACTTTCTGCAGGAGTTGCCGGGCTGCCACCTGCTAAAGAAGAGGATGTGTCACCCATACCTTCCGTTGGAATTTCTCCCCGGGCAGAGGTGAGGAAGGAAAAAAGCAGTGGGGGCCGGGACAGGAGGAGTATCTCAGGCAGGGAAATGGAAAGCTTCCAGAAGAGCGCCCGGGGCCAGGACCATCCTGGCTGGCCTGCAGGCACCAAGTCGGCCTGCGTGCTGTCGCTGGTGTGGCTCCACGGCCCTTCCTCTAGGCTTTCAAGTCCTTGGACATATTCAGGTGTTTTACCTGGGAAGGGTGGGAACAGTTCAGCAGCAGCTGGCCTGGGGCTCGGCTCACGTTTACTCACAGACGCCTCGGCACGGTCCCCCAGCTTTGCAATGAGGACGCTCCTTGCGGGGGTGGGGGGGCTGCTGGCTGCATGGGAGATGATTCCCCACCTCTGACCAACTTCAGAATTGTTTGCCGCTGGAGCCAGTGGCCTGATAGGGTTTTCCTGTGTATAACTGGTGGGTTCTGGTTTTTTTTTTTTTTTCTTTTTTGGTTCAAGTTAGATTTTATTCCTCTTCTATGTATTTATAGATATAAGCATGGAAATAATTCATTCCTATAAATACATCTGTGTGAAGGGAAGAAGTTTTTTTCCGTTTTATTTTAAAATTTTATTTATTTTTAAAAATTTTGAAATTTAAGTTTATTTTGTTATTCAGCAGGATTATTATTAGTTATCTATTTTATGCATATACATGTATACAGGACAATCCCAATCTCCCGACTCATCCCACCACCACCAACCCATGGCTTCCCCCCTCTTGGTGTCCATACGTTTGTTCTCTACCTCTGTGTCTCTATTTCTGCCCTGCAAGCCAGGTCATCTGTACCATTTTTCTAGGTTCCACATATATGCATTAATATACAATATTTGTTTTTCTCCTTCTGACTTACTACACTCTGCATGACAGTCTCTAGATCCGTCGACGTCTCCACAGATGACCCAGTTTCGTTCCTTTTTATGGCTGAGTAATATTCCGTTTTATATATGGACCACATCATTATCCGTTCGTCTGTCTGTGGGCATTTAGGTTGCTTCCATTACCTGGGTATGGTAAATAGTGCTGCAATGAACATTGTGGTGAATGTGTCTTTTTGATTTATGGTTTTCTCTGGCTATATGCCCAGAAGTGGGATTGCTGGATCCTATGGTAATTCTATTTTTAGTTTTCTAAGGAACCTCCATGCTGTTCTCCATAGTGACTGTATCAATTTACATTCCCACCAATAGTGGAAGAGGGTTCCTTTGGTCCACACCCTCCCCAGCATTTGTTGTTTGTACATTTTCTGATGATGCCCATTCTAACGGGTGTGAGGTGATACCTCACTGTAGTTTTGATGTGCATTTCTCTGATGATGAGTGATGTTGAGCAGCTTTTCATGTGCGTCTTGGCCATCTCTGTGTCTTCTTTGAAGAAACGTCTATTTAGATCTTCTGCCCATTTTTGTATTGGGTTGTTTGTTTTTTTTTAATATTAAGCTGCATGAGCTGTTATATATATTGGAGATTAAACCTTTGTCCGTGGATTCGTTTGCAAATATTTTCTCCCATTCTGAGGGTTGCCTTTTTCCATTCCCTTTTTCTTTAACAAAGAAAGAAAGAAAGCAAAAGAAGCAGAACCCTAATGTGCAGAACAAATATGCAGAACAAAATATGCCTCTTGAAAGTGTCGTTTTGAAATATGGACGTCTTTTGAATTTTTTGGTCGATATATGACCCCAGGATTTGTTTTCAGGGCAGGTGTCATTTACAGGCCTGCAATGATTTTGAATATCAACTGACCATTAGCGCTGGGATTAAAGGTGCTGTTGTGTGAAACGGCCACAAGGGGGCAGCAGTTCTCCCTTACCAAATCTGGTTACTAGGGCAGCAGAGCCTCAGTGGAAGTCGTGTTCTAGGTTGTAATTTAGAATGGAATGTGCCAGGAAAAGGCCCCTTAAGTTTGTCTCACTACTTCTTGTTCGTTTTTTTAATTTAATTTTTTTATTTTTTTTATCACAGCGTGTTTGATTACAATGTTTGGCTTGTTGCAGGTGTGCAAGATGTGGTTCTTTTACACATATACATATGTCTGTTCTTGCTGGGATCCTTTTCCCATATACGTTATGACAATGTTGAGTAGTCTTCTCTTGGTATTCTGTAGGTCTTTGGTGACTATATATTTCACCTGTGTTTGTATATGTCTGTTAACCCCAATCTCGTAATGTATCCAATCCTCACACCTTTCCGTTGGTGAACCATAAGATTCTTTAATGAATCTGGGATTGCCCTTCTCTGTGGAAATATCTTCACTGGTATCAATTTTTAGGTAACACCTATAAGTGATATCATACGATACGCGTCTTTCTCTTTCTGACTTACTACAAGTCACGTGATCACCTCTAGACTCATCTACGGTGCTGCAAATGGCATTGTGTCCTTTTCTTCCATGGCTAATATTCTGTCTGTACATGTACCAGTTCTTCTTTGTCCACTCATCTGTTGATGGACTTTTTGGTTGCTTCCACGTCATGGCTATTGTAATGCTGCGGCAATGCACGTTTGCCTGCCTGTGTCTTTCCAATTCTGTCTTCTTAGGTTATAGGCCCAGGAGTGGGCCTGCTGGATCATATGGTAGCGGAATGTTTACCTTGTAGAGGCACCTCCAGTCTGTTCTCATTAGTGGCTCTTACCAGGTTACGTCCCGCTTAAAGTTGAGGGTATGCACTTCTCCACAACACCTTCAGCATTTTTTGTTTGTAGTTTTTTTGCTGATGTGTGTTCTGACTAGTGTGAGCCGATACCACTTTGTGGCTGGATTTGCATGCGTCTCATAATCCCTTGAAATTGTGCTTTCTGGCATGTCCTTTTCTTCAACTGTGAGTACAGCTTACCTCTTCAAATTGTCTTCGTGAAGTGTGTGTGACATTTAGAAATATTTTGGCCATTACCTCCCTCAAGACGTTTTGAGGGCAGGTTTCATTTACAGCCCACCAGTACTGCTGCCTATGAAGTGACCCTTAGCACAGGTCTTAAAGCTGCTGTTGCAGGTAACGGCCAGAGGGCGGCAGCATTTCTGCTTTTCCCCACCTGGGAACTAGGGAAACAGACCATCCGGGCAGTGGTGTTCCTCGGTTATATATTAGAGTGGAATGTGCCCCCAAAAGCTGATGTCTCCTTACTTATGTTTGTTTTATAAATTGTATTTATATATATTTTTTATTGGAGTCATATTCCATTGTGTACATGGACCACTTCTTCTTTGTGCATTCCTCTGATGATGGACATTTTCGTAGCTTCCAAGTGTTGGCTATGGTAAATATTGCTGGAGTGGAGGATTGCCAGCCTGTGTTTTTTTTGTTTTTTTTGTTTTTTGTTTTTTTTTTTTTTTTTTTTTTTTGCGGTACGTGGGCCTCTCACTGCGGTGGACCCTCCCATTGCAGAGCACAGGCTCCGGACGCGCAGGCCCAGCAGCCCTAGCTCACGGGACAAGCCGCTCCGCGGCACGTGGGTTCTTCCCGACCCGGAGCATGAACGCGTGTCCCCTGCATTGGCAGGCGGGCTCTCAACCACTGCGCCACCAGTGAAGCCCAGCCTGTGTTTTTTTGATTCTCATCCCCTCAGGCGATAGGCCCAGCAGTGGGTATGCTTGATTGAATGGTAGCTCAGTATTTACCTTTACAAGGCACCTCATTTTTGTTTTCATTACTGGCTCTTACCATGTCCCACTTTGGACCAAGGGTAGGCATTTCTCTAAAACCCCTTCAGCATTTACTTTTTGCAGAATTCTTGCTGATGGCCATTCGGACTGGTGTGAGCGGATAGGTTTTTGTAATTTGGATTTGCATATCTTTAATTATTCCTAATGTTCAGCATTTTTCCATGCCGTTTTAAATTTCTTTTTTTTTGCCATTACACTATGCTTTTATTAGAAAAAAAATATATATATATATATATATATATATATATATATGTATTGGGGAACATTAAATATCTTGGATGTGCTAATGAGAAAATCATTTTCTCTACATGGACTGAATTTTTACTTGGAGACATGTTTTCCTACTAAAGGGAAGACTAAAGAAGGATTTTACTGTCGACCAGGCAAGACACCTCCCCAAAGATGACAATGCCTTGGACAGTGTTTATGGCGGGCTGGGGCACCTGGAATCCTTGGCCCATACTGGCAGGTACTAACTGGAAACACACTCTTCCTGGGGGACAAGGATGGGAGGCACCTTAGGCCCAGCTGCTCATCGTCGAACCTTACACTTTTCAAACTATGTTGGTGTCTGACTTCCCTTTCCCTGACAGAACAACTCTGGCCCTTGGAGGTGGCTTTATGACTGCAGGCTGTAGAACCCATCATTCTCCCTTGCTCTGGGTAGGAGGTAAGCCTATGGTAGCAGAAACCCCCACATACTGGGACTTGGAATTCCACTCTGTGCTCATTTAACTCTGTGGCATGAAGTCCATGGTGAATTGCTCTTTTGTCTTCTACGATCTGTCCAACAGCTGTCATGAGTGCCTGACCCTCAGCAGTCTCACTCTTCAAGATTGATCTGCTTTTGACTGATCCGTGACTCCGGGCAGTGGCTGATATGGGCTTTTTTTTTTCTTTGCAGAGCATCTCGACCATTGACTTTTTTATTGGGGAAAATCCACTTTAAAAATAGCCTCATCCTTTTTCTGAAGAGGCTTTCTGGAGGGCTATATTTCTTCTCTGGCATGAGCTGGAGACATCTGCTCCCAATAGAGTCTGTTATGCCCCTGACCTGGGCAGGGCGGCTCATACTTCCAGCTTGAGGGGTCCCTCATTCTTTAAACCTCTCTTCGTGCTCTCCTGGTTTATGCCTCCTACGCTCCTCTCTTTTGTAAGTAGGGGCAATCATCTTGCTCTGGCTCTTCCATGAGTCTTGGAGTTTTGAAGTTTGGGGCTCCTGCTGCCCTAGGTTGCTCCTTTGGCCTTCCATAAGGCCACTTGGCTCCTGGGAAGCTAACGTGTCTCTGGTGGGGACTCTCTGGGGATGGCACTGAGGCACCTGAGAAGCCAAGTTGTCTGCAGCAAGGAACCTGTGTTTGGGAAAGTCCTGAAGCTGGTTGTCTGACTGTACCTTTACTTTGGAGTTAAACTCACTAGCAACCTCCATGTTAAGGCATGGCTCACCTAGATGTTGGAAAACAGACATTCTAGGTAGTAGGAAACTTCTCCTGGCCCCCGGCACCTCTAAACTCCTCATAGGTACATCTGTGGTTTGGGATTTTGTCAACACTTTGGTTTCCAAGATAACACTAGACTGTGGTTGAAGAGCAGGAGACTCCTTGTCCTCCACAGCCTCCCTGGCCTCTTCACCTCTCAAAGATTGGGATCCTAAGTTCACCTCCATCACTGTTACCCTATGGCAGGGGCCTCCTGAGGCCTGACCACCACTCTCCTCTCTTGGCTCGTTCCTGACCATTGCTGAACTTGGACCTGGCTCTAGGCTGTCCCTCTTGACCCACTCCACAGTCTCACTCTTCCAGGTTCTGCCCACAAGGCTGAGTGTGAGGGACTGAGAAGGTGGCCTGCCCTGCTGTGCAGTCAGAGAAGCCTTTGAGGGCCCATGGTAGTCACCAGGTGGAATCGCTCCCAGGGCACTCTGGATTTCCTTACACACAGTGGAGGGGACAAGGAGAGGCCTCTTCAGGGCAGGAACGGACTCTTCTGTTCTCACCTTCTCTCCTGAATGAGCCTGAGGAGGTTTCTCCGGGAACTCAGCAAACGTGACTGTTGAGTGGGACCCAGATACACAGGTGGCTGAAGGGGACGAGGCTAACCGCAGGGTGGTGGAGGGTTGGAACTTTGTCGACTTCAAGAGATTGATGGGCTTGAGGACCTTGAGGGGTAGGGTCCACCCGTGCTTTACCCAAAACCTTGTAATATGTGCTTCCAGCACCTCTCGAGTGTCTTGAACCAGGAAGGAAACCCTACAGGAGGTGTTCCTGCAGGGTTCCCAACCCTTCAAGCAGTATCCTCCACAGGCTCCAGCAGGCACTGCTTTGCACATCTCACCAGGAGGGTCTTGACATGAGAGCTGATGAAAGTCGCCCTTGCCAGGAAGCCTCCCCAGGCAGCTCCGCAGAGGTGAAGCCAGGTTGTGAGTCCCCTCCAGTTCTTCCAGGCAATCTCTGCAAGCTTTCAAAGATCGACTTTTCTTCCTACTCCTGCTCCTCCCCTTCAGCTCTACTTGATGCTTCCTGATGTTTCTAGGTCTCCTAGGTGGTGCTAAGAATGGATTACTCTGGAAGCAGGGGAGTAACACGAGGAAGAGCCCCAGTCCACACAGGAAGCCAAGGATGATATCAATCACCCAGGAAGTTGGGCTGGATCTCAGCCAGATAGCAACAGTGTTTTTCAAAGAAAAGAGATTCTCCGTCTTCTGAACTGCATTGCCGCCCTCAGGCAACAGAGCCCTGGGAGTTCACTTGATGGCAGAACCCCAGGCCTGCATCACAGAGCTGTGGCCTTGTCACAAAGGGCTCCTGAGTGTGGGGGAGGGGCACTAAGAGCAATAGGCTGAATCACTGCCCCTCCTTCCCGTCCAGACCTTTATCCAGCTTTATCCCGAGAGAGCTGCGGAGAGCCACAGCGGCGGACAGGTGGCGGCGCCGGGGCTGGGCGCCGGTGGGGCCGCCCGGACGGCCCCCGGGCCCGCAGCGGAGTCTGGGTCCGGGCCAGCCACCCCCGGAGCGTCGGGTGTGCCGCAGCCTTCCAGGGCCGCCTTCGGGCCGCATGGAGCGGCCCCTCTGGCGCTCTGTGGTGGTGGTGGTGGAGGGGGGGCGGAGGAGGTGGGGCCTGCAGCGGTGGCCGGCGGGGGGCGGAGCTGGCGGCCACCGCCGCGGGCGACTAAAGGAGAAGGCGGAGCCGCAGCGGGAGGCCAAAAGCCTACAGCACCCGGTATTCCCAGGCGGTCTCCCATCCAAGTACTAACCAGGCCCGACCCTGCTTAGCTTCCGAGATCAGACGAGATCGGGCGCGTTCAGGGTGGTATGGCCGTAGACGGGGGCGGGGACCGCGGGCTGCCTCTTGAGGCCCAGCTTCGCTTGTCCTTGCGCCTTACCGCCGTCCCCGCGGCCAGCCCGCCCCGGCAGCGCCCCGCCGCCCGCCCAGGCAGGGCAACGGAGGCCTCGGGTACCGGGGCGTGGCGGAGGGGCCGTTTTAAACTTCTGGTACAGAAAAACAGAAAAAAAACGGAGAGTACAATTAACCTCTTGAAATTGTCCTCTTGCGTGCTTGCCCTCTTTAGAAGTTTTGGGTCCATTTTCGACCCCAGGGTTGTTTTTCAGGGCAGGTGCCATTTACAGGCTGCAATGAGTGTGAATATTTAGCGACCATGAGCACTGGGTTTAAAGCTGCTGTTGTGGCAAACGGCCACAAGGCGGCAGCATTTCTCCATTCCCAAATCTGGTTACGAGGGCAGCAGAGCCTTTCGGGGACCAATGGAATACAGAAGAAGGCATCACTGAAGTCTAATACGGAATACCGTGTCCTGGTGGATGGTAGAATGACCAGCAGGGTGTAGGAATTAGGAACTACCGGATGTATATCCTCGGTGGCTTCACTGACTGTCCCGACATCGTTTACCAGGTCCCCAGCAGCCCACGGGGCTCTCGTGGTCAGGGCAATCCCAGGATATGGAGCTCACCTGGGCAGGCCCCCCCTCCCCAGCAGCCCATGGCGCTCTCGTGGTCAGGCCCCTCCCAGGATACGGAGCTGCCCTGGGCAGGTACCCCGGCAGGGCTGGGCACACAGGTACCGTGCACGTAGCCCTCATTGCAGAGCAGCCCAGATCACCTGTCACTCAGAGCTGACACAGAGCACCTCAGAGCAGGACTTGAGCTAACAAACAGCAGCTCCGACGGGTCTGTGACCCTGGGCATCACTCTGTGCGGCCTCCCTCTGCCTGGTCTTCCAGAGGCTTCCACCGCAGCCGGGGCACCAGGCCTCTGTCTCCACCCATCACCCCTGCTCTCCCTGACTCCTGGGTTCCTCTCATTAGGAGAGGGTCTTCTTGAAGTTGTCTCCCACTCATGGGCCAGATAAAAGGATTAGAAAACAAGCCGGAGCTGCAGCCCCTTGTCTATCCAGACTCTCAGGAGCCCACACCTGTTCCTTGGACCTGGCCGGTTCAGCGAGGTCCATTTTCTGCACTGTGAGTCCCTGAGGGGTGAGGATGGGCTGACCTGGGCAGCCTGACCCTGCCGGCCAGCCCTCCCCAGGTGTGCCTGGGTTGAGGTCCATATAAACACGGCTCCAGGCAGCAAGAGCCCCTGCAGCTGTGCCTGACGCCATATTCTCTGCCCCGTCAGCAGTCTCGGGGCTGTGCTGGTGGGAGGGAGTGAGGGGCCACGGCTCTGTGGGTGGCCCGGTGTGAGTGGGGCTCTGCTGGACTTTCTGCAGGAGTTGCCGGGCTGCCACCTGCTAAAGAAGAGGATGTGTCACCCATACCTTCCGTTGGAATTTCTCCCCGGGCAGAGGTGAGGAAGGAAAAAAGCAGTGGGGGCCGGGACAGGAGGAGTATCTCAGGCAGGGAAATGGAAAGCTTCCAGAAGAGCGCCCGGGGCCAGGACCATCCTGGCTGGCCTGCAGGCACCAAGTCGGCCTGCGTGCTGTCGCTGGTGTGGCTCCACGGCCCTTCCTCTAGGCTTTCAAGTCCTTGGACATATTCAGGTGTTTTACCTGGGAAGGGTGGGAACAGTTCAGCAGCAGCTGGCCTGGGGCTCGGCTCACGTTTACTCACAGACGCCTCGGCACGGTCCCCCAGCTTTGCAATGAGGACGCTCCTTGCGGGGGTGGGGGGGCTGCTGGCTGCATGGGAGATGATTCCCCACCTCTGACCAACTTCAGAATTGTTTGCCGCTGGAGCCAGTGGCCTGATAGGGTTTTCCTGTGTATAACTGGTGGGTTCTGGTTTTTTTTTTTTTTTTCCTTTTCTGGTTCAAGTTAGATTTTATTCCTCTTCTATGTATTTATAGATATAAGCATGGAAATAATTCATTCCTATAAATACATCTGTGTGAAGGGAAGAAGTTTTTTTCCGTTTTATTTTAAAATTTTATTTATTTTTAAAAATTTTGAAATTTAAGTTTATTTTGTTATTCAGCAGGATTATTATTAGTTATCTATTTTATGCATATACATGTATACAGGACAATCCCAATCTCCCGACTCATCCCACCACCACCAACCCATGGCTTCCCCCCTCTTGGTGTCCATACGTTTGTTCTCTACCTCTGTGTCTCTATTTCTGCCCTGCAAGCCGGGTCATCTGTACCATTTTTCTAGGTTCCACATATATGCATTAATATACAATATTTGTTTTTCTCCTTCTGACTTACTACACTCTGCATGACAGTCTCTAGATCCGTCGACGTCTCCACAGATGACCCAGTTTCGTTCCTTTTTATGGCTGAGTAATATTCCGTTTTATATATGGACCACATCATTATCCGTTCGTCTGTCTGTGGGCATTTAGGTTGCTTCCATTACCTGGGTATGGTAAATAGTGCTGCAATGAACATTGTGGTGAATGTGTCTTTTTGATTTATGGTTTTCTCTGGCTATATGCCCAGAAGTGGGATTGCTGGATCCTATGGTAATTCTATTTTTAGTTTTTTAAGGAACCTCCATGCTGTTCTCCATAGTGACTGTATCAATTTACATTCCCACCAATAGTGGAAGAGGGTTCCTTTGGTCCACACCCTCCCCAGCATTTGTTGTTTGTACATTTTCTGATGATGCCCATTCTAACGGGTGTGAGGTGATACCTCACTGTAGTTTTGATGTGCATTTCTCTGATGATGAGTGATGTTGAGCAGCTTTTCATGTGCGTCTTGGCCATCTCTGTGTCTTCTTTGAAGAAACGTCTATTTAGATCTTCTGCCCATTTTTGTATTGGGTTGTTTTTTTTTTTTAATATTAAGCTGCATGAGCTGTTATATATATTGGAGATTAAACCTTTGTCCGTGGATTCGTTTGCAAATATTTTCTCCCATTCTGAGGGTTGCCTTTTTCCATTCCCTTTTTCTTTAACAAAGAAAGAAAGAAAGCAAAAGAAGCAGAACCCTAATGTGCAGAACAAATATGCAGAACAAAATATGCCTCTTGAAAGTGTCGTTTTGAAATATGGACGTCTTTTGAATTTTTTGGTCGATATATGACCCCAGGATTTGTTTTCAGGGCAGGTGTCATTTACAGGCCTGCAATGATTTTGAATATCAACTGACCATTAGCGCTGGGATTAAAGGTGCTGTTGTGTGAAACGGCCACAAGGGGGCAGCAGTTCGCCCTTACCAAATCTGGTTACTAGGGCAGCAGAGCCTCAATGGAAGTCTTGTTCTAGGTTGTAATTTAGAATGGAATGTGCCAGGAGAAGGCCCCTTAAGTTTGTCTCACTACTTCTTGTTCGTTTTTTTAATTTAATTTTTTTATTTTTTTTTTATCACAGCGTGTTTGATTACAATGTTTGGCTTGTTGCAGGTGTGCAAGATGTGGTTCTTTTACACATATACATATGTCTGTTCTTGCTGGGATCCTTTTCCCATGTACGTTATGACAGAATGTTGAGTAGTCTTCTCTTGGTATTCTGTAGGTCTTTGGTGATTATATATTTCACCTGTGTTTGTATATGTCTGTTAACCCCAATCTCGTAATGTATCCAATCCTCACACATTTCCATTGGTGAACCATAAGTTTGTTTAATGAATCTGGGATTGCCCTTCTCTGTGGAAATATCTTCACTGGTATCCATTTTTAGGTAACACCTATAAGTGATATCATACGATACGTGTCTTTCTCTTTCTGACTTACTACAAGTCACGTGATCACCTCTAGACTCATCTACGGTGCTGTAAATGGCATTGTGTCCTTTTCTTCCTTGGCTCATATTCTGTCTGTACATGTACCAGTTCTTCTTTGTCCACTCATCTGTTGATGGACTTTTTGGTTGCTTCCACGTCATGGCTATTGTAATGCTGCGGCAATGCACATTTGCCTGCCTGTGTCTTTCCAATTCTGTCTTCTTAGGTTATAGGCCCAGGAGTGGGCCTGCTGGATCATATGGTAGCGGAATGTTTACCTTGTAGAGGCACCTCCAGTCTGTTCTCATTAGTGGCTCTTACCAGGTTACGTCCCGCTTAAAGTTGAGGGTATGCACTTCTCCACAACACCTTCAGCATTTTTTGTTTGTAGTTTTTTTGCTGATGTGTGTTCTGACTAGTGTGAGCCGATACCACTTTGTGGCTGGATTTGCATGCGTCTCATAATCCCTTGAAATTGAGCTTTCTGGCATGTCCTTCTTTTCTTCAACTGTGAGTACAGCTTACCTTTTCAAATGGTCTTCGTGAAGTGTGTGTGACATTTAGAAATATTTTGGCCATTACCTCCCTCAAGACGTTTTGAGGGCAGGTTTCATTTACAGCCCACCAGTACTGCTGCCTATGAAGTGACCCTTAGCACAGGTCTTAAAGCTGCTGTTGCAGGTAACGGCCAGAGGGCGGCAGCATTTCTGCTTTTCCCCACCTGGGAACTAGGGAAACAGACCATCCGGGCAGTGGTGTTCCTCGGTTATATATTAGAGTGGAATGTGCCCCCAAAAGCTGATGTCTCCTTACTTATGTTTGTTTTATAAATTGTATTTATATATATTTTTTATTGGAGTCATATTCCATTGTGTACATGGACCACTTCTTTGTGCATTCCTCTGATGATGGACATTTTCGTAGCTTCCAAGTGTTGGCTATGGTAAATATTGCTGGAGTGGAGGATTGCCAGCCTGTGTTGTTTTTTTTTTTTTTTTTTTTGCGGTACGTGGGCCTCTCACTGCGGTGGACCCCCCCATTGCAGAGCACAGGCTCCGGACGCGCAGGCCCAGCAGCCCTAGCTCACGGGACAAGCCGCTCCGCGGCACGTGGGATCTTCCCGACCCGGAGCATGAACGCGTGTCCCCTGCATTGGCAGGCGGGCTCTCAACCACTGCGCCACCGGTGAAGCCCAGCCTGTGTTTCTTTGATTCTCATCCCCTCAGGCGATAGGCCCAGCAGTGGGTATGCTTGATTGAATGGTAGCTCAGTATTTACCTTTACAAGGCACCTCATTTTTGTTTTCATTACTGGCTCTTACCATGTCCCACTTTGGACCAAGGGTAGGCATTTCTCTAAAACCCCTTCAGCATTTACTTTTTGCAGAATTCTTGCTGATGGCCATTCGGACTGGTGTGAGCGGATAGGTTTTTGTAATTTGGATTTGCATATCTTTAATTATTCCTAATGTTCAGCATTTTTCCATGCCGTTTTAAATTTCTTTTTTTGGCCATTACACTATGCTTTTATTAGAAAAAAAATATATATATATGTATTGGGGAACATTAAATATCTTGGATGTGCTAATGAGAAAATCATTTTCTCTACATGGACTGAATTTTTACTTGGAGACATGTTTTCCTACTAAAGGGAAGACTAAAGAAGGATTTTACTGTCGACCAGGCAAGACACCTCCCCAAAGATGACAATGCCTTGGACAGTGTTTATGGCGGGCTGGGGCACCTGGAATCCTTGGCCCATACTGGCAGGTACTAACTGGAAACACACTCTTCCTGGGGGACAAGGATGGGAGGCACCTTAGGCCCAGCTGCTCATCGTCGAACCTTACACTTTTCAAACTATGTTGGTGTCTGACTTCCCTTTCCCTGACAGAACAACTCTGGCCCTTGGAGGTGGCTTTATGACTGCAGGCTGTAGAACCCATCATTCTCCCTTGCTCTGGGTAGGAGGTAAGCCTATGGTAGCAGAAACCCCCACATACTGGGACTTGGAATTCCACTCTGTGCTCATTTAACTCTGTGGCATGAAGTCCATGGTGAATTGCTCTTTTGTCTTCTACGATCTGTCCAACAGCTGTCATGAGTGCCTGACCCTCAGCAGTCTCACTCTTCAAGATTGATCTGCTTTTGACTGATCCGTGACTCCGGGCAGTGGCTGATATGGGCTTTTTTTTTTCTTTGCAGAGCATCTCGACCATTGACTTTTTTATTGGGGAAAATCCACTTTAAAAATAGCCTCATCCTTTTTCTGAAGAGGCTTTCTGGAGGGCTATATTTCTTCTCTGGCATGAGCTGGAGATATCTGCTCCCAATAGAGTCTGTTATGCCCCTGACCTGGGCAGGGCGGCTCATACTTCCAGCTTGAGGGGTCCCTCATTCTTTAAACCTCTCTTCGTGCTCTCCTGGCTTATGCCTCCTACGGTCCTCTCTTTTGTAAGTAGGGGCAATCATCTTGCTCTGGCTCTTCCATGAGTCTTGGAGTTTTGAAGTTTGGGGCTCCTGCTGCCCTAGGTTGCTCCTTTGGCCTTCCATAAGGCCACTTGGCTCCTGGGAAGCTAACGTGTCTCTGGTGGGGACTCTCTGGGGATGGCACTGAGGCACCTGAGAAGCCAAGTTGTCTGCAGCAAGGAACCTGTGTTTGGGAAAGTCCTGAAGCTGGTTGTCTGACTGTACCTTTACTTTGGAGTTAAACTCACTAGCAACCTCCATGTTAAGGCATGGCTCACCTAGATGTTGGAAAACAGACATTCTAGGTAGTAGGAAACTTTTACTGGCCCCTGGCACCTCTAAACTCCTCATAGGTACATCTGTGGTTTGGGATTTTGTCAACACTTTGGTTTCCAAGATAACACTAGACTGTGGTTGAAGAGCAGGAGACTCCTTGTCCTCCACAGCCTCCCTGGCCTCTTCACCTCTCAAAGATTGGGATCCTAAGTTCACCTCCATCACTGTTACCCTATGGCAGGGGCCTCCTGAGGCCTGACCACCACTCTCCTCTCTTGGCTCGTTCCTGACCATTGCTGAACTTGGACCTGGCTCTAGGCTGTCCCTCTTGACCCACTCCACAGTCTCACTCTTCCAGGTTCTGCCCACAAGGCTGAGTGTGAGGGACTGAGAAGGTGGCCTGCCCTGCTGTGCAGTCAGAGAAGCCTTTGAGGGCCCATGGTAGTCACCAGGTGGAATCGCTCCCAGGGCACTCTGGATTTCCTTACACACAGTGGAGGGGACAAGGAGAGGCCTCTTCAGGGCAGGAACGGACTCTTCTGTTCTCACCTTCTCTCCTGAATGAGCCTGAGGAGGTTTCTCCGGGAACTCAGCAAACGTGACTGTTGAGTGGGACCCAGATACACAGGTGGCTGAAGGGGACGAGGCTAACCGCAGGGTGGTGGAGGGTTGGAACTTTGTCGACTTCAAGAGATTGATGGGCTTGAGGACCTTGAGGGGTAGGGTCCACCCGTGCTTTACCCAAAACCTTGTAATATGTGCTTCCAGCACCTCTCGAGTGTCTTGAACCAGGAAGGAAACCCTACAGGAGGTGTTCCTGCAGGGTTCCCAACCCTTCAAGCAGTATCCTCCACAGGCTCCAGCAGGCACTGCTTTGCACATCTCACCAGGAGGGTCTTGACATGAGAGCTGATGAAAGTCGCCCTTGCCAGGAAGCCTCCCCAGGCAGCTCCGCAGAGGTGAAGCCAGGTTGTGAGTCCCCTCCAGTTCTTCCAGGCAATCTCTGCAAGCTTTCAAAGATCGACTTTTCTTCCTACTCCTGCTCCTCCCCTTCAGCTCTACTTGATGCTTCCTGATGTTTCTAGGTCTCCTAGGTGGTGCTAAGAATGGATTACTCTGGAAGCAGGGGAGTAACACGAGGAAGAGCCCCAGTCCACACAGGAAGCCAAGGATGATATCAATCACCCAGGAAGTTGGGCTGGATCTCAGCCAGATAGCAACAGTGTTTTTCAAAGAAAAGAGATTCTCCGTCTTCTGAACTGCATTGCCGCCCTCAGGCAACAGAGCCCTGGGAGTTCACTTGATGGCAGAACCCCAGGCCTGCATCACAGAGCTGTGGCCTTGTCACAAAGGGCTCCTGAGTGTGGGGGAGGGGCACTAAGAGCAATAGGCTGAATCACTGCCCCTCCTTCCCGTCCAGACCTTTATCCAGCTTTATCCCGAGAGAGCTGCGGAGAGCCACAGCGGCGGACAGGTGGCGGCGCCGGGGCTGGGCGCCGGTGGGGCCGCCCGGACGGCCCCCGGGCCCGCAGCGGAGTCTGGGTCCGGGCCAGCCACCCCCGGAGCGTCGGGTGTGCCGCTGCCTTCCAGGGCCGCCTTCGGGCCGCATGGAGCGGCCCCTCTGGCGCTCTGTGGTGGTGGTGGTGGAGGGGGGGCGGAGGAGGTGGGGCCTGCAGCGGTGGCCGGCGGGGGGCGGAGCTGGCGGCCACCGCCGCGGGCGACTAAAGGAGAAGGCGGAGCCGCAGCGGGAGGCCAAAAGCCTACAGCACCCGGTATTCCCAGGCGGTCTCCCATCCAAGTACTAACCAGGCCCGACCCTGCTTAGCTTCTGAGATCAGACGAGATCGGGCGCGTTCAGGGTGGTATGGCCGTAGACGGGGGCGGGGACCGCGGGCTGCCTCTTGAGGCCCAGCTTCGCTTGTCCTTGCGCCTTACCGCCGTCCCCGCGGCCAGCCCGCCCCGGCAGCGCCCCGCCGCCCGCCCAGGCAGGGCAACGGAGGCCTCGGGTACCGGGGCGTGGCGGAGGGGCCGTTTTAAACTTCTGGTACAGAAAAACAGAAAAAAAACGGAGAGTACAATTAACCTCTTGAAATTGTCCTCTTGCGTGCTTGCCCTCTTTAGAAGTTTTGGGTCCATTTTCGACCCCAGGGTTGTTTTTCAGGGCAGGTGCCATTTACAGGCTGCAATGAGTGTGAATATTTAGCGACCATGAGCACTGGGTTTAAAGCTGCTGTTGTGGCAAACGGCCACAAGGCGGCAGCATTTCTCCATTCCCAAATCTGGTTACGAGGGCAGCAGAGCCTTTCGGGGACCAATGGAATACAGAAGAAGGCATCACTGAAGTCTAATACGGAATACCGTGTCCTGGTGGATGGTAGAATGACCAGCAGGGTGTAGGAATTAGGAACTACCGGATGTATATCCTCGGTGGCTTCACTGACTGTCCCGACATCGTTTACCAGGTCCCCAGCAGCCCACGGGGCTCTCGTGGTCAGGGCAATCCCAGGATATGGAGCTCACCTGGGCAGGCCCCCCCTCCCCAGCAGCCCATGGCGCTCTCGTGGTCAGGCCCCTCCCAGGATACGGAGCTGCCCTGGGCAGGTACCCCGGCAGGGCTGGGCACACAGGTACCGTGCACGTAGCCCTCATTGCAGAGCAGCCCAGATCACCTGTCACTCAGAGCTGACACAGAGCACCTCAGAGCAGGACTTGAGCTAACAAACAGCAGCTCCGACGGGTCTGTGACCCTGGGCATCACTCTGTGCGGCCTCCCTCTGCCTGGTCTTCCAGAGGCTTCCACCGCAGCCGGGGCACCAGGCCTCTGTCTCCACCCATCACCCCTGCTCTCCCTGACTCCTGGGTTCCTCTCATTAGGAGAGGGTCTTCTTGAAGTTGTCTCCCACTCATGGGCCAGATAAAAGGATTAGAAAACAAGCCGGAGCTGCAGCCCCTTGTCTATCCAGACTCTCAGGAGCCCACACCTGTTCCTTGGACCTGGCCGGTTCAGCGAGGTCCATTTTCTGCACTGTGAGTCCCTGAGGGGTGAGGATGGGCTGACCTGGGCAGCCTGACCCTGCCGGCCAGCCCTCCCCAGGTGTGCCTGGGTTGAGGTCCATATAAACACGGCTCCAGGCAGCAAGAGCCCCTGCAGCTGTGCCTGACGCCATATTCTCTGCCCCGTCAGCAGTCTCGGGGCTGTGCTGGTGGGAGGGAGTGAGGGGCCACGGCTCTGTGGGTGGCCCGGTGTGAGTGGGGCTCTGCTGGACTTTCTGCAGGAGTTGCCGGGCTGCCACCTGCTAAAGAAGAGGATGTGTCACCCATACCTTCCGTTGGAATTTCTCCCCGGGCAGAGGTGAGGAAGGAAAAAAGCAGTGGGGGCCGGGACAGGAGGAGTATCTCAGGCAGGGAAATGGAAAGCTTCCAGAAGAGCGCCCGGGGCCAGGACCATCCTGGCTGGCCTGCAGGCACCAAGTCGGCCTGCGTGCTGTCGCTGGTGTGGCTCCACGGCCCTTCCTCTAGGCTTTCAAGTCCTTGGACATATTCAGGTGTTTTACCTGGGAAGGGTGGGAACAGTTCAGCAGCAGCTGGCCTGGGGCTCGGCTCACGTTTACTCACAGACGCCTCGGCACGGTCCCCCAGCTTTGCAATGAGGACGCTCCTTGCGGGGGTGGGGGGGCTGCTGGCTGCATGGGAGATGATTCCCCACCTCTGACCAACTTCAGAATTGTTTGCCGCTGGAGCCAGTGGCCTGATAGGGTTTTCCTGTGTATAACTGGTGGGTTCTGGTTTTTTTTTTTTTTCTTTTTTGGTTCAAGTTAGATTTTATTCCTCTTCTATGTATTTATAGATATAAGCATGGAAATAATTCATTCCTATAAATACATCTGTGTGAAGGGAAGAAGTTTTTTTCCGTTTTATTTTAAAATTTTATTTATTTTTAAAAATTTTGAAATTTAAGTTTATTTTGTTATTCAGCAGGATTATTATTAGTTATCTATTTTATGCATATACATGTATACAGGACAATCCCAATCTCCCGACTCATCCCACCACCAACAACCCATGGCTTCCCCCCTCTTGGTGTCCATACGTTTGTTCTCTACCTCTGTGTCTCTATTTCTGCCCTGCAAGCCGGGTCATCTGTACCATTTTTCTAGGTTCCACATATATGCATTAATATACAATATTTGTTTTTCTCCTTCTGACTTACTACACTCTGCATGACAGTCTCTAGATCCGTCGACGTCTCCACAGATGACCCAGTTTCGTTCCTTTTTATGGCTGAGTAATATTCCGTTTTATATATGGACCACATCATTATCCGTTCGTCTGTCTGTGGGCATTTAGGTTGCTTCCATTACCTGGGTATGGTAAATAGTGCTGCAATGAACATTGTGGTGAATGTGTCTTTTTGATTTATGGTTTTCTCTGGCTATATGCCCAGAAGTGGGATTGCTGGATCCTATGGTAATTCTATTTTTAGTTTTTTAAGGAACCTCCATGCTGTTCTCCATAGTGACTGTATCAATTTACATTCCCACCAATAGTGGAAGAGGGTTCCTTTGGTCCACACCCTCCCCAGCATTTGTTGTTTGTACATTTTCTGATGATGCCCATTCTAACGGGTGTGAGGTGATACCTCACTGTAGTTTTGATGTGCATTTCTCTGATGATGAGTGATGTTGAGCAGCTTTTCATGTGCGTCTTGGCCATCTCTGTGTCTTCTTTGAAGAAACGTCTATTTAGATCTTCTGCCCATTTTTGTATTGGGTTGTTTTTTTTTTTTAATATTAAGCTGCATGAGCTGTTATATATATTGGAGATTAAACCTTTGTCCGTGGATTCGTTTGCAAATATTTTCTCCCATTCTGAGGGTTGCCTTTTTCCATTCCCTTTTTCTTTAACAAAGAAAGAAAGAAAGCAAAAGAAGCAGAACCCTAATGTGCAGAACAAATATGCAGAACAAAATATGCCTCTTGAAAGTGTCGTTTTGAAATATGGACGTCTTTTGAATTTTTTGGTCGATATATGACCCCAGGATTTGTTTTCAGGGCAGGTGTCATTTACAGGCCTGCAATGATTTTGAATATCAACTGACCATTAGCGCTGGGATTAAAGGTGCTGTTGTGTGAAACGGCCACAAGGGGGCAGAAGTTCTCCCTTACCAAATCTGGTTACTAGGGCAGCAGAGCCTCAGTGGAAGTCGTGTTCTAGGTTGTAATTTAGAATGGAATGTGCCAGGAGAAGGCCCCTTAAGTTTGTCTCACTACTTCTTGTTCGTTTTTTTAATTTAATTTTTTTATTTTTTTTATCACAGCGTGTTTGATTACAATGTTTGGCTTGTTGCAGGTGTGCAAGATGTGGTTCTTTTACACATATACATATGTCTGTTCTTGCTGGGATCCTTTTCCCATATACGTTATGACAGAATGTTGAGTAGTCTTCTCTTGGTATTCTGTAGGTCTTTGGTGACTATATATTTCACCTGTGTTTGTATATGTCTGTTAACCCCAATCTCGTAATGTATCCAATCCTCACACCTTTCCGTTGGTGAACCATAAGATTCTTTAATGAATCTGGGATTGCCCTTCTCTGTGGAAATATCTTCACTGGTATCCATTTTTAGGTAACACCTATAAGTGATATCATACGATACGCGTCTTTCTCTTTCTGACTTACTACAAGTCACGTGATCACCTCTAGACTCATCTACGGTGCTGCAAATGGCATTGTGTCCTTTTCTTCCATGGCTAATATTCTGTCTGTACATGTACCAGTTCTTCTTTGTCCACTCATCTGTTGATGGACTTTTTGGTTGCTTCCACGTCATGGCTATTGTAATGCTGCGGCAATGCACGTTTGCCTGCCTGTGTCTTTCCAATTCTGTCTTCTTAGGTTATAGGCCCAGGAGTGGGCCTGCTGGATCATATGGTAGCGGAATGTTTACCTTGTAGAGGCACCTCCAGTCTGTTCTCATTAGTGGCTCTTACCAGGTTACGTCCCGCTTAAAGTTGAGGGTATGCACTTCTCCACAACACCTTCAGCATTTTTTGTTTGTAGTTTTTTTGCTGATGTGTGTTCTGACTAGTGTGAGCCGATACCACTTTGTGGCTGGATTTGCATGCGTCTCATAATCCCTTGAAATTGTGCTTTCTGGCATGTCCTTCTTTTCTTCAACTGTGAGTACAGCTTACCTCTTCAAATTGTCTTCGTGAAGTGTGTGTGACATTTAGAAATATTTTGGCCATTACCTCCCTCAAGACGTTTTGAGGGCAGGTTTCATTTACAGCCCACCAGTACTGCTGCCTATGAAGTGACCCTTAGCACAGGTCTTAAAGCTGCTGTTGCAGGTAACGGCCAGAGGGCGGCAGCATTTCTGCTTTTCCCCACCTGGGAACTAGGGAAACAGACCATCCGGGCAGTGGTGTTCCTCGGTTATATATTAGAGTGGAATGTGCCTCCAAAAGCTGATGTCTCCTTACTTATGTTTGTTTTATAAATTGTATTTATATATATTTTTTATTGGAGTCATATTCCATTGTGTACATGGACCACTTCTTCTTTGTGCATTCCTCTGATGATGGACATTTTCGTAGCTTCCAAGTGTTGGCTATGGTAAATATTGCTGGAGTGGAGGATTGCCAGCCTGTGTTTTTTTTTTTTTTTTTTTTTTTTTTTTTTTTTTTTTTTTTTTTTTTTTTGCGGTACGTGGGCCTCTCACTGCGGTGGACCCTCCCATTGCAGAGCACAGGCTCCGGACGCGCAGGCCCAGCAGCCCTAGCTCACGGGACAAGCCGCTCCGCGGCACGTGGGTTCTTCCCGACCCGGAGCATGAACGCGTGTCCCCTGCATTGGCAGGCGGGCTCTCAACCACTGCGCCACCAGTGAAGCCCAGCCTGTGTTTTTTTGATTCTCATCCCCTCAGGCGATAGGCCCAGCAGTGGGTATGCTTGATTGAATGGTAGCTCAGTATTTACCTTTACAAGGCACCTCATTTTTGTTTTCATTACTGGCTCTTACCATGTCCCACTTTGGACCAAGGGTAGGCATTTCTCTAAAACCCCTTCAGCATTTACTTTTTGCAGAATTCTTGCTGATGGCCATTCGGACTGGTGTGAGCGGATAGGTTTTTGTAATTTGGATTTGCATATCTTTAATTATTCCTAATGTTCAGCATTTTTCCATGCCGTTTTAAATTTCTTTTTTTTTGCCATTACACTATGCTTTTATTAGAAAAAAATATATATATATATATATATGTATTGGGGAACATTAAATATCTTGGATGTGCTAATGAGAAAATCATTTTCTCTACATGGACTGAATTTTTACTTGGAGACATGTTTTCCTACTAAAGGGAAGACTAAAGAAGGATTTTACTGTCGACCAGGCAAGACACCTCCCCAAAGATGACAATGCCTTGGACAGTGTTTATGGCGGGCTGGGGCACCTGGAATCCTTGGCCCATACTGGCAGGTACTAACTGGAAACACACTCTTCCTGGGGGACAAGGATGGGAGGCACCTTAGGCCCAGCTGCTCATCGTCGAACCTTACACTTTTCAAACTATGTTGGTGTCTGACTTCCCTTTCCCTGACAGAACAACTCTGGCCCTTGGAGGTGGCTTTATGACTGCAGGCTGTAGAACCCATCATTCTCCCTTGCTCTGGGTAGGAGGTAAGCCTATGGTAGCAGAAACCCCCACATACTGGGACTTGGAATTCCACTCTGTGCTCATTTAACTCTGTGGCATGAAGTCCATGGTGAATTGCTCTTTTGTCTTCTACGATCTGTCCAACAGCTGTCATGAGTGCCTGACCCTCAGCAGTCTCACTCTTCAAGATTGATCTGCTTTTGACTGATCCGTGACTCCGGGCAGTGGCTGATATGGGCTTTTTTTTTTCTTTGCAGAGCATCTCGACCATTGACTTTTTTATTGGGGAAAATCCACTTTAAAAATAGCCTCATCCTTTTTCTGAAGAGGCTTTCTGGAGGGCTATATTTCTTCTCTGGCATGAGCTGGAGACATCTGCTCCCAATAGAGTCTGTTATGCCCCTGACCTGGGCAGGGCGGCTCATACTTCCAGCTTGAGGGGTCCCTCATTCTTTAAACCTCTCTTCGTGCTCTCCTGGCTTATGCCTCCTACGGTCCTCTCTTTTGTAAGTAGGGGCAATCATCTTGCTCTGGCTCTTCCATGAGTCTTGGAGTTTTGAAGTTTGGGGCTCCTGCTGCCCTAGGTTGCTCCTTTGGCCTTCCATAAGGCCACTTGGCTCCTGGGAAGCTAACGTGTCTCTGGTGGGGACTCTCTGGGGATGGCACTGAGGCACCTGAGAAGCCAAGTTGTCTGCAGCAAGGAACCTGTGTTTGGGAAAGTCCTGAAGCTGGTTGTCTGACTGTACCTTTACTTTGGAGTTAAACTCACTAGCAACCTCCATGTTAAGGCATGGCTCACCTAGATGTTGGAAAACAGACATTCTAGGTAGTAGGAAACTTCTCCTGGCCCCCGGCACCTCTAAACTCCTCATAGGTACATCTGTGGTTTGGGATTTTGTCAACACTTTGGTTTCCAAGATAACACTAGACTGTGGTTGAAGAGCAGGAGACTCCTTGTCCTCCACAGCCTCCCTGGCCTCTTCACCTCTCAAAGATTGGGATCCTAAGTTCACCTCCATCACTGTTACCCTATGGCAGGGGCCTCCTGAGGCCTGACCACCACTCTCCTCTCTTGGCTCGTTCCTGACCATTGCTGAACTTGGACCTGGCTCTAGGCTGTCCCTCTTGACCCACTCCACAGTCTCACTCTTCCAGGTTCTGCCCACAAGGCTGAGTGTGAGGGACTGAGAAGGTGGCCTGCCCTGCTGTGCAGTCAGAGAAGCCTTTGAGGGCCCATGGTAGTCACCAGGTGGAATCGCTCCCAGGGCACTCTGGATTTCCTTACACACAGTGGAGGGGACAAGGAGAGGCCTCTTCAGGGCAGGAACGGACTCTTCTGTTCTCACCTTCTCTCCTGAATGAGCCTGAGGAGGTTTCTCCGGGAACTCAGCAAACGTGACTGTTGAGTGGGACCCAGATACACAGGTGGCTGAAGGGGACGAGGCTAACCGCAGGGTGGTGGAGGGTTGGAACTTTGTCGACTTCAAGAGATTGATGGGCTTGAGGACCTTGAGGGGTAGGGTCCACCCGTGCTTTACCCAAAACCTTGTAATATGTGCTTCCAGCACCTCTCGAGTGTCTTGAACCAGGAAGGAAACCCTACAGGAGGTGTTCCTGCAGGGTTCCCAACCCTTCAAGCAGTATCCTCCACAGGCTCCAGCAGGCACTGCTTTGCACATCTCACCAGGAGGGTCTTGACATGAGAGCTGATGAAAGTCGCCCTTGCCAGGAAGCCTCCCCAGGCAGCTCCGCAGAGGTGAAGCCAGGTTGTGAGTCCCCTCCAGTTCTTCCAGGCAATCTCTGCAAGCTTTCAAAGATCGACTTTTCTTCCTACTCCTGCTCCTCCCCTTCAGCTCTACTTGATGCTTCCTGATGTTTCTAGGTCTCCTAGGTGGTGCTAAGAATGGATTACTCTGGAAGCAGGGGAGTAACACGAGGAAGAGCCCCAGTCCACACAGGAAGCCAAGGATGATATCAATCACCCAGGAAGTTGGGCTGGATCTCAGCCAGATAGCAACAGTGTTTTTCAAAGAAAAGAGATTCTCCGTCTTCTGAACTGCATTGCCGCCCTCAGGCAACAGAGCCCTGGGAGTTCACTTGATGGCAGAACCCCAGGCCTGCATCACAGAGCTGTGGCCTTGTCACAAAGGGCTCCTGAGTGTGGGGGAGGGGCACTAAGAGCAATAGGCTGAATCACTGCCCCTCCTTCCCGTCCAGACCTTTATCCAGCTTTATCCCGAGAGAGCTGCGGAGAGCCACAGCGGCGGACAGGTGGCGGCGCCGGGGCTGGGCGCCGGTGGGGCCGCCCGGACGGCCCCCGGGCCCGCAGCGGAGTCTGGGTCCGGGCCAGCCACCCCCGGAGCGTCGGGTGTGCCGCTGCCTTCCAGGGCCGCCTTCGGGCCGCATGGAGCGGCCCCTCTGGCGCTCTGTGGTGGTGGTGGTGGTGGAGGGGGGGCGGAGGAGGTGGGGCCTGCAGCGGTGGCCGGCGGGGGGCGGAGCTGGCGGCCACCGCCGCGGGCGACTAAAGGAGAAGGCGGAGCCGCAGCGGGAGGCCAAAAGCCTACAGCACCCGGTATTCCCAGGCGGTCTCCCATCCAAGTACTAACCAGGCCCGACCCTGCTTAGCTTCCGAGATCAGACGAGATCGGGCGCGTTCAGGGTGGTATGGCCGTAGACGGGGGCGGGGACCGCGGGCTGCCTCTTGAGGCCCAGCTTCGCTTGTCCTTGCGCCTTACCGCCGTCCCCGCGGCCAGCCCGCCCCGGCAGCGCCCCGCCGCCCGCCCAGGCAGGGCAACGGAGGCCTCGGGTACCGGGGCGTGGCGGAGGGGCCGTTTTAAACTTCTGGTACAGAAAAACAGAAAAAAAAACGGAGAGTACAATTAACCTCTTGAAATTGTCCTCTTGCGTGCTTGCCCTCTTTAGAAGTTTTGGGTCCATTTTCGACCCCAGGGTTGTTTTTCAGGGCAGGTGCCATTTACAGGCTGCAATGAGTGTGAATATTTAGCGACCATGAGCACTGGGTTTAAAGCTGCTGTTGTGGCAAACGGCCACAAGGCGGCAGCATTTCTCCATTCCCAAATCTGGTTACGAGGGCAGCAGAGCCTTTCGGGGACCAATGGAATACAGAAGAAGGCATCACTGAAGTCTAATACGGAATACCGTGTCCTGGTGGATGGTAGAATGACCAGCAGGGTGTAGGAATTAGGAACTACCGGATGTATATCCTCGGTGGCTTCACTGACTGTCCCGACATCGTTTACCAGGTCCCCAGCAGCCCACGGGGCTCTCGTGGTCAGGGCAATCCCAGGATATGGAGCTCACCTGGGCAGGCCCCCCCTCCCCAGCAGCCCATGGCGCTCTCGTGGTCAGGCCCCTCCCAGGATACGGAGCTGCCCTGGGCAGGTACCCCGGCAGGGCTGGGCATACAGGTACCGTGCACGTAGCCCTCATTGCAGAGCAGCCCAGATCACCTGTCACTCAGAGCTGACACAGAGCACCTCAGAGCAGGACTTGAGCTAACAAACAGCAGCTCCGACGGGTCTGTGACCCTGGGCATCACTCTGTGCGGCCTCCCTCTGCCTGGTCTTCCAGAGGCTTCCACCGCAGCCGGGGCACCAGGCCTCTGTCTCCACCCATCACCCCTGCTCTCCCTGACTCCTGGGTTCCTCTCATTAGGAGAGGGTCTTCTTGAAGTTGTCTCCCACTCATGGGCCAGATAAAAGGATTAGAAAACAAGCCGGAGCTGCAGCCCCTTGTCTATCCAGACTCTCAGGAGCCCACACCTGTTCCTTGGACCTGGCCGGTTCAGCGAGGTCCATTTTCTGCACTGTGAGTCCCTGAGGGGTGAGGATGGGCTGACCTGGGCAGCCTGACCCTGCCGGCCAGCCCTCCCCAGGTGTGCCTGGGTTGAGGTCCATATAAACACGGCTCCAGGCAGCAAGAGCCCCTGCAGCTGTGCCTGACGCCATATTCTCTGCCCCGTCAGCAGTCTCGGGGCTGTGCTGGTGGGAGGGAGTGAGGGGCCACGGCTCTGTGGGTGGCCCGGTGTGAGTGGGGCTCTGCTGGACTTTCTGCAGGAGTTGCCGGGCTGCCACCTGCTAAAGAAGAGGATGTGTCACCCATACCTTCCGTTGGAATTTCTCCCCGGGCAGAGGTGAGGAAGGAAAAAAGCAGTGGGGGCCGGGACAGGAGGAGTATCTCAGGCAGGGAAATGGAAAGCTTCCAGAAGAGCGCCCGGGGCCAGGACCATCCTGGCTGGCCTGCAGGCACCAAGTCGGCCTGCGTGCTGTCGCTGGTGTGGCTCCACGGCCCTTCCTCTAGGCTTTCAAGTCCTTGGACATATTCAGGTGTTTTACCTGGGAAGGGTGGGAACAGTTCAGCAGCAGCTGGCCTGGGGCTCGGCTCACGTTTACTCACAGACGCCTCGGCACGGTCCCCCAGCTTTGCAATGAGGACGCTCCTTGCGGGGGTGGGGGGGCTGCTGGCTGCATGGGAGATGATTCCCCACCTCTGACCAACTTCAGAATTGTTTGCCGCTGGAGCCAGTGGCCTGATAGGGTTTTCCTGTGTATAACTGGTGGGTTCTGGTTTTTTTTTTTTTTCTTTTTTGGTTCAAGTTAGATTTTATTCCTCTTCTATGTATTTATAGATATAAGCATGGAAATAATTCATTCCTATAAATACATCTGTGTGAAGGGAAGAAGTTTTTTTCCGTTTTATTTTAAAATTTTATTTATTTTTAAAAATTTTGAAATTTAAGTTTATTTTGTTATTCAGCAGGATTATTATTAGTTATCTATTTTATGCATATACATGTATACAGGACAATCCCAATCTCCCGACTCATCCCACCACCAACAACCCATGGCTTCCCCCCTCTTGGTGTCCATACGTTTGTTCTCTACCTCTGTGTCTCTATTTCTGCCCTGCAAGCCGGGTCATCTGTACCATTTTTCTAGGTTCCACATATATGCATTAATATACAATATTTGTTTTTCTCCTTCTGACTTACTACACTCTGCATGACAGTCTCTAGATCCGTCGACGTCTCCACAGATGACCCAGTTTCGTTCCTTTTTATGGCTGAGTAATATTCCGTTTTATATATGGACCACATCATTATCCGTTCGTCTGTCTGTGGGCATTTAGGTTGCTTCCATTACCTGGGTATGGTAAATAGTGCTGCAATGAACATTGTGGTGAATGTGTCTTTTTGATTTATGGTTTTCTCTGGCTATATGCCCAGAAGTGGGATTGCTGGATCCTATGGTAATTCTATTTTTAGTTTTTTAAGGAACCTCCATGCTGTTCTCCATAGTGACTGTATCAATTTACATTCCCACCAATAGTGGAAGAGGGTTCCTTTGGTCCACACCCTCCCCAGCATTTGTTGTTTGTACATTTTCTGATGATGCCCATTCTAACGGGTGTGAGGTGATACCTCACTGTAGTTTTGATGTGCATTTCTCTGATGATGAGTGATGTTGAGCAGCTTTTCATGTGCGTCTTGGCCATCTCTGTGTCTTCTTTGAAGAAACGTCTATTTAGATCTTCTGCCCATTTTTGTATTGGGTTGTTTGTTTTTTTTAATATTAAGCTGCATGAGCTGTTATATATATTGGAGATTAAACCTTTGTCCGTGGATTCGTTTGCAAATATTTTCTCCCATTCTGAGGGTTGCCTTTTTCCATTCCCTTTTTCTTTAACAAAGAAAGAAAGAAAGCAAAAGAAGCAGAACCCTAATGTGCAGAACAAATATGCAGAACAAAATATGCCTCTTGAAAGTGTCGTTTTGAAATATGGACGTCTTTTGAATTTTTTGGTCGATATATGACCCCAGGATTTGTTTTCAGGGCAGGTGTCATTTACAGGCCTGCAATGATTTTGAATATCAACTGACCATTAGCGCTGGGATTAAAGGTGCTGTTGTGTGAAACGGCCACAAGGGGGCAGAAGTTCTCCCTTACCAAATCTGGTTACTAGGGCAGCAGAGCCTCAGTGGAAGTCGTGTTCTAGGTTGTAATTTAGAATGGAATGTGCCAGGAGAAGGCCCCTTAAGTTTGTCTCACTACTTCTTGTTCGTTTTTTTAATTTAATTTTTTTATTTTTTTTATCACAGCGTGTTTGATTACAATGTTTGGCTTGTTGCAGGTGTGCAAGATGTGGTTCTTTTACACATATACATATGTCTGTTCTTGCTGGGATCCTTTTCCCATATACGTTATGACAGAATGTTGAGTAGTCTTCTCTTGGTATTCTGTAGGTCTTTGGTGACTATATATTTCACCTGTGTTTGTATATGTCTGTTAACCCCAATCTCGTAATGTATCCAATCCTCACACCTTTCCGTTGGTGAACCATAAGATTCTTTAATGAATCTGGGATTGCCCTTCTCTGTGGAAATATCTTCACTGGTATCCATTTTTAGGTAACACCTATAAGTGATATCATACGATACGCGTCTTTCTCTTTCTGACTTACTACAAGTCACGTGATCACCTCTAGACTCATCTACGGTGCTGCAAATGGCATTGTGTCCTTTTCTTCCATGGCTAATATTCTGTCTGTACATGTACCAGTTCTTCTTTGTCCACTCATCTGTTGATGGACTTTTTGGTTGCTTCCACGTCATGGCTATTGTAATGCTGCGGCAATGCACGTTTGCCTGCCTGTGTCTTTCCAATTCTGTCTTCTTAGGTTATAGGCCCAGGAGTGGGCCTGCTGGATCATATGGTAGCGGAATGTTTACCTTGTAGAGGCACCTCCAGTCTGTTCTCATTAGTGGCTCTTACCAGGTTACGTCCCGCTTAAAGTTGAGGGTATGCACTTCTCCACAACACCTTCAGCATTTTTTGTTTGTAGTTTTTTTGCTGATGTGTGTTCTGACTAGTGTGAGCCGATACCACTTTGTGGCTGGATTTGCATGCGTCTCATAATCCCTTGAAATTGTGCTTTCTGGCATGTCCTTCTTTTCTTCAACTGTGAGTACAGCTTACCTTTTCAAATGGTCTTCGTGAAGTGTGTGTGACATTTAGAAATATTTTGGCCATTACCTCCCTCAAGACGTTTTGAGGGCAGGTTTCATTTACAGCCCACCAGTACTGCTGCCTATGAAGTGACCCTTAGCACAGGTCTTAAAGCTGCTGTTGCAGGTAACGGCCAGAGGGCGGCAGCATTTCTGCTTTTCCCCACCTGGGAACTAGGGAAACAGACCATCCGGGCAGTGGTGTTCCTCGGTTATATATTAGAGTGGAATGTGCCTCCAAAAGCTGATGTCTCCTTACTTATGTTTGTTTTATAAATTGTATTTATATATATTTTTTATTGGAGTCATATTCCATTGTGTACATGGACCACTTCTTCTTTGTGCATTCCTCTGATGATGGACATTTTCGTAGCTTCCAAGTGTTGGCTATGGTAAATATTGCTGGAGTGGAGGATTGCCAGCCTGTGTTTTTTTTTTTTTTTTTTTTTTTTTTTTTTTTTTTTTTTTTTTTTTTGCGGTACGTGGGCCTCTCACTGCGGTGGACCCTCCCATTGCAGAGCACAGGCTCCGGACGCGCAGGCCCAGCAGCCCTAGCTCACGGGACAAGCCGCTCCGCGGCACGTGGGTTCTTCCCGACCCGGAGCATGAACGCGTGTCCCCTGCATTGGCAGGCGGGCTCTCAACCACTGCGCCACCAGTGAAGCCCAGCCTGTGTTTTTTTGATTCTCATCCCCTCAGGCGATAGGCCCAGCAGTGGGTATGCTTGATTGAATGGTAGCTCAGTATTTACCTTTACAAGGCACCTCATTTTTGTTTTCATTACTGGCTCTTACCATGTCCCACTTTGGACCAAGGGTAGGCATTTCTCTAAAACCCCTTCAGCATTTACTTTTTGCAGAATTCTTGCTGATGGCCATTCGGACTGGTGTGAGCGGATAGGTTTTTGTAATTTGGATTTGCATATCTTTAATTATTCCTAATGTTCAGCATTTTTCCATGCCGTTTTAAATTTCTTTTTTTTTGCCATTACACTATGCTTTTATTAGAAAAAAATATATATATATATATATGTATTGGGGAACATTAAATATCTTGGATGTGCTAATGAGAAAATCATTTTCTCTACATGGACTGAATTTTTACTTGGAGACATGTTTTCCTACTAAAGGGAAGACTAAAGAAGGATTTTACTGTCGACCAGGCAAGACACCTCCCCAAAGATGACAATGCCTTGGACAGTGTTTATGGCGGGCTGGGGCACCTGGAATCCTTGGCCCATACTGGCAGGTACTAACTGGAAACACACTCTTCCTGGGGGACAAGGATGGGAGGCACCTTAGGCCCAGCTGCTCATCGTCGAACCTTACACTTTTCAAACTATGTTGGTGTCTGACTTCCCTTTCCCTGACAGAACAACTCTGGCCCTTGGAGGTGGCTTTATGACTGCAGGCTGTAGAACCCATCATTCTCCCTTGCTCTGGGTAGGAGGTAAGCCTATGGTAGCAGAAACCCCCACATACTGGGACTTGGAATTCCACTCTGTGCTCATTTAACTCTGTGGCATGAAGTCCATGGTGAATTGCTCTTTTGTCTTCTACGATCTGTCCAACAGCTGTCATGAGTGCCTGACCCTCAGCAGTCTCACTCTTCAAGATTGATCTGCTTTTGACTGATCCGTGACTCCGGGCAGTGGCTGATATGGGCTTTTTTTTTTCTTTGCAGAGCATCTCGACCATTGACTTTTTTATTGGGGAAAATCCACTTTAAAAATAGCCTCATCCTTTTTCTGAAGAGGCTTTCTGGAGGGCTATATTTCTTCTCTGGCATGAGCTGGAGACATCTGCTCCCAATAGAGTCTGTTATGCCCCTGACCTGGGCAGGGCGGCTCATACTTCCAGCTTGAGGGGTCCCTCATTCTTTAAACCTCTCTTCGTGCTCTCCTGGCTTATGCCTCCTACGGTCCTCTCTTTTGTAAGTAGGGGCAATCATCTTGCTCTGGCTCTTCCATGAGTCTTGGAGTTTTGAAGTTTGGGGCTCCTGCTGCCCTAGGTTGCTCCTTTGGCCTTCCATAAGGCCACTTGGCTCCTGGGAAGCTAACGTGTCTCTGGTGGGGACTCTCTGGGGATGGCACTGAGGCACCTGAGAAGCCAAGTTGTCTGCAGCAAGGAACCTGTGTTTGGGAAAGTCCTGAAGCTGGTTGTCTGACTGTACCTTTACTTTGGAGTTAAACTCACTAGCAACCTCCATGTTAAGGCATGGCTCACCTAGATGTTGGAAAACAGACATTCTAGGTAGTAGGAAACTTCTCCTGGCCCCCGGCACCTCTAAACTCCTCATAGGTACATCTGTGGTTTGGGATTTTGTCAACACTTTGGTTTCCAAGATAACACTAGACTGTGGTTGAAGAGCAGGAGACTCCTTGTCCTCCACAGCCTCCCTGGCCTCTTCACCTCTCAAAGATTGGGATCCTAAGTTCACCTCCATCACTGTTACCCTATGGCAGGGGCCTCCTGAGGCCTGACCACCACTCTCCTCTCTTGGCTCGTTCCTGACCATTGCTGAACTTGGACCTGGCTCTAGGCTGTCCCTCTTGACCCACTCCACAGTCTCACTCTTCCAGGTTCTGCCCACAAGGCTGAGTGTGAGGGACTGAGAAGGTGGCCTGCCCTGCTGTGCAGTCAGAGAAGCCTTTGAGGGCCCATGGTAGTCACCAGGTGGAATCGCTCCCAGGGCACTCTGGATTTCCTTACACACAGTGGAGGGGACAAGGAGAGGCCTCTTCAGGGCAGGAACGGACTCTTCTGTTCTCACCTTCTCTCCTGAATGAGCCTGAGGAGGTTTCTCCGGGAACTCAGCAAACGTGACTGTTGAGTGGGACCCAGATACACAGGTGGCTGAAGGGGACGAGGCTAACCGCAGGGTGGTGGAGGGTTGGAACTTTGTCGACTTCAAGAGATTGATGGGCTTGAGGACCTTGAGGGGTAGGGTCCACCCGTGCTTTACCCAAAACCTTGTAATATGTGCTTCCAGCACCTCTCGAGTGTCTTGAACCAGGAAGGAAACCCTACAGGAGGTGTTCCTGCAGGGTTCCCAACCCTTCAAGCAGTATCCTCCACAGGCTCCAGCAGGCACTGCTTTGCACATCTCACCAGGAGGGTCTTGACATGAGAGCTGATGAAAGTCGCCCTTGCCAGGAAGCCTCCCCAGGCAGCTCCGCAGAGGTGAAGCCAGGTTGTGAGTCCCCTCCAGTTCTTCCAGGCAATCTCTGCAAGCTTTCAAAGATCGACTTTTCTTCCTACTCCTGCTCCTCCCCTTCAGCTCTACTTGATGCTTCCTGATGTTTCTAGGTCTCCTAGGTGGTGCTAAGAATGGATTACTCTGGAAGCAGGGGAGTAACACGAGGAAGAGCCCCAGTCCACACAGGAAGCCAAGGATGATATCAATCACCCAGGAAGTTGGGCTGGATCTCAGCCAGATAGCAACAGTGTTTTTCAAAGAAAAGAGATTCTCCGTCTTCTGAACTGCATTGCCGCCCTCAGGCAACAGAGCCCTGGGAGTTCACTTGATGGCAGAACCCCAGGCCTGCATCACAGAGCTGTGGCCTTGTCACAAAGGGCTCCTGAGTGTGGGGGAGGGGCACTAAGAGCAATAGGCTGAATCACTGCCCCTCCTTCCCGTCCAGACCTTTATCCAGCTTTATCCCGAGAGAGCTGCGGAGAGCCACAGCGGCGGACAGGTGGCGGCGCCGGGGCTGGGCGCCGGTGGGGCCGCCCGGACGGCCCCCGGGCCCGCAGCGGAGTCTGGGTCCGGGCCAGCCACCCCCGGAGCGTCGGGTGTGCCGCTGCCTTCCAGGGCCGCCTTCGGGCCGCATGGAGCGGCCCCTCTGGCGCTCTGTGGTGGTGGTGGTGGAGGGGGGGCGGAGGAGGTGGGGCCTGCAGCGGTGGCCGGCGGGGGGCGGAGCTGGCGGCCACCGCCGCGGGCGACTAAAGGAGAAGGCGGAGCCGCAGCGGGAGGCCAAAAGCCTACAGCACCCGGTATTCCCAGGCGGTCTCCCATCCAAGTACTAACCAGGCCCGACCCTGCTTAGCTTCCGAGATCAGACGAGATCGGGCGCGTTCAGGGTGGTATGGCCGTAGACGGGGGCGGGGACCGCGGGCTGCCTCTTGAGGCCCAGCTTCGCTTGTCCTTGCGCCTTACCGCCGTCCCCGCGGCCAGCTCGCCCCGGCAGCGCCCCGCCGCCCGCCCAGGCAGGGCAACGGAGGCCTCGGGTACCGGGGCGTGGCGGAGGGGCCGTTTTAAACTTCTGGTACAGAAAAACAGAAAAAAAACGGAGAGTACAATTAACCTCTTGAAATTGTCCTCTTGCGTGCTTGCCCTCTTTAGAAGTTTTGGGTCCATTTTCGACCCCAGGGTTGTTTTTCAGGGCAGGTGCCATTTACAGGCTGCAATGAGTGTGAATATTTAGCGACCATGAGCACTGGGTTTAAAGCTGCTGTTGTGGCAAACGGCCACAAGGCGGCAGCATTTCTCCATTCCCAAATCTGGTTACGAGGGCAGCAGAGCCTTTCGGGGACCAATGGAATACAGAAGAAGGCATCACTGAAGTCTAATACGGAATACCGTGTCCTGGTGGATGGTAGAATGACCAGCAGGGTGTAGGAATTAGGAACTACCGGATGTATATCCTCGGTGGCTTCACTGACTGTCCCGACATCGTTTACCAGGTCCCCAGCAGCCCACGGGGCTCTCGTGGTCAGGGCAATCCCAGGATATGGAGCTCACCTGGGCAGGCCCCCCCTCCCCAGCAGCCCATGGCGCTCTCGTGGTCAGGCCCCTCCCAGGATACGGAGCTGCCCTGGGCAGGTACCCCGGCAGGGCTGGGCACACAGGTACCGTGCACGTAGCCCTCATTGCAGAGCAGCCCAGATCACCTGTCACTCAGAGCTGACACAGAGCACCTCAGAGCAGGACTTGAGCTAACAAACAGCAGCTCCGACGGGTCTGTGACCCTGGGCATCACTCTGTGTGGCCTCCCTCTGCCTGGTCTTCCAGAGGCTTCCACCGCAGCCGGGGCACCAGGCCTCTGTCTCCACCCATCACCCCTGCTCTCCCTGACTCCTGGGTTCCTCTCATTAGGAGAGGGTCTTCTTGAAGTTGTCTCCCACTCATGGGCCAGATAAAAGGATTAGAAAACAAGCCGGAGCTGCAGCCCCTTGTCTATCCAGACTCTCAGGAGCCCACACCTGTTCCTTGGACCTGGCCGGTTCAGCGAGGTCCATTTTCTGCACTGTGAGTCCCTGAGGGGTGAGGATGGGCTGACCTGGGCAGCCTGACCCTGCCGGCCAGCCCTCCCCAGGTGTGCCTGGGTTGAGGTCCATATAAACACGGCTCCAGGCAGCAAGAGCCCCTGCAGCTGTGCCTGACGCCATATTCTCTGCCCCGTCAGCAGTCTCGGGGCTGTGCTGGTGGGAGGGAGTGAGGGGCCACGGCTCTGTGGGTGGCCCGGTGTGAGTGGGGCTCTGCTGGACTTTCTGCAGGAGTTGCCGGGCTGCCACCTGCTAAAGAAGAGGATGTGTCACCCATACCTTCCGTTGGAATTTCTCCCCGGGCAGAGGTGAGGAAGGAAAAAAGCAGTGGGGGCCGGGACAGGAGGAGTATCTCAGGCAGGGAAATGGAAAGCTTCCAGAAGAGCGCCCGGGGCCAGGACCATCCTGGCTGGCCTGCAGGCACCAAGTCGGCCTGCGTGCTGTCGCTGGTGTGGCTCCACGGCCCTTCCTCTAGGCTTTCAAGTCCTTGGACATATTCAGGTGTTTTACCTGGGAAGGGTGGGAACAGTTCAGCAGCAGCTGGCCTGGGGCTCGGCTCACGTTTACTCACAGACGCCTCGGCACGGTCCCCCAGCTTTGCAATGAGGACGCTCCTTGCGGGGGTGGGGGGGCTGCTGGCTGCATGGGAGATGATTCCCCACCTCTGACCAACTTCAGAATTGTTTGCCGCTGGAGCCAGTGGCCTGATAGGGTTTTCCTGTGTATAACTGGTGGGTTCTGTTTTTTTTTTTTTCTTTTTTGGTTCAAGTTAGATTTTATTCCTCTTCTATGTATTTATAGATATAAGCATGGAAATAATTCATTCCTATAAATACATCTGTGTGAAGGGAAGAAGTTTTTTTCCGTTTTATTTTAAAATTTTATTTATTTTTAAAAATTTTGAAATTTAAGTTTATTTTGTTATTCAGCAGGATTATTATTAGTTATCTATTTTATGCATATACATGTATACAGGACAATCCCAATCTCCCGACTCATCCCACCACCAACAACCCATGGCTTCCCCCCTCTTGGTGTCCATACGTTTGTTCTCTACCTCTGTGTCTCTATTTCTGCCCTGCAAGCCGGGTCATCTGTACCATTTTTCTAGGTTCCACATATATGCATTAATATACAATATTTGTTTTTCTCCTTCTGACTTACTACACTCTGCATGACAGTCTCTAGATCCGTCGACGTCTCCACAGATGACCCAGTTTCGTTCCTTTTTATGGCTGAGTAATATTCTGTTTTATATATGGACCACATCATTATCCGTTCGTCTGTCTGTGGGCATTTAGGTTGCTTCCATTACCTGGGTATGGTAAATAGTGCTGCAATGAACATTGTGGTGAATGTGTCTTTTTGATTTATGGTTTTCTCTGGCTATATGCCCAGAAGTGGGATTGCTGGATCCTATGGTAATTCTATTTTTAGTTTTTTAAGGAACCTCCATGCTGTTCTCCATAGTGACTGTATCAATTTACATTCCCACCAATAGTGGAAGAGGGTTCCTTTGGTCCACACCCTCCCCAGCATTTGTTGTTTGTACATTTTCTGATGATGCCCATTCTAACGGGTGTGAGGTGATACCTCACTGTAGTTTTGATGTGCATTTCTCTGATGATGAGTGATGTTGAGCAGCTTTTCATGTGCGTCTTGGCCATCTCTGTGTCTTCTTTGAAGAAACGTCTATTTAGATCTTCTGCCCATTTTTGTATTGGGTTGTTTGTTTTTTTTAATATTAAGCTGCATGAGCTCTTATATATATTGGAGATTAAACCTTTGTCCGTGGATTCGTTTGCAAATATTTTCTCCCATTCTGAGGGTTGCCTTTTTCCATTCCCGTTTTTGTTTTTTTTTTAACAAAGAAAGAAAGAAAGCAAAAGAAGCAGAACCCTAATGTGCAGAACAAATATGCAGAACAAAATATGCCTCTTGAAAGTGTCGTTTTGAAATATGGACGTCTTTTGAATTTTTTGGTCGATATATGACCCCAGGATTTGTTTTCAGGGCAGGTGTCATTTACAGGCCTGCAATGATTTTGAATATCAACTGACCATTAGCGCTGGGATTAAAGGTGCTGTTGTGTGAAACGGCCACAAGGGGGCAGCAGTTCGCCCTTACCAAATCTGGTTACTAGGGCAGCAGAGCCTCAATGGAAGTCTTGTTCTAGGTTGTAATTTAGAATGGAATGTGCCAGGAGAAGGCCCCTTAAGTTTGTCTCACTACTTCTTGTTCGTTTTTTTAATTTAATTTTTTTATTTTTTTTTTTATCACAGCGTGTTTGATTACAATGTTTGGCTTGTTGCAGGTGTGCAAGATGTGGTTCTTTTACACATATACATATGTCTGCTCTTGCTGGGATCCTTTTCCCATGTACGTTATGACAGAATGTTGAGTAGTCTTCTCTTGGTATTCTGTAGGTCTTTGGTGATTATATATTTCACCTGTGTTTGTATATGTCTGTTAACCCCAATCTCGTAATGTATCCAATCCTCACACCTTTCCGTTGGTGAACCATAAGTTTGTTTAATGAATCTGGGATTGCCCTTCTCTGTGGAAATATCTTCACTGGTATCCATTTTTAGGTAACACCTATAAGTGATATCATACGATACGTGTCTTTCTCTTTCTGACTTACTACAAGTCACGTGATCACCTCTAGACTCATCTACGGTGCTGCAAATGGCATTGTGTCCTTTTCTTCCTTGGCTCATATTCTGTCTGTACATGTACCAGTTCTTCTTTGTCCACTCATCTGTTGATGGACTTTTTGGTTGCTTCCACGTCATGGCTATTGTAATGCTGCGGCAATGCACATTTGCCTGCCTGTGTCTTTCCAATTCTGTCTTCTTAGGTTATAGGCCCAGGAGTGGGCCTGCTGGATCATATGGTAGCGGAATGTTTACCTTGTAGAGGCACCTCCAGTCTGTTCTCATTAGTGGCTCTTACCAGGTTACGTCCCGCTTAAAGTTGAGGGTATGCACTTCTCCACAACACCTTCAGCATTTTTTGTTTGTAGTTTTTTTGCTGATGTGTGTTCTGACTAGTGTGAGCCGATACCACTTTGTGGCTGGATTTGCATGCGTCTCATAATCCCTTGAAATTGAGCTTTCTGGCATGTCCTTCTTTTCTTCAACTGTGAGTACAGCTTACCTTTTCAAATGGTCTTCGTGAAGTGTGTGTGACATTTAGAAATATTTTGGCCATTACCTCCCTCAAGACGTTTTGAGGGCAGGTTTCATTTACAGCCCACCAGTACTGCTGCCTATGAAGTGACCCTTAGCACAGGTCTTAAAGCTGCTGTTGCAGGTAACGGCCAGAGGGCGGCAGCATTTCTGCTTTTCCCCACCTGGGAACTAGGGAAACAGACCATCCGGGCAGTGGTGTTCCTCGGTTATATATTAGAGTGGAATGTGCCCCCAAAAGCTGATGTCTCCTTACTTATGTTTGTTTTATAAATTGTATTTATATATATTTTTTATTGGAGTCATATTCCATTGTGTACATGGACCACTTCTTTGTGCATTCCTCTGATGATGGACATTTTCGTAGCTTCCAAGTGTTGGCTATGGTAAATATTGCTGGAGTGGAGGATTGCCAGCCTGTGTTGTTTTTTTTTTTTTTTTTTTTTGCGGTACGTGGGCCTCTCACTGCGGTGGACCCCCCCATTGCAGAGCACAGGCTCCGGACGCGCAGGCCCAGCAGCCCTAGCTCACGGGACAAGCCGCTCCGCGGCACGTGGGATCTTCCCGACCCGGAGCATGAACGCGTGTCCCCTGCATTGGCAGGCGGGCTCTCAACCACTGCGCCACCGGTGAAGCCCAGCCTGTGTTTCTTTGATTCTCATCCCCTCAGGCGATAGGCCCAGCAGTGGGTATGCTTGATTGAATGGTAGCTCAGTATTTACCTTTACAAGGCACCTCATTTTTGTTTTCATTACTGGCTCTTACCATGTCCCACTTTGGACCAAGGGTAGGCATTTCTCTAAAACCCCTTCAGCATTTACTTTTTGCAGAATTCTTGCTGATGGCCATTCTGACTGGTGTGAGCGGATAGGTTTTTGTAATTTGGATTTGCATATCTTTAATTATTCCTAATGTTCAGCATTTTTCCATGCCGTTTTAAATTTCTTTTTTTTTGCCATTACACTATGCTTTTATTAGAAAAAAATATATATATATATGTATTGGGGAACATTAAATATCTTGGATGTGCTAATGAGAAAATCATTTTCTCTACATGGACTGAATTTTTACTTGGAGACATGTTTTCCTACTAAAGGGAAGACTAAAGAAGGATTTTACTGTCGACCAGGCAAGACACCTCCCCAAAGATGACAATGCCTTGGACAGTGTTTATGGCGGGCTGGGGCACCTGGAATCCTTGGCCCATACTGGCAGGTACTAACTGGAAACACACTCTTCCTGGGGGACAAGGATGGGAGGCACCTTAGGCCCAGCTGCTCATCGTCGAACCTTACACTTTTCAAACTATGTTGGTGTCTGACTTCCCTTTCCCTGACAGAACAACTCTGGCCCTTGGAGGTGGCTTTATGACTGCAGGCTGTAGAACCCATCATTCTCCCTTGCTCTGGGTAGGAGGTAAGCCTATGGTAGCAGAAACCCCCACATACTGGGACTTGGAATTCCACTCTGTGCTCATTTAACTCTGTGGCATGAAGTCCATGGTGAATTGCTCTTTTGTCTTCTACGATCTGTCCAACAGCTGTCATGAGTGCCTGACCCTCAGCAGTCTCACTCTTCAAGATTGATCTGCTTTTGACTGATCCGTGACTCCGGGCAGTGGCTGATATGGGCTTTTTTTTTTCTTTGCAGAGCATCTCGACCATTGACTTTTTTATTGGGGAAAATCCACTTTAAAAATAGCCTCATCCTTTTTCTGAAGAGGCTTTCTGGAGGGCTATATTTCTTCTCTGGCATGAGCTGGAGACATCTGCTCCCAATAGAGTCTGTTATGCCCCTGACCTGGGCAGGGCGGCTCATACTTCCAGCTTGAGGGGTCCCTCATTCTTTAAACCTCTCTTCGTGCTCTCCTGGCTTATGCCTCCTACGGTCCTCTCTTTTGTAAGTAGGGGCAATCATCTTGCTCTGGCTCTTCCATGAGTCTTGGAGTTTTGAAGTTTGGGGCTCCTGCTGCCCTAGGTTGCTCCTTTGGCCTTCCATAAGGCCACTTGGCTCCTGGGAAGCTAACGTGTCTCTGGTGGGGACTCTCTGGGGATGGCACTGAGGCACCTGAGAAGCCAAGTTGTCTGCAGCAAGGAACCTGTGTTTGGGAAAGTCCTGAAGCTGGTTGTCTGACTGTACCTTTACTTTGGAGTTAAACTCACTAGCAACCTCCATGTTAAGGCATGGCTCACCTAGATGTTGGAAAACAGACATTCTAGGTAGTAGGAAACTTTTACTGGCCCCTGGCACCTCTAAACTCCTCATAGGTACATCTGTGGTTTGGGATTTTGTCAACACTTTGGTTTCCAAGATAACACTAGACTGTGGTTGAAGAGCAGGAGACTCCTTGTCCTCCACAGCCTCCCTGGCCTCTTCACCTCTCAAAGATTGGGATCCTAAGTTCACCTCCATCACTGTTACCCTATGGCAGGGGCCTCCTGAGGCCTGACCACCACTCTCCTCTCTTGGCTCGTTCCTGACCATTGCTGAACTTGGACCTGGCTCTAGGCTGTCCCTCTTGACCCACTCCACAGTCTCACTCTTCCAGGTTCTGCCCACAAGGCTGAGTGTGAGGGACTGAGAAGGTGGCCTGCCCTGCTGTGCAGTCAGAGAAGCCTTTGAGGGCCCATGGTAGTCACCAGGTGGAATCGCTCCCAGGGCACTCTGGATTTCCTTACACACAGTGGAGGGGACAAGGAGAGGCCTCTTCAGGGCAGGAACGGACTCTTCTGTTCTCACCTTCTCTCCTGAATGAGCCTGAGGAGGTTTCTCCGGGAACTCAGCAAATGTGACTGTTGAGTGGGACCCAGATACACAGGTGGCTGAAGGGGACGAGGCTAACCGCAGGGTGGTGGAGGGTTGGAACTTTGTCGACTTCAAGAGATTGATGGGCTTGAGGACCTTGAGGGGTAGGGTCCACCCGTGCTTTACCCAAAACCTTGTAATATGTGCTTCCAGCACCTCTCGAGTGTCTTGAACCAGGAAGGAAACCCTACAGGAGGTGTTCCTGCAGGGTTCCCAACCCTTCAAGCAGTATCCTCCACAGGCTCCAGCAGGCACTGCTTTGCACATCTCACCAGGAGGGTCTTGACATGAGAGCTGATGAAAGTCGCCCTTGCCAGGAAGCCTCCCCAGGCAGCTCCGCAGAGGTGAAGCCAGGTTGTGAGTCCCCTCCAGTTCTTCCAGGCAATCTCTGCAAGCTTTCAAAGATCGACTTTTCTTCCTACTCCTGCTCCTCCCCTTCAGCTCTACTTGATGCTTCCTGATGTTTCTAGGTCTCCTAGGTGGTGCTAAGAATGGATTACTCTGGAAGCAGGGGAGTAACACGAGGAAGAGCCCCAGTCCACACAGGAAGCCAAGGATGATATCAATCACCCAGGAAGTTGGGCTGGATCTCAGCCAGATAGCAACAGTGTTTTTCAAAGAAAAGAGATTCTCCGTCTTCTGAACTGCATTGCCGCCCTCAGGCAACAGAGCCCTGGGAGTTCACTTGATGGCAGAACCCCAGGCCTGCATCACAGAGCTGTGGCCTTGTCACAAAGGGCTCCTGAGTGTGGGGGAGGGGCACTAAGAGCAATAGGCTGAATCACTGCCCCTCCTTCCCGTCCAGACCTTTATCCAGCTTTATCCCGAGAGAGCTGCGGAGAGCCACAGCGGCGGACAGGTGGCGGCGCCGGGGCTGGGCGCCGGTGGGGCCGCCCGGACGGCCCCCGGGCCCGCAGCGGAGTCTGGGTCCGGGCCAGCCACCCCCGGAGCGTCGGGTGTGCCGCTGCCTTCCAGGGCCGCCTTCGGGCCGCATGGAGCGGCCCCTCTGGCGCTCTGTGGTGGTGGTGGTGGAGGGGGGGCGGAGGAGGTGGGGCCTGCAGCGGTGGCCGGCGGGGGGCGGAGCTGGCGGCCACCGCCGCGGGCGACTAAAGGAGAAGGCGGAGCCGCAGCGGGAGGCCAAAAGCCTACAGCACCCGGTATTCCCAGGCGGTCTCCCATCCAAGTACTAACCAGGCCCGACCCTGCTTAGCTTCCGAGATCAGACGAGATCGGGCGCGTTCAGGGTGGTATGGCCGTAGACGGGGGCGGGGACCGCGGGCTGCCTCTTGAGGCCCAGCTTCGCTTGTCCTTGCGCCTTACCGCCGTCCCCGCGGCCAGCCCGCCCCGGCAGCGCCCCGCCGCCCGCCCAGGCAGGGCAACGGAGGCCTCGGGTACCGGGGCGTGGCGGAGGGGCCGTTTTAAACTTCTGGTACAGAAAAACAGAAAAAAAACGGAGAGTACAATTAACCTCTTGAAATTGTCCTCTTGCGTGCTTGCCCTCTTTAGAAGTTTTGGGTCCATTTTCGACCCCAGGGTTGTTTTTCAGGGCAGGTGCCATTTACAGGCTGCAATGAGTGTGAATATTTAGCGACCATGAGCACTGGGTTTAAAGCTGCTGTTGTGGCAAACGGCCACAAGGCGGCAGCATTTCTCCATTCCCAAATCTGGTTACGAGGGCAGCAGAGCCTTTCGGGGACCAATGGAATACAGAAGAAGGCATCACTGAAGTCTAATACGGAATACCGTGTCCTGGTGGATGGTAGAATGACCAGCAGGGTGTAGGAATTAGGAACTACCGGATGTATATCCTCGGTGGCTTCACTGACTGTCCCGACATCGTTTACCAGGTCCCCAGCAGCCCACGGGGCTCTCGTGGTCAGGGCAATCCCAGGATATGGAGCTCACCTGGGCAGGCCCCCCCTCCCCAGCAGCCCATGGCGCTCTCGTGGTCAGGCCCCTCCCAGGATACGGAGCTGCCCTGGGCAGGTACCCCGGCAGGGCTGGGCACACAGGTACCGTGCACGTAGCCCTCATTGCAGAGCAGCCCAGATCACCTGTCACTCAGAGCTGACACAGAGCACCTCAGAGCAGGACTTGAGCTAACAAACAGCAGCTCCGACGGGTCTGTGACCCTGGGCATCACTCTGTGCGGCCTCCCTGTGCCTGGTCTTCCAGAGGCTTCCACCGCAGCCGGGGCACCAGGCCTCTGTCTCCACCCATCACCCCTGCTCTCCCTGACTCCTGGGTTCCTCTCATTAGGAGAGGGTCTTCTTGAAGTTGTCTCCCACTCATGGGCCAGATAAAAGGATTAGAAAACAAGCCGGAGCTGCAGCCCCTTGTCTATCCAGACTCTCAGGAGCCCACACCTGTTCCTTGGACCTGGCCGGTTCAGCGAGGTCCATTTTCTGCACTGTGAGTCCCTGAGGGGTGAGGATGGGCTGACCTGGGCAGCCTGACCCTGCCGGCCAGCCCTCCCCAGGTGTGCCTGGGTTGAGGTCCATATAAACACGGCTCCAGGCAGCAAGAGCCCCTGCAGCTGTGCCTGACGCCATATTCTCTGCCCCGTCAGCAGTCTCGGGGCTGTGCTGGTGGGAGGGAGTGAGGGGCCACGGCTCTGTGGGTGGCCCGGTGTGAGTGGGGCTCTGCTGGACTTTCTGCAGGAGTTGCCGGGCTGCCACCTGCTAAAGAAGAGGATGTGTCACCCATACCTTCCGTTGGAATTTCTCCCTGGGCAGAGGTGAGGAAGGAAAAAAGCAGTGGGGGCCGGGACAGGAGGAGTATCTCAGGCAGGGAAATGGAAAGCTTCCAGAAGAGCGCCCGGGGCCAGGACCATCCTGGCTGGCCTGCAGGCACCAAGTCGGCCTGCGTGCTGTCGCTGGTGTGGCTCCACGGCCCTTCCTCTAGGCTTTCAAGTCCTTGGACATATTCAGGTGTTTTACCTGGGAAGGGTGGGAACAGTTCAGCAGCAGCTGGCCTGGGGCTCGGCTCACGTTTACTCACAGACGCCTCGGCACGGTCCCCCAGCTTTGCAATGAGGACGCTCCTTGCGGGGGTGGGGGGGCTGCTGGCTGCATGGGAGATGATTCCCCACCTCTGACCAACTTCAGAATTGTTTGCCGCTGGAGCCAGTGGCCTGATAGGGTTTTCCTGTGTATAACTGGTGGGTTCTGGTTTTTTTTTTTTTTCTTTTTTGGTTCAAGTTAGATTTTATTCCTCTTCTATGTATTTATAGATATAAGCATGGAAATAATTCATTCCTATAAATACATCTGTGTGAAGGGAAGAAGTTTTTTTCCGTTTTATTTTAAAATTTTATTTATTTTTAAAAATTTTGAAATTTAAGTTTATTTTGTTATTCAGCAGGATTATTATTAGTTATCTATTTTATGCATATACATGTATACAGGACAATCCCAATCTCCCGACTCATCCCACCACCAACAACCCATGGCTTCCCCCCTCTTGGTGTCCATACGTTTGTTCTCTACCTCTGTGTCTCTATTTCTGCCCTGCAAGCCGGGTCATCTGTACCATTTTTCTAGGTTCCACATATATGCATTAATATACAATATTTGTTTTTCTCCTTCTGACTTACTACACTCTGCATGACAGTCTCTAGATCCGTCGACGTCTCCACAGATGACCCAGTTTCGTTCCTTTTTATGGCTGAGTAATATTCCGTTTTATATATGGACCACATCATTATCCGTTCGTCTGTCTGTGGGCATTTAGGTTGCTTCTATTACCTGGGTATGGTAAATAGTGCTGCAATGAACATTGTGGTGAATGTGTCTTTTTGATTTATGGTTTTCTCTGGCTATATGCCCAGAAGTGGGATTGCTGGATCCTATGGTAATTCTATTTTTAGTTTTTTAAGGAACCTCCATGCTGTTCTCCATAGTGACTGTATCAATTTACATTCCCACCAATAGTGGAAGAGGGTTCCTTTGGTCCACACCCTCCCCAGCATTTGTTGTTTGTACATTTTCTGATGATGCCCATTCTAACGGGTGTGAGGTGATACCTCACTGTAGTTTTGATGTGCATTTCTCTGATGATGAGTGATGTTGAGCAGCTTTTCATGTGCGTCTTGGCCATCTCTGTGTCTTCTTTGAAGAAACGTCTATTTAGATCTTCTGCCCATTTTTGTATTGGGTTGTTTGTTTTTTTTTAATATTAAGCTGCATGAGCTGTTATATATATTGGAGATTAAACCTTTGTCCGTGGATTCGTTTGCAAATATTTTCTCCCATTCTGAGGGTTGCCTTTTTCCATTCCCTTTTTCTTTAACAAAGAAAGAAAGAAAGCAAAAGAAGCAGAACCCTAATGTGCAGAACAAATATGCAGAACAAAATATGCCTCTTGAAAGTGTCGTTTTGAAATATGGACGTCTTTTGAATTTTTTGGTCGATATATGACCCCAGGATTTGTTTTCAGGGCAGGTGTCATTTACAGGCCTGCAATGATTTTGAATATCAACTGACCATTAGCGCTGGGATTAAAGGTGCTGTTGTGTGAAACGGCCACAAGGGGGCAGAAGTTCTCCCTTACCAAATCTGGTTACTAGGGCAGCAGAGCCTCAGTGGAAGTCGTGTTCTAGGTTGTAATTTAGAATGGAATGTGCCAGGAAAAGGCCCCTTAAGTTTGTCTCACTACTTCTTGTTCGTTTTTTTAATTTAATTTTTTTATTTTTTTTATCACAGCGTGTTTGATTACAATGTTTGGCTTGTTGCAGGTGTGCAAGATGTGGTTCTTTTACACATATACATATGTCTGTTCTTGCTGGGATCCTTTTCCCATATACGTTATGACAGAATGTTGAGTAGTCTTCTCTTGGTATTCTGTAGGTCTTTGGTGACTATATATTTCACCTGTGTTTGTATATGTCTGTTAACCCCAATCTCGTAATGTATCCAATCCTCACACCTTTCCGTTGGTGAACCATAAGATTCTTTAATGAATCTGGGATTGCCCTTCTCTGTGGAAATATCTTCACTGGTATCCATTTTTAGGTAACACCTATAAGTGATATCATACGATACGCGTCTTTCTCTTTCTGACTTACTACAAGTCACGTGATCACCTCTAGACTCATCTACGGTGCTGCAAATGGCATTGTGTCCTTTTCTTCCATGGCTAATATTCTGTCTGTACATGTACCAGTTCTTCTTTGTCCACTCATCTGTTGATGGACTTTTTGGTTGCTTCCACGTCATGGCTATTGTAATGCTGCGGCAATGCACGTTTGCCTGCCTGTGTCTTTCCAATTCTGTCTTCTTAGGTTATAGGCCCAGGAGTGGGCCTGCTGGATCATATGGTAGCGGAATGTTTACCTTGTAGAGGCACCTCCAGTCTGTTCTCATTAGTGGCTCTTACCAGGTTACGTCCCGCTTAAAGTTGAGGGTATGCACTTCTCCACAACACCTTCAGCATTTTTTGTTTGTAGTTTTTTTGCTGATGTGTGTTCTGACTAGTGTGAGCCGATACCACTTTGTGGCTGGATTTGCATGCGTCTCATAATCCCTTGAAATTGTGCTTTCTGGCATGTCCTTCTTTTCTTCAACTGTGAGTACAGCTTACCTTTTCAAATGGTCTTCGTGAAGTGTGTGTGACATTTAGAAATATTTTGGCCATTACCTCCCTCAAGACGTTTTGAGGGCAGGTTTCATTTACAGCCCACCAGTACTGCTGCCTATGAAGTGACCCTTAGCACAGGTCTTAAAGCTGCTGTTGCAGGTAACGGCCAGAGGGCGGCAGCATTTCTGCTTTTCCCCACCTGGGAACTAGGGAAACAGACCATCCGGGCAGTGGTGTTCCTCGGTTATATATTAGAGTGGAATGTGCCCCCAAAAGCTGATGTCTCCTTACTTATGTTTGTTTTATAAATTGTATTTATATATATTTTTTATTGGAGTCATATTCCATTGTGTACATGGACCACTTCTTCTTTGTGCATTCCTCTGATGATGGACATTTTCGTAGCTTCCAAGTGTTGGCTATGGTAAATATTGCTGGAGTGGAGGATTGCCAGCCTGTGTGTTTTTTTTTTTTTTTTTTTGCGGTACGTGGGCCTCTCACTGCGGTGGACCCTCCCATTGCAGAGCACAGGCTCCGGACGCGCAGGCCCAGCAGCCCTAGCTCACGGGACAAGCCGCTCCGCGGCACGTGGGTTCTTCCCGACCCGGAGCATGAACGCGTGTCCCCTGCATTGGCAGGCGGGCTCTCAACCACTGCGCCACCAGTGAAGCCCAGCCTGTGTTTTTTTGATTCTCATCCCCTCAGGCGATAGGCCCAGCAGTGGGTATGCTTGATTGAATGGTAGCTCAGTATTTACCTTTACAAGGCACCTCATTTTTGTTTTCATTACTGGCTCTTACCATGTCCCACTTTGGACCAAGGGTAGGCATTTCTCTAAAACCCCTTCAGCATTTACTTTTTGCAGAATTCTTGCTGATGGCCATTCGGACTGGTGTGAGCGGATAGGTTTTTGTAATTTGGATTTGCATATCTTTAATTATTCCTAATGTTCAGCATTTTTCCATGCCGTTTTAAATTTCTTTTTTTTTGCCATTACACTATGCTTTTATTAGAAAAAAAAATATATATATATATGTATTGGGGAACATTAAATATCTTGGATGTGCTAATGAGAAAATCATTTTCTCTACATGGACTGAATTTTTACTTGGAGACATGTTTTCCTACTAAAGGGAAGACTAAAGAAGGATTTTACTGTCGACCAGGCAAGACACCTCCCCAAAGATGACAATGCCTTGGACAGTGTTTATGGCGGGCTGGGGCACCTGGAATCCTTTGCCCATACTGGCAGGTACTAACTGGAAACACACTCTTCCTGGGGGACAAGGATGGGAGGCACCTTAGGCCCAGCTGCTCATCGTCGAACCTTACACTTTTCAAACTATGTTGGTGTCTGACTTCCCTTTCCCTGACAGAACAACTCTGGCCCTTGGAGGTGGCTTTATGACTGCAGGCTGTAGAACCCATCATTCTCCCTTGCTCTGGGTAGGAGGTAAGCCTATGGTAGCAGAAACCCCCACATACTGGGACTTGGAATTCCACTCTGTGCTCATTTAACTCTGTGGCATGAAGTCCATGGTGAATTGCTCTTTTGTCTTCTACGATCTGTCCAACAGCTGTCATGAGTGCCTGACCCTCAGCAGTCTCACTCTTCAAGATTGATCTGCTTTTGACTGATCCGTGACTCCGGGCAGTGGCTGATATGGGCTTTTTTTTTTCTTTGCAGAGCATCTCGACCATTGACTTTTTTATTGGGGAAAATCCACTTTAAAAATAGCCTCATCCTTTTTCTGAAGAGGCTTTCTGGAGGGCTATATTTCTTCTCTGGCATGAGCTGGAGACATCTGCTCCCAATAGAGTCTGTTATGCCCCTGACCTGGGCAGGGCGGCTCATACTTCCAGCTTGAGGGGTCCCTCATTCTTTAAACCTCTCTTCGTGCTCTCCTGGTTTATGCCTCCTACGCTCCTCTCTTTTGTAAGTAGGGGCAATCATCTTGCTCTGGCTCTTCCATGAGTCTTGGAGTTTTGAAGTTTGGGGCTCCTGCTGCCCTAGGTTGCTCCTTTGGCCTTCCATAAGGCCACTTGGCTCCTGGGAAGCTAACGTGTCTCTGGTGGGGACTCTCTGGGGATGGCACTGAGGCACCTGAGAAGCCAAGTTGTCTGCAGCAAGGAACCTGTGTTTGGGAAAGTCCTGAAGCTGGTTGTCTGACTGTACCTTTACTTTGGAGTTAAACTCACTAGCAACCTCCATGTTAAGGCATGGCTCACCTAGATGTTGGAAAACAGACATTCTAGGTAGTAGGAAACTTCTCCTGGCCCCCGGCACCTCTAAACTCCTCATAGGTACATCTGTGGTTTGGGATTTTGTCAACACTTTGGTTTCCAAGATAACACTAGACTGTGGTTGAAGAGCAGGAGACTCCTTGTCCTCCACAGCCTCCCTGGCCTCTTCACCTCTCAAAGATTGGGATCCTAAGTTCACCTCCATCACTGTTACCCTATGGCAGGGGCCTCCTGAGGCCTGACCACCACTCTCCTCTCTTGGCTCGTTCCTGACCATTGCTGAACTTGGACCTGGCTCTAGGCTGTCCCTCTTGACCCACTCCACAGTCTCACTCTTCCAGGTTCTGCCCACAAGGCTGAGTGTGAGGGACTGAGAAGGTGGCCTGCCCTGCTGTGCAGTCAGAGAAGCCTTTGAGGGCCCATGGTAGTCACCAGGTGGAATCGCTCCCAGGGCACTCTGGATTTCCTTACACACAGTGGAGGGGACAAGGAGAGGCCTCTTCAGGGCAGGAACGGACTCTTCTGTTCTCACCTTCTCTCCTGAATGAGCCTGAGGAGGTTTCTCCGGGAACTCAGCAAACGTGACTGTTGAGTGGGACCCAGATACACAGGTGGCTGAAGGGGACGAGGCTAACCGCAGGGTGGTGGAGGGTTGGAACTTTGTCGACTTCAAGAGATTGATGGGCTTGAGGACCTTGAGGGGTAGGGTCCACCCGTGCTTTACCCAAAACCTTGTAATATGTGCTTCCAGCACCTCTCGAGTGTCTTGAACCAGGAAGGAAACCCTACAGGAGGTGTTCCTGCAGGGTTCCCAACCCTTCAAGCAGTATCCTCCACAGGCTCCAGCAGGCACTGCTTTGCACATCTCACCAGGAGGGTCTTGACATGAGAGCTGATGAAAGTCGCCCTTGCCAGGAAGCCTCCCCAGGCAGCTCCGCAGAGGTGAAGCCAGGTTGTGAGTCCCCTCCAGTTCTTCCAGGCAATCTCTGCAAGCTTTCAAAGATCGACTTTTCTTCCTACTCCTGCTCCTCCCCTTCAGCTCTACTTGATGCTTCCTGATGTTTCTAGGTCTCCTAGGTGGTGCTAAGAATGGATTACTCTGGAAGCAGGGGAGTAACACGAGGAAGAGCCCCAGTCCACACAGGAAGCCAAGGATGATATCAATCACCCAGGAAGTTGGGCTGGATCTCAGCCAGATAGCAACAGTGTTTTTCAAAGAAAAGAGATTCTCCGTCTTCTGAACTGCATTGCCGCCCTCAGGCAACAGAGCCCTGGGAGTTCACTTGATGGCAGAACCCCAGGCCTGCATCACAGAGCTGTGGCCTTGTCACAAAGGGCTCCTGAGTGTGGGGGAGGGGCACTAAGAGCAATAGGCTGAATCACTGCCCCTCCTTCCCGTCCAGACCTTTATCCAGCTTTATCCCGAGAGAGCTGCAGAGAGCCACAGCGGCGGACAGGTGGCGGCGCCGGGGCTGGGCGCCGGTGGGGCCGCCCGGACGGCCCCCGGGCCCGCAGCGGAGTCTGGGTCCGGGCCAGCCACCCCCGGAGCGTCGGGTGTGCCGCTGCCTTCCAGGGCCGCCTTCGGGCCGCATGGAGCGGCCCCTCTGGCGCTCTGTGGTGGTGGTGGTGGAGGGGGGGCGGAGGAGGTGGGGCCTGCAGCGGTGGCCGGCGGGGGGCGGAGCTGGCGGCCACCGCCGCGGGCGACTAAAGGAGAAGGCGGAGCCGCAGCGGGAGGCCAAAAGCCTACAGCACCCGGTATTCCCAGGCGGTCTCCCATCCAAGTACTAACCAGGCCCGACCCTGCTTAGCTTCCGAGATCAGACGAGATCGGGCGCGTTCAGGGTGGTATGGCCGTAGACGGGGGCGGGGACCGCGGGCTGCCTCTTGAGGCCCAGCTTCGCTTGTCCTTGCGCCTTACCGCCGTCCCCGCGGCCAGCCCGCCCCGGCAGCGCCCCGCCGCCCGCCCAGGCAGGGCAACGGAGGCCTCGGGTACCGGGGCGTGGCGGAGGGGCCGTTTTAAACTTCTGGTACAGAAAAACAGAAAAAAACGGAGAGTACAATTAACCTCTTGAAATTGTCCTCTTGCGTGCTTGCCCTCTTTAGAAGTTTTGGGTCCATTTTCGACCCCAGGGTTGTTTTTCAGGGCAGGTGCCATTTACAGGCTGCAATGAGTGTGAATATTTAGCGACCATGAGCACTGGGTTTAAAGCTGCTGTTGTGGCAAACGGCCACAAGGCGGCAGCATTTCTCCATTCCCAAATCTGGTTACGAGGGCAGCAGAGCCTTTCGGGGACCAATGGAATACAGAAGAAGGCATCACTGAAGTCTAATACGGAATACCGTGTCCTGGTGGATGGTAGAATGACCAGCAGGGTGTAGGAATTAGGAACTACCGGATGTATATCCTCGGTGGCTTCACTGACTGTCCCGACATCGTTTACCAGGTCCCCAGCAGCCCACGGGGCTCTCGTGGTCAGGGCAATCCCAGGATATGGAGCTCACCTGGGCAGGCCCCCCCTCCCCAGCAGCCCATGGCGCTCTCGTGGTCAGGCCCCTCCCAGGATACGGAGCTGCCCTGGGCAGGTACCCCGGCAGGGCTGGGCACACAGGTACCGTGCACGTAGCCCTCATTGCAGAGCAGCCCAGATCACCTGTCACTCAGAGCTGACACAGAGCACCTCAGAGCAGGACTTGAGCTAACAAACAGCAGCTCCGACGGGTCTGTGACCCTGGGCATCACTCTGTGCGGCCTCCCTCTGCCTGGTCTTCCAGAGGCTTCCACCGCAGCCGGGGCACCAGGCCTCTGTCTCCACCCATCACCCCTGCTCTCCCTGACTCCTGGGTTCCTCTCATTAGGAGAGGGTCTTCTTGAAGTTGTCTCCCACTCATGGGCCAGATAAAAGGATTAGAAAACAAGCCGGAGCTGCAGCCCCTTGTCTATCCAGACTCTCAGGAGCCCACACCTGTTCCTTGGACCTGGCCGGTTCAGCGAGGTCCATTTTCTGCACTGTGAGTCCCTGAGGGGTGAGGATGGGCTGACCTGGGCAGCCTGACCCTGCCGGCCAGCCCTCCCCAGGTGTGCCTGGGTTGAGGTCCATATAAACACGGCTCCAGGCAGCAAGAGCCCCTGCAGCTGTGCCTGACGCCATATTCTCTGCCCCGTCAGCAGTCTCGGGGCTGTGCTGGTGGGAGGGAGTGAGGGGCCACGGCTCTATGGGTGGCCCGGTGTGAGTGGGGCTCTGCTGGACTTTCTGCAGGAGTTGCCGGGCTGCCACCTGCTAAAGAAGAGGATGTGTCACCCATACCTTCCGTTGGAATTTCTCCCCGGGCAGAGGTGAGGAAGGAAAAAAGCAGTGGGGGCCGGGACAGGAGGAGTATCTCAGGCAGGGAAATGGAAAGCTTCCAGAAGAGCGCCCGGGGCCAAGACCACCCTGGCTGGCCTGCAGGCACCAAGTCGGCCTGCGTGCTGTCGCTGGTGTGGCTCCACGGCCCTTCCTCTAGGCTTTCAAGTCCTTGGACATATTCAGGTGTTTTACCTGGGAAGGGTGGGAACAGTTCAGCAGCAGCTGGCCTGGGGCTCGGCTCACGTTTACTCACAGACGCCTCGGCACGGTCCCCCAGCTTTGCAATGAGGACGCTCCTTGCGGGGGTGGGGGGGCTGCTGGCTGCATGGGAGATGATTCCCCACCTCTGACCAACTTCAGAATTGTTTGCCGCTGGAGCCAGTGGCCTGATAGGGTTTTCCTGTGTATAACTGGTGGGTTCTGGTTTTTTTTTTTTTCTTTTTTGGTTCAAGTTAGATTTTATTCCTCTTCTATGTATTTATAGATATAAGCATGGAAATAATTCATTCCTATAAATACATCTGTGTGAAGGGAAGAAGTTTTTTTCCGTTTTATTTTAAAATTTTATTTATTTTTAAAAATTTTGAAATTTAAGTTTATTTTGTTATTCAGCAGGATTATTATTAGTTATCTATTTTATGCATATACATGTATACAGGACAATCCCAATCTCCCGACTCATCCCACCACCAACAACCCATGGCTTCCCCCCTCTTGGTGTCCATACGTTTGTTCTCTACCTCTGTGTCTCTATTTCTGCCCTGCAAGCCGGGTCATCTGTACCATTTTTCTAGGTTCCACATATATGCATTAATATACAATATTTGTTTTTCTCCTTCTGACTTACTACACTCTGCATGACAGTCTCTAGATCCGTCGACGTCTCCACAGATGACCCAGTTTCGTTCCTTTTTATGGCTGAGTAATATTCCGTTTTATATATGGACCACATCATTATCCGTTCGTCTGTCTGTGGGCATTTAGGTTGCTTCTATTACCTGGGTATGGTAAATAGTGCTGCAATGAACATTGTGGTGAATGTGTCTTTTTGATTTATGGTTTTCTCTGGCTATATGCCCAGAAGTGGGATTGCTGGATCCTATGGTAATTCTATTTTTAGTTTTTTAAGGAACCTCCATGCTGTTCTCCATAGTGACTGTATCAATTTACATTCCCACCAATAGTGGAAGAGGGTTCCTTTGGTCCACACCCTCCCCAGCATTTGTTGTTTGTACATTTTCTGATGATGCCCATTCTAACGGGTGTGAGGTGATACCTCACTGTAGTTTTGATGTGCATTTCTCTGATGATGAGTGATGTTGAGCAGCTTTTCATGTGCGTCTTGGCCATCTCTGTGTCTTCTTTGAAGAAACGTCTATTTAGATCTTCTGCCCATTTTTGTATTGGGTTGTTTGTTTTTTTTTAATATTAAGCTGCATGAGCTGTTATATATATTGGAGATTAAACCTTTGTCCGTGGATTCGTTTGCAAATATTTTCTCCCATTCTGAGGGTTGCCTTTTTCCATTCCCTTTTTCTTTAACAAAGAAAGAAAGAAAGCAAAAGAAGCAGAACCCTAATGTGCAGAACAAATATGCAGAACAAAATATGCCTCTTGAAAGTGTCGTTTTGAAATATGGACGTCTTTTGAATTTTTTGGTCGATATATGACCCCAGGATTTGTTTTCAGGGCAGGTGTCATTTACAGGCCTGCAATGATTTTGAATATCAACTGACCATTAGCGCTGGGATTAAAGGTGCTGTTGTGTGAAACGGCCACAAGGGGGCAGAAGTTCTCCCTTACCAAATCTGGTTACTAGGGCAGCAGAGCCTCAGTGGAAGTCGTGTTCTAGGTTGTAATTTAGAATGGAATGTGCCAGGAAAAGGCCCCTTAAGTTTGTCTCACTACTTCTTGTTCGTTTTTTTAATTTAATTTTTTTATTTTTTTTATCACAGCGTGTTTGATTACAATGTTTGGCTTGTTGCAGGTGTGCAAGATGTGGTTCTTTTACACATATACATATGTCTGTTCTTGCTGGGATCCTTTTCCCATATACGTTATGACAGAATGTTGAGTAGTCTTCTCTTGGTATTCTGTAGGTCTTTGGTGACTATATATTTCACCTGTGTTTGTATATGTCTGTTAACCCCAATCTCGTAATGTATCCAATCCTCACACCTTTCCGTTGGTGAACCATAAGATTCTTTAATGAATCTGGGATTGCCCTTCTCTGTGGAAATATCTTCACTGGTATCAATTTTTAGGTAACACCTATAAGTGATATCATACGATACGCGTCTTTCTCTTTCTGACTTACTACAAGTCACGTGATCACCTCTAGACTCATCTACGGTGCTGCAAATGGCATTGTGTCCTTTTCTTCCATGGCTAATATTCTGTCTGTACATGTACCAGTTCTTCTTTGTCCACTCATCTGTTGATGGACTTTTTGGTTGCTTCCACGTCATGGCTATTGTAATGCTGCGGCAATGCACGTTTGCCTGCCTGTGTCTTTCCAATTCTGTCTTCTTAGGTTATAGGCCCAGGAGTGGGCCTGCTGGATCATATGGTAGCGGAATGTTTACCTTGTAGAGGCACCTCCAGTCTGTTCTCATTAGTGGCTCTTACCAGGTTACGTCCCGCTTAAAGTTGAGGGTATGCACTTCTCCACAACACCTTCAGCATTTTTTGTTTGTAGTTTTTTTGCTGATGTGTGTTCTGACTAGTGTGAGCCGATACCACTTTGTGGCTGGATTTGCATGCGTCTCATAATCCCTTGAAATTGTGCTTTCTGGCATGTCCTTCTTTTCTTCAACTGTGAGTACAGCTTACCTTTTCAAATGGTCTTCGTGAAGTGTGTGTGACATTTAGAAATATTTTGGCCATTACCTCCCTCAAGACGTTTTGAGGGCAGGTTTCATTTACAGCCCACCAGTACTGCTGCCTATGAAGTGACCCTTAGCACAGGTCTTAAAGCTGCTGTTGCAGGTAACGGCCAGAGGGCGGCAGCATTTCTGCTTTTCCCCACCTGGGAACTAGGGAAACAGACCATCCGGGCAGTGGTGTTCCTCGGTTATATATTAGAGTGGAATGTGCCCCCAAAAGCTGATGTCTCCTTACTTATGTTTGTTTTATAAATTGTATTTATATATATTTTTTATTGGAGTCATATTCCATTGTGTACATGGACCACTTCTTCTTTGTGCATTCCTCTGATGATGGACATTTTCGTAGCTTCCAAGTGTTGGCTATGGTAAATATTGCTGGAGTGGAGGATTGCCAGCCTGTGTGTTTTTTTTTTTTTTTTTTTGCGGTACGTGGGCCTCTCACTGCGGTGGACCCTCCCATTGCAGAGCACAGGCTCCGGACGCGCAGGCCCAGCAGCCCTAGCTCACGGGACAAGCCGCTCCGCGGCACGTGGGTTCTTCCCGACCCGGAGCATGAATGCGTGTCCCCTGCATTGGCAGGCGGGCTCTCAACCACTGCGCCACCAGTGAAGCCCAGCCTGTGTTTTTTTGATTCTCATCCCCTCAGGCGATAGGCCCAGCAGTGGGTATGCTTGATTGAATGGTAGCTCAGTATTTACCTTTACAAGGCACCTCATTTTTGTTTTCATTACTGGCTCTTACCATGTCCCACTTTGGACCAAGGGTAGGCATTTCTCTAAAACCCCTTCAGCATTTACTTTTTGCAGAATTCTTGCTGATGGCCATTCGGACTGGTGTGAGCGGATAGGTTTTTGTAATTTGGATTTGCATATCTTTAATTATTCCTAATGTTCAGCATTTTTCCATGCCGTTTTAAATTTCTTTTTTTTTGCCATTACACTATGCTTTTATTAGAAAAAAAAATATATATATATATATATGTATTGGGGAACATTAAATATCTTGGATGTGCTAATGAGAAAATCATTTTCTCTACATGGACTGAATTTTTACTTGGAGACATGTTTTCCTACTAAAGGGAAGACTAAAGAAGGATTTTACTGTCGACCAGGCAAGACACCTCCCCAAAGATGACAATGCCTTGGACAGTGTTTATGGCGGGCTGGGGCACCTGGAATCCTTTGCCCATACTGGCAGGTACTAACTGGAAACACACTCTTCCTGGGGGACAAGGATGGGAGGCACCTTAGGCCCAGCTGCTCATCGTCGAACCTTACACTTTTCAAACTATGTTGGTGTCTGACTTCCCTTTCCCTGACAGAACAACTCTGGCCCTTGGAGGTGGCTTTATGACTGCAGGCTGTAGAACCCATCATTCTCCCTTGCTCTGGGTAGGAGGTAAGCCTATGGTAGCAGAAACCCCCACATACTGGGACTTGGAATTCCACTCTGTGCTCATTTAACTCTGTGGCATGAAGTCCATGGTGAATTGCTCTTTTGTCTTCTACGATCTGTCCAACAGCTGTCATGAGTGCCTGACCCTCAGCAGTCTCACTCTTCAAGATTGATCTGCTTTTGACTGATCCGTGACTCCGGGCAGTGGCTGATATGGGCTTTTTTTTTTCTTTGCAGAGCATCTCGACCATTGACTTTTTTATTGGGGAAAATCCACTTTAAAAATAGCCTCATCCTTTTTCTGAAGAGGCTTTCTGGAGGGCTATATTTCTTCTCTGGCATGAGCTGGAGACATCTGCTCCCAATAGAGTCTGTTATGCCCCTGACCTGGGCAGGGCGGCTCATACTTCCAGCTTGAGGGGTCCCTCATTCTTTAAACCTCTCTTCGTGCTCTCCTGGTTTATGCCTCCTACGCTCCTCTCTTTTGTAAGTAGGGGCAATCATCTTGCTCTGGCTCTTCCATGAGTCTTGGAGTTTTGAAGTTTGGGGCTCCTGCTGCCCTAGGTTGCTCCTTTGGCCTTCCATAAGGCCACTTGGCTCCTGGGAAGCTAACGTGTCTCTGGTGGGGACTCTCTGGGGATGGCACTGAGGCACCTGAGAAGCCAAGTTGTCTGCAGCAAGGAACCTGTGTTTGGGAAAGTCCTGAAGCTGGTTGTCTGACTGTACCTTTACTTTGGAGTTAAACTCACTAGCAACCTCCATGTTAAGGCATGGCTCACCTAGATGTTGGAAAACAGACATTCTAGGTAGTAGGAAACTTCTCCTGGCCCCCGGCACCTCTAAACTCCTCATAGGTACATCTGTGGTTTGGGATTTTGTCAACACTTTGGTTTCCAAGATAACACTAGACTGTGGTTGAAGAGCAGGAGACTCCTTGTCCTCCACAGCCTCCCTGGCCTCTTCACCTCTCAAAGATTGGGATCCTAAGTTCACCTCCATCACTGTTACCCTATGGCAGGGGCCTCCTGAGGCCTGACCACCACTCTCCTCTCTTGGCTCGTTCCTGACCATTGCTGAACTTGGACCTGGCTCTAGGCTGTCCCTCTTGACCCACTCCACAGTCTCACTCTTCCAGGTTCTGCCCACAAGGCTGAGTGTGAGGGACTGAGAAGGTGGCCTGCCCTGCTGTGCAGTCAGAGAAGCCTTTGAGGGCCCATGGTAGTCACCAGGTGGAATCGCTCCCAGGGCACTCTGGATTTCCTTACACACAGTGGAGGGGACAAGGAGAGGCCTCTTCAGGGCAGGAACGGACTCTTCTGTTCTCACCTTCTCTCCTGAATGAGCCTGAGGAGGTTTCTCCGGGAACTCAGCAAACGTGACTGTTGAGTGGGACCCAGATACACAGGTGGCTGAAGGGGACGAGGCTAACCGCAGGGTGGTGGAGGGTTGGAACTTTGTCGACTTCAAGAGATTGATGGGCTTGAGGACCTTGAGGGGTAGGGTCCACCCGTGCTTTACCCAAAACCTTGTAATATGTGCTTCCAGCACCTCTCGAGTGTCTTGAACCAGGAAGGAAACCCTACAGGAGGTGTTCCTGCAGGGTTCCCAACCCTTCAAGCAGTATCCTCCACAGGCTCCAGCAGGCACTGCTTTGCACATCTCACCAGGAGGGTCTTGACATGAGAGCTGATGAAAGTCGCCCTTGCCAGGAAGCCTCCCCAGGCAGCTCCGCAGAGGTGAAGCCAGGTTGTGAGTCCCCTCCAGTTCTTCCAGGCAATCTCTGCAAGCTTTCAAAGATCGACTTTTCTTCCTACTCCTGCTCCTCCCCTTCAGCTCTACTTGATGCTTCCTGATGTTTCTAGGTCTCCTAGGTGGTGCTAAGAATGGATTACTCTGGAAGCAGGGGAGTAACACGAGGAAGAGCCCCAGTCCACACAGGAAGCCAAGGATGATATCAATCACCCAGGAAGTTGGGCTGGATCTCAGCCAGATAGCAACAGTGTTTTTCAAAGAAAAGAGATTCTCCGTCTTCTGAACTGCATTGCCGCCCTCAGGCAACAGAGCCCTGGGAGTTCACTTGATGGCAGAACCCCAGGCCTGCATCACAGAGCTGTGGCCTTGTCACAAAGGGCTCCTGAGTGTGGGGGAGGGGCACTAAGAGCAATAGGCTGAATCACTGCCCCTCCTTCCCGTCCAGACCTTTATCCAGCTTTATCCCGAGAGAGCTGCGGAGAGCCACAGCGGCGGACAGGTGGCGGCGCCGGGGCTGGGCGCCGGTGGGGCCGCCCGGACGGCCCCCGGGCCCGCAGCGGAGTCTGGGTCCGGGCCAGCCACCCCCGGAGCGTCGGGTGTGCCGCTGCCTTCCAGGGCCGCCTTCGGGCCGCATGGAGCGGCCCCTCTGGCGCTCTGTGGTGGTGGTGGTGGAGGGGGGGCGGAGGAGGTGGGGCCTGCAGCGGTGGCCGGCGGGGGGCGGAGCTGGCGGCCACCGCCGCGGGCGACTAAAGGAGAAGGCGGAGCCGCAGCGGGAGGCCAAAAGCCTACAGCACCCGGTATTCCCAGGCGGTCTCCCATCCAAGTACTAACCAGGCCCGACCCTGCTTAGCTTCCGAGATCAGACGAGATCGGGCGCGTTCAGGGTGGTATGGCCGTAGACAGGGGCGGGGACCGCGGGCTGCCTCTTGAGGCCCAGCTTCGCTTGTCCTTGCGCCTTACCGCCGTCCCCGCGGCCAGCCCGCCCCGGCAGCGCCCCGCCGCCCGCCCAGGCAGGGCAACGGAGTCCTCGGGTACCGGGGCGTGGCGGAGGGGCCGTTTTAAACTTCTGGTACAGAAAAAAACGGAGAGTACAATTAACCTCTTGAAATTGTCCTCTTGCGTGCTTGCCCTCTTTAGAAGTTTTGGGTCCATTTTCGACCCCAGGGTTGTTTTTCAGGGCAGGTGCCATTTACAGGCTGCAATGAGTGTGAATATTTAGCGACCATGAGCACTGGGTTTAAAGCTGCTGTTGTGGCAAACGGCCACAAGGCGGCAGCATTTCTCCATTCCCAAATCTGGTTACGAGGGCAGCAGAGCCTTTCGGGGACCAATGGAATACAGAAGAAGGCATCACTGAAGTCTAATACGGAATACCGTGTCCTGGTGGATGGTAGAATGACCAGCAGGGTGTAGGAATTAGGAACTACCGGATGTATATCCTCGGTGGCTTCACTGACTGTCCCGACATCGTTTACCAGGTCCCCAGCAGCCCACGGGGCTCTCGTGGTCAGGGCAATCCCAGGATATGGAGCTCACCTGGGCAGGCCCCCCCTCCCCAGCAGCCCATGGCGCTCTCGTGGTCAGGCCCCTCCCAGGATACGGAGCTGCCCTGGGCAGGTACCCCGGCAGGGCTGGGCACACAGGTACCGTGCACGTAGCCCTCATTGCAGAGCAGCCCAGATCACCTGTCACTCAGAGCTGACACAGAGCACCTCAGAGCAGGACTTGAGCTAACAAACAGCAGCTCCGACGGGTCTGTGACCCTGGGCATCACTCTGTGCGGCCTCCCTCTGCCTGGTCTTCCAGAGGCTTCCACCGCAGCCGGGGCACCAGGCCTCTGTCTCCACCCATCACCCCTGCTCTCCCTGACTCCTGGGTTCCTCTCATTAGGAGAGGGTCTTCTTGAAGTTGTCTCCCACTCATGGGCCAGATAAAAGGATTAGAAAACAAGCCGGAGCTGCAGCCCCTTGTCTATCCAGACTCTCAGGAGCCCACACCTGTTCCTTGGACCTGGCCGGTTCAGCGAGGTCCATTTTCTGCACTGTGAGTCCCTGAGGGGTGAGGATGGGCTGACCTGGGCAGCCTGACCCTGCCGGCCAGCCCTCCCCAGGTGTGCCTGGGTTGAGGTCCATATAAACACGGCTCCAGGCAGCAAGAGCCCCTGCAGCTGTGCCTGACGCCATATTCTCTGCCCCGTCAGCAGTCTCGGGGCTGTGCTGGTGGGAGGGAGTGAGGGGCCACGGCTCTGTGGGTGGCCCGGTGTGAGTGGGGCTCTGCTGGACTTTCTGCAGGAGTTGCCGGGCTGCCACCTGCTAAAGAAGAGGATGTGTCACCCATACCTTCCGTTGGAATTTCTCCCCGGGCAGAGGTGAGGAAGGAAAAAAGCAGTGGGGGCCGGGACAGGAGGAGTATCTCAGGCAGGGAAATGGAAAGCTTCCAGAAGAGCGCCCGGGGCCAAGACCACCCTGGCTGGCCTGCAGGCACCAAGTCGGCCTGCGTGCTGTCGCTGGTGTGGCTCCACGGCCCTTCCTCTAGGCTTTCAAGTCCTTGGACATATTCAGGTGTTTTACCTGGGAAGGGTGGGAACAGTTCAGCAGCAGCTGGCCTGGGGCTCGGCTCACGTTTACTCACAGACGCCTCGGCACGGTCCCCCAGCTTTGCAATGAGGACGCTCCTTGCGGGGGTGGGGGGGCTGCTGGCTGCATGGGAGATGATTCCCCACCTCTGACCAACTTCAGAATTGTTTGCCGCTGGAGCCAGTGGCCTGATAGGGTTTTCCTGTGTATAACTGGTGGGTTCTGTTTTTTTTTTTTTTCTTTTTTGGTTCAAGTTAGATTTTATTCCTCTTCTATGTATTTATAGATATAAGCATGGAAATAATTCATTCCTATAAATACATCTGTGTGAAGGGAAGAAGTTTTTTTCCGTTTTATTTTAAAATTTTATTTATTTTTAAAAATTTTGAAATTTAAGTTTATTTTGTTATTCAGCAGGATTATTATTAGTTATCTATTTTATGCATATACATGTATACAGGACAATCCCAATCTCCCGACTCATCCCACCACCAACAACCCATGGCTTCCCCCCTCTTGGTGTCCATACGTTTGTTCTCTACCTCTGTGTCTCTATTTCTGCCCTGCAAGCCGGGTCATCTGTACCATTTTTCTAGGTTCCACATATATGCATTAATATACAATATTTGTTTTTCTCCTTCTGACTTACTACACTCTGCATGACAGTCTCTAGATCCGTCGACGTCTCCACAGATGACCCAGTTTCGTTCCTTTTTATGGCTGAGTAATATTCCGTTTTATATATGGACCACATCATTATCCGTTCGTCTGTCTGTGGGCATTTAGGTTGCTTCCATTACCTGGGTATGGTAAATAGTGCTGCAATGAACATTGTGGTGAATGTGTCTTTTTGATTTATGGTTTTCTCTGGCTATATGCCCAGAAGTGGGATTGCTGGATCCTATGGTAATTCTATTTTTAGTTTTTTAAGGAACCTCCATGCTGTTCTCCATAGTGACTGTATCAATTTACATTCCCACCAATAGTGGAAGAGGGTTCCTTTGGTCCACACCCTCCCCAGCATTTGTTGTTTGTACATTTTCTGATGATGCCCATTCTAACGGGTGTGAGGTGATACCTCACTGTAGTTTTGATGTGCATTTCTCTGATGATGAGTGATGTTGAGCAGCTTTTCATGTGCGTCTTGGCCATCTCTGTGTCTTCTTTGAAGAAACGTCTATTTAGATCTTCTGCCCATTTTTGTATTGGGTTGTTTGTTTTTTTTAATATTAAGCTGCATGAGCTGTTATATATATTGGAGATTAAACCTTTGTCCGTGGATTCGTTTGCAAATATTTTCTCCCATTCTGAGGGTTGCCTTTTTCCATTCCCGTTTTTGTTTTCTTTTTAACAAAGAAAGAAAGAAAGCAAAAGAAGCAGAACCCTAATGTGCAGAACAAATATGCAGAACAAAATATGCCTCTTGAAAGTGTCGTTTTGAAATATGGACGTCTTTTGAATTTTTTGGTCGATATATGACCCCAGGATTTGTTTTCAGGGCAGGTGTCATTTACAGGCCTGCAATGATTTTGAATATCAACTGACCATTAGCGCTGGGATTAAAGGTGCTGTTGTGTGAAACGGCCACAAGGGGGCAGCAGTTCGCCCTTACCAAATCTGGTTACTAGGGCAGCAGAGCCTCAATGGAAGTCTTGTTCTAGGTTGTAATTTAGAATGGAATGTGCCAGGAGAAGGCCCCTTAAGTTTGTCTCACTACTTCTTGTTCGTTTTTTTAATTTAATTTTTTTATTTTTTTTTTTATCACAGCGTGTTTGATTACAATGTTTGGCTTGTTGCAGGTGTGCAAGATGTGGTTCTTTTACACATATACATATGTCTGTTCTTGCTGGGATCCTTTTCCCATGTACGTTATGACAGAATGTTGAGTAGTCTTCTCTTGGTATTCTGTAGGTCTTTGGTGATTATATATTTCACCTGTGTTTGTATATGTCTGTTAACCCCAATCTCGTAATGTATCCAATCCTCACACCTTTCCGTTGGTGAACCATAAGTTTGTTTAATGAATCTGGGATTGCCCTTCTCTGTGGAAATATCTTCACTGGTATCCATTTTTAGGTAACACCTATAAGTGATATCATACGATACGTGTCTTTCTCTTTCTGACTTACTACAAGTCACGTGATCACCTCTAGACTCATCTACGGTGCTGCAAATGGCATTGTGTCCTTTTCTTCCTTGGCTCATATTCTGTCTGTACATGTACCAGTTCTTCTTTGTCCACTCATCTGTTGATGGACTTTTTGGTTGCTTCCACGTCATGGCTATTGTAATGCTGCGGCAATGCACGTTTGCCTGCCTGTGTCTTTCCAATTCTGTCTTCTTAGGTTATAGGCCCAGGAGTGGGCCTGCTGGATCATATGGTAGCGGAATGTTTACCTTGTAGAGGCACCTCCAGTCTGTTCTCATTAGTGGCTCTTACCAGGTTACGTCCCGCTTAAAGTTGAGGGTATGCACTTCTCCACAACACCTTCAGCATTTTTTGTTTGTAGTTTTTTTGCTGATGTGTGTTCTGACTAGTGTGAGCCGATACCACTTTGTGGCTGGATTTGCATGCGTCTCATAATCCCTTGAAATTGAGCTTTCTGGCATGTCCTTCTTTTCTTCAACTGTGAGTACAGCTTACCTTTTCAAATGGTCTTCGTGAAGTGTGTGTGACATTTAGAAATATTTTGGCCATTACCTCCCTCAAGACGTTTTGAGGGCAGGTTTCATTTACAGCCCACCAGTACTGCTGCATATGAAGTGACCCTTAGCACAGGTCTTAAAGCTGCTGTTGCAGGTAACGGCCAGAGGGCGGCAGCATTTCTGCTTTTCCCCACCTGGGAACTAGGGAAACAGACCATCCGGGCAGTGGTGTTCCTCGGTTATATATTAGAGTGGAATGTGCCCCCAAAAGCTGATGTCTCCTTACTTATGTTTGTTTTATAAATTGTATTTATATATATTTTTTATTGGAGTCATATTCCATTGTGTACATGGACCACTTCTTTGTGCATTCCTCTGATGATGGACATTTTCGTAGCTTCCAAGTGTTGGCTATGGTAAATATTGCTGGAGTGGAGGATTGCCAGCCTGTGTTTTTTTTTTTTTTTTTTTTTTTTTTTGCGGTACGTGGGCCTCTCACTGCGGTGGACCCCCCCATTGCAGAGCACAGGCTCCGGACGCGCAGGCCCAGCAGCCCTAGCTCACGGGACAAGCCGCTCCGCGGCACGTGGGATCTTCCCGACCCGGAGCATGAACGCGTGTCCCCTGCATTGGCAGGCGGGCTCTCAACCACTGCGCCACCGGTGAAGCCCAGCCTGTGTTTCTTTGATTCTCATCCCCTCAGGCGATAGGCCCAGCAGTGGGTATGCTTGATTGAATGGTAGCTCAGTATTTACCTTTACAAGGCACCTCATTTTTGTTTTCATTACTGGCTCTTACCATGTCCCACTTTGGACCAAGGGTAGGCATTTCTCTAAAACCCCTTCAGCATTTACTTTTTGCAGAATTCTTGCTGATGGCCATTCTGACTGGTGTGAGCGGATAGGTTTTTGTAATTTGGATTTGCATATCTTTAATTATTCCTAATGTTCAGCATTTTTCCATGCCGTTTTAAATTTCTTTTTTTGGCCATTACACTATGCTTTTATTAGAAAAAAAATATATATATATGTATTGGGGAACATTAAATATCTTGGATGTGCTAATGAGAAAATCATTTTCTCTACATGGACTGAATTTTTACTTGGAGACATGTTTTCCTACTAAAGGGAAGACTAAAGAAGGATTTTACTGTCGACCAGGCAAGACACCTCCCCAAAGATGACAATGCCTTGGACAGTGTTTATGGCAGGCTGGGGCACCTGGAATCCTTGGCCCATACTGGCAGGTACTAACTGGAAACACACTCTTCCTGGGGGACAAGGATGGGAGGCACCTTAGGCCCAGCTGCTCATCGTCGAACCTTACACTTTTCAAACTATGTTGGTGTCTGACTTCCCTTTCCCTGACAGAACAACTCTGGCCCTTGGAGGTGGCTTTATGACTGCAGGCTGTAGAACCCATCATTCTCCCTTGCTCTGGGTAGGAGGTAAGCCTATGGTAGCAGAAACCCCCACATACTGGGACTTGGAATTCCACTCTGTGCTCATTTAACTCTGTGGCATGAAGTCCATGGTGAATTGCTCTTTTGTCTTCTACGATCTGTCCAACAGCTGTCATGAGTGCCTGACCCTCAGCAGTCTCACTCTTCAAGATTGATCTGCTTTTGACTGATCCGTGACTCCGGGCAGTGGCTGATATGGGCTTTTTTTTTTCTTTGCAGAGCATCTCGACCATTGACTTTTTTATTGGGGAAAATCCACTTTAAAAATAGCCTCATCCTTTTTCTGAAGAGGCTTTCTGGAGGGCTATATTTCTTCTCTGGCATGAGCTGGAGACATCTGCTCCCAATAGAGTCTGTTATGCCCCTGACCTGGGCAGGGCGGCTCATACTTCCAGCTTGAGGGGTCCCTCATTCTTTAAACCTCTCTTCGTGCTCTCCTGGCTTATGCCTCCTACGGTCCTCTCTTTTGTAAGTAGGGGCAATCATCTTGCTCTGGCTCTTCCATGAGTCTTGGAGTTTTGAAGTTTGGGGCTCCTGCTGCCCTAGGTTGCTCCTTTGGCCTTCCATAAGGCCACTTGGCTCCTGGGAAGCTAACGTGTCTCTGGTGGGGACTCTCTGGGGATGGCACTGAGGCACCTGAGAAGCCAAGTTGTCTGCAGCAAGGAACCTGTGTTTGGGAAAGTCCTGAAGCTGGTTGTCTGACTGTACCTTTACTTTGGAGTTAAACTCACTAGCAACCTCCATGTTAAGGCATGGCTCACCTAGATGTTGGAAAACAGACATTCTAGGTAGTAGGAAACTTTTACTGGCCCCTGGCACCTCTAAACTCCTCATAGGTACATCTGTGGTTTGGGATTTTGTCAACACTTTGGTTTCCAAGATAACACTAGACTGTGGTTGAAGAGCAGGAGACTCCTTGTCCTCCACAGCCTCCCTGGCCTCTTCACCTCTCAAAGATTGGGATCCTAAGTTCACCTCCATCACTGTTACCCTATGGCAGGGGCCTCCTGAGGCCTGACCACCACTCTCCTCTCTTGGCTCGTTCCTGACCATTGCTGAACTTGGACCTGGCTCTAGGCTGTCCCTCTTGACCCACTCCACAGTCTCACTCTTCCAGGTTCTGCCCACAAGGCTGAGTGTGAGGGACTGAGAAGGTGGCCTGCCCTGCTGTGCAGTCAGAGAAGCCTTTGAGGGCCCATGGTAGTCACCAGGTGGAATCGCTCCCAGGGCACTCTGGATTTCCTTACACACAGTGGAGGGGACAAGGAGAGGCCTCTTCAGGGCAGGAACGGACTCTTCTGTTCTCACCTTCTCTCCTGAATGAGCCTGAGGAGGTTTCTCCGGGAACTCAGCAAATGTGACTGTTGAGTGGGACCCAGATACACAGGTGGCTGAAGGGGACGAGGCTAACCGCAGGGTGGTGGAGGGTTGGAACTTTGTCGACTTCAAGAGATTGATGGGCTTGAGGACCTTGAGGGGTAGGGTCCACCCGTGCTTTACCCAAAACCTTGTAATATGTGCTTCCAGCACCTCTCGAGTGTCTTGAACCAGGAAGGAAACCCTACAGGAGGTGTTCCTGCAGGGTTCCCAACCCTTCAAGCAGTATCCTCCACAGGCTCCAGCAGGCACTGCTTTGCACATCTCACCAGGAGGGTCTTGACATGAGAGCTGATGAAAGTCGCCCTTGCCAGGAAGCCTCCCCAGGCAGCTCCGCAGAGGTGAAGCCAGGTTGTGAGTCCCCTCCAGTTCTTCCAGGCAATCTCTGCAAGCTTTCAAAGATCGACTTTTCTTCCTACTCCTGCTCCTCCCCTTCAGCTCTACTTGATGCTTCCTGATGTTTCTAGGTCTCCTAGGTGGTGCTAAGAATGGATTACTCTGGAAGCAGGGGAGTAACACGAGGAAGAGCCCCAGTCCACACAGGAAGCCAAGGATGATATCAATCACCCAGGAAGTTGGGCTGGATCTCAGCCAGATAGCAACAGTGTTTTTCAAAGAAAAGAGATTCTCCGTCTTCTGAACTGCATTGCCGCCCTCAGGCAACAGAGCCCTGGGAGTTCACTTGATGGCAGAACCCCAGGCCTGCATCACAGAGCTGTGGCCTTGTCACAAAGGGCTCCTGAGTGTGGGGGAGGGGCACTAAGAGCAATAGGCTGAATCACTGCCCCTCCTTCCCGTCCAGACCTTTATCCAGCTTTATCCCGAGAGAGCTGCGGAGAGCCACACCGGCGGACAGGTGGCGGCGCCGGGGCTGGGCGCCGGTGGGGCCGCCCGGACGGCCCCCGGGCCCGCAGCGGAGTCTGGGTCCGGGCCAGCCACCCCCGGAGCGTCGGGTGTGCCGCTGCCTTCCAGGGCCGCCTTCGGGCCGCATGGAGCGGCCCCTCTGGCGCTCTGTGGTGGTGGTGGTGGAGGGGGGGCGGAGGAGGTGGGGCCTGCAGCGGTGGCCGGCGGGGGGCGGAGCTGGCGGCCACCGCCGCGGGCGACTAAAGGAGAAGGCGGAGCCGCAGCGGGAGGCCAAAAGCCTACAGCACCCGGTATTCCCAGGCGGTCTCCCATCCAAGTACTAACCAGGCCCGACCCTGCTTAGCTTCCGAGATCAGACGAGATCGGGCGCGTTCAGGGTGGTATGGCCGTAGACGGGGGCGGGGACCGCGGGCTGCCTCTTGAGGCCCAGCTTCGCTTGTCCTTGCGCCTTACCGCCGTCCCCGCGGCCAGCCCGCCCCGGCAGCGCCCCGCCGCCCGCCCAGGCAGGGCAACGGAGGCCTCGGGTACCGGGGCGTGGCGGAGGGGCCGTTTTAAACTTCTGGTACAGAAAAACAGAAAAAAAACGGAGAGTACAATTAACCTCTTGAAATTGTCCTCTTGCGTGCTTGCCCTCTTTAGAAGTTTTGGGTCCATTTTCGACCCCAGGGTTGTTTTTCAGGGCAGGTGCCATTTACAGGCTGCAATGAGTGTGAATATTTAGCGACCATGAGCACTGGGTTTAAAGCTGCTGTTGTGGCAAACGGCCACAAGGCGGCAGCATTTCTCCATTCCCAAATCTGGTTACGAGGGCAGCAGAGCCTTTCGGGGACCAATGGAATACAGAAGAAGGCATCACTGAAGTCTAATACGGAATACCGTGTCCTGGTGGATGGTAGAATGACCAGCAGGGTGTAGGAATTAGGAACTACCGGATGTATATCCTCGGTGGCTTCACTGACTGTCCCGACATCGTTTACCAGGTCCCCAGCAGCCCACGGGGCTCTCGTGGTCAGGGCAATCCCAGGATATGGAGCTCACCTGGGCAGGCCCCCCCTCCCCAGCAGCCCATGGCGCTCTCGTGGTCAGGCCCCTCCCAGGATACGGAGCTGCCCTGGGCAGGTACCCCGGCAGGGCTGGGCACACAGGTACCGTGCACGTAGCCCTCATTGCAGAGCAGCCCAGATCACCTGTCACTCAGAGCTGACACAGAGCACCTCAGAGCAGGACTTGAGCTAACAAACAGCAGCTCCGACGGGTCTGTGACCCTGGGCATCACTCTGTGCGGCCTCCCTCTGCCTGGTCTTCCAGAGGCTTCCACCGCAGCCGGGGCACCAGGCCTCTGTCTCCACCCATCACCCCTGCTCTCCCTGACTCCTGGGTTCCTCTCATTAGGAGAGGGTCTTCTTGAAGTTGTCTCCCACTCATGGGCCAGATAAAAGGATTAGAAAACAAGCCGGAGCTGCAGCCCCTTGTCTATCCAGACTCTCAGGAGCCCACACCTGTTCCTTGGACCTGGCCGGTTCAGCGAGGTCCATTTTCTGCACTGTGAGTCCCTGAGGGGTGAGGATGGGCTGACCTGGGCAGCCTGACCCTGCCGGCCAGCCCTCCCCAGGTGTGCCTGGGTTGAGGTCCATATAAACACGGCTCCAGGCAGCAAGAGCCCCTGCAGCTGTGCCTGACGCCATATTCTCTGCCCCGTCAGCAGTCTCGGGGCTGTGCTGGTGGGAGGGAGTGAGGGGCCACGGCTCTGTGGGTGGCCCGGTGTGAGTGGGGCTCTGCTGGACTTTCTGCAGGAGTTGCCGGGCTGCCACCTGCTAAAGAAGAGGATGTGTCACCCATACCTTCCGTTGGAATTTCTCCCCGGGCAGAGGTGAGGAAGGAAAAAAGCAGTGGGGGCCGGGACAGGAGGAGTATCTCAGGCAGGGAAATGGAAAGCTTCCAGAAGAGCGCCCGGGGCCAGGACCATCCTGGCTGGCCTGCAGGCACCAAGTCGGCCTGCGTGCTGTCGCTGGTGTGGCTCCACGGCCCTTCCTCTAGGCTTTCAAGTCCTTGGACATATTCAGGTGTTTTACCTGGGAAGGGTGGGAACAGTTCAGCAGCAGCTGGCCTGGGGCTCGGCTCACGTTTACTCACAGACGCCTCGGCACGGTCCCCCAGCTTTGCAATGAGGACGCTCCTTGCGGGGGTGGGGGGGCTGCTGGCTGCATGGGAGATGATTCCCCACCTCTGACCAACTTCAGAATTGTTTGCCGCTGGAGCCAGTGGCCTGATAGGGTTTTCCTGTGTATAACTGGTGGGTTCTGGTTTTTTTTTTTTTTCTTTTTTGGTTCAAGTTAGATTTTATTCCTCTTCTATGTATTTATAGATATAAGCATGGAAATAATTCATTCCTATAAATACATCTGTGTGAAGGGAAGAAGTTTTTTTCCGTTTTATTTTAAAATTTTATTTATTTTTAAAAATTTTGAAATTTAAGTTTATTTTGTTATTCAGCAGGATTATTATTAGTTATCTATTTTATGCATATACATGTATACAGGACAATCCCAATCTCCCGACTCATCCCACCACCACCAACCCATGGCTTCCCCCCTCTTGGTGTCCATACGTTTGTTCTCTACCTCTGTGTCTCTATTTCTGCCCTGCAAGCCGGGTCATCTGTACCATTTTTCTAGGTTCCACATATATGCATTAATATACAATATTTGTTTTTCTCCTTCTGACTTACTACACTCTGCATGACAGTCTCTAGATCCGTCGACGTCTCCACAGATGACCCAGTTTCGTTCCTTTTTATGGCTGAGTAATATTCCGTTTTATATATGGACCACATCATTATCCGTTCGTCTGTCTGTGGGCATTTAGGTTGCTTCCATTACCTGGGTATGGTAAATAGTGCTGCAATGAACATTGTGGTGAATGTGTCTTTTTGATTTATGGTTTTCTCTGGCTATATGCCCAGAAGTGGGATTGCTGGATCCTATGGTAATTCTATTTTTAGTTTTTTAAGGAACCTCCATGCTGTTCTCCATAGTGACTGTATCAATTTACATTCCCACCAATAGTGGAAGAGGGTTCCTTTGGTCCACACCCTCCCCAGCATTTGTTGTTTGTACATTTTCTGATGATGCCCATTCTAACGGGTGTGAGGTGATACCTCACTGTAGTTTTGATGTGCATTTCTCTGATGATGAGTGATGTTGAGCAGCTTTTCATGTGCGTCTTGGCCATCTCTGTGTCTTCTTTGAAGAAACGTCTATTTAGATCTTCTGCCCATTTTTGTATTGGGTTGTTTGTTTTTTTTTAATATTAAGCTGCATGAGCTGTTATATATATTGGAGATTAAACCTTTGTCCGTGGATTCGTTTGCAAATATTTTCTCCCATTCTGAGGGTTGCCTTTTTCCATTCCCTTTTTCTTTAACAAAGAAAGAAAGAAAGCAAAAGAAGCAGAACCCTAATGTGCAGAACAAATATGCAGAACAAAATATGCCTCTTGAAAGTGTCGTTTTGAAATATGGACGTCTTTTGAATTTTTTGGTCGATATATGACCCCAGGATTTGTTTTCAGGGCAGGTGTCATTTACAGGCCTGCAATGATTTTGAATATCAACTGACCATTAGCGCTGGGATTAAAGGTGCTGTTGTGTGAAACGGCCACAAGGGGGCAGCAGTTCTCCCTTACCAAATCTGGTTACTAGGGCAGCAGAGCCTCAGTGGAAGTCGTGTTCTAGGTTGTAATTTAGAATGGAATGTGCCAGGAAAAGGCCCCTTAAGTTTGTCTCACTACTTCTTGTTCGTTTTTTTAATTTAATTTTTTTATTTTTTTTATCACAGCGTGTTTGATTACAATGTTTGGCTTGTTGCAGGTGTGCAAGATGTGGTTCTTTTACACATATACATATGTCTGTTCTTGCTGGGATCCTTTTCCCATATACGTTATGACAGAATGTTGAGTAGTCTTCTCTTGGTATTCTGTAGGTCTTTGGTGACTATATATTTCTCCTGTGTTTGTATATGTCTGTTAACCCCAATCTCGTAATGTATCCAATCCTCACACCTTTCCGTTGGTGAACCATAAGATTCTTTAATGAATCTGGGATTGCCCTTCTCTGTGGAAATATCTTCACTGGTATCCATTTTTAGGTAACACCTATAAGTGATATCATACGATACGCGTCTTTCTCTTTCTGACTTACTACAAGTCACGTGATCACCTCTAGACTCATCTACGGTGCTGCAAATGGCATTGTGTCCTTTTCTTCCATGGCTAATATTCTGTCTGTACATGTACCAGTTCTTCTTTGTCCACTCATCTGTTGATGGACTTTTTGGTTGCTTCCACGTCATGGCTATTGTAATGCTGCGGCAATGCACGTTTGCCTGCCTGTGTCTTTCCAATTCTGTCTTCTTAGGTTATAGGCCCAGGAGTGGGCCTGCTGGATCATATGGTAGCGGAATGTTTACCTTGTAGAGGCACCTCCAGTCTGTTCTCATTAGTGGCTCTTACCAGGTTACGTCCCGCTTAAAGTTGAGGGTATGCACTTCTCCACAACACCTTCAGCATTTTTTGTTTGTAGTTTTTTTGCTGATGTGTGTTCTGACTAGTGTGAGCCGATACCACTTTGTGGCTGGATTTGCATGCGTCTCATAATCCCTTGAAATTGAGCTTTCTGGCATGTCCTTCTTTTCTTCAACTGTGAGTACAGCTTACCTTTTCAAATGGTCTTCGTGAAGTGTGTGTGACATTTAGAAATATTTTGGCCATTACCTCCCTCAAGACGTTTTGAGGGCAGGTTTCATTTACAGCCCACCAGTACTGCTGCCTATGAAGTGACCCTTAGCACAGGTCTTAAAGCTGCTGTTGCAGGTAACGGCCAGAGGGCGGCAGCATTTCTGCTTTTCCCCACCTGGGAACTAGGGAAACAGACCATCCGGGCAGTGGTGTTCCTCGGTTATATATTAGAGTGGAATGTGCCCCCAAAAGCTGATGTCTCCTTACTTATGTTTGTTTTATAAATTGTATTTATATATATTTTTTATTGGAGTCATATTCCATTGTGTACATGGACCACTTCTTCTTTGTGCATTCCTCTGATGATGGACATTTTCGTAGCTTCCAAGTGTTGGCTATGGTAAATATTGCTGGAGTGGAGGATTGCCAGCCTGTGTTTTTTTTTTTTTTTTTTTTTTTTTTTTTTTTGCGGTACGTGGGCCTCTCACTGCGGTGGACCCTCCCATTGCAGAGCACAGGCTCCGGACGCGCAGGCCCAGCAGCCCTAGCTCACGGGACAAGCCGCTCCGCGGCACGTGGGTTCTTCCCGACCCGGAGCATGAACGCGTGTCCCCTGCATTGGCAGGCGGGCTCTCAACCACTGCGCCACCAGTGAAGCCCAGCCTGTGTTTTTTTGATTCTCATCCCCTCAGGCGATAGGCCCAGCAGTGGGTATGCTTGATTGAATGGTAGCTCAGTATTTACCTTTACAAGGCACCTCATTTTTGTTTTCATTACTGGCTCTTACCATGTCCCACTTTGGACCAAGGGTAGGCATTTCTCTAAAACCCCTTCAGCATTTACTTTTTGCAGAATTCTTGCTGATGGCCATTCGGACTGGTGTGAGCGGATAGGTTTTTGTAATTTGGATTTGCATATCTTTAATTATTCCTAATGTTCAGCATTTTTCCATGCCGTTTTAAATTTCTTTTTTTTTTGCCATTACACTATGCTTTTATTAGAAAAAAAAAAATATATATATATATGTATTGGGGAACATTAAATATCTTGGATGTGCTAATGAGAAAATCATTTTCTCTACATGGACTGAATTTTTACTTGGAGACATGTTTTCCTACTAAAGGGAAGACTAAAGAAGGATTTTACTGTCGACCAGGCAAGACACCTCCCCAAAGATGACAATGCCTTGGACAGTGTTTATGGCGGGCTGGGGCACCTGGAATCCTTGGCCCATACTGGCAGGTACTAACTGGAAACACACTCTTCCTGGGGGACAAGGATGGGAGGCACCTTAGGCCCAGCTGCTCATCGTCGAACCTTACACTTTTCAAACTATGTTGGTGTCTGACTTCCCTTTCCCTGACAGAACAACTCTGGCCCTTGGAGGTGGCTTTATGACTGCAGGCTGTAGAACCCATCATTCTCCCTTGCTCTGGGTAGGAGGTAAGCCTATGGTAGCAGAAACCCCCACATACTGGGACTTGGAATTCCACTCTGTGCTCATTTAACTCTGTGGCATGAAGTCCATGGTGAATTGCTCTTTTGTCTTCTACGATCTGTCCAACAGCTGTCATGAGTGCCTGACCCTCAGCAGTCTCACTCTTCAAGATTGATCTGCTTTTGACTGATCCGTGACTCCGGGCAGTGGCTGATATGGGCTTTTTTTTTTCTTTGCAGAGCATCTCGACCATTGACTTTTTTATTGGGGAAAATCCACTTTAAAAATAGCCTCATCCTTTTTCTGAAGAGGCTTTCTGGAGGGCTATATTTCTTCTCTGGCATGAGCTGGAGACATCTGCTCCCAATAGAGTCTGTTATGCCCCTGACCTGGGCAGGGCGGCTCATACTTCCAGCTTGAGGGGTCCCTCATTCTTTAAACCTCTCTTCGTGCTCTCCTGGTTTATGCCTCCTACGGTCCTCTCTTTTGTAAGTAGGGGCAATCATCTTGCTCTGGCTCTTCCATGAGTCTTGGAGTTTTGAAGTTTGGGGCTCCTGCTGCCCTAGGTTGCTCCTTTGGCCTTCCATAAGGCCACTTGGCTCCTGGGAAGCTAACGTGTCTCTGGTGGGGACTCTCTGGGGATGGCACTGAGGCACCTGAGAAGCCAAGTTGTCTGCAGCAAGGAACCTGTGTTTGGGAAAGTCCTGAAGCTGGTTGTCTGACTGTACCTTTACTTTGGAGTTAAACTCACTAGCAACCTCCATGTTAAGGCATGGCTCACCTAGATGTTGGAAAACAGACATTCTAGGTAGTAGGAAACTTCTCCTGGCCCCCGGCACCTCTAAACTCCTCATAGGTACATCTGTGGTTTGGGATTTTGTCAACACTTTGGTTTCCAAGATAACACTAGACTGTGGTTGAAGAGCAGGAGACTCCTTGTCCTCCACAGCCTCCCTGGCCTCTTCACCTCTCAAAGATTGGGATCCTAAGTTCACCTCCATCACTGTTACCCTATGGCAGGGGCCTCCTGAGGCCTGACCACCACTCTCCTCTCTTGGCTCGTTCCTGACCATTGCTGAACTTGGACCTGGCTCTAGGCTGTCCCTCTTGACCCACTCCACAGTCTCACTCTTCCAGGTTCTGCCCACAAGGCTGAGTGTGAGGGACTGAGAAGGTGGCCTGCCCTGCTGTGCAGTCAGAGAAGCCTTTGAGGGCCCATGGTAGTCACCAGGTGGAATCGCTCCCAGGGCACTCTGGATTTCCTTACACACAGTGGAGGGGACAAGGAGAGGCCTCTTCAGGGCAGGAACGGACTCTTCTGTTCTCACCTTCTCTCCTGAATGAGCCTGAGGAGGTTTCTCCGGGAACTCAGCAAACGTGACTGTTGAGTGGGACCCAGATACACAGGTGGCTGAAGGGGACGAGGCTAACCGCAGGGTGGTGGAGGGTTGGAACTTTGTCGACTTCAAGAGATTGATGGGCTTGAGGACCTTGAGGGGTAGGGTCCACCCGTGCTTTACCCAAAACCTTGTAATATGTGCTTCCAGCACCTCTCGAGTGTCTTGAACCAGGAAGGAAACCCTACAGGAGGTGTTCCTGCAGGGTTCCCAACCCTTCAAGCAGTATCCTCCACAGGCTCCAGCAGGCACTGCTTTGCACATCTCACCAGGAGGGTCTTGACATGAGAGCTGATGAAAGTCGCCCTTGCCAGGAAGCCTCCCCAGGCAGCTCCGCAGAGGTGAAGCCAGGTTGTGAGTCCCCTCCAGTTCTTCCAGGCAATCTCTGCAAGCTTTCAAAGATCGACTTTTCTTCCTACTCCTGCTCCTCCCCTTCAGCTCTACTTGATGCTTCCTGATGTTTCTAGGTCTCCTAGGTGGTGCTAAGAATGGATTACTCTGGAAGCAGGGGAGTAACACGAGGAAGAGCCCCAGTCCACACAGGAAGCCAAGGATGATATCAATCACCCAGGAAGTTGGGCTGGATCTCAGCCAGATAGCAACAGTGTTTTTCAAAGAAAAGAGATTCTCCGTCTTCTGAACTGCATTGCCGCCCTCAGGCAACAGAGCCCTGGGAGTTCACTTGATGGCAGAACCCCAGGCCTGCATCACAGAGCTGTGGCCTTGTCACAAAGGGCTCCTGAGTGTGGGGGAGGGGCACTAAGAGCAATAGGCTGAATCACTGCCCCTCCTTCCCGTCCAGACCTTTATCCAGCTTTATCCCGAGAGAGCTGCGGAGAGCCACAGCGGCGGACAGGTGGCGGCGCCGGGGCTGGGCGCCGGTGGGGCCGCCCGGACGGCCCCCGGGCCCGCAGCGGAGTCTGGGTCCGGGCCAGCCACCCCCGGAGCGTCGGGTGTGCCGCTGCCTTCCAGGGCCGCCTTCGGGCCGCATGGAGCGGCCCCTCTGGCGCTCTGTGGTGGTGGTGGTGGAGGGGGGGCGGAGGAGGTGGGGCCTGCAGCGGTGGCCGGCGGGGGGCGGAGCTGGCGGCCACCGCCGCGGGCGACTAAAGGAGAAGGCGGAGCCGCAGCGGGAGGCCAAAAGCCTACAGCACCCGGTATTCCCAGGCGGTCTCCCATCCAAGTACTAACCAGGCCCGACCCTGCTTAGCTTCCGAGATCAGACGAGATCGGGCGCGTTCAGGGTGGTATGGCCGTAGACAGGGGCGGGGACCGCGGGCTGCCTCTTGAGGCCCAGCTTCGCTTGTCCTTGTGCCTTACCGCCGTCCCCGCGGCCAGCCCGCCCCGGCAGCGCCCCGCCGCCCGCCCAGGCAGGGCAACGGAGGCCTCGGGTACCGGGGCGTGGCGGAGGGGCCGTTTTAAACTTCTGGTACAGAAAAACAGAAAAAAAACGGAGAGTACAATTAACCTCTTGAAATTGTCCTCTTGCGTGCTTGCCCTCTTTAGAAGTTTTGGGTCCATTTTCGACCCCAGGGTTGTTTTTCAGGGCAGGTGCCATTTACAGGCTGCAATGAGTGTGAATATTTAGCGACCATGAGCACTGGGTTTAAAGCTGCTGTTGTGGCAAACGGCCACAAGGCGGCAGCATTTCTCCATTCCCAAATCTGGTTACGAGGGCAGCAGAGCCTTTCGGGGACCAATGGAATACAGAAGAAGGCATCACTGAAGTCTAATACGGAATACCGTGTCCTGGTGGATGGTAGAATGACCAGCAGGGTGTAGGAATTAGGAACTACCGGATGTATATCCTCGGTGGCTTCACTGACTGTCCCGACATCGTTTACCAGGTCCCCAGCAGCCCACGGGGCTCTCGTGGTCAGGGCAATCCCAGGATATGGAGCTCACCTGGGCAGGCCCCCCCTCCCCAGCAGCCCATGGCGCTCTCGTGGTCAGGCCCCTCCCAGGATACGGAGCTGCCCTGGGCAGGTACCCCGGCAGGGCTGGGCACACAGGTACCGTGCACGTAGCCCTCATTGCAGAGCAGCCCAGATCACCTGTCACTCAGAGCTGACACAGAGCACCTCAGAGCAGGACTTGAGCTAACAAACAGCAGCTCCGACGGGTCTGTGACCCTGGGCATCACTCTGTGCGGCCTCCCTCTGCCTGGTCTTCCAGAGGCTTCCACCGCAGCCGGGGCACCAGGCCTCTGTCTCCACCCATCACCCCTGCTCTCCCTGACTCCTGGGTTCCTCTCATTAGGAGAGGGTCTTCTTGAAGTTGTCTCCCACTCATGGGCCAGATAAAAGGATTAGAAAACAAGCCGGAGCTGCAGCCCCTTGTCTATCCAGACTCTCAGGAGCCCACACCTGTTCCTTGGACCTGGCCGGTTCAGCGAGGTCCATTTTCTGCACTGTGAGTCCCTGAGGGGTGAGGATGGGCTGACCTGGGCAGCCTGACCCTGCCGGCCAGCCCTCCCCAGGTGTGCCTGGGTTGAGGTCCATATAAACACGGCTCCAGGCAGCAAGAGCCCCTGCAGCTGTGCCTGACGCCATATTCTCTGCCCCGTCAGCAGTCTCGGGGCTGTGCTGGTGGGAGGGAGTGAGGGGCCACGGCTCTGTGGGTGGCCCGGTGTGAGTGGGGCTCTGCTGGACTTTCTGCAGGAGTTGCCGGGCTGCCACCTGCTAAAGAAGAGGATGTGTCACCCATACCTTCCGTTGGAATTTCTCCCCGGGCAGAGGTGAGGAAGGAAAAAAGCAGTGGGGGCCGGGACAGGAGGAGTATCTCAGGCAGGGAAATGGAAAGCTTCCAGAAGAGCGCCCGGGGCCAGGACCATCCTGGCTGGCCTGCAGGCACCAAGTCGGCCTGCGTGCTGTCGCTGGTGTGGCTCCACGGCCCTTCCTCTAGGCTTTCAAGTCCTTGGACATATTCAGGTGTTTTACCTGGGAAGGGTGGGAACAGTTCAGCAGCAGCTGGCCTGGGGCTCGGCTCACGTTTACTCACAGACGCCTCGGCACGGTCCCCCAGCTTTGCAATGAGGACGCTCCTTGCGGGGGTGGGGGGGCTGCTGGCTGCATGGGAGATGATTCCCCACCTCTGACCAACTTCAGAATTGTTTGCCGCTGGAGCCAGTGGCCTGATAGGGTTTTCCTGTGTATAACTGGTGGGTTCTGGTTTTTTTTTTTTTTTTCCTTTTTTGGTTCAAGTTAGATTTTATTCCTCTTCTATGTATTTATAGATATAAGCATGGAAATAATTCATTCCTATAAATACATCTGTGTGAAGGGAAGAAGTTTTTTTCCGTTTTATTTTAAAATTTTATTTATTTTTAAAAATTTTGAAATTTAAGTTTATTTTGTTATTCAGCAGGATTATTATTAGTTATCTATTTTATGCATATACATGTATACAGGACAATCCCAATCTCCCGACTCATCCCACCACCACCAACCCATGGCTTCCCCCCTCTTGGTGTCCATACGTTTGTTCTCTACCTCTGTGTCTCTATTTCTGCCCTGCAAGCCGGGTCATCTGTACCATTTTTCTAGGTTCCACATATATGCATTAATATACAATATTTGTTTTTCTCCTTCTGACTTACTACACTCTGCATGACAGTCTCTAGATCCGTCGACGTCTCCACAGATGACCCAGTTTCGTTCCTTTTTATGGCTGAGTAATATTCCGTTTTATATATGGACCACATCATTATCCGTTCGTCTGTCTGTGGGCATTTAGGTTGCTTCCATTACCTGGGTATGGTAAATAGTGCTGCAATGAACATTGTGGTGAATGTGTCTTTTTGATTTATGGTTTTCTCTGGCTATATGCCCAGAAGTGGGATTGCTGGATCCTATGGTAATTCTATTTTTAGTTTTTTAAGGAACCTCCATGCTGTTCTCCATAGTGACTGTATCAATTTACATTCCCACCAATAGTGGAAGAGGGTTCCTTTGGTCCACACCCTCCCCAGCATTTGTTGTTTGTACATTTTCTGATGATGCCCATTCTAACGGGTGTGAGGTGATACCTCACTGTAGTTTTGATGTGCATTTCTCTGATGATGAGTGATGTTGAGCAGCTTTTCATGTGCGTCTTGGCCATCTCTGTGTCTTCTTTGAAGAAACGTCTATTTAGATCTTCTGCCCATTTTTGTATTGGGTTGTTTGTTTTTTTTTAATATTAAGCTGCATGAGCTGTTATATATATTGGAGATTAAACCTTTGTCCGTGGATTCGTTTGCAAATATTTTCTCCCATTCTGAGGGTTGCCTTTTTCCATTCCCTTTTTCTTTAACAAAGAAAGAAAGAAAGCAAAAGAAGCAGAACCCTAATGTGCAGAACAAATATGCAGAACAAAATATGCCTCTTGAAAGTGTCGTTTTGAAATATGGACGTCTTTTGAATTTTTTGGTCGATATATGACCCCAGGATTTGTTTTCAGGGCAGGTGTCATTTACAGGCCTGTAATGATTTTGAATATCAACTGACCATTAGCGCTGGGATTAAAGGTGCTGTTGTGTGAAACGGCCACAAGGGGGCAGCAGTTCTCCCTTACCAAATCTGGTTACTAGGGCAGCAGAGCCTCAGTGGAAGTCGTGTTCTAGGTTGTAATTTAGAATGGAATGTGCCAGGAAAAGGCCCCTTAAGTTTGTCTCACTACTTCTTGTTCGTTTTTTTAATTTAATTTTTTTATTTTTTTTATCACAGCGTGTTTGATTACAATGTTTGGCTTGTTGCAGGTGTGCAAGATGTGGTTCTTTTACACATATACATATGTCTGTTCTTGCTGGGATCCTTTTCCCATATACGTTATGACAGAATGTTGAGTAGTCTTCTCTTGGTATTCTGTAGGTCTTTGGTGATTATATATTTCACCTGTGTTTGTATATGTCTGTTAACCCCAATCTCGTAATGTATCCAATCCTCACACCTTTCTGTTGGTGAACCATAAGATTCTTTAATGAATCTGGGATTGCCCTTCTCTGTGGAAATATCTTCACTGGTATCCATTTTTAGGTAACACCTATAAGTGATATCATACGATACGCGTCTTTCTCTTTCTGACTTACTACAAGTCACGTGATCACCTCTAGACTCATCTACGGTGCTGCAAATGGCATTGTGTCCTTTTCTTCCATGGCTAATATTCTGTCTGTACATGTACCAGTTCTTCTTTGTCCACTCATCTGTTGATGGACTTTTTGGTTGCTTCCACGTCATGGCTATTGTAATGCTGCGGCAATGCACGTTTGCCTGCCTGTGTCTTTCCAATTCTGTCTTCTTAGGTTATAGGCCCAGGAGTGGGCCTGCTGGATCATATGGTAGCGGAATGTTTACCTTGTAGAGGCACCTCCAGTCTGTTCTCATTAGTGGCTCTTACCAGGTTACGTCCCGCTTAAAGTTGAGGGTATGCACTTCTCCACAACACCTTCAGCATTTTTTGTTTGTAGTTTTTTTGCTGATGTGTGTTCTGACTAGTGTGAGCCGATACCACTTTGTGGCTGGATTTGCATGCGTCTCATAATCCCTTGAAATTGAGCTTTCTGGCATGTCCTTCTTTTCTTCAACTGTGAGTACAGCTTACCTCTTCAAATTGTCTTCGTGAAGTGTGTGTGACATTTAGAAATATTTTGGCCATTACCTCCCTCAAGACGTTTTGAGGGCAGGTTTCATTTACAGCCCACCAGTACTGCTGCCTATGAAGTGACCCTTAGCACAGGTCTTAAAGCTGCTGTTGCAGGTAACGGCCAGAGGGCGGCAGCATTTCTGCTTTTCCCCACCTGGGAACTAGGGAAACAGACCATCCGGGCAGTGGTGTTCCTCGGTTATATATTAGAGTGGAATGTGCCCCCAAAAGCTGATGTCTCCTTACTTATGTTTGTTTTATAAATTGTATTTATATATATTTTTTATTGGAGTCATATTCCATTGTGTACATGGACCACTTCTTCTTTGTGCATTCCTCTGATGATGGACATTTTCGTAGCTTCCAAGTGTTGGCTATGGTAAATATTGCTGGAGTGGAGGATTGCCAGCCTGTGTTTTTTTTTTTTTTTTTTTTGCGGTACGTGGGCCTCTCACTGCGGTGGACCCTCCCATTGCAGAGCACAGGCTCCGGACGCGCAGGCCCAGCAGCCCTAGCTCACGGGACAAGCCGCTCCGCGGCACGTGGGTTCTTCCCGACCCGGAGCATGAACGCATGTCCCCTGCATTGGCAGGCTGGCTCTCAACCACTGCGCCACCAGTGAAGCCCAGCCTGTGTTTTTTTGATTCTCATCCCCTCAGGCGATAGGCCCAGCAGTGGGTATGCTTGATTGAATGGTAGCTCAGTATTTACCTTTACAAGGCACCTCATTTTTGTTTTCATTACTGGCTCTTACCATGTCCCACTTTGGACCAAGGGTAGGCATTTCTCTAAAACCCCTTCAGCATTTACTTTTTGCAGAATTCTTGCTGATGGCCATTCTGACTGGTGTGAGCGGATAGGTTTTTGTAATTTGGATTTGCATATCTTTAATTATTCCTAATGTTCAGCATTTTTCCATGCCGTTTTAACTTTCTTTTTTTTTTGCCATTACACTATGCTTTTATTAGAAAAAAAATATATATATATATGTATTGGGGAACATTAAATATCTTGGATGTGCTAATGAGAAAATCATTTTCTCTACATGGACTGAATTTTTACTTGGAGACATGTTTTCCTACTAAAGGGAAGACTAAAGAAGGATTTTACTGTCGACCAGGCAAGACACCTCCCCAAAGATGACAATGCCTTGGACAGTGTTTATGGCGGGCTGGGGCACCTGGAATCCTTGGCCCATACTGGCAGGTACTAACTGGAAACACACTCTTCCTGGGGGACAAGGATGGGAGGCACCTTAGGCCCAGCTGCTCATCGTCGAACCTTACACTTTTCAAACTATGTTGGTGTCTGACTTCCCTTTCCCTGACAGAACAACTCTGGCCCTTGGAGGTGGCTTTATGACTGCAGGCTGTAGAACCCATCATTCTCCCTTGCTCTGGGTAGGAGGTAAGCCTATGGTAGCAGAAACCCCCACATACTGGGACTTGGAATTCCACTCTGTGCTCATTTAACTCTGTGGCATGAAGTCCATGGTGAATTGCTCTTTTGTCTTCTACGATCTGTCCAACAGCTGTCATGAGTGCCTGACCCTCAGCAGTCTCACTCTTCAAGATTGATCTGCTTTTGACTGATCCGTGACTCCGGGCAGTGGCTGATATGGGCTTTTTTTTTTCTTTGCAGAGCATCTCGACCATTGACTTTTTTATTGGGGAAAATCCACTTTAAAAATAGCCTCATCCTTTTTCTGAAGAGGCTTTCTGGAGGGCTATATTTCTTCTCTGGCATGAGCTGGAGACATCTGCTCCCAATAGAGTCTGTTATGCCCCTGACCTGGGCAGGGCGGCTCATACTTCCAGCTTGAGGGGTCCCTCATTCTTTAAACCTCTCTTCGTGCTCTCCTGGTTTATGCCTCCTACGGTCCTCTCTTTTGTAAGTAGGGGCAATCATCTTGCTCTGGCTCTTCCATGAGTCTTGGAGTTTTGAAGTTTGGGGCTCCTGCTGCCCTAGGTTGCTCCTTTGGCCTTCCATAAGGCCACTTGGCTCCTGGGAAGCTAACGTGTCTCTGGTGGGGACTCTCTGGGGATGGCACTGAGGCACCTGAGAAGCCAAGTTGTCTGCAGCAAGGAACCTGTGTTTGGGAAAGTCCTGAAGCTGGTTGTCTGACTGTACCTTTACTTTGGAGTTAAACTCACTAGCAACCTCCATGTTAAGGCATGGCTCACCTAGATGTTGGAAAACAGACATTCTAGGTAGTAGGAAACTTCTCCTGGCCCCCGGCACCTCTAAACTCCTCATAGGTACATCTGTGGTTTGGGATTTTGTCAACACTTTGGTTTCCAAGATAACACTAGACTGTGGTTGAAGAGCAGGAGACTCCTTGTCCTCCACAGCCTCCCTGGCCTCTTCACCTCTCAAAGATTGGGATCCTAAGTTCACCTCCATCACTGTTACCCTATGGCAGGGGCCTCCTGAGGCCTGACCACCACTCTCCTCTCTTGGCTCGTTCCTGACCATTGCTGAACTTGGACCTGGCTCTAGGCTGTCCCTCTTGACCCACTCCACAGTCTCACTCTTCCAGGTTCTGCCCACAAGGCTGAGTGTGAGGGACTGAGAAGGTGGCCTGCCCTGCTGTGCAGTCAGAGAAGCCTTTGAGGGCCCATGGTAGTCACCAGGTGGAATCGCTCCCAGGGCACTCTGGATTTCCTTACACACAGTGGAGGGGACAAGGAGAGGCCTCTTCAGGGCAGGAACGGACTCTTCTGTTCTCACCTTCTCTCCTGAATGAGCCTGAGGAGGTTTCTCCGGGAACTCAGCAAACGTGACTGTTGAGTGGGACCCAGATACACAGGTGGCTGAAGGGGACGAGGCTAACCGCAGGGTGGTGGAGGGTTGGAACTTTGTCGACTTCAAGAGATTGATGGGCTTGAGGACCTTGAGGGGTAGGGTCCACCCGTGCTTTACCCAAAACCTTGTAATATGTGCTTCCAGCACCTCTCGAGTGTCTTGAACCAGGAAGGAAACCCTACAGGAGGTGTTCCTGCAGGGTTCCCAACCCTTCAAGCAGTATCCTCCACAGGCTCCAGCAGGCACTGCTTTGCACATCTCACCAGGAGGGTCTTGACATGAGAGCTGATGAAAGTCGCCCTTGCCAGGAAGCCTCCCCAGGCAGCTCCGCAGAGGTGAAGCCAGGTTGTGAGTCCCCTCCAGTTCTTCCAGGCAATCTCTGCAAGCTTTCAAAGATCGACTTTTCTTCCTACTCCTGCTCCTCCCCTTCAGCTCTACTTGATGCTTCCTGATGTTTCTAGGTCTCCTAGGTGGTGCTAAGAATGGATTACTCTGGAAGCAGGGGAGTAACACGAGGAAGAGCCCCAGTCCACACAGGAAGCCAAGGATGATATCAATCACCCAGGAAGTTGGGCTGGATCTCAGCCAGATAGCAACAGTGTTTTTCAAAGAAAAGAGATTCTCCGTCTTCTGAACTGCATTGCCGCCCTCAGGCAACAGAGCCCTGGGAGTTCACTTGATGGCAGAACCCCAGGCCTGCATCACAGAGCTGTGGCCTTGTCACAAGGGCTCCTGAGTGTGGGGGAGGGGCACTAAGAGCAATAGGCTGAATCACTGCCCCTCCTTCCCGTCCAGACCTTTATCCAGCTTTATCCCGAGAGAGCTGCGGAGAGCCACAGCGGCGGACAGGTGGCGGCGCCGGGGCTGGGCGCCGGTGGGGCCGCCCGGACGGCCCCCGGGCCCGCAGCGGAGTCTGGGTCCGGGCCAGCCACCCCCGGAGCGTCGGGTGTGCCGCTGCCTTCCAGGGCCGCCTTCGGGCCGCATGGAGCGGCCCCTCTGGCGCTCTGTGGTGGTGGTGGTGGAGGGGGGGCGGAGGAGGTGGGGCCTGCAGCGGTGGCCGGCGGGGGGCGGAGCTGGCGGCCACCGCCGCGGGCGACTAAAGGAGAAGGCGGAGCCGCAGCGGGAGGCCAAAAGCCTACAGCACCCGGTATTCCCAGGCGGTCTCCCATCCAAGTACTAACCAGGCCCGACCCTGCTTAGCTTCCGAGATCAGACGAGATCGGGCGCGTTCAGGGTGGTATGGCCGTAGACGGGGGCGGGGACCGCGGGCTGCCTCTTGAGGCCCAGCTTCGCTTGTCCTTGCGCCTTACCGCCGTCCCCGCGGCCAGCCCGCCCCGGCAGCGCCCCGCCGCCCGCCCAGGCAGGGCAACGGAGGCCTCGGGTACCGGGGCGTGGCGGAGGGGCCGTTTTAAACTTCTGGTACAGAAAAACAGAAAAAAAACGGAGAGTACAATTAACCTCTTGAAATTGTCCTCTTGCGTGCTTGCCCTCTTTAGAAGTTTTGGGTCCATTTTCGACCCCAGGGTTGTTTTTCAGGGCAGGTGCCATTTACAGGCTGCAATGAGTGTGAATATTTAGCGACCATGAGCACTGGGTTTAAAGCTGCTGTTGTGGCAAACGGCCACAAGGCGGCAGCATTTCTCCATTCCCAAATCTGGTTACGAGGGCAGCAGAGCCTTTCGGGGACCAATGGAATACAGAAGAAGGCATCACTGAAGTCTAATACGGAATACCGTGTCCTGGTGGATGGTAGAATGACCAGCAGGGTGTAGGAATTAGGAACTACCGGATGTATATCCTCGGTGGCTTCACTGACTGTCCCGACATCGTTTACCAGGTCCCCAGCAGCCCACGGGGCTCTCGTGGTCAGGGCAATCCCAGGATATGGAGCTCACCTGGGCAGGCCCCCCCTCCCCAGCAGCCCATGGCGCTCTCGTGGTCAGGCCCCTCCCAGGATACGGAGCTGCCCTGGGCAGGTACCCCGGCAGGGCTGGGCACACAGGTACCGTGCACGTAGCCCTCATTGCAGAGCAGCCCAGATCACCTGTCACTCAGAGCTGACACAGAGCACCTCAGAGCAGGACTTGAGCTAACAAACAGCAGCTCCGACGGGTCTGTGACCCTGGGCATCACTCTGTGCGGCCTCCCTCTGCCTGGTCTTCCAGAGGCTTCCACCGCAGCCGGGGCACCAGGCCTCTGTCTCCACCCATCACCCCTGCTCTCCCTGACTCCTGGGTTCCTCTCATTAGGAGAGGGTCTTCTTGAAGTTGTCTCCCACTCATGGGCCAGATAAAAGGATTAGAAAACAAGCCGGAGCTGCAGCCCCTTGTCTATCCAGACTCTCAGGAGCCCACACCTGTTCCTTGGACCTGGCCGGTTCAGCGAGGTCCATTTTCTGCACTGTGAGTCCCTGAGGGGTGAGGATGGGCTGACCTGGGCAGCCTGACCCTGCCGGCCAGCCCTCCCCAGGTGTGCCTGGGTTGAGGTCCATATAAACACGGCTCCAGGCAGCAAGAGCCCCTGCAGCTGTGCCTGACGCCATATTCTCTGCCCCGTCAGCAGTCTCGGGGCTGTGCTGGTGGGAGGGAGTGAGGGGCCACGGCTCTGTGGGTGGCCCGGTGTGAGTGGGGCTCTGCTGGACTTTCTGCAGGAGTTGCCGGGCTGCCACCTGCTAAAGAAGAGGATGTGTCACCCATACCTTCCGTTGGAATTTCTCCCCGGGCAGAGGTGAGGAAGGAAAAGAGCAGTGGGGGCCGGGACAGGAGGAGTATCTCAGGCAGGGAAATGGAAAGCTTCCAGAAGAGCGCCCGGGGCCAGGACCATCCTGGCTGGCCTGCAGGCACCAAGTCGGCCTGCGTGCTGTCGCTGGTGTGGCTCCACGGCCCTTCCTCTAGGCTTTCAAGTCCTTGGACATATTCAGGTGTTTTACCTGGGAAGGGTGGGAACAGTTCAGCAGCAGCTGGCCTGGGGCTCGGCTCACGTTTACTCACAGACGCCTCGGCACGGTCCCCCAGCTTTGCAATGAGGACGCTCCTTGCGGGGGTGGGGGGGCTGCTGGCTGCATGGGAGATGATTCCCCACCTCTGACCAACTTCAGAATTGTTTGCCGCTGGAGCCAGTGGCCTGATAGGGTTTTCCTGTGTATAACTGGTGGGTTCTGTTTTTTTTTTTTTTCTTTTTTGGTTCAAGTTAGATTTTATTCCTCTTCTATGTATTTATAGATATAAGCATGGAAATAATTCATTCCTATAAATACATCTGTGTGAAGGGAAGAAGTTTTTTTCCGTTTTATTTTAAAATTTTATTTATTTTTAAAAATTTTGAAATTTAAGTTTATTTTTTTATTCAGCAGGATTATTATTAGTTATCTATTTTATGCATATACATGTATACAGGACAATCCCAATCTCCCGACTCATCCCACCACCAACAACCCATGGCTTCCCCCCTCTTGGTGTCCATACGTTTGTTCTCTACCTCTGTGTCTCTATTTCTGCCCTGCAAGCCGGGTCATCTGTACCATTTTTCTAGGTTCCACATATATGCATTAATATACAATATTTGTTTTTCTCCTTCTGACTTACTACACTCTGCATGACAGTCTCTAGATCCGTCGACGTCTCCACAGATGACCCAGTTTCGTTCCTTTTTATGGCTGAGTAATATTCCGTTTTATATATGGACCACATCATTATCCGTTCGTCTGTCTGTGGGCATTTAGGTTGCTTCCATTACCTGGGTATGGTAAATAGTGCTGCAATGAACATTGTGGTGAATGTGTCTTTTTGATTTATGGTTTTCTCTGGCTATATGCCCAGAAGTGGGATTGCTGGATCCTATGGTAATTCTATTTTTAGTTTTTTAAGGAACCTCCATGCTGTTCTCCATAGTGACTGTATCAATTTACATTCCCACCAATAGTGGAAGAGGGTTCCTTTGGTCCACACCCTCCCCAGCATTTGTTGTTTGTACATTTTCTGATGATGCCCATTCTAACGGGTGTGAGGTGATACCTCACTGTAGTTTTGATGTGCATTTCTCTGATGATGAGTGATGTTGAGCAGCTTTTCATGTGCGTCTTGGCCATCTCTGTGTCTTCTTTGAAGAAACGTCTATTTAGATCTTCTGCCCATTTTTGTATTGGGTTGTTTGTTTTTTTTAATATTAAGCTGCATGAGCTGTTATATATATTGGAGATTAAACCTTTGTCCGTGGATTCGTTTGCAAATATTTTCTCCCATTCTGAGGGTTGCCTTTTTCCATTCCCTTTTTCTTTAACAAAGAAAGAAAGAAAGCAAAAGAAGCAGAACCCTAATGTGCAGAACAAATATGCAGAACAAAATATGCCTCTTGAAAGTGTCGTTTTGAAATATGGACGTCTTTTGAATTTTTTGGTCGATATATGACCCCAGGATTTGTTTTCAGGGCAGGTGTCATTTACAGGCCTGTAATGATTTTGAATATCAACTGACCATTAGCGCTGGGATTAAAGGTGCTGTTGTGTGAAACGGCCACAAGGGGGCAGAAGTTCTCCCTTACCAAATCTGGTTACTAGGGCAGCAGAGCCTCAGTGGAAGTCGTGTTCTAGGTTGTAATTTAGAATGGAATGTGCCAGGAAAAGGCCCCTTAAGTTTGTCTCACTACTTCTTGTTCGTTTTTTTAATTTAATTTTTTTATTTTTTTTTATCACAGCGTGTTTGATTACAATGTTTGGCTTGTTGCAGGTGTGCAAGATGTGGTTCTTTTACACATATACATATGTCTGTTCTTGCTGGGATCCTTTTCCCATATACGTTATGACAGAATGTTGAGTAGTCTTCTCTTGGTATTCTGTAGGTCTTTGGTGATTATATATTTCACCTGTGTTTGTATATGTCTGTTAACCCCAATCTCGTAATGTATCCAATCCTCACACCTTTCCGTTGGTGAACCATAAGATTCTTTAATGAATCTGGGATTGCCCTTCTCTGTGGAAATATCTTCACTGGTATCCATTTTTAGGTAACACCTATAAGTGATATCATACGATACGCGTCTTTCTCTTTCTGACTTACTACAAGTCACGTGATCACCTCTAGACTCATCTACGGTGCTGCAAATGGCATTGTGTCCTTTTCTTCCATGGCTAATATTCTGTCTGTACATGTACCAGTTCTTCTTTGTCCACTCATCTGTTGATGGACTTTTTGGTTGCTTCCACGTCATGGCTATTGTAATGCTGCGGCAATGCACGTTTGCCTGCCTGTGTCTTTCCAATTCTGTCTTCTTAGGTTATAGGCCCAGGAGTGGGCCTGCTGGATCATATGGTAGCGGAATGTTTACCTTGTAGAGGCACCTCCAGTCTGTTCTCATTAGTGGCTCTTACCAGGTTACGTCCCGCTTAAAGTTGAGGGTATGCACTTCTCCACAACACCTTCAGCATTTTTTGTTTGTAGTTTTTTTGCTGATGTGTGTTCTGACTAGTGTGAGCCGATACCACTTTGTGGCTGGATTTGCATGCGTCTCATAATCCCTTGAAATTGAGCTTTCTGGCATGTCCTTCTTTTCTTCAACTGTGAGTACAGCTTACCTCTTCAAATTGTCTTCGTGAAGTGTGTGTGACATTTAGAAATATTTTGGCCATTACCTCCCTCAAGACGTTTTGAGGGCAGGTTTCATTTACAGCCCACCAGTACTGCTGCCTATGAAGTGACCCTTAGCACAGGTCTTAAAGCTGCTGTTGCAGGTAACGGCCAGAGGGCGGCAGCATTTCTGCTTTTCCCCACCTGGGAACTAGGGAAACAGACCATCCGGGCAGTGGTGTTCCTCGGTTATATATTAGAGTGGAATGTGCCCCCAAAAGCTGATGTCTCCTTACTTATGTTTGTTTTATAAATTGTATTTATATATATTTTTTATTGGAGTCATATTCCATTGTGTACATGGACCACTTCTTCTTTGTGCATTCCTCTGATGATGGACATTTTCGTAGCTTCCAAGTGTTGGCTATGGTAAATATTGCTGGAGTGGAGGATTGCCAGCCTGTGTTTTTTTTGTTTTTTTTTTTGCGGTACGTGGGCCTCTCACTGCGGTGGACCCTCCCATTGCAGAGCACAGGCTCCGGACGCGCAGGCCCAGCAGCCCTAGCTCACGGGACAAGCCGCTCCGCGGCACGTGGGTTCTTCCCGACCCGGAGCATGAACGCATGTCCCCTGCATTGGCAGGCGGGCTCTCAACCACTGCGCCACCAGTGAAGCCCAGCCTGTGTTTTTTTGATTCTCATCCCCTCAGGCGATAGGCCCAGCAGTGGGTATGCTTGATTGAATGGTAGCTCAGTATTTACCTTTACAAGGCACCTCATTTTTGTTTTCATTACTGGCTCTTACCATGTCCCACTTTGGACCAAGGGTAGGCATTTCTCTAAAACCCCTTCAGCATTTACTTTTTGCAGAATTCTTGCTGATGGCCATTCTGACTGGTGTGAGCGGATAGGTTTTTGTAATTTGGATTTGCATATCTTTAATTATTCCTAATGTTCAGCATTTTTCCATGCCGTTTTAACTTTCTTTTTTTTTTGCCATTACACTATGCTTTTATTAGAAAAAATATATATATATATATGTATTGGGGAACATTAAATATCTTGGATGTGCTAATGAGAAAATCATTTTCTCTACATGGACTGAATTTTTACTTGGAGACATGTTTTCCTACTAAAGGGAAGACTAAAGAAGGATTTTACTGTCGACCAGGCAAGACACCTCCCCAAAGATGACAATGCCTTGGACAGTGTTTATGGCGGGCTGGGGCACCTGGAATCCTTGGCCCATACTGGCAGGTACTAACTGGAAACACACTCTTCCTGGGGGACAAGGATGGGAGGCACCTTAGGCCCAGCTGCTCATCGTCGAACCTTACACTTTTCAAACTATGTTGGTGTCTGACTTCCCTTTCCCTGACAGAACAACTCTGGCCCTTGGAGGTGGCTTTATGACTGCAGGCTGTAGAACCCATCATTCTCCCTTGCTCTGGGTAGGAGGTAAGCCTATGGTAGCAGAAACCCCCACATACTGGGACTTGGAATTCCACTCTGTGATCATTTAACTCTGTGGCATGAAGTCCATGGTGAATTGCTCTTTTGTCTTCTACGATCTGTCCAACAGCTGTCATGAGTGCCTGACCCTCAGCAGTCTCACTCTTCAAGATTGATCTGCTTTTGACTGATCCGTGACTCCGGGCAGTGGCTGATATGGGCTTTTTTTTTTCTTTGCAGAGCATCTCGACCATTGACTTTTTTATTGGGGAAAATCCACTTTAAAAATAGCCTCATCCTTTTTCTGAAGAGGCTTTCTGGAGGGCTATATTTCTTCTCTGGCATGAGCTGGAGACATCTGCTCCCAATAGAGTCTGTTATGCCCCTGACCTGGGCAGGGCGGCTCATACTTCCAGCTTGAGGGGTCCCTCATTCTTTAAACCTCTCTTCGTGCTCTCCTGGCTTATGCCTCCTACGGTCCTCTCTTTTGTAAGTAGGGGCAATCATCTTGCTCTGGCTCTTCCATGAGTCTTGGAGTTTTGAAGTTTGGGGCTCCTGCTGCCCTAGGTTGCTCCTTTGGCCTTCCATAAGGCCACTTGGCTCCTGGGAAGCTAACGTGTCTCTGGTGGGGACTCTCTGGGGATGGCACTGAGGCACCTGAGAAGCCAAGTTGTCTGCAGCAAGGAACCTGTGTTTGGGAAAGTCCTGAAGCTGGTTGTCTGACTGTACCTTTACTTTGGAGTTAAACTCACTAGCAACCTCCATGTTAAGGCATGGCTCACCTAGATGTTGGAAAACAGACATTCTAGGTAGTAGGAAACTTCTCCTGGCCCCCGGCACCTCTAAACTCCTCATAGGTACATCTGTGGTTTGGGATTTTGTCAACACTTTGGTTTCCAAGATAACACTAGACTGTGGTTGAAGAGCAGGAGACTCCTTGTCCTCCACAGCCTCCCTGGCCTCTTCACCTCTCAAAGATTGGGATCCTAAGTTCACCTCCATCACTGTTACCCTATGGCAGGGGCCTCCTGAGGCCTGACCACCACTCTCCTCTCTTGGCTCGTTCCTGACCATTGCTGAACTTGGACCTGGCTCTAGGCTGTCCCTCTTGACCCACTCCACAGTCTCACTCTTCCAGGTTCTGCCCACAAGGCTGAGTGTGAGGGACTGAGAAGGTGGCCTGCCCTGCTGTGCAGTCAGAGAAGCCTTTGAGGGCCCATGGTAGTCACCAGGTGGAATCGCTCCCAGGGCACTCTGGATTTCCTTACACACAGTGGAGGGGACAAGGAGAGGCCTCTTCAGGGCAGGAACGGACTCTTCTGTTCTCACCTTCTCTCCTGAATGAGCCTGAGGAGGTTTCTCCGGGAACTCAGCAAATGTGACTGTTGAGTGGGACCCAGATACACAGGTGGCTGAAGGGGACGAGGCTAACCGCAGGGTGGTGGAGGGTTGGAACTTTGTCGACTTCAAGAGATTGATGGGCTTGAGGACCTTGAGGGGTAGGGTCCACCCGTGCTTTACCCAAAACCTTGTAATATGTGCTTCCAGCACCTCTCGAGTGTCTTGAACCAGGAAGGAAACCCTACAGGAGGTGTTCCTGCAGGGTTCCCAACCCTTCAAGCAGTATCCTCCACAGGCTCCAGCAGGCACTGCTTTGCACATCTCACCAGGAGGGTCTTGACATGAGAGCTGATGAAAGTCGCCCTTGCCAGGAAGCCTCCCCAGGCAGCTCCGCAGAGGTGAAGCCAGGTTGTGAGTCCCCTCCAGTTCTTCCAGGCAATCTCTGCAAGCTTTCAAAGATCGACTTTTCTTCCTACTCCTGCTCCTCCCCTTCAGCTCTACTTGATGCTTCCTGATGTTTCTAGGTCTCCTAGGTGGTGCTAAGAATGGATTACTCTGGAAGCAGGGGAGTAACACGAGGAAGAGCCCCAGTCCACACAGGAAGCCAAGGATGATATCAATCACCCAGGAAGTTGGGCTGGATCTCAGCCAGATAGCAACAGTGTTTTTCAAAGAAAAGAGATTCTCCGTCTTCTGAACTGCATTGCCGCCCTCAGGCAACAGAGCCCTGGGAGTTCACTTGATGGCAGAACCCCAGGCCTGCATCACAGAGCTGTGGCCTTGTCACAAAGGGCTCCTGAGTGTGGGGGAGGGGCACTAAGAGCAATAGGCTGAATCACTGCCCCTCCTTCCCGTCCAGACCTTTATCCAGCTTTATCCCGAGAGAGCTGCGGAGAGCCACAGCGGCGGACAGGTGGCGGCGCCGGGGCTGGGCGCCGGTGGGGCCGCCCGGACGGCCCCCGGGCCCGCAGCGGAGTCTGGGTCCGGGCCAGCCACCCCCGGAGCGTCGGGTGTGCCGCTGCCTTCCAGGGCCGCCTTCGGGCCGCATGGAGCGGCCCCTCTGGCGCTCTGTGGTGGTGGTGGTGGAGGGGGGGCGGAGGAGGTGGGGCCTGCAGCGGTGGCCGGCGGGGGGCGGAGCTGGCGGCCACCGCCGCGGGCGACTAAAGGAGAAGGCGGAGCCGCAGCGGGAGGCCAAAAGCCTACAGCACCCGGTATTCCCAGGCGGTCTCCCATCCAAGTACTAACCAGGCCCGACCCTGCTTAGCTTCCGAGATCAGACGAGATCGGGCGCGTTCAGGGTGGTATGGCCGTAGACAGGGGCGGGGACCGCGGGCTGCCTCTTGAGGCCCAGCTTCGCTTGTCCTTGCGCCTTACCGCCGTCCCCGCGGCCAGCCCGCCCCGGCAGCGCCCCGCCGCCCGCCCAGGCAGGGCAACGGAGGCCTCGGGTACCGGGGCGTGGCGGAGGGGCCGTTTTAAACTTCTGGTACAGAAAAACAGAAAAAAAACGGAGAGTACAATTAACCTCTTGAAATTGTCCTCTTGCGTGCTTGCCCTCTTTAGAAGTTTTGGGTCCATTTTCGACCCCAGGGTTGTTTTTCAGGGCAGGTGCCATTTACAGGCTGCAATGAGTGTGAATATTTAGCGACCATGAGCACTGGGTTTAAAGCTGCTGTTGTGGCAAACGGCCACAAGGCGGCAGCATTTCTCCATTCCCAAATCTGGTTACGAGGGCAGCAGAGCCTTTCGGGGACCAATGGAATACAGAAGAAGGCATCACTGAAGTCTAATACGGAATACCGTGTCCTGGTGGATGGTAGAATGACCAGCAGGGTGTAGGAATTAGGAACTACCGGATGTATATCCTCGGTGGCTTCACTGACTGTCCCGACATCGTTTACCAGGTCCCCAGCAGCCCACGGGGCTCTCGTGGTCAGGGCAATCCCAGGATATGGAGCTCACCTGGGCAGGCCCCCCCTCCCCAGCAGCCCATGGCGCTCTCGTGGTCAGGCCCCTCCCAGGATACGGAGCTGCCCTGGGCAGGTACCCCGGCAGGGCTGGGCACACAGGTACCGTGCACGTAGCCCTCATTGCAGAGCAGCCCAGATCACCTGTCACTCAGAGCTGACACAGAGCACCTCAGAGCAGGACTTGAGCTAACAAACAGCAGCTCCGACGGGTCTGTGACCCTGGGCATCACTCTGTGCGGCCTCCCTCTGCCTGGTCTTCCAGAGGCTTCCACCGCAGCCGGGGCACCAGGCCTCTGTCTCCACCCATCACCCCTGCTCTCCCTGACTCCTGGGTTCCTCTCATTAGGAGAGGGTCTTCTTGAAGTTGTCTCCCACTCATGGGCCAGATAAAAGGATTAGAAAACAAGCCGGAGCTGCAGCCCCTTGTCTATCCAGACTCTCAGGAGCCCACACCTGTTCCTTGGACCTGGCCGGTTCAGCGAGGTCCATTTTCTGCACTGTGAGTCCCTGAGGGGTGAGGATGGGCTGACCTGGGCAGCCTGACCCTGCCGGCCAGCCCTCCCCAGGTGTGCCTGGGTTGAGGTCCATATAAACACGGCTCCAGGCAGCAAGAGCCCCTGCAGCTGTGCCTGACGCCATATTCTCTGCCCCGTCAGCAGTCTCGGGGCTGTGCTGGTGGGAGGGAGTGAGGGGCCACGGCTCTGTGGGTGGCCCGGTGTGAGTGGGGCTCTGCTGGACTTTCTGCAGGAGTTGCCGGGCTGCCACCTGCTAAAGAAGAGGATGTGTCACCCATACCTTCCGTTGGAATTTCTCCCCGGGCAGAGGTGAGGAAGGAAAAAAGCAGTGGGGGCCGGGACAGGAGGAGTATCTCAGGCAGGGAAATGGAAAGCTTCCAGAAGAGCGCCCGGGGCCAGGACCATCCTGGCTGGCCTGCAGGCACCAAGTCGGCCTGCGTGCTGTCGCTGGTGTGGCTCCACGGCCCTTCCTCTAGGCTTTCAAGTCCTTGGACATATTCAGGTGTTTTACCTGGGAAGGGTGGGAACAGTTCAGCAGCAGCTGGCCTGGGGCTCGGCTCACGTTTACTCACAGACGCCTCGGCACGGTCCCCCAGCTTTGCAATGAGGACGCTCCTTGCGGGGGTGGGGGGGCTGCTGGCTGCATGGGAGATGATTCCCCACCTCTGACCAACTTCAGAATTGTTTGCCGCTGGAGCCAGTGGCCTGATAGGGTTTTCCTGTGTATAACTGGTGGGTTCTGGTTTTTTTTTTTTTTTTCCTTTTCTGGTTCAAGTTAGATTTTATTCCTCTTCTATGTATTTATAGATATAAGCATGGAAATAATTCATTCCTATAAATACATCTGTGTGAAGGGAAGAAGTTTTTTTCCGTTTTATTTTAAAATTTTATTTATTTTTAAAAATTTTGAAATTTAAGTTTATTTTGTTATTCAGCAGGATTATTATTAGTTATCTATTTTATGCATATACATGTATACAGGACAATCCCAATCTCCCGACTCATCCCACCACCACCAACCCATGGCTTCCCCCCTCTTGGTGTCCATACGTTTGTTCTCTACCTCTGTGTCTCTATTTCTGCCCTGCAAGCCGGGTCATCTGTACCATTTTTCTAGGTTCCACATATATGCATTAATATACAATATTTGTTTTTCTCCTTCTGACTTACTACACTCTGCATGACAGTCTCTAGATCCGTCGACGTCTCCACAGATGACCCAGTTTCGTTCCTTTTTATGGCTGAGTAATATTCCGTTTTATATATGGACCACATCATTATCCGTTCGTCTGTCTGTGGGCATTTAGGTTGCTTCCATTACCTGGGTATGGTAAATAGTGCTGCAATGAACATTGTGGTGAATGTGTCTTTTTGATTTATGGTTTTCTCTGGCTATATGCCCAGAAGTGGGATTGCTGGATCCTATGGTAATTCTATTTTTAGTTTTTTAAGGAACCTCCATGCTGTTCTCCATAGTGACTGTATCAATTTACATTCCCACCAATAGTGGAAGAGGGTTCCTTTGGTCCACACCCTCCCCAGCATTTGTTGTTTGTACATTTTCTGATGATGCCCATTCTAACGGGTGTGAGGTGATACCTCACTGTAGTTTTGATGTGCATTTCTCTGATGATGAGTGATGTTGAGCAGCTTTTCATGTGCGTCTTGGCCATCTCTGTGTCTTCTTTGAAGAAACGTCTATTTAGATCTTCTGCCCATTTTTGTATTGGGTTGTTTGTTTTTTTTAATATTAAGCTGCATGAGCTGTTATATATATTGGAGATTAAACCTTTGTCCGTGGATTCGTTTGCAAATATTTTCTCCCATTCTGAGGGTTGCCTTTTTCCATTCCCTTTTTCTTTAACAAAGAAAGAAAGAAAGCAAAAGAAGCAGAACCCTAATGTGCAGAACAAATATGCAGAACAAAATATGCCTCTTGAAAGTGTCGTTTTGAAATATGGACGTCTTTTGAATTTTTTGGTCGATATATGACCCCAGGATTTGTTTTCAGGGCAGGTGTCATTTACAGGCCTGTAATGATTTTGAATATCAACTGACCATTAGCGCTGGGATTAAAGGTGCTGTTGTGTGAAACGGCCACAAGGGGGCAGAAGTTCTCCCTTACCAAATCTGGTTACTAGGGCAGCAGAGCCTCAGTGGAAGTCGTGTTCTAGGTTGTAATTTAGAATGGAATGTGCCAGGAGAAGGCCCCTTAAGTTTGTCTCACTACTTCTTGTTCGTTTTTTTAATTTAATTTTTTTATTTTTTTTATCACAGCGTGTTTGATTACAATGTTTGGCTTGTTGCAGGTGTGCAAGATGTGGTTCTTTTACACATATACATATGTCTGTTCTTGCTGGGATCCTTTTCCCATATACGTTATGACAGAATGTTGAGTAGTCTTCTCTTGGTATTCTGTAGGTCTTTGGTGACTATATATTTCACCTGTGTTTGTATATGTCTGTTAACCCCAATCTCGTAATGTATCCAATCCTCACACCTTTCCGTTGGTGAACCATAAGATTCTTTAATGAATCTGGGATTGCCCTTCTCTGTGGAAATATCTTCACTGGTATCCATTTTTAGGTAACACCTATAAGTGATATCATACGATACGCGTCTTTCTCTTTCTGACTTACTACAAGTCACGTGATCACCTCTAGACTCATCTACGGTGCTGCAAATGGCATTGTGTCCTTTTCTTCCATGGCTAATATTCTGTCTGTACATGTACCAGTTCTTCTTTGTCCACTCATCTGTTGATGGACTTTTTGGTTGCTTCCACGTCATGGCTATTGTAATGCTGCGGCAATGCACGTTTGCCTGCCTGTGTCTTTCCAATTCTGTCTTCTTAGGTTATAGGCCCAGGAGTGGGCCTGCTGGATCATATGGTAGCGGAATGTTTACCTTGTAGAGGCACCTCCAGTCTGTTCTCATTAGTGGCTCTTACCAGGTTACGTCCCGCTTAAAGTTGAGGGTATGCACTTCTCCACAACACCTTCAGCATTTTTTGTTTGTAGTTTTTTTGCTGATGTGTGTTCTGACTAGTGTGAGCCGATACCACTTTGTGGCTGGATTTGCATGCGTCTCATAATCCCTTGAAATTGTGCTTTCTGGCATGTCCTTCTTTTCTTCAACTGTGAGTACAGCTTACCTTTTCAAATGGTCTTCGTGAAGTGTGTGTGACATTTAGAAATATTTTGGCCATTACCTCCCTCAAGACGTTTTGAGGGCAGGTTTCATTTACAGCCCACCAGTACTGCTGCCTATGAAGTGACCCTTAGCACAGGTCTTAAAGCTGCTGTTGCAGGTAACGGCCAGAGGGCGGCAGCATTTCTGCTTTTCCCCACCTGGGAACTAGGGAAACAGACCATCCGGGCAGTGGTGTTCCTCGGTTATATATTAGAGTGGAATGTGCCTCCAAAAGCTGATGTCTCCTTACTTATGTTTGTTTTATAAATTGTATTTATATATATTTTTTATTGGAGTCATATTCCATTGTGTACATGGACCACTTCTTCTTTGTGCATTCCTCTGATGATGGACATTTTCGTAGCTTCCAAGTGTTGGCTATGGTAAATATTGCTGGAGTGGAGGATTGCCAGCCTGTGTTTTTTTTTTTGTTTTTTTTTTTTTTTTTTTTTTTTTTGCGGTACGTGGGCCTCTCACTGCGGTGGACCCTCCCATTGCAGAGCACAGGCTCCGGACGCGCAGGCCCAGCAGCCCTAGCTCACGGGACAAGCCGCTCCGCGGCACGTGGGTTCTTCCCGACCCGGAGCATGAACGCGTGTCCCCTGCATTGGCAGGCGGGCTCTCAACCACTGCGCCACCAGTGAAGCCCAGCCTGTGTTTTTTTGATTCTCATCCCCTCAGGCGATAGGCCCAGCAGTGGGTATGCTTGATTGAATGGTAGCTCAGTATTTACCTTTACAAGGCACCTCATTTTTGTTTTCATTACTGGCTCTTACCATGTCCCACTTTGGACCAAGGGTAGGCATTTCTCTAAAACCCCTTCAGCATTTACTTTTTGCAGAATTCTTGCTGATGGCCATTCGGACTGGTGTGAGCGGATAGGTTTTTGTAATTTGGATTTGCATATCTTTAATTATTCCTAATGTTCAGCATTTTTCCATGCCGTTTTAAATTTCTTTTTTTTTGCCATTACACTATGCTTTTATTAGAAAAAAAAAAAATATATATATATATATATGTATTGGGGAACATTAAATATCTTGGATGTGCTAATGAGAAAATCATTTTCTCTACATGGACTGAATTTTTACTTGGAGACATGTTTTCCTACTAAAGGGAAGACTAAAGAAGGATTTTACTGTCGACCAGGCAAGACACCTCCCCAAAGATGACAATGCCTTGGACAGTGTTTATGGCGGGCTGGGGCACCTGGAATCCTTGGCCCATACTGGCAGGTACTAACTGGAAACACACTCTTCCTGGGGGACAAGGATGGGAGGCACCTTAGGCCCAGCTGCTCATCGTCGAACCTTACACTTTTCAAACTATGTTGGTGTCTGACTTCCCTTTCCCTGACAGAACAACTCTGGCCCTTGGAGGTGGCTTTATGACTGCAGGCTGTAGAACCCATCATTCTCCCTTGCTCTGGGTAGGAGGTAAGCCTATGGTAGCAGAAACCCCCACATACTGGGACTTGGAATTCCAGTCTGTGCTCATTTAACTCTGTGGCATGAAGTCCATGGTGAATTGCTCTTTTGTCTTCTACGATCTGTCCAACAGCTGTCATGAGTGCCTGACCCTCAGCAGTCTCACTCTTCAAGATTGATCTGCTTTTGACTGATCCGTGACTCCGGGCAGTGGCTGATATGGGCTTTTTTTTTTCTTTGCAGAGCATCTCGACCATTGACTTTTTTATTGGGGAAAATCCACTTTAAAAATAGCCTCATCCTTTTTCTGAAGAGGCTTTCTGGAGGGCTATATTTCTTCTCTGGCATGAGCTGGAGACATCTGCTCCCAATAGAGTCTGTTATGCCCCTGACCTGGGCAGGGCGGCTCATACTTCCAGCTTGAGGGGTCCCTCATTCTTTAAACCTCTCTTCGTGCTCTCCTGGCTTATGCCTCCTACGGTCCTCTCTTTTGTAAGTAGGGGCAATCATCTTGCTCTGGCTCTTCCATGAGTCTTGGAGTTTTGAAGTTTGGGGCTCCTGCTGCCCTAGGTTGCTCCTTTGGCCTTCCATAAGGCCACTTGGCTCCTGGGAAGCTAACGTGTCTCTGGTGGGGACTCTCTGGGGATGGCACTGAGGCACCTGAGAAGCCAAGTTGTCTGCAGCAAGGAACCTGTGTTTGGGAAAGTCCTGAAGCTGGTTGTCTGACTGTACCTTTACTTTGGAGTTAAACTCACTAGCAACCTCCATGTTAAGGCATGGCTCACCTAGATGTTGGAAAACAGACATTCTAGGTAGTAGGAAACTTCTCCTGGCCCCCGGCACCTCTAAACTCCTCATAGGTACATCTGTGGTTTGGGATTTTGTCAACACTTTGGTTTCCAAGATAACACTAGACTGTGGTTGAAGAGCAGGAGACTCCTTGTCCTCCACAGCCTCCCTGGCCTCTTCACCTCTCAAAGATTGGGATCCTAAGTTCACCTCCATCACTGTTACCCTATGGCAGGGGCCTCCTGAGGCCTGACCACCACTCTCCTCTCTTGGCTCGTTCCTGACCATTGCTGAACTTGGACCTGGCTCTAGGCTGTCCCTCTTGACCCACTCCACAGTCTCACTCTTCCAGGTTCTGCCCACAAGGCTGAGTGTGAGGGACTGAGAAGGTGGCCTGCCCTGCTGTGCAGTCAGAGAAGCCTTTGAGGGCCCATGGTAGTCACCAGGTGGAATCGCTCCCAGGGCACTCTGGATTTCCTTACACACAGTGGAGGGGACAAGGAGAGGCCTCTTCAGGGCAGGAACGGACTCTTCTGTTCTCACCTTCTCTCCTGAATGAGCCTGAGGAGGTTTCTCCGGGAACTCAGCAAACGTGACTGTTGAGTGGGACCCAGATACACAGGTGGCTGAAGGGGACGAGGCTAACCGCAGGGTGGTGGAGGGTTGGAACTTTGTCGACTTCAAGAGATTGATGGGCTTGAGGACCTTGAGGGGTAGGGTCCACCCGTGCTTTACCCAAAACCTTGTAATATGTGCTTCCAGCACCTCTCGAGTGTCTTGAACCAGGAAGGAAACCCTACAGGAGGTGTTCCTGCAGGGTTCCCAACCCTTCAAGCAGTATCCTCCACAGGCTCCAGCAGGCACTGCTTTGCACATCTCACCAGGAGGGTCTTGACATGAGAGCTGATGAAAGTTGCCCTTGCCAGGAAGCCTCCCCAGGCAGCTCCGCAGAGGTGAAGCCAGGTTGTGAGTCCCCTCCAGTTCTTCCAGGCAATCTCTGCAAGCTTTCAAAGATCGACTTTTCTTCCTACTCCTGCTCCTCCCCTTCAGCTCTACTTGATGCTTCCTGATGTTTCTAGGTCTCCTAGGTGGTGCTAAGAATGGATTACTCTGGAAGCAGGGGAGTAACACGAGGAAGAGCCCCAGTCCACACAGGAAGCCAAGGATGATATCAATCACCCAGGAAGTTGGGCTGGATCTCAGCCAGATAGCAACAGTGTTTTTCAAAGAAAAGAGATTCTCCGTCTTCTGAACTGCATTGCCGCCCTCAGGCAACAGAGCCCTGGGAGTTCACTTGATGGCAGAACCCCAGGCCTGCATCACAGAGCTGTGGCCTTGTCACAAAGGGCTCCTGAGTGTGGGGGAGGGGCACTAAGAGCAATAGGCTGAATCACTGCCCCTCCTTCCCGTCCAGACCTTTATCCAGCTTTATCCCGAGAGAGCTGCGGAGAGCCACAGCGGCGGACAGGTGGCGGCGCCGGGGCTGGGCGCCGGTGGGGCCGCCCGGACGGCCCCCGGGCCCGCAGCGGAGTCTGGGTCCGGGCCAGCCACCCCCGGAGCGTCGGGTGTGCCGCTGCCTTCCAGGGCCGCCTTCGGGCCGCATGGAGCGGCCCCTCTGGCGCTCTGTGGTGGTGGTGGTGGAGGGGGGGCGGAGGAGGTGGGGCCTGCAGCGGTGGCCGGCGGGGGGCGGAGCTGGCGGCCACCGCCGCGGGCGACTAAAGGAGAAGGCGGAGCCGCAGCGGGAGGCCAAAAGCCTACAGCACCCGGTATTCCCAGGCGGTCTCCCATCCAAGTACTAACCAGGCCCGACCCTGCTTAGCTTCCGAGATCAGACGAGATCGGGCGCGTTCAGGGTGGTATGGCCGTAGACGGGGGCGGGGACCGCGGGCTGCCTCTTGAGGCCCAGCTTCGCTTGTCCTTGCGCCTTACCGCCGTCCCCGCGGCCAGCCCGCCCCGGCAGCGCCCCGCCGCCCGCCCAGGCAGGGCAACGGAGGCCTCGGGTACCGGGGCGTGGCGGAGGGGCCGTTTTAAACTTCTGGTACAGAAAAACAGAAAAAAAACGGAGAGTACAATTAACCTCTTGAAATTGTCCTCTTGCGTGCTTGCCCTCTTTAGAAGTTTTGGGTCCATTTTCGACCCCAGGGTTGTTTTTCAGGGCAGGTGCCATTTACAGGCTGCAATGAGTGTGAATATTTAGCGACCATGAGCACTGGGTTTAAAGCTGCTGTTGTGGCAAACGGCCACAAGGCGGCAGCATTTCTCCATTCCCAAATCTGGTTACGAGGGCAGCAGAGCCTTTCGGGGACCAATGGAATACAGAAGAAGGCATCACTGAAGTCTAATACGGAATACCGTGTCCTGGTGGATGGTAGAATGACCAGCAGGGTGTAGGAATTAGGAACTACCGGATGTATATCCTCGGTGGCTTCACTGACTGTCCCGACATCGTTTACCAGGTCCCCAGCAGCCCACGGGGCTCTCGTGGTCAGGGCAATCCCAGGATATGGAGCTCACCTGGGCAGGCCCCCCCTCCCCAGCAGCCCATGGCGCTCTCGTGGTCAGGCCCCTCCCAGGATACGGAGCTGCCCTGGGCAGGTACCCCGGCAGGGCTGGGCACACAGGTACCGTGCACGTAGCCCTCATTGCAGAGCAGCCCAGATCACCTGTCACTCAGAGCTGACACAGAGCACCTCAGAGCAGGACTTGAGCTAACAAACAGCAGCTCCGACGGGTCTGTGACCCTGGGCATCACTCTGTGCGGCCTCCCTCTGCCTGGTCTTCCAGAGGCTTCCACCGCAGCCGGGGCACCAGGCCTCTGTCTCCACCCATCACCCCTGCTCTCCCTGACTCCTGGGTTCCTCTCATTAGGAGAGGGTCTTCTTGAAGTTGTCTCCCACTCATGGGCCAGATAAAAGGATTAGAAAACAAGCCGGAGCTGCAGCCCCTTGTCTATCCAGACTCTCAGGAGCCCACACCTGTTCCTTGGACCTGGCCGGTTCAGCGAGGTCCATTTTCTGCACTGTGAGTCCCTGAGGGGTGAGGATGGGCTGACCTGGGCAGCCTGACCCTGCCGGCCAGCCCTCCCCAGGTGTGCCTGGGTTGAGGTCCATATAAACACGGCTCCAGGCAGCAAGAGCCCCTGCAGCTGTGCCTGACGCCATATTCTCTGCCCCGTCAGCAGTCTCGGGGCTGTGCTGGTGGGAGGGAGTGAGGGGCCACGGCTCTGTGGGTGGCCCGGTGTGAGTGGGGCTCTGCTGGACTTTCTGCAGGAGTTGCCGGGCTGCCACCTGCTAAAGAAGAGGATGTGTCACCCATACCTTCCGTTGGAATTTCTCCCCGGGCAGAGGTGAGGAAGGAAAAAAGCAGTGGGGGCCGGGACAGGAGGAGTATCTCAGGCAGGGAAATGGAAAGCTTCCAGAAGAGCGCCCGGGGCCAGGACCATCCTGGCTGGCCTGCAGGCACCAAGTCGGCCTGCGTGCTGTCGCTGGTGTGGCTCCACGGCCCTTCCTCTAGGCTTTCAAGTCCTTGGACATATTCAGGTGTTTTACCTGGGAAGGGTGGGAACAGTTCAGCAGCAGCTGGCCTGGGGCTCGGCTCACGTTTACTCACAGACGCCTCGGCACGGTCCCCCAGCTTTGCAATGAGGACGCTCCTTGCGGGGGTGGGGGGGCTGCTGGCTGCATGGGAGATGATTCCCCACCTCTGACCAACTTCAGAATTGTTTGCCGCTGGAGCCAGTGGCCTGATAGGGTTTTCCTGTGTATAACTGGTGGGTTCTGTTTTTTTTTTTTTTCTTTTTTGGTTCAAGTTAGATTTTATTCCTCTTCTATGTATTTATAGATATAAGCATGGAAATAATTCATTCCTATAAATACATCTGTGTGAAGGGAAGAAGTTTTTTTCCGTTTTATTTTAAAATTTTATTTATTTTTAAAAATTTTGAAATTTAAGTTTATTTTGTTATTCAGCAGGATTATTATTAGTTATCTATTTTATGCATATACATGTATACAGGACAATCCCAATCTCCCGACTCATCCCACCACCAACAACCCATGGCTTCCCCCCTCTTGGTGTCCATACGTTTGTTCTCTACCTCTGTGTCTCTATTTCTGCCCTGCAAGCCGGGTCATCTGTACCATTTTTCTAGGTTCCACATATATGCATTAATATACAATATTTGTTTTTCTCCTTCTGACTTACTACACTCTGCATGACAGTCTCTAGATCCGTCGACGTCTCCACAGATGACCCAGTTTCGTTCCTTTTTATGGCTGAGTAATATTCCGTTTTATATATGGACCACATCATTATCCGTTCGTCTGTCTGTGGGCATTTAGGTTGCTTCCATTACCTGGGTATGGTAAATAGTGCTGCAATGAACATTGTGGTGAATGTGTCTTTTTGATTTATGGTTTTCTCTGGCTATATGCCCAGAAGTGGGATTGCTGGATCCTATGGTAATTCTATTTTTAGTTTTTTAAGGAACCTCCATGCTGTTCTCCATAGTGACTGTATCAATTTACATTCCCACCAATAGTGGAAGAGGGTTCCTTTGGTCCACACCCTCCCCAGCATTTGTTGTTTGTACATTTTCTGATGATGCCCATTCTAACGGGTGTGAGGTGATACCTCACTGTAGTTTTGATGTGCATTTCTCTGATGATGAGTGATGTTGAGCAGCTTTTCATGTGCGTCTTGGCCATCTCTGTGTCTTCTTTGAAGAAACGTCTATTTAGATCTTCTGCCCATTTTTGTATTGGGTTGTTTGTTTTTTTTTAATATTAAGCTGCATGAGCTGTTATATATATTGGAGATTAAACCTTTGTCCGTGGATTCGTTTGCAAATATTTTCTCCCATTCTGAGGGTTGCCTTTTTCCATTCCCTTTTTCTTTAACAAAGAAAGAAAGAAAGCAAAAGAAGCAGAACCCTAATGTGCAGAACAAATATGCAGAACAAAATATGCCTCTTGAAAGTGTCGTTTTGAAATATGGACGTCTTTTGAATTTTTTGGTCGATATATGACCCCAGGATTTGTTTTCAGGGCAGGTGTCATTTACAGGCCTGTAATGATTTTGAATATCAACTGACCATTAGCGCTGGGATTAAAGGTGCTGTTGTGTGAAACGGCCACAAGGGGGCAGCAGTTCTCCCTTACCAAATCTGGTTACTAGGGCAGCAGAGCCTCAGTGGAAGTCGTGTTCTAGGTTGTAATTTAGAATGGAATGTGCCAGGAAAAGGCCCCTTAAGTTTGTCTCACTACTTCTTGTTCGTTTTTTTAATTTAATTTTTTTATTTTTTTTTATCACAGCGTGTTTGATTACAATGTTTGGCTTGTTGCAGGTGTGCAAGATGTGGTTCTTTTACACATATACATATGTCTGTTCTTGCTGGGATCCTTTTCCCATATACGTTATGACAGAATGTTGAGTAGTCTTCTCTTGGTATTCTGTAGGTCTTTGGTGATTATATATTTCACCTGTGTTTGTATATGTCTGTTAACCCCAATCTCGTAATGTATCCAATCCTCACACCTTTCCGTTGGTGAACCATAAGATTCTTTAATGAATCTGGGATTGCCCTTCTCTGTGGAAATATCTTCACTGGTATCCATTTTTAGGTAACACCTATAAGTGATATCATACGATACGCGTCTTTCTCTTTCTGACTTACTACAAGTCACGTGATCACCTCTAGACTCATCTACGGTGCTGCAAATGGCATTGTGTCCTTTTCTTCCATGGCTAATATTCTGTCTGTACATGTACCAGTTCTTCTTTGTCCACTCATCTGTTGATGGACTTTTTGGTTGCTTCCACGTCTTGGCTATTGTAATGCTGCGGCAATGCACGTTTGCCTGCCTGTGTCTTTCCAATTCTGTCTTCTTAGGTTATAGGCCCAGGAGTGGGCCTGCTGGATCATATGGTAGCGGAATGTTTACCTTGTAGAGGCACCTCCAGTCTGTTCTCATTAGTGGCTCTTACCAGGTTACGTCCCGCTTAAAGTTGAGGGTATGCACTTCTCCACAACACCTTCAGCATTTTTTGTTTGTAGTTTTTTTGCTGATGTGTGTTCTGACTAGTGTGAGCCGATACCACTTTGTGGCTGGATTTGCATGCGTCTCATAATCCCTTGAAATTGAGCTTTCTGGCATGTCCTTCTTTTCTTCAACTGTGAGTACAGCTTACCTCTTCAAATTGTCTTCGTGAAGTGTGTGTGACATTTAGAAATATTTTGGCCATTACCTCCCTCAAGACGTTTTGAGGGCAGGTTTCATTTACAGCCCACCAGTACTGCTGCCTATGAAGTGACCCTTAGCACAGGTCTTAAAGCTGCTGTTGCAGGTAACGGCCAGAGGGCGGCAGCATTTCTGCTTTTCCCCACCTGGGAACTAGGGAAACAGACCATCCGGGCAGTGGTGTTCCTCGGTTATATATTAGAGTGGAATGTGCCCCCAAAAGCTGATGTCTCCTTACTTATGTTTGTTTTATAAATTGTATTTATATATATTTTTTATTGGAGTCATATTCCATTGTGTACATGGACCACTTCTTCTTTGTGCATTCCTCTGATGATGGACATTTTCGTAGCTTCCAAGTGTTGGCTATGGTAAATATTGCTGGAGTGGAGGATTGCCAGCCTGTGTTTTTTTTGTTTTTTTTTTTGCGGTACGTGGGCCTCTCACTGCGGTGGACCCTCCCATTGCAGAGCACAGGCTCCGGACGCGCAGGCCCAGCAGCCCTAGCTCACGGGACAAGCCGCTCCGCGGCACGTGGGATCTTCCCGACCCGGAGCATGAACGCGTGTCCCCTGCATTGGCAGGCGGGCTCTCAACCACTGCGCCACCAGTGAAGCCCAGCCTGTGTTTTTTTTATTCTCATCCCCTCAGGCGATAGGCCCAGCAGTGGGTATGCTTGATTGAATGGTAGCTCAGTATTTACCTTTACAAGGCACCTCATTTTTGTTTTCATTACTGGCTCTTACCATGTCCCACTTTGGACCAAGGGTAGGCATTTCTCTAAAACCCCTTCAGCATTTACTTTTTGCAGAATTCTTGCTGATGGCCATTCTGACTGGTGTGAGCGGATAGGTTTTTGTAATTTGGATTTGCATATCTTTAATTATTCCTAATGTTCAGCATTTTTCCATGCCGTTTTAAATTTCTTTTTTTTTTTGCCATTACACTATGCTTTTATTAGAAAAAAAATATATATATATATGTATTGGGGAACATTAAATATCTTGGATGTGCTAATGAGAAAATCATTTTCTCTACATGGACTGAATTTTTACTTGGAGACATGTTTTCCTACTAAAGGGAAGACTAAAGAAGGATTTTACTGTCGACCAGGCAAGACACCTCCCCAAAGATGACAATGCCTTGGACAGTGTTTATGGCGGGCTGGGGCACCTGGAATCCTTGGCCCATACTGGCAGGTACTAACTGGAAACACACTCTTCCTGGGGGACAAGGATGGGAGGCACCTTAGGCCCAGCTGCTCATCGTCGAACCTTACACTTTTCAAACTATGTTGGTGTCTGACTTCCCTTTCCCTGACAGAACAACTCTGGCCCTTGGAGGTGGCTTTATGACTGCAGGCTGTAGAACCCATCATTCTCCCTTGCTCTGGGTAGGAGGTAAGCCTATGGTAGCAGAAACCCCCACATACTGGGACTTGGAATTCCACTCTGTGCTCATTTAACTCTGTGGCATGAAGTCCATGGTGAATTGCTCTTTTGTCTTCTACGATCTGTCCAACAGCTGTCATGAGTGCCTGACCCTCAGCAGTCTCACTCTTCAAGATTGATCTGCTTTTGACTGATCCGTGACTCCGGGCAGTGGCTGATATGGGCTTTTTTTTTTCTTTGCAGAGCATCTCGACCATTGACTTTTTTATTGGGGAAAATCCACTTTAAAAATAGCCTCATCCTTTTTCTGAAGAGGCTTTCTGGAGGGCTATATTTCTTCTCTGGCATGAGCTGGAGACATCTGCTCCCAATAGAGTCTGTTATGCCCCTGACCTGGGCAGGGCGGCTCATACTTCCAGCTTGAGGGGTCCCTCATTCTTTAAACCTCTCTTCGTGCTCTCCTGGCTTATGCCTCCTACGGTCCTCTCTTTTGTAAGTAGGGGCAATCATCTTGCTCTGGCTCTTCCATGAGTCTTGGAGTTTTGAAGTTTGGGGCTCCTGCTGCCCTAGGTTGCTCCTTTGGCCTTCCATAAGGCCACTTGGCTCCTGGGAAGCTAACGTGTCTCTGGTGGGGACTCTCTGGGGATGGCACTGAGGCACCTGAGAAGCCAAGTTGTCTGCAGCAAGGAACCTGTGTTTGGGAAAGTCCTGAAGCTGGTTGTCTGACTGTACCTTTACTTTGGAGTTAAACTCACTAGCAACCTCCATGTTAAGGCATGGCTCACCTAGATGTTGGAAAACAGACATTCTAGGTAGTAGGAAACTTCTCCTGGCCCCCGGCACCTCTAAACTCCTCATAGGTACATCTGTGGTTTGGGATTTTGTCAACACTTTGGTTTCCAAGATAACACTAGACTGTGGTTGAAGAGCAGGAGACTCCTTGTCCTCCACAGCCTCCCTGGCCTCTTCACCTCTCAAAGATTGGGATCCTAAGTTCACCTCCATCACTGTTACCCTATGGCAGGGGCCTCCTGAGGCCTGACCACCACTCTCCTCTCTTGGCTCGTTCCTGACCATTGCTGAACTTGGACCTGGCTCTAGGCTGTCCCTCTTGACCCACTCCACAGTCTCACTCTTCCAGGTTCTGCCCACAAGGCTGAGTGTGAGGGACTGAGAAGGTGGCCTGCCCTGCTGTGCAGTCAGAGAAGCCTTTGAGGGCCCATGGTAGTCACCAGGTGGAATCGCTCCCAGGGCACTCTGGATTTCCTTACACACAGTGGAGGGGACAAGGAGAGGCCTCTTCAGGGCAGGAACGGACTCTTCTGTTCTCACCTTCTCTCCTGAATGAGCCTGAGGAGGTTTCTCCGGGAACTCAGCAAACGTGACTGTTGAGTGGGACCCAGATACACAGGTGGCTGAAGGGGACGAGGCTAACCGCAGGGTGGTGGAGGGTTGGAACTTTGTCGACTTCAAGAGATTGATGGGCTTGAGGACCTTGAGGGGTAGGGTCCACCCGTGCTTTACCCAAAACCTTGTAATATGTGCTTCCAGCACCTCTCGAGTGTCTTGAACCAGGAAGGAAACCCTACAGGAGGTGTTCCTGCAGGGTTCCCAACCCTTCAAGCAGTATCCTCCACAGGCTCCAGCAGGCACTGCTTTGCACATCTCACCAGGAGGGTCTTGACATGAGAGCTGATGAAAGTCGCCCTTGCCAGGAAGCCTCCCCAGGCAGCTCCGCAGAGGTGAAGCCAGGTTGTGAGTCCCCTCCAGTTCTTCCAGGCAATCTCTGCAAGCTTTCAAAGATCGACTTTTCTTCCTACTCCTGCTCCTCCCCTTCAGCTCTACTTGATGCTTCCTGATGTTTCTAGGTCTCCTAGGTGGTGCTAAGAATGGATTACTCTGGAAGCAGGGGAGTAACACGAGGAAGAGCCCCAGTCCACACAGGAAGCCAAGGATGATATCAATCACCCAGGAAGTTGGGCTGGATCTCAGCCAGATAGCAACAGTGTTTTTCAAAGAAAAGAGATTCTCCGTCTTCTGAACTGCATTGCCGCCCTCAGGCAACAGAGCCCTGGGAGTTCACTTGATGGCAGAACCCCAGGCCTGCATCACAGAGCTGTGGCCTTGTCACAAAGGGCTCCTGAGTGTGGGGGAGGGGCACTAAGAGCAATAGGCTGAATCACTGCCCCTCCTTCCCGTCCAGACCTTTATCCAGCTTTATCCCGAGAGAGCTGCGGAGAGCCACAGCGGCGGACAGGTGGCGGCGCCGGGGCTGGGCGCCGGTGGGGCCGCCCGGACGGCCCCCGGGCCCGCAGCGGAGTCTGGGTCCGGGCCAGCCACCCCCGGAGCGTCGGGTGTGCCGCTGCCTTCCAGGGCCGCCTTCGGGCCGCATGGAGCGGCCCCTCTGGCGCTCTGTGGTGGTGGTGGTGGAGGGGGGGCGGAGGAGGTGGGGCCTGCAGCGGTGGCCGGCGGGGGGCGGAGCTGGCGGCCACCGCCGCGGGCGACTAAAGGAGAAGGCGGAGCCGCAGCGGGAGGCCAAAAGCCTACAGCACCCGGTATTCCCAGGCGGTCTCCCATCCAAGTACTAACCAGGCCCGACCCTGCTTAGCTTCCAAGATCAGACGAGATCGGGCGCGTTCAGGGTGGTATGGCCGTAGACGGGGGCGGGGACCGCGGGCTGCCTCTTGAGGCCCAGCTTCGCTTGTCCTTGCGCCTTACCGCCGTCCCCGCGGCCAGCCCGCCCCGGCAGCGCCCCGCCGCCCGCCCAGGCAGGGCAACGGAGGCCTCGGGTACCGGGGCGTGGCGGAGGGGCCGTTTTAAACTTCTGGTACAGAAAAACAGAAAAAAAACGGAGAGTACAATTAACCTCTTGAAATTGTCCTCTTGCGTGCTTGCCCTCTTTAGAAGTTTTGGGTCCATTTTCGACCCCAGGGTTGTTTTTCAGGGCAGGTGCCATTTACAGGCTGCAATGAGTGTGAATATTTAGCGACCATGAGCACTGGGTTTAAAGCTGCTGTTGTGGCAAACGGCCACAAGGCGGCAGCATTTCTCCATTCCCAAATCTGGTTACGAGGGCAGCAGAGCCTTTCGGGGACCAATGGAATACAGAAGAAGGCATCACTGAAGTCTAATACGGAATACCGTGTCCTGGTGGATGGTAGAATGACCAGCAGGGTGTAGGAATTAGGAACTACCGGATGTATATCCTCGGTGGCTTCACTGACTGTCCCGACATCGTTTACCAGGTCCCCAGCAGCCCACGGGGCTCTCGTGGTCAGGGCAATCCCAGGATATGGAGCTCACCTGGGCAGGCCCCCCCTCCCCAGCAGCCCATGGCGCTCTCGTGGTCAGGCCCCTCCCAGGATACGGAGCTGCCCTGGGCAGGTACCCCGGCAGGGCTGGGCACACAGGTACCGTGCACGTAGCCCTCATTGCAGAGCAGCCCAGATCACCTGTCACTCAGAGCTGACACAGAGCACCTCAGAGCAGGACTTGAGCTAACAAACAGCAGCTCCGACGGGTCTGTGACCCTGGGCATCACTCTGTGCGGCCTCCCTCTGCCTGGTCTTCCAGAGGCTTCCACCGCAGCCGGGGCACCAGGCCTCTGTCTCCACCCATCACCCCTGCTCTCCCTGACTCCTGGGTTCCTCTCATTAGGAGAGGGTCTTCTTGAAGTTGTCTCCCACTCATGGGCCAGATAAAAGGATTAGAAAACAAGCCGGAGCTGCAGCCCCTTGTCTATCCAGACTCTCAGGAGCCCACACCTGTTCCTTGGACCTGGCCGGTTCAGCGAGGTCCATTTTCTGCACTGTGAGTCCCTGAGGGGTGAGGATGGGCTGACCTGGGCAGCCTGACCCTGCCGGCCAGCCCTCCCCAGGTGTGCCTGGGTTGAGGTCCATATAAACACGGCTCCAGGCAGCAAGAGCCCCTGCAGCTGTGCCTGACGCCATATTCTCTGCCCCGTCAGCAGTCTCGGGGCTGTGCTGGTGGGAGGGAGTGAGGGGCCACGGCTCTGTGGGTGGCCCGGTGTGAGTGGGGCTCTGCTGGACTTTCTGCAGGAGTTGCCGGGCTGCCACCTGCTAAAGAAGAGGATGTGTCACCCATACCTTCCGTTGGAATTTCTCCCCGGGCAGAGGTGAGGAAGGAAAAGAGCAGTGGGGGCCGGGACAGGAGGAGTATCTCAGGCAGGGAAATGGAAAGCTTCCAGAAGAGCGCCCGGGGCCAGGACCATCCTGGCTGGCCTGCAGGCACCAAGTCGGCCTGCGTGCTGTCGCTGGTGTGGCTCCACGGCCCTTCCTCTAGGCTTTCAAGTCCTTGGACATATTCAGGTGTTTTACCTGGGAAGGGTGGGAACAGTTCAGCAGCAGCTGGCCTGGGGCTCGGCTCACGTTTACTCACAGACGCCTCGGCACGGTCCCCCAGCTTTGCAATGAGGACGCTCCTTGCGGGGGTGGGGGGGCTGCTGGCTGCATGGGAGATGATTCCCCACCTCTGACCAACTTCAGAATTGTTTGCCGCTGGAGCCAGTGGCCTGATAGGGTTTTCCTGTGTATAACTGGTGGGTTCTGTTTTTTTTTTTTTTCTTTTTTGGTTCAAGTTAGATTTTATTCCTCTTCTATGTATTTATAGATATAAGCATGGAAATAATTCATTCCTATAAATACATCTGTGTGAAGGGAAGAAGTTTTTTTCCGTTTTATTTTAAAATTTTATTTATTTTTAAAAATTTTGAAATTTAAGTTTATTTTGTTATTCAGCAGGATTATTATTAGTTATCTATTTTATGCATATACATGTATACAGGACAATCCCAATCTCCCGACTCATCCCACCACCAACAACCCATGGCTTCCCCCCTCTTGGTGTCCATACGTTTGTTCTCTACCTCTGTGTCTCTATTTCTGCCCTGCAAGCCGGGTCATCTGTACCATTTTTCTAGGTTCCACATATATGCATTAATATACAATATTTGTTTTTCTCCTTCTGACTTACTACACTCTGCATGACAGTCTCTAGATCCGTCGACGTCTCCACAGATGACCCAGTTTCGTTCCTTTTTATGGCTGAGTAATATTCCGTTTTATATATGGACCACATCATTATCCGTTCGTCTGTCTGTGGGCATTTAGGTTGCTTCCATTACCTGGGTATGGTAAATAGTGCTGCAATGAACATTGTGGTGAATGTGTCTTTTTGATTTATGGTTTTCTCTGGCTATATGCCCAGAAGTGGGATTGCTGGATCCTATGGTAATTCTATTTTTAGTTTTTTAAGGAACCTCCATGCTGTTCTCCATAGTGACTGTATCAATTTACATTCCCACCAATAGTGGAAGAGGGTTCCTTTGGTCCACACCCTCCCCAGCATTTGTTGTTTGTACATTTTCTGATGATGCCCATTCTAACGGGTGTGAGGTGATACCTCACTGTAGTTTTGATGTGCATTTCTCTGATGATGAGTGATGTTGAGCAGCTTTTCATGTGCGTCTTGGCCATCTCTGTGTCTTCTTTGAAGAAACGTCTATTTAGATCTTCTGCCCATTTTTGTATTGGGTTGTTTGTTTTTTTTTAATATTAAGCTGCATGAGCTGTTATATATATTGGAGATTAAACCTTTGTCCGTGGATTCGTTTGCAAATATTTTCTCCCATTCTGAGGGTTGCCTTTTTCCATTCCCTTTTTCTTTAACAAAGAAAGAAAGAAAGCAAAAGAAGCAGAACCCTAATGTGCAGAACAAATATGCAGAACAAAATATGCCTCTTGAAAGTGTCGTTTTGAAATATGGACGTCTTTTGAATTTTTTGGTCGATATATGACCCCAGGATTTGTTTTCAGGGCAGGTGTCATTTACAGGCCTGTAATGATTTTGAATATCAACTGACCATTAGCGCTGGGATTAAAGGTGCTGTTGTGTGAAACGGCCACAAGGGGGCAGAAGTTCTCCCTTACCAAATCTGGTTACTAGGGCAGCAGAGCCTCAGTGGAAGTCGTGTTCTAGGTTGTAATTTAGAATGGAATGTGCCAGGAAAAGGCCCCTTAAGTTTGTCTCACTACTTCTTGTTCGTTTTTTTAATTTAATTTTTTTATTTTTTTTATCACAGCGTGTTTGATTACAATGTTTGGCTTGTTGCAGGTGTGCAAGATGTGGTTCTTTTACACATATACATATGTCTGTTCTTGCTGGGATCCTTTTCCCATATACGTTATGACAGAATGTTGAGTAGTCTTCTCTTGGTATTCTGTAGGTTTTTGGTGATTATATATTTCACCTGTGTTTGTATATGTCTGTTAACCCCAATCTCGTAATGTATCCAATCCTCACACCTTTCCGTTGGTGAACCATAAGATTCTTTAATGAATCTGGGATTGCCCTTCTCTGTGGAAATATCTTCACTGGTATCCATTTTTAGGTAACACCTATAAGTGATATCATACGATACGCGTCTTTCTCTTTCTGACTTACTACAAGTCACGTGATCACCTCTAGACTCATCTACGGTGCTGCAAATGGCATTGTGTCCTTTTCTTCCATGGCTAATATTCTGTCTGTACATGTACCAGTTCTTCTTTGTCCACTCATCTGTTGATGGACTTTTTGGTTGCTTCCACGTCATGGCTATTGTAATGCTGCGGCAATGCACGTTTGCCTGCCTGTGTCTTTCCAATTCTGTCTTCTTAGGTTATAGGCCCAGGAGTGGGCCTGCTGGATCATATGGTAGCGGAATGTTTACCTTGTAGAGGCACCTCCAGTCTGTTCTCATTAGTGGCTCTTACCAGGTTACGTCCCGCTTAAAGTTGAGGGTATGCACTTCTCCACAACACCTTCAGCATTTTTTGTTTGTAGTTTTTTTGCTGATGTGTGTTCTGACTAGTGTGAGCCGATACCACTTTGTGGCTGGATTTGCATGCGTCTCATAATCCCTTGAAATTGTGCTTTCTGGCATGTCCTTCTTTTCTTCAACTGTGAGTACAGCTTACCTCTTCAAATTGTCTTCGTGAAGTGTGTGTGACATTTAGAAATATTTTGGCCATTACCTCCCTCAAGACGTTTTGAGGGCAGGTTTCATTTACAGCCCACCAGTACTGCTGCCTATGAAGTGACCCTTAGCACAGGTCTTAAAGCTGCTGTTGCAGGTAACGGCCAGAGGGCGGCAGCATTTCTGCTTTTCCCCACCTGGGAACTAGGGAAACAGACCATCCGGGCAGTGGTGTTCCTCGGTTATATATTAGAGTGGAATGTGCCCCCAAAAGCTGATGTCTCCTTACTTATGTTTGTTTTATAAATTGTATTTATATATATTTTTTATTGGAGTCATATTCCATTGTGTACATGGACCACTTCTTCTTTGTGCATTCCTCTGATGATGGACATTTTCGTAGCTTCCAAGTGTTGGCTATGGTAAATATTGCTGGAGTGGAGGATTGCCAGCCTGTGTTTTTTTTGTTTTTTTTTTTGCGGTACGTGGGCCTCTCACTGCGGTGGACCCCCCCATTGCAGAGCACAGGCTCCGGACGCGCAGGCCCAGCAGCCCTAGCTCACGGGACAAGCCGCTCCGCGGCACGTGGGTTCTTCCCGACCCGGAGCATGAACGCGTGTCCTCTGCATTGGCAGGCGGGCTCTCAACCACTGCGCCACCAGTGAAGCCCAGCCTGTGTTTTTTTGATTCTCATCCCCTCAGGCGATAGGCCCAGCAGTGGGTATGCTTGATTGAATGGTAGCTCAGTATTTACCTTTACAAGGCACCTCATTTTTGTTTTCATTACTGGCTCTTACCATGTCCCACTTTGGACCAAGGGTAGGCATTTCTCTAAAACCCCTTCAGCATTTACTTTTTGCAGAATTCTTGCTGATGGCCATTCTGACTGGTGTGAGCGGATAGGTTTTTGTAATTTGGATTTGCATATCTTTAATTATTCCTAATGTTCAGCATTTTTCCATGCCGTTTTAACTTTCTTTTTTTTTGCCATTACACTATGCTTTTATTAGAAAAAAAAATATATATATATGTATTGGGGAACATTAAATATCTTGGATGTGCTAATGAGAAAATCATTTTCTCTACATGGACTGAATTTTTACTTGGAGACATGTTTTCCTACTAAAGGGAAGACTAAAGAAGGATTTTACTGTCGACCAGGCAAGACACCTCCCCAAAGATGACAATGCCTTGGACAGTGTTTATGGCGGGCTGGGGCACCTGGAATCCTTGGCCCATACTGGCAGGTACTAACTGGAAACACACTCTTCCTGGGGGACAAGGATGGGAGGCACCTTAGGCCCAGCTGCTCATCGTCGAACCTTACACTTTTCAAACTATGTTGGTGTCTGACTTCCCTTTCCCTGACAGAACAACTCTGGCCCTTGGAGGTGGCTTTATGACTGCAGGCTGTAGAACCCATCATTCTCCCTTGCTCTGGGTAGGAGGTAAGCCTATGGTAGCAGAAACCCCCACATACTGGGACTTGGAATTCCAGTCTGTGCTCATTTAACTCTGTGGCATGAAGTCCATGGTGAATTGCTCTTTTGTCTTCTACGATCTGTCCAACAGCTGTCATGAGTGCCTGACCCTCAGCAGTCTCACTCTTCAAGATTGATCTGCTTTTGACTGATCCGTGACTCCGGGCAGTGGCTGATATGGGCTTTTTTTTTTCTTTGCAGAGCATCTCGACCATTGACTTTTTTATTGGGGAAAATCCACTTTAAAAATAGCCTCATCCTTTTTCTGAAGAGGCTTTCTGGAGGGCTATATTTCTTCTCTGGCATGAGCTGGAGACATCTGCTCCCAATAGAGTCTGTTATGCCCCTGACCTGGGCAGGGCGGCTCATACTTCCAGCTTGAGGGGTCCCTCATTCTTTAAACCTCTCTTCGTGCTCTCCTGGCTTATGCCTCCTACGGTCCTCTCTTTTGTAAGTAGGGGCAATCATCTTGCTCTGGCTCTTCCATGAGTCTTGGAGTTTTGAAGTTTGGGGCTCCTGCTGCCCTAGGTTGCTCCTTTGGCCTTCCATAAGGCCACTTGGCTCCTGGGAAGCTAACGTGTCTCTGGTGGGGACTCTCTGGGGATGGCACTGAGGCACCTGAGAAGCCAAGTTGTCTGCAGCAAGGAACCTGTGTTTGGGAAAGTCCTGAAGCTGGTTGTCTGACTGTACCTTTACTTTGGAGTTAAACTCACTAGCAACCTCCATGTTAAGGCATGGCTCACCTAGATGTTGGAAAACAGACATTCTAGGTAGTAGGAAACTTTTACTGGCCCCCGGCACCTCTAAACTCCTCATAGGTACATCTGTGGTTTGGGATTTTGTCAACACTTTGGTTTCCAAGATAACACTAGACTGTGGTTGAAGAGCAGGAGACTCCTTGTCCTCCACAGCCTCCCTGGCCTCTTCACCTCTCAAAGATTGGGATCCTAAGTTCACCTCCATCACTGTTACCCTATGGCAGGGGCCTCCTGAGGCCTGACCACCACTCTCCTCTCTTGGCTCGTTCCTGACCATTGCTGAACTTGGACCTGGCTCTAGGCTGTCCCTCTTGACCCACTCCACAGTCTCACTCTTCCAGGTTCTGCCCACAAGGCTGAGTGTGAGGGACTGAGAAGGTGGCCTGCCCTGCTGTGCAGTCAGAGAAGCCTTTGAGGGCCCATGGTAGTCACCAGGTGGAATCGCTCCCAGGGCACTCTGGATTTCCTTACACACAGTGGAGGGGACAAGGAGAGGCCTCTTCAGGGCAGGAACGGACTCTTCTGTTCTCACCTTCTCTCCTGAATGAGCCTGAGGAGGTTTCTCCGGGAACTCAGCAAACGTGACTGTTGAGTGGGACCCAGATACACAGGTGGCTGAAGGGGACGAGGCTAACCGCAGGGTGGTGGAGGGTTGGAACTTTGTCGACTTCAAGAGATTGATGGGCTTGAGGACCTTGAGGGGTAGGGTCCACCCGTGCTTTACCCAAAACCTTGTAATATGTGCTTCCAGCACCTCTCGAGTGTCTTGAACCAGGAAGGAAACCCTACAGGAGGTGTTCCTGCAGGGTTCCCAACCCTTCAAGCAGTATCCTCCACAGGCTCCAGCAGGCACTGCTTTGCACATCTCACCAGGAGGGTCTTGACATGAGAGCAGATGAAAGTCGCCCTTGCCAGGAAGCCTCCCCAGGCAGCTCCGCAGAGGTGAAGCCAGGTTGTGAGTCCCCTCCAGTTATTCCAGGCACTCTCTGCAAGCTTTCAAAGATCGACTTTTCTTCCTACTCCTGCTCCTCCCCTTCAGCTCTACTTGATGCTTCCTGATGTTTCTAGGTCTCCTAGGTGGTGCTAAGAATGGATTACTCTGGAAGCAGGGGAGTAACACGAGGAAGAGCCCCAGTCCACACAGGAAGCCAAGGATGATATCAATCACCCAGGAAGTTGGGCTGGATCTCAGCCAGATAGCAACAGTGTTTTTCAAAGAAAAGAGATTCTCCGTCTTCTGAACTGCATTGCCGCCCTCAGGCAACAGAGCCCTGGGAGTTCACTTGATGGCAGAACCCCAGGCCTGCATCACAGAGCTGTGGCCTTGTCACAAAGGGCTCCTGAGTGTGGGGGAGGGGCACTAAGAGCAATAGGCTGAATCACTGCCCCTCCTTCCCGTCCAGACCTTTATCCAGCTTTATCCCGAGAGAGCTGCGGAGAGCCACAGCGGCGGACAGGTGGCGGCGCCGGGGCTGGGCGCCGGTGGGGCCGCCCGGACGGCCCCCGGGCCCGCAGCGGAGTCTGGGTCCGGGCCAGCCACCCCCGGAGCGTCGGGTGTGCCGCTGCCTTCCAGGGCCGCCTTCGGGCCGCATGGAGCGGCCCCTCTGGCGCTCTGTGGTGGTGGTGGTGGAGGGGGGGCGGAGGAGGTGGGGCCTGCAGCGGTGGCCGGCGGGGGGCGGAGCTGGCGGCCACCGCCGCGGGCGACTAAAGGAGAAGGCGGAGCCGCAGCGGGAGGCCAAAAGCCTACAGCACCCGGTATTCCCAGGCGGTCTCCCATCCAAGTACTAACCAGGCCCGACCCTGCTTAGCTTCCGAGATCAGACGAGATCGGGCGCGTTCAGGGTGGTATGGCCGTAGACGGGGGCGGGGACCGCGGGCTGCCTCTTGAGGCCCAGCTTCGCTTGTCCTTGCGCCTTACCGCCGTCCCCGCGGCCAGCCCGCCCCGGCAGCGCCCCGCCGCCCGCCCAGGCAGGGCAACGGAGGCCTCGGGTACCGGGGCGTGGCGGAGGGGCCGTTTTAAACTTCTGGTACAGAAAAACAGAAAAAAAACGGAGAGTACAATTAACCTCTTGAAATTGTCCTCTTGCGTGCTTGCCCTCTTTAGAAGTTTTGGGTCCATTTTCGACCCCAGGGTTGTTTTTCAGGGCAGGTGCCATTTACAGGCTGCAATGAGTGTGAATATTTAGCGACCATGAGCACTGGGTTTAAAGCTGCTGTTGTGGCAAACGGCCACAAGGCGGCAGCATTTCTCCATTCCCAAATCTGGTTACGAGGGCAGCAGAGCCTTTCGGGGACCAATGGAATACAGAAGAAGGCATCACTGAAGTCTAATACGGAATACCGTGTCCTGGTGGATGGTAGAATGACCAGCAGGGTGTAGGAATTAGGAACTACCGGATGTATATCCTCGGTGGCTTCACTGACTGTCCCGACATCGTTTACCAGGTCCCCAGCAGCCCACGGGGCTCTCGTGGTCAGGGCAATCCCAGGATATGGAGCTCACCTGGGCAGGCCCCCCCTCCCCAGCAGCCCATGGCGCTCTCGTGGTCAGGCCCCTCCCAGGATACGGAGCTGCCCTGGGCAGGTACCCCGGCAGGGCTGGGCACACAGGTACCGTGCACGTAGCCCTCATTGCAGAGCAGCCCAGATCACCTGTCACTCAGAGCTGACACAGAGCACCTCAGAGCAGGACTTGAGCTAACAAACAGCAGCTCCGACGGGTCTGTGACCCTGGGCATCACTCTGTGCGGCCTCCCTCTGCCTGGTCTTCCAGAGGCTTCCACCGCAGCCGGGGCACCAGGCCTCTGTCTCCACCCATCACCCCTGCTCTCCCTGACTCCTGGGTTCCTCTCATTAGGAGAGGGTCTTCTTGAAGTTGTCTCCCACTCATGGGCCAGATAAAAGGATTAGAAAACAAGCCGGAGCTGCAGCCCCTTGTCTATCCAGACTCTCAGGAGCCCACACCTGTTCCTTGGACCTGGCCGGTTCAGCGAGGTCCATTTTCTGCACTGTGAGTCCCTGAGGGGTGAGGATGGGCTGACCTGGGCAGCCTGACCCTGCCGGCCAGCCCTCCCCAGGTGTGCCTGGGTTGAGGTCCATATAAACACGGCTCCAGGCAGCAAGAGCCCCTGCAGCTGTGCCTGACGCCATATTCTCTGCCCCGTCAGCAGTCTCGGGGCTGTGCTGGTGGGAGGGAGTGAGGGGCCACGGCTCTGTGGGTGGCCCGGTGTGAGTGGGGCTCTGCTGGACTTTCTGCAGGAGTTGCCGGGCTGCCACCTGCTAAAGAAGAGGATGTGTCACCCATACCTTCCGTTGGAATTTCTCCCCGGGCAGAGGTGAGGAAGGAAAAAAGCAGTGGGGGCCGGGACAGGAGGAGTATCTCAGGCAGGGAAATGGAAAGCTTCCAGAAGAGCGCCCGGGGCCAGGACCATCCTGGCTGGCCTGCAGGCACCAAGTCGGCCTGCGTGCTGTCGCTGGTGTGGCTCCACGGCCCTTCCTCTAGGCTTTCAAGTCCTTGGACATATTCAGGTGTTTTACCTGGGAAGGGTGGGAACAGTTCAGCAGCAGCTGGCCTGGGGCTCGGCTCACGTTTACTCACAGACGCCTCGGCACGGTCCCCCAGCTTTGCAATGAGGACGCTCCTTGCGGGGGTGGGGGGGCTGCTGGCTGCATGGGAGATGATTCCCCACCTCTGACCAACTTCAGAATTGTTTGCCGCTGGAGCCAGTGGCCTGATAGGGTTTTCCTGTGTATAACTGGTGGGTTCTGGTTTGTTTTTTTTTTCTTTTTTGGTTCAAGTTAGATTTTATTCCTCTTCTATGTATTTATAGATATAAGCATGGAAATAATTCATTCCTATAAATACATCTGTGTGAAGGGAAGAAGTTTTTTTCCGTTTTATTTTAAAATTTTATTTATTTTTAAAAATTTTGAAATTTAAGTTTATTTTGTTATTCAGCAGGATTATTATTAGTTATCTATTTTATGCATATACATGTATACAGGACAATCCCAATCTCCCGACTCATCCCACCACCAACAACCCATGGCTTCCCCCCTCTTGGTGTCCATACGTTTGTTCTCTACCTCTGTGTCTCTATTTCTGCCCTGCAAGCCGGGTCATCTGTACCATTTTTCTAGGTTCCACATATATGCATTAATATACAATATTTGTTTTTCTCCTTCTGACTTACTACACTCTGCATGACAGTCTCTAGATCCGTCGACGTCTCCACAGATGACCCAGTTTCGTTCCTTTTTATGGCTGAGTAATATTCCGTTTTATATATGGACCACATCATTATCCGTTCGTCTGTCTGTGGGCATTTAGGTTGCTTCCATTACCTGGGTATGGTAAATAGTGCTGCAATGAACATTGTGGTGAATGTGTCTTTTTGATTTATGGTTTTCTCTGGCTATATGCCCAGAAGTGGGATTGCTGGATCCTATGGTAATTCTATTTTTAGTTTTTTAAGGAACCTCCATGCTGTTCTCCATAGTGACTGTATCAATTTACATTCCCACCAATAGTGGAAGAGGGTTCCTTTGGTCCACACCCTCCCCAGCATTTGTTGTTTGTACATTTTCTGATGATGCCCATTCTAACGGGTGTGAGGTGATACCTCACTGTAGTTTTGATGTGCATTTCTCTGATGATGAGTGATGTTGAGCAGCTTTTCATGTGCGTCTTGGCCATCTCTGTGTCTTCTTTGAAGAAACGTCTATTTAGATCTTCTGCCCATTTTTGTATTGGGTTGTTTGTTTTTTTTTAATATTAAGCTGCATGAGCTGTTATATATATTGGAGATTAAACCTTTGTCCGTGGATTCGTTTGCAAATATTTTCTCCCATTCTGAGGGTTGCCTTTTTCCATTCCCGTTTTTGTTTTTTTTTTAACAAAGAAAGAAAGAAAGCAAAAGAAGCAGAACCCTAATGTGCAGAACAAATATGCAGAACAAAATATGCCTCTTGAAAGTGTCGTTTTGAAATATGGACGTCTTTTGAATTTTTTGGTCGATATATGACCCCAGGATTTGTTTTCAGGGCAGGTGTCATTTACAGGCCTGCAATGATTTTGAATATCAACTGACCATTAGCGCTGGGATTAAAGGTGCTGTTGTGTGAAACGGCCACAAGGGGGCAGCAGTTCGCCCTTACCAAATCTGGTTACTAGGGCAGCAGAGCCTCAGTGGAAGTCGTGTTCTAGGTTGTAATTTAGAATGGAATGTGCCAGGAGAAGGCCCCTTAAGTTTGTCTCACTACTTCTTGTTCGTTTTTTTAATTTAATTTTTTTATTTTTTTTTTATCACAGCGTGTTTGATTACAATGTTTGGCTTGTTGCAGGTGTGCAAGATGTGGTTCTTTTACACATATACATATGTCTGTTCTTGCTGGGATCCTTTTCCCATGTACGTTATGACAGAATGTTGAGTAGTCTTCTCTTGGTATTCTGTAGGTCTTTGGTGATTATATATTTCACCTGTGTTTGTATATGTCTGTTAACCCCAATCTCGTAATGTATCCAATCCTCACACCTTTCCGTTGGTGAACCATAAGTTTGTTTAATGAATCTGGGATTGCCCTTCTCTGTGGAAATATCTTCACTGGTATCCATTTTTAGGTAACACCTATAAGTGATATCATACGATACGTGTCTTTCTCTTTCTGACTTACTACAAGTCACGTGATCACCTCTAGACTCATCTACGGTGCTGCAAATGGCATTGTGTCCTTTTCTTCCTTGGCTCATATTCTGTCTGTACATGTACCAGTTCTTCTTTGTCCACTCATCTGTTGATGGACTTTTTGGTTGCTTCCACGTCATGGCTATTGTAATGCTGCGGCAATGCACATTTGCCTGCCTGTGTCTTTCCAATTCTGTCTTCTTAGGTTATAGGCCCAGGAGTGGGCCTGCTGGATCATATGGTAGCGGAATGTTTACCTTGTAGAGGCACCTCCAGTCTGTTCTCATTAGTGGCTCTTACCAGGTTACGTCCCGCTTAAAGTTGAGGGTATGCACTTCTCCACAACACCTTCAGCATTTTTTGTTTGTAGTTTTTTTGCTGATGTGTGTTCTGACTAGTGTGAGCCGATACCACTTTGTGGCTGGATTTGCATGCGTCTCATAATCCCTTGAAATTGAGCTTTCTGGCATGTCCTTCTTTTCTTCAACTGTGAGTACAGCTTACCTCTTCAAATGGTCTTCGTGAAGTGTGTGTGACATTTAGAAATATTTTGGCCATTACCTCCCTCAAGACGTTTTGAGGGCAGGTTTCATTTACAGCCCACCAGTACTGCTGCATATGAAGTGACCCTTAGCACAGGTCTTAAAGCTGCTGTTGCAGGTAACGGCCAGAGGGCGGCAGCATTTCTGCTTTTCCCCACCTGGGAACTAGGGAAACAGACCATCCGGGCAGTGGTGTTCCTCGGTTATATATTAGAGTGGAATGTGCCCCCAAAAGCTGATGTCTCCTTACTTATGTTTGTTTTATAAATTGTATTTATATATATTTTTTATTGGAGTCATATTCCATTGTGTACATGGACCACTTCTTCTTTGTGCATTCCTCTGATGATGGACATTTTCGTAGCTTCCAAGTGTTGGCTATGGTAAATATTGCTGGAGTGGAGGATTGCCAGCCTGTGTTGTTGTTGTTTTTTTTTTTTTTGCGGTACGTGGGCCTCTCACTGCGGTGGACCCCCCCATTGCAGAGCACAGGCTCCGGACGCGCAGGCCCAGCAGCCCTAGCTCACGGGACAAGCCGCTCCGCGGCACGTGGGATCTTCCCGACCCGGAGCATGAACGCGTGTCCCCTGCATTGGCAGGCGGGCTCTCAACCACTGCGCCACCGGTGAAGCCCAGCCTGTGTTTCTTTGATTCTCATCCCCTCAGGCGATAGGCCCAGCAGTGGGTATGCTTGATTGAATGGTAGCTCAGTATTTACCTTTACAAGGCACCTCATTTTTGTTTTCATTACTGGCTCTTACCATGTCCCACTTTGGACCAAGGGTAGGCATTTCTCTAAAACCCCTTCAGCATTTACTTTTTGCAGAATTCTTGCTGATGGCCATTCTGACTGGTGTGAGCGGATAGGTTTTTGTAATTTGGATTTGCATATCTTTAATTATTCCTAATGTTCAGCATTTTTCCATGCCGTTTTAAATTTCTTTTTTTGGCCATTACACTATGCTTTTATTAGAAAAAAAATATATATATGTATTGGGGAACATTAAATATCTTGGATGTGCTAATGAGAAAATCATTTTCTCTACATGGACTGAATTTTTACTTGGAGACATGTTTTCCTACTAAAGGGAAGACTAAAGAAGGATTTTACTGTCGACCAGGCAAGACACCTCCCCAAAGATGACAATGCCTTGGACAGTGTTTATGGCGGGCTGGGGCACCTGGAATCCTTGGCCCATACTGGCAGGTACTAACTGGAAACACACTCTTCCTGGGGGACAAGGATGGGAGGCACCTTAGGCCCAGCTGCTCATCGTCGAACCTTACACTTTTCAAACTATGTTGGTGTCTGACTTCCCTTTCCCTGACAGAACAACTCTGGCCCTTGGAGGTGGCTTTATGACTGCAGGCTGTAGAACCCATCATTCTCCCTTGCTCTGGGTAGGAGGTAAGCCTATGGTAGCAGAAACCCCCACATACTGGGACTTGGAATTCCACTCTGTGCTCATTTAACTCTGTGGCATGAAGTCCATGGTGAATTGCTCTTTTGTCTTCTACGATCTGTCCAACAGCTGTCATGAGTGCCTGACCCTCAGCAGTCTCACTCTTCAAGATTGATCTGCTTTTGACTGATCCGTGACTCCGGGCAGTGGCTGATATGGGCTTTTTTTTTTCTTTGCAGAGCATCTCGACCATTGACTTTTTTATTGGGGAAAATCCACTTTAAAAATAGCCTCATCCTTTTTCTGAAGAGGCTTTCTGGAGGGCTATATTTCTTCTCTGGCATGAGCTGGAGACATCTGCTCCCAATAGAGTCTGTTATGCCCCTGACCTGGGCAGGGCGGCTCATACTTCCAGCTTGAGGGGTCCCTCATTCTTTAAACCTCTCTTCGTGCTCTCCTGGCTTATGCCTCCTACGGTCCTCTCTTTTGTAAGTAGGGGCAATCATCTTGCTCTGGCTCTTCCATGAGTCTTGGAGTTTTGAAGTTTGGGGCTCCTGCTGCCCTAGGTTGCTCCTTTGGCCTTCCATAAGGCCACTTGGCTCCTGGGAAGCTAACGTGTCTCTGGTGGGGACTCTCTGGGGATGGCACTGAGGCACCTGAGAAGCCAAGTTGTCTGCAGCAAGGAACCTGTGTTTGGGAAAGTCCTGAAGCTGGTTGTCTGACTGTACCTTTACTTTGGAGTTAAACTCACTAGCAACCTCCATGTTAAGGCATGGCTCACCTAGATGTTGGAAAACAGACATTCTAGGTAGTAGGAAACTTTTACTGGCCCCTGGCACCTCTAAACTCCTCATAGGTACATCTGTGGTTTGGGATTTTGTCAACACTTTGGTTTCCAAGATAACACTAGACTGTGGTTGAAGAGCAGGAGACTCCTTGTCCTCCACAGCCTCCCTGGCCTCTTCACCTCTCAAAGATTGGGATCCTAAGTTCACCTCCATCACTGTTACCCTATGGCAGGGGCCTCCTGAGGCCTGACCACCACTCTCCTCTCTTGGCTCGTTCCTGACCATTGCTGAACTTGGACCTGGCTCTAGGCTGTCCCTCTTGACCCACTCCACAGTCTCACTCTTCCAGGTTCTGCCCACAAGGCTGAGTGTGAGGGACTGAGAAGGTGGCCTGCCCTGCTGTGCAGTCAGAGAAGCCTTTGAGGGCCCATGGTAGTCACCAGGTGGAATCGCTCCCAGGGCACTCTGGATTTCCTTACACACAGTGGAGGGGACAAGGAGAGGCCTCTTCAGGGCAGGAACGGACTCTTCTGTTCTCACCTTCTCTCCTGAATGAGCCTGAGGAGGTTTCTCCGGGAACTCAGCAAACGTGACTGTTGAGTGGGACCCAGATACACAGGTGGCTGAAGGGGACGAGGCTAACCGCAGGGTGGTGGAGGGTTGGAACTTTGTCGACTTCAAGAGATTGATGGGCTTGAGGACCTTGAGGGGTAGGGTCCACCCGTGCTTTACCCAAAACCTTGTAATATGTGCTTCCAGCACCTCTCGAGTGTCTTGAACCAGGAAGGAAACCCTACAGGAGGTGTTCCTGCAGGGTTCCCAACCCTTCAAGCAGTATCCTCCACAGGCTCCAGCAGGCACTGCTTTGCACATCTCACCAGGAGGGTCTTGACATGAGAGCTGATGAAAGTCGCCCTTGCCAGGAAGCCTCCCCAGGCAGCTCCGCAGAGGTGAAGCCAGGTTGTGAGTCCCCTCCAGTTCTTCCAGGCAATCTCTGCAAGCTTTCAAAGATCGACTTTTCTTCCTACTCCTGCTCCTCCCCTTCAGCTCTACTTGATGCTTCCTGATGTTTCTAGGTCTCCTAGGTGGTGCTAAGAATGGATTACTCTGGAAGCAGGGGAGTAACACGAGGAAGAGCCCCAGTCCACACAGGAAGCCAAGGATGATATCAATCACCCAGGAAGTTGGGCTGGATCTCAGCCAGATAGCAACAGTGTTTTTCAAAGAAAAGAGATTCTCCGTCTTCTGAACTGCATTGCCGCCCTCAGGCAACAGAGCCCTGGGAGTTCACTTGATGGCAGAACCCCAGGCCTGCATCACAGAGCTGTGGCCTTGTCACAAAGGGCTCCTGAGTGTGGGGGAGGGGCACTAAGAGCAATAGGCTGAATCACTGCCCCTCCTTCCCGTCCAGACCTTTATCCAGCTTTATCCCGAGAGAGCTGCGGAGAGCCACACCGGCGGACAGGTGGCGGCGCCGGGGCTGGGCGCCGGTGGGGCCGCCCGGACGGCCCCCGGGCCCGCAGCGGAGTCTGGGTCCGGGCCAGCCACCCCCGGAGCGTCGGGTGTGCCGCTGCCTTCCAGGGCCGCCTTCGGGCCGCATGGAGCGGCCCCTCTGGCGCTCTGTGGTGGTGGTGGTGGAGGGGGGGCGGAGGAGGTGGGGCCTGCAGCGGTGGCCGGCGGGGGGCGGAGTTGGCGGCCACCGCCGCGGGCGACTAAAGGAGAAGGCGGAGCCGCAGCGGGAGGCCAAAAGCCTACAGCACCCGGTATTCCCAGGCGGTCTCCCATCCAAGTACTAACCAGGCCCGACCCTGCTTAGCTTCCGAGATCAGACGAGATCGGGCGCGTTCAGGGTGGTATGGCCGTAGACGGGGGCGGGGACCGCGGGCTGCCTCTTGAGGCCCAGCTTCGCTTGTCCTTGCGCCTTACCGCCGTCCCCGCGGCCAGCCCGCCCCGGCAGCGCCCCGCCGCCCGCCCAGGCAGGGCAACGGAGGCCTCGGGTACCGGGGCGTGGCGGAGGGGCCGTTTTAAACTTCTGGTACAGAAAAACAGAAAAAAAACGGAGAGTACAATTAACCTCTTGAAATTGTCCTCTTGCGTGCTTGCCCTCTTTAGAAGTTTTGGGTCCATTTTCGACCCCAGGGTTGTTTTTCAGGGCAGGTGCCATTTACAGGCTGCAATGAGTGTGAATATTTAGCGACCATGAGCACTGGGTTTAAAGCTGCTGTTGTGGCAAACGGCCACAAGGCGGCAGCATTTCTCCATTCCCAAATCTGGTTACGAGGGCAGCAGAGCCTTTCGGGGACCAATGGAATACAGAAGAAGGCATCACTGAAGTCTAATACGGAATACCGTGTCCTGGTGGATGGTAGAATGACCAGCAGGGTGTAGGAATTAGGAACTACCGGATGTATATCCTCGGTGGCTTCACTGACTGTCCCGACATCGTTTACCAGGTCCCCAGCAGCCCACGGGGCTCTCGTGGTCAGGGCAATCCCAGGATATGGAGCTCACCTGGGCAGGCCCCCCCTCCCCAGCAGCCCATGGCGCTCTCGTGGTCAGGCCCCTCCCAGGATACGGAGCTGCCCTGGGCAGGTACCCCGGCAGGGCTGGGCACACAGGTACCGTGCACGTAGCCCTCATTGCAGAGCAGCCCAGATCACCTGTCACTCAGAGCTGACACAGAGCACCTCAGAGCAGGACTTGAGCTAACAAACAGCAGCTCCGACGGGTCTGTGACCCTGGGCATCACTCTGTGCGGCCTCCCTCTGCCTGGTCTTCCAGAGGCTTCCACCGCAGCCGGGGCACCAGGCCTCTGTCTCCACCCATCACCCCTGCTCTCCCTGACTCCTGGGTTCCTCTCATTAGGAGAGGGTCTTCTTGAAGTTGTCTCCCACTCATGGGCCAGATAAAAGGATTAGAAAACAAGCCGGAGCTGCAGCCCCTTGTCTATCCAGACTCTCAGGAGCCCACACCTGTTCCTTGGACCTGGCCGGTTCAGCGAGGTCCATTTTCTGCACTGTGAGTCCCTGAGGGGTGAGGATGGGCTGACCTGGGCAGCCTGACCCTGCCGGCCAGCCCTCCCCAGGTGTGCCTGGGTTGAGGTCCATATAAACACGGCTCCAGGCAGCAAGAGCCCCTGCAGCTGTGCCTGACGCCATATTCTCTGCCCCGTCAGCAGTCTCGGGGCTGTGCTGGTGGGAGGGAGTGAGGGGCCACGGCTCTGTGGGTGGCCCGGTGTGAGTGGGGCTCTGCTGGACTTTCTGCAGGAGTTGCCGGGCTGCCACCTGCTAAAGAAGAGGATGTGTCACCCATACCTTCCGTTGGAATTTCTCCCCGGGCAGAGGTGAGGAAGGAAAAAAGCAGTGGGGGCCGGGACAGGAGGAGTATCTCAGGCAGGGAAATGGAAAGCTTCCAGAAGAGCGCCCGGGGCCAGGACCATCCTGGCTGGCCTGCAGGCACCAAGTCGGCCTGCGTGCTGTCGCTGGTGTGGCTCCACGGCCCTTCCTCTAGGCTTTCAAGTCCTTGGACATATTCAGGTGTTTTACCTGGGAAGGGTGGGAACAGTTCAGCAGCAGCTGGCCTGGGGCTCGGCTCACGTTTACTCACAGACGCCTCGGCACGGTCCCCCAGCTTTGCAATGAGGACGCTCCTTGCGGGGGTGGGGGGGCTGCTGGCTGCATGGGAGATGATTCCCCACCTCTGACCAACTTCAGAATTGTTTGCCGCTGGAGCCAGTGGCCTGATAGGGTTTTCCTGTGTATAACTGGCGGGTTCTGTTTTTTTTTTTTCTTTTTTGGTTCAAGTTAGATTTTATTCCTCTTCTATGTATTTATAGATATAAGCATGGAAATAATTCATTCCTATAAATACATCTGTGTGAAGGGAAGAAGTTTTTTTCCGTTTTATTTTAAAATTTTATTTATTTTTAAAAATTTTGAAATTTAAGTTTATTTTGTTATTCAGCAGGATTATTATTAGTTATCTATTTTATGCATATACATGTATACAGGACAATCCCAATCTCCCGACTCATCCCACCACCAACAACCCATGGCTTCCCCCCTCTTGGTGTCCATACGTTTGTTCTCTACCTCTGTGTCTCTATTTCTGCCCTGCAAGCCGGGTCATCTGTACCATTTTTCTAGGTTCCACATATATGCATTAATATACAATATTTGTTTTTCTCCTTCTGACTTACTACACTCTGCATGACAGTCTCTAGATCCGTCGACGTCTCCACAGATGACCCAGTTTCGTTCCTTTTTATGGCTGAGTAATATTCCGTTTTATATATGGACCACATCATTATCCGTTCGTCTGTCTGTGGGCATTTAGGTTGCTTCCATTACCTGGGTATGGTAAATAGTGCTGCAATGAACATTGTGGTGAATGTGTCTTTTTGATTTATGGTTTTCTCTGGCTATATGCCCAGAAGTGGGATTGCTGGATCCTATGGTAATTCTATTTTTAGTTTTTTAAGGAACCTCCATGCTGTTCTCCATAGTGACTGTATCAATTTACATTCGCACCAATAGTGGAAGAGGGTTCCTTTGGTCCACACCCTCCCCAGCATTTGTTGTTTGTACATTTTCTGATGATGCCCATTCTAACGGGTGTGAGGTGATACCTCACTGTAGTTTTGATGTGCATTTCTCTGATGATGAGTGATGTTGAGCAGCTTTTCATGTGCGTCTTGGCCATCTCTGTGTCTTCTTTGAAGAAACGTCTATTTAGATCTTCTGCCCATTTTTGTATTGGGTTGTTTGTTTTTTTTTAATATTAAGCTGCATGAGCTGTTATATATATTGGAGATTAAACCTTTGTCCGTGGATTCGTTTGCAAATATTTTCTCCCATTCTGAGGGTTGCCTTTTTCCATTCCCTTTTTCTTTAACAAAGAAAGAAAGAAAGCAAAAGAAGCAGAACCCTAATGTGCAGAACAAATATGCAGAACAAAATATGCCTCTTGAAAGTGTCGTTTTGAAATATGGACGTCTTTTGAATTTTTTGGTCGATATATGACCCCAGGATTTGTTTTCAGGGCAGGTGTCATTTACAGGCCTGTAATGATTTTGAATATCAACTGACCATTAGCGCTGGGATTAAAGGTGCTGTTGTGTGAAACGGCCACAAGGGGGCAGCAGTTCTCCCTTACCAAATCTGGTTACTAGGGCAGCAGAGCCTCAGTGGAAGTCGTGTTCTAGGTTGTAATTTAGAATGGAATGTGCCAGGAAAAGGCCCCTTAAGTTTGTCTCACTACTTCTTGTTCGTTTTTTTAATTTAATTTTTTTATTTTTTTTTATCACAGCGTGTTTGATTACAATGTTTGGCTTGTTGCAGGTGTGCAAGATGTGGTTCTTTTACACATATACATATGTCTGTTCTTGCTGGGATCCTTTTCCCATATACGTTATGACAGAATGTTGAGTAGTCTTCTCTTGGTATTCTGTAGGTCTTTGGTGATTATATATTTCACCTGTGTTTGTATATGTCTGTTAACCCCAATCTCGTAATGTATCCAATCCTCACACCTTTCCGTTGGTGAACCATAAGATTCTTTAATGAATCTGGGATTGCCCTTCTCTGTGGAAATATCTTCACTGGTATCAATTTTTAGGTAACACCTATAAGTGATATCATACGATACGCGTCTTTCTCTTTCTGACTTACTACAAGTCACGTGATCACCTCTAGACTCATCTACGGTGCTGCAAATGGCATTGTGTCCTTTTCTTCCATGGCTAATATTCTGTCTGTACATGTACCAGTTCTTCTTTGTCCACTCATCTGTTGATGGACTTTTTGGTTGCTTCCACGTCATGGCTATTGTAATGCTGCGGCAATGCACGTTTGCCTGCCTGTGTCTTTCCAATTCTGTCTTCTTAGGTTATAGGCCCAGGAGTGGGCCTGCTGGATCATATGGTAGCGGAATGTTTACCTTGTAGAGGCACCTCCAGTCTGTTCTCATTAGTGGCTCTTACCAGGTTACGTCCCGCTTAAAGTTGAGGGTATGCACTTCTCCACAACACCTTCAGCATTTTTTGTTTGTAGTTTTTTTGCTGATGTGTGTTCTGACTAGTGTGAGCCGATACCACTTTGTGGCTGGATTTGCATGCGTCTCATAATCCCTTGAAATTGTGCTTTCTGGCATGTCCTTCTTTTCTTCAACTGTGAGTACAGCTTACCTCTTCAAATTGTCTTCGTGAAGTGTGTGTGACATTTAGAAATATTTTGGCCATTACCTCCCTCAAGACGTTTTGAGGGCAGGTTTCATTTACAGCCCACCAGTACTGCTGCCTATGAAGTGACCCTTAGCACAGGTCTTAAAGCTGCTGTTGCAGGTAACGGCCAGAGGGCGGCAGCATTTCTGCTTTTCCCCACCTGGGAACTAGGGAAACAGACCATCCGGGCAGTGGTGTTCCTCCGTTATATATTAGAGTGGAATGTGCCCCCAAAAGCTGATGTCTCCTTACTTATGTTTGTTTTATAAATTGTATTTATATATATTTTTTATTGGAGTCATATTCCATTGTGTACATGGACCACTTCTTCTTTGTGCATTCCTCTGATGATGGACATTTTCGTAGCTTCCAAGTGTTGGCTATGGTAAATATTGCTGGAGTGGAGGATTGCCAGCCTGTGTTTTTTTTTTGTTTTTTTTTTTGCGGTACGTGGGCCTCTCACTGCGGTGGACCCTCCCATTGCAGAGCACAGGCTCCGGACGCGCAGGCCCAGCAGCCCTAGCTCACGGGACAAGCCGCTCCGCGGCACGTGGGTTCTTCCCGACCCGGAGCATGAACGCGTGTCCCCTGCATTGGCAGGCGGGCTCTCAACCACTGCGCCACCAGTGAAGCCCAGCCTGTGTTTTTTTGATTCTCATCCCCTCAGGCGATAGGCCCAGCAGTGGGTATGCTTGATTGAATGGTAGCTCAGTATTTACCTTTACAAGGCACCTCATTTTTGTTTTCATTACTGGCTCTTACCATGTCCCACTTTGGACCAAGGGTAGGCATTTCTCTAAAACCCCTTCAGCATTTACTTTTTGCAGAATTCTTGCTGATGGCCATTCGGACTGGTGTGAGCGGATAGGTTTTTGTAATTTGGATTTGCATATCTTTAATTATTCCTAATGTTCAGCATTTTTCCATGTCGTTTTAAATTTCTTTTTTTTTGCCATTACACTATGCTTTTATTAGAAAAAAAATATATATATATATATGTATTGGGGAACATTAAATATCTTGGATGTGCTAATGAGAAAATCATTTTCTCTACATGGACTGAATTTTTACTTGGAGACATGTTTTCCTACTAAAGGGAAGACTAAAGAAGGATTTTACTGTCGACCAGGCAAGACACCTCCCCAAAGATGACAATGCCTTGGACAGTGTTTATGGCGGGCTGGGGCACCTGGAATCCTTGGCCCATACTGGCAGGTACTAACTGGAAACACACTCTTCCTGGGGGACAAGGATGGGAGGCACCTTAGGCCCAGCTGCTCATCGTCGAACCTTACACTTTTCAAACTATGTTGGTGTCTGACTTCCCTTTCCCTGACAGAACAACTCTGGCCCTTGGAGGTGGCTTTATGACTGCAGGCTGTAGAACCCATCATTCTCCCTTGCTCTGGGTAGGAGGTAAGCCTATGGTAGCAGAAACCCCCACATACTGGGACTTGGAATTCCAGTCTGTGCTCATTTAACTCTGTGGCATGAAGTCCATGGTGAATTGCTCTTTTGTCTTCTACGATCTGTCCAACAGCTGTCATGAGTGCCTGACCCTCAGCAGTCTCACTCTTCAAGATTGATCTGCTTTTGACTGATCCGTGACTCCGGGCAGTGGCTGATATGGGCTTTTTTTTTTCTTTGCAGAGCATCTCGACCATTGACTTTTTTATTGGGGAAAATCCACTTTAAAAATAGCCTCATCCTTTTTCTGAAGAGGCTTTCTGGAGGGCTATATTTCTTCTCTGGCATGAGCTGGAGACATCTGCTCCCAATAGAGTCTGTTATGCCCCTGACCTGGGCAGGGCGGCTCATACTTCCAGCTTGAGGGGTCCCTCATTCTTTAAACCTCTCTTCGTGCTCTCCTGGCTTATGCCTCCTACGGTCCTCTCTTTTGTAAGTAGGGGCAATCATCTTGCTCTGGCTCTTCCATGAGTCTTGGAGTTTTGAAGTTTGGGGCTCCTGCTGCCCTAGGTTGCTCCTTTGGCCTTCCATAAGGCCACTTGGCTCCTGGGAAGCTAACGTGTCTCTGGTGGGGACTCTCTGGGGATGGCACTGAGGCACCTGAGAAGCCAAGTTGTCTGCAGCAAGGAACCTGTGTTTGGGAAAGTCCTGAAGCTGGTTGTCTGACTGTACCTTTACTTTGGAGTTAAACTCACTAGCAACCTCCATGTTAAGGCATGGCTCACCTAGATGTTGGAAAACAGACATCCTAGGTAGTAGGAAACTTTTACTGGCCCCCGGCCCCTCTAAACTCCTCATAGGTACATCTGTGGTTTGGGATTTTGTCAACACTTTGGTTTCCAAGATAACACTAGACTGTGGTTGAAGAGCAGGAGACTCCTTGTCCTCCACAGCCTCCCTGGCCTCTTCACCTCTCAAAGATTGGGATCCTAAGTTCACCTCCATCACTGTTACCCTATGGCAGGGGCCTCCTGAGGCCTGACCACCACTCTCCTCTCTTGGCTCGTTCCTGACCATTGCTGAACTTGGACCTGGCTCTAGGCTGTCCCTCTTGACCCACTCCACAGTCTCACTCTTCCAGGTTCTGCCCACAAGGCTGAGTGTGAGGGACTGAGAAGGTGGCCTGCCCTGCTGTGCAGTCAGAGAAGCCTTTGAGGGCCCATGGTAGTCACCAGGTGGAATCGCTCCCAGGGCACTCTGGATTTCCTTACACACAGTGGAGGGGACAAGGAGAGGCCTCTTCAGGGCAGGAACGGACTCTTCTGTTCTCACCTTCTCTCCTGAATGAGCCTGAGGAGGTTTCTCCGGGAACTCAGCAAACGTGACTGTTGAGTGGGACCCAGATACACAGGTGGCTGAAGGGGACGAGGCTAACCGCAGGGTGGTGGAGGGTTGGAACTTTGTCGACTTCAAGAGATTGATGGGCTTGAGGACCTTGAGGGGTAGGGTCCACCCGTGCTTTACCCAAAACCTTGTAATATGTGCTTCCAGCACCTCTCGAGTGTCTTGAACCAGGAAGGAAACCCTACAGGAGGTGTTCCTGCAGGGTTCCCAACCCTTCAAGCAGTATCCTCCACAGGCTCCAGCAGGCACTGCTTTGCACATCTCACCAGGAGGGTCTTGACATGAGAGCTGATGAAAGTCGCCCTTGCCAGGAAGCCTCCCCAGGCAGCTCCGCAGAGGTGAAGCCAGGTTGTGAGTCCCCTCCAGTTCTTCCAGGCAATCTCTGCAAGCTTTCAAAGATCGACTTTTCTTCCTACTCCTGCTCCTCCCCTTCAGCTCTACTTGATGCTTCCTGATGTTTCTAGGTCTCCTAGGTGGTGCTAAGAATGGATTACTCTGGAAGCAGGGGAGTAACACGAGGAAGAGCCCCAGTCCACACAGGAAGCCAAGGATGATATCAATCACCCAGGAAGTTGGGCTGGATCTCAGCCAGATAGCAACAGTGTTTTTCAAAGAAAAGAGATTCTCCGTCTTCTGAACTGCATTGCCGCCCTCAGGCAACAGAGCCCTGGGAGTTCACTTGATGGCAGAACCACAGGCCTGCATCACAGAGCTGTGGCCTTGTCACAAAGGGCTCCTGAGTGTGGGGGAGGGGCACTAAGAGCAATAGGCTGAATCACTGCCCCTCCTTCCCGTCCAGACCTTTATCCAGCTTTATCCCGAGAGAGCTGCGGAGAGCCACAGCGGCGGACAGGTGGCGGCGCCGGGGCTGGGCGCCGGTGGGGCCGCCCGGACGGCCCCCGGGCCCGCAGCGGAGTCTGGGTCCGGGCCAGCCACCCCCGGAGCGTCGGGTGTGCCGCTGCCTTCCAGGGCCGCCTTCGGGCCGCATGGAGCGGCCCCTCTGGCGCTCTGTGGTGGTGGTGGTGGTGGAGGGGGGGCGGAGGAGGTGGGGCCTGCAGCGGTGGCCGGCGGGGGGCGGAGCTGGCGGCCACCGCCGCGGGCGACTAAAGGAGAAGGCGGAGCCGCAGCGGGAGGCCAAAAGCCTACAGCACCCGGTATTCCCAGGCGGTCTCCCATCCAAGTACTAACCAGGCCCGACCCTGCTTAGCTTCCGAGATCAGACGAGATCGGGCGCGTTCAGGGTGGTATGGCCGTAGACGGGGGCGGGGACCGCGGGCTGCCTCTTGAGGCCCAGCTTCGCTTGTCCTTGCGCCTTACCGCCGTCCCCGCGGCCAGCCCGCCCCGGCAGCGCCCCGCCGCCCGCCCAGGCAGGGCAACGGAGGCCTCGGGTACCGGGGCGTGGCGGAGGGGCCGTTTTAAACTTCTGGTACAGAAAAACAGAAAAAAAACCGGAGAGTACAATTAACCTCTTGAAATTGTCCTCTTGCGTGCTTGCCCTCTTTAGAAGTTTTGGGTCCATTTTCGACCCCAGGGTTGTTTTTCAGGGCAGGTGCCATTTACAGGCTGCAATGAGTGTGAATATTTAGCGACCATGAGCACTGGGTTTAAAGCTGCTGTTGTGGCAAACGGCCACAAGGCGGCAGCATTTCTCCATTCCCAAATCTGGTTACGAGGGCAGCAGAGCCTTTCGGGGACCAATGGAATACAGAAGAAGGCATCACTGAAGTCTAATACGGAATACCGTGTCCTGGTGGATGGTAGAATGACCAGCAGGGTGTAGGAATTAGGAACTACCGGATGTATATCCTCGGTGGCTTCACTGACTGTCCCGACATCGTTTACCAGGTCCCCAGCAGCCCACGGGGCTCTCGTGGTCAGGGCAATCCCAGGATATGGAGCTCACCTGGGCAGGCCCCCCCTCCCCAGCAGCCCATGGCGCTCTCGTGGTCAGGCCCCTCCCAGGATACGGAGCTGCCCTGGGCAGGTACCCCGGCAGGGCTGGGCACACAGGTACCGTGCACGTAGCCCTCATTGCAGAGCAGCCCAGATCACCTGTCACTCAGAGCTGACACAGAGCACCTCAGAGCAGGACTTGAGCTAACAAACAGCAGCTCCGACGGGTCTGTGACCCTGGGCATCACTCTGTGCGGCCTCCCTCTGCCTGGTCTTCCAGAGGCTTCCACCGCAGCCGGGGCACCAGGCCTCTGTCTCCACCCATCACCCCTGCTCTCCCTGACTCCTGGGTTCCTCTCATTAGGAGAGGGTCTTCTTGAAGTTGTCTCCCACTCATGGGCCAGATAAAAGGATTAGAAAACAAGCCGGAGCTGCAGCCCCTTGTCTATCCAGACTCTCAGGAGCCCACACCTGTTCCTTGGACCTGGCCGGTTCAGCGAGGTCCATTTTCTGCACTGTGAGTCCCTGAGGGGTGAGGATGGGCTGACCTGGGCAGCCTGACCCTGCCGGCCAGCCCTCCCCAGGTGTGCCTGGGTTGAGGTCCATATAAACACGGCTCCAGGCAGCAAGAGCCCCTGCAGCTGTGCCTGACGCCATATTCTCTGCCCCGTCAGCAGTCTCGGGGCTGTGCTGGTGGGAGGGAGTGAGGGGCCACGGCTCTGTGGGTGGCCCGGTGTGAGTGGGGCTCTGCTGGACTTTCTGCAGGAGTTGCCGGGCTGCCACCTGCTAAAGAAGAGGATGTGTCACCCATACCTTCCGTTGGAATTTCTCCCCGGGCAGAGGTGAGGAAGGAAAAAAGCAGTGGGGGCCGGGACAGGAGGAGTATCTCAGGCAGGGAAATGGAAAGCTTCCAGAAGAGCGCCCGGGGCCAGGACCATCCTGGCTGGCCTGCAGGCACCAAGTCGGCCTGCGTGCTGTCGCTGGTGTGGCTCCACGGCCCTTCCTCTAGGCTTTCAAGTCCTTGGACATATTCAGGTGTTTTACCTGGGAAGGGTGGGAACAGTTCAGCAGCAGCTGGCCTGGGGCTCGGCTCACGTTTACTCACAGACGCCTCGGCACGGTCCCCCAGCTTTGCAATGAGGACGCTCCTTGCGGGGGTGGGGGGGCTGCTGGCTGCATGGGAGATGATTCCCCACCTCTGACCAACTTCAGAATTGTTTGCCGCTGGAGCCAGTGGCCTGATAGGGTTTTCCTGTGTATAACTGGTGGGTTCTGGTTTTTTTTTTTTTTTCTTTTTTGGTTCAAGTTAGATTTTATTCCTCTTCTATGTATTTATAGATATAAGCATGGAAATAATTCATTCCTATAAATACATCTGTGTGAAGGGAAGAAGTTTTTTTCCGTTTTATTTTAAAATTTTATTTATTTTTAAAAATTTTGAAATTTAAGTTTATTTTGTTATTCAGCAGGATTATTATTAGTTATCTATTTTATGCATATACATGTATACAGGACAATCCCAATCTCCCGACTCATCCCACCACCAACAACCCATGGCTTCCCCCCTCTTGGTGTCCATACGTTTGTTCTCTACCTCTGTGTCTCTATTTCTGCCCTGCAAGCCGGGTCATCTGTACCATTTTTCTAGGTTCCACATATATGCATTAATATACAATATTTGTTTTTCTCCTTCTGACTTACTACACTCTGCATGACAGTCTCTAGATCCGTCGACGTCTCCACAGATGACCCAGTTTCGTTCCTTTTTATGGCTGAGTAATATTCCGTTTTATATATGGACCACATCATTATCCGTTCGTCTGTCTGTGGGCATTTAGGTTGCTTCCATTACCTGGGTATGGTAAATAGTGCTGCAATGAACATTGTGGTGAATGTGTCTTTTTGATTTATGGTTTTCTCTGGCTATATGCCCAGAAGTGGGATTGCTGGATCCTATGGTAATTCTATTTTTAGTTTTTTAAGGAACCTCCATGCTGTTCTCCATAGTGACTGTATCAATTTACATTCGCACCAATAGTGGAAGAGGGTTCCTTTGGTCCACACCCTCCCCAGCATTTGTTGTTTGTACATTTTCTGATGATGCCCATTCTAACGGGTGTGAGGTGATACCTCACTGTAGTTTTGATGTGCATTTCTCTGATGATGAGTGATGTTGAGCAGCTTTTCATGTGCGTCTTGGCCATCTCTGTGTCTTCTTTGAAGAAACGTCTATTTAGATCTTCTGCCCATTTTTGTATTGGGTTGTTTGTTTTTTTTTAATATTAAGCTGCATGAGCTGTTATATATATTGGAGATTAAACCTTTGTCCGTGGATTCGTTTGCAAATATTTTCTCCCATTCTGAGGGTTGCCTTTTTCCATTCCCTTTTTCTTTAACAAAGAAAGAAAGAAAGCAAAAGAAGCAGAACCCTAATGTGCAGAACAAATATGCAGAACAAAATATGCCTCTTGAAAGTGTCGTTTTGAAATATGGACGTCTTTTGAATTTTTTGGTCGATATATGACCCCAGGATTTGTTTTCAGGGCAGGTGTCATTTACAGGCCTGTAATGATTTTGAATATCAACTGACCATTAGCGCTGGGATTAAAGGTGCTGTTGTGTGAAACGGCCACAAGGGGGCAGCAGTTCTCCCTTACCAAATCTGGTTACTAGGGCAGCAGAGCCTCAGTGGAAGTCGTGTTCTAGGTTGTAATTTAGAATGGAATGTGCCAGGAAAAGGCCCCTTAAGTTTGTCTCACTACTTCTTGTTCGTTTTTTTAATTTAATTTTTTTATTTTTTTTTATCACAGCGTGTTTGATTACAATGTTTGGCTTGTTGCAGGTGTGCAAGATGTGGTTCTTTTACACATATACATATGTCTGTTCTTGCTGGGATCCTTTTCCCATATACGTTATGACAGAATGTTGAGTAGTCTTCTCTTGGTATTCTGTAGGTCTTTGGTGATTATATATTTCACCTGTGTTTGTATATGTCTGTTAACCCCAATCTCGTAATGTATCCAATCCTCACACCTTTCCGTTGGTGAACCATAAGCTTCTTTAATGAATCTGGGATTGCCCTTCTCTGTGGAAATATCTTCACTGGTATCAATTTTTAGGTAACACCTATAAGTGATATCATACGATACGCGTCTTTCTCTTTCTGACTTACTACAAGTCACGTGATCACCTCTAGACTCATCTACGGTGCTGCAAATGGCATTGTGTCCTTTTCTTCCATGGCTAATATTCTGTCTGTACATGTACCAGTTCTTCTTTGTCCACTCATCTGTTGATGGACTTTTTGGTTGCTTCCACGTCATGGCTATTGTAATGCTGCGGCAATGCACGTTTGCCTGCCTGTGTCTTTCCAATTCTGTCTTCTTAGGTTATAGGCCCAGGAGTGGGCCTGCTGGATCATATGGTAGCGGAATGTTTACCTTGTAGAGGCACCTCCAGTCTGTTCTCATTAGTGGCTCTTACCAGGTTACGTCCCGCTTAAAGTTGAGGGTATGCACTTCTCCACAACACCTTCAGCATTTTTTGTTTGTAGTTTTTTTGCTGATGTGTGTTCTGACTAGTGTGAGCCGATACCACTTTGTGGCTGGATTTGCATGCGTCTCATAATCCCTTGAAATTGTGCTTTCTGGCATGTCCTTCTTTTCTTCAACTGTGAGTACAGCTTACCTCTTCAAATTGTCTTCGTGAAGTGTGTGTGACATTTAGAAATATTTTGGCCATTACCTCCCTCAAGACGTTTTGAGGGCAGGTTTCATTTACAGCCCACCAGTACTGCTGCCTATGAAGTGACCCTTAGCACAGGTCTTAAAGCTGCTGTTGCAGGTAACGGCCAGAGGGCGGCAGCATTTCTGCTTTTCCCCACCTGGGAACTAGGGAAACAGACCATCCGGGCAGTGGTGTTCCTCCGTTATATATTAGAGTGGAATGTGCCCCCAAAAGCTGATGTCTCCTTACTTATGTTTGTTTTATAAATTGTATTTATATATATTTTTTATTGGAGTCATATTCCATTGTGTACATGGACCACTTCTTCTTTGTGCATTCCTCTGATGATGGACATTTTCGTAGCTTCCAAGTGTTGGCTATGGTAAATATTGCTGGAGTGGAGGATTGCCAGCCTGTGTTTTTTTTTTGTTTTTTTTTTTGCGGTACGTGGGCCTCTCACTGCGGTGGACCCTCCCATTGCAGAGCACAGGCTCCGGACGCGCAGGCCCAGCAGCCCTAGCTCACGGGACAAGCCGCTCCGCGGCACGTGGGTTCTTCCCGACCCGGAGCATGAACGCGTGTCCCCTGCATTGGCAGGCGGGCTCTCAACCACTGCGCCACCAGTGAAGCCCAGCCTGTGTTTTTTTGATTCTCATCCCCTCAGGCGATAGGCCCAGCAGTGGGTATGCTTGATTGAATGGTAGCTCAGTATTTACCTTTACAAGGCACCTCATTTTTGTTTTCATTACTGGCTCTTACCATGTCCCACTTTGGACCAAGGGTAGGCATTTCTCTAAAACCCCTTCAGCATTTACTTTTTGCAGAATTCTTGCTGATGGCCATTCGGACTGGTGTGAGCGGATAGGTTTTTGTAATTTGGATTTGCATATCTTTAATTATTCCTAATGTTCAGCATTTTTCCATGCCGTTTTAAATTTCTTTTTTTTGCCATTACACTATGCTTTTATTAGAAAATATATATATATATATATATATGTATTGGGGAACATTAAATATCTTGGATGTGCTAATGAGAAAATCATTTTCTCTACATGGACTGAATTTTTACTTGGAGACATGTTTTCCTACTAAAGGGAAGACTAAAGAAGGATTTTACTGTCGACCAGGCAAGACACCTCCCCAAAGATGACAATGCCTTGGACAGTGTTTATGGCGGGCTGGGGCACCTGGAATCCTTGGCCCATACTGGCAGGTACTAACTGGAAACACACTCTTCCTGGGGGACAAGGATGGGAGGCACCTTAGGCCCAGCTGCTCATCGTCGAACCTTACACTTTTCAAACTATGTTGGTGTCTGACTTCCCTTTCCCTGACAGAACAACTCTGGCCCTTGGAGGTGGCTTTATGACTGCAGGCTGTAGAACCCATCATTCTCCCTTGCTCTGGGTAGGAGGTAAGCCTATGGTAGCAGAAACCCCCACATACTGGGACTTGGAATTCCACTCTGTGCTCATTTAACTCTGTGGCATGAAGTCCATGGTGAATTGCTCTTTTGTCTTCTACGATCTGTCCAACAGCTGTCATGAGTGCCTGACCCTCAGCAGTCTCACTCTTCAAGATTGATCTGCTTTTGACTGATCCGTGACTCCGGGCAGTGGCTGATATGGGCTTTTTTTTTTCTTTGCAGAGCATCTCGACCATTGACTTTTTTATTGGGGAAAATCCACTTTAAAAATAGCCTCATCCTTTTTCTGAAGAGGCTTTCTGGAGGGCTATATTTCTTCTCTGGCATGAGCTGGAGACATCTGCTCCCAATAGAGTCTGTTATGCCCCTGACCTGGGCAGGGCGGCTCATACTTCCAGCTTGAGGGGTCCCTCATTCTTTAAACCTCTCTTCGTGCTCTCCTGGCTTATGCCTCCTACGGTCCTCTCTTTTGTAAGTAGGGGCAATCATCTTGCTCTGGCTCTTCCATGAGTCTTGGAGTTTTGAAGTTTGGGGCTCCTGCTGCCCTAGGTTGCTCCTTTGGCCTTCCATAAGGCCACTTGGCTCCTGGGAAGCTAACGTGTCTCTGGTGGGGACTCTCTGGGGATGGCACTGAGGCACCTGAGAAGCCAAGTTGTCTGCAGCAAGGAACCTGTGTTTGGGAAAGTCCTGAAGCTGGTTGTCTGACTGTACCTTTACTTTGGAGTTAAACTCACTAGCAACCTCCATGTTAAGGCATGGCTCACCTAGATGTTGGAAAACAGACATTCTAGGTAGTAGGAAACTTCTCCTGGCCCCCGGCACCTCTAAACTCCTCATAGGTACATCTGTGGTTTGGGATTTTGTCAACACTTTGGTTTCCAAGATAACACTAGACTGTGGTTGAAGAGCAGGAGACTCCTTGTCCTCCACAGCCTCCCTGGCCTCTTCACCTCTCAAAGATTGGGATCCTAAGTTCACCTCCATCACTGTTACCCTATGGCAGGGGCCTCCTGAGGCCTGACCACCACTCTCCTCTCTTGGCTCGTTCCTGACCATTGCTGAACTTGGACCTGGCTCTAGGCTGTCCCTCTTGACCCACTCCACAGTCTCACTCTTCCAGGTTCTGCCCACAAGGCTGAGTGTGAGGGACTGAGAAGGTGGCCTGCCCTGCTGTGCAGTCAGAGAAGCCTTTGAGGGCCCATGGTAGTCACCAGGTGGAATCGCTCCCAGGGCACTCTGGATTTCCTTACACACAGTGGAGGGGACAAGGAGAGGCCTCTTCAGGGCAGGAACGGACTCTTCTGTTCTCACCTTCTCTCCTGAATGAGCCTGAGGAGGTTTCTCCGGGAACTCAGCAAACGTGACTGTTGAGTGGGACCCAGATACACAGGTGGCTGAAGGGGACGAGGCTAACCGCAGGGTGGTGGAGGGTTGGAACTTTGTCGACTTCAAGAGATTGATGGGCTTGAGGACCTTGAGGGGTAGGGTCCACCCGTGCTTTACCCAAAACCTTGTAATATGTGCTTCCAGCACCTCTCGAGTGTCTTGAACCAGGAAGGAAACCCTACAGGAGGTGTTCCTGCAGGGTTCCCAACCCTTCAAGCAGTATCCTCCACAGGCTCCAGCAGGCACTGCTTTGCACATCTCACCAGGAGGGTCTTGACATGAGAGCTGATGAAAGTCGCCCTTGCCAGGAAGCCTCCCCAGGCAGCTCCGCAGAGGTGAAGCCAGGTTGTGAGTCCCCTCCAGTTCTTCCAGGCAATCTCTGCAAGCTTTCAAAGATCGACTTTTCTTCCTACTCCTGCTCCTCCCCTTCAGCTCTACTTGATGCTTCCTGATGTTTCTAGGTCTCCTAGGTGGTGCTAAGAATGGATTACTCTGGAAGCAGGGGAGTAACACGAGGAAGAGCCCCAGTCCACACAGGAAGCCAAGGATGATATCAATCACCCAGGAAGTTGGGCTGGATCTCAGCCAGATAGCAACAGTGTTTTTCAAAGAAAAGAGATTCTCCGTCTTCTGAACTGCATTGCCGCCCTCAGGCAACAGAGCCCTGGGAGTTCACTTGATGGCAGAACCCCAGGCCTGCATCACAGAGCTGTGGCCTTGTCACAAAGGGCTCCTGAGTGTGGGGGAGGGGCACTAAGAGCAATAGGCTGAATCACTGCCCCTCCTTCCCGTCCAGACCTTTATCCAGCTTTATCCCGAGAGAGCTGCGGAGAGCCACAGCGGCGGACAGGTGGCGGCGCCGGGGCTGGGCGCCGGTGGGGCCGCCCGGACGGCCCCCGGGCCCGCAGCGGAGTCTGGGTCCGGGCCAGCCACCCCCGGAGCGTCGGGTGTGCCGCTGCCTTCCAGGGCCGCCTTCGGGCCGCATGGAGCGGCCCCTCTGGCGCTCTGTGGTGGTGGTGGTGGTGGAGGGGGGGCGGAGGAGGTGGGGCCTGCAGCGGTGGCCGGCGGGGGGCGGAGCTGGCGGCCACCGCCGCGGGCGACTAAAGGAGAAGGCGGAGCCGCAGCGGGAGGCCAAAAGCCTACAGCACCCGGTATTCCCAGGCGGTCTCCCATCCAAGTACTAACCAGGCCCGACCCTGCTTAGCTTCCGAGATCAGACGAGATCGGGCGCGTTCAGGGTGGTATGGCCGTAGACGGGGGCGGGGACCGCGGGCTGCCTCTTGAGGCCCAGCTTCGCTTGTCCTTGCGCCTTACCGCCGTCCCCGCGGCCAGCCCGCCCCGGCAGCGCCCCGCCGCCCGCCCAGGCAGGGCAACGGAGGCCTCGGGTACCGGGGCGTGGCGGAGGGGCCGTTTTAAACTTCTGGTACAGAAAAACAGAAAAAAAACCGGAGAGTACAATTAACCTCTTGAAATTGTCCTCTTGCGTGCTTGCCCTCTTTAGAAGTTTTGGGTCCATTTTCGACCCCAGGGTTGTTTTTCAGGGCAGGTGCCATTTACAGGCTGCAATGAGTGTGAATATTTAGCGACCATGAGCACTGGGTTTAAAGCTGCTGTTGTGGCAAACGGCCACAAGGCGGCAGCATTTCTCCATTCCCAAATCTGGTTACGAGGGCAGCAGAGCCTTTCGGGGACCAATGGAATACAGAAGAAGGCATCACTGAAGTCTAATACGGAATACCGTGTCCTGGTGGATGGTAGAATGACCAGCAGGGTGTAGGAATTAGGAACTACCGGATGTATATCCTCGGTGGCTTCACTGACTGTCCCGACATCGTTTACCAGGTCCCCAGCAGCCCACGGGGCTCTCGTGGTCAGGGCAATCCCAGGATATGGAGCTCACCTGGGCAGGCCCCCCCTCCCCAGCAGCCCATGGCGCTCTCGTGGTCAGGCCCCTCCCAGGATACGGAGCTGCCCTGGGCAGGTACCCCGGCAGGGCTGGGCACACAGGTACCGTGCACGTAGCCCTCATTGCAGAGCAGCCCAGATCACCTGTCACTCAGAGCTGACACAGAGCACCTCAGAGCAGGACTTGAGCTAACAAACAGCAGCTCCGACGGGTCTGTGACCCTGGGCATCACTCTGTGCGGCCTCCCTCTGCCTGGTCTTCCAGAGGCTTCCACCGCAGCCGGGGCACCAGGCCTCTGTCTCCACCCATCACCCCTGCTCTCCCTGACTCCTGGGTTCCTCTCATTAGGAGAGGGTCTTCTTGAAGTTGTCTCCCACTCATGGGCCAGATAAAAGGATTAGAAAACAAGCCGGAGCTGCAGCCCCTTGTCTATCCAGACTCTCAGGAGCCCACACCTGTTCCTTGGACCTGGCCGGTTCAGCGAGGTCCATTTTCTGCACTGTGAGTCCCTGAGGGGTGAGGATGGGCTGACCTGGGCAGCCTGACCCTGCCGGCCAGCCCTCCCCAGGTGTGCCTGGGTTGAGGTCCATATAAACACGGCTCCAGGCAGCAAGAGCCCCTGCAGCTGTGCCTGACGCCATATTCTCTGCCCCGTCAGCAGTCTCGGGGCTGTGCTGGTGGGAGGGAGTGAGGGGCCACGGCTCTGTGGGTGGCCCGGTGTGAGTGGGGCTCTGCTGGACTTTCTGCAGGAGTTGCCGGGCTGCCACCTGCTAAAGAAGAGGATGTGTCACCCATACCTTCCGTTGGAATTTCTCCCCGGGCAGAGGTGAGGAAGGAAAAAAGCAGTGGGGGCCGGGACAGGAGGAGTATCTCAGGCAGGGAAATGGAAAGCTTCCAGAAGAGCGCCCGGGGCCAGGACCATCCTGGCTGGCCTGCAGGCACCAAGTCGGCCTGCGTGCTGTCGCTGGTGTGGCTCCACGGCCCTTCCTCTAGGCTTTCAAGTCCTTGGACATATTCAGGTGTTTTACCTGGGAAGGGTGGGAACAGTTCAGCAGCAGCTGGCCTGGGGCTCGGCTCACGTTTACTCACAGACGCCTCGGCACGGTCCCCCAGCTTTGCAATGAGGACGCTCCTTGCGGGGGTGGGGGGGCTGCTGGCTGCATGGGAGATGATTCCCCACCTCTGACCAACTTCAGAATTGTTTGCCGCTGGAGCCAGTGGCCTGATAGGGTTTTCCTGTGTATAACTGGTGGGTTCTGGTTTTTTTTTTTTTTTTCTTTTTTGGTTCAAGTTAGATTTTATTCCTCTTCTATGTATTTATAGATATAAGCATGGAAATAATTCATTCCTATAAATACATCTGTGTGAAGGGAAGAAGTTTTTTTCCGTTTTATTTTAAAATTTTATTTATTTTTAAAAATTTTGAAATTTAAGTTTATTTTGTTATTCAGCAGGATTATTATTAGTTATCTATTTTATGCATATACATGTATACAGGACAATCCCAATCTCCCGACTCATCCCACCACCAACAACCCATGGCTTCCCCCCTCTTGGTGTCCATACGTTTGTTCTCTACCTCTGTGTCTCTATTTCTGCCCTGCAAGCCGGGTCATCTGTACCATTTTTCTAGGTTCCACATATATGCATTAATATACAATATTTGTTTTTCTCCTTCTGACTTACTACACTCTGCATGACAGTCTCTAGATCCGTCGACGTCTCCACAGATGACCCAGTTTCGTTCCTTTTTATGGCTGAGTAATATTCCGTTTTATATATGGACCACATCATTATCCGTTCGTCTGTCTGTGGGCATTTAGGTTGCTTCCATTACCTGGGTATGGTAAATAGTGCTGCAATGAACATTGTGGTGAATGTGTCTTTTTGATTTATGGTTTTCTCTGGCTATATGCCCAGAAGTGGGATTGCTGGATCCTATGGTAATTCTATTTTTAGTTTTTTAAGGAACCTCCATGCTGTTCTCCATAGTGACTGTATCAATTTACATTCGCACCAATAGTGGAAGAGGGTTCCTTTGGTCCACACCCTCCCCAGCATTTGTTGTTTGTACATTTTCTGATGATGCCCATTCTAACGGGTGTGAGGTGATACCTCACTGTAGTTTTGATGTGCATTTCTCTGATGATGAGTGATGTTGAGCAGCTTTTCATGTGCGTCTTGGCCATCTCTGTGTCTTCTTTGAAGAAACGTCTATTTAGATCTTCTGCCCATTTTTGTATTGGGTTGTTTGTTTTTTTTTAATATTAAGCTGCATGAGCTGTTATATATATTGGAGATTAAACCTTTGTCCGTGGATTCGTTTGCAAATATTTTCTCCCATTCTGAGGGTTGCCTTTTTCCATTCCCTTTTTCTTTAACAAAGAAAGAAAGAAAGCAAAAGAAGCAGAACCCTAATGTGCAGAACAAATATGCAGAACAAAATATGCCTCTTGAAAGTGTCGTTTTGAAATATGGACGTCTTTTGAATTTTTTGGTCGATATATGACCCCAGGATTTGTTTTCAGGGCAGGTGTCATTTACAGGCCTGTAATGATTTTGAATATCAACTGACCATTAGCGCTGGGATTAAAGGTGCTGTTGTGTGAAACGGCCACAAGGGGGCAGCAGTTCTCCCTTACCAAATCTGGTTACTAGGGCAGCAGAGCCTCAGTGGAAGTCGTGTTCTAGGTTGTAATTTAGAATGGAATGTGCCAGGAAAAGGCCCCTTAAGTTTGTCTCACTACTTCTTGTTCGTTTTTTTAATTTAATTTTTTTATTTTTTTTTATCACAGCGTGTTTGATTACAATGTTTGGCTTGTTGCAGGTGTGCAAGATGTGGTTCTTTTACACATATACATATGTCTGTTCTTGCTGGGATCCTTTTCCCATATACGTTATGACAGAATGTTGAGTAGTCTTCTCTTGGTATTCTGTAGGTCTTTGGTGATTATATATTTCACCTGTGTTTGTATATGTCTGTTAACCCCAATCTCGTAATGTATCCAATCCTCACACCTTTCCGTTGGTGAACCATAAGCTTCTTTAATGAATCTGGGATTGCCCTTCTCTGTGGAAATATCTTCACTGGTATCAATTTTTAGGTAACACCTATAAGTGATATCATACGATACGCGTCTTTCTCTTTCTGACTTACTACAAGTCACGTGATCACCTCTAGACTCATCTACGGTGCTGCAAATGGCATTGTGTCCTTTTCTTCCATGGCTAATATTCTGTCTGTACATGTACCAGTTCTTCTTTGTCCACTCATCTGTTGATGGACTTTTTGGTTGCTTCCACGTCATGGCTATTGTAATGCTGCGGCAATGCACGTTTGCCTGCCTGTGTCTTTCCAATTCTGTCTTCTTAGGTTATAGGCCCAGGAGTGGGCCTGCTGGATCATATGGTAGCGGAATGTTTACCTTGTAGAGGCACCTCCAGTCTGTTCTCATTAGTGGCTCTTACCAGGTTACGTCCCGCTTAAAGTTGAGGGTATGCACTTCTCCACAACACCTTCAGCATTTTTTGTTTGTAGTTTTTTTGCTGATGTGTGTTCTGACTAGTGTGAGCCGATACCACTTTGTGGCTGGATTTGCATGCGTCTCATAATCCCTTGAAATTGTGCTTTCTGGCATGTCCTTCTTTTCTTCAACTGTGAGTACAGCTTACCTCTTCAAATTGTCTTCGTGAAGTGTGTGTGACATTTAGAAATATTTTGGCCATTACCTCCCTCAAGACGTTTTGAGGGCAGGTTTCATTTACAGCCCACCAGTACTGCTGCCTATGAAGTGACCCTTAGCACAGGTCTTAAAGCTGCTGTTGCAGGTAACGGCCAGAGGGCGGCAGCATTTCTGCTTTTCCCCACCTGGGAACTAGGGAAACAGACCATCCGGGCAGTGGTGTTCCTCCGTTATATATTAGAGTGGAATGTGCCCCCAAAAGCTGATGTCTCCTTACTTATGTTTGTTTTATAAATTGTATTTATATATATTTTTTATTGGAGTCATATTCCATTGTGTACATGGACCACTTCTTCTTTGTGCATTCCTCTGATGATGGACATTTTCGTAGCTTCCAAGTGTTGGCTATGGTAAATATTGCTGGAGTGGAGGATTGCCAGCCTGTGTTTTTTTTTTGTTTTTTTTTTTGCGGTACGTGGGCCTCTCACTGCGGTGGACCCTCCCATTGCAGAGCACAGGCTCCGGACGCGCAGGCCCAGCAGCCCTAGCTCACGGGACAAGCCGCTCCGCGGCACGTGGGTTCTTCCCGACCCGGAGCATGAACGCGTGTCCCCTGCATTGGCAGGCGGGCTCTCAACCACTGCGCCACCAGTGAAGCCCAGCCTGTGTTTTTTTGATTCTCATCCCCTCAGGCGATAGGCCCAGCAGTGGGTATGCTTGATTGAATGGTAGCTCAGTATTTACCTTTACAAGGCACCTCATTTTTGTTTTCATTACTGGCTCTTACCATGTCCCACTTTGGACCAAGGGTAGGCATTTCTCTAAAACCCCTTCAGCATTTACTTTTTGCAGAATTCTTGCTGATGGCCATTCGGACTGGTGTGAGCGGATAGGTTTTTGTAATTTGGATTTGCATATCTTTAATTATTCCTAATGTTCAGCATTTTTCCATGCCGTTTTAAATTTCTTTTTTTTGCCATTACACTATGCTTTTATTAGAAAATATATATATATATATATATATATATGTATTGGGGAACATTAAATATCTTGGATGTGCTAATGAGAAAATCATTTTCTCTACATGGACTGAATTTTTACTTGGAGACATGTTTTCCTACTAAAGGGAAGACTAAAGAAGGATTTTACTGTCGACCAGGCAAGACACCTCCCCAAAGATGACAATGCCTTGGACAGTGTTTATGGCGGGCTGGGGCACCTGGAATCCTTGGCCCATACTGGCAGGTACTAACTGGAAACACACTCTTCCTGGGGGACAAGGATGGGAGGCACCTTAGGCCCAGCTGCTCATCGTCGAACCTTACACTTTTCAAACTATGTTGGTGTCTGACTTCCCTTTCCCTGACAGAACAACTCTGGCCCTTGGAGGTGGCTTTATGACTGCAGGCTGTAGAACCCATCATTCTCCCTTGCTCTGGGTAGGAGGTAAGCCTATGGTAGCAGAAACCCCCACATACTGGGACTTGGAATTCCAGTCTGTGCTCATTTAACTCTGTGGCATGAAGTCCATGGTGAATTGCTCTTTTGTCTTCTACGATCTGTCCAACAGCTGTCATGAGTGCCTGACCCTCAGCAGTCTCACTCTTCAAGATTGATCTGCTTTTGACTGATCCGTGACTCCGGGCAGTGGCTGATATGGGCTTTTTTTTTTCTTTGCAGAGCATCTCGACCATTGACTTTTTTATTGGGGAAAATCCACTTTAAAAATAGCCTCATCCTTTTTCTGAAGAGGCTTTCTGGAGGGCTATATTTCTTCTCTGGCATGAGCTGGAGACATCTGCTCCCAATAGAGTCTGTTATGCCCCTGACCTGGGCAGGGCGGCTCATACTTCCAGCTTGAGGGGTCCCTCATTCTTTAAACCTCTCTTCGTGCTCTCCTGGCTTATGCCTCCTACGGTCCTCTCTTTTGTAAGTAGGGGCAATCATCTTGCTCTGGCTCTTCCATGAGTCTTGGAGTTTTGAAGTTTGGGGCTCCTGCTGCCCTAGGTTGCTCCTTTGGCCTTCCATAAGGCCACTTGGCTCCTGGGAAGCTAACGTGTCTCTGGTGGGGACTCTCTGGGGATGGCACTGAGGCACCTGAGAAGCCAAGTTGTCTGCAGCAAGGAACCTGTGTTTGGGAAAGTCCTGAAGCTGGTTGTCTGACTGTACCTTTACTTTGGAGTTAAACTCACTAGCAACCTCCATGTTAAGGCATGGCTCACCTAGATGTTGGAAAACAGACATTCTAGGTAGTAGGAAACTTCTCCTGGCCCCCGGCACCTCTAAACTCCTCATAGGTACATCTGTGGTTTGGGATTTTGTCAACACTTTGGTTTCCAAGATAACACTAGACTGTGGTTGAAGAGCAGGAGACTCCTTGTCCTCCACAGCCTCCCTGGCCTCTTCACCTCTCAAAGATTGGGATCCTAAGTTCACCTCCATCACTGTTACCCTATGGCAGGGGCCTCCTGAGGCCTGACCACCACTCTCCTCTCTTGGCTCGTTCCTGACCATTGCTGAACTTGGACCTGGCTCTAGGCTGTCCCTCTTGACCCACTCCACAGTCTCACTCTTCCAGGTTCTGCCCACAAGGCTGAGTGTGAGGGACTGAGAAGGTGGCCTGCCCTGCTGTGCAGTCAGAGAAGCCTTTGAGGGCCCATGGTAGTCACCAGGTGGAATCGCTCCCAGGGCACTCTGGATTTCCTTACACACAGTGGAGGGGACAAGGAGAGGCCTCTTCAGGGCAGGAACGGACTCTTCTGTTCTCACCTTCTCTCCTGAATGAGCCTGAGGAGGTTTCTCCGGGAACTCAGCAAACGTGACTGTTGAGTGGGACCCAGATACACAGGTGGCTGAAGGGGACGAGGCTAACCGCAGGGTGGTGGAGGGTTGGAACTTTGTCGACTTCAAGAGATTGATGGGCTTGAGGACCTTGAGGGGTAGGGTCCACCCGTGCTTTACCCAAAACCTTGTAATATGTGCTTCCAGCACCTCTCGAGTGTCTTGAACCAGGAAGGAAACCCTACAGGAGGTGTTCCTGCAGGGTTCCCAACCCTTCAAGCAGTATCCTCCACAGGCTCCAGCAGGCACTGCTTTGCACATCTCACCAGGAGGGTCTTGACATGAGAGCTGATGAAAGTCGCCCTTGCCAGGAAGCCTCCCCAGGCAGCTCCGCAGAGGTGAAGCCAGGTTGTGAGTCCCCTCCAGTTCTTCCAGGCAATCTCTGCAAGCTTTCAAAGATCGACTTTTCTTCCTACTCCTGCTCCTCCCCTTCAGCTCTACTTGATGCTTCCTGATGTTTCTAGGTCTCCTAGGTGGTGCTAAGAATGGATTACTCTGGAAGCAGGGGAGTAACACGAGGAAGAGCCCCAGTCCACACAGGAAGCCAAGGATGATATCAATCACCCAGGAAGTTGGGCTGGATCTCAGCCAGATAGCAACAGTGTTTTTCAAAGAAAAGAGATTCTCCGTCTTCTGAACTGCATTGCCGCCCTCAGGCAACAGAGCCCTGGGAGTTCACTTGATGGCAGAACCCCAGGCCTGCATCACAGAGCTGTGGCCTTGTCACAAAGGGCTCCTGAGTGTGGGGGAGGGGCACTAAGAGCAATAGGCTGAATCACTGCCCCTCCTTCCCGTCCAGACCTTTATCCAGCTTTATCCCGAGAGAGCTGCGGAGAGCCACAGCGGCGGACAGGTGGCGGCGCCGGGGCTGGGCGCCGGTGGGGCCGCCCGGACGGCCCCCGGGCCCGCAGCGGAGTCTGGGTCCGGGCCAGCCACCCCCGGAGCGTCGGGTGTGCCGCTGCCTTCCAGGGCCGCCTTCGGGCCGCATGGAGCGGCCCCTCTGGCGCTCTGTGGTGGTGGTGGTGGTGGAGGGGGGGCGGAGGAGGTGGGGCCTGCAGCGGTGGCCGGCGGGGGGCGGAGCTGGCGGCCACCGCCGCGGGCGACTAAAGGAGAAGGCGGAGCCGCAGCGGGAGGCCAAAAGCCTACAGCACCCGGTATTCCCAGGCGGTCTCCCATCCAAGTACTAACCAGGCCCGACCCTGCTTAGCTTCCGAGATCAGACGAGATCGGGCGCGTTCAGGGTGGTATGGCCGTAGACGGGGGCGGGGACCGCGGGCTGCCTCTTGAGGCCCAGCTTCGCTTGTCCTTGCGCCTTACCGCCGTCCCCGCGGCCAGCCCGCCCCGGCAGCGCCCCGCCGCCCGCCCAGGCAGGGCAACGGAGGCCTCGGGTACCGGGGCGTGGCGGAGGGGCCGTTTTAAACTTCTGGTACAGAAAAACAGAAAAAAAAACGGAGAGTACAATTAACCTCTTGAAATTGTCCTCTTGCGTGCTTGCCCTCTTTAGAAGTTTTGGGTCCATTTTCGACCCCAGGGTTGTTTTTCAGGGCAGGTGCCATTTACAGGCTGCAATGAGTGTGAATATTTAGCGACCATGAGCACTGGGTTTAAAGCTGCTGTTGTGGCAAACGGCCACAAGGCGGCAGCATTTCTCCATTCCCAAATCTGGTTACGAGGGCAGCAGAGCCTTTCGGGGACCAATGGAATACAGAAGAAGGCATCACTGAAGTCTAATACGGAATACCGTGTCCTGGTGGATGGTAGAATGACCAGCAGGGTGTAGGAATTAGGAACTACCGGATGTATATCCTCGGTGGCTTCACTGACTGTCCCGACATCGTTTACCAGGTCCCCAGCAGCCCACGGGGCTCTCGTGGTCAGGGCAATCCCAGGATATGGAGCTCACCTGGGCAGGCCCCCCCTCCCCAGCAGCCCATGGCGCTCTCGTGGTCAGGCCCCTCCCAGGATACGGAGCTGCCCTGGGCAGGTACCCCGGCAGGGCTGGGCACACAGGTACCGTGCACGTAGCCCTCATTGCAGAGCAGCCCAGATCACCTGTCACTCAGAGCTGACACAGAGCACCTCAGAGCAGGACTTGAGCTAACAAACAGCAGCTCCGACGGGTCTGTGACCCTGGGCATCACTCTGTGCGGCCTCCCTCTGCCTGGTCTTCCAGAGGCTTCCACCGCAGCCGGGGCACCAGGCCTCTGTCTCCACCCATCACCCCTGCTCTCCCTGACTCCTGGGTTCCTCTCATTAGGAGAGGGTCTTCTTGAAGTTGTCTCCCACTCATGGGCCAGATAAAAGGATTAGAAAACAAGCCGGAGCTGCAGCCCCTTGTCTATCCAGACTCTCAGGAGCCCACACCTGTTCCTTGGACCTGGCCGGTTCAGCGAGGTCCATTTTCTGCACTGTGAGTCCCTGAGGGGTGAGGATGGGCTGACCTGGGCAGCCTGACCCTGCCGGCCAGCCCTCCCCAGGTGTGCCTGGGTTGAGGTCCATATAAACACGGCTCCAGGCAGCAAGAGCCCCTGCAGCTGTGCCTGACGCCATATTCTCTGCCCCGTCAGCAGTCTCGGGGCTGTGCTGGTGGGAGGGAGTGAGGGGCCACGGCTCTGTGGGTGGCCCGGTGTGAGTGGGGCTCTGCTGGACTTTCTGCAGGAGTTGCCGGGCTGCCACCTGCTAAAGAAGAGGATGTGTCACCCATACCTTCCGTTGGAATTTCTCCCCGGGCAGAGGTGAGGAAGGAAAAAAGCAGTGGGGGCCGGGACAGGAGGAGTATCTCAGGCAGGGAAATGGAAAGCTTCCAGAAGAGCGCCCGGGGCCAGGACCATCCTGGCTGGCCTGCAGGCACCAAGTCGGCCTGCGTGCTGTCGCTGGTGTGGCTCCACGGCCCTTCCTCTAGGCTTTCAAGTCCTTGGACATATTCAGGTGTTTTACCTGGGAAGGGTGGGAACAGTTCAGCAGCAGCTGGCCTGGGGCTCGGCTCACGTTTACTCACAGACGCCTCGGCACGGTCCCCCAGCTTTGCAATGAGGACGCTCCTTGCGGGGGTGGGGGGGCTGCTGGCTGCATGGGAGATGATTCCCCACCTCTGACCAACTTCAGAATTGTTTGCCGCTGGAGCCAGTGGCCTGATAGGGTTTTCCTGTGTATAACTGGTGGGTTCTGGTTTTTTTTTTTTTTTTCTTTTTTGGTTCAAGTTAGATTTTATTCCTCTTCTATGTATTTATAGATATAAGCATGGAAATAATTCATTCCTATAAATACATCTGTGTGAAGGGAAGAAGTTTTTTTCCGTTTTATTTTAAAATTTTATTTATTTTTAAAAATTTTGAAATTTAAGTTTATTTTGTTATTCAGCAGGATTATTATTAGTTATCTATTTTATGCATATACATGTATACAGGACAATCCCAATCTCCCGACTCATCCCACCACCAACAACCCATGGCTTCCCCCCTCTTGGTGTCCATACGTTTGTTCTCTACCTCTGTGTCTCTATTTCTGCCCTGCAAGCCGGGTCATCTGTACCATTTTTCTAGGTTCCACATATATGCATTAATATACAATATTTGTTTTTCTCCTTCTGACTTACTACACTCTGCATGACAGTCTCTAGATCCGTCGACGTCTCCACAGATGACCCAGTTTCGTTCCTTTTTATGGCTGAGTAATATTCCGTTTTATATATGGACCACATCATTATCCGTTCGTCTGTCTGTGGGCATTTAGGTTGCTTCCATTACCTGGGTATGGTAAATAGTGCTGCAATGAACATTGTGGTGAATGTGTCTTTTTGATTTATGGTTTTCTCTGGCTATATGCCCAGAAGTGGGATTGCTGGATCCTATGGTAATTCTATTTTTAGTTTTTTAAGGAACCTCCATGCTGTTCTCCATAGTGACTGTATCAATTTACATTCGCACCAATAGTGGAAGAGGGTTCCTTTGGTCCACACCCTCCCCAGCATTTGTTGTTTGTACATTTTCTGATGATGCCCATTCTAACGGGTGTGAGGTGATACCTCACTGTAGTTTTGATGTGCATTTCTCTGATGATGAGTGATGTTGAGCAGCTTTTCATGTGCGTCTTGGCCATCTCTGTGTCTTCTTTGAAGAAACGTCTATTTAGATCTTCTGCCCATTTTTGTATTGGGTTGTTTGTTTTTTTTTAATATTAAGCTGCATGAGCTGTTATATATATTGGAGATTAAACCTTTGTCCGTGGATTCGTTTGCAAATATTTTCTCCCATTCTGAGGGTTGCCTTTTTCCATTCCCTTTTTCTTTAACAAAGAAAGAAAGAAAGCAAAAGAAGCAGAACCCTAATGTGCAGAACAAATATGCAGAACAAAATATGCCTCTTGAAAGTGTCGTTTTGAAATATGGACGTCTTTTGAATTTTTTGGTCGATATATGACCCCAGGATTTGTTTTCAGGGCAGGTGTCATTTACAGGCCTGTAATGATTTTGAATATCAACTGACCATTAGCGCTGGGATTAAAGGTGCTGTTGTGTGAAACGGCCACAAGGGGGCAGCAGTTCTCCCTTACCAAATCTGGTTACTAGGGCAGCAGAGCCTCAGTGGAAGTCGTGTTCTAGGTTGTAATTTAGAATGGAATGTGCCAGGAAAAGGCCCCTTAAGTTTGTCTCACTACTTCTTGTTCGTTTTTTTAATTTAATTTTTTTATTTTTTTTTATCACAGCGTGTTTGATTACAATGTTTGGCTTGTTGCAGGTGTGCAAGATGTGGTTCTTTTACACATATACATATGTCTGTTCTTGCTGGGATCCTTTTCCCATATACGTTATGACAGAATGTTGAGTAGTCTTCTCTTGGTATTCTGTAGGTCTTTGGTGATTATATATTTCACCTGTGTTTGTATATGTCTGTTAACCCCAATCTCGTAATGTATCCAATCCTCACACCTTTCCGTTGGTGAACCATAAGATTCTTTAATGAATCTGGGATTGCCCTTCTCTGTGGAAATATCTTCACTGGTATCAATTTTTAGGTAACACCTATAAGTGATATCATACGATACGCGTCTTTCTCTTTCTGACTTACTACAAGTCACGTGATCACCTCTAGACTCATCTACGGTGCTGCAAATGGCATTGTGTCCTTTTCTTCCATGGCTAATATTCTGTCTGTACATGTACCAGTTCTTCTTTGTCCACTCATCTGTTGATGGACTTTTTGGTTGCTTCCACGTCATGGCTATTGTAATGCTGCGGCAATGCACGTTTGCCTGCCTGTGTCTTTCCAATTCTGTCTTCTTAGGTTATAGGCCCAGGAGTGGGCCTGCTGGATCATATGGTAGCGGAATGTTTACCTTGTAGAGGCACCTCCAGTCTGTTCTCATTAGTGGCTCTTACCAGGTTACGTCCCGCTTAAAGTTGAGGGTATGCACTTCTCCACAACACCTTCAGCATTTTTTGTTTGTAGTTTTTTTGCTGATGTGTGTTCTGACTAGTGTGAGCCGATACCACTTTGTGGCTGGATTTGCATGCGTCTCATAATCCCTTGAAATTGTGCTTTCTGGCATGTCCTTCTTTTCTTCAACTGTGAGTACAGCTTACCTCTTCAAATTGTCTTCGTGAAGTGTGTGTGACATTTAGAAATATTTTGGCCATTACCTCCCTCAAGACGTTTTGAGGGCAGGTTTCATTTACAGCCCACCAGTACTGCTGCCTATGAAGTGACCCTTAGCACAGGTCTTAAAGCTGCTGTTGCAGGTAACGGCCAGAGGGCGGCAGCATTTCTGCTTTTCCCCACCTGGGAACTAGGGAAACAGACCATCCGGGCAGTGGTGTTCCTCGGTTATATATTAGAGTGGAATGTGCCCCCAAAAGCTGATGTCTCCTTACTTATGTTTGTTTTATAAATTGTATTTATATATATTTTTTATTGGAGTCATATTCCATTGTGTACATGGACCACTTCTTCTTTGTGCATTCCTCTGATGATGGACATTTTCGTAGCTTCCAAGTGTTGGCTATGGTAAATATTGCTGGAGTGGAGGATTGCCAGCCTGTGTTTTTTTTTTGTTTTTTTTTTGCGGTACGTGGGCCTCTCACTGCGGTGGACCCTCCCATTGCAGAGCACAGGCTCCGGACGCGCAGGCCCAGCAGCCCTAGCTCACGGGACAAGCCGCTCCGCGGCACGTGGGTTCTTCCCGACCCGGAGCATGAACGCGTGTCCCCTGCATTGGCAGGCGGGCTCTCAACCACTGCGCCACCAGTGAAGCCCAGCCTGTGTTTTTTTGATTCTCATCCCCTCAGGCGATAGGCCCAGCAGTGGGTATGCTTGATTGAATGGTAGCTCAGTATTTACCTTTACAAGGCACCTCATTTTTGTTTTCATTACTGGCTCTTACCATGTCCCACTTTGGACCAAGGGTAGGCATTTCTCTAAAACCCCTTCAGCATTTACTTTTTGCAGAATTCTTGCTGATGGCCATTCGGACTGGTGTGAGCGGATAGGTTTTTGTAATTTGGATTTGCATATCTTTAATTATTCCTAATGTTCAGCATTTTTCCATGCCGTTTTAAATTTCTTTTTTTGGCCATTACACTATGCTTTTATTAGAAAATATATATATATATATATATATATATGTATTGGGGAACATTAAATATCTTGGATGTGCTAATGAGAAAATCATTTTCTCTACATGGACTGAATTTTTACTTGGAGACATGTTTTCCTACTAAAGGGAAGACTAAAGAAGGATTTTACTGTCGACCAGGCAAGACACCTCCCCAAAGATGACAATGCCTTGGACAGTGTTTATGGCGGGCTGGGGCACCTGGAATCCTTGGCCCATACTGGCAGGTACTAACTGGAAACACACTCTTCCTGGGGGACAAGGATGGGAGGCACCTTAGGCCCAGCTGCTCATCGTCGAACCTTACACTTTTCAAACTATGTTGGTGTCTGACTTCCCTTTCCCTGACAGAACAACTCTGGCCCTTGGAGGTGGCTTTATGACTGCAGGCTGTAGAACCCATCATTCTCCCTTGCTCTGGGTAGGAGGTAAGCCTATGGTAGCAGAAACCCCCACATACTGGGACTTGGAATTCCAGTCTGTGCTCATTTAACTCTGTGGCATGAAGTCCATGGTGAATTGCTCTTTTGTCTTCTACGATCTGTCCAACAGCTGTCATGAGTGCCTGACCCTCAGCAGTCTCACTCTTCAAGATTGATCTGCTTTTGACTGATCCGTGACTCCGGGCAGTGGCTGATATGGGCTTTTTTTTTTCTTTGCAGAGCATCTCGACCATTGACTTTTTTATTGGGGAAAATCCACTTTAAAAATAGCCTCATCCTTTTTCTGAAGAGGCTTTCTGGAGGGCTATATTTCTTCTCTGGCATGAGCTGGAGACATCTGCTCCCAATAGAGTCTGTTATGCCCCTGACCTGGGCAGGGCGGCTCATACTTCCAGCTTGAGGGGTCCCTCATTCTTTAAACCTCTCTTCGTGCTCTCCTGGCTTATGCCTCCTACGGTCCTCTCTTTTGTAAGTAGGGGCAATCATCTTGCTCTGGCTCTTCCATGAGTCTTGGAGTTTTGAAGTTTGGGGCTCCTGCTGCCCTAGGTTGCTCCTTTGGCCTTCCATAAGGCCACTTGGCTCCTGGGAAGCTAACGTGTCTCTGGTGGGGACTCTCTGGGGATGGCACTGAGGCACCTGAGAAGCCAAGTTGTCTGCAGCAAGGAACCTGTGTTTGGGAAAGTCCTGAAGCTGGTTGTCTGACTGTACCTTTACTTTGGAGTTAAACTCACTAGCAACCTCCATGTTAAGGCATGGCTCACCTAGATGTTGGAAAACAGACATTCTAGGTAGTAGGAAACTTCTCCTGGCCCCCGGCACCTCTAAACTCCTCATAGGTACATCTGTGGTTTGGGATTTTGTCAACACTTTGGTTTCCAAGATAACACTAGACTGTGGTTGAAGAGCAGGAGACTCCTTGTCCTCCACAGCCTCCCTGGCCTCTTCACCTCTCAAAGATTGGGATCCTAAGTTCACCTCCATCACTGTTACCCTATGGCAGGGGCCTCCTGAGGCCTGACCACCACTCTCCTCTCTTGGCTCGTTCCTGACCATTGCTGAACTTGGACCTGGCTCTAGGCTGTCCCTCTTGACCCACTCCACAGTCTCACTCTTCCAGGTTCTGCCCACAAGGCTGAGTGTGAGGGACTGAGAAGGTGGCCTGCCCTGCTGTGCAGTCAGAGAAGCCTTTGAGGGCCCATGGTAGTCACCAGGTGGAATCGCTCCCAGGGCACTCTGGATTTCCTTACACACAGTGGAGGGGACAAGGAGAGGCCTCTTCAGGGCAGGAACGGACTCTTCTGTTCTCACCTTCTCTCCTGAATGAGCCTGAGGAGGTTTCTCCGGGAACTCAGCAAACGTGACTGTTGAGTGGGACCCAGATACACAGGTGGCTGAAGGGGACGAGGCTAACCGCAGGGTGGTGGAGGGTTGGAACTTTGTCGACTTCAAGAGATTGATGGGCTTGAGGACCTTGAGGGGTAGGGTCCACCCGTGCTTTACCCAAAACCTTGTAATATGTGCTTCCAGCACCTCTCGAGTGTCTTGAACCAGGAAGGAAACCCTACAGGAGGTGTTCCTGCAGGGTTCCCAACCCTTCAAGCAGTATCCTCCACAGGCTCCAGCAGGCACTGCTTTGCACATCTCACCAGGAGGGTCTTGACATGAGAGCTGATGAAAGTTGCCCTTGCCAGGAAGCCTCCCCAGGCAGCTCCGCAGAGGTGAAGCCAGGTTGTGAGTCCCCTCCAGTTCTTCCAGGCAATCTCTGCAAGCTTTCAAAGATCGACTTTTCTTCCTACTCCTGCTCCTCCCCTTCAGCTCTACTTGATGCTTCCTGATGTTTCTAGGTCTCCTAGGTGGTGCTAAGAATGGATTACTCTGGAAGCAGGGGAGTAACACGAGGAAGAGCCCCAGTCCACACAGGAAGCCAAGGATGATATCAATCACCCAGGAAGTTGGGCTGGATCTCAGCCAGATAGCAACAGTGTTTTTCAAAGAAAAGAGATTCTCCGTCTTCTGAACTGCATTGCCGCCCTCAGGCAACAGAGCCCTGGGAGTTCACTTGATGGCAGAACCCCAGGCCTGCATCACAGAGCTGTGGCCTTGTCACAAAGGGCTCCTGAGTGTGGGGGAGGGGCACTAAGAGCAATAGGCTGAATCACTGCCCCTCCTTCCCGTCCAGACCTTTATCCAGCTTTATCCCGAGAGAGCTGCGGAGAGCCACAGCGGCGGACAGGTGGCGGCGCCGGGGCTGGGCGCCGGTGGGGCCGCCCGGACGGCCCCCGGGCCCGCAGCGGAGTCTGGGTCCGGGCCAGCCACCCCCGGAGCGTCGGGTGTGCCGCTGCCTTCCAGGGCCGCCTTCGGGCCGCATGGAGCGGCCCCTCTGGCGCTCTGTGGTGGTGGTGGTGGAGGGGGGGCGGAGGAGGTGGGGCCTGCAGCGGTGGCCGGCGGGGGGCGGAGCTGGCGGCCACCGCCGCGGGCGACTAAAGGAGAAGGCGGAGCCGCAGCGGGAGGCCAAAAGCCTACAGCACCCGGTATTCCCAGGCGGTCTCCCATCCAAGTACTAACCAGGCCCGACCCTGCTTAGCTTCCGAGATCAGACGAGATCGGGCGCGTTCAGGGTGGTATGGCCGTAGACGGGGGCGGGGACCGCGGGCTGCCTCTTGAGGCCCAGCTTCGCTTGTCCTTGCGCCTTACCGCCGTCCCCGCGGCCAGCCCGCCCCGGCAGCGCCCCGCCGCCCGCCCAGGCAGGGCAACGGAGGCCTCGGGTACCGGGGCGTGGCGGAGGGGCCGTTTTAAACTTCTGGTACAGAAAAACAGAAAAAAAAACGGAGAGTACAATTAACCTCTTGAAATTGTCCTCTTGCGTGCTTGCCCTCTTTAGAAGTTTTGGGTCCATTTTCGACCCCAGGGTTGTTTTTCAGGGCAGGTGCCATTTACAGGCTGCAATGAGTGTGAATATTTAGCGACCATGAGCACTGGGTTTAAAGCTGCTGTTGTGGCAAACGGCCACAAGGCGGCAGCATTTCTCCATTCCCAAATCTGGTTACGAGGGCAGCAGAGCCTTTCGGGGACCAATGGAATACAGAAGAAGGCATCACTGAAGTCTAATACGGAATACCGTGTCCTGGTGGATGGTAGAATGACCAGCAGGGTGTAGGAATTAGGAACTACCGGATGTATATCCTCGGTGGCTTCACTGACTGTCCCGACATCGTTTACCAGGTCCCCAGCAGCCCACGGGGCTCTCGTGGTCAGGGCAATCCCAGGATATGGAGCTCACCTGGGCAGGCCCCCCCTCCCCAGCAGCCCATGGCGCTCTCGTGGTCAGGCCCCTCCCAGGATACGGAGCTGCCCTGGGCAGGTACCCCGGCAGGGCTGGGCACACAGGTACCGTGCACGTAGCCCTCATTGCAGAGCAGCCCAGATCACCTGTCACTCAGAGCTGACACAGAGCACCTCAGAGCAGGACTTGAGCTAACAAACAGCAGCTCCGACGGGTCTGTGACCCTGGGCATCACTCTGTGCGGCCTCCCTCTGCCTGGTCTTCCAGAGGCTTCCACCGCAGCCGGGGCACCAGTCCTCTGTCTCCAACCATCACCCCTCCTCTCCCTGACTCCTGGGTTCCTCTCATTAGGAGAGGGTCTTCTTGAAGTTGTCTCCCACTCATGGGCCAGATAAAAGGATTAGAAAACAAGCCGGAGCTGCAGCCCCTTGTCTATCCAGACTCTCAGGAGCCCACACCTGTTCCTTGGACCTGGCCGGTTCAGCGAGGTCCATTTTCTGCACTGTGAGTCCCTGAGGGGTGAGGATGGGCTGACCTGGGCAGCCTGACCCTGCCGGCCAGCCCTCCCCAGGTGTGCCTGGGTTGAGGTCCATATAAACACGGCTCCAGGCAGCAAGAGCCCCTGCAGCTGTGCCTGACGCCATATTCTCTGCCCCGTCAGCAGTCTCGGGGCTGTGCTGGTGGGAGGGAGTGAGGGGCCACGGCTCTGTGGGTGGCCCGGTGTGAGTGGGGCTCTGCTGGACTTTCTGCAGGAGTTGCCGGGCTGCCACCTGCTAAAGAAGAGGATGTGTCACCCATACCTTCCGTTGGAATTTCTCCCCGGGCAGAGGTGAGGAAGGAAAAAAGCAGTGGGGGCCGGGACAGGAGGAGTATCTCAGGCAGGGAAATGGAAAGCTTCCAGAAGAGCGCCCGGGGCCAGGACCATCCTGGCTGGCCTGCAGGCACCAAGTCGGCCTGCGTGCTGTCGCTGGTGTGGCTCCACGGCCCTTCCTCTAGGCTTTCAAGTCCTTGGACATATTCAGGTGTTTTACCTGGGAAGGGTGGGAACAGTTCAGCAGCAGCTGGCCTGGGGCTCGGCTCACGTTTACTCACAGACGCCTCGGCACGGTCCCCCAGCTTTGCAATGAGGACGCTCCTTGCGGGGGTGGGGGGGCTGCTGGCTGCATGGGAGATGATTCCCCACCTCTGACCAACTTCAGAATTGTTTGCCGCTGGAGCCAGTGGCCTGATAGGGTTTTCCTGTGTATAACTGGTGGGTTCTGGTTTTTTTTTTTTTTTTTCTTTTTTGGTTCAAGTTAGATTTTATTCCTCTTCTATGTATTTATAGATATAAGCATGGAAATAATTCATTCCTATAAATACATCTGTGTGAAGGGAAGAAGTTTTTTTCCGTTTTATTTTAAAATTTTATTTATTTTTAAAAATTTTGAAATTTAAGTTTATTTTGTTATTCAGCAGGATTATTATTAGTTATCTATTTTATGCATATACATGTATACAGGACAATCCCAATCTCCCGACTCATCCCACCACCAACAACCCATGGCTTCCCCCCTCTTGGTGTCCATACGTTTGTTCTCTACCTCTGTGTCTCTATTTCTGCCCTGCAAGCCGGGTCATCTGTACCATTTTTCTAGGTTCCACATATATGCATTAATATACAATATTTGTTTTTCTCCTTCTGACTTACTACACTCTGCATGACAGTCTCTAGATCCGTCGACGTCTCCACAGATGACCCAGTTTCGTTCCTTTTTATGGCTGAGTAATATTCCGTTTTATATATGGACCACATCATTATCCGTTCGTCTGTCTGTGGGCATTTAGGTTGCTTCCATTACCTGGGTATGGTAAATAGTGCTGCAATGAACATTGTGGTGAATGTGTCTTTTTGATTTATGGTTTTCTCTGGCTATATGCCCAGAAGTGGGATTGCTGGATCCTATGGTAATTCTATTTTTAGTTTTTTAAGGAACCTCCATGCTGTTCTCCATAGTGACTGTATCAATTTACATTCGCACCAATAGTGGAAGAGGGTTCCTTTGGTCCACACCCTCCCCAGCATTTGTTGTTTGTACATTTTCTGATGATGCCCATTCTAACGGGTGTGAGGTGATACCTCACTGTAGTTTTGATGTGCATTTCTCTGATGATGAGTGATGTTGAGCAGCTTTTCATGTGCGTCTTGGCCATCTCTGTGTCTTCTTTGAAGAAACGTCTATTTAGATCTTCTGCCCATTTTTGTATTGGGTTGTTTGTTTTTTTTTAATATTAAGCTGCATGAGCTGTTATATATATTGGAGATTAAACCTTTGTCCGTGGATTCGTTTGCAAATATTTTCTCCCATTCTGAGGGTTGCCTTTTTCCATTCCCTTTTTCTTTAACAAAGAAAGAAAGAAAGCAAAAGAAGCAGAACCCTAATGTGCAGAACAAATATGCAGAACAAAATATGCCTCTTGAAAGTGTCGTTTTGAAATATGGACGTCTTTTGAATTTTTTGGTCGATATATGACCCCAGGATTTGTTTTCAGGGCAGGTGTCATTTACAGGCCTGTAATGATTTTGAATATCAACTGACCATTAGCGCTGGGATTAAAGGTGCTGTTGTGTGAAACGGCCACAAGGGGGCAGCAGTTCTCCCTTACCAAATCTGGTTACTAGGGCAGCAGAGCCTCAGTGGAAGTCGTGTTCTAGGTTGTAATTTAGAATGGAATGTGCCAGGAAAAGGCCCCTTAAGTTTGTCTCACTACTTCTTGTTCGTTTTTTTAATTTAATTTTTTTATTTTTTTTTATCACAGCGTGTTTGATTACGTTTGGCTTGTTGCAGGTGTGCAAGATGTGGTTCTTTTACACATATACATATGTCTGTTCTTGCTGGGATCCTTTTCCCATATACGTTATGACAGAATGTTGAGTAGTCTTCTCTTGGTATTCTGTAGGTCTTTGGTGATTATATATTTCACCTGTGTTTGTATATGTCTGTTAACCCCAATCTCGTAATGTATCCAATCCTCACACCTTTCCGTTGGTGAACCATAAGATTCTTTAATGAATCTGGGATTGCCCTTCTCTGTGGAAATATCTTCACTGGTATCCATTTTTAGGTAACACCTATAAGTGATATCATACGATACGCGTCTTTCTCTTTCTGACTTACTACAAGTCACGTGATCACCTCTAGACTCATCTACGGTGCTGCAAATGGCATTGTGTCCTTTTCTTCCATGGCTAATATTCTGTCTGTACATGTACCAGTTCTTCTTTGTCCACTCATCTGTTGATGGACTTTTTGGTTGCTTCCACGTCATGGCTATTGTAATGCTGCGGCAATGCACGTTTGCCTGCCTGTGTCTTTCCAATTCTGTCTTCTTAGGTTATAGGCCCAGGAGTGGGCCTGCTGGATCATATGGTAGCGGAATGTTTACCTTGTAGAGGCACCTCCAGTCTGTTCTCATTAGTGGCTCTTACCAGGTTACGTCCCGCTTAAAGTTGAGGGTATGCACTTCTCCACAACACCTTCAGCATTTTTTGTTTGTAGTTTTTTTGCTGATGTGTGTTCTGACTAGTGTGAGCCGATACCACTTTGTGGCTGGATTTGCATGCGTCTCATAATCCCTTGAAATTGTGCTTTCTGGCATGTCCTTCTTTTCTTCAACTGTGAGTACAGCTTACCTCTTCAAATTGTCTTCGTGAAGTGTGTGTGACATTTAGAAATATTTTGGCCATTACCTCCCTCAAGACGTTTTGAGGGCAGGTTTCATTTACAGCCCACCAGTACTGCTGCCTATGAAGTGACCCTTAGCACAGGTCTTAAAGCTGCTGTTGCAGGTAACGGCCAGAGGGCGGCAGCATTTCTGCTTTTCCCCACCTGGGAACTAGGGAAACAGACCATCCGGGCAGTGGTGTTCCTCGGTTATATATTAGAGTGGAATGTGCCCCCAAAAGCTGATGTCTCCTTACTTATGTTTGTTTTATAAATTGTATTTATATATATTTTTTATTGGAGTCATATTCCATTGTGTACATGGACCACTTCTTCTTTGTGCATTCCTCTGATGATGGACATTTTCGTAGCTTCCAAGTGTTGGCTATGGTAAATATTGCTGGAGTGGAGGATTGCCAGCCTGTGTTTTTTTTTTTTTTTTTTTTTTTTGCGGTACGTGGGCCTCTCACTGCGGTGGACCCTCCCATTGCAGAGCACAGGCTCCGGACGCGCAGGCCCAGCAGCCCTAGCTCACGGGACAAGCCGCTCCGCGGCACGTGGGTTCTTCCCGACCCGGAGCATGAACGCGTGTCCCCTGCATTGGCAGGCGGGCTCTCAACCACTGCGCCACCAGTGAAGCCCAGCCTGTGTTTTTTTGATTCTCATCCCCTCAGGCGATAGGCCCAGCAGTGGGTATGCTTGATTGAATGGTAGCTCAGTATTTACCTTTACAAGGCACCTCATTTTTGTTTTCATTACTGGCTCTTACCATGTCCCACTTTGGACCAAGGGTAGGCATTTCTCTAAAACCCCTTCAGCATTTACTTTTTGCAGAATTCTTGCTGATGGCCATTCGGACTGGTGTGAGCGGATAGGTTTTTGTAATTTGGATTTGCATATCTTTAATTATTCCTAATGTTCAGCATTTTTCCATGCCGTTTTAAATTTCTTTTTTTTTTGCCATTACACTATGCTTTTATTAGAAAAAAAATATATATATATATGTATTGGGGAACATTAAATATCTTGGATGTGCTAATGAGAAAATCATTTTCTCTACATGGACTGAATTTTTACTTGGAGACATGTTTTCCTACTAAAGGGAAGACTAAAGAAGGATTTTACTGTCGACCAGGCAAGACACCTCCCCAAAGATGACAATGCCTTGGACAGTGTTTATGGCGGGCTGGGGCACCTGGAATCCTTGGCCCATACTGGCAGGTACTAACTGGAAACACACTCTTCCTGGGGGACAAGGATGGGAGGCACCTTAGGCCCAGCTGCTCATCGTCGAACCTTACACTTTTCAAACTATGTTGGTGTCTGACTTCCCTTTCCCTGACAGAACAACTCTGGCCCTTGGAGGTGGCTTTATGACTGCAGGCTGTAGAACCCATCATTCTCCCTTGCTCTGGGTAGGAGGTAAGCCTATGGTAGCAGAAACCCCCACATACTGGGACTTGGAATTCCAGTCTGTGCTCATTTAACTCTGTGGCATGAAGTCCATGGTGAATTGCTCTTTTGTCTTCTACGATCTGTCCAACAGCTGTCATGAGTGCCTGACCCTCAGCAGTCTCACTCTTCAAGATTGATCTGCTTTTGACTGATCCGTGACTCCGGGCAGTGGCTGATATGGGCTTTTTTTTTTCTTTGCAGAGCATCTCGACCATTGACTTTTTTATTGGGGAAAATCCACTTTAAAAATAGCCTCATCCTTTTTCTGAAGAGGCTTTCTGGAGGGCTATATTTCTTCTCTGGCATGAGCTGGAGACATCTGCTCCCAATAGAGTCTGTTATGCCCCTGACCTGGGCAGGGCGGCTCATACTTCCAGCTTGAGGGGTCCCTCATTCTTTAAACCTCTCTTCGTGCTCTCCTGGCTTATGCCTCCTACGGTCCTCTCTTTTGTAAGTAGGGGCAATCATCTTGCTCTGGCTCTTCCATGAGTCTTGGAGTTTTGAAGTTTGGGGCTCCTGCTGCCCTAGGTTGCTCCTTTGGCCTTCCATAAGGCCACTTGGCTCCTGGGAAGCTAACGTGTCTCTGGTGGGGACTCTCTGGGGATGGCCCTGAGGCACCTGAGAAGCCAAGTTGTCTGCAGCAAGGAACCTGTGTTTGGGAAAGTCCTGAAGCTGGTTGTCTGACTGTACCTTTACTTTGGAGTTAAACTCACTAGCAACCTCCATGTTAAGGCATGGCTCACCTAGATGTTGGAAAACAGACATTCTAGGTAGTAGGAAACTTCTCCTGGCCCCTGGCACCTCTAAACTCCTCATAGGTACATCTGTGGTTTGGGATTTTGTCAACACTTTGGTTTCCAAGATAACACTAGACTGTGGTTGAAGAGCAGGAGACTCCTTGTCCTCCACAGCCTCCCTGGCCTCTTCACCTCTCAAAGATTGGGATCCTAAGTTCACCTCCATCACTGTTACCCTATGGCAGGGGTCTCCTGAGGCCTGACCACCACTCTCCTCTCTTGGCTCGTTCCTGACCATTGCTGAACTTGGACCTGGCTCTAGGCTGTCCCTCTTGACCCATTCCACAGTCTCACTCTTCCAGGTTCTGCCCACAAGGCTGAGTGTGAGGGACTGAGAAGGTGGCCTGCCCTGCTGTGCAGTCAGAGAAGCCTTTGAGGGCCCATGGTAGTCACCAGGTGGAATCGCTCCCAGGGCACTCTGGATTTCCTTACACACAGTGGAGGGGACAAGGAGAGGCCTCTTCAGGGCAGGAACGGACTCTTCTGTTCTCACCTTCTCTCCTGAATGAGCCTGAGGAGGTTTCTCCGGGAACTCAGCAAACGTGACTGTTGAGTGGGACCCAGATACACAGGTGGCTGAAGGGGACGAGGCTAACCGCAGGGTGGTGGAGGGTTGGAACTTTGTCGACTTCAAGAGATTGATGGGCTTGAGGACCTTGAGGGGTAGGGTCCACCCGTGCTTTACCCAAAACCTTGTAATATGTGCTTCCAGCACCTCTCGAGTGTCTTGAACCAGGAAGGAAACCCTACAGGAGGTGTTCCTGCAGGGTTCCCAACCCTTCAAGCAGTATCCTCCACAGGCTCCAGCAGGCACTGCTTTGCACATCTCACCAGGAGGGTCTTGACATGAGAGCTGATGAAAGTTGCCCTTGCCAGGAAGCCTCCCCAGGCAGCTCCGCAGAGGTGAAGCCAGGTTGTGAGTCCCCTCCAGTTCTTCCAGGCAATCTCTGCAAGCTTTCAAAGATCGACTTTTCTTCCTACTCCTGCTCCTCCCCTTCAGCTCTACTTGATGCTTCCTGATGTTTCTAGGTCTCCTAGGTGGTGCTAAGAATGGATTACTCTGGAAGCAGGGGAGTAACACGAGGAAGAGCCCCAGTCCACACAGGAAGCCAAGGATGATATCAATCACCCAGGAAGTTGGGCTGGATCTCAGCCAGATAGCAACAGTGTTTTTCAAAGAAAAGAGATTCTCCGTCTTCTGAACTGCATTGCCGCCCTCAGGCAACAGAGCCCTGGGAGTTCACTTGATGGCAGAACCCCAGGCCTGCATCACAGAGCTGTGGCCTTGTCACAAAGGGCTCCTGAGTGTGGGGGAGGGGCACTAAGAGCAATAGGCTGAATCACTGCCCCTCCTTCACGTCCAGACCTTTATCCAGCTTTATCCCGAGAGAGCTGCGGAGAGCCACAGCGGCGGACATGTGGCGGCGCCGGGGCTGGGCGCCGGTGGGGCCGCCCGGACGTTCCCCTGGCCCGCAACGGAGTCTGGGTCCGGGCCAGCCACCCCCGGAGCGTCGGGTGTGCCGCTGCCTTCCAGGGCCGCCTTCGGGCCGCATGGAGCGGCCCCTCTGGCCCTCTGTGGTGGTGGTGGTGGGGGGGGGGCGGAGGAGGTGGGGCCTGCAGCGGTGCCCGGCGGGGGGCGGAGCTGGCGGCCACCGCCGCGGGCGACTAAAGGAGAAGGCGGAGCCGCAGCGGGAGGCCAAAAGCCTACAGCACCCGGTATTCCCAGGCGGTCTCCCATCCAAGTACTAACCAGGCCCGACCCTGCTTAGCTTCCGAGATCAGACGAGATCGGGCGCGTTCAGGGTGGTATGGCCGTAGACGGGGGCGGGGACCGCGGGCTGCCTCTTGAGGCCCAGCTTCGCTTGTCCTTGCGCCTTACCGCCGTCCTCGCGGCCAGCCCGCCCCTGCAGCGCCCCGCCGCCCGCCCAGGCAGGGCAAAGGAGGCCTCAGGTACCGGGGCGTGGCGGAGGGGCCGTTTTAAACTTCTGGTACAGAATAACAGAACAAAACGGAGAGTACATTTAACCTCTTGAAATTGTCTTCTTGCATGGTTGCCCTCTTTAGAAGTTTTGGGTCCATTTTCGACCCCAGGGTTGTTTTTCAGGGCAGGTGCCATTTACAGGCTGCAATGAGTGTGAATATTTAGCGACCGTGAGCACTGGGTTTAAAGTTGCTGTTGTGGGAAACGGCCATAAGGCAGCAGCATTTCTCCATTCCCAAATCTGGTTACGAGGGCAGCAGAGCCTTTCGGGGACCAATGGAATACAGAAGAAGGCATCACTGAAGTCTAATACAGAATACCGTGTCCTGGTGGATGGTAGAATGACCAGCAGGGTGTAGGAATTAGGAACTACCGGATGTATATCCTCGGTGGCTTCACTGACTGTCCCGACATCGTTTACCAGGTCCCCAGCAGCCCACGGGGCTCTCGTGGTCAGGGCAATCCCAGGATATGGAGCTCACCTGGGCAGGCCCCCCCTCCCCAGCAGCCCATGGCGCTCTCGTGGTCAGGCCCCTCCCAGGATACGGAGCTGCCCTGGGCAGGTACCCCGGCAGGGCTGGGCACACAGGTACCGTGCACGTAGCCCTCATTGCAGAGCAGCCCAGATCACCTGTCACTCAGAGCTGACACAGAGCACCTCAGAGCAGGACTTGAGCTAACAAGCAGCAGCTCCGACGGGTCTGTGACCCTGGGCATCACTCTGTGCGGCCTCCCTCTGCCTGGTCTTCCAGAGGCTTCCACCGCAGCCGGGGCACCAGGCCTCTGTCTCCACCCATCACCCCTCCTCTCCCTGACTCCTGGGTTCCTCTCATTAGGAGAGGGTCTTCTTGAAGTTGTCTCCCACTCATGGGCCAGATAAAAGGATTAGAAAACAAGCCGGAGCTGCAGCCCCTTGTCTATCCAGACTCTCAGGAGCCCACACCTGTTCCTTGGACCTGGCCGGTTCAGCGAGGTCCATTTTCTGCACTGTGAGTCCCTGAGGGGTGAGGATGGGCTGACCTGGGCAGCCTGACCCTGCCGGCCAGCCCTCCCCAGGTGTGCCTGGGTTGAGGTCCATATAAACACGGCTCCAGGCAGCAAGAGCCCCTGCAGCTGTGCCTGACGCCATATTCTCTGCCCCGTCAGCAGTCTCGGGGCTGTGCTGGTGGGAGGGAGTGAGGGGCCACGGCTCTGTGGGTGGCCCGGTGTGAGTGGGGCTCTGCTGGACTTTCTGCAGGAGTTGCCGGGCTGCCACCTGCTAAAGAAGAGGATGTGTCACCCATACCTTCCGTTGGAATTTCTCCCCGGGCAGAGGTGAGGAAGGAAAAAAGCAGTGGGGGCCGGGACAGGAGGAGTATCTCAGGCAGGGAAATGGAAAGCTTCCAGAAGAGCGCCCGGGGCCAGGACCATCCTGGCTGGCCTGCAGGCACCAAGTCGGCCTGCGTGCTGTCGCTGGTGTGGCTCCACGGCCCTTCCTCTAGGCTTTCAAGTCCTTGGACATATTCAGGTGTTTTACCTGGGAAGGGTGGGAACAGTTCAGCAGCAGCTGGCCTGGGGCTCGGCTCACGTTTACTCACAGACGCCTCGGCACGGTCCCCCAGCTTTGCAATGAGGACGCTCCTTGCGGGGGTGGGGGGGCTGCTGGCTGCATGGGAGATGATTCCCCACCTCTGACCAACTTCAGAATTGTTTGCCGCTGGAGCCAGTGGCCTGATAGGGTTTTCCTGTGTATAACTGGTGGGTTCTGGTTTTTTTTTTTTTTTTTCTTTTTTGGTTCAAGTTAGATTTTATTCCTCTTCTATGTATTTATAGATATAAGCATGGAAATAATTCATTCCTATAAATACATCTGTGTGAAGGGAAGAAGTTTTTTTCCGTTTTATTTTAAAATTTTATTTATTTTTAAAAATTTTGAAATTTAAGTTTATTTTGTTATTCAGCAGGATTATTATTAGTTATCTATTTTATGCATATACATGTATACAGGACAATCCCAATCTCCCGACTCATCCCACCACCAACAACCCATGGCTTCCCCCCTCTTGGTGTCCATACGTTTGTTCTCTACCTCTGTGTCTCTATTTCTGCCCTGCAAGCCGGGTCATCTGTACCATTTTTCTAGGTTCCACATATATGCATTAATATACAATATTTGTTTTTCTCCTTCTGACTTACTACACTCTGCATGACAGTCTCTAGATCCGTCGACGTCTCCACAGATGACCCAGTTTCGTTCCTTTTTATGGCTGAGTAATATTCCGTTTTATATATGGACCACATCATTATCCGTTCGTCTGTCTGTGGGCATTTAGGTTGCTTCCATTACCTGGGTATGGTAAATAGTGCTGCAATGAACATTGTGGTGAATGTGTCTTTTTGATTTATGGTTTTCTCTGGCTATATGCCCAGAAGTGGGATTGCTGGATCCTATGGTAATTCTATTTTTAGTTTTTTAAGGAACCTCCATGCTGTTCTCCATAGTGACTGTATCAATTTACATTCGCACCAATAGTGGAAGAGGGTTCCTTTGGTCCACACCCTCCCCAGCATTTGTTGTTTGTACATTTTCTGATGATGCCCATTCTAACGGGTGTGAGGTGATACCTCACTGTAGTTTTGATGTGCATTTCTCTGATGATGAGTGATGTTGAGCAGCTTTTCATGTGCGTCTTGGCCATCTCTGTGTCTTCTTTGAAGAAACGTCTATTTAGATCTTCTGCCCATTTTTGTATTGGGTTGTTTGTTTTTTTTTAATATTAAGCTGCATGAGCTGTTATATATATTGGAGATTAAACCTTTGTCCGTGGATTCGTTTGCAAATATTTTCTCCCATTCTGAGGGTTGCCTTTTTCCATTCCCTTTTTCTTTAACAAAGAAAGAAAGAAAGCAAAAGAAGCAGAACCCTAATGTGCAGAACAAATATGCAGAACAAAATATGCCTCTTGAAAGTGTCGTTTTGAAATATGGACGTCTTTTGAATTTTTTGGTCGATATATGACCCCAGGATTTGTTTTCAGGGCAGGTGTCATTTACAGGCCTGTAATGATTTTGAATATCAACTGACCATTAGCGCTGGGATTAAAGGTGCTGTTGTGTGAAACGGCCACAAGGGGGCAGCAGTTCTCCCTTACCAAATCTGGTTACTAGGGCAGCAGAGCCTCAGTGGAAGTCGTGTTCTAGGTTGTAATTTAGAATGGAATGTGCCAGGAAAAGGCCCCTTAAGTTTGTCTCACTACTTCTTGTTCGTTTTTTTAATTTAATTTTTTTATTTTTTTTTATCACAGCGTGTTTGATTACGTTTGGCTTGTTGCAGGTGTGCAAGATGTGGTTCTTTTACACATATACATATGTCTGTTCTTGCTGGGATCCTTTTCCCATATACGTTATGACAGAATGTTGAGTAGTCTTCTCTTGGTATTCTGTAGGTCTTTGGTGATTATATATTTCACCTGTGTTTGTATATGTCTGTTAACCCCAATCTCGTAATGTATCCAATCCTCACACCTTTCCGTTGGTGAACCATAAGATTCTTTAATGAATCTGGGATTGCCCTTCTCTGTGGAAATATCTTCACTGGTATCCATTTTTAGGTAACACCTATAAGTGATATCATACGATACGCGTCTTTCTCTTTCTGACTTACTACAAGTCACGTGATCACCTCTAGACTCATCTACGGTGCTGCAAATGGCATTGTGTCCTTTTCTTCCATGGCTAATATTCTGTCTGTACATGTACCAGTTCTTCTTTGTCCACTCATCTGTTGATGGACTTTTTGGTTGCTTCCACGTCATGGCTATTGTAATGCTGCGGCAATGCACGTTTGCCTGCCTGTGTCTTTCCAATTCTGTCTTCTTAGGTTATAGGCCCAGGAGTGGGCCTGCTGGATCATATGGTAGCGGAATGTTTACCTTGTAGAGGCACCTCCAGTCTGTTCTCATTAGTGGCTCTTACCAGGTTACGTCCCGCTTAAAGTTGAGGGTATGCACTTCTCCACAACACCTTCAGCATTTTTTGTTTGTAGTTTTTTTGCTGATGTGTGTTCTGACTAGTGTGAGCCGATACCACTTTGTGGCTGGATTTGCATGCGTCTCATAATCCCTTGAAATTGTGCTTTCTGGCATGTCCTTCTTTTCTTCAACTGTGAGTACAGCTTACCTCTTCAAATTGTCTTCGTGAAGTGTGTGTGACATTTAGAAATATTTTGGCCATTACCTCCCTCAAGACGTTTTGAGGGCAGGTTTCATTTACAGCCCACCAGTACTGCTGCCTATGAAGTGACCCTTAGCACAGGTCTTAAAGCTGCTGTTGCAGGTAACGGCCAGAGGGCGGCAGCATTTCTGCTTTTCCCCACCTGGGAACTAGGGAAACAGACCATCCGGGCAGTGGTGTTCCTCGGTTATATATTAGAGTGGAATGTGCCCCCAAAAGCTGATGTCTCCTTACTTATGTTTGTTTTATAAATTGTATTTATATATATTTTTTATTGGAGTCATATTCCATTGTGTACATGGACCACTTCTTCTTTGTGCATTCCTCTGATGATGGACATTTTCGTAGCTTCCAAGTGTTGGCTATGGTAAATATTGCTGGAGTGGAGGATTGCCAGCCTGTGTTTTTTTTTTGTTTTTTTTTTTTGCGGTACGTGGGCCTCTCACTGCGGTGGACCCTCCCATTGCAGAGCACAGGCTCCGGACGCGCAGGCCCAGCAGCCCTAGCTCACGGGACAAGCCGCTCCGCGGCACGTGGGTTCTTCCCGACCCGGAGCATGAACGCGTGTCCCCTGCATTGGCAGGCGGGCTCTCAACCACTGCGCCACCAGTGAAGCCCAGCCTGTGTTTTTTTGATTCTCATCCCCTCAGGCGATAGGCCCAGCAGTGGGTATGCTTGATTGAATGGTAGCTCAGTATTTACCTTTACAAGGCACCTCATTTTTGTTTTCATTACTGGCTCTTACCATGTCCCACTTTGGACCAAGGGTAGGCATTTCTCTAAAACCCCTTCAGCATTTACTTTTTGCAGAATTCTTGCTGATGGCCATTCGGACTGGTGTGAGCGGATAGGTTTTTGTAATTTGGATTTGCATATCTTTAATTATTCCTAATGTTCAGCATTTTTCCATGCCGTTTTAAATTTCTTTTTTTTTTGCCATTACACTATGCTTTTATTAGAAAAAAATATATATATATATGTATTGGGGAACATTAAATATCTTGGATGTGCTAATGAGAAAATCATTTTCTCTACATGGACTGAATTTTTACTTGGAGACATGTTTTCCTACTAAAGGGAAGACTAAAGAAGGATTTTACTGTCGACCAGGCAAGACACCTCCCCAAAGATGACAATGCCTTGGACAGTGTTTATGGCGGGCTGGGGCACCTGGAATCCTTGGCCCATACTGGCAGGTACTAACTGGAAACACACTCTTCCTGGGGGACAAGGATGGGAGGCACCTTAGGCCCAGCTGCTCATCGTCGAACCTTACACTTTTCAAACTATGTTGGTGTCTGACTTCCCTTTCCCTGACAGAACAACTCTGGCCCTTGGAGGTGGCTTTATGACTGCAGGCTGTAGAACCCATCATTCTCCCTTGCTCTGGGTAGGAGGTAAGCCTATGGTAGCAGAAACCCCCACATACTGGGACTTGGAATTCCAGTCTGTGCTCATTTAACTCTGTGGCATGAAGTCCATGGTGAATTGCTCTTTTGTCTTCTACGATCTGTCCAACAGCTGTCATGAGTGCCTGACCCTCAGCAGTCTCACTCTTCAAGATTGATCTGCTTTTGACTGATCCGTGACTCCGGGCAGTGGCTGATATGGGCTTTTTTTTTTCTTTGCAGAGCATCTCGACCATTGACTTTTTTATTGGGGAAAATCCACTTTAAAAATAGCCTCATCCTTTTTCTGAAGAGGCTTTCTGGAGGGCTATATTTCTTCTCTGGCATGAGCTGGAGACATCTGCTCCCAATAGAGTCTGTTATGCCCCTGACCTGGGCAGGGCGGCTCATACTTCCAGCTTGAGGGGTCCCTCATTCTTTAAACCTCTCTTCGTGCTCTCCTGGCTTATGCCTCCTACGGTCCTCTCTTTTGTAAGTAGGGGCAATCATCTTGCTCTGGCTCTTCCATGAGTCTTGGAGTTTTGAAGTTTGGGGCTCCTGCTGCCCTAGGTTGCTCCTTTGGCCTTCCATAAGGCCACTTGGCTCCTGGGAAGCTAACGTGTCTCTGGTGGGGACTCTCTGGGGATGGCACTGAGGCACCTGAGAAGCCAAGTTGTCTGCAGCAAGGAACCTGTGTTTGGGAAAGTCCTGAAGCTGGTTGTCTGACTGTACCTTTACTTTGGAGTTAAACTCACTAGCAACCTCCATGTTAAGGCATGGCTCACCTAGATGTTGGAAAACAGACATTCTAGGTAGTAGGAAACTTCTCCTGGCCCCTGGCACCTCTAAACTCCTCATAGGTACATCTGTGGTTTGGGATTTTGTCAACACTTTGGTTTCCAAGATAACACTAGACTGTGGTTGAAGAGCAGGAGACTCCTTGTCCTCCACAGCCTCCCTGGCCTCTTCACCTCTCAAAGATTGGGATCCTAAGTTCACCTCCATCACTGTTACCCTATGGCAGGGGTCTCCTGAGGCCTGACCACCACTCTCCTCTCTTGGCTCGTTCCTGACCATTGCTGAACTTGGACCTGGCTCTAGGCTGTCCCTCTTGACCCATTCCACAGTCTCACTCTTCCAGGTTCTGCCCACAAGGCTGAGTGTGAGGGACTGAGAAGGTGGCCTGCCCTGCTGTGCAGTCAGAGAAGCCTTTGAGGGCACATGGTAGTCACCAGGTGGAATCGCTCCCAGGGCACTCTGGATTTCCTTACACACAGTGGAGGGGACAAGGAGAGGCCTCTTCAGGGCAGGAACGGACTCTTCTGTTCTCACCTTCTCTCCTGAATGAGCCTGAGGAGGTTTCTCCGGGAACTCAGCAAACGTGACTGTTGAGTGGGACCCAGATACACAGGTGGCTGAAGGGGACGAGGCTAACCGCAGGGTGGTGGAGGGTTGGAACTTTGTCGACTTCAAGAGATTGATGGGCTTGAGGACCTTGAGGGGTAGGGTCCACCCGTGCTTTACCCAAAACCTTGTAATATGTGCTTCCAGCACCTCTCGAGTGTCTTGAACCAGGAAGGAAACCCTACAGGAGGTGTTCCTGCAGGGTTCCCAACCCTTCAAGCAGTATCCTCCACAGGCTCCAGCAGGCACTGCTTTGCACATCTCACCAGGAGGGTCTTGACATGAGAGCTGATGAAAGTTGCCCTTGCCAGGAAGCCTCCCCAGGCAGCTCCGCAGAGGTGAAGCCAGGTTGTGAGTCCCCTCCAGTTCTTCCAGGCAATCTCTGCAAGCTTTCAAAGATCGACTTTTCTTCCTACTCCTGCTCCTCCCCTTCAGCTCTACTTGATGCTTCCTGATGTTTCTAGGTCTCCTAGGTGGTGCTAAGAATGGATTACTCTGGAAGCAGGGGAGTAACACGAGGAAGAGCCCCAGTCCACACAGGAAGCCAAGGATGATATCAATCACCCAGGAAGTTGGGCTGGATCTCAGCCAGATAGCAACAGTGTTTTTCAAAGAAAAGAGATTCTCCGTCTTCTGAACTGCATTGCCGCCCTCAGGCAACAGAGCCCTGGGAGTTCACTTGATGGCAGAACCCCAGGCCTGCATCACAGAGCTGTGGCCTTGTCACAAAGGGCTCCTGAGTGTGGGGGAGGGGCACTAAGAGCAATAGGCTGAATCACTGCCCCTCCTTCCCGTCCAGACCTTTATCCAGCTTTATCCCGAGAGAGCTGCGGAGAGCCACAGCGGCGGACATGTGGCGGCGCCGGGGCTGGGCGCCGGTGGGGCCGCCCGGACGTTCCCCTGGCCCGCAACGGAGTCTGGGTCCGGGCCAGCCACCCCCGGAGCGTCGGGTGTGCCGCTGCCTTCCAGGGCCGCCTTCGGGCCGCATGGAGCGGCCCCTCTGGCCCTCTGTGGTGGTGGTGGTGGTGGGGGGGCGGAGGAGGTGGGGCCTGCAGCGGTGCCCGGCGGGGGGCGGAGCTGGCGGCCACCGCCGCGGGCGACTAAAGGAGAAGGCGGAGCCGCAGCGGGAGGCCAAAAGCCTACAGCACCCGGTATTCCCAGGCGGTCTCCCATCCAAGTACTAACCAGGCCCGACCCTGCTTAGCTTCCGAGATCAGACGAGATCGGGCGCGTTCAGGGTGGTATGGCCGTAGACGGGGGCGGGGACCGCGGGCTGCCTCTTGAGGCCCAGCTTCGCTTGTCCTTGCGCCTTACCGCCGTCCTCGCGGCCAGCCCGCCCCTGCAGCGCCCCGCCGCCCGCCCAGGCAGGGCAAAGGAGGCCTCAGGTACCGGGGCGTGGCGGAGGGGCCGTTTTAAACTTCTGGTACAGAATAACAGAACAAAACGGAGAGTACATTTAACCTCTTGAAATTGTCTTCTTGCATGGTTGCCCTCTTTAGAAGTTTTGGGTCCATTTTCGACCCCAGGGTTGTTTTTCAGGGCAGGTGCCATTTACAGGCTGCAATGAGTGTGAATATTTAGCGACCATGAGCACTGGGTTTAAAGTTGCTGTTGTGGGAAACGGCCATAAGGCAGCAGCATTTCTCCATTCCCAAATCTGGTTACGAGGGCAGCAGAGCCTTTCGGGGACCAATGGAATACAGAAGAAGGCATCACTGAAGTCTAATACAGAATACCGTGTCCTGGTGGATGGTAGAATGACCAGCAGGGTGTAGGAATTAGGAACTACCGGATGTATATCCTCGGTGGCTTCACTGACTGTCCCGACATCGTTTACCAGGTCCCCAGCAGCCCACGGGGCTCTCGTGGTCAGGGCAATCCCAGGATATGGAGCTCACCTGGGCAGGCCCCCCCTCCCCAGCAGCCCATGGCGCTCTCGTGGTCAGGCCCCTCCCAGGATACGGAGCTGCCCTGGGCAGGTACCCCGGCAGGGCTGGGCACACAGGTACCGTGCACGTAGCCCTCATTGCAGAGCAGCCCAGATCACCTGTCACTCAGAGCTGACACAGAGCACCTCAGAGCAGGACTTGAGCTAACAAGCAGCAGCTCCGACGGGTCTGTGACCCTGGGCATCACTCTGTGCGGCCTCCCTCTGCCTGGTCTTCCAGAGGCTTCCACCGCAGCCGGGGCACCAGGCCTCTGTCTCCACCCATCACCCCTCCTCTCCCTGACTCCTGGGTTCCTCTCATTAGGAGAGGGTCTTCTTGAAGTTGTCTCCCACTCATGGGCCAGATAAAAGGATTAGAAAACAAGCCGGAGCTGCAGCCCCTTGTCTATCCAGACTCTCAGGAGCCCACACCTGTTCCTTGGACCTGGCCGGTTCAGCGAGGTCCATTTTCTGCACTGTGAGTCCCTGAGGGGTGAGGATGGGCTGACCTGGGCAGCCTGACCCTGCCGGCCAGCCCTCCCCAGGTGTGCCTGGGTTGAAGTCCATATAAACACGGCTCCAGGCAGCAAGAGCCCCTGCAGCTGTGCCTGACGCCATATTCTCTGCCCCGTCAGCAGTCTCGGGGCTGTGCTGGTGGGAGGGAGTGAGGGGCCACGGCTCTGTGGGTGGCCCGGTGTGAGTGGGGCTCTGCTGGACTTTCTGCTGGAGTTGCCGGGCTGCCACCTGCTAAAGAAGAGGATGTGTCACCCATACCTTCCGTTGGAATTTCTCCCCGGGCAGAGGTGAGGAAGGAAAAAAGCAGTGGGGGCCGGGACAGGAGGAGTATCTCAGGCAGGGAAATGGAAAGCTTCCAGAAGAGCGCCCGGGGCCAGGACCATCCTGGCTGGCCTGCAGGCACCAAGTCGGCCTGCGTGCTGTCGCTGGTGTGGCTCCACGGCCCTTCCTCTAGGCTTTCAAGTCCTTGGACATATTCAGGTGTTTTACCTGGGAAGGGTGGGAACAGTTCAGCAGCAGCTGGCCTGGGGCTCAGCTCACGTTTACTCACAGATTCCTCTGCACTGTCCCCCAGCTTTTCAATGAGGACGCTCCTTTCATGGGTGGTGGGTTGCTGGTTTTATGGGAGATGGTTCCCCACCTCTGACCAATTTCAGAATTGTTTACTGCTGGAACAAGTGCCCTGATAGGGTTTTCCTCCATATAACTCGTGGGTTCGTTTTTTTTTTTCTTTTATGGTTCAAGTTAGATTTTATTCCTCTTTTATGTATTTATAGATATAAGCATGGAAATAATTCATTCCTATAAATACATCTGTGTGACGGGAAGAACTGTTTTCTGGTTTATTTTTAAATTTTATTTTTTAAAATTTTGAAATTTAATTTTATTTATTTTTTTATACAGCAGGTTATTCTTGGTTATGTATTTTATGCATATACATGTATACAGGTCAATCCCAATCTCCCAACTCATCCCACCACCACCACCCCATGGCTTCCCACACTTGGTGTCCATACGTTTATTCTCTACCTCTGTGTCTCTATTTCTTCCCTGCAAACCAGTTCATCTGTACCATTTTTTAGGTTCCACATATATGCATTAATATACAATATTTGTTTTCCTCTTTCTGACTTACTTCATTCCGTATGACAGTCTCTAGATCCATTGATGTCTCTACAAATGACCCAGTTTCATTCCTTTTTATGGCCGAGTAATATTCCATTTTATATATGGACCACATCTTTATCCATTCGTCTGTCTGTGGGCATTTAGGTTGCTTCCATTACCTGGCTATTGTAAATAGTGCTGCAATGAACATTGTGGTGAATGTGCCTTTTTGATTTACGGTTTTCACTGGGTATATGCCCAGAAGTGGGATTGCTGGATCAGATGGTAATTCTATTTCTAGTTTCTTTAAGGAAACCCCATACCATTCTCCATAGTGACTGTATCAATTTACATTCCCACTAATAGTGGAAGTGGGCTCCTTTTGTCCACACCCTCCCCAGAATTTGTTGTTTGTAGATTTTCTGATGATGCCGATTCTAACAGGTGTGAGGTGATACCTCACTGTAGTTTTGATTTGCATTTCTCTAATAATTAGTGCTGTTGAGCAGCTTTGCATGTCCGTTATGGCTATCATTGTGCCTTCTAGGAAGAAACGTCTCTTATAGTGGGTTAGAGCTGATTCTCACTGCCATGTTTATGCCAGTCTAGACACACTTGATTTCCTTACGGAGACATATCAATACATAGGTTTCAAGGTTCTTAATAGTCAGATATATTCCTTTGCTTGGAATATGGTGTTTTGAGTCCCTGTCACTGAGGAAGGTGTAGGTGTTTTCTATTCCGTATTTGGTTTTTGGAACCTTACCTTTGCTAATATCAAACTCTGCTTTTATGCATCACCCCAACACTGCTTCCCCCTTAAGCACGCATTAGAGTGTTTTCTCAGTGTGAGACTCTGTTTTCTTTCCTTACTCAGTTGATGTGTAGCCATGTTCACAGGATCTTCATAAGGGATATCTTATGATAAATTTCTTTTTTCTGTGTGACTTATTTCACTTAGAATCATCTTACCTGAATCCACTCATTTTGCTACTAATGGTCTTATGATATTGAGTTAATGGCTGAGTGATATTCCATCGTACGTAAGTACCACAATTTTTTGAACCATTTTTATATTTCCTGGGATATTTAAGGTGTACCCAAGTTGAGGTTCTTGTAAGCAGTGCAGCCCTAAATTTGCGGGTGGCTCAGTCTTATTGAGTTTCAGTTTTCCCAAGGTATATTCCCTAGACTGGAAGTGCCCTTGGCTCTGTAGCTCTGTTGTTTACTTGTTTTAGGGAACACAATGCATCCCTCCAGTGAGGCAGTTGGCAACTTACATCCCGCCCATCAGCATAACAAGGCTCCCTGTTCTCCAGGGCCTGTCTTGCCTTTCTGGTTTGTACACATTTTGTGGATGTCCCTTTTGACCGGTGGGAAGTGATACTTCTTTGTAGTGCAGATTCGCATTGCCCGCTTGCTTGCTTGGCCAAAAAGGGCGTGTGTGTTTTCTCCTGAATATATTCAGGAGAAAACGCATACGCCCTTTTTGGCCAAGTGCATCATTGTCGAAGTTGTGCCCCTCTTCCTGTGCTTTACGGGCGATCCCAACGTACCTCTTGAAATCTGTTTCCTGCTTTTCTGCCTCGCTTTCAAGTCCGCCTGTTTACCTTCCCACAACAGATTTTTGGACGAGAGTTGGCCTTTATTACTCTGCCAGTTTGTGAGTTGCTGTGCCCCTGAGCTCCATTTTTCAACTCGTTTTTTTGTGAGCTGAACGCAAGTCCAAAATTTTGCTTCAGGACCTATACTGGTTCCCGGTGGGTGGCTGAGACTTTGGTTCATTCTTCTGCCTGCCGGGAAATTAGAGTGATATGTACCCATCCAAATGCCTAACAGCTACTCTCTCATTGGTTCTCCCTCTTACCTTTCATCCTCTGCCAAATTGGCAACCTGTGCGAACCAGAAGGTTAAAGGGGCTGTCTCTCCAAGTTGGGAGATTGACAGTAAAGCAGTTGGAAAGTCAAACCGGAGCACCAGGAGAGGGACTATTCGTTGAGTTTTAGAAACCTTTCGTATTCACACTGTGTCCATTGTCTAGGTATCCTGTACATGGTATAGCTGTCGTAATATTCCCTTCAACCTGGAGAGTTGGGACCCATGGAATGGGTGCCATGCATTATTGCTTTAAAGGGTCTGCATTTGCTCACCCAATCTCACCAATCCTCTCAGTCCCAAGCGTCCAGCCTCATGCCACATCCAGCTGTCATTGTAGATAGGGTCATTCCAGGTTGCATCAGAGACCCTGAAGGAATTGGAAAGAATTTCCCTGTTTCTTTGTTTTGTTTTTGAAATTCCTTTTTAGAGTGGGTTTGAGCTGATTCTCGCTGCCATGTTTATGCCAGTCTAGACACACTTGATTCCCTTACGGAGACATATCAATACATAGGTTTTAAGATTCTTACTAGTCAGATCTATTCCTCTGCGGGAAATATGGGGTTTTGAGTCCCTTTCACTGAGGAAGGTGTAGGTCTTGTCTATTCCATAGTTGGTTTTTGGAATGGTACCTGTGCTTATATCAAACTCTGGTTTGATGCATCCCCCCACCTCTCCTTCCCCCTTTAGCAGGCATAAGAGTGTTCTCTAAATGTGAGACTCTGTTCTCTTTCCTAACTCTGTTCATGTGTAGCCATGTTTACAGGATCTTCCTAAGTGATATCTTATGCTAAGTTTCTTTATCTGTGTGATTTATTTCACTTAGAATCATCGTACCTGAATCCACTCATTTTGCTGCTACTGGTCTTACGACATTGATTTCACGGCTGAGGGATATTCCATCGTACGTAAGTTCCACAATTTTTTGAACCATTTTTATATTTCCTGGGAAATTTAAGGTGTACCCAAGTTGAGGTTCTTGTAAGCAGTGCAGCCCTCAATTTGGGGGTGGCTTTGTCTTATTGATTTTCAGTTTTCCCAAGGTATATTCCCTAGACTGGAAGTGCCCTTGGCTCTGTAGCTCTGTTGTTTACTTGTTTTAGGGAACACAATGCACTCCTCCAGTGAGGCAGTTGGCAAATTACATCCCGCCCATCAGCATAACAAGGCTCCCTGTTCTCCAGGGCCTGTCTTGCCTTTCTGGTTTGTACACATTTTGTGGATGTCCCTTTTGACTGGTGGGAAGTGATACTTCTTTGTAGTGCAGATTTGCATTGCCCGCTTGCTTGCTTGGCCAAAAAGGGCGTATGCGTTTTCTCCTGAATATATTCATGAGAAAACGCATACGCCCTTTTTGGCCAAGTGCATCATTGTCGAAGTTGTGCCCCTCTTCCTGTGCTTTACGGGCGATTCCAACATACCTCTTGAAATCTGTTTCCTGGTATTCTGCCTCGCTTTCAAGTCCGCCTCGTTGCCTTCCCTCAACAGATTTTTGGACGAGAGTTGGCCTTTATTACTCTGCCAGTTTGTGAGTTGCTGTGCCCCTGAGCTCCATTTTTCAACTCGTTTTTTTTGTGAGCTGAACGGAAGTCCATAGTTTTGGTTCAGGACCTATACTGGTTCCCGGTAGGTGGCTGAGACTTTGGTTCATTCTTCTGCCTGCCGGGAAATTAGAGTGATATGTACCCATCCAAATGCCTAACAGCTACTCTCTCACTGATTCTCCCTCATCCCTTTCATCCTCTGCCAAATTGGCAACCTGTGCGAACCAGGAGGTTAAAGGGGCTGTCTCTCCAAGTTGGGAGATTGACAGTAAAGCAGTTGGAAAGTCAAACCGGAGCACCAGGAGAGGGACTATTCGTTGAGTTTTAGATACCTTTCGTATTCACAGTGTGTCCATTCTCTAGGTTTCCTGTACATGGTATAGCTGTCGTAATATTCCCTTCAACCTGGAGAGTTGGGACCCATGGAATGGGTGCCATGCATTATTGCTTTAAAGGGTCTGCATTTGCTCACCCAATCTCACCAATCCTCTCAGTCACAAGTGTCCAGCCTCATGCCACATCCAGCTGTCATTGTAGATAAGGTCATTCCAGGTTGCATCAGAGACACTGAAGGAATTGTAAAGAATTTCCCTGTTTCTTTGTTTTGTTTTTGAAATTCCTTTTTATAGTGTGTTTGAGCTGATTCTCGCTGCCATGTTTATGCCCGTCTAGACACACTTGATTCCCTTTTCGAGACATATCAATACATAGGTTTTAAGATTCTTACTAGTCAGTTATATTCCTTTGCGGGAAATATGGGGTTTTGAGTCCCTTTCACTGAGGAAGGTGTAGGTCTTGTCTATTCCATAGTTGGTTTTTGGAACGGTACCTGTGTTTATATCAAACTCTGGTTTGATGCATCCCCCCACCTCTCCTTCCCCCTTAAGCAGGCATAAGTGTGTTCTCTAAATGTGAGACTCTGTTCTCTTTCCTAACTCTGTTCATGTGTAGCCATGTTTACAGGATCTTCCTAAGTGATATCTTATGATAAGTTTCTTTTTCTGTGTGACTTATTTCACTTAGAATCATCGTACCTGAATCCACTCATTTTGCTGCTACTTGTCTTATGACATTGATTTCACAGCTGAGGGATATTCCATCGTACGTAAGTTCCACAATTTTTTGAACCATTTTTATATTTCCTGGGATATTTAAGGTGTACCCAAGTTGAGGTTCTTGTAAGCAGTGCAGCCCTAAATTTGCGGGTGGCTCGGTCTTATTGAGTTTCAGTTTTCCCAAGGTATATTTCCTAGACTGGAAGTGCCCTTGGCTCTGTAGCTCTGTTGTTTACTTGTTTTAGGGAACACAATGCATCCCTCCAGTGAGGCAGTTGGCAACTTACATCCCGCCCATCAGCATAACAAGGCTCCCTGTTCTCCAGGGCCTGTCTTGCCTTTCTGGTTTGTACACATTTTGTGGATGTCCCTTTTGACCGGTGGGAAGTGATACTTCTTTGTAGTGCAGATTCGCATTGCCCGCTTGCTTGCTTGGCCAAAAAGGGCGTATGCGTTTTCTCCTGAATATATTCAGGAGAAAATGCATACGCCCTTTTTGGCCAAGTGCATCATTGTCGAAGTTGTGCCCCTCTTCCTGTGCTTTACGGGCGATCCCAACGTACCTCTTGAAATCTGTTTCCTGCTTTTCTGCCTCACTTTCAAGTCCGCCTGTTTACCTTCCCACAACAGATTTTTGGACGAGAGTTGGCCTTTATTACACTGCCAGTTTGTGAGTTGCTGTGCCCCTGAGCTCCATTTTTCAACTTGTTTTTTTGTGAGCTGAAGGCAAGTCCAAAATTTTGCTTCAGGACCTATACTGGTTCCCGGTGGGTGGCTGAGACTTTGGTTCATTCTTCTTCCTGCCGGGAAAAGAGAGTGACATGTACCCATCCAAATGCCTAACAGCTACTCTCTCATTGGTTCTCCCTCTTCCCTTTCATCCTCTGCCAAATTGGCAACCTGTGCGAACCAGCAGGTTAAAGGGGCAGTCCCTACAAGTTGGGGGATTGATAGTAAAGCAGTTAGAAAGTCAAACCGGATCACCAGGAGAGGGACTCTTCGTTGAGTTTTAGAAACCTTTCGTATTCACAGTGTGTCCATTCTCTAGGTTTCCCGTACATGGTATAGCTGTCGTAATATTCCCTTCAACCTGGAGAGTTGGGACCCATGGAATGGGTGCCATGCATTATTGCTTTAAAGGGTCTGCATTTGCTCACCCAATCTCACCAATCCTCTCAGTCCCAAGCGTCCAGCCTCATGCCACATCCAGCTGTCATTGTAGATAGGGTCATTCCAGGTTGCATCAGAGACCCTGAAGGAATTGGAAAGAATTTCCCTGTTTCTTTGTTTTGTTTTTGAAATTCCTTTTTAGAGTGGGTTTGAGCTGATTCTCGCTGCCATGTTTATGCCCGTCTAGACACACTTGATTCCCTTACAGAGACATATCAATACATAGGTTTTAAGATTCTTACTAGTCAGATCTATTCCTCTGCGGGAAATATGGGGTTTTGAGTCTCTTTCACTGATGAAGGTGTAGGTCTTGTCTATTCCATAGTTGGTTTTTGGAACGGTACCTGTGCTTATATCAAACACTGGTTTGATGCATCCCCCCACCTCTCCTTCCCCCTTAAGCAGGCATAAGAGTGTTCTCTAAATGTGAGACTCTGTTCTCTTTCCTAACTCAGTTCATGTGTAGTCATGTTTACAGGATCTTCCTAAGTGATATCTTATGCTAAGTTTCTTTATCTGTGTGACTTATTTCACTTAGAATCATCGTACCTGAATCCACTCATTTTGCTGCTACTGGTTTTATGACATTGATTTCACGGCTGAGGGATATGCCATCGTACGTAAGTTCCACAATTTTTTGAACCATTTTTATATTTCCTGGGATATTTAAGGTGTACCCAAGTTGAGGTTCTTGTAAGCAGTGCAGCCCTCAATTTGGGGGCGGCTCTGTCTTATTGATTTTCAGTTTTCCCAAGGTATATTCCCTAGACTGGAAGTGCCCTTGGCTCTGTAGCTCTGTTGTTTACTTGTTTTAGGGAACACAATGCATTCCTCCAGTGAGGCAGTTGGCAACTTACATCCCGCCCATCAGCATAACAAGGCTCCCTGTTCTCCAGGGCCTGTCTTGCCTTTCTGGTTTGTACACATTTTGTGGATGTCCCTTTTGACCGGTGGGAAGTGATACTTCTTTGTAGTGCAGATTTGCATTGCCCGCTTGCTTGCTTGGCCACAAAGGGCGTATGCGTTTTCTCCTGAATATATTCAGGAGAAAACGCATACGCCCTTTTTGGCCAAGTGCATCATTGTCGAAGTTGTGCCCCTCTTCCTGTGCTTTACGGGCGATCCCAACGTACCTCTTGAAATCTGTTTCCTGCTTTTCTGCCTCGCGTTCAAGTCCGCCTGTTTGCCTTCCCACAACAGATTTTTGGACGAGAGTTGGCCTTTATTACTCTGCCAGTTTGTGATTTGCTATGCCCCTGAGCTCCATTTTTCAACTCGTTTTTTTGTGAGCTGAACGCAAGTCCAAAATTTTGGTTCAGGACCTATACTGGTTCCCGGTGGGTGGCTGAGACTTTGGTTCATTCTTCTTCCTGCCGGGAAATTAGAGTGACATGTACCCATCCAAATGCCTAAGAGCTACTCTCTCATTGGTTCTCCCTCTTACCTTTCATCCTCTGCCAAATTGGCAACCTGTGCGAACCAGGAGGTTAAAGGGGCTGTCTCTCCAAGTTGGGAGATTGACAGTAAAGCAGTTGGAAAGTCAAACCGGAGCACCAGGAGAGGGACTATTCGTTGAGTTTTAGAAACCTTTCGTATTCACACTGTGTCCATTGTCTAGGTTTCCTGTACATGGTATAGCTGTCTTAATATTCCCTTCAACCTGGAGAGTTGGGACCCATGGAAGGGGTGCCATGCATTATTGCTTTAAAGGGTCTGCATTTGCTCACCCAATCTCACCAATCCTCTCAGTCCCAAGCGTCCAGCCTCATGCCACATCCAGCTGTCATTGTAGATAGGGTCATTCCAGGTTGCATCAGAGACCCTGAAGGAATTGGAAAGAATTTCCCTGTTTCTTTGTTTTGTTTTTGAAATTCCTTTTTATAGTGGGTTTGAGCTGATTCTCGCTGCCATGTTTATGCCCGTCTAGACACACTTGATTCCCTTTTCGAGACATATCAATACATAGGTTTTAAGATTCTTACTAGTCAGTTATATTCCTTTGCGGGAAAAATGGGGTTTTGAGTCCCTTTCACTGATGAAGGTGTAGGTCTTGTCTATTCCATAGTTGGTTTTTGGAACGGTACCAGTGTTTATATCAAACTCTGGTTTGATGCATCCCCCCACCTCTCCTTCCCCCTTAAGCAGGCATAAGTGTGTTCTCTAAATGTGAGACTCTGTTCTCTTTCCTAACTCTGTTCATGTGTAGCCATGTTTACAGGATCTTCCTAAGTGATATCTTATGATAAGTTTCTTTTTCTGTGTGACTTATTTCACTTAGAATCATCGTACCTGAATCCACTCATTTTGCTGCTACTGGTCTTATGTCATTGATTTCTCGGCTGAGGGATATTCCATCGTACGTAAGTTCCACAATTTTTTGAACCAGTTTTATATTTCCTGGGATATTTAAAGTGTACCCAAGTTGAGGTTCTTGCAAGCAGTGCAGCCCTCAATTTGGGGGTGGCTCTGTCTTATTGATTTTCAGTTTTCCCAAGGTATATTCCCTAGACTGGAAGTGCCCTTCGCTCTGTAGCTCTGTTGTTTACTTGTTTTAGGGAACACAATGCATCCCTCCAGTGAGGCAGTTGGCAACTTACATCCCGCCCATCAGCATAACAAGGCTCCCTGTTCTCCAGGGCCTGTCTTGCCTTTCTGGTTTGTACACATTTTGTGGATGTCCCTTTTGACCGGTGGGAAGTGATACTTCTTTGTAGTGCAGATTCGCATTGCCCGCTTGCTTGCTTGGCCAAAAAGGGCGTGTGTGTTTTCTCCTGAATATATTCATGAGAAAACGCATACGCCCTTTTTGGCCAAGTGCATCATTGTCGAAGTTGTGCCCCTCTTCTTGTGCTTTACGGGCGATCCCAACGTACCTCTTGAAATTTGTTTCCTGGTATTCTGCCTCGCTTTCAAGTCCGCCTCGTTGCCTTCCCTCAACAGATTTTTGGACGAGAGTTGGCCTTTATTACTCTGCCAGTTTGTGAGTTGCTGTGCCCCTGAGCTCCATTTTTCAACTCGTTTGTTTGTGAGCTGAACGGAAGTCCAAAGTTTTGGTTCAGGACCTATACTGGTTCCCGGTGGGTGGCTGAGACTTTGGTTCATTCTTTTTCCTGCCAGGAAATTAGAGTGACATGCACCTATCCAAATGCCTAACAGCTACTCTCTCATTGGTTCTCCCTCTTCCCTTTCATCCTCTGCCAAATTGGCAACCTGTGCGAACCAGGAGGTTAAAGGGGCTGTCTCTCCAAGTTGGGAGATTGATAGTAAAGCAGTTGGAAAGTCAAACCGGATCACCAGGAGAGGGACTATTCCTTGAGTTTTAGAAACCTTTCGTAATCACAGTGTGTCCTTTCTCTAGGTTTCCCGTACATGGTATAGCTGTCGTAATATTCCCTTCAACCTGGAGAGTTGGGACCCATGGAATGGGTGCCATGCATTATTGCTTTAAAGGGTCTGCATTTGCTCACCCAATCTCACCAATCCTCTCAGTCCCAAAGGTCCAGCCTCATGCCACATCCAGCTGTCATTGTAGATAGGGTCATTCCAGGTTGCATCAGAGACCCTGAAGGAATTGTAAAGAATTTCCCTGTTTCTTTGTTTTGTTTTTGAAATTCCTTTTTATAGTGGGTTTGAGCTGATTCTCGCTGCCATGTTTATGCCCGTCTAGACACACTTGATTCCCTTTTCGAGACATATCAATACATAGGTTTTAAGATTCTTACTAGTCAGATCTATTCCTCTGCGGGAAATATGGGGTTTTGAGTCCCTTTCACTGAGGAAGGTGTAGGTCTTGTCTATTCCATAGTTGGTTTTTGGAACGGTACCTGTGCTTATATCAAACTCTGGTTTTATGCATCCCCCCACCTCTCCTTCCCCCTTAAGCAGGCATAAGAGTGTTCTCTAAATGTGAGACTCTGTTCTCTTTCCTAACTCAGTTCATGTGTAGCCATGTTTACAGGATCTTCCTAAGTGATATCTTATGCTAAGTTTCTTTATCTGTGTGACTTATTTCACTTAGAATCATCGTACCTGAATCCACTCATTTTGCTGCTACTGGTTCTATGGCATTGATTTCACGGCTGAGGGATATTCCATCGTACGTAAGTTCCACAATTTCTTGAACCATTTTTATATTTCCTGGGATATTTAAGGTGTAACCAAGTTGAGGTTCTTGTAAGCTGTGTAGCCCTAAATTGGGGGTGGCTCTGTCTTATTGGTTTTCAGTTTTCCCAAGGTATATTCCCTAGACTGGAAGTGCCCTTGGCTCTGTAGCTCTGTTGTTTACTTGTTTTAGGGAACACAATGCACTCCTCCAGTGAGGCAGTTGGCAACTTACATCCCGCCCATCAGCATATCAAGGCTCCCTGTTCTCCAGGACCTGTCTTGCCTTTCTGGTTTGTACACATTTTGTGGATGTCCCTTTTGACCGGTGGGAAGTGATACTTCTTTGTAGTGCAGATTTGCATTGCCCGCTTGCTTGCTTGGCCAAAAAGGGCGTATGCGTTTTCTCCTGAATATATTCAGGAGAAAACGCATACGCCCTTTTTGACCAAGTGCATCATTGTCGAAGTTGTGCCCCTCTTCCTGTGCTTTACAGGCGATTCCAACGTACCTCTTGAAATCTGTTTCCTGCTATTCTGCGTCGCTTTCAAGTCCGCCTCGTTGGCTTCCCACAACAGATTTTTGGACGAGAGTTGGCCTTTATTACTCTGCCAGTTTGTGAGTTGCTGTGCCCCTGAGCTCCATTTTTCAAGTCGTTTTTTTGTGAGCTGAACGGAAGTCCAAAGTTTTGGTTCAGGACCTATACTGGTTCCCGGTGGGTGGCTGAGACTTTGGTTCATTCTTCTTCCTGCCGGGAAATTAGAGTGACATGTACCCATCCAAATGCCTAACAGCTACTCTCTCATTGGTTCTCCCTCTTCCCTTTCATCCTCTGCCAAATTGGCAATCTGTGCGAACCAGGAGGTTAAAGGGGCTGTCTCTCCAAGTTGGGGGATTGATAGTAAAGCAGTTGGAATGTCAAACCGGAGCACCAGGAGAAGGAATATTCGTTGAGTTTTAGAAACCTTTCGTATTCACAGTGTTTCCATTCTCTAGGTTTCCCGTACATGGTATAGCTGTCGTAATATTCCCTTCAACCTGGAGAGTTGGGACCCATGGAATGGGTGCCATGCATTATTGCTTTAAAGGGTCTGCCTTTGCTCACCCAATCTCACCAATCCTCTCAGTCCCAAGCGTCCAGCCTCATGCAACATCCAGCTGTCATTGTAGATAGGGTAATTCCAGGTTGCATCAGAGACCCTGAAGGAATTGTAAAGAATTTCCCTGTTTCTTTGTTTTGTTTTTGAAATTCCTTTTTAGAGTGGGTTTGAGCTGATTCTCGCTGCCATGTTTATGCCCGTCTAGAAACACTTGATTCCCTTTCGGAGACATATCAATACATAGGTTTTAAGATTCTTACTAGTCAGTTTTATTCCTCTGCGGGAAATATGGGGTTTTGAGTCCCTTTCACTGAGCAAGGTGTAGGTATTGTCTATTCCATAGTTGGTTTTTGGAACGGTACCTGTGCTTATATCAAACTCTGGTTTGATGCATCCCCCCACCTCTCCTTCCCCCTTAAGCAGGCATAAGAGTGTTCTCTAAATGTGAGACTATGTTCTCTTTCCTAACTCAGTTCATGTGTAGCCATGTTTACAGGATCTTCCTAAGTTATATCTTCTGCTAAGTGTCTTTTTCAGTGTGACTTATTTCATTTAGAATCATCGTACCTGAATCCACTCATTTTGCTGCTACTGGTCTTATGACATTGATTTCACGGCTGAGGGATATTCCATCGTACGTAAGTTCCACAATTTTTTGAACCATTTTTATATTTCCTGGGATATTTAAGGTGTACCCAAGTTGAGGTTCTTGTAAGCAGTGCAGCCCTCAATTTGGGGGCGGCTCTGTCTTATTGATTTTCAGTTTTCCCAAGGTATATTCCGTAGACTGGAAGTGACCTTGGCTCTGTAGCTCTGTTGTTTACTTGTTTTAGGGAACACAATGCACTCCTCCAGTGAGGCAGTTGGCAACTTACATCCCGCCCATCAGCATAACAAGGCTCCCTGTTCTCCAGGGCCTGTCTTGCCTTTCTGGTTTGTACACATTTTGTGGATGTCCCTTTTGACCGGTGGGAAGTGATACTTCTTTGTAGTGCAGATTCGCTTTGCCCGATTGCTTGCTTGGCCAAAAAGGGCGTATGCGTTTTCTCCTGAATATATTCAGGAGAAAACGCATACGCACTTTTTGGCCAAGTGCATCATTGTCGAAGTTGTGCCCCTCTTCCTGTGCTTTACAAGCGATTCCAACGTACCTCTTGAAATCTGTTTCCTGCTATTCTGCGTCGCTTTCAAGTCTGCCTCGTTGCCTTCCCTCAACAGATTTCTGGACGAGAGTTGGCCTTTATTACTCTGCCAGTTTGTGAGTTGCTCTGCCCCTGAGCTCCATTTTTCAACTCGTTTTTTTGTGAGCTGAACGCAAGTCCAAAATTTTGGTTCAGGACCTATACTGGTTCCCGGTGGGTGCATGAGACTTTGGTTCATTCTTTTTTCTGCCGGGAAATTAGAGTGACATGTACCCATCCAAATGCCTAACAGCTACTCTCTCATTGGTTCTCCCTCTTCCCTTTCATCCTCTGCCAAATTGGCAACCTGTGCGAACCAGGAGGTTAAAGGTGCTGTCTCTCGAAGTTGGGAGATTGATAGTAAAGCAGTTGGAAAGTCAAACCAGAGCACCAGGAGAGGGACTATTCGTTGAGTTTTAGAAACCTTTCGTATTCACACTGTGTCCATTCTCTAGGTTTCCCGTACATGGTATAGCTGTCGTAATATTCCCTTCAACCTGGAGAGTTGGGACCCATGGAATGGGTGCCATGCATTATTGCTATAAAGCGTCTGCATTTGCTCACCCAATCTCACCAATCCTCTCAGTCCCAAGTGTCCAGCCTCATACCACATCCAGCTGTCATTGTAGATAGGGTCATTCCAGGTTGCATCAGAGACCCTGAAGGAATTGTAAAGAATTTCCCTGTTTCTTTGTTTTGTTTTTGAAATTCCTTTTTAGAGTGGGTTTGAGCTGATTCTCGCTGCCATGTTTATGCCCGTCTAGACACACTTGATTCCCTTTTCGAGACATATCAATACATAGGTTTTAAGATTCTTACTAGTTAGTTATATTCCTTTGCGGGAAATATGGGTTTTTGAGTCCCTTTCACTGAGGAAAGTGTAGGTCTTGTCTATTCCATAGTTGGTTTTTGGAACGGTACCTGTGCTTATATCAAACTCTGCTTTGATGCATCCCCCCACCTCTCCTTCCCCCTTAAGCAGGCATAAGTGTGTTCTCTAAATGTGCGACTCTGTTCTCTTTCCTAACTCTGTTCATGTGTAGCCATGTTTACAGGATCTTCCTAAGTGATATCTTATGCTAAGTTTCTTTATCTGTGTGACATATTTCACTTAGAATCATCGTACCTGAATCCACTCATTTTGCTGCTACTGGTCTTATGACATTGATTTCATGGCTGAGGGATATTCCATCGTACGTAAGTTCCACAATTTCTTGAACCTTTTTTATATTTCCTGGGATATTTAAGGTGTACCCAAGTTGAGGTTCTTGTAAGCAGTGCAGCCCTAAATTGGGGGTGGCTCTGACTTATTGGTTTTCAGTTTTCCCAAGGTATATTCCCTAGACTGGAAGTGCCCTTGGCTCTGTAGCTCTGTTGTTTACTTGTTTTAGGGAACACAATGCACTCCTCCAGTGAGGCAGTTGGCAACTTACATCCCGCCCATCAGCATAACAAGGCTCCCTGTTCTCCAGGGCCTGTCTTGCCTTTCTGGTTTGTACACATTTTGTGGATGTCCCTTTTGACCGGTGGGAAGTGATACTTCTTTGTAGTGCAGATTCCCATTGCCCGCTTGCTTGCTTGGCCAAAAAGGGCGTATGCGTTTTCTCCTGAATATATTCAGGAGAAAACTCATACGCCCTTTTTGACCAAGTGCATCATTGTCGATGTTGTGCCCCTCTTCCTGTGCTTTACAGGTGATTCCAACGTACCTCTTGAAATCTGTTTCCTGCTATTCTGCGTCGCTTTCAAGTCCGCCTCGTTGCCTTCCCTCAACAGATTTTTGGACGAGAGTTGGCCTTTATTACTCTGCCAGTTTGTGAGTTGCTGTTCCCCTGAACTCCATTTTTCAACTCGTTTTTTTGTGAGCTGAACGGAAGTCCAAAGTTTTGGTTCAGGACTTATACTGGTTCCCGGTGGGTGGCTGAGACTTTGGTTCATTCTTCTTCCTGCCGGGAGATTAGAGTGACATGTACCCATCCAAATGCCTACCAGCTACTCTCTCATTGGTTCTCCCTCTTCCCTTTCATCCTCTGCCAAATTGGCAACCTGTGCGAACCAGGAAGTTAAAGGGGCTGTCTCTCCAAGTTGGGAGATTGACAGTAAAGCAGTTGGAAAGTCAAACCGGAGCACCAGGAGAGGGACTATTCGTTGAGTTTTAGAAACCTTTCGTATTCACACTGTGTCCATTCTCTAGGTTTCCTGTACATGGTATAGCTGTCGTAATATTCCCTTCAACCTGGAGAGTTGGGACCCATGGAATGGGTGCCATGCATTATTGCTTTAAAGGGTCTGTATTTGCTCACCCAATCTCACCAATCCTCTCAGTCCCAAGTGTCCAGCCTCATGCCACATCCAGCTGTCATTGTAGATAGGGTCATTCCAGGTTGCATCAGAGACCCTGAAGGAATTGGAAAGAATTTCCCTGTTTCTTTGTTTTGTTTTTGAAATTCCTTTTTATAGTGGGTTTGAGCTGATTCTTGCTGCCATGTTTATGCCAGTCTAGACACACTTGATTCCCTTACGGAGACATATCAATACATAGGTTTTAAGATTCTTACTAGTCAGATCTATTCCTCTGCGGGAAATATGGGGTTTTGAGTCCCTTTCACTGAGGAAGGTGTAGGTCTTGTCTATTCCATAGTTGGTTTTTTGAACGGTACCTGTGCTTATATCAAACTCTGGTTTGATGCATCCCCCCACCTCTCCTTCCCCCTTAAGCAGGCATAAGAGTGTTCTCTAAATGTGAGACTCTGTTCTCTTTCCTAACTCTGTTCATGTGTAGCCATGTTTACAGGATCTTCCTAAGTGATATCTTATGATAAGTTTCTTTTTCTGTGTGACTTATTTCACTTAGAATCATCGTACCTGAATCCACTCATTTTGCTGCTACTGGTCTTATGACATTGATTTCACGGCTGAGGGATATTCCATCGTACGTAAGTTCCACAATTTCTTGAACCTTTTTTATATTTCCTGGGATATTTAAGGTGTACCCAAGTTGAGGTTCTTGTAAGCAGTGCAGCCCTAAATTTGGGGGTGGATCTGTCTTATTGATTTTCAGTTTTCCCAAGGTATATTCTCTAGACTGGAAGTGCCCTTGGCTCTGTAGCTCTGTTGTTTACTTGTTTTAGGGAACACAGTGCACTCCTCCAGTGAGGCAGTTGGCAACTTACATCCCGCCCATCAGCATAACAAGGCTCCCTGTTCTCCAGGGCCTGTCTTGCCTTTCTGGTTTGTACACATTTCGTGGATGTCCCTTTTGACCGGTGGGAAGTGATACTTCTTTGTAGTGCAGATTCGCATTGCCCGCTTGCTTGCTTGGCCAAAAAGGGCATATGTGTTTTCTCCTGAATATATTCATGAGAAAACGCATACGCCCTTTTTGACCAAGTGCATCATTGTCGAAGTTGTGCCCCTCTTCCTGTGCTTTATGGGCGATTCCAACATACCTCTTGAAATCTGTTTCCTGCTATTCTGCCTCGCTTTCAAGTCCGCCTCGTTGCCTTCCCTCAGCAGATTTTTGGACGAGAGTTGGCCTTTATTACTCTGCCAGTTTGTGAGTTGCTGTGCCCCTGAGCTCCATTTTTCAACTCGTTTTTATGTGAGCTGAACGTAAGTCCAAAGTTTTGGTTCAGGACCTATACTGGTTCCCGGTGGGTGGCTGAGACTTTGGTTCATTTTTCTTCCTGCCGGGAAATTAGAGTGACATGTACCCATCCAAATGCCTAACAGCTACTCTCTCATTGGTTCTCCCTCTTCCCTTTCATCCTCTGCCAAATTGGCAACCTGTGCGAACCAGGAGGTTAAAGGGGCTGTCTCTCCAAGTTGGGAGATTGACAGTAAAGCAGTTGGAAAGTCAAACCGGAGCACCAGGAGAGGGACTATTCGTTGAGTTTTAGAAACCTTTCGTATTCACACTGTGTCCATTGTCTAGGTTTCCTGTACATGGTATAGCTGTCGTAATATTCCCTTCAACCTGGAGAGTGGGGACCCATGGAATGGGTGCCATGCATTATTGCTTTAAAGGGTCTGCATTTGCTCACCCAATCTCACCAATCCTCTCAGTCCCAAGCGTCCAGCCTCATGCCACATCCAGCTGTCATTGTAGATAGGGTCATTCCAGGTTGCATCAGAGATCCTGAAGGAATTGGAAAGAATTTCCCTCTTTCTTTGTTTTGTTTTTGAAATTCCTTTTTATAGTGGGTTTGAGCTGATTCTCGCTGCCATGTTTATGCCCGTCTAGACACACTTGATTCCCTTTTCGAGACATATCAATACATAGGTTTTAAGATTCTTACTAGTCAGTTATATTCCTCTGTGGGAAATATGGCGTTTTGAGTCCCTTTCACTGAGGAAGGTGTAGGTCTTGTCTATTCCACAGTTGGTTTTTGGAACGGTACCTGTGCTTATATCAAACTCTGGTTTGATGCATTCCCCACCTCTCCTTCCCCCTTAAGCAGGCATAAGTGTGTTCTCTAAATGTGCGACTCTGTTCTCTTTCCTAACTCTGTTCATGTGTAGCCATGTTTACAGGATCTTCCTAAGTGATATCTTATGCTAAGTTTCTTTATCTGTGTGACATATTTCACTTAGAATCATCGTACCTGAATCCACTCATTTTGCTGCTACTGGTCTTATGACATTGATTTCATGGCTGAGGGATATTCCATCGTACGTAAGTTCCACAATTTCTTGAACCTTTTTTATATTTCCTGGGATATTTAAGGTGTACCCAAGTTGAGGTTCTTGTAAGCAGTGCAGCCCTAAATTGGGGGTGGCTCTGACTTATTGGTTTTCAGTTTTCCCAAGGTATATTCCCTAGACTGGAAGTGCCCTTGGCTCTGTAGCTCTGTTGTTTACTTGTTTTAGGGAACACAATGCACTCCTCCAGTGAGGCAGTTGGCAACTTACATCCCGCCCATCAGCATAACAAGGCTCCCTGTTCTCCAGGGCCTGTCTTGCCTTTCTGGTTTGTACACATTTTGTGGATGTCCCTTTTGACCGGTGGGAAGTGATACTTCTTTGTAGTGCAGATTCCCATTGCCCGCTTGCTTGCTTGGCCAAAAAGGGCGTATGCGTTTTCTCCTGAATATATTCAGGAGAAAACTCATACGCCCTTTTTGACCAAGTGCATCATTGTCGATGTTGTGCCCCTCTTCCTGTGCTTTACAGGTGATTCCAACGTACCTCTTGAAATCTGTTTCCTGCTATTCTGCGTCGCTTTCAAGTCCGCCTCGTTGCCTTCCCTCAACAGATTTTTGGACGAGAGTTGGCCTTTATTACTCTGCCAGTTTGTGAGTTGCTGTTCCCCTGAACTCCATTTTTCAACTCGTTTTTTTGTGAGCTGAACGGAAGTCCAAAGTTTTGGTTCAGGACTTATACTGGTTCCCGGTGGGTGGCTGAGACTTTGGTTCATTCTTCTTCCTGCCGGGAGATTAGAGTGACATGTACCCATCCAAATGCCTACCAGCTACTCTCTCATTGGTTCTCCCTCTTCCCTTTCATCCTCTGCCAAATTGGCAACCTGTGCGAACCAGGAGGTTAAAGGGGCTGTCTCTCCAAGTTGGGAGATTGACAGTAAAGCAGTTGGAAAGTCAAACCGGAGCACCAGGAGAGGGACTATTCGTTGAGTTTTAGAAACCTTTCGTATTCACACTGTGTCCATTCTCTAGGTTTCCTGTACATGGTATAGCTGTCGTAATATTCCCTTCAACCTGGAGAGTTGGGACCCATGGAATGGGTGCCATGCATTATTGCTTTAAAGGGTCTGTATTTGCTCACCCAATCTCACCAATCCTCTCAGTCCCAAGTGTCCAGCCTCATGCCACATCCAGCTGTCATTGTAGATAGGGTCATTCCAGGTTGCATCAGAGACCCTGAAGGAATTGGAAAGAATTTCCCTGTTTCTTTGTTTTGTTTTTGAAATTCCTTTTTATAGTGGGTTTGAGCTGATTCTTGCTGCCATGTTTATGCCAGTCTAGACACACTTGATTCCCTTACGGAGACATATCAATACATAGGTTTTAAGATTCTTACTAGTCAGATCTATTCCTCTGCGGGAAATATGGGGTTTTGAGTCCCTTTCACTGAGGAAGGTGTAGGTCTTGTCTATTCCATAGTTGGTTTTTTGAACGGTACCTGTGCTTATATCAAACTCTGGTTTGATGCATCCCCCCACCTCTCCTTCCCCCTTAAGCAGGCATAAGAGTGTTCTCTAAATGTGAGACTCTGTTCTCTTTCCTAACTCTGTTCATGTGTAGCCATGTTTACAGGATCTTCCTAAGTGATATCTTATGATAAGTTTCTTTTTCTGTGTGACTTATTTCACTTAGAATCATCGTACCTGAATCCACTCATTTTGCTGCTACTGGTCTTATGACATTGATTTCACGGCTGAGGGATATTCCATCGTACGTAAGTTCCACAATTTCTTGAACCTTTTTTATATTTCCTGGGATATTTAAGGTGTACCCAAGTTGAGGTTCTTGTAAGCAGTGCAGCCCTAAATTTGGGGGTGGATCTGTCTTATTGATTTTCAGTTTTCCCAAGGTATATTCTCTAGACTGGAAGTGCCCTTGGCTCTGTAGCTCTGTTGTTTACTTGTTTTAGGGAACACAGTGCACTCCTCCAGTGAGGCAGTTGGCAACTTACATCCCGCCCATCAGCATAACAAGGCTCCCTGTTCTCCAGGGCCTGTCTTGCCTTTCTGGTTTGTACACATTTCGTGGATGTCCCTTTTGACCGGTGGGAAGTGATACTTCTTTGTAGTGCAGATTCGCATTGCCCGCTTGCTTGCTTGGCCAAAAAGGGCATATGTGTTTTCTCCTGAATATATTCATGAGAAAACGCATACGCCCTTTTTGACCAAGTGCATCATTGTCGAAGTTGTGCCCCTCTTCCTGTGCTTTATGGGCGATTCCAACATACCTCTTGAAATCTGTTTCCTGCTATTCTGCCTCGCTTTCAAGTCCGCCTCGTTGCCTTCCCTCAGCAGATTTTTGGACGAGAGTTGGCCTTTATTACTCTGCCAGTTTGTGAGTTGCTGTGCCCCTGAGCTCCATTTTTCAACTCGTTTTTATGTGAGCTGAACGTAAGTCCAAAGTTTTGGTTCAGGACCTATACTGGTTCCCGGTGGGTGGCTGAGACTTTGGTTCATTTTTCTTCCTGCCGGGAAATTAGAGTGACATGTACCCATCCAAATGCCTAACAGCTACTCTCTCATTGGTTCTCCCTCTTCCCTTTCATCCTCTGCCAAATTGGCAACCTGTGCGAACCAGGAGGTTAAAGGGGCTGTCTCTCCAAGTTGGGAGATTGACAGTAAAGCAGTTGGAAAGTCAAACCGGAGCACCAGGAGAGGGACTATTCGTTGAGTTTTAGAAACCTTTCGTATTCACACTGTGTCCATTGTCTAGGTTTCCTGTACATGGTATAGCTGTCGTAATATTCCCTTCAACCTGGAGAGTGGGGACCCATGGAATGGGTGCCATGCATTATTGCTTTAAAGGGTCTGCATTTGCTCACCCAATCTCACCAATCCTCTCAGTCCCAAGCGTCCAGCCTCATGCCACATCCAGCTGTCATTGTAGATAGGGTCATTCCAGGTTGCATCAGAGATCCTGAAGGAATTGGAAAGAATTTCCCTCTTTCTTTGTTTTGTTTTTGAAATTCCTTTTTATAGTGGGTTTGAGCTGATTCTCGCTGCCATGTTTATGCCCGTCTAGACACACTTGATTCCCTTTTCGAGACATATCAATACATAGGTTTTAAGATTCTTACTAGTCAGTTATATTCCTCTGTGGGAAATATGGCGTTTTGAGTCCCTTTCACTGAGGAAGGTGTAGGTCTTGTCTATTCCACAGTTGGTTTTTGGAACGGTACCTGTGCTTATATCAAACTCTGGTTTGATGCATTCCCCACCTCTCCTTCCCCCTTAAGCAGGCATAAGAGTGTTCTCTAAATGTGAGACTCTGTTCTCTTTCCTAACTCTGTTCATGTGTAGCCATGTTTACAGGATCTTCCTAAGTGATATCTTATGCTAAGTTTCTTTTTCTGTGTGACTTATTTCATTTAGAATCATCGTACCTGAATCCACTCATTTTGCTGCTACTGGTCTTATGACATTGATTTCACGGCTGAGGGATATTCCATCGTACGTAAGTTCCACAATTTCTTGAACCTTTTTTATATATCCTGGGATATTTTAGGTGTACCCAAGTTGAGGTTCTTGTAAGCAGTGCAGCCCTAAATTTGGGGGTGGCTCTGTCTTATTGATTTTCAGTTTTCCCAAGGTATATTCCCTAGACTGGAAGTGCCCTTGGCTCTGTAGCTCTGTTGTTTACTTGTTTTACGGAACACAATGCACTCCTCCAGTGAGGCAGTTGGCAACTTACATCCCGCCCATCAGCATAACAAGGCTCCCTGTTCTCCAGGGCCTGTCTTGCCTTTCTGGTTTGTACACATTTTGTGGATGTCCCTTTTGACCGGTGGGAAGTCATACTTCTTTGAATTTCCCTGTTTCTTTGTTTTGTTTTTGAAATTCCTTTTTATAGTGGGTTTGAGCTGATTCTCTCTGCCATGTTTATGCCCGTCTAGACACATTTGATTCCCTTACGGAGACATATCAATACATAGGTTTTAAGATTCTTACTAGTCAGATCTATTCCTCTGTGGGAAATATGGGGTTTTGAGTCCCTTTCACTGAGGAAGGTGTAGGTCTTGTCTATTCCATAGTTGGTTTTTGGAACGGTACCTGTGCTTATATCAAACTCAGGTTTTATGCATCCCCCCACCTATCCTTCCCCCTTAAGCAGGCATAAGAGTGTTCTCTAAATGTGAGACTCTGTTCTCTTTCCTAACTCAGTTCATGTGTAGCCATGTTTACAGGATCTTCCTAAGTGATATCTTGTGCTAAGTTTCTTTTTCTGTGTGACTTATTTCACTTAGAATCATCGTACCTGAATCCACTCATTTTGCTGCTACTGGTCTTATGACATTGATTTCACGGCTGAGGGATATTCCATCGTACGTAAGTTCCACAATTTTTTGAACCATTTTTATATTTCCTGGGATATTTAAGGTGTACCCAAGTTGAGGTTCTTGTAAGCAGTGCAGCCCTCAATTTGGGGGTGGCTCTGTCTTATTGATTTTCAGTTTTCCCAAGGTATATTCCCTAGACTGGAAGTGCCCTTGGCTCTGTAGCTCTGTTGTTTACTTGTTTTAGGGAACACAATGCACTCCTCCAGTGAGGCAGTTGGCAACTTACATCCCGCCCATCAGCATAACAAGGCTCCCTGTTCTCCAGGGCCTGTCTTGCCTTTCTGGTTTGTACACATTTTGTGGATGTCCCTTTTGACCGGTGGGAAGTGATACTTCTTTGTAGTGCAGATTCGCATTGCCCGCTTGCTTGCTTGGCCAAAAAGGGCGTGTGTGTTTTCTCCTGAATATATTCATGAGAAAACGCATACGCCCTTTTTGGCCAAGTGCATCATTGTCGAAGTTGTGCCCCTCTTCTTGTGCTTTACGGGCGATCCCAACGTACCTCTTGAAATTTGTTTCCTGGTATTCTGCCTCGCTTTCAAGTCCGCCTCGTTGCCTTCCCTCAACAGATTTTTGGACGAGAGTTGGCCTTTATTACTCTGCCAGTTTGTGAGTTGCTGTGCCCCTGAGCTCCATTTTTCAACTCGTTTGTTTGTGAGCTGAACGGAAGTCCAAAGTTTTGGTTCAGGACCTATACTGGTTCCCGGTGGGTGGCTGAGACTTTGGTTCATTCTTTTTCCTGCCAGGAAATTAAAGTGACATGCACCTATCCAAATGCCTAACAGCTACTCTCTCATTGGTTCTCCCTCTTCCCTTTCATCCTCTGCCAAATTGGCAACCTGTGCGAACCAGGAGGTTAAAGGGGCTGTCTCTCCAAGTTGGGAGATTGATAGTAAAGCAGTTGGAAAGTCAAACCGGATCACCAGGAGAGGGACTATTCCTTGAGTTTTAGAAACCTTTCGTAATCACAGTGTGTCCTTTCTCTAGGTTTCCCGTACATGGTATAGCTGTCGTAATATTCCCTTCAACCTGGAGAGTTGGGACCCATGGAATGGGTGCCATGCATTATTGCTTTAAAGGGTCTGCATTTGCTCACCCAATCTCACCAATCCTCTCAGTCCCAAAGGTCCAGCCTCATGCCACATCCAGCTGTCATTGTAGATAGGGTCATTCCAGGTTGCATCAGAGACCCTGAAGGAATTGTAAAGAATTTCCCTGTTTCTTTGTTTTGTTTTTGAAATTCCTTTTTATAGTGGGTTTGAGCTGATTCTCGCTGCCATGTTTATGCCCGTCTAGACACACTTGATTCCCTTTTCGAGACATATCAATACATAGGTTTTAAGATTCTTACTAGTCAGATCTATTCCTCTGCGGGAAATATGGGGTTTTGAGTCCCTTTCACTGAGGAAGGTGTAGGTCTTGTCTATTCCATAGTTGGTTTTTGGAACGGTACCTGTGCTTATATCAAACTCTGGTTTTATGCATCCCCCCACCTCTCCTTCCCCCTTAAGCAGGCATAAGAGTGTTCTCTAAATGTGAGACTCTGTTCTCTTTCCTAACTCAGTTCATGTGTAGCCATGTTTACAGGATCTTCCTAAGTGATATCTTATGCTAAGTTTCTTTATCTGTGTGACTTATTTCACTTAGAATCATCGTACCTGAATCCACTCATTTTGCTGCTACTGGTTCTATGGCATTGATTTCACGGCTGAGGGATATTCCATCGTACGTAAGTTCCACAATTTCTTGAACCATTTTTATATTTCCTGGGATATTTAAGGTGTAACCAAGTTGAGGTTCTTGTAAGCTGTGCAGCCCTAAATTGGGGGTGGCTCTGTCTTATTGGTTTTCAGTTTTCCCAAGGTATATTCCCTAGACTGGAAGTGCCCTTGGCTCTGTAGCTCTGTTGTTTACTTGTTTTAGGGAACACAATGCACTCCTCCAGTGAGGCAGTTGGCAACTTACATCCCGCCCATCAGCATATCAAGGCTCCCTGTTCTCCAGGACCTGTCTTGCCTTTCTGGTTTGTACACATTTTGTGGATGTCCCTTTTGACCGGTGGGAAGTGATACTTCTTTGTAGTGCAGATTTGCATTGCCCGCTTGCTTGCTTGGCCAAAAAGGGCGTATGCGTTTTCTCCTGAATATATTCAGGAGAAAACGCATACGCCCTTTTTGACCAAGTGCATCATTGTCGAAGTTGTGCCCCTCTTCCTGTGCTTTACAGGCGATTCCAACGTACCTCTTGAAATCTGTTTCCTGCTATTCTGCGTCGCTTTCAAGTCCGCCTCGTTGGCTTCCCACAACAGATTTTTGGACGAGAGTTGGCCTTTATTACTCTGCCAGTTTGTGAGTTGCTGTGCCCCTGAGCTCCATTTTTCAAGTCGTTTTTTTGTGAGCTGAACGGAAGTCCAAAGTTTTGGTTCAGGACCTATACTGGTTCCCGGTGGGTGGCTGAGACTTTGGTTCATTCTTCTTCCTGCCGGGAAATTAGAGTGACATGTACCCATCCAAATGCCTAACAGCTACTCTCTCATTGGTTCTCCCTCTTCCCTTTCATCCTCTGCCAAATTGGCAATCTGTGCGAACCAGGAGGTTAAAGGGGCTGTCTCTCCAAGTTGGGGGATTGATAGTAAAGCAGTTGGAATGTCAAACCGGAGCACCAGGAGAAGGAATATTCGTTGAGTTTTAGAAACCTTTCGTATTCACAGTGTTTCCATTCTCTAGGTTTCCCGTACATGGTATAGCTGTCGTAATATTCCCTTCAACCTGGAGAGTTGGGACCCATGGAATGGGTGCCATGCATTATTGCTTTAAAGGGTCTGCCTTTGCTCACCCAATCTCACCAATCCTCTCAGTCCCAAGCGTCCAGCCTCATGCAACATCCAGCTGTCATTGTAGATAGGGTAATTCCAGGTTGCATCAGAGACCCTGAAGGAATTGTAAAGAATTTCCCTGTTTCTTTGTTTTGTTTTTGAAATTCCTTTTTAGAGTGGGTTTGAGCTGATTCTCGCTGCCATGTTTATGCCCGTCTAGAAACACTTGATTCCCTTTCGGAGACATATCAATACATAGGTTTTAAGATTCTTACTAGTCAGTTTTATTCCTCTGCGGGAAATATGGGGTTTTGAGTCCCTTTCACTGAGCAAGGTGTAGGTATTGTCTATTCCATAGTTGGTTTTTGGAACGGTACCTGTGCTTATATCAAACTCTGGTTTGATGCATCCCCCCACCTCTCCTTCCCCCTTAAGCAGGCATAAGAGTGTTCTCTAAATGTGAGACTATGTTCTCTTTCCTAACTCAGTTCATGTGTAGCCATGTTTACAGGATCTTCCTAAGTTATATCTTCTGCTAAGTGTCTTTTTCAGTGTGACTTATTTCATTTAGAATCATCGTACCTGAATCCACTCATTTTGCTGCTACTGGTCTTATGACATTGATTTCACGGCTGAGGGATATTCCATCGTACGTAAGTTCCACAATTTTTTGAACCATTTTTATATTTCCTGGGATATTTAAGGTGTACCCAAGTTGAGGTTCTTGTAAGCAGTGCAGCCCTCAATTTGGGGGCGGCTCTGTCTTATTGATTTTCAGTTTTCCCAAGGTATATTCCGTAGACTGGAAGTGACCTTGGCTCTGTAGCTCTGTTGTTTACTTGTTTTAGGGAACACAATGCACTCCTCCAGTGAGGCAGTTGGCAACTTACATCCCGCCCATCAGCATAACAAGGCTCCCTGTTCTCCAGGGCCTGTCTTGCCTTTCTGGTTTGTACACATTTTGTGGATGTCCCTTTTGACCGGTGGGAAGTGATACTTCTTTGTAGTGCAGATTCGCTTTGCCCGATTGCTTGCTTGGCCAAAAAGGGCGTATGCGTTTTCTCCTGAATATATTCAGGAGAAAACGCATACGCCCTTTTTGGCCAAGTGCATCATTGTCGAAGTTGTGCCCCTCTTCCTGTGCTTTACAAGCGATTCCAACGTACCTCTTGAAATCTGTTTCCTGCTATTCTGCGTCGCTTTCAAGTCTGCCTCGTTGCCTTCCCTCAACAGATTTCTGGACGAGAGTTGGCCTTTATTACTCTGCCAGTTTGTGAGTTGCTCTGCCCCTGAGCTCCATTTTTCAACTCGTTTTTTTGTGAGCTGAACGCAAGTCCAAAATTTTGGTTCAGGACCTATACTGGTTCCTGGTGGGTGCATGAGACTTTGGTTCATTCTTTTTTCTGCCGGGAAATTAGAGTGACATGTACCCATCCAAATGCCTAACAGCTACTCTCTCATTGGTTCTCCCTCTTCCCTTTCATCCTCTGCCAAATTGGCAACCTGTGCGAACCAGGAGGTTAAAGGTGCTGTCTCTCGAAGTTGGGAGATTGATAGTAAAGCAGTTGGAAAGTCAAACCAGAGCACCAGGAGAGGGACTATTCGTTGAGTTTTAGAAACCTTTCGTATTCACACTGTGTCCATTCTCTAGGTTTCCCGTACATGGTATAGCTGTCGTAATATTCCCTTCAACCTGGAGAGTTGGGACCCATGGAATGGGTGCCATGCATAATTGCTATAAAGCGTCTGCATTTGCTCACCCAATCTCACCAATCCTCTCAGTCCCAAGTGTCCAGCCTCATACCACATCCAGCTGTCATTGTAGATAGGGTCATTCCAGGTTGCATCAGAGACCCTGAAGGAATTGAAAAGAATTTCCCTGTTTCTTTGTTTTGTTTTTGAAATTCCTTTTTAGAGTGGGTTTGAGCTGATTCTCGCTGCCATGTTTATGCCCGTCTAGACACACTTGATTCCCTTTTCGAGACATATCAATACATAGGTTTTAAGATTCTTACTAGTTAGTTATATTCCTTTGCGGGAAATATGGGTTTTTGAGTCCCTTTCACTGAGGAAAGTGTAGGTCTTGTCTATTCCATAGTTGGTTTTTGGAACGGTACCTGTGCTTATATCAAACTCTGCTTTGATGCATCCCCCCACCTCTCCTTCCCCCTTAAGCAGGCATAAGTGTGTTCTCTAAATGTGCGACTCTGTTCTCTTTCCTAACTCTGTTCATGTGTAGCCATGTTTACAGGATCTTCCTAAGTGATATCTTATGCTAAGTTTCTTTATCTGTGTGACATATTTCACTTAGAATCATCGTACCTGAATCCACTCATTTTGCTGCTACTGGTCTTATGACATTGATTTCATGGCTGAGGGATATTCCATCGTACGTAAGTTCCACAATTTCTTGAACCTTTTTTATATTTCCTGGGATATTTAAGGTGTACCCAAGTTGAGGTTCTTGTAAGCAGTGCAGCCCTAAATTGGGGGTGGCTCTGACTTATTGGTTTTCAGTTTTCCCAAGGTATATTCCCTAGACTGGAAGTGCCCTTGGCTCTGTAGCTCTGTTGTTTACTTGTTTTAGGGAACACAATGCACTCCTCCAGTGAGGCAGTTGGCAACTTACATCCCGCCCATCAGCATAACAAGGCTCCCTGTTCTCCAGGGCCTGTCTTGCCTTTCTGGTTTGTACACATTTTGTGGATGTCCCTTTTGACCGGTGGGAAGTGATACTTCTTTGTAGTGCAGATTCCCATTGCCCGCTTGCTTGCTTGGCCAAAAAGGGCGTATGCGTTTTCTCCTGAATATATTCAGGAGAAAACTCATACGCCCTTTTTGACCAAGTGCATCATTGTCGATGTTGTGCCCCTCTTCCTGTGCTTTACAGGTGATTCCAACGTACCTCTTGAAATCTGTTTCCTGCTATTCTGCGTCGCTTTCAAGTCCGCCTCGTTGCCTTCCCTCAACAGATTTTTGGACGAGAGTTGGCCTTTATTACTCTGCCAGTTTGTGAGTTGCTGTTCCCCTGAACTCCATTTTTCAACTCGTTTTTTTGTGAGCTGAACGGAAGTCCAAAGTTTTGGTTCAGGACTTATACTGGTTCCCGGTGGGTGGCTGAGACTTTGGTTCATTCTTCTTCCTGCCGGGAGATTAGAGTGACATGTACCCATCCAAATGCCTACCAGCTACTCTCTCATTGGTTCTCCCTCTTCCCTTTCATCCTCTGCCAAATTGGCAACCTGTGCGAACCAGGAGGTTAAAGGGGCTGTCTCTCCAAGTTGGGAGATTGATAGTAAAGCAGTTGGAAAGTCAAACCGGATCACCAGGAGAGGGACTATTCCTTGAGTTTTAGAAACCTTTCGTAATCACAGTGTGTCCTTTCTCTAGGTTTCCCGTACATGGTATAGCTGTCGTAATATTCCCTTCAACCTGGAGAGTTGGGACCCATGGAATGGGTGCCATGCATTATTGCTTTAAAGGGTCTGCATTTGCTCACCCAATCTCACCAATCCTCTCAGTCCCAAAGGTCCAGCCTCATGCCACATCCAGCTGTCATTGTAGATAGGGTCATTCCAGGTTGCATCAGAGACCCTGAAGGAATTGTAAAGAATTTCCCTGTTTCTTTGTTTTGTTTTTGAAATTCCTTTTTATAGTGGGTTTGAGCTGATTCTCGCTGCCATGTTTATGCCCGTCTAGACACACTTGATTCCCTTTTCGAGACATATCAATACATAGGTTTTAAGATTCTTACTAGTCAGATCTATTCCTCTGCGGGAAATATGGGGTTTTGAGTCCCTTTCACTGAGGAAGGTGTAGGTCTTGTCTATTCCATAGTTGGTTTTTGGAACGGTACCTGTGCTTATATCAAACTCTGGTTTTATGCATCCCCCCACCTCTCCTTCCCCCTTAAGCAGGCATAAGAGTGTTCTCTAAATGTGAGACTCTGTTCTCTTTCCTAACTCAGTTCATGTGTAGCCATGTTTACAGGATCTTCCTAAGTGATATCTTATGCTAAGTTTCTTTATCTGTGTGACTTATTTCACTTAGAATCATCGTACCTGAATCCACTCATTTTGCTGCTACTGGTTCTATGGCATTGATTTCACGGCTGAGGGATATTCCATCGTACGTAAGTTCCACAATTTCTTGAACCATTTTTATATTTCCTGGGATATTTAAGGTGTAACCAAGTTGAGGTTCTTGTAAGCTGTGCAGCCCTAAATTGGGGGTGGCTCTGTCTTATTGGTTTTCAGTTTTCCCAAGGTATATTCCCTAGACTGGAAGTGCCCTTGGCTCTGTAGCTCTGTTGTTTACTTGTTTTAGGGAACACAATGCACTCCTCCAGTGAGGCAGTTGGCAACTTACATCCCGCCCATCAGCATATCAAGGCTCCCTGTTCTCCAGGACCTGTCTTGCCTTTCTGGTTTGTACACATTTTGTGGATGTCCCTTTTGACCGGTGGGAAGTGATACTTCTTTGTAGTGCAGATTTGCATTGCCCGCTTGCTTGCTTGGCCAAAAAGGGCGTATGCGTTTTCTCCTGAATATATTCAGGAGAAAACGCATACGCCCTTTTTGACCAAGTGCATCATTGTCGAAGTTGTGCCCCTCTTCCTGTGCTTTACAGGCGATTCCAACGTACCTCTTGAAATCTGTTTCCTGCTATTCTGCGTCGCTTTCAAGTCCGCCTCGTTGGCTTCCCACAACAGATTTTTGGACGAGAGTTGGCCTTTATTACTCTGCCAGTTTGTGAGTTGCTGTGCCCCTGAGCTCCATTTTTCAAGTCGTTTTTTTGTGAGCTGAACGGAAGTCCAAAGTTTTGGTTCAGGACCTATACTGGTTCCCGGTGGGTGGCTGAGACTTTGGTTCATTCTTCTTCCTGCCGGGAAATTAGAGTGACATGTACCCATCCAAATGCCTAACAGCTACTCTCTCATTGGTTCTCCCTCTTCCCTTTCATCCTCTGCCAAATTGGCAATCTGTGCGAACCAGGAGGTTAAAGGGGCTGTCTCTCCAAGTTGGGGGATTGATAGTAAAGCAGTTGGAATGTCAAACCGGAGCACCAGGAGAAGGAATATTCGTTGAGTTTTAGAAACCTTTCGTATTCACAGTGTTTCCATTCTCTAGGTTTCCCGTACATGGTATAGCTGTCGTAATATTCCCTTCAACCTGGAGAGTTGGGACCCATGGAATGGGTGCCATGCATTATTGCTTTAAAGGGTCTGCCTTTGCTCACCCAATCTCACCAATCCTCTCAGTCCCAAGCATCCAGCCTCATGCAACATCCAGCTGTCATTGTAGATAGGGTAATTCCAGGTTGCATCTGAGACCCTGAAGGAATTGTAAAGAATTTCCCTGTTTCTTTGTTTTGTTTTTGAAATTCCTTTTTATAGTGGGTTTGAGCTGATTCTCGCTGCCATGTTTATGCCCGTCTAGAAACACTTGATTCCCTTTCGGAGACATATCAATACATAGGTTTTAAGATTCTTACTAGTCAGTTTTATTCCTCTGCGGGAAATATGGGGTTTTGAGTCCCTTTCACTGAGCAAGGTGTAGGTATTGTCTATTCCATAGTTGGTTTTTGGAACGGTACCTGTGCTTATATCAAACTCTGGTTTGATGCATCCCCCCACCTCTCCTTCCCCCTTAAGCAGGCATAAGAGTGTTCTCTAAATGTGAGACTATGTTCTCTTTCCTAACTCAGTTCATGTGTAGCCATGTTTACAGGATCTTCCTAAGTTATATCTTCTGCTAAGTGTCTTTTTCAGTGTGACTTATTTCATTTAGAATCATCGTACCTGAATCCACTCATTTTGCTGCTACTGGTCTTATGACATTGATTTCACGGCTGAGGGATATTCCATCGTACGTAAGTTCCACAATTTTTTGAACCATTTTTATATTTCCTGGGATATTTAAGGTGTACCCAAGTTGAGGTTCTTGTAAGCAGTGCAGCCCTCAATTTGGGGGCGGCTCTGTCTTATTGATTTTCAGTTTTCCCAAGGTATATTCCGTAGACTGGAAGTGACCTTGGCTCTGTAGCTCTGTTGTTTACTTGTTTTAGGGAACACAATGCACTCCTCCAGTGAGGCAGTTGGCAACTTACATCCCGCCCATCAGCATAACAAGGCTCCCTGTTCTCCAGGGCCTGTCTTGCCTTTCTGGTTTGTACACATTTTGTGGATGTCCCTTTTGACCGGTGGGAAGTGATACTTCTTTGTAGTGCAGATTCGCTTTGCCCGATTGCTTGCTTGGCCAAAATGGGCGTATGCGTTTTCTCCTGAATATATTCAGGAGAAAACGCATACGCCCTTTTTGGCCAAGTGCATCATTGTCGAAGTTGTGCCCCTCTTCCTGTGCTTTACAAGCGATTCCAACGTACCTCTTGAAATCTGTTTCCTGCTATTCTGCGTCGCTTTCAAGTCTGCCTCGTTGCCTTCCCTCAACAGATTTCTGGACGAGAGTTGGCCTTTATTACTCTGCCAGTTTGTGAGTTGCTCTGCCCCTGAGCTCCATTTTTCAACTCGTTTTTTTGTGAGCTGAACGCAAGTCCAAAATTTTGGTTCAGGACCTATACTGGTTCCCGGTGGGTGCATGAGACTTTGGTTCATTCTTTTTTCTGCCGGGAAATTAGAGTGACATGTACCCATCCAAATGCCTAACAGCTACTCTCTCATTGGTTCTCCCTCTTCCCTTTCATCCTCTGCCAAATTGGCAACCTGTGCGAACCAGGAGGTTAAAGGTGCTGTCTCTCGAAGTTGGGAGATTGATAGTAAAGCAGTTGGAAAGTCAAACCAGAGCACCAGGAGAGGGACTATTCGTTGAGTTTTAGAAACCTTTCGTATTCACACTGTGTCCATTCTCTAGGTTTCCCGTACATGGTATAGCTGTCGTAATATTCCCTTCAACCTGGAGAGTTGGGACCCATGGAATGGGTGCCATGCATAATTGCTATAAAGCGTCTGCATTTGCTCACCCAATCTCACCAATCCTCTCAGTCCCAAGTGTCCAGCCTCATACCACATCCAGCTGTCATTGTAGATAGGGTCATTCCAGGTTGCATCAGAGACCCTGAAGGAATTGAAAAGAATTTCCCTGTTTCTTTGTTTTGTTTTTGAAATTCCTTTTTAGAGTGGGTTTGAGCTGATTCTCGCTGCCATGTTTATGCCCGTCTAGACACACTTGATTCCCTTTTCGAGACATATCAATACATAGGTTTTAAGATTCTTACTAGTTAGTTATATTCCTTTGCGGGAAATATGGGTTTTTGAGTCCCTTTCACTGAGGAAAGTGTAGGTCTTGTCTATTCCATAGTTGGTTTTTGGAACGGTACCTGTGCTTATATCAAACTCTGCTTTGATGCATCCCCCCACCTCTCCTTCCCCCTTAAGCAGGCATAAGTGTGTTCTCTAAATGTGCGACTCTGTTCTCTTTCCTAACTCTGTTCATGTGTAGCCATGTTTACAGGATCTTCCTAAGTGATATCTTATGCTAAGTTTCTTTATCTGTGTGACATATTTCACTTAGAATCATCGTACCTGAATCCACTCATTTTGCTGCTACTGGTCTTATGACATTGATTTCATGGCTGAGGGATATTCCATCGTACGTAAGTTCCACAATTTCTTGAACCTTTTTTATATTTCCTGGGATATTTAAGGTGTACCCAAGTTGTGGTTCTTGTAAGCAGTGCAGCCCTAAATTGGGGGTGGCTCTGACTTATTGGTTTTCAGTTTTCCCAAGGTATATTCCCTAGACTGGAAGTGCCCTTGGCTCTGTAGCTCTGTTGTTTACTTGTTTTAGGGAACACAATGCACTCCTCCAGTGAGGCAGTTGGCAACTTACATCCCGCCCATCAGCATAACAAGGCTCCCTGTTCTCCAGGGCCTGTCTTGCCTTTCTGGTTTGTACACATTTTGTGGATGTCCCTTTTGACCGGTGGGAAGTGATACTTCTTTGTAGTGCAGATTCCCATTGCCCGCTTGCTTGCTTGGCCAAAAAGGGCGTATGCGTTTTCTCCTGAATATATTCAGGAGAAAACTCATACGCCCTTTTTGACCAAGTGCATCATTGTCGATGTTGTGCCCCTCTTCCTGTGCTTTACAGGTGATTCCAACGTACCTCTTGAAATCTGTTTCCTGCTATTCTGCGTCGCTTTCAAGTCCGCCTCGTTGCCTTCCCTCAACAGATTTTTGGACGAGAGTTGGCCTTTATTACTCTGCCAGTTTGTGAGTTGCTGTTCCCCTGAACTCCATTTTTCAACTCGTTTTTTTGTGAGCTGAACGGAAGTCCAAAGTTTTGGTTCAGGACTTATACTGGTTCCCGGTGGGTGGCTGAGACTTTGGTTCATTCTTCTTCCTGCCGGGAGATTAGAGTGACATGTACCCATCCAAATGCCTACCAGCTACTCTCTCATTGGTTCTCCCTCTTCCCTTTCATCCTCTGCCAAATTGGCAACCTGTGCGAACCAGGAGGTTAAAGGGGCTGTCTCTCCAAGTTGGGAGATTGACAGTAAAGCAGTTGGAAAGTCAAACCGGAGCACCAGGAGAGGGACTATTCGTTGAGTTTTAGAAACCTTTCGTATTCACACTGTGTCCATTCTCTAGGTTTCCTGTACATGGTATAGCTGTCGTAATATTCCCTTCAACCTGGAGAGTTGGGACCCATGGAATGGGTGCCATGCATTATTGCTTTAAAGGGTCTGTATTTGCTCACCCAATCTCACCAATTCTCTCAGTCCCAAGTGTCCAGCCTCATGCCACATCCAGCTGTCATTGTAGATAGGGTCATTCCAGGTTGCATCAGAGACCCTGAAGGAATTGGAAAGAATTTCCCTGTTTCTTTGTTTTGTTTTTGAAATTCCTTTTTATAGTGGGTTTGAGCTGATTCTTGCTGCCATGTTTATGCCAGTCTAGACACACTTGATTCCCTTACGGAGACATATCAATACATAGGTTTTAAGATTCTTACTAGTCAGATCTATTCCTCTGCGGGAAATATGGGGTTTTGAGTCCCTTTCACTGAGGAAGGTGTAGGTCTTGTCTATTCCATAGTTGGTTTTTTGAACGGTACCTGTGCTTATATCAAACTCTGGTTTGATGCATCCCCCCACCTCTCCTTCCCCCTTAAGCAGGCATAAGAGTGTTCTCTAAATGTGAGACTCTGTTCTCTTTCCTAACTCTGTTCATGTGTAGCCATGTTTACAGGATCTTCCTAAGTGATATCTTATGATAAGTTTCTTTTTCTGTGTGACTTATTTCACTTAGAATCATCGTACCTGAATCCACTCATTTTGCTGCTACTGGTCTTATGACATTGATTTCACGGCTGAGGGATATTCCATCGTACGTAAGTTCCACAATTTCTTGAACCTTTTTTATATTTCCTGGGATATTTAAGGTGTACCCAAGTTGAGGTTCTTGTAAGCAGTGCAGCCCTAAATTTGGGGGTGGATCTGTCTTATTGATTTTCAGTTTTCCCAAGGTATATTCTCTAGACTGGAAGTGCCCTTGGCTCTGTAGCTCTGTTGTTTACTTGTTTTAGGGAACACAGTGCACTCCTCCAGTGAGGCAGTTGGCAACTTACATCCCGCCCATCAGCATAACAAGGCTCCCTGTTCTCCAGGGCCTGTCTTGCCTTTCTGGTTTGTACACATTTCGTGGATGTCCCTTTTGACCGGTGGGAAGTGATACTTCTTTGTAGTGCAGATTCGCATTGCCCGCTTGCTTGCTTGGCCAAAAAGGGCATATGTGTTTTCTCCTGAATATATTCATGAGAAAACGCATACGCCCTTTTTGACCAAGTGCATCATTGTCGAAGTTGTGCCCCTCTTCCTGTGCTTTATGGGCGATTCCAACATACCTCTTGAAATCTGTTTCCTGCTATTCTGCCTCGCTTTCAAGTCCGCCTCGTTGCCTTCCCTCAGCAGATTTTTGGACGAGAGTTGGCCTTTATTACTCTGCCAGTTTGTGAGTTGCTGTGCCCCTGAGCTCCATTTTTCAACTCGTTTTTATGTGAGCTGAACGTAAGTCCAAAGTTTTGGTTCAGGACCTATACTGGTTCCCGGTGGGTGGCTGAGACTTTGGTTCATTTTTCTTCCTGCCGGGAAATTAGAGTGACATGTACCCATCCAAATGCCTAACAGCTACTCTCTCATTGGTTCTCCCTCTTCCCTTTCATCCTCTGCCAAATTGGCAACCTGTGCGAACCAGGAGGTTAAAGGGGCTGTCTCTCCAAGTTGGGAGATTGACAGTAAAGCAGTTGGAAAGTCAAACCGGAGCACCAGGAGAGGGACTATTCGTTGAGTTTTAGAAACCTTTCGTATTCACACTGTGTCCATTGTCTAGGTTTCCTGTACATGGTATAGCTGTCGTAATATTCCCTTCAACCTGGAGAGTGGGGACCCATGGAATGGGTGCCATGCATTATTGCTTTAAAGGGTCTGCATTTGCTCACCCAATCTCACCAATCCTCTCAGTCCCAAGCGTCCAGCCTCATGCCACATCCAGCTGTCATTGTAGATAGGGTCATTCCAGGTTGCATCAGAGATCCTGAAGGAATTGGAAAGAATTTCCCTCTTTCTTTGTTTTGTTTTTGAAATTCCTTTTTATAGTGGGTTTGAGCTGATTCTCGCTGCCATGTTTATGCCCGTCTAGACACACTTGATTCCCTTTTCGAGACATATCAATACATAGGTTTTAAGATTCTTACTAGTCAGTTATATTCCTCTGTGGGAAATATGGCGTTTTGAGTCCCTTTCACTGAGGAAGGTGTAGGTCTTGTCTATTCCACAGTTGGTTTTTGGAACGGTACCTGTGCTTATATCAAACTCTGGTTTGATGCATTCCCCACCTCTCCTTCCCCCTTAAGCAGGCATAAGAGTGTTCTCTAAATGTGAGACTCTGTTCTCTTTCCTAACTCTGTTCATGTGTAGCCATGTTTACAGGATCTTCCTAAGTGATATCTTATGCTAAGTTTCTTTTTCTGTGTGACTTATTTCATTTAGAATCATCGTACCTGAATCCACTCATTTTGCTGCTACTGGTCTTATGACATTGATTTCACGGCTGAGGGATATTCCATCGTACGTAAGTTCCACAATTTCTTGAACCTTTTTTATATATCCTGGGATATTTTAGGTGTACCCAAGTTGAGGTTCTTGTAAGCAGTGCAGCCCTAAATTTGGGGGTGGCTCTGTCTTATTGATTTTCAGTTTTCCCAAGGTATATTCCCTAGACTGGAAGTGCCCTTGGCTCTGTAGCTCTGTTGTTTACTTGTTTTAGGGAACACAATGCACTCCTCCAGTGAGGCAGTTGGCAACTTACATCCCGCCCATCAGCATAACAAGGCTCCCTGTTCTCCAGGGCCTGTCTTGCCTTTCTGGTTTGTACACATTTTGTGGATGTCCCTTTTGACCGGTGGGAAGTGATACTTCTTTGTAGTGCAGATTCCCATTGCCCGCTTGCTTGCTTGGCCAAAAAGGGCGTATGCGTTTTCTCCTGAATATATTCAGGAGAAAACGCATACGCCCTTTTTGGCCAAGTGCATCATTGTCGAAGTTGTGCCCCTCTTCCTGTGCTTTACGGGCGATCCCAACGTACCTCTTGAAATCTGTTTCCTGCTATTCTGCCTCGCTTTCAAGTCCGCCTCGTTGCCTTCCCTCAACAGATTTTTGGACGAGAGTTGGCCTTTATTACTGGGCCAGTTTGTGAGTTGCTGTGCCCCTGAGCTCCATTTTTCAACTCGTTTTTTGTGAGCTGAACGGAAGTCCAAAATTTTGGTTCAGGACCTATACTGGTTCCCTGTGGGTGGCTGAGACTTTGGTTCATTCTTCTTCCTGCCGGGAAATTAGAGTGACATGTACCCATCCAAATGCCTACCAGCTACTCTCTCATTGGTTCTCCCTCTTCCCTTTCATCCTCTGCCAAATTGGCAACCTGTGCGAACCAGGAGGTTAAAGGGGCTGTCTCTCCAAGTTGGGAGATTGATAGTAAAGCAGTTGGAAAGTCAAACCGGAGCACCAGGAGAGGGACTATTCGTTGAGTTTTAGAAACCTTTCGTATTCACAGTGTGTCCATTCTCTAGGTTTCCCGTACATGGTATAGCTGTCGTAATATTCCCTTCAACCTGGAGAGTTGGGACCCATGGAATGGGTGCCATGCATTATTGCTTTAAAGGGTCTGCATTTGCTCACCCAATCTCACCAATCTTCTCAGTCCCAAGTGTCCAGCCTCATGCCACAACCAGCTGTCATTGTAGATAGGGTCATTCCAGGTTGCATCAGAGACCCTGAAGGAATTGTAAAGAATTTCCCTGTTTCTTTGTTTTGTTTTTGAAATTCCTTTTTATAGTGGGTTTGAGCTGATTCTCGCTGCCATGTTTATGCCTGTCTAGACACACTTGATTCCCTTACGGAGACATATCAATACATAGGTTTTAAGATTCTTACTAGTCAGATATATTCCTCTGTGGGAAATATGGGGTTTTGAGTCCCTTTCACTGAGGAAGGTGTAGGTCTTGTCTATTCCATAGTTGGTTTTTGGAACGGTACCTGTGCTTATATCAAACTCTGGTTTTATGCATCCCCCCACCTATCCTTCCCCCTTAAGCAGGCATAAGAGTGTTCTCTAAATGTGAGACTCTGTTCTCTTTCCTAACTCAGTTCATGTGTAGCCATGTTTACAGGATCTTCGTAAGTGATATCTTATGCTAAGTTTCTTTTTCTGTGTGACTTATTTCACTTAGAATCATCGTACCTGAAACCACTCATTTTGCTGCTACTGGTCTTATGACATTGATTTCACGGCTGAGGGATATGCCATCGTACGTAAGTTCCACAATTTTTTGAACCATTTTTATATTTCCTGGGATATTTAAGGTGTACCCAAGTTGAGGTTCTTGTAAGCAGTGCAGCCCTCAATTTGGGGGTGGCTCTGTCTTATTGATTTTCAGTTTTCCCAAGGTATATTCCCTAGACTGGAAGTGCCCTTGGCTCTGTAGCTCTGTTGTTTACTTGTTTTAGGGAACACAATGCACTCCTCCAGTGAGGCAGTTGGCAACTTACATCCCGCCCATCAGCATAACAAGGCTCCCTGTTCTCCAGGGCCTGTCTTGCCTTTCTGGTTTGTACACATTTTGTGGATGTCCCTTTTGACCGGTGGGAAGTGATACTTCTTTGTAGTGCAGATTCCCATTGCCCGCTTGCTTGCTTGGCCAAAAAGGGCGTATGCGTTTTCTCCTGAATATATTCAGGAGAAAACGCATACGCCCTTTTTGGCCAAGTGCATCATTGTCGAAGTTGTGCCCCTCTTCCTGTGCTTTACGGGCGATCCCAACGTACCTCTTGAAATCTGTTTCCTGCTATTCTGCCTCGCTTTCAAGTCCGCCTCGTTGCCTTCCCTCAACAGATTTTTGGACGAGAGTTGGCCTTTATTACTGGGCCAGTTTGTGAGTTGCTGTGCCCCTGAGCTCCATTTTTCAACTCGTTTTTTGTGAGCTGAACGGAAGTCCAAAATTTTGGTTCAGGACCTATACTGGTTCCCTGTGGGTGGCTGAGACTTTTGTTCATTCTTCTTCCTGCCGGGAAATTAGAGTGACATGTACCCATCCAAATGCCTACCAGCTACTCTCTCATTGGTTCTCCCTCTTCCCTTTCATCCTCTGCCAAATTGGCAACCTGTGCGAACCAGGAGGTTAAAGGGGCTGTCTCTCCAAGTTGGGAGATTGATAGTAAAGCAGTTGGAAAGTCAAACCGGAGCACCAGGAGAGGGACTATTCGTTGAGTTTTAGAAACCTTTCGTATTCACAGTGTGTCCATTCTCTAGGTTTCCCGTACATGGTATAGCTGTCGTAATATTCCCTTCAACCTGGAGAGTTGGGACCCATGGAATGGGTGCCATGCATTATTGCTTTAAAGGGTCTGCATTTGCTCACCCAATCTCACCAATCCTCTCAGTCCCAAGTGTCCAGCCTCATGCCACATCCAGCTGTCATTGTAGATAGGGTCATTCCAGGTTGCATCAGAGACCCTGAAGGAATTGTAAAGAATTTCCCTGTTTCTTTGTTTTGTTTTTGAAATTCCTTTTTAGAGTGGGTTTGAGCTGATTCTCGCTGCCATGTTTATGCCCGTCTAGACACACTTGATTCCCTTACGCAGACATATCAATACATAGGTTTTAATATTCTTACTAGTCAGATCTATTCCTCTGCGGGAAATATGGGGTTTTGAGTCCCTTTCACTGAGGAAGGTGTAGGTCTTGTCTATTCCATAGTTGGTTTTTGGAACGGTACCTGTGCTTATATCAAACTCTGGTTTTATGCATCCCCCCAACTCTCCTTCCCCCTTAAACAGGCATAAGAGTGTTCTCTAAATGTGAGACTCTGTTCTCTTTCCTAATTCAGTTCATGTGTAGCCATGTTTACAGGATCTTCCTAAGTGATATCTTATGCTAAGTTTCCTTTTCTGTGTGACTTATTTCACTTAGAATCATCGTACCTGAATCCACTCATTTTGCTGCTACTGGTCTTATGACATTGATTTCACGGCTGAGGGATATGCCATCGTACGTAATTTCCACAATTTTTTGAACCATTTTTATATTTCCTGGGATATTTAAGGTGTACCCAAGTTGAGGTTCTTGTAAGCAGTGCAGCCCTCAATTTGGGGGTGGCTCTGTCTTATTGATTTTCAGTTTTCCCAAGGTATATTCCCTAGACTGGAAGTGCCCTTGGCTCTGTAGCTCTGTTGTTTACTTGTTTTAGGGAACACAATGCACTCCTCCAGTGAGGCAGTTGGCAACTTACATCTCGCCCATCAGCATAACAAGGCTCCCTGTTCTCCAGGGCCTGTCTTGCCTTTCTGGTTTGTACACATTTTGTGGATGTCCCTTTTGACCGGTGGGAAGTGATACTTCTTTGTAGTGCAGATTCCCATTGCCCGCTTGCTTGCTTGGCCAAAAAGGGCGTATGCGTTTTCTCCTGAATATATTCAGGAGAAAACGCATACGCCCTTTTTGGCCAAGTGCATCATTGTCGAAGTTGTGCCCCTCTTCCTGTGCTTTACGGGCAATCCCTACGTACCTCTTGAAATCTGTTTCCTGCTATTCTGCCTCGCTTTCAAGTCCGCCTCGTTGCCTTCCCTCAACAGATTTTTGGACGAGAGTTGGCCTTTATTACTCTGCCAGTTTGTGAGTTGCTGTGCCCCTGAGCTCCATTTTTCAACTCGTTTGTTTGTGAGCTGAACGGAAGTCCAAAGTTTTGGTTCAGGACCTATACTGGTTCCCGGTGGGTGGCTGAGACTTTGGTTCATTCTTCTTCCTGCCGGGAAATTAGAGTGACATGTACCCATCCAAATGCCTACCAGCTAGTCTCTCATTGGTTCTCCCTCTTCCCTTTCATCCTCTGCCAAATTGGCAACCTGTGCGAACCAGGAGGTTAAAGGGGCTGTCTCTCCAAGTTGGGAGATTGATAGTAAAGCAGTTGGAAAGTCAAACCGGAGCACCAGGAGAGGGACTATTCGTTGAGTTTTAGAAACCTTTCGTATTCACAGTGTGTCCATTCTCTAGGTTTCCCGTACATGGTATAGCTGTCGTAATATTCCCTTCAACCTGGAGAGTTGGGACCCATGGAATGGGTGCCATGCATTATTGCTTTAAAGGGTCTGCATTTGCTCACCCAATCTCACCAATCCTCTCAGTCCCAAGTGTCCAGCCTCATGCCACATCCAGCTGTCATTGTAGATAGGGTCATTCCAGGTTGCATCAGAGACCCTGAAGGAATTGTAAAGAATTTCCCTGTTTCTTTGTTTTGTTTTTGAAATTCCTTTTTAGAGTGGGTTTGAGCTGATTCTCGCTGCCATGTTTATGCCCGTCTAGACACACTTGATTCCCTTACGCAGACATATCAATACATAGGTTTTAATATTCTTACTAGTCAGATCTATTCCTCTGCGGGAAATATGGGGTTTTGAGTCCCTTTCACTGAGGAAGGTGTAGGTCTTGTCTATTCCATAGTTGGTTTTTGGAACGGTACCTGTGCTTATATCAAACTCTGGTTTTATGCATACCCCCAACTCTCCTTCCCCCTTAAACAGGCATAAGAGTGTTCTCTAAATGTGAGACTCTGTTCTCTTTCCTAATTCAGTTCATGTGTAGCCATGTTTACAGGATCTTCCTAAGTGATATCTTATGCTAAGTTTCCTTTTCTGTGTGACTTATTTCACTTAGAATCATCGTACCTGAATCCACTCATTTTGCTGCTACTGGTCTTATGACATTGATTTCACGGCTGAGGGATATGCCATCGTACGTAAGTTCCACAATTTTTTGAACCATTTTTATATTTCCTGGGATATTTAAGGTGTACCCAAGTTGAGGTTCTTGTAAGCAGTGCAGCCCTCAATTTGGGGGTGGCTCTGTCTTATTGATTTTCAGTTTTCCCAAGGTATATTCCCTAGACTGGAAGTGCCCTTGGCTCTGTAGCTCTGTTGTTTACTTGTTTTAGGGAACACAATGCATTCCTCCAGTGAGGCAGTTGGCAACTTACATCCCGCCCATCAGCATAACAAGGCTCCCTGTTCTCCAGGGCCTGTCTTGCCTTTCTGGTTTGTACACATTTTGTGGATGTCCCTTTTGACCGGTGGGAAGTGATACTTCTTTGTAGTGCAGATTCGCATTGCCCGCTTGCTTGCTTGGCCAAAAAGGGCGTATGCGTTTTCTCCTGAATATATTCAGGAGAAAACGCATACGCCCTATTTGGCCAAGTGCATCATTGTCGAAGTTGAGCCCCTCTTCCTGTGCTTTACCGGCGATCCCAACGTACCTCTTGAAATCTGCTTCCTGCTTTTCTGCCTCGATTTCAAGTCCGCCTCGTTGCCTTCTCTCAACAGATTTTTGGACGAGAGTTGGCCTTTATTACTCTGCCAGTTTGTGAGTTGCTGTGCCCCTAAGCTCCATTTTTCAACTCGTTTATTTGTGAGCTGAACGGAAGTCCAAAATTTTCGTTCAGGACCTATACTGGTTCCCTGTGGGTGGCTGAGACTTTGGTTCATTCTTCTTCCTGCCGGGAAATTAGAGTGACATGTACCCATCCAAATGCCTACCAGCTAGTCTCTCATTGGTTCTCCCTCTTCCCTTTCATCCTCTGCCAAATTGGCAACCTGTGCGAACCAGGAGGTTAAAGGGGCTGTCTCTCCAAGTTGGGAGATTGATAGTAAAGCAGTTGGAAAGTCAAACCGGAGCACCAGGAGTGGGACTATTCGTTAAGTTTTAGAAACCTTTCGTATTCACAGTGTTTCCATTCTCTAGGTTTCCCGTACATGGTATAGCTGTCGTAATATTCCCTTCAACCTGGAGAGTTGGGACCCATGGAATGGGTGCCATGTATTATTGCTTTAAAGGGTCTGCATTTGCTCACCCCATCTCACCAATCTTCTCAGTCCTAAGTGTCCAGCCTCATGCCACATCCGGCTGTCATTGTAGATAGGGTCATTCCAGGTTGCATCAGAGACCCTGAAGGAATTGTAAAGAATTTCCCTGTTTCTTTGTTTTGTTTTTGAAATTCCTTTTTATAGTGGGGTTGAGCTGATTTTCGCTGCCATGTTTATGCCCGTCTAGACACACTTGATTCCCTTACGCAGACATATCAATACATAGGTTTTAAGATTGTTACTAGTCAGATATATTCCTCTGTGGGAAATATGGGGTTTTGAGTCCCTTTCACTGAGGAAGGTGTAGGTCTTGTCTATTCCATAGTTGGTTTTTGGAACGGTACCTGTGCTTATATCAAACTCTGGTTTTATGCATCCCCCCACCTCTCCTTCCCCCTTAAGCAGGCATAAGAGTGTTCTCTAAATGTGAGACTCTGTTCTCTTTCCTAACTCAGTTCATGTGTAGCCATGTTTACAGGATCTTCGTAAGTGATATCTTATGCTAAGTTTCTTTTTCTGTGTGACTTATTTCACTTAGAATCATCGTACCTGAATCCACTCATTTTGCTGCTACTGGTCTTATGACATTGATTTCACGGCTGAGGGATATTCCATCGTACGTAAGTTCCACAATTTTTTGAACCATTTTTATATTTCCTGGGATATTTTAGGTGTACCCAAGTTGAGGTTCTTGTAAGCAGTGCAGCCCTCATTTTGGGGGTGGCTCTGTCTTATTGATTTTCAGTTTTCCCAAGGTATATTCCCTAGACTGGAAGTGCCCTTGGCTCTGTAGCTCTGTTGTTTACTTGTTTTAGGGAACACAATGCACTCCTCCAGTGAGGCAGTTGGCAACTTACATCCCGCCCATCAGCATAACAAGGCTCCCTGTTCTCCAGGGCCTGTCTTGCCTTTCTGGTTTGTACACATTTTGTGGATGTCCCTTTTGACCGGTGGGAAGTCATACTTCTTTGAATTTCCCTGTTTCTTTGTTTTGTTTTTGAAATTCTTTTTTATAGTGGGTTTGAGCTGATTCTGTCTGCCATGTTTATGCCCGTCTAGACACACTTGATTCCCTTACGGAGACATATCAATACATAGGTTTTAAGATTCTTACTAGTCAGATCTATTCCTCTGCGTGAAATATGGTGTTTTGAGTCCCTTTCACTGAGGAAGGTGTAGGTCTTGTCTATTCCATAGTTGGTTTTTGGAACGGTACCTGTGCTTATATCAAACTCTGGTTTTATGCATACCCCCACCTATCCTTCCCCCTTAAGCAGGCATAAGAGTGTTCTCTAAATGTGAGATTCTGTTCTCTTTCCTAACTCAGTTCATGTGTAGCCATGTTTACAGGATCTTCCTAAGTGATATCTTATGCTAAGTTTCTTTTTCTGTGTGACTTATTTCACTTAGAATCATCGTACCTGAATCCACTCATTTTGCTGCTACTGGTCTTATGACATTGATTTCACGGCTGAGGGATATTCCATCGTATGTTAGTTCCACAATTTTTTGAACCATTTTTATATTTCCTGGGATATTTAAGGTGTACCCAAGTTGAGGTTCTTGTAAGCAGTGCAGCCCTCAATTTGGGGGTGGCTCTGTCTTATTGATTTTCAGTTTTCCCAAGGTATATTCCCTAGACTGGAAGTGCCCTTGGCTCTGTAGCTCTGTTGTTTACTTGTTTTAGGGAACACAATGCACTCCTCCAGTGAGGCAGTTGGCAACTTACATCCCGCCCATCAGCATAACAAGGCTCCCTGTTCTCCAGGGCCTGTCTTGCCTTTCTGGTTTGTACACATTTTGTGGATGTCCCGTTTGACCGGTGGGAAGTGATACTTCTTTGTAGTGCAGATTTGCATTGCCCGCTTGCTTGCTTGGCCAAAAAGGGCGTATGCGTTTTCTCCTGAATATATTCAGGAGAAAACGCATACGCCCTTTTTGGCCAAGTGCATCATTGTCGAAGTTGTGCCCCTCTTCCTGTGCTTTACGGGCAATCCCTACGTACCTCTTGAAATCTGTTTCCTGCTATTCTGCCTAGCTTTCAAGTCCGCCTCGTTGCCTTCCCTCAACAGATTTTTGGACGAGAGTTGGCCTTTATTACTCTGCCAGTTTGTGAGTTGCTGTGCCCCTGAGCTCCATTTTTCAACTCGTTTGTTTGTGAGCTGAACGGAAGTCCAATGTTTTGGTTCAGGACCTATACTGGTTCCCGGTGGGTGGCTGAGACTTTGGTTCATTCTTCTTCCTGCCGGGAAATTAGAGTGACATGTATCCATCCAAATGCCTACCAGCTAGTCTCTCATTGGTTCTCCCTCTTCCCTTTCATCCTCTGCCAAATTGGCAACCTGTGCGAACCAGGAGGTTAAAGGGGCTGTCTCTCCAAGTTGGGAGATTGATAGTAAAGCAGTTGGAAAGTCAAACCGGAGCACCAGGAGAGGGACTATTCGTTGAGTTTTAGAAACCTTTCATATTCACAGTGTGTCCATTCTCTAGGTTTCCCGTACATGGTATAGCTGTCGTAATATTCCCTTCAACCTGGAGAGTTGGGACCCATGGAATGGGTGCCATGCATTATTGCTTTAAAGGGTCTGCATTTGCTCACCCAATCTCAGCAATCCTCTCAGTCCCAAGTGTCCAGCCTCATGCCACATCCAGCTGTCATTGTAGATAGGGTCATTCCAGGTTGCATCAGAGACCCTGAAGGAATTGTAAAGAATTTCCCTGTTTCTTTGTTTTGTTTTTGAAATTCCTTTTTAGAGTGGGTTTGAGCTGATTCTCGCTGCCATGTTTATGCCCGTCTAGACACACTTGATTCCCTTATGCAGACATATCAATACATAGGTTTTAAGATTCTTACTAGTCAGATCTATTCCTCTGCGGGAAATATGGGGTTTTGAGTCCCTTTCACTGAGGAAGGTGTAGGTCTTGTCTATTCCATAGTTGGTTTTTGGAACGGTACCTGTGCTTATATCAAACTCTGGTTTTATGCATACCCCCACCTCTCCTTCCCCCTTAAGCAGGCATAAGAGTGTTCTCTAAATGTGAGACTCTGTTCTCTTTCCTAACTCAGTTCATGTGTAGCCATGTTTACAGGATCTTCCTAAGTGATATCTTATGCTAAGTTTCCTTTTCTGTGTGACTTATTTCACTTAGAATCATCGTACCTGAATCCACTCATTTTGCTGCTACTGGTCTTATGACATTGATTTCACGGCTGAGGTATATGCCATCATACGTAAGTTCCACAAATTTTTGAACCATTTTTATATTTCCTGGGATATTTAATGTGTACCCAAGTTGAGGTTCTTGTAAGCAGTGCAGCCCTCAATTTGGGGGTGGCTCTGTCTTATTGATTTTCAGTTTTCCCAAGGTATATTCCCTAGACTGGAAGTGCCCTTGGCTCTGTAGCTCTGTTATTTACTTGTTTTAGGGAACACAATGCACTCCTCCAGTGAGGCAGTTGGCAACTTACATCCCGCCCATCAGCATAACAAGGCTCCCTGTTCTCCAGGGCCTGTCTTGCCTTTCTGGTTTGTACACATTTTGTGGATGTCCCTTTTGACCGGTGGGAAGTCATACTTCTTTGAATTTCCCTGTTTCTTTGTTTTGTTTTTGAAATTCTTTTTTATAGTGGGTTTGAGCTGATTCTGTCTGCCATGTTTATGCCCGTCTAGACACACTTGATTCCCTTACGGAGACATATCAATACATAGGTTTTAAGATTCTTACTAGTCAGATCTATTCCTCTGCGTGAAATATGGGGTTTTGAGTCCCTTTCACTGAGGAAGGTGTAGGTCTTGTCTATTCCATAGTTGGTTTTTGGAACGGTACCTGTGCTTATATCAAACTCTGGTTTTATGCATACCCCCACCTATCCTTCCCCCTTAAGCAGGCATAAGAGTGTTCTCTAAATGTGAGATTCTGTTCTCTTTCCTAACTCAGTTCATGTGTAGCCATGTTTACAGGATCTTCCTAAGTGATATCTTATGCTAAGTTTCTTTTTCTGTGTGACTTATTTCACTTAGAATCATCGTACCTGAATCCACTCATTTTGCTGCTACTGGTCTTATGACATTGATTTCACGGCTGAGGGATATTCCATCGTATGTAAGTTCCACAATTTTTTGAACCATTTTTATATTTCCTGGGATATTTAAGGTGTACCCAAGTTGAGGTTCTTGTAAGCAGTGCAGCCCTCAATTTGGGGGTGGCTCTGTCTTATTGATTTTCAGTTTTCCCAAGGTATATTCCCTAGACTGGAAGTGCCCTTGGCTCTGTAGCTCTGTTGTTTACTTGTTTTAGGGAACACAATGCACTCCTCCAGTGAGGCAGTTGGCAACTTACATCCCGCCCATCAGCATAACAAGGCTCCCTGTTCTCCAGGGCCTGTCTTGCCTTTCTGGTTTGTACACATTTTGTGGATGTCCCGTTTGACCGGTGGGAAGTGATACTTCTTTGTAGTGCAGATTCCCATTGCCCGCTTGCTTGCTTGGCCAAAAAGGGCGTATGCGTTTTCTCCTGAATATATTCAGGAGAAAACGCATACGCCCTTTTTGGCCAAGTGCATCATTGTCGAAGTTGTGCCCCTCTTCCTGTGCTTTACGGGCAATCCCTACGTACCTCTTGAAATCTGTTTCCTGCTATTCTGCCTAGCTTTCAAGTCCGCCTCGTTGCCTTCCCTCAACAGATTTTTGGACGAGAGTTGGCCTTTATTACTCTGCCAGTTTGTGAGTTGCTGTGCCCCTGAGCTCCATTTTTCAACTCGTTTGTTTGTGAGCTGAACGGAAGTCCAATGTTTTGGTTCAGGACCTATACTGGTTCCCGGTGGGTGGCTGAGACTTTGGTTCATTCTTCTTCCTGCCGGGAAATTAGAGTGACATGTATCCATCCAAATGCCTACCAGCTAGTCTCTCATTGGTTCTCCCTCTTCCCTTTCATCCTCTGCCAAATTGGCAACCTGTGCGAACCAGGAGGTTAAAGGGGCTGTCTCTCCAAGTTGGGAGATTGATAGTAAAGCAGTTGGAAAGTCAAACCGGAGCACCAGGAGTGGGACTATTCGTTAAGTTTTAGAAACCTTTCGTATTCACAGTGTTTCCATTCTCTAGGTTTCCCGTACATGGTATAGCTGTCGTAATATTCCCTTCAACCTGGAGAGTTGGGACCCATGGAATGGGTGCCATGTATTATTGCTTTAAAGGGTCTGCATTTGCTCACCCCATCTCACCAATCTTCTCAGTCCTAAGTGTCCAGCCTCATGCCACATCCGGCTGTCATTGTAGATAGGGTCATTCCAGGTTGCATCAGAGACCCTGAAGGAATTGTAAAGAATTTCCCTGTTTCTTTGTTTTGTTTTTGAAATTCCTTTTTATAGTGGGGTTGAGCTGATTTTCGCTGCCATGTTTATGCCCGTCTAGACACACTTGATTCCCTTACGCAGACATATCAATACATAGGTTTTAAGATTGTTACTAGTCAGATATATTCCTCTGTGGGAAATATGGGGTTTTGAGTCCCTTTCACTGAGGAAGGTGTAGGTCTTGTCTATTCCATAGTTGGTTTTTGGAACGGTACCTGTGCTTATATCAAACTCTGGTTTTATGCATCCCCCCACCTCTCCTTCCCCCTTAAGCAGGCATAAGAGTGTTCTCTAAATGTGAGACTCTGTTCTCTTTCCTAACTCAGTTCATGTGTAGCCATGTTTACAGGATCTTCCTAAGTGATATCTTATGCTAAGTTTCTTTTTCTGTGTGACTTATTTCACTTAGAATCATCGTACCTGAATCCACTCATTTTGCTGCTACTGGTCTTATGACATTGATTTCACGGCTGAGGGATATTCCATCGTACGTAAGTTCCACAATTTTTTGAACCATTTTTATATTTCCTGGGATATTTTAGGTGTACCCAAGTTGAGGTTCTTGTAAGCAGTGCAGCCCTCATTTTGGGGGTGGCTCTGTCTTATTGATTTTCAGTTTTCCCAAGGTATATTCCCTAGACTGGAAGTGCCCTTGGCTCTGTAGCTCTGTTGTTTACTTGTTTTAGGGAACACAATGCACTCCTCCAGTGAGGCAGTTGGCAACTTACATCCCGCCCATCAGCATAACAAGGCTCCCTGTTCTCCAGGGCCTGTCTTGCCTTTCTGGTTTGTACACATTTTGTGGATGTCCCTTTTGACCGGTGGGAAGTCATACTTCTTTGAATTTCCCTGTTTCTTTGTTTTGTTTTTGAAATTCTTTTTTATAGTGGGTTTGAGCTGATTCTGTCTGCCATGTTTATGCCCGTCTAGACACACTTGATTCCCTTACGGAGACATATCAATACATAGGTTTTAAGATTCTTACTAGTCAGATCTATTCCTCTGCGTGAAATATGGTGTTTTGAGTCCCTTTCACTGAGGAAGGTGTAGGTCTTGTCTATTCCATAGTTGGTTTTTGGAACGGTACCTGTGCTTATATCAAACTCTGGTTTTATGCATACCCCCACCTATCCTTCCCCCTTAAGCAGGCATAAGAGTGTTCTCTAAATGTGAGACTCTGTTCTCTTTCCTAACTCAGTTCATGTGTAGCCATGTTTACAGGATCTTCCTAAGTGATATCTTATGCTAAGTTTCTTTTTCTGTGTGACTTATTTCACTTAGAATCATCGTACCTGAATCCACTCATTTTGCTGCTACTGGTCTTATGACATTGATTTCACGGCTGAGGGATATTCCATCGTACGTAAGTTCCACAATTTTTTGAACCATTTTTATATTTCCTGGGATATTTTAGGTGTACCCAAGTTGAGGTTCTTGTAAGCAGTGCAGCCCTCATTTTGGGGGTGGCTCTGTCTTATTGATTTTCAGTTTTCCCAAGGTATATTCCCTAGACTGGAAGTGCCCTTGGCTCTGTAGCTCTGTTGTTTACTTGTTTTAGGGAACACAATGCACTCCTCCAGTGAGGCAGTTGGCAACTTACATCCCGCCCATCAGCATAACAAGGCTCCCTGTTCTCCAGGGCCTGTCTTGCCTTTCTGGTTTGTACACATTTTGTGGATGTCCCTTTTGACCGGTGGGAAGTCATACTTCTTTGAATTTCCCTGTTTCTTTGTTTTGTTTTTGAAATTCTTTTTTATAGTGGGTTTGAGCTGATTCTGTCTGCCATGTTTATGCCCGTCTAGACACACTTGATTCCCTTACGGAGACATATCAATACATAGGTTTTAAGATTCTTACTAGTCAGATCTATTCCTCTGCGTGAAATATGGTGTTTTGAGTCCCTTTCACTGAGGAAGGTGTAGGTCTTGTCTATTCCATAGTTGGTTTTTGGAACGGTACCTGTGCTTATATCAAACTCTGGTTTTATGCATACCCCCACCTATCCTTCCCCCTTAAGCAGGCATAAGAGTGTTCTCTAAATGTGAGATTCTGTTCTCTTTCCTAACTCAGTTCATGTGTAGCCATGTTTACAGGATCTTCCTAAGTGATATCTTATGCTAAGTTTCTTTTTCTGTGTGACTTATTTCACTTAGAATCATCGTACCTGAATCCACTCATTTTGCTGCTACTGGTCTTATGACATTGATTTCACGGCTGAGGGATATTCCATCGTATGTTAGTTCCACAATTTTTTGAACCATTTTTATATTTCCTGGGATATTTAAGGTGTACCCAAGTTGAGGTTCTTGTAAGCAGTGCAGCCCTCAATTTGGGGGTGGCTCTGTCTTATTGATTTTCAGTTTTCCCAAGGTATATTCCCTAGACTGGAAGTGCCCTTGGCTCTGTAGCTCTGTTGTTTACTTGTTTTAGGGAACACAATGCACTCCTCCAGTGAGGCAGTTGGCAACTTACATCCCGCCCATCAGCATAACAAGGCTCCCTGTTCTCCAGGGCCTGTCTTGCCTTTCTGGTTTGTACACATTTTGTGGATGTCCCGTTTGACCGGTGGGAAGTGATACTTCTTTGTAGTGCAGATTCCCATTGCCCGCTTGCTTGCTTGGCCAAAAAGGGCGTATGCGTTTTCTCCTGAATATATTCAGGAGAAAACGCATACGCCCTTTTTGGCCAAGTGCATCATTGTCGAAGTTGTGCCCCTCTTCCTGTGCTTTACGGGCAATCCCTACGTACCTCTTGAAATCTGTTTCCTGCTATTCTGCCTAGCTTTCAAGTCCGCCTCGTTGCCTTCCCTCAACAGATTTTTGGACGAGAGTTGGCCTTTATTACTCTGCCAGTTTGTGAGTTGCTGTGCCCCTGAGCTCCATTTTTCAACTCGTTTGTTTGTGAGCTGAACGGAAGTCCAATGTTTTGGTTCAGGACCTATACTGGTTCCCGGTGGGTGGCTGAGACTTTGGTTCATTCTTCTTCCTGCCGGGAAATTAGAGTGACATGTATCCATCCAAATGCCTACCAGCTAGTCTCTCATTGGTTCTCCCTCTTCCCTTTCATCCTCTGCCAAATTGGCAACCTGTGCGAACCAGGAGGTTAAAGGGGCTGTCTCTCCAAGTTGGGAGATTGATAGTAAAGCAGTTGGAAAGTCAAACCGGAGCACCAGGAGAGGGACTATTCGTTGAGTTTTAGAAACCTTTCATATTCACAGTGTGTCCATTCTCTAGGTTTCCCGTACATGGTATAGCTGTCGTAATATTCCCTTCAACCTGGAGAGTTGGGACCCATGGAATGGGTGCCATGCATTATTGCTTTAAAGGGTCTGCATTTGCTCACCCAATCTCACCAATCCTCTCAGTCCCAAGTGTCCAGCCTCATGCCACATCCAGCTGTCATTGTAGATAGGGTCATTCCAGGTTGCATCAGAGACCCTGAAGGAATTGTAAAGAATTTCCCTGTTTCTTTGTTTTGTTTTTGAAATTCCTTTTTAGAGTGGGTTTGAGCTGATTCTCGCTGCCATGTTTATGCCCGTCTAGACACACTTGATTCCCTTATGCAGACATATCAATACATAGGTTTTAAGATTCTTACTAGTCAGATCTATTCCTCTGCGGGAAATATGGGGTTTTGAGTCCCTTTCACTGAGGAAGGTGTAGGTCTTGTCTATTCCATAGTTGGTTTTTGGAACGGTACCTGTGCTTATATCAAACTCTGGTTTTATGCATACCCCCACCTCTCCTTCCCCCTTAAGCAGGCATAAGAGTGTTCTCTAAATGTGAGACTCTGTTCTCTTTCCTAACTCAGTTCATGTGTAGCCATGTTTACAGGATCTTCCTAAGTGATATCTTATGCTAAGTTTCCTTTTCTGTGTGACTTATTTCACTTAGAATCATCGTACCTGAATCCACTCATTTTGCTGCTACTGGTCTTATGACATTGATTTCACGGCTGAGGTATATGCCATCATACGTAAGTTCCACAAATTTTTGAACCATTTTTATATTTCCTGGGATATTTAATGTGTACCCAAGTTGAGGTTCTTGTAAGCAGTGCAGCCCTCAATTTGGGGGTGGCTCTGTCTTATTGATTTTCAGTTTTCCCAAGGTATATTCCCTAGACTGGAAGTGCCCTTGGCTCTGTAGCTCTGTTATTTACTTGTTTTAGGGAACACAATGCACTCCTCCAGTGAGGCAGTTGGCAACTTACATCCCGCCCATCAGCATAACAAGGCTCCCTGTTCTCCAGGGCCTGTCTTGCCTTTCTGGTTTGTACACATTTTGTGGATGTCCCTTTTGACCGGTGGGAAGTCATACTTCTTTGAATTTCCCTGTTTCTTTGTTTTGTTTTTGAAATTCTTTTTTATAGTGGGTTTGAGCTGATTCTGTCTGCCATGTTTATGCCCGTCTAGACACACTTGATTCCCTTACGGAGACATATCAATACATAGGTTTTAAGATTCTTACTAGTCAGATCTATTCCTCTGCGTGAAATATGGGGTTTTGAGTCCCTTTCACTGAGGAAGGTGTAGGTCTTGTCTATTCCATAGTTGGTTTTTGGAACGGTACCTGTGCTTATATCAAACTCTGGTTTTATGCATACCCCCACCTATCCTTCCCCCTTAAGCAGGCATAAGAGTGTTCTCTAAATGTGAGATTCTGTTCTCTTTCCTAACTCAGTTCATGTGTAGCCATGTTTACAGGATCTTCCTAAGTGATATCTTATGCTAAGTTTCTTTTTCTGTGTGACTTATTTCACTTAGAATCATCGTACCTGAATCCACTCATTTTGCTGCTACTGGTCTTATGACATTGATTTCACGGCTGAGGGATATTCCATCGTATGTAAGTTCCACAATTTTTTGAACCATTTTTATATTTCCTGGGATATTTAAGGTGTACCCAAGTTGAGGTTCTTGTAAGCAGTGCAGCCCTCAATTTGGGGGTGGCTCTGTCTTATTGATTTTCAGTTTTCCCAAGGTATATTCCCTAGACTGGAAGTGCCCTTGGCTCTGTAGCTCTGTTGTTTACTTGTTTTAGGGAACACAATGCACTCCTCCAGTGAGGCAGTTGGCAACTTACATCCCGCCCATCAGCATAACAAGGCTCCCTGTTCTCCAGGGCCTGTCTTGCCTTTCTGGTTTGTACACATTTTGTGGATGTCCCGTTTGACCGGTGGGAAGTGATACTTCTTTGTAGTGCAGATTCCCATTGCCCGCTTGCTTGCTTGGCCAAAAAGGGCGTATGCGTTTTCTCCTGAATATATTCAGGAGAAAACGCATACGCCCTTTTTGGCCAAGTGCATCATTGTCGAAGTTGTGCCCCTCTTCCTGTGCTTTACGGGCAATCCCTACGTACCTCTTGAAATCTGTTTCCTGCTATTCTGCCTAGCTTTCAAGTCCGCCTCGTTGCCTTCCCTCAACAGATTTTTGGACGAGAGTTGGCCTTTATTACTCTGCCAGTTTGTGAGTTGCTGTGCCCCTGAGCTCCATTTTTCAACTCGTTTGTTTGTGAGCTGAACGGAAGTCCAATGTTTTGGTTCAGGACCTATACTGGTTCCCGGTGGGTGGCTGAGACTTTGGTTCATTCTTCTTCCTGCCGGGAAATTAGAGTGACATGTATCCATCCAAATGCCTACCAGCTAGTCTCTCATTGGTTCTCCCTCTTCCCTTTCATCCTCTGCCAAATTGGCAACCTGTGCGAACCAGGAGGTTAAAGGGGCTGTCTCTCCAAGTTGGGAGATTGATAGTAAAGCAGTTGGAAAGTCAAACCGGAGCACCAGGAGAGGGACTATTCGTTGAGTTTTAGAAACCTTTCATATTCACAGTGTGTCCATTCTCTAGGTTTCCCGTACATGGTATAGCTGTCGTAATATTCCCTTCAACCTGGAGAGTTGGGACCCATGGAATGGGTGCCATGCATTATTGCTTTAAAGGGTCTGCATTTGCTCACCCAATCTCAGCAATCCTCTCAGTCCCAAGTGTCCAGCCTCATGCCACATCCAGCTGTCATTGTAGATAGGGTCATTCCAGGTTGCATCAGAGACCCTGAAGGAATTGTAAAGAATTTCCCTGTTTCTTTGTTTTGTTTTTGAAATTCCTTTTTAGAGTGGGTTTGAGCTGATTCTCGCTGCCATGTTTATGCCCGTCTAGACACACTTGATTCCCTTATGCAGACATATCAATACATAGGTTTTAAGATTCTTACTAGTCAGATCTATTCCTCTGCGGGAAATATGGGGTTTTGAGTCCCTTTCACTGAGGAAGGTGTAGGTCTTGTCTATTCCATAGTTGGTTTTTGGAACGGTACCTGTGCTTATATCAAACTCTGGTTTTATGCATACCCCCACCTCTCCTTCCCCCTTAAGCAGGCATAAGAGTGTTCTCTAAATGTGAGACTCTGTTCTCTTTCCTAACTCAGTTCATGTGTAGCCATGTTTACAGGATCTTCCTAAGTGATATCTTATGCTAAGTTTCCTTTTCTGTGTGACTTATTTCACTTAGAATCATCGTACCTGAATCCACTCATTTTGCTGCTACTGGTCTTATGACATTGATTTCACGGCTGAGGTATATGCCATCATACGTAAGTTCCACAAATTTTTGAACCATTTTTATATTTCCTGGGATATTTAATGTGTACCCAAGTTGAGGTTCTTGTAAGCAGTGCAGCCCTCAATTTGGGGGTGGCTCTGTCTTATTGATTTTCAGTTTTCCCAAGGTATATTCCCTAGACTGGAAGTGCCCTTGGCTCTGTAGCTCTGTTATTTACTTGTTTTAGGGAACACAATGCATTCCTCCAGTGAGGCAGTTGGCAACTTACATCCCGCCCATCAGCATAACAAGGCTCCCTGTTCTCCAGGGCCTGTCTTGCCTTTCTGGTTTGTACACATTTTGCGGATGTCCCTTTTGACCGGTGGGAAGTGATACTTCTTTGTAGTGCAGATTTGCATTGCCCGCTTGCTTGCTTGGCCAAAAAGGGCGTATGCGTTTTCTCCTGAATATATTCATGAGAAAACGCATACGCCCTTTTTGGCCAAGTGCATCATTGTCGATGTTGTGCCCCTCTTCCTGTGCTTTACGGGCGATCCCAACGTACCTCTTGAAATCTGTTTCCTGCTTTTCTGCCTGGCTTTCAAGTCCGCCTGTTTGCCTTCCCTCAACAGATTTTTGGACGAGAGTTGGCCTTTATTACTCTGCCAGTTTGTGAGTTGCTGTGCCCCTGAGCTCCATTTTTCAACTCGTTTTTTTGTGAGCTGAACACAAGTCCAAAATTTTGGTTCACGACCTATACTGGTTCCCGGTGGGTGGCTGAGACTTTGGTTCATTCTTCTTCCTGCCGGGAAATTAGAGTGACATGTACCCATCCAAATGCCTAACAGCTACTCTCTCATTGGTTCTCCCTCTTCCCTTTCATCCTCTGCCAAATTGGCAACCTGTGCGATCCAGGAGGTTAAAGGGGCTGTCTCTCCAAGTTGGGAGATTGACAGTAAAGCAGTTGGAAAGTCAAACCGGAGCACCAGGAGAGGGACTATTCGTTGAGTTTTAGAAACCTTTCGTATTCACAGTGTGTCCATTCTCTAGGTTTCCCGTACATGGTATAGCTGTCGTAATATTCCCTTCAACCTGGAGAGTTGGGACCCATGGAATGGGTGCCATGCATTATTGCTTTAAAGGGTCTGCATTTGCTCACCCAATCTCACCAATCCTCTCAGTCCCAAGTGTCCAGCCTCATGCCACATCCAGCTGTCATTGTAGATAGGGTCATTCCAGGTTGCATCAGAGACCCTGAAGGAATTGTAAAGAATTTCCCTGTTTCTTTGTTTTGTTTTTGAAATTCCTTTTTAGAGTGGGTTTGAGCTGATTCTCGCTGCCATGTTTATGCCAGTCTAGACACACTTGATTCCCTTATGGAGACATATCAATACATAGGTTTTAAGATTCTTTCTAGTCAGATCTATTCCTCTGCGGGAAATATGGGGTTTTGAGTCCCTTTCACTGAGGAAGGTGTAGGTCTTGTCTATTCCATAGTTGGTTTTTGGAAAGGTACCTGTGCTTATATCAAACTCTGCTTTGATGCATCCCCCCACCTCTCCTTCACCCTTTAGCAGGCATAAGAGTGGTCTCTAAATGTGAGACTCTGTTCTCTTTCCTAACTCTGTTCATGTGTAGCCATGTTTACAGGATCTTCCTAAGTGATATCTTATGCTAAGTTTCTTTTTCTGTGTGACTTATTTCACTTAGAATCATCGTACCTGAATCCACTCATTTTGCTGCTACTGGTCTTATGACATTGATTTCACGGCTGAGGGATATTCCATCGTACGTAAGTTCCACAAATTTTTGAACCATTTTTATATTTCCTGGGATATTTCAGGTGTACCTAAGTTGAGGTTCTTGTAAGCAGTGCAGCCCTCAATTTGGGGGTGGCTCTGTCTTATTGATTTTGTTTTCCCAAGGTATATTCCCTAGACTGGAAGTGCCCTTGGCTCTGTAGCTCTGTTGTTTACTTGTTTTAGGGAACACAATGCACTCCTCCAGTGAGGCAGTTGGCAACTTACATCCCGCCCATCAGCATAACAAGGCTCCCTGTTCTCCAGGGCCTGTCTTGCCTTTCTGGTTTGTACACATTTTGCGGATGTCCCTTTTGACCGGTGGGAAGTGATACTTCTTTGTAGTGCAGATTTGCATTGCCCGCTTGCTTGCTTGGCCAAAAAGGGCGTATGCGTTTTCTCCTGAATATATTCAGGGGAAAACGCATACGCCCTTTTTGGCCAAGTGCATCATTGTCGAAGTTGTGCCCCTCTTCCTGTGCTTTACGGGCGATCCCAACGTACCTCTTGAAATCTGTTTCCTGCTTTTCTGCCTCGCTTTCAAGTCCGCCTGTTTGCCTTCCCTCAACAGATTTTCGGACGAGAGTTGGCCTTTATTACTCTGCCAGTTTGTGAGTTGCTGTGCCCCTGAGCTCCATTTTTCAACTCGTTTTTTTGTGAGCTGAACGCAAGTCCAAAATTTTGGTTCAGGACCTATACTGGTTCCCGGTGGGTGGCTGAGACTTTGGTTCATTCTTCTTCCTGCCGGGAAATTAGAGTGACATGTACCCATCCAAATGCCTAACAGCTACTCTCTCATTGGTTCTCCCTCTTCCCTTTTATCCTCTGCCAAATTGGCAACCTGTGCGATCCAGGAGGTTAAAGGGGCTGTCTTTCCAAGTTGGGAGATTGACAGTAAAGCAGTTGGAAAGTCAAACCGGAGCACCAGGAGAGGGACTATTCGTTGAGTTTAGAAACCTTTCGTATTCACACTGTGTCCATTCTCTAGGTTTCCTGTACATGGTATAGCTGTCATAATATTCCCTTCAACCTGGAGAGTTGGGACCCATGGAATGGGTGCCATGCATTATTGCTTTAAAGGGTCTGCATTTGCTCACCCAATCTCAGCAATCCTCTCAGTCCCAAGTGTCCAGCCTCATGCCACATCCAGCTGTCATTGTAGATAGGGTCATTCCAGGTTGCATCAGAGACCCTGAAGGAATTGTAAAGAATTTCCCTGTTTCTTTGTTTTGTTTTTGAAATTCCTTTTTAGAGTGGGTTTGAGCTGATTCTCGCTGCCATGTTTATGCCAGTCTAGACACACTTGATTCCCTTACGGAGACATATCAGTACATAGGTTTTAAGATTCTTACTAGTCAGATCTATTCCTCTGCGGGAAATATGGGGTTTTGAGTCCCTTTCACTGAGGAAGGTGTAGGTCTTGTCTATTCCATAGTTGGTTTTTGGAAAGGTACCTGTGCTTATATCAAACTCTGCTTTGATGCATTCCCCCACCTCTCCTTCACCCTTTAGCAGGCATAAGAGTGGTCTCTAAATGTGAGACTCTGTTCTCTTTCCTAACTCTGTTCATGTGTAGCCATGTTTACAGGATCTTCCTAAGTGATATCTTCTGCTAAGTTTCTTTTTCTGTGTGACTTATTTCACTTAGAATCATCGTACCTGAATCCACTCATTTTGCTGCTACTGGTCTTATGACATTGATTTCACGGCTGAGGGATATTCCATCGTACATAAGTTCCACTAATTTTTGAACCATTTTTATATTTCCTGGGATATTTCAGGTGTACCTAAGTTGAGGTTCTTGTAAGCAGTGCAGCCCTCAATTTGGGGGTGGCTCTGTCTTATTGATTTTCAGTTTTCCCAAGGTATATTCCCTAGACTGGAAGTGCCCTTGGCTCTGTAGCTCTGTTGTTTACTTGTTTTAGGGAACACAATGCACTCCTCCAGTGAGGCAGTTGGCAACTTACATCCCGCCCATCAGCATAACAAGGCTCCCTGTTCTCCAGGGCCTGTCTTGCCTTTCTGGTTTGTACACATTTTGCGGATGTCCCTTTTGACCGGTGGGAAGTGATACTTCTTTGTAGTGCAGATTTGCATTGCCCGCTTGCTTGCTTGGCCAAAAATATATTCTCCTGAATATATTCAGGAGAAAACGCATACGCCCTTTTTGGCCAAGTGCATCATTGTCGAAGTTGTGCCCCTCTTCCTGTGCTTTACGGGCGATCCCAACGTACCTCTTGAAATCTGTTTCCTGCTTTTCTGCCTCGCTTTCAAGTCCGCCTGTTTGCCTTCCCTCAACAGATTTTTGGACGAGAGTTGGCCTGTATTACTCTGCCAGTTTGTGAGTTGCTGTGCCCCTGAGCTCCATTTTTCAACTCGTTTTTTTGTGAGCTGAACGCAAGTCCAAAATTTTGGTTCAGGAACTATACTGGTTCCCGGTGGGTGGCTGAGACTTTGGTTCATTCTTCTTCCTGCCGGGAAATTAGAGTGACATGTACCCATCCAAATGCCTAACAGCTACTCTCTCATTGGTTCTCCCTCTTCCCTTTCATCCTCTGCCAAATTGGCAACCTGTGCGAACCAGGAGGTTAAAGGGGCTGTCTCTCCAAGTTGGGAGATTGACAGTAAAGCAGTTGGAAAGTCAAACCGGAGCACCAGGAGAGGGACTATTCGTTGAGTTTAGAAACCTTTCGTATTCACACTGTGTCCATTCTCTAGGTTTCCTGTACATGGTATAGCTGTCATAATATTCCCTTCAACCTGGAGAGTTGGGACCCATGGAATGGGTGCCATGCATTATTGCTTTAAAGGGTCTGCATTTGCTCACCCAATCTCAGCAATCCTCTCAGTCCCAAGTGTCCAGCCTCATGCCACATCCAGCTGTCATTGTAGATAGGGTCATTCCAGGTTGCATCAGAGACCCTGAAGGAATTGTAAAGAATTTCCCTGTTTCTTTGTTTTGTTTTTGAAATTCCTTTTTAGAGTGGGTTTGAGCTGATTCTCGCTGCCATATTTATGCCAGTCTAGACACACTTGATTCCCTTACGGAGACATATCAATACATAGGTTTTAAGATTCTTACGAGTCAGATCTATTCCTCTGCGGGAAATATGGGGTTTTGAGTCCCTTTCACTGAGGAAGGTGTAGGTCTTGTCTATTCCATAGTTGGTTTTTGGAAAGGTACCTGTGCTTATATCAAACTCTGCTTTGATGCATCCCCCCACCTCTCCTTCCCCCTTTAGCAGGCATAAGAGTGTTCTCTAAATGTGAGACTCTGTTCTCTTTCCTAACTCTGTTCATGTGTAGCCATGTTTACAGGATCTTCCTAAGTGATATCTTATGCTAAGTTTCTTTTTCTGTGTGACTTATTTCACTTAGAATCATCGTACCTGAATCCACTCATTTTGCTGCTACTGGTCTTATGACATTGATTTCACGGCTGAGGGATATTCCATCGTACACAAGTTACACAAATTTTTGAACCATTTTTATATTTCCTGGGATATTTCAGCTGTACCTAAGTTGAGGTTCTTGTAAGCAGTGCAGCCCTCAATTTGGGGGTGGCTCTGTCTTATTGATTTTCAGTTTTCCCAAGGTATATTCCCTAGACTGGAAATGCCCTTGGCTCTGTAGCTCTGTTGTTTACTTGTTTTAGGGAACACAATGCACTCCTCCAGTGAGGCAGTTGGCAACTTACATCCCGCCCATCAGCATAACAAGGCTCCCTGTTCTCCAGGGCCTGTCTTGCCTTTCTGGTTTGTACACATTTTGCGGATGTCCCTTTTGACCGGTGGGAAGTGATACTTCTTTGTAGTGCAGATTTGCATTGCCCGCTTGCTTGCTTGGCCAAAAATATATTCTCCTGAATATATTCAGGTGGAAACGCATACGCCCTTTTTGGCCAAGTGCATCATTGTGGAAGTTGTGCCCCTCTTCCTGTGCTTTACGGGCGATCCCAACGTACCTCTTGAAATCTGTTTCCTGCTTTTCTGCCTCGCTTTCAAGTCCGCCTGTTTGCCTTCCCTCAACAGATTTTTGGACGAGAGTTGGCCTTTATTACTCTGCCAGTTTGTGAGTTGCTGTGCCCCTGAGCTCCATTTTTCAACTCGTTTTTTTGTGAGCTGAACGCACGTCCAAAATTTTGGTTCAGGACCTATACTGGTTCCCGGTGGGTGGCTGAGACTTTGGTTCATTCTTCTTCCTGCCGGGAAATTAGAGTGACATGTACCCATCCAAATGCCTAACAGCTACTCTCTCATTGGTTCTCCCTCTTCCCTTTCATCCTCTGCCAAATTGGCAACCTGTGCGAACCAGGAGGTTAAAGGGGCTGTCTCTCCAAGTTGGGAGATTGATAGTAAAGCAGTTGGAAAGTCAAACCGGAGCACCAGGAGTGGGACTATTCGTTAAGTTTTAGAAACCTTTCGTATTCACAGTGTGTCCATTCTCTAGGTTTCCCGTACATGGTATAGCTGTCGTAATATTCCCTTCAACCTGGAGAGTTGGGACCCATGGAATGGGTGCCATGCATTATTGCTTTAAAGGGTCTGCATTTGCTCACCCAATCTCACCAATCCTCTCAGTCCCAAGTGTCCAGCCTCATGCCACATCCAGCTGTCATTGTAGATAGGGTCATTCCAGGTTGCATCAGAGACCCTGAAGGAATTGTAAAGAATTTCCCTGTTTCTTTGTTTTGTTTTTGAAATTCCTTTTTAGAGTGGGTTTGAGCTGATTCTCGCTGCCATGTTTATGTCAGTCTAGACACACTTGATTCCCTTATGGAGACATATCAATACATAGGTTTTAAGATTCTTACTAGTCAGATCTATTCCTCTGCGGGAAATATGGGGTTTTGAGTCCCTTTCACTGAGGAAGGTGTAGGTCTTGTCTATTCCATAGTTGGTTTCTGGAAAGGTACCTGTGCTTATATCAAACTCTGCTTTGATGCATCCCCCCACCTCTCCTTCCCCCTTTAGCAGGCATAAGAGTGGTCTCTAAATGTGAGACTCTGTTCTCTTTCCTAACTCTGTTCATGTGTAGCCATGTTTACAGGATCTTCCTAAGTGATATCTTATGCTAAGTTTCTTTTTCTGTGTGACTTATTTCACTTAGAATCATCGTACCTGAATCCACTCATTTTGCTGCTACTGGTCTTATGACATTGATTTCACGGCTGAGGGATATTCCATCGTACGTAAGTTCCACAATTTTTTGAACCATTTTTATATTTCCTGGGATATTTAAGGTGTACCCAAGTTGAGGTTCTTGTAAGCAGTGCAGCCCTCAATTTGGGGGTGGCTCTGTCTTATTGATTTTCAGTTTTCCCAAGGTATATTCCATAGACTGGAAGTGCCCTTGGCTCTGTAGCTCTGTTGTTTACTTGTTTTAGGGAACACAATGCACTCCTCCAGTGAGGCAGTTGGCAACTTACATCCCGCCCATCAGCATAACAAGGCTCCCTGTTCTCCAGGGCCTGTCTTGCCTTTCTGGTTTGTACACATTTTGTGGATGTCCCTTTTGACCGGTGGGAAGTGATACTTCTTTGTAGTGCAGATTTGCATTGCCCGCTTGCTTGCTTGGCCAAAAATATATTCTCCTGAATATATTCAGGAGAAAACGCATACGCCCTTTTTGGCCAAGTGCATCATTGTCGAAGTTGTGCCCCTCTTCCTGTGCTTTACGGGCGATCCCAACGTACCTCTTGAAATCTGTTTCCTGCTTTTCTGCCTCGCTTTCAAGTCCGCCTGTTTGCCTTCCCTCAACAGATTTTTGGACGAGAGTTGGCCTTTATTACTCTGCCAGTTTGTGAGTTGCTGTGCCCCTGAGCTACATTTTTCAACTCGTTTTTTTGTGAGCTGAACGCACGTCCAAAATTTTGGTTCAGGACCTATACTGGTTCCCTGTGGGTGGCTGAGACTTTGGTTCATTCTTCTTCCTGCCGGGAAATTAGAGTGACATGTACCCATCCAAATGCCTAACAGCTACTCTCTCATTGGTTCTCCCTCTTCCCTTTCATCCTCTTCCAAATTGGCAACCTGTGCGAACCAGGAGGTTAAAGGGGCTGTCTCTCCAAGTTGGGAGATTGATAGTAAAGCAGTTGGAAAGTCAAACCGGAGCACCAGGAGTGGGACTATTCGTTAAGTTTTAGAAACCTTTCGTATTCACAGTGTGTCCATTCTCTAGGTTTCCCGTACATGGTATAGCTGTCATAATATTCCCTTCAACCTGGAGAGTTGGGACCCATGGAATGGGTGCCATGCATTATTGCTTTAAAGGGTCTGCATTTGCTCACCCAATCTCACCAATCCTCTCAGTCCCAAGTGTCCAGCCTCATGCCACATCCAGCTGTCATTGTAGATAGGGTCATTCCAGGTTGCATCAGAGACCCTGAAGGAATTGTAAAGAATTTCCCTGTTTCTTTGTTTTGTTTTTGAAATTCCTTTTTAGAGTGGGTTTGAGCTGATTCTCGCTGCCATGTTTATGCCAGTCTAGACACACTTGATTCCCTTACGGAGACATATCAGTACATAGGTTTTAAGATTCTTACTAGTCAGATCTATTCCTCTGCGGGAAATATGGGGTTTTGTGTCCCTTTCACTGAGGAAGGTGTAGGTCTTGTCTATTCCATAGTTGGTTTTTGGAAAGGTACCTGTGCTTATATCAAACTCTGCTTTGATGCATCCCCCCACCTCTCCTTCCCCCTTTAGCAGGCATAAGAGTGTTCTCTAAATGTGAGACTCTGTTCTCTTTCCTAACTCTGTTCATGTGTAGCCATGTTTACAGGATCTTCCTAAGTGATATCTTATGCTAAGTTTCTTTTTCTGTGTGACTTATTTCACTTAGAATCATCGTACCTGAATCCACTCATTTTGCTGCTACTGGTCTTATGACATTGATTTCACGGCTGAGGGATATTCCATCGTACCTAAGTTCCACAATTTTTTGAACCATTTTTATATTTCCTGGAATATTTAAGGTGTACCCAAGTTGAGGTTCTTGTAAGCAGTGCAGCCCTCAATTTGGGGGTGGCTCTGTCTTATGGATTTTCAGTTTTCCCAAGGTATATTCCCTAGACTGGAAGTGCCCTTGGCTCTGTAGCTCTGTTGTTTACTTGTTTTAGGGAACACAATGCACTCCTCCAGTGAGGAGGTTGGCAACTTACATCCCGGCCATCAGCATAACAAGGCTCTCTGTTCTCCAGGGCCTGTCTTGCCTTTCTGGTTTGTACACATTTTGTGGATGTCCCTTTTGACTGGTGGGAAGTGATACTTCTTTGTAGTGCAGATTCGCATTGCCCGCTTGCTTGCTTGGCCAAAAAGGGCGTATGCGTTTTCTCCTGAATATATTCAGGAGAAAACGCATACGCCCTTTTTGGCCAAGTGCATCATTGTCGAAGTTGTGCCCCTCTTCCTGTGCTTTATGGGCGATCCCAACGTACCTCTTGAAATCTGTTTCCTGCTTTTCTGCCTCGCTTTCAAGTCCGCCTGTTTGCCTTCCCTCAACAGATTTTTGGACGAGAGTTGGCCTTTATTACTCTGCCAGTTTGTGAGTTGCTGTGCCCCTGAGCTCCATTTTTCAACTCGTTTTTTTGTGAGCTGAACGCAAGTCCAAAATTTTGGTTCAGGACCTATACTGGTCCCCGGTGGGTGGCTGAGACTTTGGTTCATTCTTCTTCCTGCCAGGAAATTAGAGTGACATGTACCCATCCAAATGCCTAACAGCTACTCTCTCATTGGTTCTCCCTCTTCCCTTTCATCCTCTGCCAAATTGGCAACCTGTGCGAACCAGGAGGTTAAAGGGGCTGTCTCTCCAAGTTGGGAGATTGATAGTAAAGCAGTTGGAAAGTCAAACCGGAGCACCAGGAGTGGGACTATTCGTTAAGTTTTAGAAACCTTTCGTATTCACAGTGTGTCCATTCTCTAGGTTTCCCGTACATGGTATAGCTGTCGTAATATTCCCTTCAACCTGGAGAGTTGGGACCCATGGAATGGGTGCCATGCATTATTGCTTTAAAGGGTCTGCATTTGCTCACCCAATCTCACCAATCCTCTCTGTCCCAAGTGTCCAGCCTCATGCCACATCCAGCTGTCATTGTAGATAGGGTAATTCCAGGTTGCATCAGAGACCCTGACGGAATTGTAAAGAATTTCCCTGTTTCTTTGTTTTGTTTTTGAAATTCCTTTTTAGAGTGGGTTTGAGCTGATTCTCGCTGCCATGTTTATGCCAGTCTAGACACACTTGATTCCCTTATGGAGACATATCAATACATAGGTTTTAAGATTCTTACTAGTCAGATCTATTCCTCTGTGGGAAATATGGGGTTTTGAGTCCCTTTCACTGAGGAAGGTGTAGGTCTTGTCTATTCCATAGTTGGTTTTTGGAACGGTACCTGTGCTTATATCAAACTCTGCTTTGATGCATCCCCCCACCTCTCCTTCCCCCTTTAGCAGGCATAAGAGTGTTCTCTAAATGTGAGACTCTGTTCTCTTTCCTAACTCTGTTCATGTGTAGCCATGTTTACAGGATCTTCCTAAGTGATATCTTATGCTAAGTTTCTTTTTCTGTGTGACTTATTTCACTTAGAATCATCGTACCTGAATCCACTCATTTTGCTGCTACTGGTCTTATGACATTGATTTCACGGCTGAGGGATATTCCATCGTACGTAAGTTCCACAAATTTTTGAACCATTTTTATATTTCCTGGGATATTTCAGGTGTACCTAAGTTGAGGTTCTTGTAAGCAGTGCAGCCCTCAATTTGGGGGTGGCTCTGTCTTATTGATTTTCAGTTTTCCCAAGGTATATTCCCTAGACTGGAAGTGCCCTTGGCTCTGTAGCTCTGTTGTTTACTTGTTTTAGGGAACACAATGCACTCCTCCAGTGAGGCAGTTGGCAACTTACATCCCGCCCATCAGCATAACAAGGCTCCCTGTTCTCCAGGGCCTGTCTTGCCTTTCTGGTTTGTACACATTTTGTGGATGTCCCTTTTGACCGGTGGGAAGTGATACTTCTTTGTAGTGCAGATTTGCATTGCCCGCTTGCTTGCTTGGCCAAAAAGGGCGTATGCGTTTTCTCCTGAATATATTCAGGAGAAAACGCATACGCCCTTTTTGGCTAAGTGCATCATTGTGGAAGTTGTGCCCCTCTTCCTGTGCTTTACGGGCGATCCCAACGTACCTCTTGAAATCTGTTTCCTGCTTTTCTGCCTCGCTTTCAAGTCCGCCTGTTTGCCTTCCCTCAACAGATTTTTGGACGAGAGTTGGCCTTTATTACTCTGCCAGTTTGTGAGTTGCTGTGCCCCTGAGCTCCATTTTTCAACTCGTTTTTTTGTGAGCTGAACGCAAGTCCAAAATTTTTGTTCAGGACCTATACTGGTTCCCTGTGGGTGGCTGAGACTTTGGTTCATTCTTCTTCCTGCCTGGAAATTAGAGTGACATGTACCCATCCAAATGCCTAACAGCTACTCTCTCATTGGTTCTCCCTCTTCCCTTTCATCCTCTGCCAAATTAGCAACCTGTGCGAACCAGGAGGTTAAAGGGGCTGTCTCTCCAAGTTGGGAGATTGACAGTAAAGCAGTTGGAAAGTCAAACCGGAGCACCAGGAGTGGGACTATTCGTTAAGTTTTAGAAACCTTTCGTATTCACAGTGTGTCCATTCTCTAGGTTTCCCGTACATGGTATAGCTGTCGTAATATTCCCTTCAACCTGGAGAGTTGGGACCCATGGAATGGGTGCCATGCATTATTGCTTTAAAGGGTCTGCATTTGCTCACCCAATCTCACCAATCCTCTCAGTCCCAAGTGTCCAGCCTCATGCCACATCCAGCTGTCATTGTAGATAGGGTCATTCCAGGTTGCATCAGAGACCCTGAAGGAATTGTAAAGAATTTCCCTGTTTCTTTGTTTTGTTTTTGAAATTCCTTTTCAGAGTGGGTTTGAGCTGATTCTCGCTGCCATGTTTATGCCAGTCTAGACACACTTGATTCCCTTATGGAGACATATCAATACATAGGTTTTAAGATTCTTACTAGTCAGATCTATTCCTCTGCAGGAAATATGGGGTTTTGAGTCCCTTTCACTGAGGAAGGTGTAGGTCTTGTCTATTCCATAGTTGGTTTTTGGAAAGGTACCTGTGCTTATATCAAACTCTGCTTTGATGCATCCCCCCACCTCTCCTTCCCCCTTTAGCAGGCATAAGAGTGGTCTCTAAATGTGAGACTCTGTTCTCTTTCCTAACTCTGTTCATGTGTAGCCATGTTTACAGGATCTTCCTAAGTGATATCTTATGCTAAGTTTCTTTTTCTGTGTGACTTATTTCACTTAGAATCATCGTACCTGAATCCACTCATTTTGCTGCTACTGGTCTTATGACATTGATTTCACGGCTGAGGGATATTCCATCGTACGTAAGTTCCACAATTTTTTGAACCATTTTTATATTTCCTGGGATATTTAAGGTGTACCCAAGTTGAGGTTCTTGTAAGCAGTGCAGCCCTCAATTTGGGGGTGGCTCTGTCTTATGGATTTTCAGTTTTCCCAAGGTATATTCCCTAGACTGGAAGTGCCCTTGGCTCTGTAGCTCTGTTGTTTACTTGTTTTAGGGAACACAATGCACTCCTCCAGTGAGGCAGTTGGCAACTTACATCCCGCCCATCAGCATAACAAGGCTCCCTGTTCTCCAGGGCCTGTCTTGCCTTTCTGGTTTGTACACATTTTGCGGATGTCCCTTTTGACCGGTGGGAAGTGATACTTCTTTGTAGTGCAGATTTGCATTGCCCGCTTGCTTGCTTGGCCAAAAATATATTCTCCTGAATATATTCAGGAGAAAACGCATACGCCCTTTTTGGCCAAGTGCATCATTGTGGAAGTTGTGCCCCTCTTCCTGTGCTTTACGGGCGATCCCAACGTACCTCTTGAAATCTGTTTCCTGCTTTTCTGCCTCGCTTTCAAGTCCGCCTGTTTGCCTTCCCTCAACAGATTTTTGGACGAGAGTTGGCCTTTATTACTCTGCCAGTTTGTGAGTTGCTGTGCCCCTGAGCTCCATTTTTCAACTCGTTTTTTTGTGAGCTGAACGCACGTCCAAAATTTTGGTTCAGGACCTATACTGGTTCCCGGTGGGTGGTGAGACTTTGGTTCATTCTTCTTCCTGCCGGGAAATTAGAGTGACATGTACCCATCCAAATGCCTAACAGCTACTCTCTCATTGGTTCTCCCTCTTCCCTTTCATCCTCTGCCAAATTGGCAACCTGTGCGAACCAGGAGGTTAAAGGGGCTGTCTCTCCAAATTGGGAGATTGATAGTAAAGCAGTTGGAAAGTCAAACCGGAGCACCAGGAGAGGGACTATTCGTTGAGTTTTAGAAACCTTTCGTATTCACAGTGTGTCCATTCTCTAGGTTTCCCGTACATGGTATAGCTGTCGTAATATTCCCTTCAACCTGGAGAGTTGGGACCCATGGAATGGGTGCCATGCATTATTGCTTTAAAGGGTCTGCATTTGCTCACCCAATCTCAGCAATGCTCTCAGTCCCAAGTGTCCAGCCTCATGCCACATCCAGCTGTCATTGTAGATAGGGTCATTCCAGGTTGCATCAGAGACCCTGAAGGAATTGTAAAGAATTTCCCTGTTTCTTTGTTTTGTTTTTGAAATTCCTTTTTAGAGTGGGTTTGAGCTGATTCTCGCTGCCATGTTTATGCCAGTCTAGACACACTTGATTCCCTTACGGAGACATATCAGTACATAGGTTTTAAGATTCTTACTAGTCAGATCTATTCCTCTGCGGGAAATATGGGGTTTTGAGTCCCTTTCACTGAGGAAGGTGTAGGTCTTGTCTATTCCATAGTTGGTTTTTGGAAAGGTACCTGTGCTTATATCAAACTCTGCTTTGATGCATCCCCCCACCTCTCCTTCCCCCTTTAGCAGGCATAAGAGTGTTCTCTAAATGTGAGACTCTGTTCTCTTTCCTAACTCTGTTCATGTGTAGCCATGTTTACAGGATCTTCCTAAGTGATATCTTCTGCTAAGTTTCTTTTTCTGTGTGACTTATTTCACTTAGAATCATCGTACCTGAATCCACTCATTTTGCTGCTACTGGTCTTATGACATTGATTTCACGGCTGAGGGATATTCCATCGTACGTAAGTTCCACAATTTTTTGAACCATTTTTATATTTCCTGGGATATTTAAGGTGTACCCAAGTTGAGGTTCTTGTAAGCAGTGCAGCCCTCAATTTGGGGGTGGCTCTGTCTTATTGATTTTCAGTTTTCCCAAGGTATATTCCATAGACTGGAAGTGCCCTTGGCTCTGTAGCTCTGTTGTTTACTTGTTTTAGGGAACACAATGCACTCCTCCAGTGAGGCAGTTGGCAACTTACATCCCGCCCATCAGCATAACAAGGCTCCCTGTTCTCCAGGGCCTGTCTTGCCTTTCTGGTTTGTACACATTTTGTGGATGTCCCTTTTGACCGGTGGGAAGTGATACTTCTTTGTAGTGCAGATTTGCATTGCCCGCTTGCTTGCTTGGCCAAAAAGGGCGTATGCGTTTTCTCCTGAATATATTCAGGGGAAAACGCATACGCCCTTTTTGGCCAAGTGCATCATTGTCGAAGTTGTGCCCCTCTTCCTGTGCTTTACGGGCGATCCCAACGTACCTCTTGAAATCTGTTTCCTGCTTTTCTGCCTCGCTTTCAAGTCCGCCTGTTTGCCTTCCCTCAACAGATTTTTGGACGAGAGTTGGCCTTTATTACTCTGCCAGTTTGTGAGTTGCTGTGCCCCTGAGCTCCATTTTTCAACTCGTTTTTTTGTGAGCTGAACGGAAGTCCAAAGTTTTGGTTCAGGACCTATACTGGTTCCCGGTGGGTGGCTGAGACTTTGGTTCATTCTTCTTCCTGCCGGGAAATTAGAGTGACATGTACCCATCCAAATGCCTAACAGCTACTCTCTCATTGGTTCTCCCTCTTCCCTTTCATCCTCTGCCAAATTGGCAACCTGTGCGATCCAGGAGGTTAAAGGGGCTGTCTCTCCAAGTTGGGAGATTGACAGTAAAGCAGTTGGAAAGTCAAACCGGAGCACCAGGAGAGGGACTATTCGTTGAGTTTTAGAAACCTTTCGTATTCACAGTGTGTCCATTCTCTAGGTTTCCCGTACATGGTATAGCTGTCGTAATATTCCCTTCAACCTGGAGAGTTGGGACCCATGGAATGGGTGCCATGCATTATTGCTTTAAAGGGTCTGCATTTGCTCACCCAATCTCAGCAATCCTCTCAGTCCCAAGTGTCCAGCCTCATGCCACATCCAGCTGTCATTGTAGATAGGGTCATTCCAGGTTGCATCAGAGACCCTGAAGGAATTGTAAAGAATTTCCCTGTTTCTTTGTTTTGTTTTTGAAATTCCTTTTTAGAGTGGGTTTGAGCTGATTCTCGCTGCCATGTTTATGCCAGTCTAGACACACTTGATTCCCTTACGGAGACATATCAGTACATAGGTTTTAAGATTCTTACTAGTCAGATCTATTCCTCTGCGGGAAATATGGGGTTTTGAGTCCCTTTCACTGAGGAAGGTGTAGGTCTTGTCTATTCCATAGTTGGTTTTTGGAAAGGTACCTGTGCTTATATCAAACTCTGCTTTGATGCATCCCCCCACCTCTCCTTCCCCCTTTAGCAGGCATAAGAGTGTTCTCTAAATGTGAGACTCTGTTCTCTTTCCTAACTCTGTTCATGTGTAGCCATGTTTACAGGATCTTCCTAAGTGATATCTTCTGCTAAGTTTCTTTTTCTGTGTGACTTATTTCACTTAGAATCATCGTACCTGAATCCACTCATTTTGCTGCTACTGGTCTTATGACATTGATTTCACGGCTGAGGGATATTCCATCGTACCTAAGTTCCACAATTTTTTGAACCATTTTTATATTTCCTGGAATATTTAAGGTGTACCCAAGTTGAGGTTCTTGTAAGCAGTGCAGCCCTCAATTTGGGGGTGGCTCTGTCTTATGGATTTTCAGTTTTCCCAAGGTATATTCCCTAGACTGGAAGTGCCCTTGGCTCTGTAGCTCTGTTGTTTACTTGTTTTAGGGAACACAATGCACTCCTCCAGTGAGGAGGTTGGCAACTTACATCCCGGCCATCAGCATAACAAGGCTCTCTGTTCTCCAGGGCCTGTCTTGCCTTTCTGGTTTGTACACATTTTGTGGATGTCCCTTTTGACTGGTGGGAAGTGATACTTCTTTGTAGTGCAGATTCGCATTGCCCGCTTGCTTGCTTGGCCAAAATTATATTCTCCTGAATATATTCAGGAGAAAACGCATACGCCCTTTTTGGCCAAGTGCATCATTGTGGAAGTTGTGCCCCTCTTCCTGTGCTTTACGGGCGATCCCAGCGTACCTCTTGAAATCTGTTTCCTGCTTTTCTGCCTCGCTTTCAAGTCCGCCTGTTTGCCTTCCCTCAACAGATTTTTGGACGAGAGTTGGCCTTTATTACTCTGCCAGTTTGTGAGTTGCTGTGCCCCTGAGCTCCATTTTTCAACTCGTTTTTTTGTGAGCTGAACGCAAGTCCAAAATTTTTGTTCAGGACCTATACTGGTTCCCTGTGGGTGGCTGAGACTTTGGTTCATTCTTCTTCCTGCCGGGAAATTAGAGTGACATGTACCCATCCAAATGCCTAACAGCTACTCTCTCATTGGTTCTCCCTCTTCCCTTTCATCCTCTGCCAAATTAGCAACCTGTGCGAACCAGGAGGTTAAAGGGGCTGTCTCTCCAAGTTGGGAGATTGACAGTAAAGCAGTTGGAAAGTCAAACCGGAGCACCAGGAGTGGGACTATTCGTTAAGTTTTAGAAACCTTTCGTATTCACAGTGTGTCCATTCTCTAGGTTTCCCGTACATGGTATAGCTGTCGTAATATTCCCTTCAACCTGGAGAGTTGGGACCCATGGAATGGGTGCCATGCATTATTGCTTTAAAGGGTCTGCATTTGCTCACCCAATCTCACCAATCCTCTCAGTCCCAAGTGTCCAGCCTCATGCCACATCCAGCTGTCATTGTAGATAGGGTCATTCCAGGTTGCATCAGAGACCCTGAAGGAATTGTAAAGAATTTCCCTGTTTCTTTGTTTTGTTTTTGAAATTCCTTTTTAGAGTGGGTTTGAGCTGATTCTCGCTGCCATGTTTATGCCAGTCTAGACACACTTGATTCCCTTATGGAGACATATCAATACATAGGTTTTAAGATTCTTACTAGTCAGATCTATTCCTCTGCGGGAAATATGGGGTTTTGAGTCCCTTTCACTGAGGAAGGTGTAGGTCTTGTCTATTCCATAGTTGGTTTTTGGAAAGGTACCTGTGCTTATATCAAACTCTGCTTTGATGCATCCCCCCACCTCTCCTTCCCCCTTTAGCAGGCATAAGAGTGGTCTCTAAATGTGAGACTCTGTTCTCTTTCCTAACTCTGTTCATGTGTAGCCATGTTTACAGGATCTTCCTAAGTGATATCTTATGCTAAGTTTCTTTTTCTGTGTGACTTATTTCACTTAGAATCATCGTACCTGAATCCACTCATTTTGCTGCTACTGGTCTTATGACATTGATTTCACGGCTGAGGGATATTCCATCGTACGTAAGTTCCACAATTTTTTGAACCATTTTTATATTTCCTGGGATATTTAAGGTGTACCCAAGTTGAGGTTCTTGTAAGCAGTGCAGCCCTCAATTTGGGGGTGGCTCTGTCTTATTGATTTTCAGTTTTCCCAAGGTATATTCCCTAGACTGGAAGTGCCCTTGGCTCTGTAGCTCTGTTGTTTACTTGTTTTAGGGAACACAATGCACTCCTCCAGTGAGGCAGTTGGCAACTTACATCCCGCCCATCAGCATAACAAGGCTCCCTGTTCTCCAGGGCCTGTCTTGCCTTTCTGGTTTGTACACATTTTGCAGATGTCCCTTTTGACCGGTGGGAAGTGATACTTCTTTGTAGTGCAGATTCGCATTGCCCGCTTGCTTGCTTGGCCAAAAATATATTCTCGTGAATATATTCAGGAGAAAACGCATACGCCCTTTTTGGCCAAGTGCATCATTGTCGAAGTTGTGCCCCTCTTCCTGTGCTTTACGGGCGATCCCAACGTACCTCTTGAAATCTGTTTCCTGCTTTTCTGCCTCGCTTTCAAGTCCGCCTGTTTGCCTTCCCTCAACAGATTTTTGGACGAGAGTTGGCCTTTATTACTCTGCCAGTTTGTGAGTTGCTGTGCCCCTGAGCTCCATTTTTCAACTCGTTTTTTTGTGAGCTGAACGCAAGTCCAAAATTTTGGTTCAGGACCTATACTGGTTCCCGGTGGGTGGCTGAGACTTTGGTTCATTCTTCTTCCTGCCGGGAAATTAGAGTGACATGTACCCATCCAAATGCCTAACAGCTACTCTCTCATTGGTTCTCCCTCTTCCCTTTCATCCTCTGCCAAATTGGCAACCTGTGCGAACCAGGAGGTTAAAGGGGCTGTCTCTCCAAGTTGGGAGATTGATAGTAAAGCAGTTGGAAAGTCAAACCGGAGCACCAGGAGTGGGACTATTCGTTAAGTTTTAGAAACCTTTCGTATTCACAGTGTGTCCATTCTCTAGGTTTCCCGTACATGGTATAGCTGTCGTAATATTCCCTTCAACCTGGAGAGTTGGGACCCATGGAATGGGTGCCATGCATTATTGCTTTAAAGGGTCTGCATTTGCTCACCCAATCTCACCAATCCTCTCTGTCCCAAGTGTCCAGCCTCATGCCACATCCAGCTGTCATTGTAGATAGGGTAATTCCAGGTTGCATCAGAGACCCTGACGGAATTGTAAAGAATTTCCCTGTTTCTTTGTTTTGTTTTTGAAATTCCTTTTTAGAGTGGGTTTGAGCTGATTCTCGCTGCCATGTTTATGCCAGTCTAGACACACTTGATTCCCTTATGGAGACATATCAATACATAGGTTTTAAGATTCTTACTAGTCAGATCTATTCCTCTGTGGGAAATATGGGGTTTTGAGTCCCTTTCACTGAGGAAGGTGTAGGTCTTGTCTATTCCATAGTTGGTTTTTGGAACGGTACCTGTGCTTATATCAAACTCTGCTTTGATGCATCCCCCCACCTCTCCTTCCCCCTTTAGCAGGCATAAGAGTGTTCTCTAAATGTGAGACTCTGTTCTCTTTCCTAACTCTGTTCATGTGTAGCCATGTTTACAGGATCTTCCTAAGTGATATCTTATGCTAAGTTTCTTTTTCTGTGTGACTTATTTCACTTAGAATCATCGTACCTGAATCCACTCATTTTGCTGCTACTGGTCTTATGACATTGATTTCACGGCTGAGGGATATTCCATCGTACGTAAGTTCCACAAATTTTTGAACCATTTTTATATTTCCTGGGATATTTCAGGTGTACCTAAGTTGAGGTTCTTGTAAGCAGTGCAGCCCTCAATTTGGGGGTGGCTCTGTCTTATTGATTTTCAGTTTTCCCAAGGTATATTCCCTAGACTGGAAGTGCCCTTGGCTCTGTAGCTCTGTTGTTTACTTGTTTTAGGGAACACAATGCACTCCTCCAGTGAGGCAGTTGGCAACTTACATCCCGCCCATCAGCATAACAAGGCTCCCTGTTCTCCAGGGCCTGTCTTGCCTTTCTGGTTTGTACACATTTTGTGGATGTCCCTTTTGACCGGTGGGAAGTGATACTTCTTTGTAGTGCAGATTTGCATTGCCCGCTTGCTTGCTTGGCCAAAAAGGGCGTATGCGTTTTCTCCTGAATATATTCAGGAGAAAACGCATACGCCCTTTTTGGCTAAGTGCATCATTGTGGAAGTTGTGCCCCTCTTCCTGTGCTTTACGGGCGATCCCAACGTACCTCTTGAAATCTGTTTCCTGCTTTTCTGCCTCGCTTTCAAGTCCGCCTGTTTGCCTTCCCTCAACAGATTTTTGGACGAGAGTTGGCCTTTATTACTCTGCCAGTTTGTGAGTTGCTGTGCCCCTGAGCTCCATTTTTCAACTCGTTTTTTTGTGAGCTGAACGCAAGTCCAAAATTTTTGTTCAGGACCTATACTGGTTCCCTGTGGGTGGCTGAGACTTTGGTTCATTCTTCTTCCTGCCTGGAAATTAGAGTGACATGTACCCATCCAAATGCCTAACAGCTACTCTCTCATTGGTTCTCCCTCTTCCCTTTCATCCTCTGCCAAATTAGCAACCTGTGCGAACCAGGAGGTTAAAGGGGCTGTCTCTCCAAGTTGGGAGATTGACAGTAAAGCAGTTGGAAAGTCAAACCGGAGCACCAGGAGTGGGACTATTCGTTAAGTTTTAGAAACCTTTCGTATTCACAGTGTGTCCATTCTCTAGGTTTCCCGTACATGGTATAGCTGTCGTAATATTCCCTTCAACCTGGAGAGTTGGGACCCATGGAATGGGTGCCATGCATTATTGCTTTAAAGGGTCTGCATTTGCTCACCCAATCTCACCAATCCTCTCAGTCCCAAGTGTCCAGCCTCATGCCACATCCAGCTGTCATTGTAGATAGGGTCATTCCAGGTTGCATCAGAGACCCTGAAGGAATTGTAAAGAATTTCCCTGTTTCTTTGTTTTGTTTTTGAAATTCCTTTTCAGAGTGGGTTTGAGCTGATTCTCGCTGCCATGTTTATGCCAGTCTAGACACACTTGATTCCCTTATGGAGACATATCAATACATAGGTTTTAAGATTCTTACTAGTCAGATCTATTCCTCTGCAGGAAATATGGGGTTTTGAGTCCCTTTCACTGAGGAAGGTGTAGGTCTTGTCTATTCCATAGTTGGTTTTTGGAAAGGTACCTGTGCTTATATCAAACTCTGCTTTGATGCATCCCCCCACCTCTCCTTCCCCCTTTAGCAGGCATAAGAGTGGTCTCTAAATGTGAGACTCTGTTCTCTTTCCTAACTCTGTTCATGTGTAGCCATGTTTACAGGATCTTCCTAAGTGATATCTTATGCTAAGTTTCTTTTTCTGTGTGACTTATTTCACTTAGAATCATCGTACCTGAATCCACTCATTTTGCTGCTACTGGTCTTATGACATTGATTTCACGGCTGAGGGATATTCCATCGTACGTAAGTTCCACAATTTTTTGAACCATTTTTATATTTCCTGGGATATTTAAGGTGTACCCAAGTTGAGGTTCTTGTAAGCAGTGCAGCCCTCAATTTGGGGGTGGCTCTGTCTTATGGATTTTCAGTTTTCCCAAGGTATATTCCCTAGACTGGAAGTGCCCTTGGCTCTGTAGCTCTGTTGTTTACTTGTTTTAGGGAACACAATGCACTCCTCCAGTGAGGCAGTTGGCAACTTACATCCCGCCCATCAGCATAACAAGGCTCCCTGTTCTCCAGGGCCTGTCTTGCCTTTCTGGTTTGTACACATTTTGCGGATGTCCCTTTTGACCGGTGGGAAGTGATACTTCTTTGTAGTGCAGATTTGCATTGCCCGCTTGCTTGCTTGGCCAAAAATATATTCTCCTGAATATATTCAGGAGAAAACGCATACGCCCTTTTTGGCCAAGTGCATCATTGTGGAAGTTGTGCCCCTCTTCCTGTGCTTTACGGGCGATCCCAACGTACCTCTTGAAATCTGTTTCCTGCTTTTCTGCCTCGCTTTCAAGTCCGCCTGTTTGCCTTCCCTCAACAGATTTTTGGACGAGAGTTGGCCTTTATTACTCTGCCAGTTTGTGAGTTGCTGTGCCCCTGAGCTCCATTTTTCAACTCGTTTTTTTGTGAGCTGAACGCACGTCCAAAATTTTGGTTCAGGACCTATACTGGTTCCCGGTGGGTGGTGAGACTTTGGTTCATTCTTCTTCCTGCCGGGAAATTAGAGTGACATGTACCCATCCAAATGCCTAACAGCTACTCTCTCATTGGTTCTCCCTCTTCCCTTTCATCCTCTGCCAAATTGGCAACCTGTGCGAACCAGGAGGTTAAAGGGGCTGTCTCTCCAAATTGGGAGATTGATAGTAAAGCAGTTGGAAAGTCAAACCGGAGCACCAGGAGAGGGACTATTCGTTGAGTTTTAGAAACCTTTCGTATTCACAGTGTGTCCATTCTCTAGGTTTCCCGTACATGGTATAGCTGTCGTAATATTCCCTTCAACCTGGAGAGTTGGGACCCATGGAATGGGTGCCATGCATTATTGCTTTAAAGGGTCTGCATTTGCTCACCCAATCTCAGCAATGCTCTCAGTCCCAAGTGTCCAGCCTCATGCCACATCCAGCTGTCATTGTAGATAGGGTCATTCCAGGTTGCATCAGAGACCCTGAAGGAATTGTAAAGAATTTCCCTGTTTCTTTGTTTTGTTTTTGAAATTCCTTTTTAGAGTGGGTTTGAGCTGATTCTCGCTGCCATGTTTATGCCAGTCTAGACACACTTGATTCCCTTACGGAGACATATCAGTACATAGGTTTTAAGATTCTTACTAGTCAGATCTATTCCTCTGCGGGAAATATGGGGTTTTGAGTCCCTTTCACTGAGGAAGGTGTAGGTCTTGTCTATTCCATAGTTGGTTTTTGGAAAGGTACCTGTGCTTATATCAAACTCTGCTTTGATGCATCCCCCCACCTCTCCTTCCCCCTTTAGCAGGCATAAGAGTGTTCTCTAAATGTGAGACTCTGTTCTCTTTCCTAACTCTGTTCATGTGTAGCCATGTTTACAGGATCTTCCTAAGTGATATCTTCTGCTAAGTTTCTTTTTCTGTGTGACTTATTTCACTTAGAATCATCGTACCTGAATCCACTCATTTTGCTGCTACTGGTCTTATGACATTGATTTCACGGCTGAGGGATATTCCATCGTACGTAAGTTCCACAATTTTTTGAACCATTTTTATATTTCCTGGGATATTTAAGGTGTACCCAAGTTGAGGTTCTTGTAAGCAGTGCAGCCCTCAATTTGGGGGTGGCTCTGTCTTATTGATTTTCAGTTTTCCCAAGGTATATTCCATAGACTGGAAGTGCCCTTGGCTCTGTAGCTCTGTTGTTTACTTGTTTTAGGGAACACAATGCACTCCTCCAGTGAGGCAGTTGGCAACTTACATCCCGCCCATCAGCATAACAAGGCTCCCTGTTCTCCAGGGCCTGTCTTGCCTTTCTGGTTTGTACACATTTTGTGGATGTCCCTTTTGACCGGTGGGAAGTGATACTTCTTTGTAGTGCAGATTTGCATTGCCCGCTTGCTTGCTTGGCCAAAAAGGGCGTATGCGTTTTCTCCTGAATATATTCAGGGGAAAACGCATACGCCCTTTTTGGCCAAGTGCATCATTGTCGAAGTTGTGCCCCTCTTCCTGTGCTTTACGGGCGATCCCAACGTACCTCTTGAAATCTGTTTCCTGCTTTTCTGCCTCGCTTTCAAGTCCGCCTGTTTGCCTTCCCTCAACAGATTTTTGGACGAGAGTTGGCCTTTATTACTCTGCCAGTTTGTGAGTTGCTGTGCCCCTGAGCTCCATTTTTCAACTCGTTTTTTTGTGAGCTGAACGGAAGTCCAAAGTTTTGGTTCAGGACCTATACTGGTTCCCGGTGGGTGGCTGAGACTTTGGTTCATTCTTCTTCCTGCCGGGAAATTAGAGTGACATGTACCCATCCAAATGCCTAACAGCTACTCTCTCATTGGTTCTCCCTCTTCCCTTTCATCCTCTGCCAAATTGGCAACCTGTGCGATCCAGGAGGTTAAAGGGGCTGTCTCTCCAAGTTGGGAGATTGACAGTAAAGCAGTTGGAAAGTCAAACCGGAGCACCAGGAGAGGGACTCTTCGTTGAGTTTTAGAAACCTTTCGTATTCACAGTGTGTCCATTCTCTAGGTTTCCCGTACATGGTATAGCTGTCGTAATATTCCCTTCAACCTGGAGAGTTGGGACCCATGGAATGGGTGCCATGCATTATTGCTTTAAAGGGTCTGCATTTGCTCACCCAATCTCAGCAATCCTCTCAGTCCCAAGTGTCCAGCCTCATGCCACATCCAGCTGTCATTGTAGATAGGGTCATTCCAGGTTGCATCAGAGACCCTGAAGGAATTGTAAAGAATTTCCCTGTTTCTTTGTTTTGTTTTTGAAATTCCTTTTTAGAGTGGGTTTGAGCTGATTCTCGCTGCCATGTTTATGCCAGTCTAGACACACTTGATTCCCTTACGGAGACATATCAGTACATAGGTTTTAAGATTCTTACTAGTCAGATCTATTCCTCTGCGGGAAATATGGGGTTTTGAGTCCCTTTCACTGAGGAAGGTGTAGGTCTTGTCTATTCCATAGTTGGTTTTTGGAAAGGTACCTGTGCTTATATCAAACTCTGCTTTGATGCATCCCCCCACCTCTCCTTCCCCCTTTAGCAGGCATAAGAGTGTTCTCTAAATGTGAGACTCTGTTCTCTTTCCTAACTCTGTTCATGTGTAGCCATGTTTACAGGATCTTCCTAAGTGATATCTTCTGCTAAGTTTCTTTTTCTGTGTGACTTATTTCACTTAGAATCATCGTACCTGAATCCACTCATTTTGCTGCTACTGGTCTTATGACATTGATTTCACGGCTGAGGGATATTCCATCGTACCTAAGTTCCACAATTTTTTGAACCATTTTTATATTTCCTGGAATATTTAAGGTGTACCCAAGTTGAGGTTCTTGTAAGCAGTGCAGCCCTCAATTTGGGGGTGGCTCTGTCTTATGGATTTTCAGTTTTCCCAAGGTATATTCCCTAGACTGGAAGTGCCCTTGGCTCTGTAGCTCTGTTGTTTACTTGTTTTAGGGAACACAATGCACTCCTCCAGTGAGGAGGTTGGCAACTTACATCCCGGCCATCAGCATAACAAGGCTCTCTGTTCTCCAGGGCCTGTCTTGCCTTTCTGGTTTGTACACATTTTGTGGATGTCCCTTTTGACTGGTGGGAAGTGATACTTCTTTGTAGTGCAGATTCGCATTGCCCGCTTGCTTGCTTGGCCAAAAAGGGCGTATGCGTTTTCTCCTGAATATATTCAGGAGAAAACGCATACGCCCTTTTTGGCCAAGTGCATCATTGTCGAAGTTGTGCCCCTCTTCCTGTGCTTTACGGGCAATCCCAACGTACCTCTTGAAATCTGTTTCCTGCTTTTCTGCCTCGCTTTCAAGTCCGCCTGTTTGCCTTCCCTCAACAGATTTTTGGACGAGAGTTGGCCTTTATTACTCTGCCAGTTTGTGAGTTGCTGTGCCCCTGAACTCCATTTTTCAACTCATTTTTTTGTGAGCTGAACGCAAGTCCAAAATTTTGGTTCAGGACCTATACTGGTTCCCGGTGGGTGGCTGAGACTTTGGTTCATTCTTCTTCCTGCCAGGAAATTAGAGTGACATGTACCCATCCAAATGCCTAACAGCTAGTCTCTCATTGGTTCTCCCTCTTCCCTTTCATCCTCTGCCAAATTGGCAACCTGTGCGAACCAGGAGGTTAAAGGGGCTGTCTCTCCAAGTTGGGAGATTGATTGTAAAGCAGTTGGAAAGTCAAACCGGAGCACCAGGAGTGGGACTATTCGTTAAGTTTTAGAAACCTTTCGTATTCACAGTGTGTCCATTCTCTAGGTTTCCTGTACATGGTATAGCTGTCGTAATATTCCCTTCAACCTGGAGAGTTGGGACCCATGGAATGGGTGCCATGCATTATTGCTTTAAAGGGTCTGCATTTGCTCACCCAATCTCACCAATCCTCTCTGTCCCAAGTGTCCAGCCTCATGCCACATGCAGCTGTCATTGTAGATAGGGTCATTCCAGGTTGCATCAGAGACCCTGAAGGAATTGTAAAGAATTTCCCTGTTTCTTTGTTTTGTTTTTGAAATTCCTTTTTAGAGTGGGTTTGAGCTGATTCTCGCTGCCATGTTTATGCCAGTCTAGACACACTTGATTCCCTTATGGAGACATATCAATACATAGGTTTTAAGATTCTTACTAGTCAGATCTATTCCTCTGTGGGAAATATGGGGTTTTGAGTCCCTTTCACTGAGGAAGGTGTAGGTCTTGTCTATTCCATAGTTGGTTTTTGGAAAGGTACCTGTGCTTATATCAAACTCTGCTTTGATGCATCCCCCCACCTCTCCTTCCCCCTTTAGCAGGCATAAGAGTGGTCTCTAAATGTGAGACTCTGTTCTCTTTCCTAACTCTGTTCATGTGTAGCCATGTTTACAGGATCTTCCTAAGTGATATCTTATGCTAAGTTTCTTTTTCTGTGTGACTTATTTCACTTAGAATCATCGTACCTGAATCCACTCATTTTGCTGCTACTGGTCTTATGACATTGATTTCACGGCTGAGGGATATTCCATCGTACGTAAGTTCCACCAATTTTTGAACCATTTTTATATTTCCTGGGATATTTCAGGTGTACCTAAGTTGAGGTTCTTGTAAGCAGTGCAGCCCTCAATTTGGGGGTGGCTCTGTCTTATTGATTTTCAGTTTTCCCAAGGTATATTCCCTAGACTGGAAGTGCCCTTGGCTCTGTAGCTCTGTTGTTTACTTGTTTTAGGGAACACAATGCACTCCTCCAGTGAGGCAGTTGGCAACTTACATCCCGCCCATCAGCATAACAAGGCTCCCTGTTCTCCAGGGCCTGTCTTGCCTTTCTGGTTTGTACACATTTTGTGGATGTCCCTTTTGACCGGTGGGAAGTGATACTTCTTTGTAGTGCAGATTTGCATTGCCCGCTTGCTTGCTTGGCCAAAATTATATTCTCCTGAATATATTCAGGAGAAAACACATACGCCCTTTTTGGCCAAGTGCATCATTGTGGAAGTTGTGCCCCTCTTCCTGTGCTTTACGGGCGATCCCAGCGTACCTCTTGAAATCTGTTTCCTGCTTTTCTGCCTCGCTTTCAAGTCCGCCTGTTTGCCTTCCCTCAACAGATTTTTGGACGAGAGTTGGCCTTTATTACTCTGCCAGTTTGTGAGTTGCTGTGCCCCTGAGCTCCATTTTTCAACTCGTTTTTTTGTGAGCTGAACGCAAGTCCAAAATTTTTGTTCAGGACCTATACTGGTTCCCTGTGGGTGGCTGAGACTTTGGTTCATTCTTCTTCCTGCCGGGAAATTAGAGTGACATGTACCCATCCTAATGCCTAACAGCTACTCTCTCATTGGTTCTCCCTCTTCCCTTTCATCCTCTGCCAAATTAGCAACCTGTGCGAACCAGGAGGTTAAAGGGGCTGTCTCTCCAAGTTGGGAGATTGACAGTAAAGCAGTTGGAAAGTCAAACCGGAGCACCAGGAGTGGGACTATTCGTTAAGTTTTAGAAACCTTTCGTATTCACAGTGTGTCCATTCTCTAGGTTTCCCGTACATGGTATAGCTGTCGTAATATTCCCTTCAACCTGGAGAGTTGGGACCCATGGAATGGGTGCCATGCATTATTGCTTTAAAGGGTCTGCATTTGCTCACCCAATCTCACCAATCCTCTCAGTCCCAAGTGTCCAGCCTCATGCCACATCCAGCTGTCATTGTAGATAGGGTCATTCCAGGTTGCATCAGAGACCCTGAAGGAATTGTAAAGAATTTCCCTGTTTCTTTGTTTTGTTTTTGAAATTCCTTTTTAGAGTGGGTTTGAGCTGATTCTCGCTGCCATGTTTATGCCAGTCTAGACACACTTGATTCCCTTATGGAGACATATCAATACATAGGTTTTAAGATTCTTACTAGTCAGATCTATTCCTCTGCGGGAAATATGGGGTTTTGAGTCCCTTTCACTGAGGAAGGTGTAGGTCTTGTCTATTCCATAGTTGGTTTTTGGAAAGGTACCTGTGCTTATATCAAACTCTGCTTTGATGCATCCCCCCACCTCTCCTTCCCCCTTTAGCAGGCATAAGAGTGGTCTCTAAATGTGAGACTCTGTTCTCTTTCCTAACTCTGTTCATGTGTAGCCATGTTTACAGGATCTTCCTAAGTGATATCTTATGCTAAGTTTCTTTTTCTGTGTGACTTATTTCACTTAGAATCATCGTACCTGAATCCACTCATTTTGCTGCTACTGGTCTTATGACATTGATTTCACGGCTGAGGGATATTCCATCGTACGTAAGTTCCACAATTTTTTGAACCATTTTTATATTTCCTGGGATATTTAAGGTGTACCCAAGTTGAGGTTCTTGTAAGCAGTGCAGCCCTCAATTTGGGGGTGGCTCTGTCTTATTGATTTTCAGTTTTCCCAAGGTATATTCCCTAGACTGGAAGTGCCCTTGGCTCTGTAGCTCTGTTGTTTACTTGTTTTAGGGAACACAATGCACTCCTCCAGTGAGGCAGTTGGCAACTTACATCCCGCCCATCAGCATAACAAGGCTCCCTGTTCTCCAGGGCCTGTCTTGCCTTTCTGGTTTGTACACATTTTGCGGATGTCCCTTTTGACCGGTGGGAAGTGATACTTCTTTGTAGTGCAGATTTGCATTGCCCGCTTGCTTGCTTGGCCAAAAATATATTCTCCTGAATATATTCAGGAGAAAACGCATACGCCCTTTTTGGCCAAGTGCATCATTGTCGAAGTTGTGCCCCTCTTCCTGTGCTTTATGGGCGATCCCAACGTACCTCTTGAAATCTGTTTCCTGCTTTTCTGCCTCGCTTTCAAGTCCGCCTGTTTGCCTTCCCTCAACAGATTTTTGGACGAGAGTTGGCCTTTATTACTCTGCCAGTTTGTGAGTTGCTGTGCCCCTGAGCTCCATTTTTCAACTCGTTTTTTTGTGAGCTGAACGCAAGTCCAAAATTTTGGTTCAGGACCTATACTGGTTCCCTGTGGGTGGCTGAGACTTTGGTTCATTCTTCTTCCTGCCGGGAAATTAGAGTGACATGTACCCATCCTAATGCCTAACAGCTACTCTCTCATTGGTTCTCCCTCTTCCCTTTCATCCTCTGCCAAATTAGCAACCTGTGCGAACCAGGAGGTTAAAGGGGCTGTCTCTCCAAGTTGGGAGATTGACAGTAAAGCAGTTGGAAAGTCAAACCGGAGCACCAGGAGTGGGACTATTCGTTAAGTTTTAGAAACCTTTCGTATTCACAGTGTGTCCATTCTCTAGGTTTCCCGTACATGGTATAGCTGTCGTAATATTCCCTTCAACCTGGAGAGTTGGGACCCATGGAATGGGTGCCATGCATTATTGCTTTAAAGGGTCTGCATTTGCTCACCCAATCTCACCAATCCTCTCAGTCCCAAGTGTCCAGCCTCATGCCACATCCAGCTGTCATTGTAGATAGGGTCATTCCAGGTTGCATCAGAGACCCTGAAGGAATTGTAAAGAATTTCCCTGTTTCTTTGTTTTGTTTTTGAAATTCCTTTTTAGAGTGGGTTTGAGCTGATTCTCGCTGCCATGTTTATGCCAGTCTAGACACACTTGATTCCCTTATGGAGACATATCAATACATAGGTTTTAAGATTCTTACTAGTCAGATCTATTCCTCTGCGGGAAATATGGGGTTTTGAGTCCCTTTCACTGAGGAAGGTGTAGGTCTTGTCTATTCCATAGTTGGTTTTTGGAAAGGTACCTGTGCTTATATCAAACTCTGCTTTGATGCATCCCCCCACCTCTCCTTCCCCCTTTAGCAGGCATAAGAGTGGTCTCTAAATGTGAGACTCTGTTCTCTTTCCTAACTCTGTTCATGTGTAGCCATGTTTACAGGATCTTCCTAAGTGATATCTTATGCTAAGTTTCTTTTTCTGTGTGACTTATTTCACTTAGAATCATCGTACCTGAATCCACTCATTTTGCTGCTACTGGTCTTATGACATTGATTTCACGGCTGAGGGATATTCCATCGTACGTAAGTTCCACAATTTTTTGAACCATTTTTATATTTCCTGGGATATTTAAGGTGTACCCAAGTTGAGGTTCTTGTAAGCAGTGCAGCCCTCAATTTGGGGGTGGCTCTGTCTTATTGATTTTCAGTTTTCCCAAGGTATATTCCCTAGACTGGAAGTGCCCTTGGCTCTGTAGCTCTGTTGTTTACTTGTTTTAGGGAACACAATGCACTCCTCCAGTGAGGCAGTTGGCAACTTACATCCCGCCCATCAGCATAACAAGGCTCCCTGTTCTCCAGGGCCTGTCTTGCCTTTCTGGTTTGTACACATTTTGCGGATGTCCCTTTTGACCGGTGGGAAGTGATACTTCTTTGTAGTGCAGATTTGCATTGCCCGCTTGCTTGCTTGGCCAAAAATATATTCTCCTGAATATATTCAGGAGAAAACGCATACGCCCTTTTTGGCCAAGTGCATCATTGTCGAAGTTGTGCCCCTCTTCCTGTGCTTTATGGGCGATCCCAACGTACCTCTTGAAATCTGTTTCCTGCTTTTCTGCCTCGCTTTCAAGTCCGCCTGTTTGCCTTCCCTCAACAGATTTTTGGACGAGAGTTGGCCTTTATTACTCTGCCAGTTTGTGAGTTGCTGTGCCCCTGAGCTCCATTTTTCAACTCGTTTTTTTGTGAGCTGAACGCAAGTCCAAAATTTTGGTTCAGGACCTATACTGGTTCCCGGTGGGTGGCTGAGACTTTGGTTCATTCTTCTTCCTGCCGGGAAATTAGAGTGACATGTACCCATCCAAATGCCTAACAGCTACTCTCTCATTGGTTCTCCCTCTTCCCTTTCATCCTCTGCCAAATTGGCAACCTGTGCGAACCAGGAGGTTAAAGGGGCTGTCTCTCCAAGTTGGGAGATTGATAGTAAAGCAGTTGGAAAGTCAAACCGGAGCACCAGGAGAGGGACTCTTCGTTGAGTTTTAGAAACCTTTCGTATTCACAGTGTGTCCATTCTCTAGGTTTCCCGTACATGGTATAGCTGTCGTAATATTCCCTTCAACCTGGAGAGTTGGGACCCATGGAATGGGTGCCATGCATTATTGCTTTAAAGGGTCTGCATTTGCTCACCCAATCTCACCAATCCTCTCAGTCCCAAGTGTCCAGCCTCATGCCACATCCAGCTGTCATTGTAGATAGGGTCATTCCAGGTTGCATCAGAGACCCTGAAGGAATTGTAAAGAATTTCCCTGTTTCTTTGTTTTGTTTTTGAAATTCCTTTTTAGAGTGGGTTTGAGCTGATTCTCGCTGCCATGTTTATGCCAGTCTAGACACACTTGATTCCCTTACGGAGACATATCAATACATAGGTTTTAAGATTCTTACTAGTCAGATCTATTCCTCTGCGGGAAATATGGGGTTTTGAGTCCCTTTCACTGAGGAAGGTGTAGGTCTTGTCTATTCCATAGTTGGTTTTTGGAACGGTACCTGTGCTTATATCAAACTCTGCTTTGATGCATCCCCCCACCTCTCCTTCCCCCTTTAGCAGGCATAAGAGTGGTCTCTAAATGTGAGACTCTGTTCTCTTTCCTAACTCTGTTCATGTGTAGCCATGTTTACAGGATCTTCCTAAGTGATATCTTATGCTAAGTTTCTTTTTCTGTGTGACTTATTTCACTTAGAATCATCGTACCTGAATCCACTCATTTTGCTGCTACTGGTCTTATGACATTGATTTCATGGCTGAGGGATATTCCATCGTACGTAAGTTCCACAATTTTTTGAACCATTTTTATATTTCCTGGGATATTTAAGGTGTACCCAAGTTGAGGTTCTTGTAAGCAGTGCAGCCCTCAATTTGGGGGTGGCTCTGTCTTATTGATTTTCAGTTTTCCCAAGGTATATTCCCTAGACTGGAAGTGCCCTTGGCTCTGTAGCTCTGTTGTTTACTTGTTTTAGGGAACACAATGCACTCCTCCAGTGAGGCAGTTGGCAACTTACATCCCGCCCATCAGCATAACAAGGCTCCCTGTTCTCCAGGGCCTGTCTTGCCTTTCTGGTTTGTACACATTTTGCGGATGTCCCTTTTGACCGGTGGGAAGTGATACTTCTTTGTAGTGCAGATTTGCATTGCCCGCTTGCTTGCTTGGCCAAAAATATATTCTCCTGAATATATTCAGGAGAAAACGCATACGCCCTTTTTGGCCAAGTGCATCATTGTCGAAGTTGTGCCCCTCTTCCTGTGCTTTACGGGCGATCCCAACGTACCTCTTGAAATCTGTTTCCTGCTTTTCTGCCTCGCTTGCAAGTCCGCCTGTTTGCCTTCCCTCAACAGATTTTTGGACGAGAGTTGGCCTTTATTACTCTGCCAGTTTGTGAGTTGCTGTGCCCCTGAGCTCCATTTTTCAACTCGTTTTTTTGTGAGCTGAACGCAAGTCCAAAATTTTGGTTCAGGACCTATACTGGTTCCCGGTGGGTGGCTGAGACTTTGGTTCATTCTTCTTCCTGCCGGGAAATTAGAGTGACATGTACCCATCCAAATGCCTAACAGCTACTCTCTCATTGGTTCTCCCTCTTCCCTTTCATCCTCTGCCAAATTGGCAACCTGTGCGAACCAGGAGGTTAAAGGGGCTGTCTCTCCAAGTTGGGAGATTGATAGTAAAGCAGTTGGAAAGTCAAACCGGAGCACCAGGAGAGGGACTCTTCGTTGAGTTTTAGAAACCTTTCGTATTCACAGTGTGTCCATTCTCTAGGTTTCCCGTACATGGTATAGCTGTCGTAATATTCCCTTCAACCTGGAGAGTTGGGACCCATGGAATGGGTGCCATGCATTATTGCTTTAAAGGGTCTGCATTTGCTCACCCAATCTCACCAATCCTCTCAGTCCCAAGTGTCCAGCCTCATGCCACATCCAGCTGTCATTGTAGATAGGGTCATTCCAGGTTGCATCAGAGACCCTGAAGGAATTGTAAAGAATTTCCCTGTTTCTTTGTTTTGTTTTTGAAATTCCTTTTTAGAGTGGGTTTGAGCTGATTCTCGCTGCCATGTTTATGCCAGTCTAGACACACTTGATTCCCTTACGGAGACATATCAGTACATAGGTTTTAAGATTCTTACTAGTCAGATCTATTCCTCTGCGGGAAATATGGGGTTTTGAGTCCCTTTCACTGAGGAAGGTGTAGGTCTTGTCTATTCCATAGTTGGTTTTTGGAAAGGTACCTGTGCTTATATCAAACTCTGCTTTGATGCATCCCCCCACCTCTCCTTCCCCCTTTAGCAGGCATAAGAGTGTTCTCTAAATGTGAGACTCTGTTCTCTTTCCTAACTCTGTTCATGTGTAGCCATGTTTACAGGATCTTCCTAAGTGATATCTTATGCTAAGTTTCTTTTTCTGTGTGACTTATTTCACTTAGAATCATCGTACCTGAATCCACTCATTTTGCTGCTACTGGTCTTATGACATTGATTTCACGGCTGAGGGATATTCCATCGTACCTAAGTTCCACAATTTTTTGAACCATTTTTATATTTCCTGGAATATTTAAGGTGTACCCAAGTTGAGGTTCTTGTAAGCAGTGCAGCCCTCAATTTGGGGGTGGCTCTGTCTTATGGATTTTCAGTTTTCCCAAGGTATATTCCCTAGACTGGAAGTGCCCTTGGCTCTGTAGCTCTGTTGTTTACTTGTTTTAGGGAACACAATGCACTCCTCCAGTGAGGAGGTTGGCAACTTACATCCCGGCCATCAGCATAACAAGGCTCTCTGTTCTCCAGGGCCTGTCTTGCCTTTCTGGTTTGTACACATTTTGTGGATGTCCCTTTTGACTGGTGGGAAGTGATATTTCTTTGTAGTGCAGATTCGCATTGCCCGCTTGCTTGCTTGGCCAAAAAGGGCGTATGCGTTTTCTCCTGAATATATTCAGGAGAAAACGCATACGCCCTTTTTGGCCAAGTGCATCATTGTCGAAGTTGTGCCCCTCTTCCTGTGCTTTACGGGCAATCCCAACGTACCTCTTGAAATCTGTTTCCTGCTTTTCTGCCTCGCTTTCAAGTCCGCCTGTTTGCCTTCCCTCAACAGATTTTTGGACGAGAGTTGGCCTTTATTACTCTGCCAGTTTGTGAGTTGCTGTGCCCCTGAACTCCATTTTTCAACTCATTTTTTTGTGAGCTGAACGCAAGTCCAAAATTTTGGTTCAGGACCTATACTGGTTCCCGGTGGGTGGCTGAGACTTTGGTTCATTCTTCTTCCTGCCAGGAAATTAGAGTGACATGTACCCATCCAAATGCCTAACAGCTAGTCTCTCATTGGTTCTCCCTCTTCCCTTTCATCCTCTGCCAAATTGGCAACCTGTGCGAACCAGGAGGTTAAAGGGGCTGTCTCTCCAAGTTGGGAGATTGATTGTAAAGCAGTTGGAAAGTCAAACCGGAGCACCAGGAGTGGGACTATTCGTTAAGTTTTAGAAACCTTTCGTATTCACAGTGTGTCCATTCTCTAGGTTTCCTGTACATGGTATAGCTGTCGTAATATTCCCTTCAACCTGGAGAGTTGGGACCCATGGAATGGGTGCCATGCATTATTGCTTTAAAGGGTCTGCATTTGCTCACCCAATCTCACCAATCCTCTCTGTCCCAAGTGTCCAGCCTCATGCCACATGCAGCTGTCATTGTAGATAGGGTCATTCCAGGTTGCATCAGAGACCCTGAAGGAATTGTAAAGAATTTCCCTGTTTCTTTGTTTTGTTTTTGAAATTCCTTTTTAGAGTGGGTTTGAGCTGATTCTCGCTGCCATGTTTATGCCAGTCTAGACACACTTGATTCCCTTATGGAGACATATCAATACATAGGTTTTAAGATTCTTACTAGTCAGATCTATTCCTCTGTGGGAAATATGGGGTTTTGAGTCCCTTTCACTGAGGAAGGTGTAGGTCTTGTCTATTCCATAGTTGGTTTTTGGAAAGGTACCTGTGCTTATATCAAACTCTGCTTTGATGCATCCCCCCACCTCTCCTTCCCCCTTTAGCAGGCATAAGAGTGGTCTCTAAATGTGAGACTCTGTTCTCTTTCCTAACTCTGTTCATGTGTAGCCATGTTTACAGGATCTTCCTAAGTGATATCTTATGCTAAGTTTCTTTTTCTGTGTGACTTATTTCACTTAGAATCATCGTACCTGAATCCACTCATTTTGCTGCTACTGGTCTTATGACATTGATTTCACGGCTGAGGGATATTCCATCGTACGTAAGTTCCACAATTTTTTGAACCATTTTTATATTTCCTGGGATATTTAAGGTGTACCCAAGTTGAGGTTCTTGTAAGCAGTGCAGCCCTCAATTTGGGGGTGGCTCTGTCTTATTGATTTTCAGTTTTCCCAAGGTATATTCCCTAGACTGGAAGTGCCCTTGGCTCTGTAGCTCTGTTGTTTACTTGTTTTAGGGAACACAATGCACTCCTCCAGTGAGGCAGTTGGCAACTTACATCCCGCCCATCAGCATAACAAGGCTCCCTGTTCTCCAGGGCCTGTCTTGCCTTTCTGGTTTGTACACATTTTGCGGATGTCCCTTTTGACCGGTGGGAAGTGATACTTCTTTGTAGTGCAGATTTGCATTGCCCGCTTGCTTGCTTGGCCAAAAATATATTCTCCTGAATATATTCAGGAGAAAACGCATACGCCCTTTTTGGCCAAGTGCATCATTGTGGAAGTTGTGCCCCTCTTCCTGTGCTTTACGGGCGATCCCAACGTACCTCTTGAAATCTGTTTCCTGCTTTTCTGCCTCGCTTTCAAGTCCGCCTGTTTGCCTTCCCTCAACAGATTTTTGGACGAGAGTTGGCCTTTATTACTCTGCCAGTTTGTGAGTTGCTGTGCCCCTGAGCTCCATTTTTCAACTCGTTTTTTTGTGAGCTGAACGCAAGTCCAAAATTTTGGTTCAGGACCTATACTGGTTCCCGGTGGGTGGCTGAGACTTTGGTTCATTCTTCTTCCTGCCGGGAAATTAGAGTGACATGTACCCATCCAAATGCCTAACAGCTACTCTCTCATTGGTTCTCCCTCTTCCCTTTCATCCTCTGCCAAATTGGCAACCTGTGCGAACCAGGAGGTTAAAGGGGCTGTCTCTCCAAGTTGGGAGATTGATAGTAAAGCAGTTGGAAAGTCAAACCGGAGCACCAGGAGAGGGACTCTTCGTTGAGTTTTAGAAACCTTTCGTATTCACAGTGTGTCCATTCTCTAGGTTTCCCGTACATGGTATAGCTGTCGTAATATTCCCTTCAACCTGGAGAGTTGGGACCCATGGAATGGGTGCCATGCATTATTGCTTTAAAGGGTCTGCATTTGCTCACCCAATCTCACCAATCCTCTCAGTCCCAAGTGTCCAGCCTCATGCCACATCCAGCTGTCATTGTAGATAGGGTCATTCCAGGTTGCATCAGAGACCCTGAAGGAATTGTAAAGAATTTCCCTGTTTCTTTGTTTTGTTTTTGAAATTCCTTTTTAGAGTGGGTTTGAGCTGATTCTCGCTGCCATGTTTATGCCAGTCTAGACACACTTGATTCCCTTACGGAGACATATCAATACATAGGTTTTAAGATTCTTACTAGTCAGATCTATTCCTCTGCGGGAAATATGGGGTTTTGAGTCCCTTTCACTGAGGAAGGTGTAGGTCTTGTCTATTCCATAGTTGGTTTTTGGAAAGGTACCTGTGCTTATATCAAACTCTGCTTTGATGCATCCCCCCACCTCTCCTTCCCCCTTTAGCAGGCATAAGAGTGGTCTCTAAATGTGAGACTCTGTTCTCTTTCCTAACTCTGTTCATGTGTAGCCATGTTTACAGGATCTTCCTAAGTGATATCTTATGCTAAGTTTCTTTTTCTGTGTGACTTATTTCACTTAGAATCATCGTACCTGAATCCACTCATTTTGCTGCTACTGGTCTTATGACATTGATTTCATGGCTGAGGGATATTCCATCGTACGTAAGTTCCACAATTTTTTGAACCATTTTTATATTTCCTGGGATATTTTAGGTGTACCTAAGTTGAGGTTCTTGTAAGCAGTGCAGCCCTCAATTTGGGGGTGGCTCTGTCTTATGGATTTTCATTTTTCCCAAGGTATATTCCCTAGACTGGAAGTGCCCTTGGCTCTGTAGCTCTGTTGTTTACTTGTTTTAGGGAACACAATGCACTCCTCCAGTGAGGCAGTTGGCAACTTACATCCCGCCCATCAGCATAACAAGGCTCCCTGTTCTCCAGGGCCTGTCTTGCCTTTCTGGTTTGTACACATTTTGCGGATGTCCCTTTTGACCGGTGGGAAGTGATACTTCTTTGTAGTGCAGATTTGCATTGCCCGCTTGCTTGCTTGGCCAAAAATATATTCTCCTGAATATATTCAGGAGAAAACGCATACGCCCTTTTTGGCCAAGTGCATCATTGTCGAAGTTGTGCCCCTCTTCCTGTGATTTACGGGCGATCCCAACGTACCTCTTGAAATCTGTTTCCTGCTTTTCTGCCTCGCTTTCAAGTCCGCCTGTTTGCCTTCCCTCAACAGATTTTTGGACGAGAGTTGGCCTTTATTACTCTGCCAGTTTGTGAGTTGCTGTGCCCCTGAGCTCCATTTTTCAACTCGTTTTTTTGTGAGCTGAACGCAAGTCCAAAATTTTTGTTCAGGACCTATACTGGTTCCCGGTGGGTGGCTGAGACTTTGGTTCATTCTTCTTCCTGCCGGGAAATTAGAGTGACATGTACCCATCCAAATGCCTAACAGCTACTCTCTCATTGGTTCTCCCTCTTCCCTTTCATCCTCTGCCAAATTGGCAACCTGTGCGAACCAGGAGGTTAAAGGGGCTGTCTCTCCAAGTTGGGAGATTGATAGTAAAGCAGTTGGAAAGTCAAACCGGAGCACCAGGAGAGGGACTATTCGTTGAGTTTTAGAAACCTTTCGTATTCACAGTGTGTCCATTCTCTAGGTTTCCCGTACATGGTATAGCTGTCGTAATATTCCCTTCAACCTGGAGAGTTGGGACCCATGGAATGGGTGCCATGCATTATTGCTTTAAAGGGTCTGCATTTGCTCACCCAATCTCAGCAATCCTCTCAGTCCCAAGTGTCCAGCCTCATGCCACATCCAGCTGTCATTGTAGATAGGGTCATTCCAGGTTGCATCAGAGACCCTGAAGGAATTGTAAAGAATTTCCCTGTTTCTTTGTTTTGTTTTTGAAATTCCTTTTTAGAGTGGGTTTGAGCTGATTCTCGCTGCCATGTTTATGCCAGTCTAGACACACTTGATTCCCTTACGGAGACATATCAGTACCTAGGTTTTAAGATTCTTACTAGTCAGATCTATTCCTCTGCGGGAAATATGGGGTTTTGAGTCCCTTTCACTGAGGAAGGTGTAGGTCTTGTCTATTCCATAGTTGGTTTTTGGAAAGGTACCTGTGCTTATATCAAACTCTGCTTTGATGCATCCCCCCACCTCTCCTTCCCCCTTTAGCAGGCATAAGAGTGTTCTCTAAATGTGAGACTCTGTTCTCTTTCCTAACTCTGTTCATGTGTAGCCATGTTTACAGGATCTTCCTAAGTGATATCTTATGCTAAGTTTCTTTTTCTGTGTGACTTATTTCACTTAGAATCATCGTACCTGAATCCACTCATTTTGCTGCTACTGGTCTTATGACATTGATTTCACGGCTGAGGGATATTCCATCGTACCTAAGTTCCACAATTTTTTGAACCATTTTTATATTTCCTGGAATATTTAAGGTGTACCCAAGTTGAGGTTCTTGTAAGCAGTGCAGCCCTCAATTTGGGGGTGGCTCTGTCTTATGGATTTTCAGTTTTCCCAAGGTATATTCCCTAGACTGGAAGTGCCCTTGGCTCTGTAGCTCTGTTGTTTACTTGTTTTAGGGAACACAATGCACTCCTCCAGTGAGGAGGTTGGCAACTTACATCCCGGCCATCAGCATAACAAGGCTCTCTGTTCTCCAGGGCCTGTCTTGCCTTTCTGGTTTGTACACATTTTGTGGATGTCCCTTTTGACTGGTGGGAAGTGATATTTCTTTGTAGTGCAGATTCGCATTGCCCGCTTGCTTGCTTGGCCAAAAAGGGCGTATGCGTTTTCTCCTGAATATATTCAGGAGAAAACGCATACGCCCTTTTTGGCCAAGTGCATCATTGTCGAAGTTGTGCCCCTCTTCCTGTGCTTTACGGGCAATCCCAACGTACCTCTTGAAATCTGTTTCCTGCTTTTCTGCCTCGCTTTCAAGTCCGCCTGTTTGCCTTCCCTCAACAGATTTTTGGACGAGAGTTGGCCTTTATTACTCTGCCAGTTTGTGAGTTGCTGTGCCCCTGAACTCCATTTTTCAACTCATTTTTTTGTGAGCTGAACGCAAGTCCAAAATTTTGGTTCAGGACCTATACTGGTTCCCGGTGGGTGGCTGAGACTTTGGTTCATTCTTCTTCCTGCCAGGAAATTAGAGTGACATGTACCCATCCAAATGCCTAACAGCTAGTCTCTCATTGGTTCTCCCTCTTCCCTTTCATCCTCTGCCAAATTGGCAACCTGTGCGAACCAGGAGGTTAAAGGGGCTGTCTCTCCAAGTTGGGAGATTGATTGTAAAGCAGTTGGAAAGTCAAACCGGAGCACCAGGAGTGGGACTATTCGTTAAGTTTTAGAAACCTTTCGTATTCACAGTGTGTCCATTCTCTAGGTTTCCTGTACATGGTATAGCTGTCGTAATATTCCCTTCAACCTGGAGAGTTGGGACCCATGGAATGGGTGCCATGCATTATTGCTTTAAAGGGTCTGTATTTGCTCACCCAATCTCACCAATCCTCTCTGTCCCAAGTGTCCAGCCTCATGCCACATGCAGCTGTCATTGTAGATAGGGTCATTCCAGGTTGCATCAGAGACCCTGAAGGAATTGTAAAGAATTTCCCTGTTTCTTTGTTTTGTTTTTGAAATTCCTTTTTAGAGTGGGTTTGAGCTGATTCTCGCTGCCATGTTTATGCCAGTCTAGACACACTTGATTCCCTTATGGAGACATATCAATACATAGGTTTTAAGATTCTTACTAGTCAGATCTATTCCTCTGTGGGAAATATGGGGTTTTGAGTCCCTTTCACTGAGGAAGGTGTAGGTCTTGTCTATTCCATAGTTGGTTTTTGGAAAGGTACCTGTGCTTATATCAAACTCTGCTTTGATGCATCCCCCCACCTCTCCTTCCCCCTTTAGCAGGCATAAGAGTGGTCTCTAAATGTGAGACTCTGTTCTCTTTCCTAACTCTGTTCATGTGTAGCCATGTTTACAGGATCTTCCTAAGTGATATCTTATGCTAAGTTTCTTTTTCTGTGTGACTTATTTCACTTAGAATCATCGTACCTGAATCCACTCATTTTGCTGCTACTGGTCTTATGACATTGATTTCACGGCTGAGGGATATTCCATCGTACGTAAGTTCCACAATTTTTTGAACCATTTTTATATTTCCTGGGATATTTAAGGTGTACCCAAGTTGAGGTTCTTGTAAGCAGTGCAGCCCTCAATTTGGGGGTGGCTCTGTCTTATTGATTTTCAGTTTTCCCAAGGTATATTCCCTAGACTGGAAGTGCCCTTGGCTCTGTAGCTCTGTTGTTTACTTGTTTTAGGGAACACAATGCACTCCTCCAGTGAGGCAGTTGGCAACTTACATCCCGCCCATCAGCATAACAAGGCTCCCTGTTCTCCAGGGCCTGTCTTGCCTTTCTGGTTTGTACACATTTTGCGGATGTCCCTTTTGACCGGTGGGAAGTGATACTTCTTTGTAGTGCAGATTTGCATTGCCCGCTTGCTTGCTTGGCCAAAAATATATTCTCCTGAATATATTCAGGAGAAAACGCATACGCCCTTTTTGGCCAAGTGCATCATTGTCGAAGTTGTGCCCCTCTTCCTGTGCTTTACGGGCGATCCCAACGTACCTCTTGAAATCTGTTTCCTGCTTTTCTGCCTCGCTTTCAAGTCCGCCTGTTTGCCTTCCCTCAACAGATTTTTGGACGAGAGTTGGCCTTTATTACTCTGCCAGTTTGTGAGTTGCTGTGCCCCTGAGCTCCATTTTTCAACTCGTTTTTTTGTGAGCTGAACGCAAGTCCAAAATTTTTGTTCAGGACCTATACTGGTTCCCGGTGGGTGGCTGAGACTTTGGTTCATTCTTCTTCCTGCCGGGAAATTAGAGTGACATGTACCCATCCAAATGCCTAACAGCTACTCTCTCATTGGTTCTCCCTCTTCCCTTTCATCCTCTGCCAAATTGGCAACCTGTGCGAACCAGGAGGTTAAAGGGGCTGTCTCTCCAAGTTGGGAGATTGATAGTAAAGCAGTTGGAAAGTCAAACCGGAGCACCAGGAGAGGGACTCTTCGTTGAGTTTTAGAAACCTTTCGTATTCACAGTGTGTCCATTCTCTAGGTTTCCCGTACATGGTATAGCTGTCGTAATATTCCCTTCAACCTGGAGAGTTGGGACCCATGGAATGGGTGCCATGCATTATTGCTTTAAAGGGTCTGCATTTGCTCACCCAATCTCACCAATCCTCTCAGTCCCAAGTGTCCAGCCTCATGCCACATCCAGCTGTCATTGTAGATAGGGTCATTCCAGGTTGCATCAGAGACCCTGAAGGAATTGTAAAGAATTTCCCTGTTTCTTTGTTTTGTTTTTGAAATTCCTTTTTAGAGTGGGTTTGAGCTGATTCTCGCTGCCATGTTTATGCCAGTCTAGACACACTTGATTCCCTTACGGAGACATATCAATACATAGGTTTTAAGATTCTTACTAGTCAGATCTATTCCTCTGCGGGAAATATGGGGTTTTGAGTCCCTTTCACTGAGGAAGGTGTAGGTCTTGTCTATTCCATAGTTGGTTTTTGGAACGGTACCTGTGCTTATATCAAACTCTGCTTTGATGCATCCCCCCACCTCTCCTTCCCCCTTTAGCAGGCATAAGAGTGGTCTCTAAATGTGAGACTCTGTTCTCTTTCCTAACTCTGTTCATGTGTAGCCATGTTTACAGGATCTTCCTAAGTGATATCTTATGCTAAGTTTCTTTTTCTGTGTGACTTATTTCACTTAGAATCATCGTACCTGAATCCACTCATTTTGCTGCTACTGGTCTTATGACATTGATTTCACGGCTGAGGGATATTCCATCGTACGTAAGTTCCACAATTTTTTGAACCATTTTTATATTTCCTGGGATATTTTAGGTGTACCTAAGTTGAGGTTCTTGTAAGCAGTGCAGCCCTCAATTTGGGGGTGGCTCTGTCTTATGGATTTTCATTTTTCCCAAGGTATATTCCCTAGACTGGAAGTGCCCTTGGCTCTGTAGCTCTGTTGTTTACTTGTTTTAGGGAACACAATGCACTCCTCCAGTGAGGCAGTTGGCAACTTACATCCCGCCCATCAGCATAACAAGGCTCCCTGTTCTCCAGGGCCTGTCTTGCCTTTCTGGTTTGTACACATTTTGCGGATGTCCCTTTTGACCGGTGGGAAGTGATACTTCTTTGTAGTGCAGATTTGCATTGCCCGCTTGCTTGCTTGGCCAAAAATATATTCTCCTGAATATATTCAGGAGAAAACGCATACGCCCTTTTTGGCCAAGTGCATCATTGTCGAAGTTGTGCCCCTCTTCCTGTGATTTACGGGCGATCCCAACGTACCTCTTGAAATCTGTTTCCTGCTTTTCTGCCTCGCTTTCAAGTCCGCCTGTTTGCCTTCCCTCAACAGATTTTTGGACGAGAGTTGGCCTTTATTACTCTGCCAGTTTGTGAGTTGCTGTGCCCCTGAGCTCCATTTTTCAACTCGTTTTTTTGTGAGCTGAACGCAAGTCCAAAATTTTGGTTCAGGACCTATACTGGTTCCCGGTGGGTGGCTGAGACTTTGGTTCATTCTTCTTCCTGCCGGGAAATTAGAGTGACATGTACCCATCCAAATGCCTAACAGCTACTCTCTCATTGGTTCTCCCTCTTCCCTTTCATCCTCTGCCAAATTGGCAACCTGTGCGAACCAGGAGGTTAAAGGGGCTGTCTCTCCAAGTTGGGAGATTGATAGTAAAGCAGTTGGAAAGTCAAACCGGAGCACCAGGAGAGGGACTCTTCGTTGAGTTTTAGAAACCTTTCGTATTCACAGTGTGTCCATTCTCTAGGTTTCCCGTACATGGTATAGCTGTCGTAATATTCCCTTCAACCTGGAGAGTTGGGACCCATGGAATGGGTGCCATGCATTATTGCTTTAAAGGGTCTGCATTTGCTCACCCAATCTCACCAATCCTCTCAGTCCCAAGTGTCCAGCCTCATGCCACATCCAGCTGTCATTGTAGATAGGGTCATTCCAGGTTGCATCAGAGACCCTGAAGGAATTGTAAAGAATTTCCCTGTTTCTTTGTTTTGTTTTTGAAATTCCTTTTTAGAGTGGGTTTGAGCTGATTCTCGCTGCCATGTTTATGCCAGTCTAGACACACTTGATTCCCTTACGGAGACATATCAATACATAGGTTTTAAGATTCTTACTAGTCAGATCTATTCCTCTGCGGGAAATATGGGGTTTTGAGTCCCTTTCACTGAGGAAGGTGTAGGTCTTGTCTATTCCATAGTTGGTTTTTGGAAAGGTACCTGTGCTTATATCAAACTCTGCTTTGATGCATCCCCCCACCTCTCCTTCCCCCTTTAGCAGGCATAAGAGTGGTCTCTAAATGTGAGACTCTGTTCTCTTTCCTAACTCTGTTCATGTGTAGCCATGTTTACAGGATCTTCCTAAGTGATATCTTATGCTAAGTTTCTTTTTCTGTGTGACTTATTTCACTTAGAATCATCGTACCTGAATCCACTCATTTTGCTGCTACTGGTCTTATGACATTGATTTCATGGCTGAGGGATATTCCATCGTACGTAAGTTCCACAATTTTTTGAACCATTTTTATATTTCCTGGGATATTTTAGGTGTACCTAAGTTGAGGTTCTTGTAAGCAGTGCAGCCCTCAATTTGGGGGTGGCTCTGTCTTATGGATTTTCATTTTTCCCAAGGTATATTCCCTAGACTGGAAGTGCCCTTGGCTCTGTAGCTCTGTTGTTTACTTGTTTTAGGGAACACAATGCACTCCTCCAGTGAGGCAGTTGGCAACTTACATCCCGCCCATCAGCATAACAAGGCTCCCTGTTCTCCAGGGCCTGTCTTGCCTTTCTGGTTTGTACACATTTTGCGGATGTCCCTTTTGACCGGTGGGAAGTGATACTTCTTTGTAGTGCAGATTTGCATTGCCCGCTTGCTTGCTTGGCCAAAAATATATTCTCCTGAATATATTCAGGAGAAAACGCATACGCCCTTTTTGGCCAAGTGCATCATTGTCGAAGTTGTGCCCCTCTTCCTGTGATTTACGGGCGATCCCAACGTACCTCTTGAAATCTGTTTCCTGCTTTTCTGCCTCGCTTTCAAGTCCGCCTGTTTGCCTTCCCTCAACAGATTTTTGGACGAGAGTTGGCCTTTATTACTCTGCCAGTTTGTGAGTTGCTGTGCCCCTGAGCTCCATTTTTCAACTCGTTTTTTTGTGAGCTGAACGCAAGTCCAAAATTTTTGTTCAGGACCTATACTGGTTCCCGGTGGGTGGCTGAGACTTTGGTTCATTCTTCTTCCTGCCGGGAAATTAGAGTGACATGTACCCATCCAAATGCCTAACAGCTACTCTCTCATTGGTTCTCCCTCTTCCCTTTCATCCTCTGCCAAATTGGCAACCTGTGCGAACCAGGAGGTTAAAGGGGCTGTCTCTCCAAGTTGGGAGATTGATAGTAAAGCAGTTGGAAAGTCAAACCGGAGCACCAGGAGAGGGACTATTCGTTGAGTTTTAGAAACCTTTCGTATTCACAGTGTGTCCATTCTCTAGGTTTCCCGTACATGGTATAGCTGTCGTAATATTCCCTTCAACCTGGAGAGTTGGGACCCATGGAATGGGTGCCATGCATTATTGCTTTAAAGGGTCTGCATTTGCTCACCCAATCTCAGCAATCCTCTCAGTCCCAAGTGTCCAGCCTCATGCCACATCCAGCTGTCATTGTAGATAGGGTCATTCCAGGTTGCATCAGAGACCCTGAAGGAATTGTAAAGAATTTCCCTGTTTCTTTGTTTTGTTTTTGAAATTCCTTTTTAGAGTGGGTTTGAGCTGATTCTCGCTGCCATGTTTATGCCAGTCTAGACACACTTGATTCCCTTACGGAGACATATCAGTACCTAGGTTTTAAGATTCTTACTAGTCAGATCTATTCCTCTGCGGGAAATATGGGGTTTTGAGTCCCTTTCACTGAGGAAGGTGTAGGTCTTGTCTATTCCATAGTTGGTTTTTGGAAAGGTACCTGTGCTTATATCAAACTCTGCTTTGATGCATCCCCCCACCTCTCCTTCCCCCTTTAGCAGGCATAAGAGTGTTCTCTAAATGTGAGACTCTGTTCTCTTTCCTAACTCTGTTCATGTGTAGCCATGTTTACAGGATCTTCCTAAGTGATATCTTATGCTAAGTTTCTTTTTCTGTGTGACTTATTTCACTTAGAATCATCGTACCTGAATCCACTCATTTTGCTGCTACTGGTCTTATGACATTGATTTCACGGCTGAGGGATATTCCATCGTACCTAAGTTCCACAATTTTTTGAACCATTTTTATATTTCCTGGAATATTTAAGGTGTACCCAAGTTGAGGTTCTTGTAAGCAGTGCAGCCCTCAATTTGGGGGTGGCTCTGTCTTATGGATTTTCAGTTTTCCCAAGGTATATTCCCTAGACTGGAAGTGCCCTTGGCTCTGTAGCTCTGTTGTTTACTTGTTTTAGGGAACACAATGCACTCCTCCAGTGAGGAGGTTGGCAACTTACATCCCGGCCATCAGCATAACAAGGCTCTCTGTTCTCCAGGGCCTGTCTTGCCTTTCTGGTTTGTACACATTTTGTGGATGTCCCTTTTGACTGGTGGGAAGTGATATTTCTTTGTAGTGCAGATTCGCATTGCCCGCTTGCTTGCTTGGCCAAAAAGGGCGTATGCGTTTTCTCCTGAATATATTCAGGAGAAAACGCATACGCCCTTTTTGGCCAAGTGCATCATTGTCGAAGTTGTGCCCCTCTTCCTGTGCTTTACGGGCAATCCCAACGTACCTCTTGAAATCTGTTTCCTGCTTTTCTGCCTCGCTTTCAAGTCCGCCTGTTTGCCTTCCCTCAACAGATTTTTGGACGAGAGTTGGCCTTTATTACTCTGCCAGTTTGTGAGTTGCTGTGCCCCTGAACTCCATTTTTCAACTCATTTTTTTGTGAGCTGAACGCAAGTCCAAAATTTTGGTTCAGGACCTATACTGGTTCCCGGTGGGTGGCTGAGACTTTGGTTCATTCTTCTTCCTGCCAGGAAATTAGAGTGACATGTACCCATCCAAATGCCTAACAGCTAGTCTCTCATTGGTTCTCCCTCTTCCCTTTCATCCTCTGCCAAATTGGCAACCTGTGCGAACCAGGAGGTTAAAGGGGCTGTCTCTCCAAGTTGGGAGATTGATTGTAAAGCAGTTGGAAAGTCAAACCGGAGCACCAGGAGTGGGACTATTCGTTAAGTTTTAGAAACCTTTCGTATTCACAGTGTGTCCATTCTCTAGGTTTCCTGTACATGGTATAGCTGTCGTAATATTCCCTTCAACCTGGAGAGTTGGGACCCATGGAATGGGTGCCATGCATTATTGCTTTAAAGGGTCTGCATTTGCTCACCCAATCTCACCAATCCTCTCTGTCCCAAGTGTCCAGCCTCATGCCACATGCAGCTGTCATTGTAGATAGGGTCATTCCAGGTTGCATCAGAGACCCTGAAGGAATTGTAAAGAATTTCCCTGTTTCTTTGTTTTGTTTTTGAAATTCCTTTTTAGAGTGGGTTTGAGCTGATTCTCGCTGCCATGTTTATGCCAGTCTAGACACACTTGATTCCCTTATGGAGACATATCAATACATAGGTTTTAAGATTCTTACTAGTCAGATCTATTCCTCTGTGGGAAATATGGGGTTTTGAGTCCCTTTCACTGAGGAAGGTGTAGGTCTTGTCTATTCCATAGTTGGTTTTTGGAAAGGTACCTGTGCTTATATCAAACTCTGCTTTGATGCATCCCCCCACCTCTCCTTCCCCCTTTAGCAGGCATAAGAGTGGTCTCTAAATGTGAGACTCTGTTCTCTTTCCTAACTCTGTTCATGTGTAGCCATGTTTACAGGATCTTCCTAAGTGATATCTTATGCTAAGTTTCTTTTTCTGTGTGACTTATTTCACTTAGAATCATCGTACCTGAATCCACTCATTTTGCTGCTACTGGTCTTATGACATTGATTTCACGGCTGAGGGATATTCCATCGTACGTAAGTTCCACAATTTTTTGAACCATTTTTATATTTCCTGGGATATTTAAGGTGTACCCAAGTTGAGGTTCTTGTAAGCAGTGCAGCCCTCAATTTGGGGGTGGCTCTGTCTTATTGATTTTCAGTTTTCCCAAGGTATATTCCCTAGACTGGAAGTGCCCTTGGCTCTGTAGCTCTGTTGTTTACTTGTTTTAGGGAACACAATGCACTCCTCCAGTGAGGCAGTTGGCAACTTACATCCCGCCCATCAGCATAACAAGGCTCCCTGTTCTCCAGGGCCTGTCTTGCCTTTCTGGTTTGTACACATTTTGCGGATGTCCCTTTTGACCGGTGGGAAGTGATACTTCTTTGTAGTGCAGATTTGCATTGCCCGCTTGCTTGCTTGGCCAAAAATATATTCTCCTGAATATATTCAGGAGAAAACGCATACGCCCTTTTTGGCCAAGTGCATCATTGTCGAAGTTGTGCCCCTCTTCCTGTGCTTTACGGGCGATCCCAACGTACCTCTTGAAATCTGTTTCCTGCTTTTCTGCCTCGCTTTCAAGTCCGCCTGTTTGCCTTCCCTCAACAGATTTTTGGACGAGAGTTGGCCTTTATTACTCTGCCAGTTTGTGAGTTGCTGTGCCCCTGAGCTCCATTTTTCAACTCGTTTTTTTGTGAGCTGAACGCAAGTCCAAAATTTTTGTTCAGGACCTATACTGGTTCCCGGTGGGTGGCTGAGACTTTGGTTCATTCTTCTTCCTGCCGGGAAATTAGAGTGACATGTACCCATCCAAATGCCTAACAGCTACTCTCTCATTGGTTCTCCCTCTTCCCTTTCATCCTCTGCCAAATTGGCAACCTGTGCGAACCAGGAGGTTAAAGGGGCTGTCTCTCCAAGTTGGGAGATTGATAGTAAAGCAGTTGGAAAGTCAAACCGGAGCACCAGGAGAGGGACTCTTCGTTGAGTTTTAGAAACCTTTCGTATTCACAGTGTGTCCATTCTCTAGGTTTCCCGTACATGGTATAGCTGTCGTAATATTCCCTTCAACCTGGAGAGTTGGGACCCATGGAATGGGTGCCATGCATTATTGCTTTAAAGGGTCTGCATTTGCTCACCCAATCTCACCAATCCTCTCAGTCCCAAGTGTCCAGCCTCATGCCACATCCAGCTGTCATTGTAGATAGGGTCATTCCAGGTTGCATCAGAGACCCTGAAGGAATTGTAAAGAATTTCCCTGTTTCTTTGTTTTGTTTTTGAAATTCCTTTTTAGAGTGGGTTTGAGCTGATTCTCGCTGCCATGTTTATGCCAGTCTAGACACACTTGATTCCCTTACGGAGACATATCAATACATAGGTTTTAAGATTCTTACTAGTCAGATCTATTCCTCTGCGGGAAATATGGGGTTTTGAGTCCCTTTCACTGAGGAAGGTGTAGGTCTTGTCTATTCCATAGTTGGTTTTTGGAACGGTACCTGTGCTTATATCAAACTCTGCTTTGATGCATCCCCCCACCTCTCCTTCCCCCTTTAGCAGGCATAAGAGTGGTCTCTAAATGTGAGACTCTGTTCTCTTTCCTAACTCTGTTCATGTGTAGCCATGTTTACAGGATCTTCCTAAGTGATATCTTATGCTAAGTTTCTTTTTCTGTGTGACTTATTTCACTTAGAATCATCGTACCTGAATCCACTCATTTTGCTGCTACTGGTCTTATGACATTGATTTCATGGCTGAGGGATATTCCATCGTACGTAAGTTCCACAATTTTTTGAACCATTTTTATATTTCCTGGGATATTTTAGGTGTACCTAAGTTGAGGTTCTTGTAAGCAGTGCAGCCCTCAATTTGGGGGTGGCTCTGTCTTATGGATTTTCATTTTTCCCAAGGTATATTCCCTAGACTGGAAGTGCCCTTGGCTCTGTAGCTCTGTTGTTTACTTGTTTTAGGGAACACAATGCACTCCTCCAGTGAGGCAGTTGGCAACTTACATCCCGCCCATCAGCATAACAAGGCTCCCTGTTCTCCAGGGCCTGTCTTGCCTTTCTGGTTTGTACACATTTTGCGGATGTCCCTTTTGACCGGTGGGAAGTGATACTTCTTTGTAGTGCAGATTTGCATTGCCCGCTTGCTTGCTTGGCCAAAAATATATTCTCCTGAATATATTCAGGAGAAAACGCATACGCCCTTTTTGGCCAAGTGCATCATTGTCGAAGTTGTGCCCCTCTTCCTGTGATTTACGGGCGATCCCAACGTACCTCTTGAAATCTGTTTCCTGCTTTTCTGCCTCGCTTTCAAGTCCGCCTGTTTGCCTTCCCTCAACAGATTTTTGGACGAGAGTTGGCCTTTATTACTCTGCCAGTTTGTGAGTTGCTGTGCCCCTGAGCTCCATTTTTCAACTCGTTTTTTTGTGAGCTGAACGCAAGTCCAAAATTTTGGTTCAGGACCTATACTGGTTCCCGGTGGGTGGCTGAGACTTTGGTTCATTCTTCTTCCTGCCGGGAAATTAGAGTGACATGTACCCATCCAAATGCCTAACAGCGACTCTCTCATTGGTTCTCCCTCTTCCCTTTCATCCTCTGCCAAATTGGCAACCTGTGCGAACCAGGAGGTTAAAGGGGCTGTCTCTCCAAGTTGGGAGATTGATAGTAAAGCAGTTGGAAAGTCAAACCGGAGCACCAGGAGAGGGACTATTCGTTGAGTTTTAGAAACCTTTCGTATTCACAGTGTGTCCATTCTCTAGGTTTCCCGTACATGGTATAGCTGTCGTAATATTCCCTTCAACCTGGAGAGTTGGGACCCATGGAATGGGTGCCATGCATTATTGCTTTAAAGGGTCTGCATTTGCTCACCCAATCTCAGCAATCCTCTCAGTCCCAAGTGTCCAGCCTCATGCCACATCCAGCTGTCATTGTAGATAGGGTCATTCCAGGTTGCATCAGAGACCCTGAAGGAATTGTAAAGAATTTCCCTGTTTCTTTGTTTTGTTTTTGAAATTCCTTTTTAGAGTGGGTTTGAGCTGATTCTCGCTGCCATGTTTATGCCAGTCTAGACACACTTGATTCCCTTACGGAGACATATCAGTACCTAGGTTTTAAGATTCTTACTAGTCAGATCTATTCCTCTGCGGGAAATATGGGGTTTTGAGTCCCTTTCACTGAGGAAGGTGTAGGTCTTGTCTATTCCATAGTTGGTTTTTGGAAAGGTACCTGTGCTTATATCAAACTCTGCTTTGATGCATCCCCCCACCTCTCCTTCCCCCTTTAGCAGGCATAAGAGTGGTCTCTAAATGTGAGACTCTGTTCTCTTTCCTAACTCTGTTCATGTGTAGCCATGTTTACAGGATCTTCCTAAGTGATATCTTATGCTAAGTTTCTTTTTCTGTGTGACTTATTTCACTTAGAATCATCGTACCTGAATCCACTCATTTTGCTGCTACTGGTCTTATGACATTGATTTCACGGCTGAGGGATATTCCATCGTACGTAAGTTCCACAATTTTTTGAACCATTTTTATATTTCCTGGGATATTTAAGGTGTACCCAAGTTGAGGTTCTTGTAAGCAGTGCAGCCCTCAATTTGGGGGTGGCTCTGTCTTATTGATTTTCAGTTTTCCCAAGGTATATTCCCTAGACTGGAAGTGCCCTTGGCTCTGTAGCTCTGTTGTTTACTTGTTTTAGGGAACACAATGCACTCCTCCAGTGAGGCAGTTGGCAACTTACATCCCGCCCATCAGCATAACAAGGCTCCCTGTTCTCCAGGGCCTGTCTTGCCTTTCTGGTTTGTACACATTTTGCGGATGTCCCTTTTGACCGGTGGGAAGTGATACTTCTTTGTAGTGCAGATTTGCATTGCCCGCTTGCTTGCTTGGCCAAAAATATATTCTCCTGAATATATTCAGGAGAAAACGCATACGCCCTTTTTGGCCAAGTGCATCATTGTCGAAGTTGTGCCCCTCTTCCTGTGCTTTACGGGCGATCCCAACGTACCTCTTGAAATCTGTTTCCTGCTTTTCTGCCTCGCTTTCAAGTCCGCCTGTTTGCCTTCCCTCAACAGATTTTTGGACGAGAGTTGGCCTTTATTACTCTGCCAGTTTGTGAGTTGCTGTGCCCCTGAGCTCCATTTTTCAACTCGTTTTTTTGTGAGCTGAACGCACGTCCAAAATTTTGGTTCAGGACCTATACTGGTTCCCTGTGGGTGGCTGAGACTTTGGTTCATTCTTCTTCCTGCCGGGAAATTAGAGTGACATGTACCCATCCAAATGCCTAACAGCTACTCTCTCATTGGTTCTCCCTCTTCCCTTTCATCCTCTGCCAAATTGGCAACCTGTGCGAACCAGGAGGTTAAAGGGGCTGTCTCTCCAAGTTGGGAGATTGATAGTAAAGCAGTTGGAAAGTCAAACCGGAGCACCAGGAGTGGGACTATTCGTTAAGTTTTAGAAACCTTTCGTATTCACAGTGTGTCCATTCTCTAGGTTTCCCGTACATGGTATAGCTGTCGTAATATTCCCTTCAACCTGGAGAGTTGGGACCCATGGAATGGGTGCCATGCATTATTGCTTTAAAGGGTCTGCATTTGCTCACCCAATCTCACCAACCCTCTCAGTCCCAAGTGTCCAGCCTCATGCCACATCCAGCTGTCATTGTAGATAGGGTCATTCCAGGTTGCATCAGAGACCCTGAAGGAATTGTAAAGAATTTCCCTGTTTCTTTGTTTTGTTTTTGAAATTCCTTTTTAGAGTGGGTTTGAGCTGATTCTCGCTGCCATGTTTATGCCAGTCTAGACACACTTGATTCCCTTACGGAGACATATCAATACATAGGTTTTAAGATTCTTACTAGTCAGATCTATTCCTCTGCGGGAAATATGGGGTTTTGAGTCCCTTTCACTGAGGAAGGTGTAGGTCTTGTCTATTCCATAGTTGGTTTTTGGAACGGTACCTGTGCTTATATCAAACTCTGCTTTGATGCATCCCCCCACCTCTCCTTCCCCCTTTAGCAGGCATAAGAGTGGTCTCTAAATGTGAGACTCTGTTCTCTTTCCTAACTCTGTTCATGTGTAGCCATGTTTACAGGATCTTCCTAAGTGATATCTTATGCTAAGTTTCTTTTTCTGTGTGACTTATTTCACTTAGAATCATCGTACCTGAATCCACTCATTTTGCTGCTACTGGTCTTATGACATTGATTTCATGGCTGAGGGATATTCCATCGTACGTAAGTTCCACAATTTTTTGAACCATTTTTATATTTCCTGGGATATTTTAGGTGTACCTAAGTTGAGGTTCTTGTAAGCAGTGCAGCCCTCAATTTGGGGGTGGCTCTGTCTTATGGATTTTCATTTTTCCCAAGGTATATTCCCTAGACTGGAAGTGCCCTTGGCTCTGTAGCTCTGTTGTTTACTTGTTTTAGGGAACACAATGCACTCCTCCAGTGAGGCAGTTGGCAACTTACATCCCGCCCATCAGCATAACAAGGCTCCCTGTTCTCCAGGGCCTGTCTTGCCTTTCTGGTTTGTACACATTTTGCGGATGTCCCTTTTGACCGGTGGGAAGTGATACTTCTTTGTAGTGCAGATTTGCATTGCCCGCTTGCTTGCTTGGCCAAAAATATATTCTCCTGAATATATTCAGGAGAAAACGCATACGCCCTTTTTGGCCAAGTGCATCATTGTCGAAGTTGTGCCCCTCTTCCTGTGATTTACGGGCGATCCCAACGTACCTCTTGAAATCTGTTTCCTGCTTTTCTGCCTCGCTTTCAAGTCCGCCTGTTTGCCTTCCCTCAACAGATTTTTGGACGAGAGTTGGCCTTTATTACTCTGCCAGTTTGTGAGTTGCTGTGCCCCTGAGCTCCATTTTTCAACTCGTTTTTTTGTGAGCTGAACGCAAGTCCAAAATTTTGGTTCAGGACCTATACTGGTTCCCGGTGGGTGGCTGAGACTTTGGTTCATTCTTCTTCCTGCCGGGAAATTAGAGTGACATGTACCCATCCAAATGCCTAACAGCTACTCTCTCATTGGTTCTCCCTCTTCCCTTTCATCCTCTGCCAAATTGGCAACCTGTGCGAACCAGGAGGTTAAAGGGGCTGTCTCTCCAAGTTGGGAGATTGATAGTAAAGCAGTTGGAAAGTCAAACCGGAGCACCAGGAGAGGGACTATTCGTTGAGTTTTAGAAACCTTTCGTATTCACAGTGTGTCCATTCTCTAGGTTTCCCGTACATGGTATAGCTGTCGTAATATTCCCTTCAACCTGGAGAGTTGGGACCCATGGAATGGGTGCCATGCATTATTGCTTTAAAGGGTCTGCATTTGCTCACCCAATCTCACCAATCCTCTCAGTCCCAAGTGTCCAGCCTCATGCCACATCCAGCTGTCATTGTAGATAGGGTCATTCCAGGTTGCATCAGAGACCCTGAAGGAATTGTAAAGAATTTCCCTGTTTCTTTGTTTTGTTTTTGAAATTCCTTTTTAGAGTGGGTTTGAGCTGATTCTCGCTGCCATGTTTATGCCAGTCTAGACACACTTGATTCCCTTACGGAGACATATCAGTACCTAGGTTTTAAGATTCTTACTAGTCAGATCTATTCCTCTGCGGGAAATATGGGGTTTTGAGTCCCTTTCACTGAGGAAGGTGTAGGTCTTGTCTATTCCATAGTTGGTTTTTGGAAAGGTACCTGTGCTTATATCAAACTCTGCTTTGATGCATCCCCCCACCTCTCCTTCCCCCTTTAGCAGGCATAAGAGTGGTCTCTAAATGTGAGACTCTGTTCTCTTTCCTAACTCTGTTCATGTGTAGCCATGTTTACAGGATCTTCCTAAGTGATATCTTATGCTAAGTTTCTTTTTCTGTGTGACTTATTTCACTTAGAATCATCGTACCTGAATCCACTCATTTTGCTGCTACTGGTCTTATGACATTGATTTCACGGCTGAGGGATATTCCATCGTACGTAAGTTCCACAATTTTTTGAACCATTTTTATATTTCCTGGGATATTTAAGGTGTACCCAAGTTGAGGTTCTTGTAAGCAGTGCAGCCCTCAATTTGGGGGTGGCTCTGTCTTATTGATTTTCAGTTTTCCCAAGGTATATTCCCTAGACTGGAAGTGCCCTTGGCTCTGTAGCTCTGTTGTTTACTTGTTTTAGGGAACACAATGCACTCCTCCAGTGAGGCAGTTGGCAACTTACATCCCGCCCATCAGCATAACAAGGCTCCCTGTTCTCCAGGGCCTGTCTTGCCTTTCTGGTTTGTACACATTTTGTGGATGTCCCTTTTGACCGGTGGGAAGTGATACTTCTTTGTAGTGCAGATTTGCATTGCCCGCTTGCTTGCTTGGCCAAAAATATATTCTCCTGAATATATTCAGGAGAAAACGCATACGCCCTTTTTGGCCAAGTGCATCATTGTCGAAGTTGTGCCCCTCTTCCTGTGCTTTACGGGCGATCCCAACGTACCTCTTGAAATCTGTTTCCTGCTTTTCTGCCTCGCTTTCAAGTCCGCCTGTTTGCCTTCCCTCAACAGATTTTTGGACGAGAGTTGGCCTTTATTACTCTGCCAGTTTGTGAGTTGCTGTGCCCCTGAGCTCCATTTTTCAACTCGTTTTTTTGTGAGCTGAACGCACGTCCAAAATTTTGGTTCAGGACCTATACTGGTTCCCGGTGGGTGGCTGAGACTTTGGTTCATTCTTCTTCCTGCCGGGAAATTAGAGTGACATGTACCCATCCAAATGCCTAACAGCTACTCTCTCATTGGTTCTCCCTCTTCCCTTTCATCCTCTGCCAAATTGGCAACCTGTGCGAACCAGGAGGTTAAAGGGGCTGTCTCTCCAAGTTGGGAGATTGATAGTAAAGCAGTTGGAAAGTCAAACCGGAGCACCAGGAGAGGGACTCTTCGTTGAGTTTTAGAAACCTTTCGTATTCACAGTGTGTCCATTCTCTAGGTTTCCCGTACATGGTATAGCTGTCGTAATATTCCCTTCAACCTGGAGAGTTGGGACCCATGGAATGGGTGCCATGCATTATTGCTTTAAAGGGTCTGCATTTGCTCACCCAATCTCACCAATCCTCTCAGTCCCAAGTGTCCAGCCTCATGCCACATCCAGCTGTCATTGTAGATAGGGTCATTCCAGGTTGCATCAGAGACCCTGAAGGAATTGTAAAGAATTTCCCTGTTTCTTTGTTTTGTTTTTGAAATTCCTTTTTAGAGTGGCTTTGAGCTGATTCTCGCTGCCATGTTTATGCCAGTCTAGACACACTTGATTCCCTTACGGAGACATATCAATACATAGGTTTTAAGATTCTTACTAGTCAGATCTATTCCTCTGCGGGAAATATGGGGTTTTGAGTCCCTTTCACTGAGGAAGGTGTAGGTCTTGTCTATTCCATAGTTGGTTTTTGGAAAGGTACCTGTGCTTATATCAAACTCTGCTTTGATGCATCCCCCCACCTCTCCTTCCCCCTTTAGCAGGCATAAGAGTGGTCTCTAAATGTGAGACTCTGTTCTCTTTCCTAACTCTGTTCATGTGTAGCCATGTTTACAGGATCTTCCTAAGTGATATCTTATGCTAAGTTTCTTTTTCTGTGTGACTTATTTCACTTAGAATCATCGTACCTGAATCCACTCATTTTGCTGCTACTGGTCTTATGACATTGATTTCATGGCTGAGGGATATTCCATCGTACGTAAGTTCCACAATTTTTTGAACCATTTTTATATTTCCTGGGATATTTTAGGTGTACCTAAGTTGAGGTTCTTGTAAGCAGTGCAGCCCTCAATTTGGGGGTGGCTCTGTCTTATGGATTTTCATTTTTCCCAAGGTATATTCCCTAGACTGGAAGTGCCCTTGGCTCTGTAGCTCTGTTGTTTACTTGTTTTAGGGAACACAATGCACTCCTCCAGTGAGGCAGTTGGCAACTTACATCCCGCCCATCAGCATAACAAGGCTCCCTGTTCTCCAGGGCCTGTCTTGCCTTTCTGGTTTGTACACATTTTGCGGATGTCCCTTTTGACCGGTGGGAAGTGATACTTCTTTGTAGTGCAGATTTGCATTGCCCGCTTGCTTGCTTGGCCAAAAATATATTCTCCTGAATATATTCAGGAGAAAACGCATACGCCCTTTTTGGCCAAGTGCATCATTGTCGAAGTTGTGCCCCTCTTCCTGTGCTTTACGGGCGATCCCAACGTACCTCTTGAAATCTGTTTCCTGCTTTTCTGCCTCGCTTTCAAGTCCGCCTGTTTGCCTTCCCTCAACAGATTTTTGGACGAGAGTTGGCCTTTATTACTCTGCCAGTTTGTGAGTTGCTGTGCCCCTGAGCTCCATTTTTCAACTCGTTTTTTTGTGAGCTGAACGCAAGTCCAAAATTTTGGTTCAGGACCTATACTGGTTCCCGGTGGGTGGCTGAGACTTTGGTTCATTCTTCTTCCTGCCGGGAAATTAGAGTGACATGTACCCATCCAAATGCCTAACAGCTACTCTCTCATTGGTTCTCCCTCTTCCCTTTCATCCTCTGCCAAATTGGCAACCTGTGCGAACCAGGAGGTTAAAGGGGCTGTCTCTCCAAGTTGGGAGATTGATAGTAAAGCAGTTGGAAAGTCAAACCGGAGCACCAGGAGAGGGACTATTCGTTGAGTTTTAGAAACCTTTCGTATTCACAGTGTGTCCATTCTCTAGGTTTCCCGTACATGGTATAGCTGTCGTAATATTCCCTTCAACCTGGAGAGTTGGGACCCATGGAATGGGTGCCATGCATTATTGCTTTAAAGGGTCTGCATTTGCTCACCCAATCTCACCAATCCTCTCAGTCCCAAGTGTCCAGCCTCATGCCACATCCAGCTGTCATTGTAGATAGGGTCATTCCAGGTTGCATCAGAGACCCTGAAGGAATTGTAAAGAATTTCCCTGTTTCTTTGTTTTGTTTTTGAAATTCCTTTTTAGAGTGGGTTTGAGCTGATTCTCGCTGCCATGTTTATGCCAGTCTAGACACACTTGATTCCCTTACGGAGACATATCAGTACCTAGGTTTTAAGATTCTTACTAGTCAGATCTATTCCTCTGCGGGAAATATGGGGTTTTGAGTCCCTTTCACTGAGGAAGGTGTAGGTCTTGTCTATTCCATAGTTGGTTTTTGGAAAGGTACCTGTGCTTATATCAAACTCTGCTTTGATGCATCCCCCCACCTCTCCTTCCCCCTTTAGCAGGCATAAGAGTGGTCTCTAAATGTGAGACTCTGTTCTCTTTCCTAACTCTGTTCATGTGTAGCCATGTTTACAGGATCTTCCTAAGTGATATCTTATGCTAAGTTTCTTTTTCTGTGTGACTTATTTCACTTAGAATCATCGTACCTGAATCCACTCATTTTGCTGCTACTGGTCTTATGACATTGATTTCACGGCTGAGGGATATTCCATCGTACGTAAGTTCCACAATTTTTTGAACCATTTTTATATTTCCTGGGATATTTAAGGTGTACCCAAGTTGAGGTTCTTGTAAGCAGTGCAGCCCTCAATTTGGGGGTGGCTCTGTCTTATTGATTTTCAGTTTTCCCAAGGTATATTCCCTAGACTGGAAGTGCCCTTGGCTCTGTAGCTCTGTTGTTTACTTGTTTTAGGGAACACAATGCACTCCTCCAGTGAGGCAGTTGGCAACTTACATCCCGCCCATCAGCATAACAAGGCTCCCTGTTCTCCAGGGCCTGTCTTGCCTTTCTGGTTTGTACACATTTTGCGGATGTCCCTTTTGACCGGTGGGAAGTGATACTTCTTTGTAGTGCAGATTTGCATTGCCCGCTTGCTTGCTTGGCCAAAAATATATTCTCCTGAATATATTCAGGAGAAAACGCATACGCCCTTTTTGGCCAAGTGCATCATTGTCGAAGTTGTGCCCCTCTTCCTGTGCTTTACGGGCGATCCCAACGTACCTCTTGAAATCTGTTTCCTGCTTTTCTGCCTCGCTTTCAAGTCCGCCTGTTTGCCTTCCCTCAACAGATTTTTGGACGAGAGTTGGCCTTTATTACTCTGCCAGTTTGTGAGTTGCTGTGCCCCTGAGCTCCATTTTTCAACTCGTTTTTTTGTGAGCTGAACGCACGTCCAAAATTTTGGTTCAGGACCTATACTGGTTCCCGGTGGGTGGCTGAGACTTTGGTTCATTCTTCTTCCTGCCGGGAAATTAGAGTGACATGTACCCATCCAAATGCCTAACAGCTACTCTCTCATTGGTTCTCCCTCTTCCCTTTCATCCTCTGCCAAATTGGCAACCTGTGCGAACCAGGAGGTTAAAGGGGCTGTCTCTCCAAGTTGGGAGATTGATAGTAAAGCAGTTGGAAAGTCAAACCGGAGCACCAGGAGAGGGACTATTCGTTGAGTTTTAGAAACCTTTCGTATTCACAGTGTGTCCATTCTCTAGGTTTCCCGTACATGGTATAGCTGTCGTAATATTCCCTTCAACCTGGAGAGTTGGGACCCATGGAATGGGTGCCATGCATTATTGCTTTAAAGGGTCTGCATTTGCTCACCCAATCTCACCAATCCTCTCAGTCCCAAGTGTCCAGCCTCATGCCACATCCAGCTGTCATTGTAGATAGGGTCATTCCAGGTTGCATCAGAGACCCTGAAGGAATTGTAAAGAATTTCCCTGTTTCTTTGTTTTGTTTTTGAAATTCCTTTTTAGAGTGGCTTTGAGCTGATTCTCGCTGCCATGTTTATGCCAGTCTAGACACACTTGATTCCCTTACGGAGACATATCAATACATAGGTTTTAAGATTCTTACTAGTCAGATCTATTCCTCTGCGGGAAATATGGGGTTTTGAGTCCCTTTCACTGAGGAAGGTGTAGGTCTTGTCTATTCCATAGTTGGTTTTTGGAAAGGTACCTGTGCTTATATCAAACTCTGCTTTGATGCATCCCCCCACCTCTCCTTCCCCCTTTAGCAGGCATAAGAGTGGTCTCTAAATGTGAGACTCTGTTCTCTTTCCTAACTCTGTTCATGTGTAGCCATGTTTACAGGATCTTCCTAAGTGATATCTTCTGCTAAGTTTCTTTTTCTGTGTGACTTATTTCACTTAGAATCATCGTACCTGAATCCACTCATTTTGCTGCTACTGGTCTTAGGACATTGATTTCACGGCTGAGGGATATTCCATCGTACGTTAGTTCCACAATTTTTTGAACCATTTTTATATTTCCTGGAATATTTAAGGTGTACCCAAGTTGAGGTTCTTGTAAGCAGTGCAGCCCTCAATTTGGGGGTGGCTCTGTCTTATTGATTTTCAGTTTTCCCAAGGTATATTCCCTAGACTGGAAGTGCCCTTGGCTCTGTAGCTCTGTTGTTTACTTGTTTTAGGGAACACAATGCACTCCTCCAGTGAGGCAGTTGGCAACTTACATCCCGCCCATCAGCATAACAAGGCTCCCTGTTCTCCAGGGCCTGTCTTGCCTTTCTGGTTTGTACACATTTTGCGGATGTCCCTTTTGACCGGTGGGAAGTGATACTTCTTTGTAGTGCAGATTTGCATTGCCCGCTTGCTTGCTTGGCCAAAAAGGGCGTATGCGTTTTCTCCTGAATATATTCAGGGGAAAACGCATACGCCCTTTGTGGCCAAGTGCATCATTGTCGAAGTTGTGCCCCTCTTCCTGTGCTTTATGGACGATCCCAACGTACCTCTTGAAATCTGTTTCCTGCTTTTCTGCCTCTCTTTCAAGTCCGCCTGTTTGCCTTCCCTCAACAGATTTTTGGACGAGAGTTGGCCTTTATTACTCTGCCAGTTTGTGAGTTGCTGTGCCCCTGAGCTCCATTTTTCAACTCGTTTTTTTGTGAGCTGAACGGAAGTCCAAAGTTTTGGTTCAGGACCTATACTGGTTCCCGGTGGGTGGCTGAGACTTTGGTTCATTCTTCTTCCTGCCGGGAAATTAGAGTGACATGTACCCATCCAAATGCCTAACAGCTACTCTCTCATTGGTTCTCCCTCTTCCCTTTCATCCTCTGCCAAATTGGCAACCTGTGCGATCCAGGAGGTTAAAGGGGCTGTCTCTCCAAGTTGGGAGATTGACAGTAAAGCAGTTGGAAAGTCAAACCGGAGCACCAGGAGAGGGACTATTCGTTGAGTTTTAGAAACCTTTCGTATTCACAGTGTGTCCATTCTCTAGGTTTCCCGTACATGGTATAGCTGTCGTAATATTCCCTTCAACCTGGAGAGTTGGGACCCATGGAATGGGTGCCATGCATTATTGCTTTAAAGGGTCTGCATTTGCTCACCCAATCTCAGCAATCCTCTCAGTCCCAAGTGTCCAGCCTCATGCCACATCCAGCTGTCATTGTAGATAGGGTAATTCCAGGTTGCATCAGAGACCCTGAAGGAATTGTAAAGAATTTCCCTGTTTCTTTGTTTTGTTTTTGAAATTCCTTTTTAGAGTGGGTTTGAGCTGATTCTCGCTGCCATGTTTATGCCAGTCTAGACACACTTGATTCCCTTACGGAGACATATCAATACATAGGTTTTAAGATTCTTACTAGTCAGTTATATTCCTCTGCGGGAAATATGGCGTTTTGAGTCCCTTTCACTGAGGAAGGTGTAGGTCTTGTCTATTCCACAGTTGGTTTTTGGAACGGTACCTGTGCTTATATCAAACTCTGGTTTGATGCATTCCCCACCTCTCCTTCCCCCTTAAGCAGGCATAAGAGTGTTCTCTAAATGTGAGACTCTGTTCTCTTTCCTAACTCTGTTCATGTGTAGCCATGTTTACAGGATCTTCCTAAGTGATATCTTATGCTAAGTTTCTTTTTCTGTGTGACTTATTTCATTTAGAATCATCGTACCTGAATCCACTCATTTTGCTGCTACTGGTCTTATGACATTGATTTCACGGCTGAGGGATATTCCATCGTACGTAAGTTCCACAATTTCTTGAACCTTTTTTATATATCCTGGGATATTTTAGGTGTACCCAAGTTGAGGTTCTTGTAAGCAGTGCAGCCCTAAATTTGGGGGTGGCTCTGTCTTATTGATTTTCAGTTTTCCCAAGGTATATTCCCTAGACTGGAAGTGCCCTTGGCTCTGTAGCTCTGTTGTTTACTTGTTTTACGGAACACAATGCACCCCTCCAGTGAGGCAGTTGGCAACTTACATCCCGCCCATCAGCATAACAAGGCTCCCTGTTCTCCAGGGCCTGTCTTGCCTTTCTGGTTTGTACACATTTTGTGGATGTCCCTTTTGACCGGTGGGAAGTCATACTTCTTTGAATTTCCCTGTTTCTTTGTTTTGTTTTTGAAATTCCTTTTTATAGTGGGTTTGAGCTGATTCTCTCTGCCATGTTTATGCCCGTCTAGACACATTTGATTCCCTTACGGAGACATATCAATACATAGGTTTTAAGATTCTTACTAGTCAGATCTATTCCTCTGCGGGAAATATGGGGTTTTGAGTCCCTTTCACTGAGGAAGGTGTAGGTCTTGTCTATTCCATAGTTGGTTTTTGGAACGGTACCTGTGCTTATATCAAACTCAGGTTTTATGCATCCCCCCACCTATCCTTCCCCCTTAAGCAGGCATAAGATTGTTCTCTAAATGTGAGACTCTGTTCTCTTTCCTAACTCAGTTCATGTGTAGCCATGTTTACAGGATCTTCCTAAGTGATATCTTATGCTAAGTTTCTTTTTCTGTGTGACTTATTTCACTTAGAATCATCGTACCTGAATCCACTCATTTTGCTGCTACTGGTCTTATGACATTGATTTCACGGCTGAGGGATATTCCATCGTACGTAAGTTCCACAATTTTTTGAACCATTTTTATATTTCCTGGGATATTTAAGGTGTACCCAAGTTGAGGTTCTTGTAAGCAGTTCCGCCCTCAATTTGGGGGTGGCTCTGTCTTATTGATTTTCAGTTTTCCCAAGGTATATTCCCTAGACTGGAAGTGCCCTTGGCTCTGTAGCTCTGTTGTTTACTTGTTTTAGGGAACACAATGCACTCCTCCAGTGAGGCAGTTGGCAACTTACATCCCGCCCATCAGCATAACAAGGCTCCCTGTTCTCCAGGGCCTGTCTTGCCTTTCTGGTTTGTACACATTTTGTGGATGTCCCTTTTGAACGGTGGGAAGTGATACTTCTTTGTAGTGCAGATTCGCATTGCCCGCTTGCTTGCTTGGCCAAAAAGGGCGTATGCGTTTTCTCCTGAATATATTCAGGAGAAAACGCATACGCCCTTTTTGGCCAAGTGCATCATTGTCGAAGTTGTGCCCCTCTTCCTGTGCTTTACGGGCGATTCCAACGTACCTCTTGAAATCTGTTTCCTGCTATTCTGCCTCGCTTTCAAGTCCGCCCCTTTGCCTTCCCTCAACAGATTTTTGGACGAGAGTTGGCCTTTATTACTCTGCCAGTTTGTGAGTTGCTGTGCCCCTGAGCTGCATTTTTCAACTCGTTTTTTTGTTAGCTGAACGGAAGTCCAAAGTTTTGGTTCAGGAACTATACTGGTTCCCGGTGGGTGGCTGAGACTTTGGTTCATTCTTCTTCCTGCCGGGAAATTAGAGTGACATGTACCCATCCAAATGCCTACCAGCTAGTCTCTCATTGGTTCTCCCTCTTCCCTTTCATCCTCTGCCAAATTGGCAACCTGTGCGAACCAGGAGGTTAAAGGGGCTGTCTCTCCAAGTTGGGAGATTGATAGTAAAGCAGTTGGAAAGTCAAACCGGAGCACCAGGAGAGGGACTATTCGTTGAGTTTTAGAAACCTTTCGTATTCACAGTGTGTCCATTCTCTAGGTTTCCCGTACATGGTATAGCTGTCGTAATATTCCCTTCAACCTGGAGAGTTGGGACCCATGGAATGGGTGCCATGCATTATTGCTTTAAAGGGTCTGCATTTGCTCACCCAATCTCACCAATCTTCTCAGTCCCAAGTGTCCAGCCTCATGCCACAACCAGCTGTCATTGTAGATAGGGTCATTCCAGGTTGCATCAGAGACCCTGAAGGAATTGTAAAGAATTTACCTGTTTCTTTGTTTTGTTTTTGAAATTCCTTTTTATAGTGGGTTTGAGCTGATTCTCGCTGCCATGTTTATGCCTGTCTAGACACACTTGATTCCCTTACGGAGACATATCAATACATAGGTTTTAAGATTCTTACTAGTCAGATATATTCCTCTGTGGGAAATATGGGGTTTTGAGTCCCTTTCACTGAGGAAGGTGTAGGTCTTGTCTATTCCATAGTTGGTTTTTGGAAAGGTACCTGTGCTTATATCAAACTCTGGTTTTATGCATCCCCCCACCTATCCTTCCCCCTTAAGCAGGCATAAGAGTGTTCTCTAAATGTGAGACTCTGTTCTCTTTCCTAACTCAGTTCATGTGTAGCCATGTTTACAGGATCTTCGTAAGTGATATCTTATGCTAAGTTTCTTTTTCTGTGTGACTTATTTCACTTAGAATCATCGTACCTGAAACCACTCATTTTGCTGCTACTGGTCTTATGACATTGATTTCACGGCTGAGGGATATGCCATCGTACGTAAGTTCCACAATTTTTTGAACCATTTTTATATTTCCTGGGATATTTAAGGTGTACCCAAGTTGAGGTTCTTGTAAGCAGTGCAGCCCTCAATTTGGGGGTGGCTCTGTCTTATTGATTTTCAGTTTTCCCAAGGTATATTCCCTAGACTGGAAGTGCCCTTGGCTCTGTAGCTCTGTTGTTTACTTGTTTTAGGGAACACAATGCACTCCTCCAGTGAGGCAGTTGGCAACTTACATCTCGCCCATCAGCATAACAAGGCTCCCTGTTCTCCAGGGCCTGTCTTGCCTTTCTGGTTTGTACACATTTTGTGGATGTCCCTTTTGACCGGTGGGAAGTGATACTTCTTTGTAGTGCAGATTCCCATTGCCCGCTTGCTTGCTTGGCCAAAAAGGGCGTATGCGTTTTCTCCTGAATATATTCAGGAGAAAACGCATACGCCCTTTTTGGCCAAGTGCATCATTGTCGAAGTTGTGCCCCTCTTCCTGTGCTTTACGGGCAATCCCTACGTACCTCTTGAAATCTGTTTCCTGCTATTCTGCCTCGCTTTCAAGTCCGCCTCGTTGCCTTCCCTCAACAGATTTTTGGACGAGAGTTGGCCTTTATTACTCTGCCAGTTTGTGAGTTGCTGTGCCCCTGAGCTCCATTTTTCAACTCGTTTGTTTGTGAGCTGAACGGAAGTCCAAAGTTTTGGTTCAGGACCTATACTGGTTCCCGGTGGGTGGCTGAGACTTTGGTTCATTCTTCTTCCTGCCGGGAAATTAGAGTGACATGTACCCATCCAAATGCCTACCAGCTAGTCTCTCATTGGTTCTCCCTCTTCCCTTTCATCCTCTGCCAAATTGGCAACCTGTGCGAACCAGGAGGTTAAAGGGGCTGTCTCTCCAAGTTGGGAGATTGATAGTAAAGCAGTTGGAAAGTCAAACCGGAGCACCAGGAGAGGGACTATTCGTTGAGTTTTAGAAACCTTTCGTATTCACAGTGTGTCCATTCTCTAGGTTTCCCGTACATGGTATAGCTGTCGTAATATTCCCTTCAACCTGGAGAGTTGGGACCCATGGAATGGGTGCCATGCATTATTGCTTTAAAGGGTCTGCATTTGCTCACCCAATCTCACCAATCCTCTCAGTCCCAAGTGTCCAGCCTCATGCCACATCCAGCTGTCATTGTAGATAGGGTCATTCCAGGTTGCATCAGAGACCCTGAAGGAATTGTAAAGAATTTCCCTGTTTCTTTGTTTTGTTTTTGAAATTCCTTTTTAGAGTGGGTTTGAGCTGATTCTCGCTGCCATGTTTATGCCTGTCTAGACACACTTGATTCCCTTACGCAGACATATCAATACATAGGTTTTAATATTCTTACTAGTCAGATCTATTCCTCTGCGGGAAATATGGGGTTTTGAGTCCCTTTCACTGAGGAAGGTGTAGGTCTTGTCTATTCCATAGTTGGTTTTTGGAACGGTACCTGTGCTTATATCAAACTCTGGTTTTATGCATCCCCCCAACTCTCCTTCCCCCTTAAACAGGCATAAGAGTGTTCTCTAAATGTGAGACTCTGTTCTCTTTCCTAATTCAGTTCATGTGTAGCCATGTTTACAGGATCTTCCTAAGTGATATCTTATGCTAAGTTTCCTTTTCTGTGTGACTTATTTCACTTAGAATCATCGTACCTGAATCCACTCATTTTGCTGCTACTGGTCTTATGACATTGATTTCACGGCTGAGGGATATGCAATCGTACGTAAGTTCCACAATTTTTTGAACCATTTTTATATTTCCTGGGATATTTAAGGTGTACCCAAGTTGAGGTTCTTGTAAGCAGTGCAGCCATCAATTTGGGGGTGGCTGTGTCTTATTGATTTTCAGTTTTCCCAAGGTATATTCCCTAGACTGGAAGTGCCCTTGGCTCTGTAGCTCTGTTGTTTACTTGTTTTAGGGAACACAATGCATTCCTCCAGTGAGGCAGTTGGCAACTTACATCCCGCCCATCAGCATAACAAGGCTCCCTGTTCTCCAGGGCCTGTCTTGCCTTTCTGGTTTGTACACATTTTGTGGATGTCCCTTTTGACCGGTGGGAAGTGATACTTCTTTGTAGTGCAGATTTGCATTGCCCGCTTGCTTGCTTGGCCAAAAAGGGCGTATGCGTTTTCTCCTGAATATATTCAGGAGAAAACGCATACGCCCTATTTGGCCAAGTGCATCATTGTCGAAGTTGAGCCCCTCTTCCTGTGCTTTACCGGCGATCCCAACGTACCTCTTGAAATCTGCTTCCTGCTTTTCTGCCTCGATTTCAATTCCGCCTCGTTGCCTTCTCTCAACAGATTTTTGGACGAGAGTTGGCCTTTATTACTCTGCCAGTTTGTGAGTTGCTGTGCCCCTGAGCTCCATTTTTCAACTCGTTTATTTGTGAGCTGAACGGAAGTCCAAAATTTTCGTTCAGGACCTATACTGGTTCCCTGTGGGTGGCTGAGACTTTGGTTCATTCTTCTTCCTGCCGGGAAATTAGAGTGACATGTACCCATCCAAATGCCTACCAGCTAGTCTCTCATTGGTTCTCCCTCTTCCCTTTCATCCTCTGCCAAATTGGCAACCTGTGCGAACCAGGAGGTTAAAGGGGCTGTCTCTCCAAGTTGGGAGATTGATAGTAAAGCAGTTGGAAAGTCAAACCGGAGCACCAGGAGTGGGACTATTCGTTAAGTTTTAGAAACCTTTCGTATTCACAGTGTGTCCATTCTCTAGGTTTCCCGTACATGGTATAGCTGTCGTAATATTCCCTTCAACCTGGAGAGTTGGGACCCATGGAATGGGTGCCATGTATTATTGCTTTAAAGGGTCTGCATTTGCTCACCCCATCTCACCAATCTTCTCAGTCCTAAGTGTCCAGCCTCATGCCACATCCGGCTGTCATTGTAGATAGGGTCATTCCAGGTTGCATCAGAGACCCTGAAGGAATTGTAAAGAATTTCCCTGTTTCTTTGTTTTGTTTTTGAAATTCCTTTTTATAGTGGGGTTGAGCTGATTTTCGCTGCCATGTTTATGCCCGTCTAGACACACTTGATTCCCTTACGCAGACATATCAATACATAGGTTTTAAGATTCTTACTAGTCAGATATATTCCTCTGTGGGAAATATGGGGTTTTGAGTCCCTTTCACTGAGGAAGGTGTAGGTCTTGTCTATTCCATAGTTGGTTTTTGGAACGGTACCTGTGCTTATATCAAACTCTGGTTTTATGCATCCCCCCACCTCTCCTTCCCCCTTAAGCAGGCATAAGAGTGTTCTCTAAATGTGAGACTCTGTTCTCTTTCCTAACTCAGTTCATGTGTAGCCATGTTTACAGGATCTTCGTAAGTGATATCTTATGCTAAGTTTCTTTTTCTGTGTGACTTATTTCACTTAGAATCATCGTACCTGAATCCACTCATTTTGCTGCTACTGGTCTTATGACATTGATTTCACGGCTGAGGGATATTCCATCGTACGTAAGTTCCACAATTTTTTGAACCATTTTTATATTTCCTGGGATATTTAAGGTGTACCCAAGTTGAGGTTCTTGTAAGCAGTGCAGCCCTCAATTTGGGGGTGGCTCTGTCTTATTGATTTTCAGTTTTCCCAAGGTATATTCCCTAGACTGGAAGTGCCCTTGGCTCTGTAGCTCTGTTGTTTACTTGTTTTAGGGAACACAATGCACTCCTCCAGTGAGGCAGTTGGCAACTTACATCCCGCCCATCAGCATAACAAGGCTCCCTCTTCTCCAGGGCCTGTCTTGCCTTTCTGGTTTGTACACATTTTGTGGATGTCCCTTTTGACCGGTGGGAAGTCATACTTCTTTGAATTTCCCTGTTTCTTTGTTTTGTTTTTGAAATTCTTTTTTATAGTGGGTTTGAGCTGATTCTGTCTGCCATGTTTATGCCCGTCTAGACACACTTGATTCCCTTACGGAGACATATCAATACATAGGTTTTAAGATTCTTACTAGTCAGATCTATTCCTCTGCGTGAAATATGGGGTTTTGAGTCCCTTTCACTGAGGAAGGTGTAGGTCTTGTCTATTCCATAGTTGGTTTTTGGAACGGTACCTGTGCTTATATCAAACTCAGGTTTTATGCATCCCCCCACCTATCCTTCCCCCTTAAGCAGGCATAAGAGTGTTCTCTAAATGTGAGACTCTGTTCTCTTTCCTAACTCAGTTCATGTGTAGCCATGTTTACAGGATCTTCGTAAGTGATATCTTATGCTAAGTTTCTTTTTCTGTGTGACTTATTTCACTTAGAATCATCGTACCTGAATCCACTCATTTTGCTGCTACTGGTCTTATGACATTGATTTCACGGCTGAGGGATATTCCATCGTATGTAAGTTCCACAATTTTTTGAACCATTTTTATATTTCCTGGGATATTTAAGGTGTACCCAAGTTGAGGTTCTTGTAAGCAGTGCAGCCCTCAATTTGGGGGTGGCTCTGTCTTATTGATTTTCAGTTTTCCCAAGGTATATTCCCTAGACTGGAAGTGCCCTTGGCTCTGTAGCTCTGTTGTTTACTTGTTTTAGGGAACACAATGCACTCCTCCAGTGAGGCAGTTGGCAACTTACATCCCGCCCATCAGCATAACAAGGCTCCCTGTTCTCCAGGGCCTGTCTTGCCTTTCTGGTTTGTACACATTTTGTGGATGTCCCTTTTGACCCGTGGGAAGTGATACTTCTTTGTAGTGCAGATTTGCATTGCCCGCTTGCTTGCTTGGCCAAAAATATATTCTCCTGAATATATTCAGGAGAAAACGCATACGCCCTTTTTGGCCAAGTGCATCATTGTCGAAGTTGTGCCCCTCTTCCTGTGCTTTACGGGCGATCCCAACGTACCTCCTGAAATCTGTTTCCTGCTTTTCTGCCTCGCTTTCAAGTCCGCCTGTTTGCCTTCCCTCAACAGATTTTTGGACGAGAGTTGGCCTTTATTACTCTGCCAGTTTGTGAGTTGCTGTGCCCCTGAGCTCCATTTTTCAACTCGTTTTTTTGTGAGCTGAACGCAAGTCCAAAATTTTGGTTCAGGACCTATACTGGTTCCCGGTGGGTGGCTGAGACTTTGGTTCATTCTTCTTCCTGCCGGGAAATTAGAGTGACATGTACCCATCCAAATGCCTAACAGCTACTCTCTCATTGGTTCTCCCTCTTCCCTTTCATCCTCTGCCAAATTGGCAACCTGTGCGAACCAGGAGGTTAAAGGGGCTGTCTCTCCAAGTTGGGAGATTGATAGTAAAGCAGTTGGAAAGTCAAACCGGAGCACCAGGAGAGGGATTATTCGTTGAGTTTTAGAAACCTTTCGTATTCACAGTGTGTCCATTCTCTAGGTTTCCCGTACATGGTATAGCTGTCGTAATATTCCCTTCAACCTGGAGAGTTGGGACCCATGGAATGGGTGCCATGCATTATTGCTTTAAAGGGTCTGCATTTGCTCACCCAATCTCAGCAATCCTCTCAGTCCCAAGTGTCCAGCCTCATGCCACATCCAGCTGTCATTGTAGATAGGGTCATTCCAGGTTGCATCAGAGACCCTGAAGGAATTGTAAAGAATTTCCCTGTTTCTTTGTTTTGTTTTTGAAATTCCTTTTTAGAGTGGGTTTGAGCTGATTCTCGCTGTCATGTTTATGCCAGTCTAGACACACTTGATTCCCTTACAGAGACATATCAATACATAGGTTTTAAGATTCTTACTAATCAGATCTATTCCTCTGCGGGAAATATGGAGTTTTGAGTCCCTTTCACTGAGGAAGGTGTAGGTCTTGTCTATTCCATAGTTGGTTTTTGGAACGGTACCTGTGCTTATATCAAACTCTGCTTTGATGCATCCCCCCACCTCTCCTTCCCCCTTTAGCAGGCATAAGAGTGGTCTCTAAATGTGAGACTCTGTTCTCTTTCCTAACTCTGTTCATGTGTAGCCATGTTTACAGGATCTTCCTAAGTGATATCTTATGCTAAGTTTCTTTTTCTGTGTGACTTATTTCACTTAGAATCATCGTACCTGAATCCACTCATTTTGCTGCTACTGGTCTTATGACATTGATTTCATGGCTGAGGGATATTCCATCGTACGTAAGTTCCACAATTTTTTGAACCATTTTTATATTTCCTGGGATATTTTAGGTGTACCTAAGTTGAGGTTCTTGTAAGCAGTGCAGCCCTCAATTTGGGGGTGGCTCTGTCTTATTGATTTTCAGTTTTCCCAAGGTATATTCCCTAGACTGGAAGTGCCCTTGGCTCTGTAGCTGTGTTGTTTACTTGTTTTAGGGAACACAATGCACTCCTCCAGTGAGGCAGTTGGCAACTTACATCCCGCCCATCAGCATAACAAGGCTCCCTGTTCTCCAGGGCCTGTCTTGCCTTTCTGGTTTGTACACATTTTGCGGATGTCCCTTTTGACCGGTGGGAAGTGATACTTCTTTGTAGTGCAGATTTGCATTGCCCGCTTGCTTGCTTGGCCAAAAAGGGCGTATGCGTTTTCTCCTGAATATATTCAGGGGGAAACGCATACGCCCTTTTTGGCCAAGTGCATCATTGTCGAAGTTGTGCCCCTTTTCCTGTGCTTTACGGGCGATCCCAACGTACCTCTTGAAATCTGTTTCCTGCTTTTCTGCCTCGCTTTCAAGTCCGCCTGTTTGCCTTCCCTCAACAGATTTTTGGACGAGAGTTGGCCTTTATTACTCTGCCAGTTTGTGAGTTGCTGTGCCCCTGAGCTCCATTTTTCAACTCGTTTTTTTGTGAGCTGAACGCAAGTCCAAAATTTTGGTTCAGGACCTATACTGGTTCCCGGTGGGTGGCTGAGACTTTGGTTCATTCTTCTTCCTGCCGGGAAATTAGAGTGACATGTACCCATCCAAATGCCTAACAGCTACTCTCTCATTGGTTCTCCCTCTTCCCTTTCATCCTCTGCCAAATTGGCAACCTGTGCGAACCAGGAGGTTAAAGGGGCTGTCTCTCTAAGTTGGGAGATTGATAGTAAAGCAGTTGAAAAGTCAAATCGGAGCACCAGGAGTGGGATTATTCGTTAAGTTTTAGAAACCTTTCGTATTCACAGTGTGTCCATTCTCTAGGTTTCCCGTACATGGTATAGCTGTCGTAATATTCCCTTCAACCTGGAGAGTTGGGACGCATGGAATGGGTGCCATGCATTATTGCTTTAAAGGGTCTGCATTTGCTCACCCAATCTCACCAATCCTCTCAGTCCCAAGTGTCCAGCCTCATGCCATATCCAGCTGTCATTGTAGATAGGGTCATTCCAGGTTGCATCAGAGACCCTGAAGGAATTGTAAAGAATTTCCCTGTTTCTTTGTTTTGTTTTTGAAATTCCATTTTAGAGTGGGTTTGAGCTGATTCTCGCTGCCATGTTTATGCCAGTCTAGACACACTTGATTCCCTTATGGAGACATATCAATACATAGGTTTTAAGATTCTTACTAGTCAGATCTATTCCTCTGCGGGAAATATGGGGTTTTGAGTCCCTTTCACTGAGGAAGGTGTAGGTCTTGTCTATTCCATAGTTGGTTTTTGGAAAGGTACCTGTGCTTATATCAAACTCTGCTTTGATGCATCCCCCCACCTCTCCTTCCCCCTTTAGCAGGCATAAGAGTGGTCTCTAAATGTGAGACTCTGTTCTCTTTCCTAACTCTGTTCATGTGTAGCCATGTTTACAGGATCTTCCTAAGTGATATCTTATGCTAAGTTTCTTTTTCTGTGTGACTTATTTCACTTAGAATCATCGTACCTGAATCCACTCATTTTGCTGCTACTGGTCTTATGACATTGATTTCACGGCTGAGGGATATTCCATCGTACGTAAGTTCCACAATTTTTTGAACCATTTTTATATTTCCTGGGATATTTAAGGTGTACCAAAGTTGAGGTTCTTGTAAGCAGTGCAGCCCTCAATTTGGGGGTGGCTCTGTCTTATTGATTTTCAGTTTTCCCAAGGTATATTCCCTAGACTGGAAGTGCCCTTGGCTCTGTAGCTCTGTTGTTTACTTGTTTTAGGGAACACAATGCACTCCTCCAGTGAGGCAGTTGGCAACTTACATCCCGCCCATCAGCATAACAAGGCTCCCTGTTCTCCAGGGCCTGTCTTGCCTTTCTGGTTTGTACACATTTTGCGGATGTCCCTTTTGACTGGTGGGAAGTGATACTTCTTTGTAGTGCAGATTTGCATTGCCCGCTTGCTTGCTTGGCCAAAAAGGGCGTATGCGTTTTCTCCTGAATATATTCAGGGGAAAACGCATACGCCCTTTTTGGCCAAGTACATCATTGTCGAAGTTGTGCCCCTCTTCCTGTGCTTTACGGGCGATCCCAACGTACCTCTTGAAATCTGTTTCCTGCTTTTCTGCCTCGCTTTCAAGTCCGCCTGTTTGCCTTCTCTCAACAGATTTTTGGACGAGAGTTGGCCTTTATTACTCTGCCAGTTTGTGAGTTGCTGTGCCCCTGAGCTCCATTTTTCAACTCGTTTTTTTGTGAGCTGAACGCAAGTCCAAAATTTTGGTTCAGGACCTATACTGGTTCCCGGTGGGTGGCTGAGACTTTGGTTCATTCTTCTTCCTGCCGGGAAATTAGAGTGACATGTACCCATCCAAATGCCTAACAGCTACTCTCTCATTGGTTCTCCCTCTTCCCTTTCATCCTCTGCCAAATTGGCAACGTGTGCGAACCAGGAGGTTAAAGGGGCTGTCTCTCCAAGTTGGGAGATTGATAGTAAAGCAGTTGGAAAGTCAAACCGGAGCACCAGGAGAGGGACTATTCGTTGAGTTTTAGAAACCTTTCGTATTCACAGTGTGTCCATTCTCTAGGTTTCCCGTACATGGTATAGCTGTCGTAATATTCCCTTCAACCTGGAGAGTTGGGACCCATGGAATGGGTGCCATGCATTATTGCTTTAAAGGGTCTGCATTTGCTCACCCAATCTCAGCAATCCTCTCAGTCCCAAGTGTCCAGCCTCATGCCACATCCAGCTGTCATTGTAGATAGGGTCATTCCAGGTTGCATCAGAGACCCTGAAGGAATTGTAAAGAATTTCCCTGTTTCTTTGTTTTGTTTTTGAAATTCCTTTTTAGAGTGGGTTTGAGCTGATTCTCGCTGCCATGTTTATGCCAGTCTAGACACACTTGATTCCCTTACGGAGACATATCAGTACATAGGTTTTAAGATTCTTACTAGTCAGATCTATTCCTCTGCGGGAAATATGGGGTTTTGAGTCCCTTTCACTGAGGAAGGTGTAGGTCTTGTCTATTCCATAGTTGGTTTTTGGAAAGGTACCTGTGCTTATATCAAACTCTGCTTTGATGCATCCGCCCACCTCTCCTTCCCCCTTTAGCAGGCATAAGAGTGTTCTCTAAATGTGAGACTCTGTTGTCTTTCCTAACTCTGTTCATGTGTAGCCATGTTTACAGGATCTTCCTAAGTGATATCTTCTGCTAAGTTTCTTTTTCTGTGTGACTTATTTCACTTAGAATCATCGTACCTGAATCCACTCATTTTGCTGCTACTGGTCTTATGACATTGATTTCACGGCTGAGGGATATTCCATCGTACGTAAGTTCCACTAATTTTTGAACCATTTTTATATTTCCTGGGATATTTCAGGTGTACCTAAGTTGAGGTTCTTGTAAGCAGTGCAGCCCTCAATTTGGGGGTGGCTCTGTCTTATTGATTTTCAGTTTTCCCAAGGTATATTCCCTAGACTGGAAGTGCCCTTGGCTCTGTAGCTCTGTTGTTTACTTGTTTTAGGGAACACAATGCACTCCTCCAGTGAGGCAGTTGGCAACTTACATCCCGCCCATCAGCATAACAAGGCTCCCTGTTCTCCAGGGCCTGTCTTGCCTTTCTGGTTTGTACACATTTTGCGGATGTCCCTTTTGACCGGTGGGAAGTGATACTTCTTTGTAGTGCAGATTTGCATTGCCCGCTTGCTTGCTTGGCCAAAAAGGGCGTATGCGTTTTCTCCTGAATATATTCAGGAGAAAACGCATACGCCCTTTTTGGCCAAGTGCATCATTGTCGAAGTTGTGCCCCTCTTCCTGTGCTTTACGGGCGATCCCAACGTACCTCTTGAAATCTGTTTCCTCCTTTTCTGCCTCGCTTTCAAGTCCGCCTGTTTGCCTTCCCTCAACAGATTTTTGGACGAGAGTTGGCCTTTATTACTCTGCCAGTTTGTGAGTTGCTGTGCCCCTGAGCTCCGTTTTTCTACTCGTTTTTTTGTGAGCTGAACGCAAGTCCAAAATTTTGGTTCAGGACCTATACTGGTTCCCGGTGGGTGGCTGAGACTTTGGTTCATTCTTCTTCCTGCCGGGAAATTAGAGTGACATGTACCCATCCAAATGCCTACCAGCTACTCTCTCATTGGTTCTCCCTCTTCCCTTTCATCCTCTGCCAAATTGGCAACCTGTGCGAACCAGGAGGTTAAAGGGGCTGTCTCTCCAAGTTGGGAGATTGACAGTAAAGCAGTTGGAAAGTCAAACCGGAGCACCAGGAGAGGGAGTATTCGTTGAGTTTAGAAACCTTTCGTATTCACACTGTGTCCATTCTCTAGGTTTCCCGTACATGGTATAGCTGTCGTAATATTCCCTTCAACCTGGAGAGTTGGGACCCATGGAATGGGTGCCATGCATTATTGCTTTAAAGGGTCTGCATTTGCTCACCCAATCTCACCAATCCTCTCAGTCCCAAGTGTCCAGCCTCATGCCACATCCAGCTGTCATTGTAGATAGGGTCATTCCAGGTTGCATCAGAGACCCTGAAGGAATTGTAAAGAATTTCCCTGTTTCTTTGTTTTGTTTTTGAAATTCCTTTTTAGAGTGGGTTTGAGCTGATTCTCGCTGCCATGTTTATGCCCGTCTAGACACACTTGATTCCCTTACGGAGACATATCAATACATAGGTTTTAAGATTCTTACTAGTCAGATCTATTCCTCTGCGGGAAATATGGGGTTTTGAGTCCCTTTCACTGAGGAAGGTGTAGGTCTTGTCTATTCCATAGTTGGTTTTTGGAAAGGTACCTGTGCTTATATCAAACTCTGCTTTGATGCATCCGCCCACCTCTCCTTCCCCCTTTAGCAGGCATAAGAGTGTTCTCTAAATGTGAGACTCTGTTCTCTTTCCTAACTCTGTTCATGTGTAGCCATGTTTACAGGATCTTCCTAAGTGATATCTTCTGCTAAGTTTCTTTTTCTGTGTGACTTATTTCACTTAGAATCATCGTACCTGAATCCACTCATTTTGCTGCTACTGGTCTTATGACATTGATTTCACGGCTGAGGGATATTCCATCGTACGTACGTTCCACAATTTTTTGAACCATTTTTATATTTCCTGGGATATTTAAGGTGTACCTAAGTTGAGGTTCTTGTAAGCAGTGCAGCCCTCAATTTGGGGGTGGCTCTGTCTTTTGGATTTTCAGTTTTCCCAAGGTATATTCCCTAGACTGGAAGTGCCCTTGGCTCTGTAGCTCTGTTGTTTACTTGTTTTAGGGAACACAATGCACTCCTCCAGTGAGGCAGTTGGCAACTTACATCCCGCCCATCAGCATAACAAGGCTCCCTGTTCTCCAGGGCCTGTCTTGCCTTTCTGGTTTGTACACATTTTGTGGATGTCCCTTTTGACCGGTGGGAAGTGATACTTCTTTGTAGTGCAGATTTGCATTGCCCGCTTGCTTGCTTGGCCAAAAAGGGCGTATGCGTTTTCTCCTGAATATATTCAGGAGAAAATGCATACGCCCTATTTGGCCAAGTGCATCATTGTCGAAGTTGTGCCCCTCTTCCTGTGCTTTACGGGCGATCCCAACGTACCTCTTGAAATCTGCTTCCTGCTTTCCTGCCTCGCTTTCAAGTCCGCCTCGTTGCCTTCCCTCAACAGATTTTTGGACGAGAGTTGGCCTTTATTACTCTGCCAGTTTGTGAGTTGCTGTGCCCCTGAGCTCCATTTTTCAACTCGTTTTTTTGTGAGCTGAACGGAAGTCCAAAATTTTGGTTCAGGACCTATACTGGTTCCCGGTGGGTGGCTGAGACTTTGGTTCATTCTTCTTCCTGCCGGGAAATTAGAGTGACATGTACCCATCCAAATGCCTACCAGCTACTCTCTCATTGGTTCTCCCTCTTCCCTTTCATCCTCTGCCAAATTGGCAACCCTTGCGAACCAGGAGATTAAAGGGGCTGTCTCTCCAAGTTGGGAGATTGACAGTAAAGCAGTTGGAAAGTCAAACCGGAGCACCAGGAGAGGGACTATTCGTTGAGTTTAGAAACCTTTCGTATTCACACTGTGTCCATTCTCTAGGTTTCCTGTACATGGTATAGCTGTCGTAATATTCCCTTCAACCTGGAGAGTTGGGACCCATGGAATGCGTGCCATGCATTATTGCTTTAAAGGGTCTGCATTTGCTCACCCAATCTCACCAATCCTCTCAGTCCCAAGCGTCCAGCCTCATGCCACATCCAGCTGTCATTGTAGATAGGGTCATTCCAGGTTGCATCAGAGACCCTGAAGGAATTGTTAAGAATTTCCCTGTTTCTTTGTTTTGTTTTTGAAATTCCTTTTTAGAGTGGGTTTGTGCTGATTCTCACTGCCATGTTTATGCCAGTCTAGACACACATGATTCCCTTACGGAGACATATCAATACATAGGTTTTAAGATTCTTACTAGTCAGATCTATTCCTCTGCGGGAAATATGGGGTTTTGAGTCCCTTTCACTGAGGAAGGTGTAGGTCTTGTCTATTCCATAGTTGGTTTTTGGAACGGTACCTGTGCTTATATCAAACTCTGGTTTGATGCATCCCCCCACCTCTCCTTCCCCCTTAAGCAGGCATAAGAGTGTTGTCTAAATGTGAGACTCTGTTCTCTTTCCTAACTCTGTTCATGTGTAGCCATGTTTACAGGATCTTCCTAAGTGATATCTTATGCTAAGTTTCTTTTTCTGTGTGACTTATTTCACTTAGAATCATCATACCTGAATCCACTCATTTTGCTGCTACTGGTCTTATGACATTGATTTCACGGCTGAGGGATATTCCATCGTACGTAAGTTCCACAATTTTTCGAACCATTTTTATATTTCCTGGGATATTTAAGGTGTACCCAAGTTGAGGTTCTTGTAAGCAGTGCAGCCCTCAATTTGGGGGTGGCTCTGTCTTATTGATTTTCAGTTTTCCCAAGGTATATTCCCTAGACTGGAAGTGCCCTTGGCTCTGTAGCTCTGTTGTTTACTTGTTTTAGGGAACACAATGCACTCCTCCAGTGAGGCAGTTGGCAACTTACATCCCGCCCATCAGCATAACAAGGCTCCCTGTTCTCCAGGGCCTGTCTTGCCTTTCTGGTTTGTACACATTTTGTGGATGTCCCTTTTGACCGGTGGGAAGTGATACTTCTTTGTAGTGCAGATTTGCATTGCCCGCTTGCTTGCTTGGCCAAAAAGGGCGTATGCGTTTTCTCCTGAATATATTCAGGAGAAAACGCATACGCCCTTTTTGGCCAAGTGCATCATTGTCGAAGTTGTGCCCCTCTTCCTGTGCTTTACGGGCGATCCCAACGTACCTCTTGAAATCTGTTTCCTGCTTTTCTGCCTCGCTTTCAAGTCCGCCTGTTTGCCTTCCCTCAGCAGAATTTGGACGAGAGTTGGCCTTTATTACTCTGCCAGTTTGTGAGTTGCTGTGCCCCTGAGCTCCATTTTTCAACTCGTTTTTTTGTGAGCTGAACGCAAGTCCAAAATTTTGGTTCAGGAACTATACTGGTTCCCGCTGGGTGGCTGAGACTTTGGTTCATTCTTCTTCCTGCCGGGAAATTAGAGTGACATGTACCCATCCAAATGCCTACCAGCTACTCTCTCATTGGTTCTCCCTCTTCCCTTTCATCCTCTGCCAAATTGGCAACCTGTGCGAACCAGGAGGTTAAAGGGGCTGTCTCCCCAAGTTGGGAGATTGACAGTAAAGCAGTTGGAAAGTCAAACCGGAGCACCAGGAGAGGGACTATTCGTTGAGTTTAGAAACCTTTCGTATTCACACTGTGTCCATTCTCTAGGTTTCCCGTACATGGTATAGCTGTCGTAATATTCCCTTCAACCTGGAGAGTTGGGACCCATGGAATGGGTGCCATGCATTATTGCTTTAAAGGGTCTGCATTTGCTCACCCAATCTCACCAATCCTCTCAGTCCCAAGCGTCCAGCCTCATGCCACATCCAGCTGTCATTGTAGATAGGGTCATTCCAGGTTGCATCAGAGACCCTGAAGGAATTGTAAAGAATTTCCCTGTTTCTTTGTTTTGTTTTTGAAATTCCTTTTTAGAGTGGGTTTGAGCTGATTCTCGCTGCCATGTTTATGCCCGTCTAGACACACTTGATTCCCTTACGGAGACATATCAATACATAGGTTTTAAGATTCTTACTAGTCAGATCTATTCCTCTGCGGGAAATATGGGGTTTTGAGTCCCTTTCACTGAGGAAGGTGTAGGTCTTGTCTATTCCATAGTTGGTTTTTGGAAAGGTACCTGTGCTTATATCAAACTCTGCTTTGATGCATCCGCCCACCTCTCCTTCCCCCTTTAGCAGGCATAAGAGTGTTCTCTAAATGTGAGACTCTGTTCTCTTTCCTAACTCTGTTCATGTGTAGCCATGTTTACAGGATCTTCCTAAGTGATATCTTCTGCTAAGTTTCTTTTTCTGTGTGACTTATTTCACTTAGAATCATCGTACCTGAATCCACTCATTTTGCTGCTACTGGTCTTATGACATTGATTTCACGGCTGAGGGATATTCCATCGTACGTACGTTCCACAATTTTTTGAACCATTTTTATATTTCCTGGGATATTTAAGGTGTACCTAAGTTGAGGTTCTTGTAAGCAGTGCAGCCCTCAATTTGGGGGTGGCTCTGTCTTTTGGATTTTCAGTTTTCCCAAGGTATATTCCCTAGACTGGAAGTGCCCTTGGCTCTGTAGCTCTGTTGTTTACTTGTTTTAGGGAACACAATGCACTCCTCCAGTGAGGCAGTTGGCAACTTACATCCCGCCCATCAGCATAACAAGGCTCCCTGTTCTCCAGGGCCTGTCTTGCCTTTCTGGTTTGTACACATTTTGTGGATGTCCCTTTTGACCGGTGGGAAGTGATACTTCTTTGTAGTGCAGATTTGCATTGCCCGCTTGCTTGCTTGGCCAAAAAGGGCGTATGCGTTTTCTCCTGAATATATTCAGGAGAAAATGCATACGCCCTATTTGGCCAAGTGCATCATTGTCGAAGTTGTGCCCCTCTTCCTGTGCTTTACGGGCGATCCCAACGTACCTCTTGAAATCTGCTTCCTGCTTTCCTGCCTCGCTTTCAAGTCCGCCTCGTTGCCTTCCCTCAACAGATTTTTGGACGAGAGTTGGCCTTTATTACTCTGCCAGTTTGTGAGTTGCTGTGCCCCTGAGCTCCATTTTTCAACTCGTTTTTTTGTGAGCTGAACGGAAGTCCAAAATTTTGGTTCAGGACCTATACTGGTTCCCGGTGGGTGGCTGAGACTTTGGTTCATTCTTCTTCCTGCCGGGAAATTAGAGTGACATGTACCCATCCAAATGCCTACCAGCTACTCTCTCATTGGTTCTCCCTCTTCCCTTTCATCCTCTGCCAAATTGGCAACCCTTGCGAACCAGGAGATTAAAGGGGCTGTCTCTCCAAGTTGGGAGATTGACAGTAAAGCAGTTGGAAAGTCAAACCGGAGCACCAGGAGAGGGACTATTCGTTGAGTTTAGAAACCTTTCGTATTCACACTGTGTCCATTCTCTAGGTTTCCTGTACATGGTATAGCTGTCGTAATATTCCCTTCAACCTGGAGAGTTGGGACCCATGGAATGCGTGACATGCATTATTGCTTTAAAGGGTCTGCATTTGCTCACCCAATCTCACCAATCCTCTCAGTCCCAAGCGTCCAGCCTCATGCCACATCCAGCTGTCATTGTAGATAGGGTCATTCCAGGTTGCATCAGAGACCCTGAAGGAATTGTTAAGAATTTCCCTGTTTCTTTGTTTTGTTTTTGAAATTCCTTTTTAGAGTGGGTTTGTGCTGATTCTCACTGCCATGTTTATGCCAGTCTAGACACACATGATTCCCTTACGGAGACATATCAATACATAGGTTTTAAGATTCTTACGAGTCAGATCTATTCCTCTGCGGGAAATATGGGGTTTTGAGTCCCTTTCACTGAGGAAGGTGTAGGTCTTGTCTATTCCATAGTTGGTTTTTGGAACGGTACCTGTGCTTATATCAAACTCTGGTTTGATGCATCCCCCCACCTCTCCTTCCCCCTTAAGCAGGCATAAGAGTGTTGTCTAAATGTGAGACTCTGTTCTCTTTCCTAACTCTGTTCATGTGTAGCCATGTTTACAGGATCTTCCTAAGTGATATCTTATGCTAAGTTTCTTTTTCTGTGTGACTTATTTCACTTAGAATCATCGTACCTGAATCCACTCATTTTGCTGCTACTGGTCTTATGACATTGATTTCACGGCTGAGGGATATTCCATCGTACGTAAGTTCCACAATTTTTTGAACCTTTTTTATATTTCCTGGGATATTTAAGGTGTACCCAAGTTGAGGTTCTTGTAAGCAGTGCAGCCCTCAATTTGGGGGTGGCTCTGTCTTATTGATTTTCAGTTTTCCCAAGGTATATTCCCTAGACTGGAAGTGCCCTTGGCTCTGTAGCTCTGTTGTTTACTTGTTTTAGGGAACACAATGCACTCCTCCAGTGAGGCAGTTGGCAACTTACATCCCGCCCATCAGCATAACAAGGCTCCCTGTTCTCCAGGGCCTGTCTTGCCTTTCTGGTTTGTACACATTTTGTGGATGTCCCTTTTGACCGGTGGGAAGTGATACTTCTTTGTAGTGCAGATTTGCATTGCCCGCTTGCTTGCTTGGCCAAAAAGGGCGTATGCGTTTTCTCCTGAATATATTCAGGAGAAAACGCATACGCCCTTTTTGGCCAAGTGCATCATTGTCGAAGTTGTGCCCCTCTTCCTGTGCTTTACGGGCGATCCCAACGTACCTCTTGAAATCTGTTTCCTGCTTTTCTGCCTCGCTTTCAAGTCCGCCTGTTTGCCTTCCCTCAGCAGAATTTGGACGAGAGTTGGCCTTTATTACTCTGCCAGTTTGTGAGTTGCTGTGCCCCTGAGCTCCATTTTTCAACTCGTTTTTTTGTGAGCTGAATGCAAGTCCAAAATTTTGGTTCAGGAACTATACTGGTTCCCGCTGGGTGGCTGAGACTTTCGTTCATTCTTCTTCCTGCCGGGAAATTAGAGTGACATGTACCCATCCAAATGCCTACCAGCTACTCTCTCATTGGTTCTCCCTCTTCCCTTTCATCCTCTGCCAAATTGGCAACCTGTGCGAACCAGGAGGTTAAAGGGGCTGTCTCCCCAAGTTGGGAGATTGACAGTAAAGCAGTTGGAAAGTCAAACCGGAGCACCAGGAGAGGGACTATTCGTTGAGTTTAGAAACCTTTCGTATTCACACTGTGTCCATTCTCTAGGTTTCCTGTACATGGTATAGCTGTCGTAATATTCCCTTCAACCTGGAGAGTTGGGACCCATGGAATGGGTGCCATGCATTATTGCTTTAAAGGGTCTGCATTTGCTCACCCAATCTCACCAATCCTCTCAGTCCCAAGCGTCCAGCCTCATGCCACATCCAGCTGTCATTGTAGATAGGGTCATTCCAGGTTGCATCAGAGACCCTGAAGGAATTGTAAAGAATTTCCCTGTTTCTTTGTTTTGTTTTTGAAATTCCTTTTTAGAGTGGGTTTGAGCTGATTCTCGCTGCCATGTTTATGCCCGTCTAGACACACTTGATTCCCTTACGGAGACATATCAATACATAGGTTTTAAGATTCTTACTAGTCAGATCTATTCCTCTGCGGGAAATATGGGGTTTTGAGTCCCTTTCACTGAGGAAGGTGTAGGTCTTGTCTATTCCATAGTTGGTTTTTGGAAAGGTACCTGTGCTTATATCAAACTCTGCTTTGATGCATCCGCCCACCTCTCCTTCCCCCTTTAGCAGGCATAAGAGTGTTCTCTAAATGTGAGACTCTGTTCTCTTTCCTAACTCTGTTCATGTGTAGCCATGTTTACAGGATCTTCCTAAGTGATATCTTCTGCTAAGTTTCTTTTTCTGTGTGACTTATTTCACTTAGAATCATCGTACCTGAATCCACTCATTTTGCTGCTACTGGTCTTATGACATTGATTTCACGGCTGAGGGATATTCCATCGTACGTACGTTCCACAATTTTTTGAACCATTTTTATATTTCCTGGGATATTTAAGGTGTACCTAAGTTGAGGTTCTTGTAAGCAGTGCAGCCCTCAATTTGGGGGTGGCTCTGTCTTTTGGATTTTCAGTTTTCCCAAGGTATATTCCCTAGACTGGAAGTGCCCTTGGCTCTGTAGCTCTGTTGTTTACTTGTTTTAGGGAACACAATGCACTCCTCCAGTGAGGCAGTTGGCAACTTACATCCCGCCCATCAGCATAACAAGGCTCCCTGTTCTCCAGGGCCTGTCTTGCCTTTCTGGTTTGTACACATTTTGTGGATGTCCCTTTTGACCGGTGGGAAGTGATACTTCTTTGTAGTGCAGATTTGCATTGCCCGCTTGCTTGCTTGGCCAAAAAGGGCGTATGCGTTTTCTCCTGAATATATTCAGGAGAAAATGCATACGCCCTATTTGGCCAAGTGCATCATTGTCGAAGTTGTGCCCCTCTTCCTGTGCTTTACGGGCGATCCCAACGTACCTCTTGAAATCTGCTTCCTGCTTTCCTGCCTCGCTTTCAAGTCCGCCTCGTTGCCTTCCCTCAACAGATTTTTGGACGAGAGTTGGCCTTTATTACTCTGCCAGTTTGTGAGTTGCTGTGCCCCTGAGCTCCATTTTTCAACTCGTTTTTTTGTGAGCTGAACGGAAGTCCAAAATTTTGGTTCAGGACCTATACTGGTTCCCGGTGGGTGGCTGAGACTTTGGTTCATTCTTCTTCCTGCCGGGAAATTAGAGTGACATGTACCCATCCAAATGCCTACCAGCTACTCTCTCATTGGTTCTCCCTCTTCCCTTTCATCCTCTGCCAAATTGGCAACCCTTGCGAACCAGGAGATTAAAGGGGCTGTCTCTCCAAGTTGGGAGATTGACAGTAAAGCAGTTGGAAAGTCAAACCGGAGCACCAGGAGAGGGACTATTCGTTGAGTTTAGAAACCTTTCGTATTCACACTGTGTCCATTCTCTAGGTTTCCTGTACATGGTATAGCTGTCGTAATATTCCCTTCAACCTGGAGAGTTGGGACCCATGGAATGCGTGCCATGCATTATTGCTTTAAAGGGTCTGCATTTGCTCACCCAATCTCACCAATCCTCTCAGTCCCAAGCGTCCAGCCTCATGCCACATCCAGCTGTCATTGTAGATAGGGTCATTCCAGGTTGCATCAGAGACCCTGAAGGAATTGTTAAGAATTTCCCTGTTTCTTTGTTTTGTTTTTGAAATTCCTTTTTAGAGTGGGTTTGTGCTGATTCTCACTGCCATGTTTATGCCAGTCTAGACACACATGATTCCCTTACGGAGACATATCAATACATAGGTTTTAAGATTCTTACTAGTCAGATCTATTCCTCTGCGGGAAATATGGGGTTTTGAGTCCCTTTCACTGAGGAAGGTGTAGGTCTTGTCTATTCCATAGTTGGTTTTTGGAACGGTACCTGTGCTTATATCAAACTCTGGTTTGATGCATCCCCCCACCTCTCCTTCCCCCTTAAGCAGGAATAAGAGTGTTGTCTAAATGTGAGACTCTGTTCTCTTTCCTAACTCTGTTCATGTGTAGCCATGTTTACAGGATCTTCCTAAGTGATATCTTATGCTAAGTTTCTTTTTCTGTGTGACTTATTTCACTTAGAATCATCGTACCTGAATCCACTCATTTTGCTGCTACTGGTCTTATGACATTGATTTCACGGCTGAGGGATATTCCATCGTACGTAAGTTCCACAATTTTTTGAACCATTTTTATATTTCCTGGGATATTTAAGGTGTACCCAAGTTGAGGTTCTTGTAAGCAGTGCAGCCCTCAATTTGGGGGTGGCTCTGTCTTATTGATTTTCAGTTTTCCCAAGGTATATTCCCTAGACTCGAAGTGCCCTTGGCTCTGTAGCTCTGTTGTTTACTTGTTTTAGGGAACACAATGCACTCCTCCAGTGAGGCAGTTGGCAACTTACATCCCGCCCATCAGCATAACAAGGCTCCCTGTTCTCCAGGGCCTGTCTTGCCTTTCTGGTTTGTACACATTTTGTGGATGTCCCTTTTGACCGGTGGGAAGTGATACTTCTTTGTAGTGCAGATTTGCATTGCCCGCTTGCTTGCTTGGCCAAAAAGGGCGTATGCGTTTTCTCCTGAATATATTCAGGAGAAAACGCATACGCCCTTTTTGGCCAAGTGCATCATTGTCGAAGTTGTGCCCCTCTTCCTGTGCTTTACGGGCGATCCCAACGTACCTCTTGAAATCTGTTTCCTGCTTTTCTGCCTCGCTTTCAAGTCCGCCTGTTTGCCTTCCCTCAGCAGAATTTGGACGAGAGTTGGCCTTTATTACTCTGCCAGTTTGTGAGTTGCTGTGCCCCTGAGCTCCATTTTTCAACTCGTTTTTTTGTGAGCTGAACGCAAGTCCAAAATTTTGGTTCAGGAACTATACTGGTTCCCGCTGGGTGGCTGAGACTTTGGTTCATTCTTCTTCCTGCCGGGAAATTAGAGTGACATGTACCCATCCAAATGCCTACCAGCTACTCTCTCATTGGTTTTCCCTCTTCCCTTTAATCCTCTGCCAAATTGGCAACCTGTGCGAACCAGGAGGTTAAAGGGGCTGTCTCCCCAAGTTGGGAGATTGACAGTAAAGCAGTTGGAAAGTCAAACCGGAGCACCAGGAGAGGGACTATTCGTTGAGTTTAGAAACCTTTCGTATTCACACTGTGTCCATTCTCTAGGTTTCCTGTACATGGTATAGCTGTCGTAATATTCCCTTCAACCTGGAGAGTTGGGACCCATGGAATGGGTGCCATGCATTATTGCTTTAAAGGGTCTGCATTTGCTCACCCAATCTCACCAATCCTCTCAGTCCCAAGTGTCCAGCCTCATGCCACATCCAGCTGTCATTGTAGATAGGGTAATTCCAGGTTGCATCAGAGACCCTGAAGGAATTGTAAAGAATTTCCCTGTTTCTTTGTTTTGTTTTTGAAATTCCTTTTTAGAGTCGGTTTGAGCTGATTCTCGCTGCCATGTTTATGCCAGTCTAGACACACTTGATTCCCTTATGGAGACATATCAGTACATAGATTTTAAGATTCTTACGGGTCAGATCTATTCCTCTGCGGGAAATATGGGGTTTTGAGTCCCTTTCACTGAGGAAGGTGTAGGTCTTGTCTATTCCATAGTTGGTTTTTGGAAAGGTACCTGTGCTTATATCAAACTCTGCTTTGATGCATCCCCCCACCTCTCCTTCCCCCTTTAGCAGGCATAAGAGTGTTCTCTAAATGTGAGACTCTGTTCTCTTTCCTAACTCTGTTCATGTGTAGCCATGTTTACAGGATCTTCCTAAGTGATATCTTATGCTAAGTTTCTTTTTCTGTGTGACTTATTTCACTTAGAATCATCGTACCTGAATCCACTCATTTTGCTGCTACTGGTCTTATGACATTGATTTCACGGCTGAGGGATATTCCATCGTACCTAAGTTCCACAATTTTTTGAACCATTTTTATATTTCCTGGAATATTTAAGGTGTACCCAAGTTGAGGTTCTTGTAAGCAGTGCAGCCCTCAATTTGGGGGTGGCTCTGTCTTATGGATTTTCAGTTTTCCCAAGGTATATTCCCTAGACTGGAAGTGCCCTTGGCTCTGTAGCTCTGTTGTTTACTTGTTTTAGGGAACACAATGCACTCCTCCAGTGAGGAGGTTGGCAACTTACATCCCGGCCATCAGCATAACAAGGCTCTCTGTTCTCCAGGACCTGTCTTGCCTTTCTGGTTTGTACACATTTTGTGGATGTCCCTTTTGACTGGTGGGAAGTGATACTTCTTTGTAGTGCAGATTCGCATTGCCCGCTTGCTTGCTTGGCCAAAAAGGGCGTATGCGTTTTCTCCTGAATATATTCAGGAGAAAACGCATACGCCCTTTTTGGCCAAGTGCATCATTGTCGATGTTGTGCCCCTCTTCCTCTGCTTTACGGGCGATCCCAACGTACCTCTTGAAATCTGTTTCCTGCTTTTCTGCCTCGCTTTCAAGTCCGCCTGTTTGCCTTCCCTCAACAGATTTTTGGACGAGAGTTGGCCTTTATTACTCTGCCAGTTTGTGAGTTGCTGTGCCCCTGAGCTCCATTTTTCAACTCGTTTTTTTGTGAGCTGAACGCAAGTCCAAAATTTTGGTTCAGGACCTATACTGGTTCCCGGTGGGTGGCTGAGACTTTGGTTCATTCTTCTTCCTGCCAGGAAATTAGAGTGACATGTACCCATCCAAATGCCTAACAGCTACTCTCTCATTGGTTCTCCCTCTTCCCTTTCATCCTCTGCCAAATTGGCAACCTGTGCGAACCAGGAGGTTAAAGGGGCTGTCTCTCCAAGTTGGGAGATTGATAGTAAAGCAGTTGGAAAGTCAAACCGGAGCACCAGGAGTGGGACTATTCGTTAAGTTTTAGAAACCTTTCGTATTCACAGTGTGTCCATTCTCTAGGTTTCCCGTACATGGTATAGCTGTCGTAATATTCCCTTCAACCTGGAGAGTTGGGACCCATGGAATGGGTGCCATGCATTATTGCTTTAAAGGGTCTGCATTTGCTCACCCAATCTCACCAATCCTCTCTGTCCCAAGTGTCCAGCCTCATGCCACATCCAGCTGTCATTGTAGATAGGGTCATTCCAGGTTGCATCAGAGACCCTGAAGGAATTGTAAAGAATTTCCCTGTTTCTTTGTTTTGTTTTTGAAATTCCTTTTTAGAGTGGGTTTGAGCTGATTCTCGCTGCCATGTTTATGCCAGTCTAGACACACTTGATTCCCTTATGGAGACATATCAATACATAGGTTTTAAGATTCTTACTAGTCAGATCTATTCCTCTGTGGGAAATATGGGGTTTTGAGTCCCTTTCACTGAGGAAGGTGTAGGTCTTGTCTATTCCATAGTTGGTTTTTGGAAAGGTACCTGTGCTTATATCAAACTCTGCTTTGATGCATTCCCCCACCTCTCCTTCCCCCTTTAGCAGGCATAAGAGTGGTCTCTAAATGTGAGACTCTGTTCTCTTTCCTAACTCTGTTCATGTGTAGCCATGTTTACAGGATCTTCCTAAGTGATATCTTATGCTAAGTTTCTTTTTTTGTGTGACTTATTTCACTTAGAATCATCGTACCTGAATCCACTCATTTGCTGCTACTGGTCTTATGACATTGATTTCACGGCTGAGGGATATTCCATCGTACGTAAGTTCCACAAATTTTTGAACCATTTTTATATTTCCTGGGATATTTCAGGTGTACCTAAGTTGAGGTTCTTGTAAGCAGTGCAGCCCTCAATTTGGGGGTGGCTCTGTCTTTTGGATTTTCAGTTTTCCCAAGGTATATTCCCTAGACTGGAAGTGCCCTTGGCTCTGTAGCTCTGTTGTTTACTTGTTTTAGGGAACACAATGCACTCCTCCAGTGAGGCAGTTGGCAACTTACATCCCGCCCATCAGCATAACAAGGCTCCCTGTTCTCCAGGGCCTGTCTTGCCTTTCTGGTTTGTACACATTTTGTGGATGTCCCTTTTGACCGGTGGGAAGTGATACTTCTTTGTAGTGCAGATTTGCATTGCCCGCTTGCTTGCTTGGCCAAAATTATATTCTCCTGAATATATTCAGGAGAAAACGCATACGCCCTTTTTGGCCAAGTGCATCATTGTGGAAGTTGTGCCCCTCTTCCTGTGCTTTACGGGCGATCCCACCGTACCTCTTGAAATCTGTTTCCTGCTTTTCTGCCTCGCTTTCAAGTCCGCCTGTTTGCCTTCCCTCAACAGATTTTTGGACGAGAGTTGGCCTTTATTACTCTGCCAGTTTGTGAGTTGCTGTGCCCCTGAGCTCCATTTTTCAACTCGTTTTTTGTGAGCTGAACGCAAGTTCAAAATTTTGGTTCAGGACCTATACTGGTTCCCTGTGGGTGGCTGAGACTTTGGTTCATTCTTCTTCCTGCCGGGAAATTAGAGTGACATGTACCCATCCAAATGCCTAACAGCTACTCTCTCATTGGTTCTCCCTCTTCCCTTTCATCCTCTGCCAAATTAGCAACCTGTGCGAACCAGGAGGTTAAAGGGGCTGTCTCTCCAAGTTGGGAGATTGACAGTAAAGCAGTTGGAAAGTCAAACCGGAGCACCAGGAGTGGGACTATTCGTTAAGTTTTAGAAACCTTTCGTATTCACACTGTGTCCATTCTCTAGGTTTCCCGTACATGGTATAGCTGTCGTAATATTCCCTTCAACCTGGAGAGTTTGGACCCATGGAATGGGTGCCATGCATTATTGCTTTAAAGGGTCTGCATTTGCTCACCCAATCTCAGCAATCCTCTCAGTCCCAAGTGTCCAGCCTCATGCCACATCCAGCTGTCATTGTAGATAGGGTAATTCCAGGTTGCATCAGAGACCCTGAAGGAATTGTAAAGAATTTCCCTGTTTCTTTGTTTTGTTTTTGAAATTCCTTTTTAGAGTCGGTTTGAGCTGATTCTCGCTGCCATGTTTATGCCAGTCTAGACACACTTGATTCCCTTATGGAGACATATCAGTACATAGATTTTAAGATTCTTACGAGTCAGATCTATTCCTCTGCGGGAAATATGGGGTTTTGAGTCCCTTTCACTGAGGAAGGTGTAGGTCTTGTCTATTCCATAGTTGGTTTTTGGAAAGGTACCTGTGCTTATATCAAACTCTGCTTTGATGCATCCCCCCACCTCTCCTTCCCCCTTTAGCAGGCATAAGAGTGTTCTCTAAATGTGAGACTCTGTTCTCTTTCCTAACTCTGTTCATGTGTAGCCATGTTTACAGGATCTTCCTAAGTGATATCTTCTGCTAAGTTTCTTTTTCTGTGTGACTTATTTCACTTAGAATCATCGTACCTGAATCCACTCATTTTGCTGCTACTGGTCTTATGACATTGATTTCACGGCTGAGGGATATTCCATCGTACCTAAGTTCCACAATTTTTTGAACCATTTTTATATTTCCTGGAATATTTAAGGTGTACCCAAGTTGAGGTTCTTGTAAGCAGTGCAGCCCTCAATTTGGGGGTGGCTCTGTCTTATGGATTTTCAGTTTTCCCAAGGTATATTCCCTAGACTGGAAGTGCCCTTGGCTCTGTAGCTCTGTTGTTTACTTGTTTTAGGGAACACAATGCACTCCTCCAGTGAGGAGGTTGGCAACTTACATCCCGGCCATCAGCATAACAAGGCTCTCTGTTCTCCAGGACCTGTCTTGCCTTTCTGGTTTGTACACATTTTGTGGATGTCCCTTTTGACTGGTGGGAAGTGATACTTCTTTGTAGTGCAGATTCGCATTGCCCGCTTGCTTGCTTGGCCAAAAAGGGCGTATGCGTTTTCTCCTGAATATATTCAGGAGAAAACGCATACGCCCTTTTTGGCCAAGTGCATCATTGTCGATGTTGTGCCCCTCTTCCTCTGCTTTACGGGCGATCCCAACGTACCTCTTGAAATCTGTTTCCTGCTTTTCTGCCTCGCTTTCAAGTCCGCCTGTTTGCCTTCCCTCAACAGATTTTTGGACGAGAGTTGGCCTTTATTACTCTGCCAGTTTGTGAGTTGCTGTGCCCCTGAGCTCCATTTTTCAACTCGTTTTTTTGTGAGCTGAACGCAAGTCCAAAATTTTGGTTCAGGACCTATACTGGTTCGCGGTGGGTGGCTGAGACTTTGGTTCATTCTTCTTCCTGCCAGGAAATTAGAGTGACATGTACCCATCCAAATGCCTAACAGCTACTCTCTCATTGGTTCTCCCTCTTCCCTTTCATCCTCTGCCAAATTGGCAACCTGTGCAAACCAGGAGGTTAAAGGGTCTGTCTCTCCAAGTTGGGAGATTGATAGTAAAGCAGTTGGAAAGTCAAACCGGAGCACCAGGAGTGGGACTATTCGTTAAGTTTTAGAAAACTTTCGTATTCACAGTGTGTCCATTCTCTAGGTTTCCCGTACATGGTATAGCTGTCGTAATATTCCCTTCAACCTGGAGAGTTGGGACCCATGGAATGGGTGCCATGCATTATTGCTTTAAAGGGTCTGCATTTGCTCACCCAATCTCACCAATCCTCTCTGTCCCAAGTGTCCAGCCTCATGCCACATCCAGCTGTCATTGTAGATAGGGTCATTCCAGGTTGCATCAGAGACCCTGAAGGAATTGTAAAGAATTTCCCTGTTTCTTTGTTTTGTTTTTGAAATTCCTTTTTAGAGTGGGTTTGAGCTGATTCTCGCTGCCATGTTTATGCCAGTCTAGACACACTTGATTCCCTTATGGAGACATATCAATACATAGGTTTTAAGATTCTTACTAGTCAGATCTATTCCTCTGCGGGAAATATGGGGTTTTGAGTCCCTTTCACTGAGGAAGGTGTAGGTCTTGTCTATTCCATAGTTGGTTTTTGGAAAGGTACCTGTGCTTATATCAAACTCTGCTTTGATGCATCCCCCCACCTCTCCTTCCCCCTTTAGCAGGCATAAGAGTGGTCTCTAAATGTGAGACTCTGTTCTCTTTCCTAACTCTGTTCATGTGTAGCCATGTTTACAGGATCTTCCTAAGTGATATCTTATGCTAAGTTTCTTTTTCTGTGTGACTTATTTCACTTAGAATCATCGTACCTGAATCCACTCATTTTGCTGCTACTGGTCTTATGACATTGATTTCACGGCTGAGGGATATTCCATCGTACGTAAGTTCCACAATTTTTTGAACCATTTTTATATTTCCTGGGATATTTAAGGTGTACCCAAGTTGAGGTTCTTGTAAGCAGTGCAGCCCTCAATTTGGGGGTGGCTCTGTCTTATTGATTTTCAGTTTTCCCAAGGTATATTCCCTAGACTGGAAGTGCCCTTGGCTCTGTAGCTCTGTTGTTTACTTGTTTTAGGGAACACAATGCACTCCTCCAGTGAGGCAGTTGGCAACTTACATCCCGCCCATCAGCATAACAAGGCTCCCTGTTCTCCAGGGCCTGTCTTGCCTTTCTGGTTTGTACACATTTTGCGGATGTCCCTTTTGACCGGTGGGAAGTGATACTTCTTTGTAGTGCAGATTTGCATTGCCCGCTTGCTTGCTTGGCCAAAAATATATTCTCCTGAATATATTCAGGAGAAAACGCATACGCCCTTTTTGGCCAAGTGCATCATTGTCGAAGTTGTGCCCCTCTTCCTGTGCTTTACGGGCGATCCCAACGTACCTCTTGAAATCTGTTTCCTGCTTTTCTGCCTCGCTTTCAAGTCCGCCTGTTTGCCTTCCCTCAACAGATTTTTGGACGAGAGTTGGCCTTTATTACTCTGCCAGTTTGTGAGTTGCTGTGCCCCTGAGCTCCATTTTTCAACTCGTTTTTTTGTGAGCTGAACGCAAGTCCAAAATTTTGGTTCAGGACCTATACTGGTTCCCGGTGGGTGGCTGAGACTTTGGTTCATTCTTCTTCCTGCCGGGAAATTAGAGTGACATGTACCCATCCAAATGCCTAACAGCTACTCTCTCATTGGTTCTCCCTCTTCCCTTTCATCCTCTGCCAAATTGGCAACCTGTGCGAACCAGGAGGTTAAAGGGGCTGTCTCTCCAAGTTGGGAGATTGATAGTAAAGCAGTTGGAAAGTCAAACCGGAGCACCAGGAGAGGGACTCTTCGTTGAGTTTTAGAAACCTTTCGTATTCACAGTGTGTCCATTCTCTAGGTTTCCCGTACATGGTATAGCTGTCGTAATATTCCCTTCAACCTGGAGAGTTGGGACCCATGGAATGGGTGCCATGCATTATTGCTTTAAAGGGTCTGCATTTGCTCACCCAATCTCACCAATCCTCTCAGTCCCAAGCGTCCAGCCTCATGCCACATCCAGCTGTCATTGTAGATAGGGTCATTCCAGGTTGCATCAGAGACCCTGAAGGAATTGTAAAGAATTTCCCTGTTTCTTTGTTTTGTTTTTGAAATTCCTTTTTAGAGTGGGTTTGAGCTGATTCTCGCTGCCATGTTTATGCCAGTCTAGACACACTTGATTCCCTTACGGAGACATATCAATACATAGGTTTTAAGATTCTTACTAGTCAGATCTATTCCTCTGTGGGAAATATGGGGTTTTGAGTCCCTTTCACTGAGGAAGGTGTAGGTCTTGTCTATTCCATAGTTGGTTTTTGGAACGGTACCTGTGCTTATATCAAACTCTGCTTTGATGCATCCCCCCACCTCTCCTTCCCCCTTTAGCAGGCATAAGAGTGTTCTCTAAATGTGAGACTCTGTTCTCTTTCCTAACTCTGTTCATGTGTAGCCATGTTTACAGGATCTTCCTAAGTGATATCTTATGCTAAGTTTCTTTTTCTGTGTGACTTATTTCACTTAGAATCATCGTACCTGAATCCACTCATTTTGCTGCTACTGGTCTTATGACATTGATTTCATGGCTGAGGGATATTCCATCGTACGTAAGTTCCACAATTTTTTGAACCATTTTTATATTTCCTGGGATATTTTAGGTGTACCTAAGTTGAGGTTCTTGTAAGCAGTGCAGCCCTCAATTTGGGGGTGGCTCTGTCTTATGGATTTTCATTTTTCCCAAGGTATATTCCCTAGACTGGAAGTGCCCTTGGCTCTGTAGCTCTGTTGTTTACTTGTTTTAGGGAACACAATGCACTCCTCCAGTGAGGCAGTTGGCAACTTACATCCCGCCCATCAGCATAACAAGGCTCCCTGTTCTCCAGGGCCTGTCTTGCCTTTCTGGTTTGTACACATTTTGCGGATGTCCCTTTTGACCGGTGGGAAGTGATACTTCTTTGTAGTGCAGATTTGCATTGCCCGCTTGCTTGCTTGGCCAAAAATATATTCTCCTGAATATATTCAGGAGAAAACGCATACGCCCTTTTTGGCCAAGTGCATCATTGTCGAAGTTGTGCCCCTCTTCCTGTGCTTTACGGGCGATCCCAACGTACCTCTTGAAATCTGTTTCCTGCTTTTCTGCCTCGCTTTCAAGTCCGCCTGTTTGCCTTCCCTCAACAGATTTTTGGACGAGAGTTGGCCTTTATTACTCTGCCAGTTTGTGAGTTGCTGTGCCCCTGAGCTCCATTTTTCAACTCGTTTTTTTGTGAGCTGAACGCAAGTCCAAAATTTTGGTTCAGGACCTATACTGGTTCCCGGTGGGTGGCTGAGACTTTGGTTCATTCTTCTTCCTGCCGGGAAATTAGAGTGACATGTACCCATCCAAATGCCTAACAGCTACTCTCTCATTGGTTCTCCCTCTTCCCTTTCATCCTCTGCCAAATTGGCAACCTGTGCGAACCAGGAGGTTAAAGGGGCTGTCTCTCCAAGTTGGGAGATTGATAGTAAAGCAGTTGGAAAGTCAAACCGGAGCACCAGGAGAGGGACTATTCGTTGAGTTTTAGAAACCTTTCGTATTCACAGTGTGTCCATTCTCTAGGTTTCCCGTACATGGTATAGCTGTCGTAATATTCCCTTCAACCTGGAGAGTTGGGACCCATGGAATGGGTGCCATGCATTATTGCTTTAAAGGGTCTGCATTTGCTCACCCAATCTCAGCAATCCTCTCAGTCCCAAGTGTCCAGCCTCATGCCACATCCAGCTGTCATTGTAGATAGGGTCATTCCAGGTTGCATCAGAGACCCTGAAGGAATTGTAAAGAATTTCCCTGTTTCTTTGTTTTGTTTTTGAAATTCCTTTTTAGAGTGGGTTTGAGCTGATTCTCGCTGCCATGTTTATGCCAGTCTAGACACACTTGATTCCCTTACGGAGACATATCAGTACATAGGTTTTAAGATTCTTACTAGTCAGATCTATTCCTCTGCGGGAAATATGGGGTTTTGAGTCCCTTTCACTGAGGAAGGTGTAGGTCTTGTCTATTCCATAGTTGGTTTTTGGAAAGGTACCTGTGCTTATATCAAACTCTGCTTTGATGCATCCCCCCACCTCTCCTTCCCCCTTTAGCAGGCATAAGAGTGTTCTCTAAATGTGAGACTCTGTTCTCTTTCCTAACTCTGTTCATGTGTAGCCATGTTTACAGGATCTTCCTAAGTGATATCTTATGCTAAGTTTCTTTTTCTGTGTGACTTATTTCACTTAGAATCATCGTACCTGAATCCACTCATTTTGCTGCTACTGGTCTTATGACATTGATTTCACGGCTGAGGGATATTCCATCGTACCTAAGTTCCACAATTTTTTGAACCATATTTATATTTCCTGGAATATTTAAGGTGTACCCAAGTTGAGGTTCTTGTAAGCAGTGCAGCCCTCAATTTGGGGGTGGCTCTGTCTTATGGATTTTCAGTTTTCCCAAGGTATATTCCCTAGACTGGAAGTGCCCTTGGCTCTGTAGCTCTGTTGTTTACTTGTTTTAGGGAACACAATGCACTCCTCCAGTGAGGAGGTTGGCAACTTACATCCCGGCCATCAGCATAACAAGGCTCTCTGTTCTCCAGGGCCTGTCTTGCCTTTCTGGTTTGTACACATTTTGTGGATGTCCCTTTTGACTGGTGGGAAGTGATATTTCTTTGTAGTGCAGATTCACATTGCCCGCTTGCTTGCTTGGCCAAAAAGGGCGTATGCGTTTTCTCCTGAATATATTCAGGAGAAAACGCATACGCCCTTTTTGGCCAAGTGCATCATTGTCGAAGTTGTGCCCCTCTTCCTGTGCTTTACGGGCAATCCCAACGTACCTCTTGAAATCTGTTTCCTGCTTTTCTGCCTCGCTTTCAAGTCCGCCTGTTTGCCTTCCCTCAACAGATTTTTGGACGAGAGTTGGCCTTTATTACTCTGCCAGTTTGTGAGTTGCTGTGCCCCTGAACTCCATTTTTCAACTCATTTTTTTGTGAGCTGAACGCAAGTCCAAAATTTTGGTTCAGGACCTATACTGGTTCCCGGTGGGTGGCTGAGACTTTGGTTCATTCTTCTTCCTGCCAGGAAATTAGAGTGACATGTACCCATCCAAATGCCTAACAGCTAGTCTCTCATTGGTTCTCCCTCTTCCCTTTCATCCTCTGCCAAATTGGCAACCTGTGCGAACCAGGAGGTTAAAGGGGCTGTCTCTCCAAGTTGGGAGATTGATTGTAAAGCAGTTGGAAAGTCAAACCGGAGCACCAGGAGTGGGACTATTCGTTAAGTTTTAGAAACCTTTCGTATTCACAGTGTGTCCATTCTCTAGGTTTCCTGTACATGGTATAGCTGTCGTAATATTCCCTTCAACCTGGAGAGTTGGGACCCATGGAATGGGTGCCATGCATTATTGCTTTAAAGGGTCTGCATTTGCTCACCCAATCTCACCAATCCTCTCTGTCCCAAGTGTCCAGCCTCATGCCACATGCAGCTGTCATTGTAGATAGGGTCATTCCAGGTTGCATCAGAGACCCTGAAGGAATTGTAAAGAATTTCCCTGTTTCTTTGTTTTGTTTTTGAAATTCCTTTTTAGAGTGGGTTTGAGCTGATTCTCGCTGCCATGTTTATGCCAGTCTAGACACACTTGATTCCCTTATGGAGACATATCAATACATAGGTTTTAAGTTTCTTACTAGTCAGATCTATTCCTCTGTGGGAAATATGGGGTTTTGAGTCCCTTTCACTGAGGAAGGTGTAGGTCTTGTCTATTCCATAGTTGGTTTTTGGAAAGGTACCTGTGCTTATATCAAACTCTGCTTTGATGCATCCCCCCACCTCTCCTTCCCCCTTTAGCAGGCATAAGAGTGGTCTCTAAATGTGAGACTCTGTTCTCTTTCCTAACTCTGTTCATGTGTAGCCATGTTTACAGGATCTTCCTAAGTGATATCTTATGCTAAGTTTCTTTTTCTGTGTGACTTATTTCACTTAGAATCATCGTACCTGAATCCACTCATTTTGCTGCTACTGGTCTTATGACATTGATTTCACGGCTGAGGGATATTCCATCGTACGTAAGTTCCACATATTTTTGAACCATTTTTATATTTCCTGGGATATTTCAGGTGTACCTAAGTTGAGGTTCTTGTAAGCAGTGCAGCCCTCAATTTGGGGGTGGCTCTGTCTTATTGATTTTCAGTTTTCCCAAGGTATATTCCCTAGACTGGAAGTGCCCTTGGCTCTGTAGCTCTGTTGTTTACTTGTTTTAGGGAACACAATGCACTCCTCCAGTGAGGCAGTTGGCAACTTACATCCCGCCCATCAGCATAACAAGGCTCCCTGTTCTCCAGGGCCTGTCTTGCCTTTCTGGTTTGTACACATTTTGTGGATATCCCTTTTGACCGGTGGGAAGTGATACTTCTTTGTAGTGCAGATTTGCATTGCCCGCTTGCTTGCTTGGCCAAAATTATATTCTCCTGAATATATTCAGGAGAAAACGCATACGCCCTTTTTGGCCAAGTGCATCATTGTGGAAGTTGTGCCCCTCTTCCTGTGCTTTACGGGCGATCCCAGCGTACCTCTTGAAATCTGTTTCCTGCTTTTCTGCCTCGCTTTCAAGTCCGCCTGTTTGCCTTCCCTCAACAGATTTTTGGACGAGAGTTGGCCTTTATTACTCTGCCAGTTTGTGAGTTGCTGTGCCCCTGAGCTCCATTTTTCAACTCGTTTTTTTGTGAGCTGAACGCAAGTCCAAAATTTTGGTTCAGGACCTATACTGGTTCCCTGTGGGTGGCTGAGACTTTGGTTCATTCTTCTTCCTGCCGGGAAATTAGAGTGACATGTACCCATCCAAATGCCTAACAGCTACTCTCTCATTGGTTCTCCCTCTTCCCTTTCATCCTCTGCCAAATTAGCAACCTGTGCGAACCAGGAGGTTAAAGGGGCTGTCTCTCCAAGTTGGGAGATTGACAGTAAAGCAGTTGGAAAGTCAAACCGGAGCACCAGGAGTGGGACTATTCGTTAAGTTTTAGAAACCTTTCGTATTCACAGTGTGTCCATTCTCTAGGTTTCCCGTACATGGTATAGCTGTCGTAATATTCCCTTCAACCTGGAGAGTTGGGACCCATGGAATGGGTGCCATGCATTATTGCTTTAAAGGGTCTGCATTTGCTCACCCAATCTCACCAATCCTCTCAGTCCCAAGTGTCCAGCCTCATGCCACATCCAGCTGTCATTGTAGATAGGGTCATTCCAGGTTGCATCAGAGACCCTGAAGGAATTGTAAAGAATTTCCCTGTTTCTTTGTTTTGTTTTTGAAATTCCTTTTTAGAGTGGGTTTGAGCTGATTCTCGCTGCCATGTTTATGCCAGTCTAGACACACTTGATTCCCTTACGGAGACATATCAATACATAGGTTTTAAGATTCTTACTAGTCAGATCTATTCCTCTGCGGGAAATATGGGGTTTTGAGTCCCTTTCACTGAGGAAGGTGTAGGTCTTGTCTATTCCATAGTTGGTTTTTGGAACGGTACCTGTGCTTATATCAAACTCAGGTTTTATGCATCCCCCCACCTATCCTTCCCCCTTTAGCAGGCATAAGAGTGGTCTCTAAATGTGAGACTCTGTTCTCTTTCCTAACTCTGTTCATGTGTAGCCATGTTTACAGGATCTTCCTAAGTGATATCTTATGCTAAGTTTCTTTTTCTGTGTGACTTATTTCACTTAGAATCATCGTACCTGAATCCACTCATTTTGCTGCTACTGGTCTTATGACATTGATTTCACGGCTGAGGGATATTCCATCGTACGTAAGTTCCACAATTTTTTGAACCATTTTTATATTTCCTGGGATATTTAAGGTGTACCCAAGTTGAGGTTCTTGTAAGCAGTGCAGCCCTCAATTTGGGGGTGGCTCTGTCTTATTGATTTTCAGTTTTCCCAAGGTATATTCCCTAGACTGGAAGTGCCCTTGGCTCTGTAGCTCTGTTGTTTACTTGTTTTAGGGAACACAATGCACTCCTCCAGTGAGGCAGTTGGCAACTTACATCCCGCCCATCAGCATAACAAGGCTCCCTGTTCTCCAGGGCCTGTCTTGCCTTTCTGGTTTGTACACATTTTGCGGATGTCCCTTTTGACCGGTGGGAAGTGATACTTCTTTGTAGTGCAGATTTGCATTGCCCGCTTGCTTGCTTGGCCAAAAATATATTCTCCTGAATATATTCAGGAGAAAACGCATACGCCCTTTTTGGCCAAGTGCATCATTGTCGAAGTTGTGCCCCTCTTCCTGTGCTTTACGGGCGATCCCAACGTACCTCTTGAAATCTGTTTCCTGCTTTTCTGCCTCGCTTTCAAGTCCGCCTGTTTGCCTTCCCTCAACAGATTTTTGGACGAGAGTTGGCCTTTATTACTCTGCCAGTTTGTGAGTTGCTGTGCCCCTGAGCTCCATTTTTCAACTCGTTTTTTTGTGAGCTGAACGCAAGTCCAAAATTTTGGTTCAGGACCTATACTGGTTCCCGGTGGGTGGCTGAGACTTTGGTTCATTCTTCTTCCTGCCGGGAAATTAGAGTGACATGTACCCATCCAAATGCCTAACAGCTACTCTCTCATTGGTTCTCCCTCTTCCCTTTCATCCTCTGCCAAATTGGCAACCTGTGCGAACCAGGAGGTTAAAGGGGCTGTCTCTCCAAGTTGGGAGATTGATAGTAAAGCAGTTGGAAAGTCAAACCGGAGCACCAGGAGAGGGACTATTCGTTGAGTTTTAGAAACCTTTCGTATTCACAGTGTGTCCATTCTCTAGGTTTCCCGTACATGGTATAGCTGTCGTAATATTCCCTTCAACCTGGAGAGTTGGGACCCATGGAATGGGTGCCATGCATTATTGCTTTAAAGGGTCTGCATTTGCTCACCCAATCTCAGCAATCCTCTCAGTCCCAAGTGTCCAGCCTCATGCCACATCCAGCTGTCATTGTAGATGGGGTCATTCCAGGTTGCATCAGAGACCCTGAAGGAATTGTAAAGAATTTCCCTGTTTCTTTGTTTTGTTTTTGAAATTCCTTTTTAGAGTGGGTTTGAGCTGATTCTCGCTGCCATGTTTATGCCAGTCTAGACACACTTGATTCCCTTACGGAGACATATCAATACATAGGTTTTAAGATTCTTACTAGTCAGATCTATTCCTCTGCGGGAAATATGGGGTTTTGAGTCCCTTTCACTGAGGAAGGTGTAGGTCTTGTCTATTCCATAGTTGGTTTTTGGAACGGTACCTGTGCTTATATCAAACTCTGCTTTGATGCATCCCCCCACCTATCCTTCCCCCTTTAGCAGGCATAAGAGTGGTCTCTAAATGTGAGACTCTGTTCTCTTTCCTAACTCTGTTCATGTGTAGCCATGTTTACAGGATCTTCCTAAGTGATATCTTATGCTAAGTTTCTTTTTCTGTGTGACTTATTTCACTTAGAATCATCGTACCTGAATCCACTCATTTTGCTGCTACTGGTCTTATGACATTGATTTCATGGCTGAGGGATATTCCATCGTACGTAAGTTCCACAATTTTTTGAACCATTTTTATATTTCCTGGGATATTTTAGGTGTACCTAAGTTGAGGTTCTTGTAAGCAGTGCAGCCCTCAATTTGGGGGTGGCTCTGTCTTATGGATTTTCATTTTTCCCAAGGTATATTCCCTAGACTGGAAGTGCCCTTGGCTCTGTAGCTCTGTTGTTTACTTGTTTTAGGGAACACAATGCACTCCTCCAGTGAGGCAGTTGGCAACTTACATCCCGCCCATCAGCATAACAAGGCTCCCTGTTCTCCAGGGCCTGTCTTGCCTTTCTGGTTTGTACACATTTTGCGGATGTCCCTTTTGACCGGTGGGAAGTGATACTTCTTTGTAGTGCAGATTTGCATTGCCCGCTTGCTTGCTTGGCCAAAAATATATTCTCCTGAATATATTCAGGAGAAAACGCATACGCCCTTTTTGGCCAAGTGCATCATTGTCGAAGTTGTGCCCCTCTTCCTGTGCTTTACGGGCGATCCCAACGTACCTCTTGAAATCTGTTTCCTGCTTTTCTGCCTCGCTTTCAAGTCCGCCTGTTTGCCTTCCCTCAACAGATTTTTGGACGAGAGTTGGCCTTTATTACTCTGCCAGTTTGTGAGTTGCTGTGCCCCTGAGCTCCATTTTTCAACTCGTTTTTTTGTGAGCTGAACGCAAGTCCAAAATTTTGGTTCAGGACCTATACTGGTTCCCGGTGGGTGGCTGAGACTTTGGTTCATTCTTCTTCCTGCCGGGAAATTAGAGTGACATGTACCCATCCAAATGCCTAACAGCTACTCTCTCATTGGTTCTCCCTCTTCCCTTTCATCCTCTGCCAAATTGGCAACCTGTGCGAACCAGGAGGTTAAAGGGGCTGTCTCTCCAAGTTGGGAGATTGATAGTAAAGCAGTTGGAAAGTCAAACCGGAGCACCAGGAGAGGGACTATTCGTTGAGTTTTAGAAACCTTTCGTATTCACAGTGTGTCCATTCTCTAGGTTTCCCGTACATGGTATAGCTGTCGTAATATTCCCTTCAACCTGGAGAGTTGGGACCCATGGAATGGGTGCCATGCATTATTGCTTTAAAGGGTCTGCATTTGCTCACCCAATCTCAGCAATCCTCTCAGTCCCAAGTGTCCAGCCTCATGCCACATCCAGCTGTCATTGTAGATAGGGTCATTCCAGGTTGCATCAGAGACCCTGAAGGAATTGTAAAGAATTTCCCTGTTTCTTTGTTTTGTTTTTGAAATTCCTTTTTAGAGTGGGTTTGAGCTGATTCTCGCTGCCATGTTTATGCCAGTCTAGACACACTTGATTCCCTTACGGAGACATATCAGTACCTAGGTTTTAAGATTCTTACTAGTCAGATCTATTCCTCTGCGGGAAATATGGGGTTTTGAGTCCCTTTCACTGAGGAAGGTGTAGGTCTTGTCTATTCCATAGTTGGTTTTTGAAAAGGTACCTGTGCTTATATCAAACTCTGCTTTGATGCATCCCCCCACCTCTCCTTCCCCCTTTAGCAGGCATAAGAGTGGTCTCTAAATGTGAGACTCTGTTCTCTTTCCTAACTCTGTTCATGTGTAGCCATGTTTACAGGATCTTCCTAAGTGATATCTTATGCTAAGTTTCTTTTTCTGTGTGACTTATTTCACTTAGAATCATCGTACCTGAATCCACTCATTTTGCTGCTACTGGTCTTATGACATTGATTTCACGGCTGAGGGATATTCCATCGTACGTAAGTTCCACAATTTTTTGAACCATTTTTATATTTCCTGGGATATTTAAGGTGTACCCAAGTTGAGGTTCTTGTAAGCAGTGCAGCCCTCAATTTGGGGGTGGCTCTGTCTTATTGATTTTCAGTTTTCCCAAGGTATATTCCCTAGACTGGAAGTGCCCTTGGCTCTGTAGCTCTGTTGTTTACTTGTTTTAGGGAACACAATGCACTCCTCCAGTGAGGCAGTTGGCAACTTACATCCCGCCCATCAGCATAACAAGGCTCCCTGTTCTCCAGGGCCTGTCTTGCCTTTCTGGTTTGTACACATTTTGCGGATGTCCCTTTTGACCGGTGGGAAGTGATACTTCTTTGTAGTGCAGATTTGCATTGCCCGCTTGCTTGCTTGGCCAAAAATATATTCTCCTGAATATATTCAGGAGAAAACGCATACGCCCTTTTTGGCCAAGTGCATCATTGTCGAAGTTGTGCCCCTCTTCCTGTGCTTTACGGGCGATCCCAACGTACCTCTTGAAATCTGTTTCCTGCTTTTCTGCCTCGCTTTCAAGTCCGCCTGTTTGCCTTCCCTCAACAGATTTTTGGACGAGAGTTGGCCTTTATTACTCTGCCAGTTTGTGAGTTGCTGTGCCCCTGAGCCCCATTTTTCAACTCGTTTTTTTGTGAGCTGAACGCAAGTCCAAAATTTTGGTTCAGGACCTATACTGGTTCCCTGTGGGTGGCTGAGACTTTGGTTCATTCTTCTTCCTGCCGGGAAATTAGAGTGACATGTACCCATCCAAATGCCTAACAGCTACTCTCTCATTGGTTCTCCCTCTTCCCTTTCATCCTCTGCCAAATTGGCAACCTGTGCGAACCAGGAGGTTAAAGGGGCTGTCTCTCCAAGTTGGGAGATTGATAGTAAAGCAGTTGGAAAGTCAAACCGGAGCACCAGGAGTGGGACTATTCGTTAAGTTTTAGAAACCTTTCGTATTCACAGTGTGTCCATTCTCTAGGTTTCCCGTACATGGTATAGCTGTCGTAATATTCCCTTCAACCTGGAGAGTTGGGACCCATGGAATGGGTGCCATGCATTATTGCTTTAAAGGGTCTGCATTTGCTCACCCAATCTCACCAATCCTCTCAGTCCCAAGTGTCCAGCCTCATGCCACATCCAGCTGTCATTGTAGATAGGGTCATTCCAGGTTGCATCAGAGACCCTGAAGGAATTGTAAAGAATTTCCCTGTTTCTTTGTTTTGTTTTTGAAATTCCTTTTTAGAGTGGGTTTGAGCTGATTCTCGCTGCCATGTTTATGCCAGTCTAGACACACTTGATTCCCTTACGGAGACATATCAATACATAGGTTTTAAGATTCTTACTAGTCAGATCTATTCCTCTGCGGGAAATATGGGGTTTTGAGTCCCTTTCACTGAGGAAGGTGTAGGTCTTGTCTATTCCATAGTTGGTTTTTGGAAAGGTACCTGTGCTTATATCAAACTCTGCTTTGATGCATCACCCCACCTCTCCTTCCCCCTTTAGTAGGCATAAGAGTGGTCTCTAAATGTGAGACTCTGTTCTCTTTCCTAACTCTGTTCATGTGTAGCCATGTTTACAGGATCTTCCTAAGTGATATCTTCTGCTAAGTTTCTTTTTCTGTGTGACTTATTTCACTTAGAATCATCGTACCTGAATCCACTCATTTTGCTGCTACTGGTCTTATGACATTGATTTCACGGCTGAGGGATATTCCATCGTACGTTAGTTCCACAATTTTTTGAACCATTTTTATATTTCCTGGGATATTTAAGGTGTACCCAAGTTGAGGTTCTTGTAAGCAGTGCAGCCCTCAATTTGGGGGTGGCTCTGTCTTTTTGATTTTCAGTTTTCCCAAGGTATATTCCCTAGACTGGAAGTGCCCTTGGCTCTGTAGCTCTGTTGTTTACTTGTTTTAGGGAACACAATGCACTCCTCCAGTGAGGCAGTTGGCAACTTACATCCCGCCCATCAGCATAACAAGGCTCCCTGTTCTCCAGGGCCTGTCTTGCCTTTCTGGTTTGTACACATTTTGCGGATGTCCCTTTTGACCGGTGGGAAGTGATACTTCTTTGTAGTGCAGATTTGCATTGCCCGCTTGCTTGCTTGGCCAAAAAGGGCGTATGCGTTTTCTCCTGAATATATTCAGGGGAAAACGCATACGCCCTTTGTGGCCAAGTGCATCATTGTCGAAGTTGTGCCCCTCTTCCTGTGCTTTATGGGCGATCCCAACGTACCTCTTGAAATCTGTTTCCTGCTTTTCTGCCTCGCTTTCAAGTCCGCCTGTTTGCCTTCCCTCAACAGATTTTTGGACGAGAGTTGGCCTTTATTACTCTGCCAGTTTGTGAGTTGCTGTGCCCCTGAGCTCCATTTTTCAACTCGTTTTTTTGTGAGCTGAACGGAAGTCCAAAGTTTTGGTTCAGGACCTATACTGGTTCCCGGTGGGTGGCTGAGACTTTGGTTCATTCTTCTTCCTGCCGGGAAATTAGAGTGACATGTACCCATCCAAATGCCTAACAGCTACTCTCTCATTGGTTCTCCCTCTTCCCTTTCATCCTCTGCCAAATTGGCAACCTGTGCGATCCAGGAGGTTAAAGGGGCTGTCTCTCCAAGTTGGGAGATTGACAGTAAAGCAGTTGGAAAGTCAAACCGGAGCACCAGGAGAGGGACTATTCGTTGAGTTTTAGAAACCTTTCGTATTCACAGTGTGTCCATTCTCTAGGTTTCCCGTACATGGTATAGCTGTCGTAATATTCCCTTCAACCTGGAGAGTTGGGACCCATGGAATGGGTGCCATGCATTATTGCTTTAAAGGGTCTGCATTTGCTCACCCAATCTCAGCAATCCTCTCAGTCCCAAGTGTCCAGCCTCATGCCACATCCAGCTGTCATTGTAGATAGGGTAATTCCAGGTTGCATCAGAGACCCTGAAGGAATTGTAAAGAATTTCCCTGTTTCTTTGTTTTGTTTTTGAAATTCCTTTTTAGAGTGGGTTTGAGCTGATTCTCGCTGCCATGTTTATGCCAGTCTAGACAAACTTGATTCCCTTACGGAGACATATCAGTACATAGGTTTTAAGATTCTTACTAGTCAGATCTATTCCTCTGCGGGAAATATGGGGTTTTGAGTCCCTTTCACTGAGGAAGGTGTAGGTCTTGTCTATTCCATAGTTGGTTTTTGGAAAGGTACCTGTGCTTATATCAAACTCTGCTTTGATGCATCCCCCCACCTCTCCTTCCCCCTTTAGCAGGCATAAGAGTGTTCTCTAAATGTGAGACTCTGTTCTCTTTCCTAACTCTGTTCATGTGTAGCCATGTTTACAGGATCTTCCTAAGTGATATCTTATGCTAAGTTTCTTTTTCTGTGTGACTTATTTCACTTAGAATCATCGTACCTGAATCCACTCATTTTGCTGCTACTGGTCTTATGACATTGATTTCACGGCTGAGGGATATTCCATCGTACCTAAGTTCCACAAATTTTTGAACCATTTTTATATTTCCTGGGATATTTCAGGTGTACCTAAGTTGAGGTTCTTGTAAGCAGTGCAGCCCTCAATTTGGGGGTGGCTCTGTCTTATTGATTTTCAGTTTTCCCAAGGTATATTCCCTAGACTGGAAGTGCCCTTGGCTCTGTAGCTCTGTTGTTTACTTGTTTTAGGGAACACAATGCACTCCTCCAGTGAGGCAGTTGGCAACTTACATCCCACCCATCAGCATAACAAGGCTCCCTGTTCTCCAGGGCCTGTCTTGCCTTTCTGGTTTGTACACATTTTGTGGATGTCCCTTTTGACCGGTGGGAAGTGATACTTCTTTGTAGTGCAGATTTGCATTGCCCGCTTGCTTGCTTGGCCAAAATTATATTCTCCTGAATATATTCAGGAGAAAACGCATACGCCCTTTTTGGCCAAGTGCATCATTGTGGAAGTTGTGCCCCTCTTCCTGTGCTTTACGGGCGATCCCAACGTACCTCTTGAAATCTCTTTCCTGCTTTTCTGCCTCGCTTTCAAGTCCGCCTGTTTGCCTTCCCTCAACAGATTTTTGGACGAGAGTTGGCCTTTATTACTCTGCCAGTTTGTGAGTTGCTGTGCCCCTGAGCTCCATTTTTCAACTCATTTTTTTGTGAGCTGAACGCAAGTCCAAAATTTTGGTTCAGGACCTATACTGGTTCCCGGTGGGTGGCTGAGACTTTGGTTCATTCTTCTTCCTGCCAGGAAATTAGAGTGACATGTACCCATCCAAATGCCTAACAGCTACTCTCTCATTGGTTCTCCCTCTTCCCTTTCATCCTCTGCCAAATTGGCAACCTGTGCGAACCAGGAGGTTAAAGGGGCTGTCTCTCCAAGTTGGGAGATTGATAGTAAAGCAGTTGGAAAGTCAAACCGGAGCACCAGAAGTGGGACTATTCGTTAAGTTTTAGAAACCTTTCGTATTCACAGTGTGTCCATTCTCTAGGTTTCCCGTACATGGTATAGCTGTCGTAATATTCCCTTCAACCTGGAGAGTTGGGACCCATGGAATGGGTGCCATGCATTATTGCTTTAAAGGGTCTGCATTTGCTCACCCAATCTCACCAATCCTCTCAGTCCCAAGTGTCCAGCCTCATGCCACATCCAGCTGTCATTGTAGATAGGGTCATTCCAGGTTGCATCAGAGACCCTGAAGGAATTGTAAAGAATTTCCCTGTTTCTTTGTTTTGTTTTTGAAATTCCTTTTTAGAGTGGGTTTGAGCTGATTCTCGCTGCCATGTTTATGCCAGTCTAGACACACTTGATTCCCTTATGGAGACATATCAATACATAGGTTTTAAGATACTTACTAGTCAGATTTATTCCTCTGTGGGAAATATGGGGTTTTGAGTCCCTTTCACTGAGGAAGGTGTAGGTCTTGTCTATTCCATAGTTGGTTTTTGGAAAGGTACCTGTGCTTATATCAAACTCTGCTTTGATGCATCCCCCCACCTCTCCTTCCCCCTTTAGCAGGCATAAGAGTGGTCTCTAAATGTGAGACTCTGTTCTCTTTCCTAACTCTGTTCATGTGTAGCCATGTTTACAGGATCTTCCTAAGTGATATCTTATGCTAAGTTTCTTTTTCTGTGTGACTTATTTCACTTAGAATCATCGTACCTGAATCCACTCATTTTGCTGCTACTGGTCTTATGACATTGATTTCACGGCTGAGGGATATTCCATCGTACGTAAGTTCCACATATTTTTGAACCATTTTTATATTTCCTGGGATATTTCCGGTGTACCTAAGTTGAGGTTCTTGTAAGCAGTGCAGCCCTCAATTTGGGGGTGGCTCTGTCTTATTGATTTTCAGTTTTCCCAAGGTATATTCCCTAGACTGGAAGTGCCCTTGGCTCTGTAGCTCTGTTGTTTACTTGTTTTAGGGAACACAATGCACTCCTCCAGTGAGGCAGTTGGCAACTTACATCCGGCCCATCAGCATAACAAGGCTCCCTGTTCTCCAGGGCCTGTCTTGCTTTTCTGGTTTTTACACATTTTGTGGATGTCCCTTTTGACCGGTGGGAAGTGATACTTCTTTGTAGTGCAGATTTGCATTGCCCGCTTGCTTGCTTGGCCAAAAAGGGCGTATGCGTTTTCTCCTGAATATATTCAGGAGAAAACGCATACGCCCTTTTTGGCCAAGTGCATCATTGTCGAAGTTGTGCCCCTCTTCCTGTGCTTTACAGGCGATTCCAACGTACCTCTTGAGATCTGTTTCCTGCTATTCTGCCTCGCTTTCAAGTCCGCCTCGTTGCCTTCCCTCAACAGATTTTTGGACGATAGTTGGCCTTGATTACTCTGCCAGTTTGTGAATTGCTGTGCCCCTGAGCTCCATTTTTCAACTCGTTTTTTGTGAACGCAAGTCCAAACTTTTGGTTCAGGACCTATACTGGTTCCCGGTGGGTGGCTGAGACTTTGGTTAATTCTTCTTCCTGCCGGGAAATTAGAGTGACATGTGCCCATCCAAATGCCTAACAGCTACTCTCTCATTGGTTCTCCCTCTTCCCTTTCATCCTCTGCCAAATTGGCAACCTGTGCGAACCAGGAACTTAAAGGGGCTGTCTCTCCAAGTTGGGAGATTGATAGGAAAGCAGTTGGAAAGTGAAACCGGAGCATCAGGAGAGGGGCTCTTCGTTGAGTTTTAGAAACCTTTCGTATTCACAGTGTGTCCATTCTCTAGGTTTCCCGTACATGGTATAGCTGTAGTAATATTCCCTTCAACCTGGAGAGCTGGGACCCATGGAATGGGTGCCATGCATTATTGCTTTAAAGGGTCTGCATTTGCTCACCCAATCTCACCAATCCTCTCAGTCCCAAGTGTCCAGCCTTATGCCACATCCAGCTGTCATTGTAGATAGGGTCATTCCAGGTTGCATCAGAGACCCTGAAGGAATTGTAAAGAATTTCCCTGTTTCTTTGTTCTGTATTTGAAATTCCTTTTTAGAGTGGGTTTGAGCTGATTCTCGCTGCCCTGTTTATGCCAGTCTAGACACACTTGATTCCCTTATGGAGACATATCAATACATAGGTTTTAAGATTCTTACTAGTCAGATCTATTCCTCTGCGGGAAATATGGGGTTTTGAGTCCCTTTCACTGAGGAAGGTGTAGGTCTTGTCTATTCCATAGTTGGTTTTTGGAACGGTACCTGTGCTTATATCAAACTCTGGTTTGATGCATCACCCCACCTCTCCTTCCCCCTTAAGCAGGCATAAGAGTGTTTTCTAAATGTGAGACTCTGTTCTCTTTCCTAACTCAGTTCATGTGTAGCCATGTTTACAGGATCTTCCTAAGTGATATCTTATGATAAGTTTCTTTTCCTGTGTGACTTCTTTCACTTAGAATCATCGTACCTGAATCCACTCATTTTGCTGCTACTGGTCTTATGACATTGATTTCATGGCTGAGGGATATTCCATCGTACGTAAGTTCCACAATGTTTGGAACCATTTTTATATTTCCTGGGATATTTCAGGTGTACCCAGGTTGAGGTTCCTGTAAGCAGTGCAGCCCTCAATTTGGGGGTGGCTCTGTCTTATGGATTTTCAGTTTTCCCAAGGTATATTCCCTAGACTGGAAGTGCCCTTGGCTCTGTAGCTCTGTTGTTTACTTGTTTTTGGGAACACAATGCACTCTTCCAGTGAGGCAGTTGGCAACTTACATCCGGCCCATCAGCATAACAAGGCTCCCTGTTCTCCAGGGCCTATCTTGCCTTTCTGGTTTTTACACATTTTGTGGATGTCCCTTTTGACCGGTGGGAAGTGATACTTCTTTGTAGTGCAGGTTTGCATTGCCCGCTTGCTTGCTTGGCCAAAAAGGGCGTATGCGTTTTCTCCTGAATATATTCAGGAGAAAACGCATATGCCCTTTTTGGCCAAGTGCATCATTGTCGAAGTTGTGCCCCTCTTCCTGTGCTTTACAGGCGATTCCAACGTACCTCTTGAAATCTGTTTCCTGCTATTCTGCCTCGCTTTCAAGTCCGCCTCGTTGCCTTCCCTCAACAGATTTTTGGACGATAGTTGGTCTTGATTACTCTGCCAGTTTGTGAATTGGTGTGCCCCTGAGCTCCATTTTTCAAGTCGTTTTTTGTGAGCTGAACGCAAGTCCAAACTTTTGGTTCAGGACCTATACTGGTTCCCAGTGGGTGGCTGAGACTTTGGTTAATTCTTCTTCCTGCCGGGAAATTAGAGTGACATGTGCCCATGAAATGCCTAACAGCTACTCTCTCATTGGTTCTCCCTCTTCCCTTTCATCCTCTGCCAAATTGGCAACCTGTGCGAACCAGGAGGTTAAAGGGGCCTTCTCTCCAATTAGGGAGATTGATAGTAAAGCAGTTGGAAAGTCAAACCGGAGCACCAGGAGAGGGACTATTCGTTGAGTTTTAGAAACCTTTCGTATTCACAGTGTGTCCATTTTCTAGGTTTCCCGTACATGGTATAGCGGTCGTAATATTCCCTTCAACCTGGAGAGTTGGGACCCATGGAATGGGTGCCATGCATTATTGCTTTAAAGGGTCTGCATTTGCTCACCCAATCTCACCAATCCTCACAGTCCCAAGCGTCCAGCCTTATGCCACATCCAGCTGTCATTGTAGATAGGGTCATTCCAGGTTGCATCAGAGACCCTGAAGGAATTGTTAAGAATTTCCCTGTTTCTTTGTTTTGTTTTTGAAATTCCTTTTTAGAGTGGGTTTGAGCTGATTCTCGCTGCCATGTTTATGCCAGTCTAGACACACTTGATTCCCTTACGGAGACATATCAATACATAGGTTTTAAGATTCTTACTAGTCAGATCTATTCCTCTGCGGGAAATATGGGGTTTTGAGTCCCTTTCACTGAGGAAGGTGTAGGTCTTGTCTATTCCATAGTTGGTTTTTGGAACGGTACTTGTGCTTATATCAAACTCTGCATTGATGCATCCTCCCACCTCTCCTTCCCCCTTTAGCAGGCATAAGAGTGTTGTCTAAATGTGAGACTCTGTTCTCTTTCCTAACTCTGTTCATGTGTAGCCATGTTTACAGGATCTTCCTAAGTGATATCTTCTGCTAAGTTTCTTTTTCTGTGTGACTTATTTCACTTAGAATCATCGTACCTGAATCCACTCATTTTGCTGCTACTGGTCTTATGACATTGATTTCACGGCTGAGGGATATTCCATCATACGTAAGTTCCACAATTTTTTGAACCATTTTTATATTTCCTGGGATATTTAAGGTGTACCCAAGTTGAGGTTCTTGTAAGCAGTGCAGCCCTCAATTTGGGGGTGGCTCTGTCTTATTGATTTTCAGTTTTCCCAAGGTATATTCCCTAGACTGGAAGTGCCCTTGGCTCTGTAGCTCTGTTGTTTACTTGTTTTAGGGAACACAATGCACTCCTCCAGTGAGGCAGTTGGCAACTTACATCCCGCCCATCAGCATAACAAGGCTCCCTGTTCTCCAGGGCCTGTCTTGTCTTTCTGGTTTGTACACATTTTGTGGATGTCCCTTTTGACCGGTGGGAAGTGATACTTCTTTGTAGTGCCGATTTGCATTGCCCGCTTGCTTGCTTGGCCAAAAAGGGCGTATGCGTTTTCTCCTGAATATATTCAGGAGAAAACGCATACGCCCTATTTGGCCAAGTGCATCATTGTCGAAGTTGTTCCCCTCTTCCTGTGCTTTACGGGCGATCCCAACGTACCTCTTGAAATCTGCTTCCTGCTTTTCTGCCTCGCTTTCAAGTCCGCCTCGTTGCTTTCCCTCAACAGATTTTTGGACGAGAGTTGGCCTTTATTACTCTGCCAGTTTGTGAGTTGCTGTGCCCCTGAGCTCCATTTTTCAACTCGTTTTTTTGTGAGCTGAACGGAAGTCCAAAGTTTTGGTTCAGGACCTATACTGGTTCCCGGTGGGTGGCTGAGACTTTGGTTCATTCTTCTTCCTGCCGGGAAATTAGAGTGACATGTACCCATCCAAATGCCTAACAGCTACTCTCTCATTGGTTCTCCCTCTTCCCTTTCATCCTCTGCCAAATTGGCAACCTGTGCGAACCAGGAGGTTAAAGTGGCTGTCTCTCCAATTTGGGAGATTGATAGTAAAGCAGTTGGAAAGTCAAACCGGAGCACCAGGAGAGGGACTATTCGTTGAGTTTTAGAAACCTTTCGTATTCACAGTGTGTCCATTCTCTAGGTTTCCCGTACATGGTATAGCTGTCGTAATATTCCCTTCAACCTGGAGAGTTGGGACCCATGGAATGGGTGCCATGCATTATTGCTTTAAAGGGTCTGAATTTGCTCACCCAATCTCACCAATCCTCTCAGTCCCAAGTGTCCAGCCTCATGCCACATCCAGCTATCATTGTAGATAGGGTCATTCCAGGTTGCATCAGAGACCCTGAAGGAATTGTAAAGAATTTCCCTGTTTCTTTGTTTTGTTTTTGAAATTCCTTTTTAGAGTGGGTTTGAGCTGATTCTCGCTGCCATGTTTATGCCAGTCTAGACACACTTGATTCCCTTACGGAGACATATCAATACATAGGTTTTAAGATTCTTACTAGTCAGATCTATTCCTCTGCGGGAAATATGGGGTTTTGAGTCCCTTTCACTGAGGAAGGTGTAGGTCTTGTCTATTCCATAGTTGGTTTTTGGAACGGTACCTGTGCTTATATCAAACTCTGATTTGATGCATCCCCCCACCTCTCCTTCCCCCTTTAGCAGGCATAAGAGTGTTGTCTAAATGTGAGACTCTGTTCTCTTTCCTAACTGTGTTCATGTGTAGCCATGTTTACAGGATCTTCCTAAGTGATATCTTCTGCTAAGTTTCTTTTTCTGTGTGACTGATTTCACTTAGAATCATCGTACCTGAATCCACTCATTTTGCTGCTACTGGTCTTATGACATTGATTTCACGGCTGAGGGATATTCCATCGTACGTAAGTTCCACAATTTTTTGAAGCATTTTTATATTTCCTGGGATATTTAAGGTGTACCCAAGTTGAGGTTCTTGTAAGCAGTGCAGCCCTCAATTTGGGGGTGGCTCTGTCTTATTGATTTTCAGTTTTCCCAAGGTATATTCCCTAGACTGGAAGTGCCCTTGGCTCTGTAGCTCTGTTGTTTACTTGTTTTAGGGAACACAATGCACTCCTCCAGTGAGGCAGTTGGCAACTTACATCCCGCCCATCAGCATAACAAGGCTCCCTGTTCTCCAGGGCCTGTCTTGCCTTTCTGGTTTGTACACATTTTGTGGATGTCCCTTTTGACCGGTGGGAAGTGTTACTTCTTTGTAGTGCAGATTTGCATTGCCCGCTTGCTTGCTTGGCCAAAAAGGGCGTATGCGTTTTCTCCTGAATATATTCAGGAGAAAACGCATACACCCTTTTTGGCCAAGTGCATCATTGTCGAAGTTGTGCCCCTCTTCCTGTGCTTTACGGGCGATCCCAACGTACCTCTTGAAATCTGCTTCCTGCTTTTCTGCCTCGCTTTCAAGTCCGCCTCGTTGCCTTCCCTCAACAGATTTTTGGACGAGAGTTGGCCTTTATTACTCTGCCAGTTTGTGAGTTGCTGTGCCCCTGAGCTCCATTTTTCAACTCGTTTTTTTGTGAGCTGAACGCAAGTCCAAAGTTTTGGTTCAGGACCTATACTGGTTCCCGGTGGGTGGCTGAGACTTTGGTTCATTCTTCTTCCTGCCGGGAAATTAGAGTGACATGTACCCATCCAAATGCCTAACAGCTACTCTCTCATTGGTTCTCCCTCTTCCCTTTCATCCTCTGCCAAATTGGCAACCTGTGCGAACCAGGAGGTTAAAGGGGCCTTCTCTCCAATTTGGGAGATTGATAGTAAAGCAGTTGGAAAGTCAAACCGGAGCACCAGGAGAGGGACTATTCGTTGAGTTTTAGAAACCTTTCGTATTCACAGTGTGTCCATTCTCTAGGTTTCCCGTACATGGTATAGCGGTCGTAATATTCCCTTCAACCTCGAGAGTTGGGACCCATGGAATGGGTGCCATGCATTATTGCTTTAAAGGGTCTGCATTTGCTCACCCAATCTCACCAATCCTCTCAGTCCCAAGTGTCCAGCCTCATGCCACATCCAGCTATCATTGTAGATAGGGTCATTCCAGGTTGCATCAGAGACCCTGAAGGAATTGTAAAGAATTTCCCTGTTTCTTTGTTTTGTTTTTGAAATTCCTTTTTAGAGTGGGTTTGAGCTGATTCTCGCTGCCATGTTTATGCCAGTCTAGACACACTTGATTCCCTTACGGAGACATATCAATACATAGGTTTTAAGATTCTTACTAGTCAGATCTATTCCTCTGCGGGAAATATGGGGTTTTGAGTCCCTTTCACTGAGGAAGGTGTAGGTCTTGTCTATTCCATAGTTGGTTTTTGGAACGGTACCTGTGCTTATATCAAACTCTGATTTGATGCATCCCCCCACCTCTCCTTCCCCCTTTAGCAGGCATAAGAGTGTTGTCTAAATGTGAGACTCTGTTCTCTTTCCTAACACTGTTCATGTGTAGCCATGTTTACAGGATCTTCCTAAGTGATATCTTCTGCTAAGTTTCTTTTTCTGTGTGACTTATTTCACTTAGAATCATCGTACCTGAATCCACTCATTTTGCTGCTACTGGTCTTATGACATTGATTTCACGGCTGAGGGATATTCCATCGTACATAAGTTCCACAATTTTTTGAAGCATTTTTATATTTCCTGGGATATTTAAGGTGTACCCAAGTTGAGGTTCTTGTAAGCAGTGCAGCCCTCAATTTGGGGGTGGCTCTGTCTTATTGATTTTCAGTTTTCCCAAGGTATATTCCCTAGACTGGAAGTGCCCTTGGCTCTGTAGCTCTGTTGTTTACTTGTTTTAGGGAACACAATGCACTCCTCCAGTGAGGCAGTTGGCAACTTACATCCCGCCCATCAGCATAACAAGGCTCCCTGTTCTCCAGGGCCTGTCTTGCCTTTCTGGTTTGTACACATTTTGTGGATGTCCCTTTTGACCGGTGGGAAGTGATACTTCTTTGTAGTGCAGATTCGCATTGCCCGCTTGCTTGCTTGGCCAAAAAGGGCGTATGCGTTTTCTCCTGAATATATTCAGGAGAAACGCATACGCCCTATTTGGCCAAGTGCATCATTGTCGAAGTTGTGCCCCTCTTCCTGTGCTTTACGGGCGATCCCAACGTACCTCTTGAAATCTGCTTCCTGCTTTTCTGCCTCGCTTTCAAGTCCGCCTTGTTGCCTTCCCTCAACAGATTTTTGGACGAGAGTTGGCCTTTATTACTCTGCCAGTTTGTGAGTTGCTGTGCCCCTGAGCTCCATTTTTCAACTCGTTTTTTTGTGAGCTGAACGCAAGTCCAAAGTTTTGGTTCAGGACCTATACTGGTTCCCGGTGGGTGGCTGAGACTTTGGTTCATTCTTCTTCCTGCCGGGAAATTAGAGTGACATGTACCCATCCAAATGCCTAACAGCTACTCTCTCATTGGTTCTCCCTCTTCCCTTTCATCCTCTGCCAAATTGGCAACCTGTGCGAACCAGGAGGTTAAAGGGGCCTTCTCTCCAATTTGGGAGATTGATAGTAAAGCAGTTGGAAAGTCAAACCGGAGCACCAGGAGAGGGACTATTCGTTGAGTTTTAGAAACCTTTCGTATTCACAGTGTGTCCATTCTCTAGGTTTCCCGTACATGGTATAGCGGTCGTAATATTCCCTTCAACCTCGAGAGTTGGGACCCATGGAATGGGTGCCATGCATTATTGCTTTAAAGGGTCTGCATTTGCTCACCCAATCTCACCAATCCTCTCAGTCCCAAGTGTCCAGCCTCATGCCACATCCAGCTATCATTGTAGATAGGGTCATTCCAGGTTGCATCAGAGACCCTGAAGGAATTGTAAAGAATTTCCCTGTTTCTTTGTTTTGTTTTTGAAATTCCTTTTTAGAGTGGGTTTGAGCTGATTCTCGCTGCCATGTTTATGCCAGTCTAGACACACTTGATTCCCTTACGGAGACATATCAATACATAGGTTTTAAGATTCTTACTAGTCAGATCTATTCCTCTGCGGGAAATATGGGGTTTTGAGTCCCTTTCACTGAGGAAGGTGTAGGTCTTGTCTATTCCATAGTTGGTTTTTGGAACGGTACCTGTGCTTATATCAAACTCTGATTTGATGCATCCCCCCACCTCTCCTTCCCCCTTTAGCAGGCATAAGAGTGTTGTCTAAATGTGAGACTCTGTTCTCTTTCCTAACACTGTTCATGTGTAGCCATGTTTACAGGATCTTCCTAAGTGATATCTTCTGCTAAGTTTCTTTTTCTGTGTGACTTATTTCACTTAGAATCATCGTACCTGAATCCACTCATTTTGCTGCTACTGGTCTTATGACATTGATTTCACGGCTGAGGGATATTCCATCGTACGTAAGTTCCACAATTTTTTGAAGCATTTTTATATTTCCTGGGATATTTAAGGTGTACCCAAGTTGAGGTTCTTGTAAGCAGTGCAGCCCTCAATTTGGGGGTGGCTCTGTCTTATTGATTTTCAGTTTTCCCAAGGTATATTCCCTAGACTGGAAGTGCCCTTGGCTCTGTAGCTCTGTTGTTTACTTGTTTTAGGGAACACAATGCACTCCTCCAGTGAGGCAGTTGGCAACTTACATCCCGCCCATCAGCATAACAAGGCTCCCTGTTCTCCAGGGCCTGTCTTGCCTTTCTGGTTTTTACACATTTTGTGGATGTCCCTTTTGACCGGTGGGAAGTGATACTTCTTTGTAGTGCAGATTCGCATTGCCCGCTTGCTTGCTTGGCCAAAAAGGGCGTATGCGTTTTCTCCTGAATATATTCAGGAGAAACGCATACGCCCTATTTGGCCAAGTGCATCATTGTCGAAGTTGTGCCCCTCTTCCTGTGCTTTACGGGCGATCCCAACGTACCTCTTGAAATCTGCTTCCTGCTTTTCTGCCTCGCTTTCAAGTCCGCCTTGTTGCCTTCCCTCAACAGATTTTTGGACGAGAGTTGGCCTTTATTACTCTGCCAGTTTGTGAGTTGCTGTGCCCCTGAGCTCCATTTTTCAACTCGTTTTTTTGTGAGCTGAACGCAAGTCCAAAATTTTGGTTCAGGACCTATACTGGTTCCCGCTGGGTGGCTGAGACTTTGGTTCATTCTTCTTCCTGCCGGGAAATTAGAGTGACATGTACCCATCCAAATGCCTAACAGCTACTCTCTCATTGGTTCTCCCTCTTCCCTTTCATCCTCTGCCAAATTGGCAACCTGTGCGAACCAGGAGGTTAAAGGGGCCTTCTCTCCAATTAGGGAGATTGATAGTAAAGCAGTTGGAAAGTCAAACCGGAGCACCAGGAGAGGGACTATTCGTTGAGTTTTAGAAACCTTTCGTATTCACAGTGTGTCCATTTTCTAGGTTTCCCGTACATGGTATAGCGGTCGTAATATTCCCTTCAACCTGGAGAGTTGGGACCCATGGAATGGGTGCCATGCATTATTGCTTTAAAGGGTCTGCATTTGCTCACCCAATCTCACCAATCCTCACAGTCCCAAGCGTCCAGCCTCATGCCACATCCAGCTGTCATTGTAGATAGGGTCATTCCAGGTTGCATCAGAGACCCTGAAGGAATTGTTAAGAATTTCCCTGTTTCTTTGTTTTGTTTTTGAAATTCCTTTTTAGAGTGGGTTTGAGCTGATTCTCGCTGCCATGTTTATGCCAGTCTAGACACACTTGATTCCCTTACGGAGACATATCAATACATAGGTTTTAAGATTCTTACTAGTCAGATCTATTCCTCTGCGGGAAATATGGGGTTTTGAGTCCCTTTCACTGAGGAAGGTGTAGGTCTTGTCTATTCCATAGTTGGTTTTTGGAACGGTACCTGTGCTTATATCAAACTCTGCATTGATGCATCCCCCCACCTCTCCTTCCCCCTTTAGCAGGCATAAGAGTGTTGTCTAAATGTGAGACTCTGTTCTCTTTCCTAACTCTGTTCATGTGTAGCCATGTTTACAGGATCTTCCTAAGTGATATCTTCTGCTAAGTTTCTTTTTCTGTGTGACTTATTTCACTTAGAATCATCGTACCTGAATCCACTCATTTTGCTGCTACTGGTCTTATGACATTGATTTCACGGCTGAGGGATATTCCATCATACGTAAGTTCCACAATTTTTTGAACCATTTTTATATTTCCTGGGATATTTAAGGTGTACCCAAGTTGAGGTTCTTGTAAGCAGTGCAGCCCTCAATTTGGGGGTGGCTCTGTCTTATTGATTTTCAGTTTTCCCAAGGTATATTCCCTAGACTGGAAGTGCCCTTGGCTCTGTAGCTCTGTTGTTTACTTGTTTTAGGGAACACAATGCACTCCTCCAGTGAGGCAGTTGGCAACTTACATCCCGCCCATCAGCATAACAAGGCTCCCTGTTCTCCAGGGCCTGTCTTGCCTTTCTGGTTTTTACACATTTTGTGGATGTCCCTTTTGACCGGTGGGAAGTGATACTTCTTTGTAGTGCAGATTCGCATTGCCCGCTTGCTTGCTTGGCCAAAAAGGGCGTATGCGTTTTCTCCTGAATATATTCAGGAGAAACGCATACGCCCTATTTGGCCAAGTGCATCATTGTCGAAGTTGTGCCCCTCTTCCTGTGCTTTACGGGCGATCGCAACGTACCTCTTGAAATCTGTTTCCTGCTTTTCTGCCTCGCTTTCAAGTCCGCCTGTTTACCTTCCCTCAAAAGATTTTTGGACGAGAGTTGGCCTTTATTACTCTGCCAGTTTGTGAGTTGCTCTGCCCCTGAGCTCCATTTTTCAACTCGTTTTTTTGTGAGCTGAACGCAAGTCTAAAGTTTTGGTTCAGGAACTATACTGGTTCCTGGTGGGTGGCTGAGACTTTGGTTCATTCTTCTTCCTGCCGGGAAATAAGAGTGACATGTACCCATCCAAATACCTAACAGCTACTCTCTCATTGGTTCTCCCTCTTCCCTTTCATCCTCTGCCAAATTGGCAACCTGTGCGAACCAGGAGGTTAAAGGGGCTGTCTCTCCAAGTTGGGAGATTGATAGTAAAGCAGTTGGAAAGTCAAACCGGAGCACCAGGAGAGGGACTATTCGTTGAGTTTTAGAAACCATTCGTATTCACACTGTGTCCATTCTCTAGGTTTCCTGTACATGGTATAGCTGTAGTAATATTCCCTTCAAACTGGAGAGTTGGGCCCATGGAATGGGTGCCATGCATTATTGCTTTAAAGCGTCTGCATTTGCTCACCCAATCTCACCAATCCTCTCAGTCCCTAGCGTTCAGCCTCATGCCACATCCAGCTGTCATTGTAGATAGGGTCATTCCAGGTTGCATCAGAGACCCTGAAGGAATTGTAAAGAATTTCCCTGTTTCTTTGTTTTGTTTTTGAAATTCCTTTTTAGAGTGGGTTTGAGCTGATTCTCGCTGCCATGTTTATGCCAGTCTAGACACACATGATTCCCTTACGGAGACATATCAATACATAGGTTTTAAGATTCTTACTAGTCAGATCTATTCCTCTGCGGGAAATATGGGATTTTGAGTCCCTTTCACTGAGGAAGGTGTAGGTCTTGTCTATTCCATAGTTGGTTTTTGGAACGGTACCTGTGCTTATATCAAACTCTGCTTTGATGCATCCCCCCACCTCTCCTTCCCCCTTTAGCAGGCATAAGAGTGTTCTCTAAATGTGAGACTCTGTTCTCTTTCCTAACTCTGTTCATGTGTAGCCATGTTTACAAGATCTTCCTAAGTGATATCTTCTGCTAAGTTTCTTTTTCTGTGTGACTTATTTCACTTAGAATCATCGTACCTGAATCCACTCATTTTGCTGCTACTGGTCTTATGACATTGATTTCACGGCTGAGGGATATGCCATCGTACGTAAGTTCCACAATTTTTTGAACCATTTTTATATTTCCTGGGATATTTAAGGTGTACCCAAGTTGAGGTTCTTGTAAGCAGTGCAGCCCTCAATTTGGGGGTGGCTGTGTCTTACTGATTTTCAGTTTTCCCAAGGTATATTCCCTAGACTGGAAGTGCCCTTGGCTCTGTAGCTCTGTTGTTTACTTGTTTTAGGGAACACAATGCACTCCTCCAGTGAGGCAGTTTGCAACTTACATCCCGCCCATCAGCATAACAAGGCTCCCTGTTCTCCAGGGCCTGTCTTGCCTTTCTGGTTTTTACACATTTTGTGGATGTCCCTTTTGACCGGTGGGAAGTGATACTTCTTTGTAGTGCAGATTCGCATTGCCCTCTTGCTTGCTTGGCCAAAAAGGGCGTATGCGTTTTCTCCTGAATATATTCAGGATAAAACGCACACGCCCTTTTTGGACAAGTGCATCATTGTCGAAGTTGTGCCCCTCTTCCTGTGCTTTACGGGCGATCCCAACGTACCTCTTGAAATCTGTTTCCTGCTTTTCTGCCTCGCTTTCAAGTCCGCCTCGTTGCCTTCCCTCAACAGATTTTTGGACGAGAGTTGGCCTTTATTACTCTGCCAGTTTGTGAGTTGCTGTGCCCCTGAGCTCCATTTTTCAACTCGTTTTTTTGTGAGCTAAACGCAAGTCCAAAATTTTGGTTCAGGACCTATACTGGTTCCCGGTGGGTGGCTGAGACTTTGGTTCATTCTTCTTCCTGCCGGGAAATTAGAGTGACATGTACCCATCCAAATGCCTAACAGCTACTCTCTCATTGGTTCTCCCTCTTCCCTTTCATCCTCTGCCAAATTGGCAACCTGTGCGAACCAGGAGGTTAAAGGGGCTGTCTCTCCAAGTTGGGAGATTGATAGGAAAGCAGTTGGAAAGTCAAACCGGAGCACCAGGAGAGGGACTCTTCGTTCAGTTTTAGAAACCTTTCGTATTCACAGTGTGTCCATTCTCTAGGTTTCCTGTACATGGTATAGCTGTCGTAATATTCCCTTCAACCTGGAGTGTTGGGACCCATGGAATGGGTGCCATGCATTATTGATTTAAAGTGTCTGCATTTGCTCACCCAATCTCACCAATCCTCTCAGTCCCAAGTGTCCAGCTTCATGCCACATCCAGCTGTCATTGTAGATAGTGTCATTCCAGGTTGCATCAGAGACCCTGAAGGAATTGTAAAGAATTTCCCTGTTTCTTTGTTTTGTTTTTGAAATTCCTTTTTATAGTGGGTTTGAGCTGATTCTCGCTGCCATGTTTATGCCAGTCTAGACACACTTGATTCCCTTACGGAGACATATCAATACATAGGTTTTAAGATTCTTACTAGTCAGATCTATTCCTCTGCGGGAAATATGGGGTTTTGAGTCCCTTTCACTGAGGAAGGTGTAGGTCTTGTCTATTCCATAGTTGGTTTTTGGAACGGTACCTGTGCTTATATCAAACTCTGGTTTGATGCATCCCCCCACCTCTCCTTCCCCCTTTAGCAGGCATAAGAGTGTTGTCTAAATGTGAGACTCTGTTCTCTTTCCTAACTCTGTTCATGTGTAGCCATGATTACAGGATCTTCCTAAGTGATATCTTCTGCTAAGTTTCTTTTTCTGTGTGACTTATTTCACTTAGAATCATCGTACCTGAATCCACTCATTTTGCTGCTACTTGTCTTATGACATTGATTTCACGGCTGAGGGATATTCCATCGTACGTAAGTTCTACTATTTTTTGAACCATTTTTATATTTCCTGGGATATTTAAGGTGTACCCAAGTTGAGGTTCTTGTAAGCAGTGCAGCCCTCAATTTGGGGGTGGCTCTGTCTTATTGATTTTCAGTTTTCCCAAGGTATATTCCCTAGACTGGAAGTGCCCTTGGCTCTGTAGCTCTGTTCTTTACTTGTTTTAGGGAACACAATGCACTCCTCCAGTGAGGCAGTTGGCAACTTACATCCCGCCCATCAGCATAACAAGGCTCCCTGTTCTCCAGGGCCTGTCTTGCCTTTCTGGTTTGTACACATTTTGTGGATGTCCCTTTTGACCGGTGGGAAGTGATATTTCTTTGTAGTGCAGATGCGCATTGCCCGCTTGCTTGCTTGGCCAAAAACGGCGTATGCGTTTTCTCCTGAATATATTCAGGAGAAAACGCATACGCCCTTTTTGGCCAAGTGCATCATTGTCGAAGTTGTGCCCCTCTTCCTGTGCTTTACGGGCGATCGCAACGTACCTCTTGAAATCTGTTTCCTGCTTTTCTGCCTCGCTTTCAAGTCCGCCTGTTTGCCTTCCCTCAACAGATTTTTGGACGAGAGTTGGCCTTTATTACTCTGCCAGTTTGTGAGTTGCTCTGCCCCTGAGCTCCATTTTTCAACTCGTTTTTTTGTGAGCTGAACGCAAGTCTAAAGTTTTGGTTCAGGAACTATACTGGTTCCTGGTGGGTGGCTGAGACTTTGGTTCATTCTTCTTCCTGCCGGGAAATAAGAGTGACATGTACCCATCCAAATACCTAACAGCTACTCTCTCATTGGTTCTCCCTCTTCCCTTTCATCCTCTGCCAAATTGGCAACCTGTGCGAACCAGGAGGTTAAAGGGGCTGTCTCTCCAAGTTGGGAGATTGATAGTAAAGCAGTTGGAAAGTCAAACCGGAGCACCAGGAGAGGGACTATTCGTTGAGTTTTAGAAACCATTCGTATTCACACTGTGTCCATTCTCTAGGTTTCCTGTACATGGTATAGCTGTAGTAATATTCCCTTCAAACTTGAGAGTTGGGCCCATGGAATGGGTGCCATGCATTATTGCTTTAAAGCGTCTGCATTTGCTCACCCAATCTCACCAATCCTCTCAGTCCCTAGCGTTCAGCCTCATGCCACATCCAGCTGTCATTGTAGATAGGGTCATTCCAGGTTGCATCAGAGACCCTGAAGGAATTGTAAAGAATTTCCCTGTTTCTTTGTTTTGTTTTTGAAATTCCTTTTTAGAGTGGGTTTGAGCTGATTCTCGCTGCCATGTTTATGCCAGTCTAGACACACATGATTCCCTTACGGAGACATATCAATACATAGGTTTTAAGATTCTTACTAGTCAGATCTATTCCTCTGCGGGAAATATGGGATTTTGAGTCCCTTTCACTGAGGAAGGTGTAGGTCTTGTCTATTCCATAGTTGGTTTTTGGAACGGTACCTGTGCTTATATCAAACTCTGCTTTGATGCATCCCCCCACCTCTCCTTCCCCCTTTAGCAGGCATAAGAGTGTTCTCTAAATGTGAGACTCTGTTCTCTTTCCTAACTCTGTTCATGTGTAGCCATGTTTACAAGATCTTCCTAAGTGATATCTTCTGCTAAGTTTCTTTTTCTGTGTGACTTATTTCACTTAGAATCATCGTACCTGAATCCACTCATTTTGCTGCTACTGGTCTTATGACATTGATTTCACGGCTGAGGGATATGCCATCGTACGTAAGTTCCACAATTTTTTGAACCATTTTTATATTTCCTGGGATATTTAAGGTGTACCCAAGTTGAGGTTCTTGTAAGCAGTGCAGCCCTCAATTTGGGGGTGGCTGTGTCTTACTGATTTTCAGTTTTCCCAAGGTATATTCCCTAGACTGGAAGTGCCCTTGGCTCTGTAGCTCTGTTGTTTACTTGTTTTAGGGAACACAATGCACTCCTCCAGTGAGGCAGTTGGCAACTTACATCCCGCCCATCAGCATAACAAGGCTCCCTGTTCTCCAGGGCCTGTCTTGTCTTTCTGGTTTGTACACATTTTGTGGATGTCCCTTTTGACCGGTGGGAAGTGATACTTCTTTGTAGTGCAGATTCGCATTGCCCTCTTGCTTGCTTGGCCAAAAAGGGCGTATGCGTTTTCTCCTGAATATATTCAGGATAAAACGCACACGCCCTTTTTGGACAAGTGCATCATTGTCGAAGTTGTGCCCCTCTTCCTGTGCTTTACGGGCGATCCCAACGTACCTCTTGAAATCTGTTTCCTGCTTTTCTGCCTCGCTTTCAAGTCCGCCTCGTTGCCTTCCCTCAACAGATTTTTGGATGAGAGTTGGCCTTTATTACTCTGCCAGTTTGTGAGTTGCTGTGCCCCTGAGCTCCATTTTTCAACTCGTTTTTTTGTGAGCTGAACGCAAGTCCAAAATTTTGGTTCAGGACCTATACTGGTTCCCGGTGGGTGGCTGAGACTTTGGTTCATTCTTCTTCCTGCCGGGAAATTAGAGTGACATGTACCCATCCAAATGCCTAACAGCTACTCTCTCATTGGTTCTCCCTCTTCCCTTTCATCCTCTGCCAAATTGGCAACCTGTGCGAACCAGGAGGTTAAAGGGGCTGTCTCTCCAAGTTGGGAGATTGATAGGAAAGCAGTTGGAAAGTCAAACCGGAGCACCAGGAGAGGGACTCTTCGTTCAGTTTTAGAAACCTTTCGTATTCACAGTGTTTCCATTCTCTAGGTTTCCTGTACATGGTATAGCTGTCGTAATATTCCCTTCAACCTGGAGTGTTGGGACCCATGGAATGGGTGCCATGCATTATTGATTTAAAGTGTCTGCATTTGCTCACCCAATCTCACCAATCCTCTCAGTCCCAAGTGTCCAGCTTCATGCCACATCCAGCTGTCATTGTAGATAGTGTCATTCCAGGTTGCATCAGAGACCCTGAAGGAATTGTAAAGAATTTCCCTGTTTCTTTGTTTTGTTTTTGAAATTCCTTTTTAGAGTGGGTTTGAGCTGATTCTCGCTGCCATGTTTATGCCAGTCTAGACACACTTGATTCCCTTACGGAGACATATCAATACATAGGTTTTAAGATTCTTACTAGTCAGATCTATTCCTCTGCGGGAAATATGGGGTTTTGAGTCCCTTTCACTGAGGAAGGTGTAGGTCTTGTCTATTCAATAGTTGGTTTTTGGAACGGTACCTGTGCTTATATCAAACTCTGGTTTGATGCATCCCCCCACCTCTCCTTCCCCCTTTAGCAGGCATAAGAGTGTTGTCTAAATGTGAGACTCTGTTCTCTTTCCTAACTCTGTTCATGTGTAGCCATGTTTACAGGATCTTCCTAAGTGATATCTTCTGCTAAGTTTCTTTTTCTGTGTGACTTATTTCACTTAGAATCATCGTACCTGAATCCACTCATTTTGCTGCTACTTGTCTTATGACATTGATTTCACGGCTGAGGGATATTCCATCGTACGTAAGTTCTACTATTTTTTGAACCATTTTTATATTTCCTGGGATATTTAAGGTGTACCCAAGTTGAGGTTCTTGTAAGCAGTGCAGCCCTCAATTTGGGGGTGGCTCTGTCTTATTGATTTTCAGTTTTCCCAAGGTATATTCCCTAGACTGGAAGTGCCCTTGGCTCTGTAGCTCTGTTCTTTACTTGTTTTAGGGAACACAATGCACTCCTCCAGTGAGGCAGTTGGCAACTTACATCCCGCCCATCAGCATAACAAGGCTCCCTGTTCTCCAGGTCCTGTCTTGCCTTTCTGGTTTGTACACATTTTGTGGATGTCCCTTTTGACCGGTGGGAAGTGATACTTCTTTGTAGTGCAGATTTGCATTGCCCGCTTGCTTGCTTGGCCAAAAAGGGCGTATGCGTTTTCTCCTGAATATATTCAGGAGAAAACGCATACGCCCTTTTTGGCCAAGTGCATCATTGTCGAAGTTGTGCCCCTCTTCCTGTGCTTTACAGGCGATTCCAACGTACCTCTTGAAATCTGTTTCCTGCTATTCTGCGTCGCTTTCAAGTCCGCCTCGTTGCCTTCCCTCAACAGATTTTTGGACGAGAGTGGCCTTTATTACTCTGCCAGTTTGTGAGTTGCTGTGCCCTGAGCTCCATTTTTCAACTCGTTTTTTTGTGAGCTGAACGCAAGTCTAAAGTTTTGGTTCAGGAAATATACTGGTTCCCGGTGGGTGGCTGTGACTTTGGTACATTCTTCTTCCTGCCGGGAAATTAGAGTGACATGTACCCATCGAAATGCCTAACAGCTACTCTCTCATTGGTTCTCCCTCTTCCCTTTCATCCTCTGCCAAATTGGCAACCTGTGCGAACCAGGAGGTTAAATGGGCTGTCTCTCCATGTTGCGAGATTGATAGGAAAGCAGTTGGAATGTCAAACCGGAGCACCAGGAGAGGGACTATTCGTTGAGTTTTAGAAACCTTTCGTATTCACAGTGTGTCCATTCTCTAGGTTTCCTGTACATGGTATAGCTGTAGTAATATTCCCTTCAACATGGAGAGTTGGGACCCATGGAATGGGTGCCATGCATTATTGCTTTAAAGCGTCTGCATTTGCTCTCCCAATCTCACCAATCCTCTCAGTCCCAAGTGTCCAGCCTCATGCCACATCCAGCTGTCATTGTAGATAGGGTCATTCCAGGTTGCATCAGAGACCCTGAAGGAATTGTAAAGAATTTCCCTGTTTCTTTGTTTTGTTTTTGAAATTCCTTTTTATAGTGGGTTTGAGCTGATTCTCACTGCCATGTTTATGCCAGTCTAGACACACTTGATTCCCTTATGGAGACATATCAGTACATAGGTTTTAAGATTCTTACTAGTCAGATCTATTCCTCTGCGGGAAATATGGGGTTTTGAGTCCCTTTCACTGAGGAAGGTGTAGGTCTTGTCTATTCCATAGTTGGTTTTTGGAACGGTACCTGTGCTTATATCAAACTCTGGTTTGATGCATCCCCCCACCTCTCCTTCCCCCTTAAGCAGGCATAAGAGTGTTGTCTAAATGTGAGACTCTGTTCTCTTTCTTAACTCTGTTCATGTGTAGCCATGTTTACAGGATCTTCCTAAGTGATATCTTATGATAAGTTTCTTTTTCTGTGTGACTTATTTCACTTAGAATCATCGTACCTGAAGCCACTCATTTTGCTGCTACTGGTCTTATGACATTGATTTCACGGCTGAGGGATATTCCATTGTACGTAAGTTCCACAATTATTTGAACCATTTTTATATTTCCTGGGATATTTAAGGTGTACCCAAGTTGAGTTTCTTGTAAGCAGTGCAGCCCTCAATTTGGGGGTGGCTCTGTCCTATTGATTTTCAGTTTTCCCAAGGTATATTCCCTAGACTGGAAGTGCCCTTGGCTCTGTAGCTCTGTTGTTTACTTGTTTTAGGGAACACAATGCACTCCTCCAGTGAGGCAGTTGGCAACTTACATCCCGCTTATCAGCATAACAAGGCTCCCTGTTCTCCAGGGCCTGTCTTGCCTTTCTGGTTTGTACACATTTTGTGGATGTCCCTTTTGACCGGTGGGAAGTGATACTTCTTTGTAGTGCAGATTTGCATTGCCCGCTTGCTTGCTTGGCCAAAAAGGGCGTATGCGTTTTCTCCTGAATATATTCAGGAGAAAACGCATACGCCCTTTTTGGCCAAGTGCATCATTGTCGAAGTTGTGCCCCTCTTCCTGTGCTTTACGGGCGATCCCAACTTACCTCTTGAAATCTGTTTCCTGCTATTCTGCGTCGCTTTCAAGTCCGCCTCGTTGCCTTCCCTCAACAGATTTTTGGACGAGAGTTGGCCTTTATTACTCTGCCAGTTTGTGAGTTGCTGTGCCCCTGAGCTCCATTTTTCAACTCGTTTTTTTGTGAGCTGAACGCAAGTCCAAAATTTTGGTTCAGGAACTATACTGGTTCCCGGTGGGTGGCTGAGACTTTGGTTCATTCTTCTTCCTGCCGGGAAATTAGAGTGACATGTACCCATCTAAATGCCTAACAGCTACTCTCTCATTGGTTCTCCCTCTTCCCTTTCATCCTCTGCCAAATTGGCAACCTGTGCGAACCAGGAGGTTAAAGGGGCTGTCTCTCCAAGTTGGGAGATTGATAGGAAAGCAGTTGGAAAGTCAAACCAGAGCACCAGGAGAGGGACTATTCGTTGAGTTTTAGAAAACTTTCGTATTCACAGTGTTTCCATTCTCTAGGTTTCCTGTACATGATATATCTGAAGTAATATTCCCTTCAACCTGGAGAGTTGGGACCCATGGTATGGGTGCCAGGCATTATTGCTTTAAAGCGTCTGCATTTGCTCACCCAATCTCACCAATCCTCTCAGTCCCAAGTGTCCAGCCTCATGCCACATCCAGCTGTCATTGTAGATAGGGTCATTCCAGGTTGCATCAGAGACCGTGAAAGAATTGTAAAGAATTTCCCTGTTTCTTTGTTTTGTTTTTGAAATTCCTTTTTATAGTGGGTTTGAGCTGATTCTCGCTGCCATGTTTATGCCAGTCTAGACACACTTGATTCCCTTATGGAGACATATCAATACAATGGTTTTAAGATTCTTACTAGTCAGATCTATTCCTCTGCGGGAAATATGGGGTTTTGAGTCCCTTTCACTGAGAAAGGTGTAGGTCTTGTCTATTCCATAGTTGGTTTTTGGAACGGTACCTGTGCTTATATCAAACTCTGGTTTGATGCATCCCCCCACCTCTCCTTCCCCCTTTATCAGGCATAAGAGTGTTGTCTAAATGTGAGACTCTGTTCTTTTTCCTAACTCTGTTTATGTGTAGCCATGTTTACAGGATCTTCCTAAGTGATATCTTCTGCTAAGTTTCTTTTTCTGTGTGACTTATTTCACTTAGAATCATCGTACCTGAATCCACTCATTTTGCTGCTACTGGTCTTATGACATTGATTTCACGGCTGAGGGATATTCCATCGTACGTAAATTCCACAATTTTTTGAACCATTTTTATATTTCCTGGGATATTTAAGGTGTACCCAAGTTGAGGTTCTTGTAAGCAGTGCAGCCCTCAATTTGGGGGTGGCTCTGTCTTATTGATTTTCAGTTGTCCCTAGGTATATTCCCTAGACTGGAAGTGCCCTTGGCTCTGTAGCTCTGTTGTTTACTTGTTTTAGGGAACACAATGCACTCCTCCAGTGAGGCAGTTGGCAACTTACATCCCGCCCATCAGCATAAAAAGGCTCCCTGTTCTCCAGGGCCTGTCTTGCCTTTCTGGTTTGTACACATTTTGTGGATGTCCCTTTTGACCGGTGGGAAGTGATACTTCTTTGTAGTGCAGATTTGCATTGCCTGCTTGCTTGCTTGGCCAAAAAGGGCGTACGCGTTTTCTCCTGAATATATTCAGGAGAAAACGCATACGCCCTTTTTGGCCAAGTGCATCATTGTCGAAGTTGTGCCCCTCTCCCTGTGCTTTACAGGTTATTCCAACGTACCTCCTGAAATCTGTTTCCTACTATTCTGCCTCGCTTTCAAGTCTGTCTCGTTGCCTTCCCTCAACAGATTTTTGGACGATAGTTGGCCTTTACTTCTCTGCCAGTTTGTGAATTGCTGTGCCCCTGAGCTCCACTTTTCAACTCGTTTCTTGTGAGCTGAACATAAGTCCAAACTTTTGGTTCAGGACCTGTACTGGTTCTCGGTGTGTGGCTGAGACTTTGGTTAATTCTTCTTCCTGCCGGGAAATTGGAGTGGCATGTGGCCATCCAAATGCCTAACAGCTACTCTCTCATTGGTTAGCCCTCTTCCCTTTCATCCTCTGCCAAACTGGCAACCTGTGCGAACCAGGAGCTTAAAGAGTCTGTCTCTCCATGTTGGGAGGTTGATAGTAAAGCAGTTGGAAAGTCAAACCGTAGCACCAGGAGAGGGACTCTTCGTTGAGTTTTAGAAACCTTTCGTATTCACAGTGTGTCCATTCTCTAGGTTTTCCGTACATGTTATAGCTGTACTAATATTCCCTTCAACCTGGAGAGTTGGGACCCATGGAATGGGTGCCATGCATTATTGCTTTAAAGGGTCTGCATTTGCTCACCCAATCTCCCCAATCCTCTCAGTCCCAAGTGTCCAGCCTCATGCCACATCCAGCTGTCATTGTAGATAGGGTCATTCCAGGTTGCATCAGAGACCCTGAAGGAATTGTAAGAATTTCCCAGTTTCTTTGTTTTGTTTTTGAAATTCCTTTTTAGAGTGGGTTTGAGCTGATTCTCGCTGCATGTTTATGCCAGTCTAGACACACTTGATTGCCTTAAGGAGACACATCAATACCTAGGTTTTAAAATACTTACTAGTCAGATCTATTCCTCTGTGGGAAATATGGGGTTTTGAGTCCCTTTCACTGAGGAAGGTGTAGGTCTGGTCTATTCCATAGTTGGTTTTTGGAACGGTACCTGTGCTTATATCAAACTCTGGTTTGTTGCATCACCCCACCTCTCCTTCCCCCTTAAGCAGGCATAAGAGTGTTTTTTAAATGTGAGACTCTGTTCTCTTTCCTAACTGTGTTCATGTGTAGCCATGTTTACAGGATCTTCCTAAGTGATATCTTATGCTAAGTTTCTTTTTCTGTGTGACTTATTTCACTTAGAATCATCGTACCTGAATCCACTCATTTTGCTGCTACTGGTCTTATGACATTGATTTCATGGCTGAGGGATATTCCATCGTACATAAGTTCCACAATTTTTTGAACCATTTTTATATTTCCTGGGATATTTCAGGTGTACCCAGGTTGAGGTTCTTGTAAGCAGTGCCGCCCTAAATTTGAGTGTGGCCCTGGCTTATTGATTTTCATTTCTCCCAAAGAATATTCCCTAGACTGGAAGGGACCTTGGCTCTGTAGCTCTGTTGTTTACTTGTTTGAGGGAACACAATGCACTCCTCCAGTGAGGCATTTGGCAACTTACATCCCGCCAATCAGCGTAACAATGCTCCCTGTTCGCCAGTGCCTGTCTTGCCTTTCTGGTTTTTACACATTTGGTGGATGTCCCTTTTGACCGGTGGGAAGTGATACTTCTTTGTAGTGCAGATATGCATTGCCCGCTTGCTTGCTTGGCCAAAAAGGGCGTATGCATTTTCTCCTGAATATATTCAGGAGAAAACGCATACGCCCTTTTTGGCCAAGTGCCTCCTTGTCGAAATTGTGCCCGTCTTCCTGTGCTTTACAGGCGATTCCAACGTACCTCTAGAAATCAGTTTTCTGCTATTCTGCCTCGCTTTCAAGTCTGCCTCGTTGCCTTCCCTCAACAGATTTTTGGACGATAGTTGGCCTTTATTACTCTGCCAGTTTGTGAATTGCTGTGCCCCTGAGCTCCATTTTTCAACTCGTTTTTTGTGAACTGAACGCAAGTCCAAACTTTTGATTCAGGACCTCTACTGGTTCCCGGTGGGTGGCTGAGACTTTGGTTAATTCTTCTTCCTGCCGGGAAATTAGAGTGACATGTGCCCATCCAAATGCCTAACAGCCACTCTCTCATTGGTTCTCCCTCTTCGCTTTCATCCTCTGCCAAATTGGCAACCTGTGCGAACCAGGAGGTTAAAGGGGCTGTCTCTCCAAGTTGGGAGATTGACAGTAAAGCAGTTGGAAAGTCAAACCGGAACACCAGGAGAGGGACTCTTCGTTGAGTTTTAGAAACCTTTCGTATTCAGAGTGTGTCCATTCTCTAGGTTTCCCATACATGTTATAGCTGTAGTAATATTCCCTTCAACCTGGAGAGTTGGGACCCATGGAAAGGGTGCCATGTATTATTGCTTTAAAGGGTCTGCATTTGCTCACCCAATCTCACCAATCCTCTCAGTCCCAAGCGTCCAGCCTTATGCCACATCCAGCTGTCATTGTAGATAGGGTCATTCCAGGTTGCATCAGAGACCCTGAAGGAATTGTAAAGAATTTCCCTGTTTCTTTGTTTTGTTTTTGAAATTCCTTTTTATACTGGGTTTGAGCTGATTCTCGCTGCCAAGTTTATGCCAGTCTAGACACTCTTGATTCCCTTATGGAGACATATCAATACATAGGTTTTAAGATTCTTACTAGTCAGATCTATTCCTCTGCAGGAAATATGGGGTTTTGAGTCCCTTTCACTGAGGATGATGTAGGTCTTGTCTATTCCATAGTTGGTTTTTGGAACGGTACATGTGCTAATATCAGACTCTGGTTTGATGCATCACCCCACCTCTCCTTCCCCCTTAAGCAGGCATAAGAGTGTTTTTTAAATGTGAGACTCTGTTCTCTTTCCTAACTCAGTTCTTGTGTAGCCATGTTTACAGGATCTTCCTAAGTGATATCTTATGATAAGTTTGTTTTTCTGTGTGACTTATTTCACTTAGAATCATCGTACCTGAATCCACTCATTTTGCTGCTACTGGTCTTATGACATTGATTTCATGGCTGAGGGATATTCCATCGTACATAAGTTCCACAAATTTTTGAACCAGTTTTATATTTCCTGGGATATTTCAGGTGTACCCAGGTTGAGGTTCTTGTAAGCAGTGCAGCCCTCAATTTGGGGGTGGCTCTGTCTTATTGGTTTTCAGTTTTCCCAAGGTATATTCCCTAGGCTGGAAGGGCCCTTGGCTCTGTAGCTCTGTTGTTTACTTGTTTTAGGGAACACAATGCACTCCTCCAGTGAGGCAGTTGGCAACTTACATCCCGCCCATCAAAATAACAAGGCTCCCTTTTCGCCAGGGCCTGTCTTGCCTTTCTGGTTTTTACACATTTTTTGGATGTCCCTTTTGACCGGTGGGAAGTGATTCTCCTTTGTAGTGCAGATTTGCATTGCCCGCTTGCTTGCTTGGCCAAAAAGGGCGTATGCGTTTTCTACTGAATATATTCAGGGAAAACGCATATGCCCTTTTTGGCCAAGTGCATTCTTGTCGAAATTGTGCCCCTCTTCCTGTGCTTTACAGGCGATTCCAACGTACCTCTTGAAATCAGTTTTCTGCTATTCTACCTCGCTTTCAAATCCGCCCCGTTGCCTTCCCTCAACAGATTTCTGGACGATAGTTGGCCTTTATTACTCTGCCAGTTTGTGAATTGTTGTGCCCCTGAGCTCCATTTTCCAACTCGTTTTTTGTGAGCTGAACGCAAGTCCAAACTTTTGATTCAGGACCTATACTGGTTCCCGGTGGGTGGCTGAGAATTTGGTTAATTCTTCTTCCTGTCGGGAAATTAGAGTGACATGTGGCCATCCAAATGCCTAACAGCTACTCTCTCATTGGTGCTCCCTCTTCCCTTTCATCCTCTGCCAAATTGGCAACCTGTGCGAACCAGGAGGTTAAAGGGGCTGTCTCTCCAAGTTGGGAGATTGATAGTAAAGCAGTTAGAAAGTCAAACGAGAGAATCAGGAGAGGGACTCTTAGTTGAGTTTTAGAAACCTTTCGTATTCACAGTGTGTCCTTTCCCTAGGTTTCCCATACATGTTATAGCTGTAGTAATATTTCCTTCAACCTGGAGAGTTGGGACCCATGGAATGGATGCCGCACATTATTGCTTTAAGGGGTCTGCATTTGCTCACCCAATCTCACCAATCCTCTCAGTCCGAAGTGTCCAGCCTTATGCCACATCCAGCTATCATTGTAGATAGGGTCATTCCAGGTTTTGTCAGAGACACTAAAGAAATTGTAAAGAATTTCCTGTTTTTTTTGTGTGTTTGAAATTCCTTTTCGTAGTGGGTCTGAGCTGATTCTCACTGCCATGTTCATGCCAGTCTAGAAGCACTTGATTCCCTGAGGGAGACATATCAATAAATAGGTTATAAGATTCTTACTAGTCAGATATATTCCTCTGCAGGAAATGTGGGGTTTTGAGTGCCTTTCACTGAGGTTGGTGTAGGTCTTGTCTATTCCGTATTTGATTTTTGGAAAGGTACATGTACTAATATCAAACTCTGGGTTTATGCATCACCCCACCTCTCCTTGCCCCTTAAGCAGGCATAAGAGTGTTTTCTAAATGTGAGACTCTGTTCTCTTTCGTAACTCATTTCATGTGTAGCCATGTTTACAGGACCTTCATACGTGATATCTTATGATAAGTTTCTTTTTCTGTGTGACTTATTTCACTTAGAATCATCGTACCTGAATCCACTCATTTTGCTGCTACTGGCCTTATGACATTGATTTCATGGCTGAGGGATATTCCATCGTACATATGTACCCCAATTTCTTGAACCATTTTTATCTTTCCTGGGATATTTAAGATGTTCCCAAGTTGAGGTTCTTGTAAGCAGTGCAGCCCTAAATTTTGGGGTGGCTCTGTCTTATTGATTTTCAGTTTTCCCAAGGTATATTCCCTAGGCTGGACGTGCCCTTGGCTCTGTAGCTCTGTTGTTTCCTTGTTTTAGGGAACACAATGCACTCCTCCAGAGAGGCAGTTGGCAATTTACGTCACACCCATCAGCATAACAAGGCACCCAGTTCTCCAGGGGCTGTCTTGCCTTTCTGGTTTTTACACATTTTGCGGATATCCCTTTTGACTGGTTGGAGGTGATAATTCTTTGCAGTGCATATTTGCATTGCCTGCTTGCAGGATGGCCAAAAAGGGCGTATTCATTTTCCCCTGAATATATTCAGGAGAAAAGGCATACACCCTTTTTGGCCAAGTGCATCATTGTTGAAGTTGTGCCCCTCTTCCTGTGATTTTAAGGCAATTCCAACATACCTCTTGAAATCTGTTTCCTGCTATTCTGCCTCGCTTTCATGTCAGCTTCATTGCCTTCCATTAAACAGATATTTGGACGATAGTTGTCCTGTGTTTCTCTGCCAGTTTGTGAATTGCTGTGCCCCTGAGCCCCATTTTTGAACTCGTTTTTTGTGAGCTGACCGCAAGTGCAAAATATGGTTCAAGAACTATACTGGTTCCCAGCGGGTGGCAGAGTCTTTGGTTAATTCTTCTTCCTGCCGGTCAATTAGAGTGACATGTGACCATCCAAATGCCTAACAACTACTCTCCCATTGGTTCTTCCTCTTCCCTTTCATCATCTGCCAATTTGGCAACCTGTGCGAACCAGGAGCTTAAAGGGGCTGTCTCTCCAAGTTGGGAGATTGATAGTAAAGCAGTTGGAAAGTCAAACTGGAGCACCAGGAGAGGGACTCTTCATTGAGTTTTAGAAACCTTTCGTATTCACAGTGTGTCCATTCTCTAGGTTTCCCGTACATGTTATAGCTGTCGTTATATTCCCTTCAACCTGGAGAGTTGGGACCCATGGAATGGGTGCCACTCATTATTCCTTTAAAGGGTCTGCATTTGCTCACCCAATCTCACCAATCCTCTCAGTCCCAAGTGTCCAGCCTTATGCCACATCCAGCTGTCATTGTAGATAGGGTCATTCCAGGTTTCATCAGAGACCCTGAAGGAATTGTAAGAAATTTCGCTGTTTTTTTGTTTCGTTTTTGAAATTCTTTTAATAGTGGGTTTGAGCTGATTCTCACTGTCATGTTTATGCCAGTCTAGACACACTTGATTCCCTTACGGAGACATATCAATACATAGGTTTTAAGATTCATACTAGTAAGATATATTACTCTGTGGTGAATATGGGGTGTTGAGTTCCTTTCACTGAGGAAGTTGTAGGTCTTGTCTATTTCGTATTTGGTTTTTGGAAAGGTACCTGTACTAATATCAAACTCTGATTTTATGCATCACCCCACCTCTCCTTCCCCCTTAAGCAGGCATAGGCGTGTTTTTTAAATGTGAGTGTCTCTTCTCTTTCCTATCTCAGTTCCTGTGTAGCCATGTTTACAGGATCTTCATAAGTGATATCTTATGATAAGTTTCTTTTTCTGTGTGACTTATTTCACTTAGAATTATCGTACCTGAATCCACTCATTTTGCTGCTACTGGCCTTATGACATTGATTTCATGGCTGAGGGATATTCCATCATACGTAAGTACCACAATTTCTTCAACCATTTTTGTCTTTCCTGGGATATTTAAGGTGTACCCAAGTTGAGGTTTTTGTTAGCAGTGCAGCCCTGAATTTTGGTGTGGATCTGTCTTATTTATTTTCAGTTTTCCCAAGGTATATTCCCTAGACTGGAAGTGCCCTTGGCTCTGTAGCTCTGTTGTTTACTTGTTTTAGGGAACACAATGCACTCCTCCAGAGAGGCAGTTGGCCATTTACATCCCGCCCATCAGCATAACAAGGCTCCCTGTTCTCCAGGGCCTGTCTTGCCTTTCTGGTTTTTACACATTTTGCGGATGTCCCTTTTGACCAGTGGGAAGTGATACTTCTTAGTAGTGCCGATTTGCATTGCCCGCTTGCTTGCTTGTCTAAAAAGGGCTTATGCGTTTTCTCCCGAATATATTCACGTGAAAACCCATATGCCCTTTATGGCCATTTCCATAATTTTCGAAGTTGTAATGCTTTTCCTGTGTTTAAAGTCGATTCCAATGTACCTCTTGAAATCTGTTTCATGCCATTCTTCCTCATTTTCCCTTCCGCCTCGTGGCTTTCCCTCAACAGATTTTTGGAGGCGAGTAGTCCTTTATAACTCTGCAGGTTAGTGAATTGCTGTGGCCCTGAGCTCCATTTTTCAACTCGCGTTTTTGTGAGCTGACCTCAAATCAACACTTTTGCTTCTGGACTTATACTGGTTCTGGTGGGCAGGCTGAGACTTTGGTTAATTCCTCTTTGTGACGGGAAATTAGAGAGACATGTGGCCGTCCAAATGCCTACAGCTACTCTCTCATTGGTTCTCTCTCTTCCCTTATATTCTCTGCACAATTTGCCAACTGTGCGAACCAGGAGGTTATAGGGGCTGACTTTCCAAGTTGGGAGATTGATAGTAAAGCCGTTGCAATGTCATACTGGAGTACAAGTAGAGTTTTAGAAACCTTTCACCATCAGATGGTTTCCATTCTCTAGGTTCCCATACACGTTATAACTGTAGTGATATTCCCTTCTACCTGGAGTGTTGGGAACCATGGAATGGGTGGCAGGCATTATTGCTTTAAAGGGTCTGCATTTTTTCACCCAATCTCACCAATCCTCTCAGTCCCAAGTGACCAGCCTTATGCCACATCCAGCTGTCATTGTAGATAAAGTCATTCCAGGTTTCATCAGAAACCCTGAAGGTATTGTGTAAGAATTTTACTGTTTTTATGTTTTGTTTTGAAATTCATTTTTATAGTGGGTTTGAGCTGATTCTCCCTGCCATGTTTATGTCGTTCTAGACACACTTGGTTCCCTTACGGAGACATATCTATACATAGGTTTTAAAATTCTTACTAGTCAGATATATTTCTCTGCGGGGAATAGGGATGTTGAGTTCCATTCACTGAGGAAGGAGTAGGGCTTGTCTCTTCTGTTTTTGGATTATGGAACGGTACCTGTGCTAATATCAATCTTATGTTTTGTGCATCTCCCCATCTCTCTTTCCCCTTAAGCAAGGGTTAGATTGTTTTCTAAATCTGAGACTCTTTTCTCTTCCCTAAATCAGTTCATATGTAGCCATGTTTACATTCCCTTCATAAGTGATATCTTATGTCAGAATGCACCATGGCCATTCTCATAATAATGCTCCATGACCCCTGTCATCACAATGCACCATGCCCTGGTTATTACAATGCTCCATGTCCCTTGTCATCACAATTCTCCACGTCCTTGTCATCACAATGCTACATGACACTTCTCATCAAAATGTTACATGCTCTTGTCATCACAATTCACCATCCATTTGACATTGCAATGCTCCATGCACTTGTCATCACAATGCTCCATGCACATGTCATCACAAAGCTCCATGCCCATGTCATCACAATGCTCCATGACCCCTGTCATCACAAAGATCCCTGACACCTGTTATCACAATGCTTCATGCCCCATGTCATTACAGTGCTCCATGATGCTCAACATCACAATTACCCAAGGTCTTCTCATCACAATGCTCATTGGCCAATATCATCACAATGCTCCATGACCACTGTCATCACAACACTCCATGACACCTGGCAACACAATGATTTGTGACTCTTGTCATCACAATGTTCCATTCCCTAGTCATCACAATGCTCCATGACACCTGTCATCACAATACTCCATGAACATTTTCAGCCCAATGTTCCATGACCCTTGTCATCACAATGACCCATGTCCTTGTCATCACAATGCTCCAATTCCTTGTGATCACAATGTTCCATAACACTTGTCATCACAATCCTCCATGATGCCTGTCATCACAATAATCCATGCACTTTTCATCACAATGCTCCATGACCTTTGTCATCACAATTCTCAATACACTTGTCATCACAATGGTCCCTGACACTTGTCTTCAGAATGCTCCTTGAACCCTGTCAGGAAATGGCTCCATGCCTTTTTCATCACAATGCCCCATGCCGTTTTCATCACAATGCTCCATGCCATTGTCATCAAAATACTCCACAAGCTTGTCATCAGAATGTTCCATGACACTTGCCATCACATATCTCCATGCACTTGTCAGCACAATGCTCCCTGACCCTTGTCATCACAATGCTCCAAGCCATTGTCATCACAATGCTCCATTACCTTTGTCATCAGAATCCTCCATGACATTTGGCATCACAATGCTCCATGCCATTGTCATCACAATGGGCAATTCCATATGTCATCACAATGCGCCCTGACAGCTGTCTTCACAATACTGCATGACCTGGTCATCACAATGCTCCATTCCCTTGTCATCACAATGCGCCATTCCAACTGTCATCGCAAGAATCCTTGAAACTTATTAGACCAATGCTCCATGCCCTTGTTATCACAATGCTCCATGACCCCTGTCATCACAATGCACCATGAGTGAAGTCATCACAATGCTTCATGAAATTTGTCATCACAGTTGTCCATGTCCTCGTCATCAACAGTCTCTGTGACTTATTTAACGACAATGCTCCATGAAGTTTTCATCACAATGCTCATTGACCCTTGACATCAAAATGCTCTATGCCTTTCTCAGCACAATGCTCCATGACCCTTGTCATCACAATGCTCCATGCGCTTGTTAGCACAATGCTTCATGACACATGTCATCTCAATGCACCATGCGCTTGTCATCACAGTGCTCCACAAACTTCTCATCACAATGCTCCATGCACTTCTCATCAAAATGCTCTCTCACCACTGATATCACAATGCTACAGCACTATTGGTCACAATACCCCCTCACCCCTGTCATCACAATGTTCCATGACTCCTGTCATCACAATGCTACATGCACTTATCATCACAATGTTCGATGACCCCTGACATCACAGTGTTCCATAACACCTGTCATCAAAATGTTCCATGACACTTTTCATCAAATTGCTCAATGACCCTGTCATCACAATGCTCCCTGCCTTTCTCATCACAATGCACAACGCCCTTGCCATCAAAATGCTCCATGACCTTTGTCATCACAAAGATCCATGACACTTGGCATCACAATGCTCCATGTTATTGTCATCAGAGTGCTCCATGAACTCTCTCATCACATTGCTCCATGCCCTTGTCTTCACAAAGCTCCATGACACATGTCATCAGAATGCTCCATGGCCTTCTCATCAAAATGCTCCATGCCCTTGCCATCACAATGCTCCCTTACCCTGTGTTAACAATGCTCCATGACCCCTGCCATCACGATGTTCCATGGCCTTGTCATCACAAAGCTCCATGACCCTTCTCATCACAATGATCCAAGAACCTTGTAATCACAATGCTCTATGCCCCTTTCAATCTCAATGATCCATGAGCCCTGTCATCACAATGCACCATGTCCATCATCATAATGCTTCATGCTATTGTCATCACAATGAAATCAAAATGCTCCATGACCTCTGTCATAATAATGCTCCAAACCCTTGTGATCACAATATTCCAAAACACTTGTCATCACAATGCCCCATGACGCTCGTCATCACAATTATCCATGGTCTTCTCATCACAATGTTCCATGATATTTGTCATCACAATTCTCAAATACACTTGTCATCAAAATGCTCCCTGACACTTGTCGTCAATATGCTCCTTGAACCCTGTCATGACAAGGCTCCATGCCATTTTCATCACAATGATCCATGCCCTTTTCATCACAATGCTCCAAGACCCATGTAATCACAATGCTCCATGCCCTTGTCATCACAAAGCTCCATGTCTTTGTCAGAACAATGATCAATGACCATTGTCATCACAATGTGCCATGCGCATTTCATCACAACGGTCCACAACCTTGTCATTGCTATGCTCCATAAACCTTGTAATCACAATGGTCCATGCATTTCTCATCAAAATGCTCTCTCACAAGAGATATCACAATGTTCCATCATTAGTCATCACAATACTCCCTCACCCCTGTAATCACAACGTTCCAGGACCCTGTCATCACAATGCTACATCCCCTTATCATCACAATGTTCCATGACCGCTGACATCACAATGTTCCATAACCCATGTCATCAAAATGCTCCATGACCCTTTTCATCCAAAAGCTCCAAGAACCCTGACATCACAATGTTTTATAACCCCTGCCATCAAAATGTTCCATTACACTTTTTATCAAATTGCTGCATGACTTGGTCATCAAAATGCTCCCTGCACTTCTCATCACAATGCACCGTGCCCTTTTCATCAAAATGCTCCATGACTTGTCATCACAAAGCTCCATGACCCTTGGCATCACAATGCTCCATGTTATTGTCATCACAATGCTCCATGAACCCTCTCATCATATTGCTCCATTCCTTTTTCATCACAAAGCTCCATGACACTTGTCATCACAATGCTCGATGCCCTTCTCATCACAATGCTCCATGCCCTTGTCATTACAATCCTGCATGACCCATGTATCACAGTGTTCCGTGCCCTTGTCATCACAATGCTCCATGCCCACTCTCATCACAATAATCCATGAAACATTTCAGACGAATGTTCCATGCCCTTCTCATAAAAATGCTCCATTACACCTGTCATAACAATGCACCATGACCCCTGCCATAACAATGTTCCACGGCCTAGTAATCAAAAGGCTACATGACACTTGTCATCACAATGCTGAAGGCCCCTGTAATCACAATGCTCCATGCCCTTGTCATCACAAAGCTCCATGACGCATGTCATGAAAAAGTTCCATGGTCTTCTCATCACAGTGCTCCATGCCCTTGTCATAACAATGCTCCAAGACCCCTGTAATCAAAATGCTCCATGCCCCATTTCATCTCAATGCTCCATGAACCCTGTCATCACAATGCACCATGCCCATCATCATAATGCTTCTTGTTATTGTCATCACAATGAAATCAAAATGTTCCATGACCTCTGTCATAACAATGTTCCAAACCCTTGTGATCACAATATTCCAAAACACTTGTCATCACAATGCCCCATGACGCTCGTCATCACAATTATCAATGGCCTTCTCATCACAATGCTCCATGACTTATGTCATCACAATGCTCAATACACTTGTCATCAAAATGCTCCCTGACACTTGTTGTCTGTATGCTACTTGAACCCTGTCATGACAAGGTTCCATGCCTTTTTCATCACAATGATCCATGCCCTTGTCATCACAATGCTCCAAATCCCATGTAATCACAATGCTCCATGCCCTTGTCATCACAAAGCTTAATGACGCATGCCATCAGAATGCTCCTTGGTCTTCTCCTCACAATGCTCAATGCCCATGTCATCACAATGTTCCAAGACCCCGGTAATCACAATGCTCCATTCGCCTTTTCATCAGTATGCTCCATGAGACTTGTCATCACAAGGCTCCATGCTTTGTCATCACAATGCTTCTCGACCTTGTCATGAAAATTTTCTTTTTTTTTTTTAATTTACACCTTTCATCTATAATATACAATCCAAAATGAAAGAATTTAGTGAGTTGCAGATGATTATTATTCTTGTTAACTAGATCTGGGAGTTTAGTATTCAACGTGATTTATCTTATTTTTTTTTATCTTATTATTTTTTTTATTAGTTTCTGCTTTATAACAAAGTGAATCAGTCATACATATACATCTGTTCCCACATCCCTTCCCTCATGCATCTCCCTCCCTCCCACCCTCCCCATCCCACCCCTCCAGGCGGTCACAAAGCACCGAGCTGATCTCCCTGTGCTATGTGGCTGCTTCCCACTATCTATCTACCTTACGTTTGGTAGTGTATATATGTCCATGCCTCTCTTTCGCTTTGTCACAGCTTACCCTTCCCCCTCCCCATATCCTCAAGTCCATTCTCAAGTAGGTCTGTGTCTTTATTCCCGTTTTACCCCTAGGTTCTTCATGACATTTTTTTTTAATTCCGTATATATGTGTTAGCATACGGTATTTGTCTTTCTCTTTCTGACTTACTTCACTCTGTATGACAGACTCTAGGTCTATCCACCTCATTACAAATAGCTCAGTTTCATTTCTTTTTATGGCTGAGTAATATTCCATTGTATATATGTGCCACATCTTCTTTATCCATTCATCCGATGATGGACACTTAGGTTGTTTCCAGCTCCGGGCTATTGTGAATAGAGCTGCGATGAACATTTTGGTACATGTCTCTTTTTGAATTATGGTTTTCTCAGGGTATATGCCCAGTAGTGGGATTGCTGCCTCATATGGTAGTTCTATTTGTAGTTTGTTAAGGAACCTCCATACCGTTCTCCATAGTGGCTGTACCAATTCACATTCCCACCAGCAGTGCAAGAGTGTTCCCTTTTCTCCACACCCTCTCCAGCATTTATTGTTTCTAGATTTCTTGATGATGGCCATTCTGACTGGTGTGAGATGATATCTCATTGTAGTTTTGATTTGCATTTCTCTAATGATTAATGATGTTGAGCATTCTTTCATGTGTTTGTTGGCAGTCTGTATATCTTCTTTGGAGAAATGCCTATTTAAGTCTTCTGCCCATTTTTGGATTGGGTTGTTTGTTTTTTTGTTATTGAGCTGCATGAGCTGTTTATAAATTTTGGAGATTAATCCTTTGTCAGTTGCTTCATTTGCAAATATTGTCTCCCATTCTGAGGGTTGTCTTTTGGTCTTGTTTATGGTTTCCTTTGCTGTGCAAAAGCTTTGAAGTTTCATTAGGTCCCATTTGTTTATCTGTGTTTTTATTTCCATTTCTCTAGGAGGTGGGTCCAAAAGGATCTTGCTGTGATTTATGTCATAGAGTGTTCTACCTATGTTTTCCTCTAAGAGTTTGATAGTTTCTGGCCTTACATTTAAGTCTTTAATCCATTTTGAGCTTATTTTTGTGTATGGTGTTAGGGAATGATCTAACCTCAAACTTTTACATGTCCCTGTCCAGTTTTCCCAGCACCACTTATTGAAGAGGCTGTCCTTTCTCCACTGTACATTCCTGCCTCCTTTATCAAAGATAAGTTGGCCATATGTGCGTGGGTTTATCTCTGGGCTTTCTATCCTGATCCACTGATCTATCTTTCTGTTTTTATGCCAGTACCACACTGTCTTAATTACTGTAGCTTTGTAGTATAGTCTGAAGTCAGGGAGCTTGATTCCTCCAGCTCCGTTTTTCATTCTCAAGATTGCTTTGGCTATTCGGGGTCTTTTGTTTTTCCAAACAAATTTTGAAATTTTTTGTTCGAGTTCTGTGAAAAATGCCAGTGGTAGTTTGATAGGGATTGCATTGAATCTGTAGATTGCTTTGGGTAGTAGAGTCATTTTCACAATATTGATTCTTCCAATCCAGGAGCATGGTATATCTCTCCATCTATTTGTATCATCTTTAATTTCTTTCATCAGTGTCTTATAATTTTCTGCATACAGGTCTTTTGTCTCCTTAGGTAGGTTTATTCCTAGATATTTTATTCTTTTTGTTGCAGTGGTAAATGGGAGTGTTTTCTTGATTTCATTTTCAGATTTTTCATCATTAGTGTACAGGAATGCCAGAGATTTCTGTACATTAATTTTGTATCCTGCTACTTTACCAAATTCATTGATTAGCTCTAGTAGTTTTCTGGTAGCATCTTTAGGATTCTCTATGTATAGTATCATGTCATCTGCAAACAGTGACAGCTTTACTTCTTCTTTTCCAATTTGGATTCCTTTTATTTCCTTTTCTTCTCTTATTGCTGTGGCTAAAACTTCCAAAACTAGGTTGAATAAGAGTGGTGAGAGTGGGCAACCTTGTCTTGTTCCTGATCTTAGTGGAAATGGTTTCAGTTTTTCACCATTGAGGACAATGTTGGCTGTGGGTTTGTCATATATGGCCTTTATTATGTTGAGGAAAGATCCCTCTATGCCTACTTTCTGCAGGGTTTTTATCATAAATGGGTGTTGAATTTTGTCGAAAGCTTTCTCTGCATCTATTGAGATGATCATATGGTTTTTCTCCTTCAACTTGTTAATATGGTGTATCACATTGATTGATTTGCGTATATTGAAGAATCCTTGCATTCCTGGAATAAATCCCACTTGATCATGGTGTATGATCCTTTTAATGTGCTGTTGGATTCTGTTTGCTAGTATTTTGTTGAGGATTTTTGCGTCTATGTTCATCAGTGATATTGGCCTGTAGTTTTCTTTCTTTGTGACATCCTTGCCTGGTTTTGGTATCAAGGTGATGGTGGCCTCGTAGAATGAGTTTGGGAGTCTTCCTTCCTCTGATATTGTTTGGAAGAGTTTGAGAAGGATGGGTGTTAGCTCTTCTCTAAATGTTTGATAGAATTCGCCTGTGAAGCCATCGGGTCCTGGGCTTTTGTTTGATGGAAGATTTTTAATCACAGTTTCAATTTCAGTGCTTGTGATTGGTCTATTCATATTTTCTATTCCTTCCTGAGTTAGTCTTGGCAGGTTGTGCATTTCTAAGGATTTGTCCATTTCTTCCTGGTTGTCCATTTTATTGGCATAGAGTTGCTTATAGTAATCTCTCATGATCTTTTGTATTTCTGCAGTGTCAGTTGTTACTTCTCCTTTTTCATTTCTAATTCTATTGATTTGAGTCTTCTCCCTTCTTTTCTTGATGAGTCTGGCTAATGGTTTGTCAATTTTGTTTATCTTCTCAAAGAACCAGCTTTTAGTTTGGCTGATCTTTGCTATCGTTTCCTTCATTTCTTTTTCATTTACTTCTGATCTGATCTTTATGATTTCTTTCCTTCTGCTAGCTTTGGGGGCTTTTGTTCTTCTTTCTCTAATTGCTTTAGGTGCAGGGTCAGGTTGTTTACTCGAAATGTTTCCTGTTTCTTAAGGTGAGATTGTATTGCTATAAACTTCCCCCTTAGAACAGCTTTTGCTGCGTCCCATAGGTTTTGGGTCGTCGTGTCTCCATTCTCATTTGTTTCTAGGTATTTTTTAATTTCCTCTTTGATTTCTTCAGTGATCACTTCGGTATTGAGTAGTGTATTGTTTAGCCTCCATGTGTTTGTATTTTTTACAGATCTTTTCCTGTAATTGATGTCTAGTCTCATAGCATTGTGGTCGGAAAAGATGTCATGAAAATTTTCAATGGCCCTTGTCATCATAATGCTCAAAGCCCTAATCATCACAAAGCTCTATTATACTTGTCATCACAATTCTCCATTACATTTGGCATCATAATGCTCCATGCCATTGCCATCGCAATGGACCATGACATATGTCCTCACAATGCTCCCTGACACCTGTCTTCACAATACTCCATGACCTTCTCATCACAATGCTCCATGCCCTTGTCATCACAATGCACCATGCCCACTGTCATCACAATAATCTATGAAACTTGTCAGACCAATGCTCAATGCCCCTGTCATCACAATGCTACATGCCCTTGTCATCACAATGTTCCATGACCCCTGTCATCACAATGCTCCGTGACTCCAGTCATCACAATGTTTCATAACGTTTGTCATCACAATGGTCCATGCCCACGTCATCACAAGGCTCTGTGACTTTTGTAACCACAATGCTCCATGAACATTTCATCACAATTCTCTGTGACCCTTGTCATCACAATGCTCCATGTCTTTGTCAGAACAATGCACAATGACAATTGTCATCACAATGTGCCATGAACATTTCATTACAACGGTCCACAAGCTTCTCATTGTAATGCTCCATAAACCTTGTAATCACAATGCTCCATGCACTTCTCATCAAAATGCTCTCTCACCAGAAATATCACAATGTTCCATCACTAGTCATCATAATACTCCCTCACCCCTGTAATCACAATGTTCCATGACACTGTCATCACAATGCAACATCCCCTTATCATCACAATGTCCCATGACCGCTGACATCACAAGGTTCCATAACCCCTGTCATCAAAATGCTCCATGACCCTTTTCATCCCAAAGCTCCAAGACCCCTGACATCACAATGTTCTATAACCCCTGCCATCAAAATGTTCCATTACACTTTTTATCAAATTGCTGCATGACCCGGTCATCAAAATGCTCCCTGCCCTTCTCATCACAATGTACCACACCCTTGTCATCAAACTGCTCCATGACTTGTCATCACAAAGCTCCATGACCCTTGGCATCACAATGTTCCATGTCATTGTCATCAAAATACTCCACAAGCTTGTCATCAGAATGCTCCATTACACTTGTCATCACAATTTTCCATGCACTTGTCAGCACAATGCTCCCTGACCATTGTCATAATAATGCTCCAAGCCATTGTCATCACAATGCTCCATTACCTTTGTCATCGGAATCCTCCATGACACTTGACATCACAATGCTCCATGCCATTGTCATCACAATGGGCCATTACATATGTCATCACAATGCTCCCTGACACCTGTCTTCACAATACTGCATGACCTGGTTATCACAATGCTCCATGCCCTTGTCATCACAATGCGCCATTCCAAATGTCATCGCAATAATCCATGAAACTTATTAGACCAATGATCCATGCCCTTGTCATCACAATGCTCCATGCCCTTGTTATCACAAAGGTCCATGACCCCTGTCATCACAATGCTCCGTTACTCCAGTCATCACAATGCTTCATGACTTTTGTCATCACAATGGTCCATGCCCTCATCATCAACAGTCTCTGTGACCTTTTTAACCACAGTGCTCCATGAACTTTTCATCACAATGTTCTTTGAACCTTGTCATCACAATGCTCTATGCTTTTCTCAGCAGAATGATCCATGACCCTTGTCATCACAATGCTCCATGCGCTTGTCAGCACAATGCTCCATGACACATGTCATCACAGTGCACCATGCGATTGTCATCACAGTGCTCCACAATCTTGTCATCACAATGCTCCTTAAAATTTGTCATCACAATGCTCCATGCACTTCTCATCAAAATGCTCTCTCACCACTGATATCACAATGCTACATCACTATTTGTCACAGTACTCCCTCACCCCTGTCATCACAAGGTTCCATGACTCCTGTCATCACAATGCTACATGCACTTATCATCACAATGTTCGATGACCCCTGACATCACAATGTTCCATAACACCTGTCATCAAAACGTTCCATGACAATTTTCATCAAATTGCTCCATGACCCTGTCATCAGAATGCTCCCTGCCTTTCTCATCACAATGCACAACGCCCTTGCCATCAAAATGCTCCATGACCTTTGTCATCACAAAGATCCATGACTCTTGGCATCACAATGCTCCATGTCATTGTCATCACAATGCTCCATGAACCCTCTCATCATATTGCTCCATTCCCTTGTCATCACAAAGCTCCATGACACTTGTCATCACAATGCTCGATGCCCTTCTCATCACAATGCTCCATGCCCTTGTCATTACAATCCTGCATGACCCATGTATCAATGTGTTCCGTGCCCTTGTCATCACAATGCTCCATGCCCACTCTCATCACAATAATCCATGAAATATTTCAGACCAATGTTCCATGCCCTTCTCATCAAAATGCTCCATAACACCTGTCATAATAATGCACCATGACCCTTGCCATCACAATGTTCCTCGGCCTAGTCATTACAGGATTCCATGACACTTGTCATCACATTGCTCAAGACCCCTGAAATCGCAATGCTCCATGCCCTTGTCATCACAAAGCTCCATGACGCATGTCATCAGAATGTTCCATGGCCTTCTCATCACAATGCTCCATGCCCTTGTCATCACAATGCTCCAAGACCCTTGTAATCACAATGCTCCATGCCCATTTTCATCTCAATGCTCCATGAACCCTATCATCACAATGCACCATCCCCATCATCATAATGCTTCAGGCTATTGTCATCACAATGAAATCAGTATTCTCCATGACCTCTGTCATCATAATGCTCCAAACCCTTGTGATCACAATGTTCCATAAAACTTATCATCACAACACCCCATGACGCTCATCATCACAATTATCCATGGTCTTCTCATCAGAATGCTCCATGATCTTTGTCATCACAATGCTCAATACACTTGTCATCACAATGCTCCCTGACACTTGTCGTCAGTATGCTCCTTGAACACTGTCATGACAAGGCTCCATGCCGTTTTCATCACAATGATCCGTGCACTTTTCATCACAATGCTCCAAGATCCCTGTAATCACAAATGCTCCATGCCCTTGTCATCACAGAACTCCATGACGCATGTCATCAGAATGCTTCATGGCCTTCTCATCACAATGCTCCATGCCCTAGTCATCACAATGCTCCAAGACCCTTGTAATCACAATGCTCCATGCCCCTTTGCATCAGAATGCTCCATGAGACTTGTCATCACAAGTCTCCATGGCCTTCTCATCACAATGCTCCAGGACCTTGTCATCACCATGCTCCATTCCCTTGTCATCACAATGCTCCATGACCCCTGTCATCACAATAATCCATGAACATTTTCAGCCCAATGCTCCACGACCTACTCATCACAATGCTCCATGGCCAATATCATCACAATGCTCCATGACCACTGTCATCACAACACTCCATGACACCCGACAACACAATGATCTGGGACTCTTGTCATCACAATGCTCCATTCGCTAGTCATCACAATGCTCCATGACCCCTGTCATCACAACACTCCATGAACATTTTCAGCCCAGTGCTCCATGACCCTTGTCTTCACAATGAACCATGCCCTTGTCATCCCAATGCTCCATGACCCCTGTATTCACAATGCTCCGTGACGCTTGTCATCACAGTGCTCCATGACACATGTCATCACAATGCTCCATGCCTTTGTCAGCAGAATGCTACATGACCTTGTCATTACAATGCTCTATGCGCTTGTCATCACAATACTCCATTTCCATTGTCATCACAATCCTCCATGAACCTTGGGATCACATTGCTTCATGCCCTTGTAATCACAGTGCTCCATGCTCCTTGAAATCAAAATGATCCATGACCTCTGTCATCACAATGCTCCAAACCCTTGTGATCACAGTGTTCCATAACACTTGTCATCACAATGCTCCATGATGCCTGTCATCACAATGCTCCATGACCTTTGTCATCACAATTCTCAATACACTTGTCATCACAATGCTCACTGACACTTGTCATCAGAATGCTCCTTGAAACCTGTCACGAAAAGGCTCCATGCCTTTTCATCACAATGCCCCATGCCGTTTTCATCACAATGCTCCATGCCATTGTCATCAAAATACTCCACAAGGTTGTCATCAGAATGCTCCATTACACTTGTCATCACAATTTTCCATGCACTTGTCAGCACAATGCTCCCTGACCATTGTCATCATAATGCTCCAAGCCATTGTCATCACAATGCTCCATTACCTTTGTCATCAGAATCCTCCATGACACTTGACATCACAATGCTCCATGCCATTGTCATCACAATGGGCCATTACATATGTCATCACAATGCTCCCTGACACCTGTCTTCACAATACTGCATGACCTGGTCATCACAATGCTCCATGCCCTTGTCATCACAATGCGCCATTCCAAATGTTATCGCAATAATCCATGAAACTTATTAGACCAATGATCCATGCCCTTGTCATCACAATGCTCCATGCCCTTGTCTTCACAAAGCTCCATGACACATGTCATCAGAATGCTCCATGGCCTTCTCATCACAATGCTCCATGCCCTTGCCATCACAATGCTCCATTACCCCAGTCATAACAATGCTCCATGACTCCTGCTATCACGATTATCCATGGCCTTGTCATCAAAAAGCTCCATGACCCTTCTCATCCCAATGATCCATGAACCCTGTCATCACAAAGCACCATGCCCATCATCATAATGCTTCATGCTATTGTCATCACAATGAAATCAAAATGATCCATGACCTCTGTCATAACACTGCTCCAAACACTTGTGATCACAATATTCCATATCACTTGTCATCACAATGCCCCATGACACTCGTCATCACAATTATCAATGGTCTTCTCATCACAATGCTCCATGACCTTTGTCATCACAATGCTCAATACACTTGTCATCAAAATGCTCTCTGACACTTGTTGTCTGTATGCTCCTTGAATCCTGTCATGACAAAGCTCCATGCCTTTTTCATCACAATGATCCATGTCCTTTTCATCACAATGATCCAAGACCCATGTAATCTCAATGCTCCATGCCCTTGTCATCACAAAGCTGAATGACGCATGCCATCAGAATGCTCCTTGGCCTTCTCCTCACAATGCTCCATGCCCTGTTCATCACAATGTTCCAAGACCCCTGTAATCACAATGCTCCATGCCCGTGTCATCAAAAAACTCCATGACGCATGTCATCAGAATGCTCCATGGCCTTCTCATCACAATGTTCCATGCCCTAGTGATCAAAATGCTCCAAGACCCCTGTAATCACAATGCTCCATGCCACTTTTCATCAGAATGCTCCATGAGACTTATCATCACAAGTCTCCATGGTCTTCCCATCACAATGCTCCAGGACCTTGTCATCACCATGCTCCATTCCCTTGTCATCACAATGCCCCATGACCCCTGTCATCACAATAATCCATGAACATTTTCAGCCCAATGCTCCACGACCTACTCATCACAATGCTCCATGGCCAATATCATCACAATGCTCCATGACCACTGTCATCACAACACTCCATGACACCCGACAACACAATGATCCGGGACTCTTGTCATCACAATGCTCCATTCCTTAGTCATCACAATGCTCCCTGACCCTGTCATCACAACACTCCATGAACATTTTTAGCACAGTGTGCCATGACCCTTGTCATCACAATGATCCATGCCCTTGTCATCCCAATGCTCCATGACCCCTGTATTCACAATGCTCCGTGACGCTTGTCATCACAGTGCTCCATGACACATGTCATCACAATGCTCCATGCCTTTGTCATCAAAATGCTACATGACCTTGTCATTACAATGCTCTGTGCGCTTGTCATCACAATACTCCATTTCCATTGTCATCACAATCCTCCATGAACCTTGGGATCACATTGCTTCATGCCCTTGTAATCACAATGCTCCATGCTCCTTGAAATCAAAATGATCCATGACCTCTGTCATCACAATGCTCCAAACCCTTGTGATCACAGTGTTCCATAACACTTGTCATCACAACGCTCCATGATGCCTGTCATCACAATACTCCATGCCCTTTTCATCACAATGCTCCATGACCTTTGTCATCACAATGCTCAATACACTTGTCATCACAATGCTCCATGCACTTGTCAGCACAATGCTCCATGACACATGTCATCACAATGCACCATGCGCTTATCATCACAGTGCTCCACAATCTTGTCATCACAATGCTCCTTAAAATTTGTCATCACAATGCTCCATGCACTTCTCATCCAAATGCTCTCTCACCACTGATATCACAATGCTACATCACTATTTGTCACAATACTCCCTCATCCCTGTCATCACAATGTTCCATGACTCCTGTCATCACAATGCTACATGCACTTATCATCACAATGTTCGATGACCCCTGACATCACAATGTTCCATAACACCTGTCATCAAAACGTTCCATGACACTTTTCATCAAATTGCTCCATGACCCTGTCATCAGAATGCTCCCTGCCTTTCTCATCACAATGCACAACGCCCTTGCCATCAAAATGCTCCATGACCTTTGTCATCACAAAGATCCATGACCATTGGCATCACAATTTTCCATGTCATTGTCATCACAAAGCTCCATGAACGCTCTCATCACATTGTTCCATGCCCTTGACTTCACAAAGCTCCATGGCACATGTCATCAGAATGCTCCATGGCCTTCTCATCACAATGCTCCATGCCCTTGCCATCACAATGCTCCATTACCCTGTGTTACAATGCTCCATGACCCCGGCCATCACGATGTTCCATGGCCTTGTCATCACAAAGCTCCATGACCCTTCTCATCACAATGATCCAAGAACCTTGTAATCACAATGCTCTATGCCCCTTTCCATCTCAATGATCCATGAACCCTGTCATCACAATGCACCATGCCCATCATCATAATGCTTCATGCTATTGTCATCACAATGAAATCAAAATGCTCCATGACCTCTGTCATAAAAATGCTCCAAACCCTTGTGATCACAATATTCCAAAACACTTGTCATCACAGGGCCCCATGACGCTCGTCATAACAATTATCCATGGTCTTCTCATCACAATGCTCCATGATCTTTGTCATCACAATTCTCAAATACACTTGTCATCACAATGCTCCCTGACACTTGTCGTCAATATGCTCCTTGAACCCTGTCATGACAAGGCTCCATGCCATTTTCATCACAATGATCCATGTCCTTTTCATCACAATGCTCCAAGACCCATGTAATCACAATGCTCCATGCCCTTGTCATCACAAAGCTCCATGTCTTTGTCAGAACAATGATCAATGACCATTGTCATCACAATGTGCCATGCGCATTTCATCACAACGGTCCACAACCTTGTCATTGCTATGCTCCATAAACCTTGTAATCACAATGGTCCATGCACTTCTCATCAAAATTCTCTATCACCAGAGATATCACAATGTTCCATCACTAGTCATCACAATACTCCCTCACCCCTGTAATCACAATGTTCCAGGACCCTGTCATCACAATGCTACATCCACTTATCATCACAATGTTCCATGACCGCTGACATCAAAATGTTCCATAACCCCTGTCATCAAAATACTCCATGACCCTTTTCATCCCAAAGCTCCAAGACCCCTGACATCACAATGTTCTATAACCCCTGCCATCAAAATGTTCCATTACAATTTTTATCAAACTGCTGCATGACCTGGTCATCAAAATGCTCCCTGCACTTCTCATCACAATGCACCACGCCCTTGTCATCAAAATGCTCCATGACTTGTCATCAAAATGCTCCATGACCCCTGTCATCACAATGCACCATAACGTTTGTCATCACAATGGACCATGCCCGCATCATCACAAGGCTCTGTGATTTTTGTAACCACAATGCTACATGAACTTTTCATCACAATTCTCTGTGACCCTTGGCATCACATTGCTCCAAGTCATTGTCATCACAATGCTCCATGAACCCTCTCATCATATTGCTCCATGCCCGTGTCATCACAAAGCTCCATGACACTTGTCATCAAAATGCTTGATGCCCTTCCCAGCACAATGCTCCATGCCGTTGTCATTACAATCCTGCATGACCCATGTATCACAGTGTTCCATGCCCTTGTCATCACAATGCTCCAAGCCCACTCTTATCAAAATAATCCATGAAACATTTCAGACCAATGTTCCATGCCCTTCTCATCAAAATGCTCCATTACACCTTTCATAACAATGCACCATGACACTTGCCATCACAATGTTCCACGGCCTAGTCATCACAAGGTTCCATGACACTTGTCATCACAATGCTCCAGACCCCTGAAATCACAATGCTCCATGCCCTTGTCATCACAAAGCTCCATGACGCATGTCATCAGAATGTTCCATGGCCTTCTCATCACAATGCAACATGCCCTTGTCATCACAATGCTCCAAGACCCTTGTAATCACAATGCTCCATGCCCGTTTTCATCTCAATGCTCCATGAACCCTGTCATCACAATGCACCATGCCCATCATCATAATGCTTCAGACTATTGTCATCACAATGAAATCAATATTCTCCATGACCTCTGTCATCATAATGCTCCAAACCCTTGTGATCACAATGTTCCATAAACCTTATCATCACAACACCCCATGACACTCATCATCACAATTATCCATGGTCTTCTCATCAGAATGCTCCATGATCTTTGTCATCACAATGCTCAATACACTTGTCATCACAATGCTCCCTGACACTTGTCGTCAGTATGCTCCTTGAACCCTGTCATGACAAGGCTCTATGCCTTTTTCATAAAAATGATCCATGCACTTTTCATCACAATGCTCCAAGATCCCAGTAATCACAAGTGCTCCATGCCCTTGTCATCACAAAACTCCATGACGCATGTCATCAGATTGGTCCTTGGCCTTCTCATCACAATGCTCCATGCCCTACTCATCACAATGCTCCAAGACCCCTGTAATCACAATGCTCCATGCCCCTTTTTATCAGAATGCTCCATGAGACGTGTCATCACAAGTCTACATGGTCTTCTCATCACAATGCTCCAGGACCTTGTCATCACCATGCTCCATTCCCTTGTCATCACAATGCTCCATGACCCCTGTCATCACAATAATCCATGAACATTTTCAGCCCAGTGCTCCCCGACCTTCTCATCACAGTGCTCCATGGCCAATATCATCACAATGCTCCTTAACCACTGTCATCACAACACTATATGACACCTGACAACACAATGATCCTGGACTCTGGTCATCACAGTGCTCCATTCCCTAGTCATCACAATGCTCCATGACCCCTGTCATCAGAACACTCCATGAACATTTTCAGCCCATTGCTCCATGACCCTCTTCATGACAATGATCCATGCCCTTGTCATCCCAATGCTCCATGACCCCTGTAATCACAATGCTCCGTGACGTTTTTCATCACAGGGCTCCATGACACATGCCATCACAATGCTCCATGCCTTTGTCAGCAAAATGCTACATGACCTTGCCATTACAATGCTCTATGCGCTTGTCATCACAATCCTCCATTTCCATTGTCATCACAATCCTCCATGGACCTAGGGATCACATTGCTTCATGCCCTTATCATCAAAATGCTCCATGCTCCTTGAAATCAAAATAATCCCTGACCTCTGTCATCACAATGCTCCAAACCCTTGTGATTCACAATGTTCCATAACACTTGTCATCACAAAGCTCCATGATGCCTGTCATCACAATACTCCATGCCCTTTTCATCACAATGCTCCATGACCTTTGTCATCACAATTCTCAATACACTTGTCATCACAATGCTCCCTGACACTTGTCAGCAGAATGCTCCTTGAACCCTGTCACGAAAAGCCTCTATGCCTTTTTCATCACAATGCCCCATGCCGTTTTCATCACAATGCTCCATGTCATTATCATCAAAATACTCCACAAGATTGTCATCAGAATGCTCCATGACCCTTGTCATCACAATTTTCCATGCACTTGGCAGCACAATGCTCCCTGACCATTGTCATCACAATGCTCCAAGCCATTGTCATCACAATGCTCCATTACCTTTGTCATCAGAATCCTCCATGACACTTGGCATCACAATGCTCCATGCCATTGTCATCACAATGGGCCATTACATATGCCATCACAATGCTCCCTGACACCTGTCTTCACAATACTGCATGACCTGGTCTTCACAATGCTCCATGCCCTTGTCATCACAATGCGCCATTCTGACGGTCATCGCAATAATCCATGAAACTTATTAGACCAATGTTCCATGCCCTTGTCATCACAATGCTCCATGCCCTTGTTATCACAATTCTCCATGACCCCTGTCAACACAATGCTCCGTTACTCCAGTCATCACAATGCTTCATGACATTTGTCATCACAATGGTCCATGCCCTCGTCATCAACAGTCTCTGTGACCATTTTAACCACAATGCTCCATGAACTTTTCATCACAATGCTCTTTGACTCTTGTCATCACAATGCTCTATGCCTTTCTCAGTACAATGATCCATGAACCTTGTCATCACAATGCTCCATGCGCTTGTCAGCACAATGCTCCATGACACATGTCATCACAGTGCACCATGCGATTGTCATCACAGTGCTCCACAATCTTGTCATCACAATGCTCCATAAAATTTGTCATCACAATGCTCCATGCACTTCTCATCAAAATGTTCTCTCAACACTGATATCACAATGCTACATCACTATTTGTCACAATACTCCCTCACCCCTGTCATCACAATGTTCCATAACTCCTGTCAGCTCAATGCTACATGCACTTATCATCACAATGTTCGATGACCCCTGACATCACAATGTTCCATAACACCTGTCATCAAAATGTTCCATGACACTTTTCATCAAATTGCTCCATGACCCTGTCATCAAAATGCTCCCTGCCCTACTCATCACAATGCACAATGACCTGGCCATCAAAATGCTCCATGACCTTTGTCATCACAAAGATCCATGACCCTTAGCATCACAATTTTCCATGTCATTGTCATCACAATGCTCCATGAACGCTCTCATCACATTGCTCCATGCCCTTGTCTTCACATAGCTCCATGACACATGTCATCAGAATGCTCCATGGCCTTCTCATCACAATGCTCCATGCCCTTACCATCACAATGCTCCATTACCCCTGTCATAACAATGCTCCATGACCCCTGCCATCACGATGTTCCACGGCCTTGTCATCACAAGGCTCCATGACCCTTCTCATCACAATGCTCCAAGAACACTGTAATCACAATGCTCTATGCCCCTTTTCATCTCAATGATCCATGAACCATGTCATCACAATGCACCATGCCCATCATCATAATGCTTCATGCTATTGTCATCACAATGAAATCAAAATGCTCCATGACCTTTGTCATCACAAAGATCCATGACCCTTGGCATCACAATTTTCCATGTCATTGTCATCACAATGCTCCATGAACGCTCTCATCACATTGCTCCATGCCCTTGTCTTCACATAGCTCCATGACACATGTCATCAGAATGCTCCATGGCCTTCTCATCACAATGCTCCATGCCCTTGCCATCACAATGCTCCATTACCCCTGTCATAACAATGCTCCATGACCCCTGCCATCACGATGTTCCACGGCCTTGTCATCACAAGGCTCCATGACCCTTCTCATCACAATGCTCCAAGAACACTGTAATCACAATGCTCTATGCCCCTTTTCATCTCAATGATCCATGAACCATGTCATCACAATGCACCATGCCCATCATCATAATGCTTCATGCTATTGTCATCACAATGAAATCAAAATGCTCCATGACCTCTGTCATAACAATGCTCCAAACCCTTGTGATCACAATATTCCATAACACTTGTCATCACAATGCCCCATGATGCTCGTCATCACAATTATCCATGGTCTTCTCATCACAATGCTCCATGAACTTCGTCATCACAATGCTCAATACACTTGTCATCAAATGCTCCCTGACACTTGTTGTCTCTATGCTCCTTGAACCCTTTCATGACAAGTCTCCATGCTTTTTTCATCACAATGATCCAAGCCATTTTCATCACAATGCTCCAAGACCCATATAATAACAATGCTCCATGCCCTTGTCATCACAAAGCTCAATGACCCATGCCATCAGAATGCTCCTTGGTCTTCTCCTCACAATGCTCAATGCCCTTGTCATCACAGTGTTCCAAGACCCCTGTAATCACAATGCTCCATGCCCCTTTACATCAGTATGCTCCATGAGACTTGTCATCACAAGGCTCCATGGTTTTGTCATCACAATGTTCCAGGACCTTGTCATCACAATGCTTCACGACCTTGTCATGAAAATTTTCAATGGCCCTTGTCATCATAATGCTCCAAGCCCTAACCATCACATTGCTCCATTATATTTGTCATCACATTCCTCCATTACATTTGGCATCACAATGCTCCATGCCATTGTCATCGCAATGGACCATGACACATGTCATCACAATGCTCCCTGACACAGGTGTTCACAATACTCAATGACCTTCTCATCACAATGCTCCATGCCCTTGTCATCACAATGCACCATGCCCACTGTCATCACAATAATCTATGAAACTTGTCAGACCAATGCTCCATGCAACTGTCAACACAAGGCTCCATGCCCTAGTCATCACAATGTTCCATGACACCTGTCATCACAATGCTCCGTGACGCCAGTCATCTCAATGATTCATAACGTTTGTCATCACAATGGTCCATGCCCGCATCATCAAAAGGCTCTGTGACCTTTGTAACCACAATGCTTCATGAAATTTTCATCACAATTCTCTGTGACACTTGTCATAACAATGCTCCTTTTCTGTGTCAGAACAATGCTCCATGACCATTGTCCTCACAATGTGCCACACACATTTCATCACAACGGTCCACAACCTTATCATTGCAATGCTCCATAAACATTGTCATCACAACGCTCCATGCACTTCTCATCAAAATGCTCTCTCACCAGAGATATCACAATGTTCCATCACTAGTCATCACAATACTCCCTCACCCCTGTAATCAAAATGTTCCATGACCCTGTCATCACACTGGTACATCCCATTATCATCACAATGTTGCATGACCCCTGACATCACAATGTTCCATAACCCCTGTCATCAAAATGCTCCATGACCCATTTCATCCCAAAGCTCCAAGACCCCTGACATCACAATGTTCTATAACCCCTGCCATCAAAATGTTCCATTACAATTTTTATCAAATTGCTGCATGACCCGGTCATCAAAATGCTCCCTGCCTTTCTCATCACAATGCACCACACCCTTATCATCAAAATGCTCCATGACTTGTCATCACAAATCTCCATGACCCTTGGCATCACAATGCACCATGTCATTGATATCACAATGTTCCATGAACCCTCTCATCATATTGCTCCATTCCCTTGTCATCACAAAGCTCCATGACACTTGTCATCACATTGCTCGATGCCCTTCTCATCACAATGCTCCATGCCCTTGTCATTGCAATCCTGCATGACCCATGTATCACAGTGTTCCGTGCCCTAGTCATCACAATGCTCCATGCCCACTCTCATCACAATAATCCATGAAACATTTGAGACCAATGTTCCATGCACTTCTCATCAAAATGCTCCATTACACCTATCATAACAATGCTCCATGACCCCTGCCATCACAATTTTCCACGGCCTAGTCATCACAAGGTTCCATGACATTTGTCATCACAATGCTCAAGACCCCTGAAATCACCATGCTCCATGCCCTTGTCATCACAAAGCTCCATGATGCATGTCATCAGAATGTTCCATGGCCTTCTCATCACAATGCTCCATGCCCTTGTCATCACAATGCTCCAAGACCCTTGTAATCACAATGCTCCATGCCCCTTTTCATCTCAATGCTCCATGAACTCTGTCATCACAATGCACCATCCCCATCATCATAATGCTTCAGGCTATTGTCATCACAATGAAATCAATATTCTCCATGAACTTTGTCATCATAATGCTCTAAACCCTTGTGATCACAATGTTCCATAAGACTTATCATCACAACACCCCATGACGCTCATCATCACAATTATCCATGGTCTTCTCATCACAATGCTCCATGACTTTTGTCATCACAATGCTCAATACACTTGTCATCACAATGCTCCCTGACACTTGTCGTCAGTATGCTCCTTGAACCCTGTCATGACAAGGCTCCATGCCATTTTCATCACAATGATCCATGCCCATTTCATCACAATGCTCCAAGATCCCTGTAATCACAATGCTCCATGCCCTTGTCATCACAAATCTCCAAGACGCATGTCATCAAAATCCTCCATGGCCTTCTCATCACAATGCTCCATGCCCTATTCATCACAATGTTCCATGACCCCTGTCATCACAACACTCCATGAACATTTTCAGCCCAGTGCTCCATGACCCTTGTCATCAAAATGATCCATGCCCTTTTTATCCCAATGCTCCATGACCCCTGTATTCACAATGCTCCGTGACGCTTGTCATCACAGTGCTCCATGACACATGTCATCACAATGCTCCATGCCTTTTTCAGCAAAATGCTACATGACCTTGTCATTACAATGCTCTGTGCGCTTGTCATCACAATGCTCCATGCTCCTTGAAATCAAAATGATCCATGACCTCTGTCATCACAGTGCTCCAAACCCTTGTGATCACAATGTTCCATAACAATTGTCATCACAACGCTCCATGATGCCTGTCATCACAATACTCCATGCCCTTTTCATCACAATGCTCCATGACCTTTGTCATCACAATTCTCAATACACTTGTCATCACAATGCTCCCTGACACTTGTCGTCAGAATGCTCCTTGAACCCTGTCACGAAAAGGCTCCATGCCTATTTCATCACAAACCCCATTCAATTTTCATCACAATGCTCCATGCCATTGTCATCAAAATACTCCACAAGCTTGTCATCAGAATGCTCCATGACCCTTGTCATCACAATTCTCCATGCACTTGTCAGCACAATGTTCCCTGAACCTTGTCATCACAATGCTCCATTACCTTTGTCATCAGAATCCTCCATGACACTTGGCATCACAATGCTCCATGCCATTGTCATCACAATGGGCCAATACATATGTCCTCACAATGCTCCGTGACACCTCTTTTCACAATACTGCATGACCGGGTCATCACAATGCTCCATGCCTTTCTCATCACGATGCCCCATTACATCTGTCATAACAATGCTCCATGAGGCCTGCCATCACAATGTTCGACGGACTTGTCATCACAAGGCTCCATGACCCTTATCATCACAATGCTCCAAGACCCCTGTAATCACAAAGCTCCATGCCCTTGTCATCACAAAGCTCCATGACGCATGTCATCAGAATGTTCCATGGCCTTCCCCACACAATGCTCCATGCCCTTGTCATCACAATGCTCCAAGACCCCTGTAATCACAATGCTCCATGCCACTTTTCATCAGAATGCTCCATGAGACTTGTCATCACAAGTCTCCATGGTCATCTAATCAAAATGCTCCAGGACCTTGTCATCACCATGCTCCATTCCCTTGTCATCACAATGCTCCATGACCCCTGTCATCACAATAATCCATGAACATTTTCAGCCCAATGCTCCACGACCTACTCATCACAATGCTCCATGACCACTGTCATCACAACAATCCATGACACCTGACAACCCAATGATCCGGGACTCTTGTCATCACAATGCTCCAAGAACCCTGTAATCACAATGCTCCATGACCCCTGTCATCACAATACTCCAGGAACATTTTCAGCCCAATTCTCCATGACTCTTGTCATCACAATGATCCATGTCCTTCTCATCAAAATTCTCCATGCCCTTGTCATCACAATGCTCCAAGACCCCTGTAATCACAATGCTTCATGCCCCTTTTCATCTCAATGCTCCATGAACCCTGACATCACAATGCATCATGCCAATCATCATAATGCTTCCGGCTATTGTCAGCACAATGAAATCAAAATTCTGCATGACCTCTGTCATCACAATGCTCCATGACCCCTGTCCTCACAATACTCCATGAACATTTTCAGCCCAATGCTCCATGACACTTGTCATCACAATGATACTTGCCCTTGTCATCCCAATGCTCCATGACCCCTGTATTCACAATGCTCGGTGACGCTTGTCATCACAGTGCTCCATGACACCTGTCATTACAATGCTCCATGCATTTGTCAGCAAAATGCTACATGACCTTGTCATTACAATGCTCTCTGCGCTTGTCATCACAATACTCCATTACCATTGTCATCACTATCCTCCATGAACCTTGGGATCACATTGCTTCATGCCCTTGTCATCACAATGCTCCATGCTCATTGAAATCAAAATGATCCATGACCTCTGTCATCGCAATGCTCCAAGCCCATGTGATCACAATGATCCATAACACTTTTCATCACAACAATCCATGATGCCTGTCATCACAATACTCCATGCCCTTTTCATCACAATGCTCCATGACCTTTGTCATCACAATTCTCAATACACTTGTCATCACAATGCTCCCTGACACTTGTCATCAGAATGCTCCTTGAACCCTGTCACGAAAAGGCTCCATGCCTTTTTCATCACAAAGCCCCTTGCTGTTTTCATCACAATGCTCCATGCCATTGTCATCAAAATACTCCACAAGCTTGTCATCAGAATGCTCTATGACCCTTGTCATCACAATTCTCCATGCACTTGTCAGCACAATGCTCCCTGAACCTTGTCATCACTATGCTCCAAGCCATTGTCATCAGAATGCTCCATTACCTTTGTCATCAGAATCCTCCATGACACTTGGCATAAAAATGCTCCATGCCATTATCATCACAATGGGTCAATACATATGTCCTCACAATGCTCCGTGACACCTCTTTTCACAATACTGCATGACCTGGTCATCACAATGCTCCATGCCCTTCTCATCACAATGCCCCATTACATCTGTCATAACAATGCTCCATGAGCACTGCCATCACAATGTTCGACGGCCTTGTCATCACAAGGCTCCATGACCCTTATCATCACAATGCTCCAAGACCCCTGTAATCACAAAGCTCCATGCCCTTGTCATCACGAAGCTCCATGACGCATGTCATCAGAATGTTCCATGGCCTTCTCCACAGAATGCTCCATGCCCTTGTAATCGCAATGCTCCAAGACCCCTGTAATCACAATGCTCCATGCCCCTTTCCATCAGAATGCTCCATGAGACTTGTCATCAAAAGTCTCCATGGTCATCTCATCACAATGCTCCAGGAACTTGTCATCACCATGCCCCATTCCCTTGTCATCACAATGCTCCATGACCCCTGATATTACAATACTCCATGAACATTTTCAGCCCAATGCTCCATGACCTTCACATCACAATGCTCCAAGACCAATATCATCACAATGATCCATGACCACTGTCATCACAACACTCCATGACACCTGACAACACAATGATCTGGGACTCTTGTCATCACAATGCTCCATTCCCTAGACATCACAATGCTCAATGACCCCTGTAATCACAATACTCAATGAATATTTTCAGCCCAATGCTCCATGACCCTTGTCATCACAATTCTCAATGCACTTGTCAGCAAAATGCTCCCTGACCCTTGTCATCACAATGCTCCAAGCCATTGTCATCACAATGCTCCATTACCTTTGTCATCAGAATCCTCCATGACACTTGGCATCACAATGCTCCATGCCATTGTCATCACAATGGGCCATTACATATGTCATCACAATGCTCCCTGACACCTCTCTTCATAATACTGCATGACCTGGTCATCACAATGCTCCATGCCCTTGTCATCACAATGCGCCATTCCAACTGCCATCACAATAATCCATGAAACTTATTAGACCAATGCTCCATGCCCTTGTCATCACAATGCTCCATGCCCTTGTTATCACAATGTTCCAAGACCCCTGTAATCAGAATGCTCCATGCCCCTTTTCATCAGTATGCTCCATGAGACTTGTCATCACAAGGCTCCATGGTTTCTCATCACAATGCTCCAGGACCTTGTCATCACAATGCTTCACGACATTGTCATGAAAATTCTCAATGGCCCTTGTCATCATAATGCTCCAAGCCGTAGTCATCACAATGCTCCATTATATTTGTCATTACAATCCTCCATTACATTTGGCATCACAATGCTCCATGCCATTGTCATCGCAATGGACCATGACATATGTCATCACAATGCTCCCTGACACCTGTCTTCACAATACTCCATGCCCTTGTCATCACAATGCTCCATGTTCACTGTCATCACAATCATCTATGAAAATTGTCAGACCAATGCTCCATGCAACTGTCATCACAGTGCTCCATGCCCTTGTCATCACAATGCTCCATGACCCTGTCATCGCAATGCCCCGTGACTCCAGTCATCACAATGCTTCATAACGTTTGTCATCACAACGGTCCATGCCCACGTCATCACAAGGCTCTGTGACAATTTTAACCACAATGCTCCATGAACTTTTCATCACCATGCTCCGTGACTCTTGTCATCACAATGCTCCATGCCTTTGTCAGAACAATGCTCCATGACCCTTGTCATCACAATGTGCCATGTGTTTTTCATCACAATGATCCACAACCTTGTCATCGCTATGCTCCATAAACCTTGTAATCACAATGCTCCATGAACTTCTCATCCAAATGCTCTCTCACATGAGATATCACAATGTTCCATCACTAGTCATCACAATCCTCCCTCACCCCTGTTATCACATTGTTCCATGACCCCTGTCATCACAATGCTACATCCCCTTATCTGCACAATGTTCCATGACCCCTGACATCACAGTGTTCCATAACCCCTGTCATCAAAATGCTCCATGACCCTTTTCATCCCAAAGGTCCATGACCCCTGGCATCACAATGTTCTATAACCCCTGTCATCAAAATGTTCCATTACACTTTTCATCAAATTGCTGCATAACCCTGTCATCAAAATGTTCCCTGCCCTTCTCATCACAATGCACCACACCCTTGTCATCAAAATGCTCCATGATCTTTGTCATCACAAAGCTCCATGACCCTTGTCATCACAAGGCTCCATGACCCTTGTCATCACAATGCTCCAAGACCCATGTAATTCCAAGGCTCCATGCCCTTGTCATCACATAGCTCCATGACGCATATCAACAGAATGTTCCATGGCCTTCTCCTCACAATGCTCCATGCCGTTGTCATCACAATGCTCCAAGACCCCTGTAATCACAATGCTCCATGCCCCTTTTCATCAGAATGCTCCATGAGACTTGTCATCACAAGTCTCCATGGTCATCTCATCACAGTGCTCCAGGACCTTGTCATCACCATGCTCCATTCCGTTGTCATCACAATGCTCCCTGACCCCTGTCATCACAATACTACATGAACATTTTCAGCCCAATGCTCCATGACCTTCTCATCACAATGCTCCATGACCACTGTCATCACAACACTCCATGACACCTGACAACACAATGATCCAGGACTCTTGTCATCACAATTCTCCAAGACCCCTGTAATCACAATGCTCCATGACCCCTGTCATCACAATACTCCAGGAATATTTTCAGCCCAATTCTCCATTACCCTTGTCATCACAATGCTCCATGACCCCTGTATTCACAATGCTCCGTGACTCCAGTCATCACAATTCTTCATAACATTTGTCATCACAATGGTTGATACTCGCGTCATCACAAGGCTCTGTTACCTTTGTAACCACAATGCTCCATGAACTTTTAATCACAATGTTCCGTGACCCTTGTCATCACAATGCTCCATGCCTTTGTCAGAAAAATGCTCCATGACCCTTGTCATCACAATGTGCCACACGCTTTTCATCCCAACGGTCCACAAATTTGTCATCGCAATGCTCCATAAACCTTGTAATCACAATGCTCCATGCCCTTCTCATCACAATGCTCCATTACCCCTGTCATAACAATGCTCCATGACGCCAGCCATCACAATGTTCCACGGCCTTGTCATCACAAGGCTCCATGACACTTGTCATAACAGTGCTCCACGATCCCTGTAATCACAATGCTCCATGCCCTTGTCATCACAAAGCTCCATGACACATGTCATCAGAATGTTCCATGTCCTTCTCATCAAAATGCTCCATGCCCTTGTCATCACAATGCTCCAAGCCCCCTGTAATCACAATGCTCCATGCCCCTTTTAATCTCAATGCTCCATGAACCCTGTCATCACAATGCATCATGCCAATCATCATAATGCTTCTGGCTATTGTCAGCATAATGAAATCAAAATTCTGCATGACCTCTGTCATCACAATTCTCCATGACCCCTGTCCTCACAATACTCCATGAACATTTTCAGCCCATTGCTCCATGACACTTGTCATCACAATGATCCTTGCCCTTGTCATCCCAATGCTCCATGACCCCTGTATTCACAATGCTCCATGACGCATGTCATCAGAATGTTCCATGGCCTTCTCCTCACAATGCTCCATGCCCTTGTCATCACAATGCTCCAAGACCCTTGTAATCACAATGCTCCATGCCCCTTTTCATCAGAATTCTCCATGAGACTTGTCATCACAAGTCTCCATGGTCATCTCATCACAATGCTCCAGGAACTTGTCATCACCATGCACCATTCCATTGTCATCACAATACTCCATGAACATTTTCTGCCCACTGCTCCATGACATTCTCATCACAATGCTCCATGACCACTGTCATCACAACACTCCATGACACCTGACAACCCAATGATCCGGGACATTTGTCATCATAATGCTCCAAGACCCCTGTAATCACAATGCCCCATGACACCTGTCATCACAATACTCCCGGAACATTTTCAGCCCAATTCTCCATGACCCTTGTCATCACAATGATCCATGCCCTTGTCATCCTAATGCTCCATGACCCCTGTATTCTCAATGGTCCATGAAACTTGTCATCACAGTGCTCCATGACACATGTCATCACAATGCTCTATGCCTTTCTCAGCACAATGCTCCATGCCCTTTTCAACACAATGCTCCATGACCCCTGTCATCACAATGCTCCGTGACTCCAGTCATCACAATTCTTCATAACATTTGTCATCACAGTGGTCGATACACACGTCATCACAAGTCTCTGTTACCTTTGTAACCACAATGCTCCATGAACTTTTCATCACAATGCTCCGTGACCCTTGTCATCACAATGCTCCATGCCTTTGTCAGAAAAATGCTCCATTACCCTTGTCATCACAATGTGCCACGTTCTTTTCATCCCAACGGTCCAAAAATTTGTCATCGCAATGCTCCATAAAACTTGTAATCACAATGCTCCATGCCCTTCTCATCACAATGCTCCATGACCAGTGCCATCACAATGTTCGATGCCCTTGTCATCACAAAGCTCCATGACACATGTCATCAGAATGTTCCATGTCCTTCTCATCAAAATGCTCCATGCCCTTGTCATCACAATGCTCCAAGACCCCTGTAATCACAATGATCCATGCCTCTCTTCATCTCAATGCTCCATGAACCCTGTCATCACAATGCATCATGCCAATCATCATAATGCTTCCGGCTATTGTCAGCACAATGAAATCAAAATTCTCCATGACCCCTGTCATCACAAAACTCCATGAACATTTTCAGCCCAATGCTCCATGACCCTTGTCATCACAATGATCCATGACCTTGTCATGCCAATGCTCCATGACCCCTGTATTCACAATGCTCTGTGACGCTTGTCATCACAGTGCTCCATGATACTTGTCATCACAATGTTCCATGCCTTTGTCAGCAAAATGCTACATGACCTTGTCATTACAATGCTCTATGCGCTTGTCATCACAATACTCCATTACCATTGTCATCACAATCCTCCATGAACCTTGGGATCACATTGCTTCATGCCCTTGTCATCACAATGCTCCATGCTCATTGAAATCAAAATGATCCATGACCTCTGTCATCACAATGCTCCAAACCCTTGTGATCACAATGTTCCATAACACTTGTCATCACAACGCCCCATGATGCCTGTCTCCAAATACTCCATGCCCTTTTCATCACAATGCTCCATGACCTTTGTCATCACAATTCTCAATACACTTGTCATCACAATGCTCCCTGACACTTGTCGTCAGAATGCTCCTTGAACCCTGTCACGAAAAGGCTCCATGCCTTTTTCATCACAAAGCCCCATGCCTTTTCATCACAATGCTCCATGCCATTGTCATCAAAATACTCCACAAGCTTGTCATCAGAATGCTCCATGACCCTTGCCATCACAATTCTCCATGCACTTGTCAGCACAATGCTCCCTGAACCTTGTCATCACTATGCTCCAAGCCATTGTCATCACAATGCTCCATTACCTTTGTCATCAGAATCATAGATGACACTTGGCATCACAATGCTCCATGCCATTGTCGTGACAATGGGCCAATACATATGTCCTCATAATGCTCCGTGACACCCCTTTTCACAATACTGCATGACCTGGTCATCACAATGCTCCATGCCCTTCTCATCACAATGCTCCATTTCCTCTGTCATAACAATGCTCCATAACCCATGCCATCACAATATTCCACGGCCTTGTCATCACACGCTCCATGACCCTTATCATCACAATGCTCCAAGACCCCTGTAATCACAAAGCTCCATGCACTTGTCATCACAAAGTTCCATGACGCATGTCATCAGAATGTTCCATGGCCTTCTCCACACAATGCTCCATGCCCTTGTCATCACAATGCTCCAAGACCCCTGTAATCACAATGCTCCATGCCCCTTTTCATCAGAATGCTCCATGAGACTTGTCATCACAAGTCTCCATGGTCATCTCATTACAATGCTCCAGGAACTTGTCATCATCATGCTCCATTCCCTTGTCATCACAATGCTACATGACCCCTGTCATCACAATACTCCATGAATATTTTCAGCCAAATGCCCCATGACCTTCTGATCACAATGCTGCAAGACCAATATCATCACAATGCTCCATGATCACTGTCATGACAACACTCCATGACACCTGACAACACAATGATCCGGGACTCTTGTCATCACAATGCTCCATTCCCTAGTCATCACCATGCTCCATGACCCCTGTCTTCACAATACTCCTTGAACATTTTCAGCCCAATGCTCCATGACTCTTGTCATCACAATGATCCATGGCCTTTTCATCCCAATGCTCCATGATCCCTGTATTCACAATGCTCCGTGATGCTTGTCATCACAGTGCTCCATGACACCTGTCATCACAATGCTATATGCCTTTGTCAGCAAAATGCTACATGACCTTGTCATTACAATGCTCTATGCGCTTGTCATCACAATGCTCCATTACCATTGTCATCACTATCCTCCATGAACCTTCGATCACATTGCTTCATGCCCTTGTCATCACAGTGCTACATGCTCCTTGAAATCAAAATGATCCATGACCTCTGTCATCGCAATGCTCCAAACCCTTGTGATCACAATGTTCCATAACACTTGTCATCACAACGCTCCATGATGCCTGTCATCACAATACTCCATGCCCTTTTCATCACCATGCTCCATGACCTTTGTCATCACAATACTCAATACACTTGTCATCACAATGCTCCCAGACACTTGTCGTCAGAATGCTCCTTGAACCCTGTCACGAAAAGGCTCCTTGCCTTTTTCATCACAAAGCCCCATGCCGTTTTCATCACAATGCTCCATGCCATTGTCATCAAAATACTCCACAAGCTTGTCATCAGAATGCTCCATGACCCTTGTCATCACAATTCTCCATGCACTTGTCAGCACAATGCTCCCTGAACCTGGTCATCACTATGCTCCAAGCCATTGTCATCACAATGCTCCTTTACCTTTGTCATCAGAATCCTCCATGACACTTGGCATCTCAATGCTCCATGCCATTGTCATCACAATGGGCTAATACATATGTCATCACAATGCTCCGTGACACCTCTTTTCACAATACTGCATGACCTGGTCATCACAATGCGCCATTCCAACTGTCATCACAATAATCCATGAAACTTATTAGACCAATGCTCCATGCCCTTGTCATCACAATGCTCCATGCCCTTGTTATCACAATGTTCCAAGACCCCTGTAATCAGAATGCTCCATGCCCCTTTTCATCAGTATCCTCCATGAGACTTGTCATCACAAGGCTCCATGGTTTTCTCATCACAATGCTCCAGGACCTTGTCATCACAATGCTTCACGACATTGTTATGAAAATTCTCAATGGCCCTTGTCATCATAATGCTCCAAGCCGTAGTCATCACAATGCTTCATTATATTTGTCATTACAATCCTCCATTACATTTGGCATCACAATGCTCCATGCCATTGTCATCACAATGGACCATGACATATGTCATCACACTGCTCCCTGACACCTGTCTTCACAATACTTCATGACCTTGTCATCACAATGCTCCATGCCCTTGTCATCACAATGCACCATGTCCACTGTCATCACAATCATCTATGAAACTTGTCAGACCAATGCTCCATGCCCCTGTCATCACAGTGCTCCATGCCCTTCTCATCACAATGCTCCATGACCCCTGTCATCACAATGCCCCGTGACTCCAGTCATCACAATGCTTCATAACGTTTGTCATCACAACGGTCCATGCCCACGTCATCACAAGGCTCTGTGACAATTTTAACCACAATGCTCCATGAACTTTTCATCACAATGCTCCGTGACCCTTGTCATCACAATGCTCCATGCCTTTCTCAGAACAATGTTTCATGACCCTTGTCATCACAATGTGCCATACGCTTTTCATCACAATGATCCACAACCTTGTCATCGCTATGCTCCATAAACCTTGTAATCACAATGCTCCATGAACTTCTCATCCAAATGCTCTCTCACATGAGATATCACAATGTTCCATCACTAGTCATCACAATCCTCCCTCACCCCTGTTACCACAATTTTCCATGACCCCTGTCATCACAATGCTACATCCCCTTATCTGCACAATGTTCCATGACCCCTGACATAACAATGTTCCATAACCCCTGTCATCAAAATGCTCCATGACACTTTTCATCCTAAAGATCCATGACCCCTGGCATCACAATATTCTATAACCCCTGTCATCAAAATGTTCCATTACACTTTTCATCAAATTGCTGCATGACCCTGTCATCAAAATGCTCCATGCCCTTCTCATCACAATGCACCACACCCTTGTCATCAAAATGCTCCATGACCTTTGTCATCACAAAGCTCCATGACCCTTGGCATCACAATGCTCCATGTCATTGTCATCACAATGCTCCATGAACCCTCTCATCACATGGCTCCATGCCCTTGTCATCACAAAGCACCATGACACTTGTCATCACAATGCTCGATGCACTTCCCATCACAATGCTCCATGCCCTTGTCATTACAATCCTCCATGACCCATGTATCACAGTGTTCCGTGCCCTTGTCATCACAATGCTCCAAGCCCACTCTCATCACAATAATCCATGAAACATTTCAGACCAATGCTCAATGCCCTTCTCATCACAATGCTCCATTACCTCTGTCATAACAATGCTCCATAACCCCTGCCATCACAATGTTCCACGGCCTAGTCATCACAAGGCTCCATGACCCTTGTCATCACAATGCTCCAAGACCCCTGTAATCACAATGCTCCATGCCCTTTTCATCACAAAGCTCCATGACGCATGTAATCAGAATGTTCCATGGCCTTCTCCTCACAATGCACCATGCCCTTGTCATCACAATGCTCCAAGACCCCTGTAATCACAATGCTCCGTGACTACAGTCATCACAATTCTTCATAACATTTGTCATCACAATGGTCGATACCCGTGTCATCACAAGGCTCTGTTACCTTTGTAACCACAATGCTCCATGAACTTTTCATCACAATGCTCCGTGACCCTTGTCATCACAATGCTCCATGCCTTTGTCAGAAAAATGCTCCATGACCCTTGTCATCACAATGTGCCACACACTTTTCATCCCAACGGTCCACAAATTTGTCATCGCAATGCTCCATAAAACTTGTAATCACAATGCTCCATGCCCTTCTCATCACAATGCTCCATTTCCCTGTCATAACAATGCTCCATGACTCCTGCCATCACAATGTTCCACGGCCTTGTCATCACAAGGCTCCATGACACTTGTCATCACAATGCTCCAAGACTCCTGTAATCACAATGCTCCATGCCCATGTCATCACAAAGCTCCATGACACATGTCATCAGAATATTCCATGTCCTTCTCCACACAATGCTCCATGCCCTTGTCATCACAATGCTTCAAGACCCCTGTAATCACAATGCTCCATGCCCCTTTTCATTTCAATGCTCCATGAACCCTGTCATCACAATGCACCATGCCAATCATCATAATGCTTCTGGCTATTGTCAGCACAATGAAATCAAAATTCTCCATGACCTCTGTCATCACAATGCTCAGTGACGCCTGTCATCACAATACTCCATGAACATTTTCAGCCCAATGCTCCATGACCCTTGTCATCACAATGATCCATGTCCTTGTCATCCCAATGCTGCATGACCGCTGTATTCACAATGTTCCGTGACGCTTGTCATCACAGTGCTCCATGACACTTGTCATCACAATGCTCCATGGCTTTGTCAGCAAAATGGTACATGACCTTGTCATTAAAATGCTCTATGCGCTTATCATCACAATACTCCATTACCCTTGTCATCACAATCCTCCATGAACCTTGGGATCACATTGCTTCATGCCCTTGTCATCACAATGCTCCATGCTCCTTGAAATCAAAATGATCCATGACCTCTGTCATCGCAATGCTTCAAACACTTGTGATCACAATGTTCCATAACACTTGTCATCACAATGCTCCATGATGCCTGTCATCACAATACTCCATGCCCTTTTCATCACAATGCTCCATGACCTTTGTCATCACAATTCTCAATACACTTGTCATCAAAATGCTCCCTGACACTTGTCATCAGAATGCTCCTTGAACCCTGTCACGAAAAGTCTCCATGCCTTTTTCATCACAATGCCCCATGCAGTTTTCATCACAATGCTCCATGCCATTGTCATCAAAATACTCCACAAGCTTGTCATCAGAATGCTCCATGACCCTTGTCATCACAATTCTCCATGCACTTGTCAGCACAATGCTCCCTGACCTTTGTCATAACAATGCTCCAATCCACTGCCATCACAATGCTCCATTACCTTTGTCGTCAGAATCCTCCATGACACTTGGCATCACAATGCTCCATGCCATTGTCATCACAATGGGCCATTACATATGTCATCACAATGCTCCCTGACACCTGTCTTCAAAATACTGCATGACCTGGTCATCACAATGCTCCATGCCCTTGTCATCACAATGCGCCATTCCAACTGTCATCGCAATAATCCATGAAACTTATTAGACCAATGCTCCATGCCCTTGTCATCACAATGCTCCATGCCCTTGTTACCACAATGCTCCATGACCCCTGTCATCACAATGCTCCGTGACTCCAGTTATCACAATGCTTCATGACCTGTGTCATCACAATGGTCCATGACCTCGTCATCAACAGTCTCTGTGACCTTTTAAACCACAATGCTCCATGAAATTTTCATCACAATGCTCTTTGACCCTTGTCATCACAATGCTCTATGCCTTTCTCAGCACAATGCTCCATGACACATGTCATCCCAATGCACCATGCGCTTGTCATCACAGTGCTCCACAATCTTGTCATCACAATGCTCTATGAACCTTGTCATCACAGTGCTCCATGGACTTCTCACCAAAATGCTCTCTCACCACTGATATCACAATGTTACATCACTATTCGTCTCAATATTCCCTCACCACTCTCATCAAAATGTGCCATGACTCCTGTCATCACAATGCTACATGCACTTATCATCACAATGTTCGATGACCCCTGGCATCACAATGTTCCATAAACACTCTCATCAAAATGTTCCATGACACTTTTCATCAAATTGCTCCATGACCCAGTCATAACAATGCTCCCTACCCTTCTCATCACAATGCACAATGCCCTTGTCATCAAAATGCTCCATGACCTTTGTCATCACAAAGATCCATAACCCTTGTCATCACAATGCTCCATGTCATTTTCATCACAATGCTCCATTAAGGTTCTCAACACATTGCTCCATGTCCTTGTCATCACAAACCCCCATGACACATATCATCAGAATGCTCCATGGCCTTCTCATCACAATGCTCCTTGCCCTGCCATCACAATGCTCCATTACCACTGTCATAACCATGATACATGACCCGTGCCATCACGATGTTCCATGGCCTTGTCATCACAAGGCTCCATGACCCTTCTCATCACAATGCTCCAAGACCCCTGTAACCACAATGCTCCATGCCCCTTTTCATCTCAATGATTCATGAACCCTGTCATCTCAATGCACCATGCCCATCATCATAATGCTTCATGCTATTTTCATCACAATGAAATCAAAATGCTCCATGACCTCTCTCATAACAATGCTCCAAACGCTTGTGATCACAATATTCCCAAACACTTGTCATCACAATGCTCCATGACGCTCGTCATCACAGTTATCCATGGCCTTCTCATCACAATGCTCCATGACCTTTGTCATCACAATGCTCAATACACTTGTCATCAAAATGCTCCCTGACACTTGTTGTCTGTATGCTCCTTGAACCCTGTCATGACAAGGCTCCATGACTTTTTCATCACAATGATCCATGCCCTTTTCATCACAATGCTCCAAGACCCATGTAATCACAATGCTCCATGCCCTTGTCATCACAAAGCTCAATGACGCATGTCTTCAGAATGCTCTTGGCCTTCTCCTCACAATGCTCCATGCACATGTCATCACAATGTTCCAAGATGCCTGTAATCACAATGGTCCATGTCCATTTTGATCAGTATGCTCCATGAGATTTGTCATCACAAGGTTCCATGGTTTTCTCATCACAAAGCTCTAGGACATTGTCATCACAATGCTTCATGACTTGTCCTGAAAATTCTCAATGGCCCTTGTCATCATAATGCTCCAAGCCTTGTCATCACAGTGCTCCATTATATTTGTCATCACAATCCTCCATTACATTTGGCATCACAAGGCTCACTGCTATTGTCATCGCAATGGACCATGACATATGTCATCACTATGCTCCCTGACACCTGTCTTCACAATACTCCATGACCTTCTCATCACAATGATCCATGCCCTTTTCATCACAATGCACCATGTCCACTGTCGTCACAATAATCTATGAAACTTGTCAGACGAATGCTCCATGCCCCTGTCATCACAATGCTCCATGCCCTTGTCATCACAATGCTCCATGACCCCTGTCATCACAATGCTCCGTGACTCCAGTCATCACAATGCTTCATAACATTTGTCATCACAATGCTCCATGCCCGCGTCATCACAAGGCTCTGTGTCCTTTGTAACCACAATGCTCCATGAACTTTTCATCACAATGCTCCGTGACCCTTGTCATCACAATGCTCCATGCCTTTGTCAGAAAAATGCTCCATGACCCTTGTCATCACAATGTGCCACACGCTTTTCATCCCAACGGTCCACAAATTTGTCATCACAATGCTCCATAAACCTTGCAATCACAATGCTCCATGCCCTTCTCATCACAATGCTCCTTTACCCCTGTCATAACAATGCTCCATGACACCTGCCATCACAATGTTCCACGGCCTTGTCATCACAAGGCTCCATGACACTTGTCATCACAATGCTCCAAGACCCCTGTAATCCAAATGCTCCATGCCCTTGTCATCACAAAACTCCATGACACATGTCATCAGAATGTTCCATGTCCTTCTCATCAAAATGCTCCATGCCCTTGTCATCACAATGCTTCACGACATTGTCATGAAAATTCTCAATGGCCCTTGTAATCATAATGCTCCAAGCCGTAGTCATCACAATGCTCCATTATATTTGTCATCACAAACCTCCATTACATTTGGCATCACAATGCTCCATGCCATTGTCATCGCAAGGGACCATGATATATGTCATCACAATGCTCCCTGACACATGTCTTCTCAATACTCCTTGCCCTTGTCTTCACAATGCTCCATGCCCTTTTCATCACAATGCACCATGCCCACTCTCATCACAATAATCTATGAAACTTGTCAGACCAATGCTCCTTGCCCCTGTCATCACAATGCTCCATGCCCTTGTCATCACAATGCTCCATGACCCCTGTCATCACAATGCTCCGTGACTCCAGTCATCACAATGCTTCATAACATTTGTCATCACAATGCTCCATGCCCGCGTCATCACAAGGCTCTGTGTCCTTTGTAACCACAATGCTCCATGAACTTTTCATCACAATGCTCCGTGACCCTTGTCATCACAATGCTCCATGCCTTTGTCAGAAAAATGCTCCATGACCCTTTTCATCACAATGTGCCACACACTTTTCATCACAACGGTCCACAAGTTTCTCATTGCAATGCTCCATAAAACTTGTAATCACAATGCTCCATGCCCTTCTCATCACAATGCTCCATTACCCCTGTCATAACATTTCTCCATGACCCCATCCATCACGATGTTCCATGGCCTTGTCATCACAAATCTCCATGACCCCTGGCATCACAATGCTCCATGTCATTGTCATCACAATGGTCCATGAACCCTCTCATCACATTGCTCCTTGTCCTTGTCATCACAAAGCTCCATGACACTTGTAATCACAATGCTCGATGCCCTTCTCATCACAATGCCCCATGCCCTTGTCATTACAATCCCCCATGACCCATGTATCACAGTGTTCCATGCCCTTATCATCACAATGCTCTATGCCCACTCTCATCACAATAATCCATGAAACATTTCAGACCAATGCTCCATGCCCTTCTCATCACAATGCTCCTTTACCTCTGTCATAACTATGCTCCATGACACTTGTCATCACAATGCTCCAAGACCCATCTAATCAAAATGCTCCATGCCCTTGTCATCAAAAAGCTACATGACGCATGTCATCAGAATGTTCCATGGCCCTGTCATCAAAATGCTCCATGCCCTTGTCATCACAATGCTCCAAGACCCTTGTAATCAAAATGCTCCATGCGTCTTTTCATCTCAATGCTCCATTAACCCTGTCATCACAATGGACCATGCCCATCATCATAATGCTTCAGGCTATTGTCATCACAATGAAATCAAAATGCTCCATGACCTCTGTCATCACAATTCTCCAAACCCTGGTGATCACAATGTTCCATAACACTTATCATCACAACACACCTTGACGCTCATCATCACAATTATCCATGGTCTTTTCATCACAAAGCCCCATGCCATTATCATCACAATGCTCCATGCCATTGTCGTCACAATACTCCACAAGCTTGTCATCAGAATGCTCCATGACACTTGTCATCACAACTCTCCATGGCCACTGTCATCACAACGCTCCATACCCCTTGTCATTACTGTGCTCCATGACGCTCACCATCACAATTATCCATGGTCTTCTCATCACAATGCTCCACGCCCTTGTCATCAAAATGCTCCATGACCCTTGTCATCACAATGCTCCATGGCCAATCTCATCACAATGCTCCATTCCCCTTGTCATTACAGTGCTCCATGACGCTCATCATCACAATTATCCATGGTCTTCTCATCACAAAGCTCCACCGTCTTGCCATCACAATGCTCCATGCCCTGGTCATCACAATGCTCCATGTCCCCTGTCATCACAATTCTCCTCGTTCTTGGCATCACTATGCTCCATGACACTTCTCATCACCGTGTTACATGATTTGTCATCACAATTCTCTATGCACTTGTCATCGCAGTGCTCCATGACACCTGTCATAGGAAGCTCCATGTGCTTGTCATCACAATGCTTCATGAACTTGTCATCAAAATTCTCAATGGCCCTTGTCATCACAATGCTCCTTGCCCTTGTCATCACAATGCTCCATGTCCTTTGTCATCACAATGCTCCAAGCCCTTGTCATCAAAATGCTCCATTACATTTGTCATCACAATCCTCCATGACACTTGGCATCACAATGTTCCATTCCATTGTCATCGCAATGGACCATGACATATGTCATCACAATGTTCGCTGAGACCTGTCTTCAAAATACTCCATGACCTTCTCATCACAATGCTCCATGCCTTTGTCATCACATTGCACCATGCCCACTGTCATCACAATAATCCATGAAACATGTCAGGCCAATGCTCCATGCCTCTGTCATCACAATGCTCATTGCCTTTTCATCACAAAGCTCTATGACCCATGTCATCACAATGCTCCTTGACTCCAGTCATCACAATGCTTCATGACCTTTGTCATCACAATGGTCCATGCCCTCGTCATCACAAGGCTCTGTGACCTTTGTCACCAAAATGCTCCATGAAATTTTCATCACAATGCTCGTTGACCCTTTTCATCACAATGCTCCATGCCTTTGTCAGCACAGCGCTCCATGACCCATGTCATCACAATGCGCCATGTGCTTGTCATCACAATGCTCCACAATCTTGTCATCACAGTGCTCCATAAAACTTGTCATCACAATGCTCCATGCACTTCTTATCAAAATGCTCTCTCACGAATGATATCAAAATGTTCCCTCACTAGTCATCACAATACACCCACTCCCCTGTCATCACAATGGTCCACAACACCGTCATGAAAATGTTCCATGACTCCAGACATCACAATGTTCCATAACCCCTGTCATCAAAATGTTCCATGACACTTTTCATCAAATTGCTCCATGACCCTGTCATCACAATGCTCCCTGCCCTTCACAAGAGAATGCACCACACCCTTGTAATGAAAAGGCTCCATGACCTTTGTCATCACAAAACTCCATGACCCTTGGCATCACAATGCTCCAAAAACCTCTCATCACATTGTTCCAAGCCCTTGTCATCACAGGATCCATGATGCTTTTCATCACAATGCTCGATGCCATTCTTCTCACAATGCTCCATGTGCTTCTCATTACAATCCTCCATGAACCATGTTATCACAGTGTTCCGTGCCCTTGTTATCACAATGCTCCTTGCCCCCTCTCATCACAATAATCCATGAAACATTTCAGACCAATGTTCCATGCCCTTTTCATCACAATGATCCAAGACTCCTCTAATCATAATTCTCCATGCCCCTTTTTATCTCAATGCTCCATGAACGCTGTCATCACAATGCACCAATGTGCATCATCATGATTCATGCTACTGTCATCACAATGAAATCAAAATGCTCTATGACCTCTGTCATCACAATGCTCCAAATCCTTGTGATCACAATATTCCCTAACACTTATCATCACAGCTCCCCATAACGCTCATCATCACAAGTATCCATGGTCTTCTAATCACAATGCTCCATGACATTTGTCATCACAATGGTCAATACCCTTGTCATCACAATGGTCCCTGACACTTGTCATCAGTATGCTCCTTGAACCCTGTCATGACAAGGCTCCATGCATTTTTCATCACAATGTTACATGCCCTTTCCCTCACAGTGCTCCAAGACCCCTGTAATCACAATGCTCCATGCCCTTGTCATCACAAAGCTCCATGATGCATGTCATCAGAACGCTCCATGACATTCTCATCCCAATGTTCAATGCCCTTGTCATCACAATGCTCCAAGACCCCTGTAATCACAATGCTCCATGCCCTTGTCATCACAAAGCTCCATGATGCATGTCATCAGAACGCTCCATGACATTCTCATCCCAATGTTCCATGCCCTTGTCATCACAATGCTCCAAGACCCCTGTAATCACAATGCTCCATGACCCTTTTCATCAGCATGCTCCAAGAGACTTGTCATTACATGGCTCCATGGTCTTCTCATCACAATGCTCCAGTACCTTTTCATCACAATGCTCCTTGACCGCTGTCATCACAATACTCCATGAACATTTTCAGCCCAATGCTCCATGACGTTCTCATCACAATTCTCCATGACCTCTGTCATCACAATGCTCCATGACCACTGTTATCACAACGCTCCATGAACCCTGCCAACACAATGATCCGGGAATCTTGTCATCAAAATGCTCCATGCCCTTGTCATCCCAATGCTCCATGAACCCTGTAATCACAATGCTCCATGACGCTTGTCATCACAGTGCTCCATGAATCTTGTCATCACAATGCCTTTGACAGCAAAATGATACATAATCTTGTCATCACAATGCTCCATGCGCTTGTCATCACAATCCTCCATGACCCTTGGGATCATATTGCTTTATGCCCTTGTCATCTCTATCTTGCCTTTCTGGTTTTTACAGATTTTCGGATGTCCTTTTGGACCGGTGGGAAGTGAAAATTCTTTGTACTGTGGATTTGCATTGCATGCTTGCTTGATTGGCCAAATAGGGCCTATGCCTTTTCTCTTGAATATATTCAGGAGAAAAGTCATACGCTCTTTTTGGCCAAATGCATCATTCTCGAAGTTGTGATGCCTTTCCTGTGCTTTAAAGGCGATTCCAATTTACCTCTTGAAATATGTTTTGTGCAATTCTGCCTCATTTTCAAGTCCGCTTTGTTACCTTCCCTCAACAGATTTTTGGAAGAGAGTAGTCCTTTATAACTCTGCAGGTTTTTGATTTGCTTTGCCCCTGAGCTCCAATTTTCAAATCCCATTATTGGGAGCTGACCGCAAATCCACAATTTTGCTTCAGGACCTATACTGGTTCCAGGGGTGGCTATACTGGTTCCCTGTGGGTGGCTGAGGCTTTGGTTAATTCTTCTTCCTGACGGGAATTTAGAGTGACATGTGTCGGTCCAAATGCCTACATCTACTCTCTGATTGGTTCTCCCTCTTCCCTTTCATCCTCTGCACAATTAGCAAACTGTGCGAACCAGGAGGTTATAGGGGATGACTCTCCTAAGTTGGGAGATTGATAGTAAAGTTGTTGGAATGCCAAACTGTAGCACAAGGAGAGGAATAAGTAGGAGACTTTCAGAAACCTTTCACCATCACAGGGTGTCCATTCTCTAGGTTTCCCATACATGTTATAACTGTAGTGATATTCCCTTCTACCTGGAAATTTGGGACCCATGGAATGGTGGCATGCATTACTACTTTAAAGGGTCTGCATTTTCTCTCCCAATCTCACAAGTCCTCTCAGTCCCAAGTGTCCAGCCTTATGTCTCATCCAGCTGTCTTTGCAGATAGGGTCATTCTAGGTTTCATCAGAACCCCTGAAGGAATTGTGTAAGAATTTCGCTGTTTTTTTGTTTTGTTTTTGAAATTCATTTTTATAATGGGGTTGAGCTGATTTTCCCTGATGTGTTTATGCTGGTCTAGACACACTTGATTCCCTTACAGAGGCATATCAATACATAGGTTTTAAGATTCTTACTAATCAGATATATTCCTCTGTGGGGAATAGGGGTTTTGAGTCCCGTTCACTGAGGAAGGTGTAGGTCTTGTCTATTCTGTATTTGGTTTATGGAATGGTACCTGTGCTAATATCAAACTCTGGTTTTATGCATCACCCCACCTCTCCTTTCCCCTTAAGGAGGCATAAGAGTGTTTTCTAAATGTGAGACACTGCTCTCTTTCCTAATTCAGTTCATGTGTTGTGATGTTGACATTCCCTCTGTAAGTGATATCTTATGATAAGATTCTTTTTCTGTGTGACTAATTTCCCTTAGAATCATCATACCTAAATCCTCTCATTATGCTGCTACTGGCCTTATGACATTGATTTCACGTCTGAGTGATATTCCGTTGTATAAAATTACCACAAGTTCTTTATGCATTTCTCTTTTTCCTGGGATACTTTAGGTGTACCGAAGTTGAGGTTCTTGTATGCAGAGCAGCCCTAAACTTTGGGGTGCCTGTGTCTTGTTTATATTTAGTCTTCCCAAGTTATATGTCCATGAGTTGAAGTCCCCTTTGCTCGGGGGCTTTGTATTTTAGGTGTTTTAGGAAACAGCATACACTTCTTCAGAGTAGCTCTTGGATATTTATACCCCACCCATCAGCGTGACTAGTCTCCCTGTTTTCCATGGCCTCTCCTGCATTTTTGATTTGTAAACATTTTTTGGATGGCCTTTCTGAGCAGTGGAAATTGAGACTTCTTTATTGTGCGGATTTGCATTTCCCTCTTTCTTGGTTGACCAAAAACTCTGTATGTGTTTTTTTTCCTGAAGATATTCACGAAAAAAACGCATACACCCTTTTGCCCAACTGCATCATTTTAGAAATTCTGCTGCTTTTCATATGCTTTAAATGTGAGTACAATCTACCTTTTGAAAAATGTTTCCTGGAATTCTGCCTCTCATTCAGAACCTCTTCGTTGCCTTACCTGAATATATTTTTGGACGTTGGTTATCATTTATATCTTTGCAGGTCTTTGAATTGTCTGCTTCTGAGCTCCATTTTGCAACTCGCTTTTTTTGTGAGCTGACCGCCAAACCATTGGATTGATTCCGGCCCTATTCTGGTTCTGGGGAGGCAGGCTGAGCCTTTGGTTAATTATTCTTCCTAATGGGAAATTAGAGTGACATGTGCCTGTCAAAACTCCTACAGCTAATCTCTCATTGGTTCCTCCTCTTCCCATTTATCCTCTGCAAAAATTGCAAACTGTGTGAAACAGGGGGTTAAAGGTGCTGATTCTCCAATTGGGGAGGTTGTTAGTAATGTGGCTGGAATGGCGAACCCCAGCACCAGGAGATCAAAAATGAGGTGCATTTTCGACACCTCTCCTGAGCACACAGTGTACATTCATCTCGGTTTCCCAGGCGTGTTTTCCCTGTCAGAAGATTCCCTTGAAACTGCAGATTTGGGACCCATGGAATGGGTACCAGGCAGTATTACTTTAAAAGTAATTTTAAAGTAATTTCCTGCATTTCCTCACCCAGCCTCTCTAACATCTCTTAGCATGCATAGCTTCCAGCCTTATATATCATCCTGCTGTGGGTCTACATGTGTTCAATCCATGTTACATCATAGCCCTTCAACAAAATTTGTAAAAATTTTTGTCTGTCTCACTGTTTTTATAAATATTTTTAAATTTATTTTTATATTGGTTACAGCTGATTTTCAAAGCTCTGTTTTTTGCTGCTGTACATCCACTTGATTCATGTACTGTGAGACAACAATAAATTCTTTCTCAGATGCTTACAAGTCATATGTATTATTTTCCAGTGACTTGAGTGGACTGAGTGCAGTTCTTTGAGGTACCGTGTAGGCCTTGCCAGTTATTCAATTCGGTACTTGGAATGGTATCTTTGCTAATTTCAACCTCCTGGATAATACCTCACCATTCCCCACCTTTCCCATTTAGCAGCCTTATGTCTATTTTCTACATATTTGATTATGTTTCTGTTTTGTAGTTTATTTCATGTGTAGCCATTTTTGATTCCACCTTTAAGTGACATCTTATGATATGTGTCTTTTTCTTTCTGACATGTGTCACTTAGAATGATCGTATGTAACTCCTCCAGAGTTGTTACAACTGGCCTTATTTCATTGATTTCTGGATGAGTAATATTCCACTCTACATAAGTACCCCATCTCTTTTATCCATTTTATCCTTCCAGGGACATTTAGGTTATATCCAAGTGGAGGCCCTTTTTAACAGAGAGGTGGTAAACGTTGGGGTGCCTGTTTTCTGTCATTTTTTTGTTTTTCCCAAGGTATACGCCCATGAGTGCAAGTGCCCTATGCTCTGTAGCTCAGTTTTCAGATGTTTTAGCAAACACAATACACTTCTCCAGAGTGGCCGTTGGCAAATTACATTTCCACTATCAGCCTCACAGGGCTCCCTTTTCTCCTCGCCCTGTCCTGCATTTCTGGTGTTTACACTTTATGTGGATGGCCCTTCTGACTGATGTGAAGTGATACATTTTGTAGTATTGATTTCCAGTGCCCACCTGTTTGGTTGGATAAAAAGTGTGTATGGCCTTTACTTGAATATATTCAGAAAAAAATGCATACGCCCTTTTGGGCCAACTGCATCATTGGCGATGTTCAGCCCCTTTTCTTGTGCTTTAATGGGGAGTCCTTTCTACCTCTTCAAATCTGTTTCCTGCCACTCTCCCTTGCTTACAATATTTTTCTGTGACTTACCTCAAGACATTTTTCAACGATAGATATTTTCAACTCTGCAGTTTCATGAATTTTAGTGCCCCTGAGTTCCATTTTTCAACTTGTGTTTTTGGAAACTGGACACAAAACAGCGGGATTTCCTCTAGCCCTATTCTGTTTCCGTGGGGAATTCTAGCCTTTGATGAATTTGTCTTCTGGATTGGAAATTAGAGTGGCATGTGCCTGTCCGAACACCTAAGACTTGTCTCTAAATTTTTCTCATCCTTCCGCTTCATCCTCTGGACAAATTCCAAAATGTGTTCAACAGCATGTTGACAGTGCTAATATCCTCAAATGAGGAGATTGTTAGGAAAGATGCTGGAGGGGTGAACCCGAGCACCAGGCGATGAGGAGATGAGGTGCCTTTTCCAAACTCTTTCCGATCAAATGGTGTACCATCCTCTAGGTGTGACAGGCATGTTTTAGCTGTAGGAAGGGCCCCGTGCATGGAAGGAGAACACCAGGGATTTTTCCAAATCAGTGCCTCCCCGAACCCCAAACTGGGGAATTTTTAAGGTACGGCTACACGTATGTCCATTAAGGGCCTTGGGAAATAGGCAGAGCCCAAACTTTAGATGATTGAAATCTTCAGGTTCAGAAGCTTTCACCATCGGCCTTGCTTAGGTTACATTTTATCTGTCATTGATAGATGATGTCAATAAAAATATCGATTCTTTTTCAGATTATTTCCCCTTATAGGTTATTGCAAAATATTCAGTGTAGTTCCCTGTGCTATACAGTAATTCCTTGTTGATGATCTATTTTATACATAGCAGTGTGTATGTGTTAATCCCAAACTGTTAATTTATCCCTTCTCCTACCTTTCCCCTTTGGTAATAATAAATTATAAGATTTTATACTTCTCAGAAATGGGGGAGCTGAAAGAGAGGTATCCTTTTCAATGGAAAAACAATCAAAACAAGATTGAAGCTTCAGCCAAGGGTATTCGATGTACATCCATGGAAATAAATCACTTCATTTCTCTAATGTTGACCTGACAAATAAGACAGACGTCTTCACTGAACTTGCTTATAGTAAAGTGATGGAAATATCAAAGGTAAGTCTTAGAAACATCTTATTTTACCCGAGCATTATACACTGCTCTATGTTAACTACAGTTTGGCTCACACATCTGTTCACTGAAGTTACAATGTTCTCAATTTCTGTTACTGATCCTCCAGAGTGGATCCCAACAGGAGTCCCCATGCCCAGTGTCATTGGAGCCAACAGATCAAGACTGAGTTTGGTTCAGAAGCAAATGAAACATTATTTTGAAAACAGAATGGAGAGGTGAGAGCGTGCAGTCCCCCACGGGCTGTGGGCTGGGCTGCTGTGTAGGGATCCCGGCAGCGTCAGTGGGAGTTAGGGGATGGAGCTCTCGAGGGCTGGGTTGGCTGCAGCTCAGGCTCTATGCCGTGGAGTCTGCATGGGACTCCGCTAGCTGAGGTGTCGACCCAGCCATTCTGGACTAGGAAATCGGGTCTGAAGTGCCGGGTGTGGGACCTCTGCATGCGGAACCCTAGGAGCACATGAAATTAGACAAAGCACAAAGGCAAAACAGCTAAGACTTTATTTTATTGCCCAGATTCTCTTTTTATCTCCCAGGAATTTTTAATGAACGTTGCCGGAGACGAACACCTCCTCTGCTTTTTGTTCCGTTCCTCATTCTTGGGGTGTTGAGGGTGCAGACCCCTCTTTTGTAACTGCTTCATGCTGTGGTGGGAGCCCTGATACCTGGGGGGAGGGGCAAAACGTCTCCCCACCAGCCTCCAGGTGAGGTTGATTGTCCCAAGGCCTCCTGCCTCACTTCTCGTCTGCCTGAGCACCAGCATTGGAAGTGTTATAGATTCTAATGACCTTTAAGGGTCCAGGAAAGAGATGCGCAGAGATGCTGAGGTGGCAGGTTTCACCCCACCCCACATTTGTTCGGCGACCTTAGGCTGACGGTTTTTGCCAGCCTAGATGCTCTGACCAGTAGTCTGTGCTTTCTTTAATTAGGTCCCTGAATTAATGTACAAACAGCACCATGTGTCAGAGCCCTGCCCGTGCAACTCCCAGACAGTCAAGGGTCAGTGGTGATCCAGGACCATGACGTCCACTGAGTCAACGGCCTTTAGAAGTAGCCAGCAGTCCAGCCGGTCATATTGGCCACCATCACCGCGGTGTCTGTAGGGTTTTCTATGGTGAAAGCGTGATATACGTTTCCCCCGCCAAGCTTATTAGTTCCCCTCTGGGTGCAGTAAGTCCTGCAAGCAGTAGTCTGCTCTTTCGGGACACAGTCTTGTTGTTTTCTGAGAGAAACTCCAGGTCAAGTGATGGTCACACGAGTCATCTTGGGGGCCCGTTGCCCCCATTTGCCTCTCTGGAGGTTGGAGTTGGAGGGCCTCCTCACTCGAGGTCAGTGTGTCCACAGAGCGACCCCTGCAACTTCAGGGCATGATGGGTGGTTAGGATCACCACGTGGGGTCCTTTTCCCTTAGGAGGGAGCTGGCCTTGTGGGCTGCTGATTTCCAGCTTTTTAGATACCCCAGTATCCTGGCCTGATGAGTCGGTGGGCAAAGCCCTTGGTGACCATAGTTTATCATACCTGAAGGGCATTCTTGTGTTGCTCCATTTCAAGTGGTCCCAGTTTTTGCACTAAGGCTCCAAGGGCGATTAACCTTTGACCGGGTATGTAAAGGTCAAAGGGTTTAGCTAAATTAGGGAGTTCCTGGGCAAGGGTCTGAATTGACTGCTCTTTCCATTCTTGAAAGGCTGCTTCTGGATTCTATTCAAAAGGATCATCATCTTTTCATGTCAGTGTTTCATGTAGAGGCCCAGCTATTAGACTGTAGTTAGGGATCCAGATGCAGAAAACCTTGGCCTCCCCAGGAACCCCTAAGCTGTCTTCTAGTTTTAGAAGAGGTAAGGCTGCAAATGGCTTCTTCCCTATCCTGGGATGCGTTTCTCCGAATATCTGTGAGAATGAAACCCAGGCATGTCACCTGAGCCTTGGATATTTGAGCCTTTTTCTTGGACACCTTCTATCCTTTCTTGGCTAGGTAGTTCAGAGGCGTCTTTAGTAGGCCTGGCGATCAGAATGTCATCTGCATATTGAAGGAGGGTTCCCTTTTACAGAGGTAGAACGTTTAGGTCTTTAGAGGACGTTTCCCCAATGATGGTGTGGGGATTTTTGAACCATTGGGGCAGGACGGCCCAGCATTATTGGTTTTGTTGCATGTTGTGTCCTGCCACTCACAAGCCAAAAATTCTTGTGACTCTGAGATGAATGGAATACAGAAGAAGGCATCATTGAAGTGTAATACAGAATGCCCTGGCCTGGTGGATGGTAGAATTTCCAGCAGGGTGTAGGAAATAGGAGCTACTGGATGTAGATCCTCGGTGGCTTCACTGACTGTCCTGATTTCCTTTACCTGGTCTCCAGCAGCCCATGGGGCTCTCGTGGTCAGGCCAATCCCAGGATATGGAGCTCACGTGGGCTGCATCCCGCACCCCACAGCCCACGGGGCTCTCGTGTTCAAGTCCCTCCCAGGGTATGGAGCTCACCTGTGCAGCTACCCAGCAGCCCATGGGGCTCTCATAGTCAGGCCCTTCCCAGGATACGGAACTCCCCTGGGCAGGTACACCAGCAGGGCTGGACACACTGGAACTGTGCACATAGCCCACCTTGCAGAGAACCCCCAGCTCACCTGTCACTCACAGCTGACACAGAACACCTCAGAGCAGGACTTGAACTAACAAACAGCAGCTCTGACAGGTCTGTGACCCTGGCTATCACTCTGTGCAGCCTCTCTCTGCCTGGTCTTCCAGACACTTCCACTGCAGCCAGGGCACCAGGCCTCTGTCTCCACCCACCATCACTCCTCTCCCTGACTCCTGGGTTCCTCTCATTAGAATAGGGTCTTCTTGAAGTTGTTTTCCACTCATGGACCAGATAAAATGATAAGAAAACAAGCCGCAGCTGCAGCCCCTTGTCTATCCTGACTCTCAAGAGCCCACACCTGTTCCTTGGGACTGACCCGTTTAGCAAGGTTCATTTTCTGCAACTGTGAGCCCCTGAGGGGTGAGGATTGGCTGATTTGGGCAGCCTGACACTGCCTGCCAGCCCCCCCCAAGGTGTGCCTGGGTTGAGGTCAATATAAACACCTCTCCAGTCAGCAAGAGCCCCTGTAGCTGTGCCTGACGCCATATTCTCTGCCCCATCAGCAGTGTCGGGGCTGGGTTGGTGGGAGGGAGTGAGGGGCCGTGGCTTTGTGGGTGGCCCAGTGTGAGTGGGGCTCTGCTGGACTTTCTGCAGGAGTTGTCAGGCTGCCATCTGCTAAAGAAGAGGATGTGTCACCCATACCTGCCACTGGAATTTCTCCCCAGGCAGAGGTGAGGAAGTAAAAAAGCAGTGGGGGCCGTGGCAGGAGGGGTATCTCAGGCAGGGAAATGGAAAGATTCCAGAAGAGCATCTGGGGACACGACCATCCTGGCTGGCCTGCAGGCACCAAGTCGGCCTGTGTGCTCTCACTAGTGTGGCTCCACAGCCCTTCCTCTAGGCTTGCAAGTGCTTGTACATATTCAGGTGTTTTACCTGGAAAGGGTGGGAAGAGTTCAGCTGCAGCAGGACTGGAGCTCAGCTCACATTTACTCACAGACGCCTCGACACAGTCCCTCAGCTTTGCAATGAGGATGCTCCTTGTGGTGGGGAGCTCTGCTGAGTGCATGGGAGACGATTTCCCACCTCTGACCAACTTAAGAATTTTTTACCACTGGAGCAAGTGCCCTGATACGATTTTCCTCTGTATAACTGGTGAGTTCTGTTTTTTTTTTTCTTTTTTTCTTTTTGGTTCAAGTTAGATTTTATTTATTCCTCTTTTTTTTTAATTTGGAGATATAAACATGGAAATAATGCATTAATATAAAGATGTCTATGTGAAGGGAAAAACTTTTTTTCTGTTTTATTTTATTAAATGTTATTTATTTATTTTTAATTTTTTAAATTTATTTCTTTTATACAGCATGTTCTTATTGGATATGTATTTTATACATATAAGTGTGCACATGTGAATCCCAGTCTCCCAATTCATCCCATCACCACCCTCACATGGCGTTCCCTCCTTGGTGTCCATATGTTTGTTCTCTACATCTGTCTCTATCTCTGCCCTGCAAACTGGTTCATCTGTACCATTTTTCTAGGTTCCACATATATGCATTAATATACAATATTTGTTTTTCTCTTTCTGACTTATTTCACTCTGTATGACAGTCTCTAGATCCATCAAGGTCTCTACAAATGACCCAATTTCATTCCTATGTATGGCTGAGTAATATTCCTTTGTATATATATACCACGTCTTTATCCATTCATCTGTCTGGGGGCACTTAGGTTGCTTTCATTACCTGTCTGTTGTAAATAGTGCTGCAGTGAACATTGTGGTGAATGTGTCTTTTTGATTTATAGTTTTCTCTGGGTATATGCCCAGTAGTGAGATTGCTGGATTATATGGTAATTCTATTTTTAGTTTTTTAAAGAACCTCCATACTGTTCTCCATAGAGACTGTATCTATTTACATTCCCAACAATAGTGGAATAAGGTTCCTTTTCTCCACACCCTCTCCAGCATTTGTTGTTTGTAGATTTTCTGATGATGCCCATTCTAACAGGTGTGACGTGATACCTCATTGTAGTTTCGATTTCCATTTCTCTAATAATTAGTGATGTTCAGCAGATTTTCATGTGTGTACTGGCCATCTCTATGTCTTCTTCGAAGAAATGTCTATTTAGATCTTCCATTTTTGTATTGGGTTGTTTGTTTTATTAATATTGAGCTGCATGAGCTGTTTATATATATTGGAGATTAATCATTTGTCCATTGATTCGTTTGCAAATATTTTCTGCCATTCTGAGGGTTGTCTTTTCGTCTTGTTTGTAGTTTCCTTTGCTTTGCAAAAGCTTTTACGTTTCATTAGGTCCCATCTGTTTAGTTTTCTTTTTTATTTCATTACTATAGGAGGTGGATCAAAAAAGATCTTGCTGTGATTTACGTTAGAGTATCCTTCATAAGTTTTCCTCTCAGAGTTTTATACTGTCCGGTCTTACATTAAGGTCTCTAATCCATTTTGAATATATTTTTATGTATGGTGTTGGGGAGTGTTCTAATTTCATTCTTTTACATGTAGCTCTCCATATTTCCCAGCACCAATGATTGAAGAGACTGTCTTATCTCCATTGTATAGTCTTGATTCCTTTGTCATAGATTAGTTGACCATAGGTGTGTAGGTTTATCCCTGGGCTTTCTTTTTTTTTTTTTCCTTTTACACGTTTATTGGAGTATAATTGCTTTACAATGGAGTGTTCGTTTCTGCTGTATAACAAAGTGAATCAGCTATACATATACAAATATCACCAGATCCCCTCCCTCTTGCATCTCCCTCCCACACTCCATATCCCACCCCTTTATGTGCTCACAAAGCACCGAGCTGATCTCCCTGTTCTATGTGGCTGATTCTCAGTAGCTATCGGTGTTACATTTGGTAATGTATTTATGTCCACGCCACTCTCTCACTTTGTCCCAGCTTACCCATCCCCCTTCCGGTGTCCTCAAGTCCTTTCTCTATGTCTGTGTCCTTAATCCTGTCCTGCCACTAGGTTCTTCAAAATCTTTTTTTTTTCTTCATTAGATTCCATATATCTCTGTTAACATACAGTATTTGTTTTTCCCTTTCTGACTTACTTCACTGTGTAGGACAGATTCTAAGTCCATCCACCTCAGTACAAATAACTCAGTTTTGCTTCTTTTTATGGTTGAGTAATATTTGGTTGTATATATGTGCCAGATCTTCTTTATCCATTCATCTGTCGATGGACACTTAGGTTGCTTCCATGTCCTGGCTAATGCAAATAGAGCTGCAATGAACATTTTTGTACATAACTCTTTTTGAATTATGGTTTTCGCAAGGCAAATGCCCAGTAGTTGGATTGTTGTGTCGTATGGTACTTCTATTGTTAGTTATTTAAAGGAACCTCTGTACTGTTCTCCCTAGTGCTCATATCAATTTACATTCCCACCCACAGTGCAAGTGTGTTCCCTTTCCTCCAATAAAGGCCTCTCCAGCATTTATTGTTTTGTAGATTTTTTTGATGATTGCCACTCTGATTGCTGTGAGGTGATACCTCAGGGTAGTTTTGAGTTGCATTTCTCTAATGATTAGTGATGTTCAGCATCCTTTCATGTGTTTCTTGGTAATCTGTATATCTTCTTTGGAGAAATATCTATTAGGTCTTCTGCCCGTTTTTGGATTGGGTTGTTTGTTTTTGTGATATTGAGCTACATGAGGTGCTTGTAAAATTTGGAGATTAATCCTTTATCAATTGCTTCATTTGAAAATATTTTCTCCCATTCTGAGGGTTGTTTTTGCATCTTGTTTATGTTTTCCTGTACTGTGTAAAAGCTTTTAAGTTTCATTAGGTCCCATTTGTTGATTTCTGTTTTTATTTCCATTTCTCTAGGAGGTGGGTCAAAAAGGATCTTGCTGTGATTTATGTCATAGAGTGTTCTGCCTATGGTTTCCTCTAAGTGTTTTATAGTGTCTGGTCTTATATTTAGATCTCTAATCAATTTAGAGTCTATTTTTGTGTATGGTGTTATGGAGTGTTCTAATTTCCTTCTTTTATGTGTAGGGGTCCAGTTTTTCCAGCACCAATTACTGAAGAGACTGTATTTTCTCCATTGTATATCCTTAGCTCCTTTGTCATAGATGAGATAGCCATAGGTATGTAGGTTTATCTCTTGGCTTTCTGTCCTGTTCCATTGATCTGTGTTTATGCCAATCTACATACACTTGATTCCATTATGGAGACATATAAATACATAGGTTTCAAGGTTATTACCAGTCAGATATATTCCTCTTCAGTGAATAGGGTGTTTTGTGTCCAGTTCATTGAAAAAGGAGTAGGTCTTGTCTATTACATATTTGGTATATGGAATGGGATCTGTGCTAATTTCAAACTCTGCTTTTACACATCACCCCACGTCACCTTTCCCCTTAAGGAGGCATAAGTGTGTTTTGTAATGTGTAACTCTGTTCTCTTTTGAAATTCAGTTCATGTGTAGCCATGTTTACATTTCCTCTATAAGTGATATATTACAATAAGTTTCTTTTTCTTTGTGGCTCATTTCACTTAGCATCATCGTACCTAAAGCCACTCATTATGCTGCTATTGGCCTTATGACATTGATTTTATGTCTGAGTGACATTCCATTGTATATAAGTACCACAACACCTATATCCATTTTTTTTTCCTTTCCTGGGATATATAAAGTATACCGAAGTCGAGGTTCTTGTAAACAGAGCAACCCTAAACTTTGGGCTGGCTGTGTGTTGTGGACTTTTAGATTTCCCAAAATACACGCCCATGAGTGGAAGTGTGCTATGCTCTGTAGCTCTGTTTTAGAAAACAACATACAGTTCTCCAGAGAGGCTGCTGGCAATTTACATCCTGTCCATCGGCATAACCAGGCTCCCTTTTCTCCATGGCCTGTCCTGCATTTGCGGTTTTTACACTATTTGTGCATAGCCCTTTTGACTGGAGGTAAGGGACACTTCTATGTAGTGTGGATTTGCAATGCCTGATGGCTTGCTTGGCCAAAAAGGGCATATGCATTTTTTCCCGAAGATATTCAAGAAAATACACATAATCCCTTTTCAGCCAAGGGCAACATTGTCGAAATTCTGTCGCTTTTCATGTGCTTTAAAGACGACTCCAATCTACCTCTTGAAATCTCTTTCCTTCAATTCTGCCTTGCATTCAAATCCTCTTCACTGCCTTTCCTCAATATATTTCTGGATGATAGTTGTCCTTTATAACTCTGCAAGCTTGTGAATTGCTGTGCCCCTGATTTCCATTTTTCAACTCGCCTCTTTGTGAGCTGGCTGCAATACCGCAGGATGGCTTTAGGCCCTAGTCTGGTTCCGGGGCTTCAGGCTGAGCCTTTGGTTAATTCTTCTTCCTGATGGGAAACTAGAGTGACATGTGCCCATCCAAACACCTACAGCTAATCTCTCATTTATTTCCCCTCTTCCTGTTCATCCTCTGCACAATTTGCAAACTGTGCATAACGGGAGGGTAAAGGCACTGACACTCCAAGTGGGGAGATTTTGAGTAATGCAGATGGAATGGCGAAGCCGAGCACGACAAAAGGAAAAATGAGGTAGCTTTTAGAAAACTTTCCCAATTACACAGTGTACCATCCACTGGGTTTCCCATGCATGTTTTAACTGGAGGAAGATTCCCTTAAACCTGGAGAGTTGGGACCACTAGAATGGGTAGCACACAGTATTGCTCTAAGTGGTGTTCTTTTGTTCACACAACCTCAGCAATCTTGTCAGCCACAAGTGTCCAGTCTTATGTCTCATCCAGCTGTGGGTGTAAAGGTGGTCAATCTAGCTTGCATCACAGGCCCTGAAAGTAATTTTTAAGACTTTCTATCTGTTTTTGCATTTTGCTTTTGAAATTTATTTTTATAAGTGGGTTTAACTGAATTTCAGTGCTGTGTTCATGCCGTTATACACACACATGATTCCTTTATGGAGGCATGAGAATACATATGTTTTAAAATACATAGAGTCAGACATATTCCTCTGCAATGAATAGGGGGTGTTGAGTCCAGTTCATTGTGCCGGGAGTAGGTGTTGTCTATTACATACATGGTTTATATAACAGTATCTGTGCTAATTTAAAACTGTGGTTTTATGCATCACCCCACCTCGGCTTTCCCATTAAGCAGGCAGAAGATGTTTTCTAAATGTGTGACTCTGTTGTGTTTGTCATTCAGTTCATGTGTAGTCATGTGTACATTCCCGCTATGAGTGATAACTTATGATAAGATTAGTTACTCTGTAATCTTTCCTAACTCAGTTCATGTGTAGCCATGTTTACAGGATCTTCCTAAGTGATATCTTATGATAAGTTTCTTTTTCTGTGTGACTTATTTCACTTAGAATCATCGTACCTGAATCAACTCTTTTTGCTGCTACTGGCCTTATGACATTGATTTCATGGCTGAGGGATATTCCATCGTACGTAAGTACCACAATATCTTGAACCATTTTTGTCTTTCCTGGGATACTTAACGTGTACCCAAGTTGAGGTTCTTGTAAGCAGTGCAGCGCTAAATTTTACGGTGGCTCTGTCTTATTGATTTTCCGTTTTCCCAAGGTATATTCCCTAGACTGGAAGTGCCCTTGGCTCTGTAGCTCTGTTGTTTACTTGTTTTAGGGAACACAATGCACTCTGCCAGAGAGGAAGTTGGCAACTTACATCTCGCCCATCAGCATAACAAGGCTCCCTGATCTCCAGGGCCTGTCTTTCCTTTCTGGTTGTTACACATTTTGCGGATGTCCCTTTTGACCGGTGGGAAGGGATACTTCTTTGTAGTGCAGATTTGCATTGCTGCTTGCTTGCTTGGCCAAAAAAGGGCGTATGCATTTTCTCCTGAATATATTCAGGAGAAAACGCATACGCCCTTTTTGGCCAAGTGCATCATTGTCCAAGTTGTGCCCCTCTTCCTGTGCTTGAAAGGTGACTCCAACGTACCTCTTGAAATCTGTTTCCTGCTATTCTGCCTCGTTTTAATGTACGCCTCTCTGCCTTCCCTCAAAAGATTTTTTGACGATAGTTGTCCTCTATTACTCTGCCAGTTTGTAAATTGCTGTGCACCTGAGCTCCATTTTTCAACTCGTTTTTGTGAGCTGACCGCAAATCCAAAATTATGGTTCAAAACCTATACGGGTTCCCGGCGGGTGGCTGAGACATTGGTTAATTCTACTTCCTGCTGGGCAATTAAAGTGACATAAACCTGTCCAGATGCCTAACAGCTACTCTCTCATTGGTTCTCCCTCTTCCCTTTCATCCTCTGCCAAATTGGCAACCTGTGCGAACCAGGAGGTTTTACGGGCTATCGCTCAAAGTTGGGAGATTGATAGTAAAGCAGTTGGAAGGTCAAACTGGAGCACAAGGAGAGGGACTATAAGTTGAGTTTTAGAAACCTTTCGTATTCACAGTGTGTCCATTCTCTAGGTTTCCCGTAAATGTTATGTCTGTAGTAATATTCCCTTACACATGGAGAGTTGGGACACATAGAATGGGTGCCACACATTATTGCTTTAAAGGGTCTGCATTTGCTCACCCAGTCTCACCAAACCTCTCAGTCTCAAGTGTCCAGCTTTATGCCACATCCAGCTCTCGTTGTAGGTAGGGTCATTCCAGATTTCATCAGAGCCACTGAAGGAATTGTAAAGAATTTCCCTGTTTTTTTTGTTTTGTATTTGAAATTCATTTTTATACTGGGTTTGAGGTGATTCTCACTGCCATGTTTATGCCAGTCTAGACACACTTGATTCCCATATGGTGACATATCAATACATAGGTTTTAAGATTCTTACTAGTCAGATATATACCTCTACGCAGAATATTGGGTTTTGTGTCCCTTTCACTGATGAAGGTGTAGGTCTTGTCTGTTCCGTATTTTGATTTTGGAATGGTACTTGTACTAATATCAAACTCTGATTTTATGCATCACCCCACCTCTCCTTCCTACTTAAGCAGGCATAAGGGTGTTTTCTAAATGTGAGACGCTGTTCCCTTTCCTAACTCAGTTCATGTGTAGCCATGTTACAGAAAATTCATAAGTGCTATCTTATGATAAGTTTGTTTTTCTGTGTTACTTATTTCACTTAGAATTATCGTACCTGAATCCACTCATTTTCCTGTTACTGGCATTATGATATTGATTTCATGGCTGAGGGATAATCCATCGTACATAAGTACCACAGATTTTTGAACCATTTTTATCTACCCTGGCATATTCATAGAGTACTCAATTTGAGATTCTTGTAAGCAGTGCAGCCCTAAATTCTGGGGTGGCTCTGTCTTATTGATTTTCAGTTTTCCCAAGGTATATTCCCTAGACTGGAAGAGCTCTTGGCTCTGTAGCTCAGTTGTTTACTTGTTTTAGGGAACACAATGCACTCCTCCAGAGAGACAGGTGGCAATTTACATCCCGCCCATCAGCATAACAAGGCTCCATGTTCTCCAGGGCCTCTCTAGGATTTCTGGATTTTACACATTATGTGGATGTCCCTTTGGACCGGTGGGAAGTGATACTACATTGCTGTGCAGATTTGCATTGCCCAATTTCTTGTTTGGCCAAAAAAGGCGTATGCGTTTTCTCCTGAATATATTCAGGAGAAAACACATACGCCATTTTTAGTCAAGTGCATCATTGTCGAAGTTGTGCCCCTCTTCCTGTGCTTTACAGGTGATTCCAGCGAACCTCTTGAAATCTGTTTCCTGCTATTCTGCCTCGCTTTGAAGGTCGCCTGGTTGCCTTCCCTTAACAGATTTTTTGGACGATAGTTCTCCTTTATTACTCTGACAGTTTGTGAATTGCTGTGCCCCTGAGCACCATTTTTTAACTCGTTTTTTGTGAGCTGAACGCAAGTCCAAAATTTTGGTTCAGGAACTATACTTGTTCACAGCGGGTGGCTGAGACTTTGGTTAATTCTTCTTCCTCCAGGGAAAGAAGAGTGACATATGCCCGTCCAAATGCCTAACAGCTACTCTCTCATTGGTTCTCCCTCTTGCCTTTCATCCTCTGCCAAACTGGCAACCTGTGCGAACCAGGAGGTTAAAGGTGTTGTCTCTCCAAGTTGGAAGATTGATAGTAAAGCAGTTGGAAAGTCAAACTGGCGCACAAGGAGAGGGACTATTCGTTGAGTTTTAGAAAACTTTCGTATTTACCGTGTGTCCATTCTCTAGGTTTCCCATACATGTTATAGCTATAGTAATATTCCCTTCAACCTTAAGAGTTGGGACACATGGAAAGGGTGCCATGCATTATTGCTTTAAAGGGTCTGCATTTGCTCACCCAATCTCACCAATCCTCTCAGTCCAATGTGTCCAGCCTTATGCCACATCCAGCTGTTGTTGTAGATAGGGTCATTCCAGGTTTCATCAGAGACCCTGAAGGAATTGTAAAGAATTTCCCTGTTTTATTGTTTAGTTTTAGAAATTCCTCTTTATAGTGGGTTTGAGCTGATTCTCGCTGCCATATTTATGCCAGTCTAGACACACTGGATTCCCTTATGGAGACATATCAATACATAGGTTATAAGATTCTTACTAGTCAGATCTATTCCTCTGCAGGAAATATGGGGTTTTGAGTCCCTTTCACTAAGGAAGTTGTAGGTCTTGTCTATTCCATAGCTGCTTTATGGAACGCTACCTGTGCTTATATCAAACTCTGGTTTTATGCTTCCCCCCACATCTCCTTCCCCCTTAAGCTGGCATAAGAGTGTTTTCTAAATGTGAGACTCTATTCTCTTTCGTAACTCAGTTGATGTGTAGCCATGTTTACAGTATCTTCATAAGTGATATCCAATTTTAAGCTTCTTTTTCTGCGTGACTTATTTCACTTAGAATCATCGTACCTGAATCCACTCATTTTGCTGCTACTGGTATTATGACATTGATTTCATGGCTGAGGGATATTCCATCGTACGTAAGTACCACAATTTTTTGAACCATTTTTATATTTCCTGGGATATTTCAGGTGTACCCAAGTTGAGGTTCTTGTAAGCAGTGCAGCCCTAAATTTTGCGGTGGCTCTGTCTTTTTGATTTTCAGTTTTTCCCAGGTATATCCCCTAGACTGGAAGGGCCCTTGGCTCTGTAGCTCTGTTGTTTACTTGTTTTAGGGAACACAATGCACTCCTCCAGTGAGGCAGTTGGCAATTTACATCCCGACCATCAGCATAAAAAGGCTCCCTGTTCTCCAGTGCCTGTCTTGCCTTACTGGTTTTTACCCATTTTGTGGATGTCCCTTTTGACCGGTGGGAAGTGATAATTCTTTGTAGTGGAGACTTGCATTGCCCACTTGCTTGCTTGGCCAAAAAGGGCGTATGCGTTTTCTCCTGAATATATTCAGGAGAAAACGCATACGCCCTTTTTGGCCAAGTGCATCTTTGTCGAAATTGTGCCTCTCTTCCTGTGCTTTAAAGGTGATTCCACAGTACCTCGTGAAATGTGTTTCCTGCTATTCTGCCTCCCTTTCATATTCACCTCGTTGCCTTCCCTCAACAGAATTTTGGATGATAGTTGCCCTTTATTACTCTGCCACATTGTGAATTGCTGTGCCCCTGAGCTCCATTTTTTAACTCGTTTTTTCAAAGCTGAACGCAAGTACAATATTTTGATTCAGGACCTATACTGGTTCCGGATGGGTGGCTGAGACTTTTGTCAATTCTTCTTCCTCCCGGGAAATACGAGTGACATATGCCCTTCCAAATACCTAACAGCTACTCTCTCATTGGTTCTCCCACTTCCCATTCATCCTCTGCGTAATTGGCAACCTGTGCGAAACAGGAGGTTAAAGGTGCTGTCTCTCCAGGTTGAGAGATTGATAGTAAAGCAGTTGGAAAGTCAAAACGGAGCGCCAGGAGAGGGACTATTCGTTGAGTGTTAGAGACCTTTCGTATTCACAGTGTGTCCATTCTCTAGGTTTCCCGTACATGTTATATCTGTAGTAATATTCCCTGCAACCTGGGGAGTTGGGACCCATGGAATGGGTGCCATGCATTATTGATTTAAAGGGTCTGCATTTGCTCACCCAATCTCACCAATCCTCTCAGTCCCATGTGTCCAGCCTTATGCCACATCCAGCTGTCGTTGTAGATAGGGTCATTCCAGGTTTCATCAGAGACGCTGAAGGAATTGTAAAGAATGTCCCTGATTTTTGTTTTGTTTTTGAAATTCCTTTTTATAGTGGGTTTGAGATGATTCTCGCTGCCATGTTTATGTCAGTCTAGATACACTTGATTCCCCTACGGAGACATATAAATACATAGGTTTTAAGATTCTTACTAGTCAGATACATTCCTCTGTGGGAAATATGGCATTTTGAGTCCCTTTCACTGAGGAAGGTGTAGGTCTTGTTTATTCCATAGTTGGTTTCTGGAACGGTACCTGTGCTTATATCTAACTCTGGTTTTATGAATCACCCCACCTCTCCTTCACCATTAAGCAGGCATAATAGTGTTTTCTAAATATGAGACTCTCTTCTTTTTCCAAACTGAGTTCATGTGTAGCCATGTTTACAGGATCTTAAACAAGTGATATCTTATGATAAGTTTCTTTTTCTGTGTGACTTATTTCACTTAGAATCATCGTACCTGAATCCACTCATTTTGCTGCTACTGGTCTTATGACATTGATTTCATGGCTGAGGGATATTCCATCGTACGTAAGTACCACAATTTTTTGAACCATTTTTATATTTCCTGGGATATTTCAGGTGTACACAGGTTGAGGTTCCTGTAAGCAGTGCGGCCCTAAATTTTGGGGTGGCTCTGTCTTATTTATTTTCAGTTTTCGCAAGGTATATACCCTAGACTGGAAGTGCCCTTGGCTCTGTAGCTCTGTTGTTTACTTGTTTTAGGGAACACAATGCACTCCTCCAGAGAGGCAGTTGGCAATTTACATGCCGCCCATCAGCATAACAAGGCTCCCTGTTCTCCAGGCCCTATCTTGCCTTTCTGGTTTTTACCCATTTTGTGGATGTCCCTTTTGACCTGTGGGAAGTAATTCTTCTTTGTAGTGCAGATTTGCATTGCCCGCTTGCTTGCTTGGCCAAAAAGGGCGTATGCGTTTTCTCCTGAATATATTCAGGAGAAAACGCATACGCCCATTTTGCCCAAGTGCATCACTGTCGAAGTTGTGCCCCTCTTCCTGTGCTTTAAAGGCGATTCCAACGTACCTCTTGAAATCTGTTTCCTGCTTTTCTGCCTCGCTTTCAAGTCCGCCTCGTTGCCTTCCCTCAAGTGATTTTGGGGCGATAGTTCTCCTTTATTACTCTGCCAGTGTGTGAATTGCTGTGTCCCTGAGTTCCATTTTTTAACTCGTTTTTTGTGAGCTGAACGCAAGTCCATTATTTTGGTTCAGAACCTATACTGGTTCCCGGTGGGTGGCTGAGAGTTTGGTTAATTCTTCTTCCTCCCAGGAAATAAGAATGACATGTTCCCGTCTACATGCCTAACATCTACTCTCTCATTGGTTCTCCCTCTTCCCTTTCACCCTCTGCCAAATTGGCAACCTGTGCGAACCAGGAGGTAAAAGGGGCTGTTTCTCCAAGTTGGGAGATTGATAGTAAAGCAGTTGGAAAGTCAAACCGGAGCACCAGGAGAGGGACTGTTCGTTGAGTTTTAGAGACCTTTCGTATTCACAGTGTGTCCATTCTCTAGGTTTCCCGTACATGTTAGAGCTGTAGTAATATTCCCTTCAACGTTGAGAGCTGGGACCCATGGAATGGGTGCCATTCATTATTGCTTTAAAGGGTCTGCATTTGCTCACCCAATCTCATCAGTCCTCTCAGTCCCATATGTCCAGCCTTATGCCACATCCAGCTGTAGTTGTAGATAGGGTCATTCCAGGTTGCATCAGAAACCCTGAAGGAATTGTAAAGAATTTCTCTGTTTTCATGTATTGTTTTTGAAATTCCTTTTTATACTGGGTTTGAGCTGATTCTCGCTGCCATGTTTGTGCCAGTCTAGACACATTTGATTCCCTTACGGAGACATATCAATACATAGGTTTTAAGATTCTTACTAGTCAGATCTATTCCTCTGCGTGAAATATGTGGTTTTGAGTCCCTTTCACTGAGGAAGGTGTAGGTCTTGTCTATTCCATAGTTGGTTTTTGGAACGGTTCCTGTGCTTATATCAAACTCTGGTTTGTTGCGTCACCCCACCTCTCCTTCCCCCATAAGCAGGCATAAGAGTGTTTTCTAAATGTGCGAGTCTGTTCTCCTTCCTAACTCAGTTCATGTGTAGCCATGTTTACAGGAACTTCATAACTGATATCTTATGATAAGCTTCTTTTTCTGTGTGACTTATTTCACTTAGAATCATCGTACCTGAATCCACTCATTTTGCTGCTACTGGTCTTATGACATTGATTTCATGGCTGAGGGATATTCCATCATACGTAAGTACCACAAATTTTTGAACCAGTTTTATCTTTCCTGGGATATTTAAGGTGTACCCAAGATGAGGTTCTTGTAAGTAGTGCAGCCCTAAATTTTGGGGTGGTTCTGTCTTATTGATTTTCAGTTTTCCCAAGGTATATTCCCTAGACTGAAAGTGCACTTGGCTCTGTAGCTCTGTTGTTTACTTGTTTTAGGGAACACAATGCCTCCTCCAGGGAGGCAGTTGGCAATTTACATGCCGCCCATCAGCATAACAAGGCTTCCGGTTCTCCAGGGCCTGTCTTGCCTTTCTGGTTTTTACACATTTTGTGGATGTCCCTTTTGACCGGTGGGAAGTGTTACTTCTTTGTAGTGCAGATTTGCATTGCCCGCTTGCTTGCTTGGCCAAAAAGGGCGTATGCGTTTTCTCCTGAATATATTCAGGAGAAAACGCATACACCCTTTTTGGCCAAGTGCATCATTGTCGAAGTTGTGCCCCTCTTCCTGTGCTTTAAAGGCGATTCCAACATACCTCTTGAAATCTCTTTACTGCTCTTCTCCCTTGCTTTCAAGTCCTCCTCGTTGCCTTCCCTCAACAGATTGTTGGACGATAGTTGCCCTTTATTACTCTGCCATTTTTTGAATTGCTGTGCCCCTGAGCTCCACTTTTTAATTCGTTTTTTGTGAGCTGAACGCAAGTCCAAAATTTTGGTTCAGAACCTATACTTGTTTTCGGTGTGTGGCTGAGACTTTGGTTAATTCTTCTTCCTCCCAGGAAATAAGAGTGACATGTGCCCGTCCAAATGCCTAACAGCTACTCTCTCATTGGTTCTCTCTCTTCCCTTATATCCTCTGCACAATTTGCCAACTGTGCGAACCAGGAGGTTATAGGGGCTGACTTTCCAAGTTGGGAGATTGATAGTAAAGCAGTTGGAATATAAAACTGGAGCACAAGTAGAGAAAAAAGTAGTAGAGTTTTAGTACCTGGTATCTGTGATAATATCAATCTTATGTTTTCTGCATCTCCCCACCTCTCTTTCCCCTTAAGCAAGCGTTAGAGTGTTTTCTAAAGTGTCATCACAATTCTCCACGTCCATGTCATCACAATGCTATATGACACTTCTCAGAAAAATGTTACATGCTCTTGTCATCAAAATTCTCCATCCACTTGACATTGCAATGCTCCATGCACTTGTCATCACAATGCTCCATGCACTTGTGATCACAGTGATCCATGCCCTTGTCATCACAATGCTCCATGACCCCTGTCATCAAAATGCTCCCTGACACCTGTCATCACAATGCTTCATGCCCCTTGTCATTACAGTGCTCCATGATGCTCGACATCACAATTACCCAAGGTCTTCTCATCACGATGCTCATTGGCCAATATCATCACAATGCTCCATGACCACTGTCATCACAACACTCCATGACACCTGACAACACAATGATTCGGCACTCTTGTCATCACAATGTTCCATTCCTTAGTCATCACAATGCTCCTTAGCCCCTGTCTTCACAATACTCCATGAACATTTTCAGCCCAATGATCCATGACCCTTGTCATCACAATGATCCATGTACTTGTCATCCCTATGCTCCATGACCCCTGTTTTCACAATGCTCCGTGACGCTTGTCATCACAGTGCTCCATGACACATGTCATCACAATGCTCCATGCCTTTGTCAGCAAAATGCTGCATGAGCTTGTCATTACAATGCTCTATGCGCTTGTCATCACAATACTCCATTTCCATTGTCATCACAATCCTCCATGAACCTTGGGATCACATTGCTTCATGCCCTTCTCATCATAATGCTCCATGCTCCTTGAAATCAAAATGATCCATGACCTCTGTCATCAAAATGCTCCAAACCCTTGTGATCACAGTGTTCCATAACACTTGTCATCACAACGCTCCATGATGCCTGTCATCACAATACTCCATGCCCTTTTCATCACAATGCTCCATGACCTTTGTCATCACAATTATCAATATAAATGTCATCACAATGCTCCCTGACACTTGTCATCAGAATGCTCCTTGAACCCTGTCACGAAAAGGCTCCATGTATTTTTAATCACAATGCCCCATGCCGTTTTCATCACAATGCTCCATGCCATTGTCATCAAAATACTCCACAAGCTTCTCCACAGAATGCTCCATGACCCTTGTCATCACAATGCTCCATGTCTTTGTCATCACAATGCTCCATGAACCTCTCATCACATTTCTCCACGCCCTTGTCTTCACAAAGCTCCATGACACATGTCTTCAGAATGCTGCATGGCCTTCTCATCACAATGCTCCATGCCCTTGCCATCACAATGCTCCATTACCCCTGTCATAACAATGCTCCTTGACCCCTGCCATCACGATGTTCCACGGCCTTTTCATCAGAAGGCTCCATGACCCTTCTCATCACAATGCTCCAAGAACCCTCTAATCACAATGCTCTATGCCCCTTTCAATCTCAATGATCCATGAGCCCTGTCATCACAATGCACCATGCCCATCATCATAATGCTTCCTGCTATTGTCATCACAATGAAATCAAAATGCTCCATGACTTTGTCATAACAATGCTCCAAACAGTTGTGATCACAATATTCCATAACACTTGTCATCACAATGCCCCATGACGCTCGTCATCACAATTATCAATGGTCTTCTCATAACAATGCTCCATGACCTTTGTCATCTCAATGCTCAATACACTTGTCATCAAAATGCTCCCTGACACTTGTTGTCTGTATGCTCCTTGAACCCTGTCATGACAAGGCTATATGCCTTTTTCATCACAATGATCCATGCTCTTTTAATCACAATGCTCCAAGACCAATATAATCACAATGCTCCATGCCCTTGTCTTCACAAAGTTCAATGACGCATGCCATCATAATGTTCCTTGGTCTTCTCCTCACAATGCTCCATGCCCTTTTCATCACAATGTTCCAAGACCCCTGTAATCACAATGCTCCATGTCCCTTTTCATTAGTATGCTCCATGAGACTTGTCATCACAAGGCTCCATGGTTTTGTCATCACAATGCTCCAGGACCTTGTCATCACAATGCTTCACGACCTTGTCATGAAAATTTTCAATGGCCCTTGTCATCATAATGCTCCAAGCCCTAATCATCACAATGCTCCATTATATTTGTCATCAGAATCCTCCATTACTTTTGGCATCACAATTCTCGATGCCATTGTCATCGCAATGGACCATGACATATGTCATCACAATGCTCTGTGACTCCAGTCATCACAATGTTTCATAACATTTGTCATCACAATGGTCCATGCCCGCATCATCACAAGGCTCTGTGACATTTGTAACCACAATGCTCCATGAACTTTTCATCACAATTCTCTGTGACCCTTGGCATCACAATGTTCCATGTCTTTGTCAGAACAATGCTCCATGACCATTGTCATCACAATGTGCCACGCGCATGTCTTCACAACGGTCCACAACCTTGTCATTGCAATGCTGCATAAACCTTGTAATCACAATGGTCCATGCACTTCTCATCAAAATGCTCTCTCACCAGAGATATCACAATGTTCCATCACTAGGCATCACAATACTCCCTCACCTCTGTAATCACAATGATCCATGACCCTGTCATCAGAATGCTACATCCACTTATCATCACAATGTTCCATGACCCGTGACATCACAGTGTTCTATAACCCCTATCATCAAAATGCTCCATGACCCTTTTCATCCCAAAGCTCCAAGACCCCTGACATCACAATGTTCTATAACGACTGCCATCAATGTGTTCCATTACACTTTTTATCATATTGCTGCATGACCCGGTCATCAAAATGCTCCCTGCCCTTCTCATCACAATGCACCATGCCCTTGTCATCAAAATGCTCCATGACTTGTCATCACAAAGCTCCATGACCCTTGGAATCACAATACTCCATGTCATTGTCATCACAATGCTCCATGAACACTCTCATCACATGGCTCCATGCCCTTGTCATCACAAAGCTCCATGACACTTGTCATCACAATGCTCGATGCCCTTCTCATCACAGTGCTCCATGTCCTTGTCATTACAATCCAGCATGACCCATGTATCACAGTGTTCCGTGCCCTTGTCATCACAATGCTCCATGCACACTCTCATCACAATAATCCATGAAACATTTCAGACCAATGTTCCATGCCCTTCTCATCAAAATGCTCCATTACCCCTGTCATAACAATGCACCATGACCCTTGTCATCACAATGTTCCACGGCCTAGTCATCACAAGGTTCCATGACACTTGTCATCACAATGCTCAAGACCCCTGAAATCCCAATGCTCCATGCCCTTGTCATCACAAAGCTCCATGACGCATGTCATCAGAATGTTCCATGGCCTTCTCATCACAATACTCAATGCCCTTGTCATCACAATGTTCCAAGACCCTTGTAATCACAATGCTCCATGCCTCTTTTCATCTCAATGCTCCATGAACCCTATCATCACAATGTACCATGCTCATCATCATAATGCTTCAGGCTATTGTCATAACAATGAAATGAATATTCTCCATGACCTCTGTCCTCATAATGCTCCAAACCCTTGTGATCACAATGTTCCATAACACTTGTCATCACAACGCTCCATGATCCCTGTCATCACAATACTCCATGCCCTTTTCATCACAATGCTCCATGACATTTGTCATCACAATTCTCAATACACTTGTAATCACAATGCTCCCTGACACTTGTCATCAGAATGCTCCTTAAACCCTGTCACGAAAAGGCGCCATGCTTTTTCATCACAATGCCCCATGCCGTTTTCATCACAATGCTCCATGCCATTGTCTTCAAAATACTCCACAAGCTTGTCATCAGAATGCTCCATGAGCCTTGTCAGCACAATTCTCCATGCACTTGTCATCACAATGCTCCCTGACACTTGTCATCACAATGCTCCAAGCCATTGTCATCACAAAGCTCCATTACCTTTGTCATCAGAATCCTCCATGACACTTGGCATCACAATGCTCCATGCCATTGTCATCCCAATGGGCCATTACATATGTCATCACAATGCTCCCTGACACCTGTCTTCACAATACTGCATGACCAGGTCATCACAATGCTCCATGCCCTTGTCATCACAATGCACCATTCCAACTGTCATCGCAATAATCCATGAAAGTTATTAGACCAATGCTCCATGCCCTTGTTATCACAATGCTCCATGCCCTTGTTATCACAATGCTGCATGACCCTGTCATCACAATGCTCCGTGACTCCAGTCATCACAATGCTTCATGACCTTTGTCATCACAATTGTCCATGCCCTCGTCATCAACAGGCTCTGTAACCTTTTTAACCACAATGCTCCATGAACTTTTCATCACAATGCTCTTTGACCCTTGTCATCACAATGCTCTATGCCTTTCTCAGCACAATGCTCCATGACACTTGTCATCACAATGCTCCATTCGCTTGTCAGCACAATGCTCCATGACCATTGTCTTCACAATATGCCACACGCATTTCATCACAACGGTCCACAACTTTGTCATAGCAATGCTCCATAAACCTTGTAATCACAATGCTCCATGCACTTCTCATAAAAATGCTCTCTCAGAAGAGATATCACAGTTTTCCATCACTAGTCTTCACAATACTCCCTCACCCCTGTAATCACAATGATCCATGACCCTGTCATCACACTGCTACATCCCCTTATCATCACAATGTTCCATGACACCTGCCATCAAAATCCTCCATGATCCGTTTCATCCCAAGCTCCAAGACCCCTGACATCACAATGTTCTATAACCCCTGCCATCAAAATGTTCCATTATACTTTTCATCAAATTGCTGCATGACCCGGGCATCAAAATTCTCCCTGACCTTCTCATCACAATGCACCAAGCCCTTGTCATCAAAATGCTCCATGACTTGTCATCACAATGCTCCATGACATTTGTCATCACAATTCTCAATACACTTGTCATCACAATGCTCCCTGACACTTGTCAGAAGAATGCTCCTTGAACCTGTCACGAAAAGGCTCCATGCCTCTTTCAACACAATGCCCCATGCCATTTTCATCACAATGCTCCATGCCATTGTCATCAAAATACTCCACAAGCTTGTCATCAGAATGCTCCATGACCCTTGTCATCACAATTCTCCATGCACTTGTCAGCACAATGGTCCCTGACACTTGTCATCACAATGCTCCAAGCCATTGTCATCACAATGGGCCATTACATATGTCATCACAATGCTCCCTGACAACTGTCTTCACTATACTGCATGACCTGGTCATCACAATGCTCCATGCCCTTGTCATCACAATGTGCCATTCCAACTGTCATCACAATAATCCATGAAACATATTAGACCAATGTTCCATGCCCTTGTCATCACAATGCTCCATGCCCTTGTTATCACAATGCTCCATGACCCCTGTCATCACAATGCTCCGTGACTCCAGTCATCACAATGCTTCATGACCTTTGTCATCACAGTGGTCCATGCCCTCGTCATCAAAAGTCTCTGTGACCTTTTTAACCATAATGCTCCATGAACTTTTCACCACAATGTTCTTTGAACCTTGTCATCACAATGTTCCATGCGCTTGTCAGCACAATGCTTCATGACACATGTCATCACAATGCTCCATGCACTTCTCATCAAAATGCTCTCTCACCACTGGTATCACAATGCTACATCACTATTTGTTACAATACACCCTCACCCCTGTCATCAAAATGTTCCATGACTCCTGTCATCACAATGCTACATGCACTTATCATCAAAATGTTCGATGACCCATGACATCACAATGTTCCATAACCCCTGTCATCAAAATGTTCCATGACCCTTTTCATCAAATTGCTCCATGAACCTCTCATGAGAATTCTCCCTGCCCTTCTCTTCACAATGAACAACGCCCTTGACATCAAAATTCTTCAAGACCTTTGTCATCACAAATATCCATGACCCTTGGCATCAAAATGCTCCATGTCATTGACATCACAGTGCTCCATGAACGCTCTCATCACATTGATCCATGCCCTTGTTTTCACAAAGCTCCATGACACATGTCATCAGAATGCTCCATGGCCTTCTCATCACAATGCTCCATGCCCTTGCCATCACAATGCTCCATTACCCCTGTGATAACAATGCACCATGACCCCTGCCATCACCATGTTCCATGGCCTTGTCATCACAAGGTTCCATGACCCTTCTCATCACAATGCTCAAGACCCCTGTAATCACAATGCTCCATGCCTTTGTCATCACAAAGCTCCCTGACGCATGTCATCAGAATGTTCCATGGCCTTCACATCACAATGCTCCATGCCTTTGTCATCACAATGCTCCAATATCCCTTTAATCACAATACTCCATGCCCCTTTTCATCTCAGTGCTCCATGAACACTGTCATCGCAACGCACCATGCCCATCATCATAATGCTTCAGGCTATTGTCATCACAATGAAATAAAAATGCTCCATGACCTCTGTCATCACAATACTCCGAACCCTTGTGATCACAATGGTCCATAACACTTATCATCACAACACCCCATGACGCTCATCATCACAATTATCCATGGTCTTCTAATCACAATGCTCCATGATATTTGTCATCACAATGCTCAATACACTTGTCATCACAATGCTCCCTGACACTTGTCTTCAGTATGCTCCTTGAACCCTGTCATGACAAGGCTCCATGCCATTTTCATCACAATGATCCATGCCCTTTTCATCACAATGCTCCAAGACCCCTGTAATCACAATGCTCCATGCCCTTGTCATCACAAAGCTCCATGACGCATGTCATCAGAATGCTCCATGGCCTTCTCATCACCATGATCCATGACCTTGTCATCACAATGCTCCAAGACCCCTCTAATCACAATGCTCCATGCCACTTTTCAACAGAAAGCTCCATGAGGCTTATCATCAAAAGTCTCCATGGTCTTCTCATCACAATGCTCCAGGACTTTGTCATCACCATGCTACATTCCATTGTCATAAAAATACTCCATGAATATTTTTAGCCAAATGCTCCATGACCTTATAATCACAATGCTCCTTGTCCAATATCATCAGAATTCTAAATGACCACTGTCACCACAATACTCCATGACACCTGACAATACAATGATCCAGGATTCTTGTCATCACAATTATCCATTCCCTAGACATCACAATGCTCCATGACTCCTGTCATCACAATACTCCATGAACATTTTCAGCCCAATGCTCCATGACACTTGTCATCACAATGATCCATGCCCTTGTCATCCCAATGCTCCATGACCCCTGTATTCACAATGCTCCGTGACGCTTGTCATCACAGTGCTCCATGACCACACTCATCACAATGCACCATGCCTTTGTCAGCAAAATGCTACATGACCTTGTCATTACAATGCTCTGTGTGCTTGTCATCACAATACTCCATTACCATTGTCATCACAATCCTCCATGAAACTTGGGGTCACATTACTTCATGCCCTTGTCATCACAATGCTCCATGCTCCTTGAAATCAAAATGATTCATGACCTCTGTCATCAAAATGCTCAAATCCCTTGTCATCACAATGTTCCAGAACACTTGTCATCACAGCGCTCCATGATGCCTGTCATCACAGTACTCCATGCCCTTTTCATCACAATGTTCCATGACCTTTGTCATCACAATTCTCAATACACTTGTCATCACAATGCACCCTGACACTTGTCGTCAGAATGCTCCTTGAACCCTGTCACGAAAAGGCTCCATGCCTTTTTCATCACAATGCCCCATGATGTTTTCATCACAATGCTCCATGCCATTGTCTTCAAACTACTCCACCAGCATGTCATCAGAATGTTCCATGACACTTGTCATCACAAATCTCCATGCACTTGTCAGCACAATGCTCCCTGACCCTTGTCATCACAATGCTCCAAGCCATTATCATCACAATGCTCCATTACCTTTGTCAGCAAATCCTACATGACACTTGGCATCACAATGCTCCATGCCATTGTCATCACAATGCCCCATTCCAACTGTCATCACAATAATCCATGAAACTAAATAGACCACTGTTCCATCCCCTTGTCATCACAATGCTCCATGCCCTTGTTATCACAATGCTCCATGACCCCTGTCATCACAATGCTCTGTGACTCCAGTCATCACAATGCTTCATGAACTTTGTCATCACAATTGTCCATGTCCTCGTCATCAACAGTCTCTGTGACCTTTTTAACCACAATGCTTCATGAAATTTTCATCACAATGCTCTTTGACCCTTGTCATCAAAATGCTGTATGCCTTTCTCAGCACAATGCTCCATGACACATGTCATCACAATACACCATGCACTTGTCATCACAATGCTCCACAAACTTGTCATCACAGTGCTCCATAAAATTGTCATCACAATGCTCCATGCACTTCTCATCAAAATGCTCTCTCACCACTGATATCGCAATGCTACATCACTATTTGTCACAATACTCCCTCACCCCGTCATCACAATGTTTCATGACACCTGTCATCACAATGCTACGTGCACTTATCATCACAGTGTTCGATGACAACTGACATCAAAATGTTTCATAACACCTGTCATCAAACTGCTCCATGATCCTTTTCATCAAAATGCTCCATGACCCCTGACATCACAATGTTCCATAACCCCTGTCATCAAAATGTTCCATGACCCATTTCATCAAATTGTTCCATGACCCTGTCATCAAAATGCTCCCTGCCCTTCTCATCACAATGCACAATGCCCTTGCCATCAAAATGCTCCATGACCTTTGTCATCACACAGATCCATGACTCTTGGCATTACAATGTTCCATGTCATTGTCAACACAATGCTCCATGAACGCTCTCATTACATTGCTCCATGCCCTTGTCATCACAAAGCTCCATGACACATGTCATCAGAATGCTCCATGTCCTTCTCATCACAATGCTCCATGCCCTTGCCATCACAATGCTCCATTACCATTGTAATAACAATGCTCCATAACCCCTGCCATCACAATGTTCCATGGCCTTGTCATCACAAGGCTCCATGCCCCTTCTCATCACAATGCTCCAAGAACCCTGTTATTGCAATGTTCTATGCCCCTTTACATCTCAATGATCCATGAACCCTGTCATCACAATGCACCATGCCCATCATCATAATGCTTCATGCTATTTTCATCACAATGAAATCAAAATGCTCCATGACCTCTGTCATAACAATGCTCCAAACCCTTGTGATCACAATATTCCAAAACACTTGTCATCACAATGCCCCATGATGCTCGTCATCACAATTATCCATGATCTTCTCATCACAATGCTCCATGACCTTTGTCATCACAATGCTCAATACACTTGTTATCAAAATGCTCCCTGACACTTGTTGTCTGTATGCTCCTTGAAATCTGTCATGACAAGGCTCCATGCCTTTTTCATCACAATGATACATGCCCTTTTCATCACAATGCTCCAAGACCCATATAATCACAATGCTCCATGCCCTTGTCATCACAAAGCTCAATGACGCATGCCATCAGAATGCTCCTTGGTCTTCTCCTCACAATGCTCCATGCCCTTGTCCAAGACCCCTGTAATCACAATGCTCCATGCCCCTTTTCATCAGTATGCTCCATGAGACTTGTCATCACAAGGCTCCATGGTTTTGTCATCACAATGCTCCAGGACCTTGTCATCACAATGCTTCACGACCTTGTCATGAAAATTTTCAATGGCCCTTGTCATCATAATGCTCCAAGCCCTAGTCATCACAATGCTCCATTATATTTGTTATCACAATCCTCCATTACATTTGGCATCACAATGCTCCCTGCCATTGTCATCGCAATGGACCATGATATATGTCATCACAATGCTCCCTGACACCTGTCTTCACAATACTCCATGCCCTTGTCATCACAGTGCTCCATGCCCTTGTCATCACAATGCACCATGCCCACTGTCATCACAAAAATCTATGAAACTTGTCAGACCAATGCTCCATGCCCCTGTCATCACAATGCTCCATGCCCTTGTCCTCACAATGCTCCATGACCCCTGTCATCACAATGCTCCATGACTCCAGTCATCACAATGCTTCATAACGTTTGTCATCACAATGGTCCATGCCCGCGTCATCACAAGGCTCTGTGACTTTTGTAACCACAATGCTCCATGAACATTTCATCACAATTCTCTGTGACCCTTGTCATCACAATGCTCCATGTCTTTGTCAGAACAATGCTCCATGACCATTGTCATCACAATGTGCCACGCGCATTTCATCACAATGGTCCACAAACTTGTCATTGCAATGCTCCATAAATTTTGTTATCACAGTGGTCCATGCACTTCTCATCAAAATGCTCTCTCACCATAGATATCACAATGTTCCATCACTAGTCATCACAATACTCCCTCACCCCTGGAATCACAATGTTCCATGACCCTGTCATCACAATGCTACCTCCCCTTATCATCACAATATTCCATGACCCCTGACATAACAATGTTCCATAACCCCTGTCATCAAAATGCTCCATGACCCTTTTCATCCCAAAGCTCCAAGACCCCTGACATCACAATGTTCTATAACCCATGCCATCAAAATGTTCCATTACACTTTTTATCAAATTGCTGCATGACCCGGTCATGAAAATGCTCCCTGCACTTCTCATCACAATGAACCATTCCCTTGTCATCAAAATGCTCCATGACTTGTCATCACAAAGCTCCATGACACTTGGCATCACAATGTTCCATGTCATTGTCATCACAATGCTCCATGAACCCTCTCATCACATTGCTCCATGCCCTTGTCATCAGAAAGCTCCATGACACTTGTCATCACAATGCTCGATGCCTTTCTCATCACTATGCTCCATGCCCTAGTCATTAAAAACCTGCATGACCCATGTATCACAGTGTTCCGTGCCCTTGTAATCACAATGCTCCATGACCCCTGCCATCACAATGTTCCACGGCCTTGTCATCACAAGGCTCCATGACACTTGTCATCACAATGCTCCAAGACCCCTGTAATCACAATGCTCCATGCCCTTGTCATCACAAAGCTCCATGACACATGTCATCAGAATGTTCCAAAGATTTCTCATCACAATGCTCCATGCCCTTTTCATCACAATGCTCAAGACGCCTGTAATCACAATGCTCCATGCCCCTTTTCATCTCAATGCTCCATGAACCCTGTCATCACAATGCATCATGCCCATCATCATAATGCTTCCGGCTATTGTCAGCACAATGAAATCAAAATTCTCCATGACCTTTGTCATCACAATTCTCCATGTCCCCTGTCATCACAATACTCCATGAATATTTTCAGCCAAATGCTCCATGATACTTGTCATCACAATGATGCATGCCCTTTTCAAACCAATGCTCCATGACCCCTGTGTTCACAATCCTCCGTGACGCTTGTCATTACAGTGCTCCATGACACATGTCATCACAATGGTCCATGCCTTTGTCAGCAAAATGCTACATGACCTTGTCATTACAATGCTCTATGCGCTTGTCATCACAATCCTCCATTACCATTGTCATCACAATCCTCCATGAACCTTGGGATCACATTGCTTCATGCCCTTGTCATCACAATGCTCCATGCTCCTTGATATCAAAATGATCCATGAAATCTGTCATCACAATGCTCCAAAGCCTTGTGATCACAATGCTCCATATCACTTGTCATCACAATGCTCCATGATGCCTGTCATCACAATACTCCATGCCCTTTTCATCACAATGCTCCATGACCTTTGTCATCACAATTCTCAATACACTTGTCATCACAATGCTCCCTGACACTTGTCATCAGAATGCTCCTTGAACTCTGTCATGAAAAGGCTCCATGCCTTTTTCATCACAATGCTCCATGCCATTGTCATCAAAATACTCCACAAGTTTGTCATCAGATTGCTCTATGACCTTTCTCATCACAATCCTCCATGCACTGGTCAGCACAATGCTCCTTGACCCTTGTCATCACAATGCTCCAAGCCATTGTCATCACAATGCTCCATTATCTTTGTCATCAGAATCATCCATGACACTTGGCATCACAATGCTCCATGCCATTGTCATCACAATGGGCCATTACATATGTCATCACAATGCTCCCTGACAGCTGTCTTCACAATACTGCATGACCTGGTCATCACAATACTCCATGGCTTTTCACCACAATGCACCATTCCAACTGTCATCGCAATAATCCATGAAACTTATTAGACCAATGCTCCATGCCCTTGTCATCAAAATGCTCCATGTCCTTGTTATCACAATGCTCCATGACCCCTGTCATCACAATGCACCGTGACTCCAGTCATCACAATGCTTCATGACCTTTGTCAACACAATGGTCCATGCCCTCGTCATCAACAGCCTCTATGACCTTTTTAAACATAATGCTCCATGAACTTTTCATCACAATGCTCTTTGACCCTTGTCATCACAATGCTCTATGCCTTTCTCAGCACAATGCTCCATGACCCTTTTCATCACAATGCTCAAAGCGCTTGTCAGCACAATGCTCAATGACACAAGTCATCACAATGCACCATGCACTTGTCATCACAGTGCTCCACAAAATTGTCATCACAATGCTCCATAAAACTTGTTATCACAATGCTCCATGCACTTCTCATCAAAATGCTCTCACACCACTGATATCACAATGTTACATCACTATTCGTCACAATACTCCCTCACCCCTGTCATCATAATGTTTCCTGACTCCTGTCATCACAATGCTACATGCACATATCATCACAATGTTCGATGACCCCTGGCATCACAATGTTCCATAACCCCTCTCATCAAAATATTCCATGACCCTTTGCATCAAAATGCTCCATGACCCTGTCATAACAATGCTCCCTGCCTTCTCATCACAATGCACAACGCCCTTGTCATCAAAATCCTCCATGACCTTTGTCATCAGAATGATCCATGACCCTTGGCATCACAATGCTCCATGTCATTGTCATCACAATGCTCCATGAACCCTCTCATCACATTGCTCCATGCCCTTGTCATCACAAAGCTCCAAGACACATGTCCTCAGAATGCTCCATGGCCTTCTCATCACAATGCTCCATGCCCTTGCCATCACAATTCTCCATTACCCCTGTCATAACAATGCTCCATGACTCCTGCCATCACAATGTTCCACGGCCTTGTCATCACAAGGCTCCATGACACTTGTCTTCACAATGCTCCAAGACCCCTGTAATCACAATAATCCATGCCCCTTTTCATCTCAATGCTCCATGAACCCTGTCATCACAGTGCATCATGCCCATCATCATAATGATTCAGGCTATTGTCAGCACAATTAAATCAAAATTCTTCATGACCTCTGTCATAACAATGATCCAAACCCTTGTGATCACAATATTCCATAACACTTGTCATCACAATGCCCCATGACGCTCGTCATCACAGTTATCCATGGTCTTCTCATCACAATGCTCCATGACCTTTGTCATCACAATGCTCAATACACTTGTCATCAAAATGCTCCCTGACACTTGTTGTCTGTATGCTCCTTGAACCCTGTCATGACAAGGCTCCATTTCTTTTTCATCACAATGATCCATGCCCTTTTCATCACAATGCTCCAAGACCCCTGTAATCACAATGTTCCATGCCCTTGTCATCACAAATCTCAATGATGCATGTCTTCAGAATGTTCCTTCGCCTTCTCCGCACAATGCTCCATACCCATGTCATCACAATGTTCCAAGACCCCTGTAATCACAATGCTCCATGCCCCTTTTCATCAGTGTGCTCCAAGAGATTTGTCAACACAGTGCTCCATGGTTTTCTCATCACAATGCTCCATTATCCCTATCATAACAATGCTCCATGACCCCTGCCATCACAATATTCCACGGCATTTTCATCACAAGGCTCCATGACACTTGTCATCACAATGCTCCAAGACCCCTGTAATCACAATGCTCCATGCCCTTGTCATCACAAAGCTCCATGACACATGCCATCAGAATGTTCCATGTCCTTCTCATCAAAATGCTCCATGCCCTTGACATCACATTGCTCCAAGAACCCTGTAATCACAATGCTCCATTCCCCTTTTCATCTCAATGCTCCATGAACACTGTCATCACAATTCATCATGCCCATCATGATAATGCTTCAGGCTATTGTCATCACAATGAAATCTATATGCTCCATGACCTCTGTCATCACAATGCTCCAATCCCTTGTGATCACAATGTTCCATAACACTTATCATCACAACACCCTATGACGATCATCATCACAATTATCCATGGTCTTCTCATCACAATGCTCCATGACCTTTGTTATCACAATGCTCAATACACTTGTCATCACAATGCTCCCTGACACTTGTCATCAGTATGCTCCATTAACCCTGTTATGACACGTCTCCATGACATTTTCATCACAATGATCCATGCCCTTTTAATCACAATGCTCCAAGAACCCTGTAATCACAATGCTCCATGCCCTTGTCATCACAAAGCTCAATGACGCATGTCATCAGAATGCTCCATGGCCTTCTCCTCACAATGCTCCATGCCCTTGTCATCACAATGCTCCAAGACCCCTGTAATCACAATGCTCCATGTCCCTTTTCATCAGAATGCTCCATGAGACTTATCATCACAAGTCTCCATTGTCTTCTCATCAAAGTGCTCCAGGAACTTGTCATCAAAATACTCCATGATCCCTGTCATCACAATACTCCATGAACATTTTCAGCCCAATGCTCTATGACCTACTCATCATAATGATCCATGACCCCTGTCATCACAATACTCCATGAACATTTTCAGCCCAATGCTCCATGACCCTTGTCATCACAAAGATCCATGCACTTGTCATCCCAATGCTCCATGACCCCTGTATTCACAATGCTCTGTGACGCTTGTCATCACAGTGCTCCATGACCCCTGTCATCACAATGCTCCATGCATTTGTCGGCAAAATGCTACCTGACCTTGTCATTGCAATACTCTATTCGGTTGTCATCACAATACTCCATTACCATTGTCATCACAGTCCTCCATGAACCTTGGGATCACATTGCATCATGCCCTTGTCATCACAATGCTCCATGCTCCTTGAAATCAAAATGATCCATGACCTCTGTCATCACAATGCTCCAAAACCTTGTGATCACAATGTTTCATAACACTTGTCATCACAACGCTCCATGATGCCTGTCATCACAATACTCCATGCCCTATTCATCACAATGCTCCATGACATTTGTCATCACAATTCTCAATACACTTGTCATCACAATGCCCCATGCCTTTTTCATCACAATGCTCCATGCCATTGTCATCAAAATACTCCACAAGCTTGTCATCAGAATACTTCATGACCGTTTTCATCACAATTCTCCATGCACCTGTCAGCAAAATGCTCCCTGACACTTGTCATCACAATGCTCCAAGCCATTGTCATCACAATGCTCCATTACCTTTGTCATCAGAATCCTCCATGACACTTGGCATCACAGTGCTCCATGCCATTGTCATCACAATGGGCCATTACATATGTCATCACAATGCTCCCTGACACCTGTCTTCACAATACTGCATGACCTGGTCATCACAATGCGCCATTACAACAGTCATCACAATAATCCATGAAACTTATTAGACCAATGCTCCATTCCCTTGTCATCACAATGCTCCATGTCCTTGTTATCACAATGCTTCATGACCTTTTTCATCACAATGGTCCATGCCCTCGTCATCAACAGTCTCTGTGACATATTTAACCAGAATGCTCCATGAACATTTCATCACAATGCTCTTTGCCCCTTGTCATCACAATGCTCTATGCCTTTCTCAGCACAATGCTCCATGACCCTTGTCATCACAATGCTCCATGCGCTTGTCAGCACAATGCTCCATGACCCATGTCATCACAATGCACCCTGCGCTTCTCATCACAGTGCTCCACAATCTTGTCACCACAATGCTCCATAAAACTTGTCATCACAATTCTCCATGCACTTCTCATCAAAATGCTCTCTCACCACTGATATCACAATGTTACAGCACTATTCATCACAATACTCCCTCACCCCTGTCATCACAATGTTCCATGACTTTTGTCTTTGCAATGCTACATGCACATATCATCACAAAGTTCGATGACCCCTGACATCACAATGTTCCATAACCCCTGTCATCAAAATGCTCCATAACACTTTTCCTCAAAATGCTCAATGACCCCTGACATCACAGTGTTCCATAACCCCTGTCGTCATAATTCTCCATGATCCTTTTCATCAAAATGCTCCATGACCCTGTCATCACAATGCTCCCTGCCCTTCTTATCACAATGTACCACGCCCTTGTCATCAAAATGCTGCATGACCTTTGTCATCACAAAGCTCCATGACAATTGGCATCTAAATGCTCCATGCCATTGTCATCACAGTGCTCCATGAACCCTCTAATCACAAAGCTCCATGCCCCTTTGCATCTCAATGCTCCATGAACCCTGTCATCAAAATGCACCATGACCATCATCATAATGCTTCAGGCTATTGTCATCACAATGAAATCAAAATATTCGATGATCTATCTCATCACAATGCTCCAAATCCATGTGATCACAATGTTCCATAACACTTATCATCACAACGCCCCATGACGCTCATCATCACAGTTATCCATGGTCTTCTCATCACAGTGCTCCATGACATTTGTCATCACAATGCTCTATACACATGTCATCACAATGTTCCCTGACACTTGTCATCAGTATGCTCCAGGAACCCTTTCATGACAAGGCTCCATACCATTTTCATAACAATGATCCATGCCAATTTCATCACAATGCTCCAAGACACCAGTAATCACAATGCTCCATGCCCTTGTCATCACAATGTTCCAAGACCCCTGTAATCACAATACTCCATGCCCCTTTTCATCAGAATGCTCCATGAGACTTCTTATTACGGGGCTCCATGGTCTTCTCATCACAATGCTCCAGGAACTTTTCATCACAGTGCTCCATTCCCTTGTCATCACAATGCTCCATGACCCCTGTCCTCACAATACTTCCTGAACATTTTCAGGCCAATTTTCCAGGAACTTCTCATCACAATGCTTCATGATCCCTATAATCACAATGCTCCATGACCACTGTCATTACAACGCTCCATGACCCCTGACAACACAGTGATCCGGGACTCTTGTCATCACAATGCTCCACTCCCTAGTCATCACAATGCTCCATTAACATTTTCAGCCCAATGCTCCATGACACTTGTCATCACAATGATCCATGCCCTTGCCATCCCAATGCTCCATGACCCCTGTAATCACAATGATCCGTGATGCTTCTCATCACAGTGCTCTATGACCCTTATCATTACAATGTTCCATGCCTGTGTCAGCAAAATTCTACATGAACTTGTCATCAAAATGCTCCATTTGCTGGCCATCACAATACTCCCTTACCATTGTCATCACAATCCTCCATGAACCTTGGGATCACATTGCTTCATGCCCTTGTCATCACAATGCTCCATGCTCCTTGAAAAGAAAATGATCCATGACTTCTATCATCACAATGCTCCAAACACTTGTGATCACAATGTTCCATAACACTTGTCATCACAACTCTCCATGATGCCTGTCATCACAATACTCTATGCACTTTTCGTCAAAATGCTCCATGATCTTTTTCATCACAATTCTCAATACACTTGTCATCACAATGTTCCCTGACACTTGTCATCAGAATGCTCCTTGAAACCTCTCATGAAATGGCTTCATGCCTTTTTCATCACAATGCTCCATGCCCTTTTCATCACAATGCTCCATGCCATTGTCGTCACAATACTCCACAAGCTTGTCATCAGAATGCTCCATGACACTTGTCATCACATTTCTCCACGGCCACTGTCATCACAATGCTCCATAACCCTTGTCATTACTGTGCTCCATGACGCGCGTCATCACAATTATCCATGGTCTTCTCATCACAATGCTCCACGCCCTTGTCATCAAAATGCTCCATGACCCATGTAATCACAATGCTCCATGCCCTTGTCATCACAAAGCTCCATGTCTTTGTCAGAACAATGCTCAATCACCATAGTCATCACAATGTGCCACGTGCATTTCATCACAACGGTCCACAACCTTGTCATTGCTATGCTTCATAAACCTTGTAATCACAATGGTCCATGCACTTCTCATCAAAATGCTCTCTCACCAGAGATATCACACTGTTCCATCTCTAGTCATCACAATACTCCCTCACCCCTGTAATCACAGTGTTCCAGGACCCTGTCATCACAATGCTACCTCCCCTTATCATCACAATGTTCCATGACCCCTGACATCACAATGTTCCATAACCCCGGTCATCAAAATGCTCTATGAACCTTTTCATCCCAAAGCTCCAAGACCCCTGACATCACAATGTTCTATAACCCCTGCCATCAAAATGTTCCTTTACACTTTTTATCAAATTGCTGCATGACCTGGTCATCAAAATGCTCCCTGCACTTCTCAGCACAATGCACCATGCCCTTGTCATCAAAATGCTCCATGACTTGTCATCACAAAGCTCCATGACACTTGGCATCACAATGCTCCATGTCATTGTCATCACAATGCTCCATGAACCCTCTCATCACATTGCTCCATGCCCTTGTCATCACAAAGCTCCATGACACTTGTCATCACAATGCTCGATGCCCTTCTCATCACAATGCTCCATGCCCTTGTCATTACAATCCTGCATGACCCATGTATCACAGTGTTCCGTGCCCTTTTCATCAAAATGCTCCATGCCCACTCTCATCACAATAATCCATGAAACATTTCAGACCAATGTTCCATGCCCTTCTCATCAAAATGCTCCATTACACCTGTCATAACAATGCACCATGACCCTTGCCATCACAATGTTCCACGGCCTAGTCATCACAAGGTTCCATGAAACTTGTCATCACAATGCTCCAGACCCCTGAAATCACAATGCTCCATGCCCTTGTCATCACAAAGCTCCATGACGCATGTCATCAGAAAGTTCCATGGACTTCTCATCACAGTGCTCCATGCCCTTGTCATCACAATGCTCCAAGACCCTTGTAATCACAATGCTCCATGCCCCTTTTCATCTCAATGCTCCATGAACCCTGTCATCACAATGCACCATGCCCATCATCATAATGCTTCAGGCTATTGTCATCAAAATGAAATCAATATTCTCCATGACCTCTGTCATCATAATGCTCAAAACCCTTGTGATCACAATGTTCCATAACACTTATCATCACAACACCCCATGACGCTCATCATCACAATTATCCATGGTCTTCTCATCAGAATGCTCCATGATCTTTGTCATCACAATGCTCAATACACTTGTCATCACAATGCTCCCTGACACTTGTCATCAGTATGCTCCTTGAACCATCATGACAAGGCTCCATGCCTTTTTCATAACAATGATCCATGCACTTTTCATCACAATGCTCCAAGATCCCTGTAATCACAAATGCCCCATGCCCTTGTCATCACAAAACTCCATGACGCATGTCATCAGAATGCTCCATGGCCTTCTCATCACAATGCTCCATGCCCTAGTCATCACAATGCTCCAAGACACCTGTAATCACAATGCTCCATGCCCCTTTTCATCAGAATGCTCCATGAGACTTCTCATCAGAAGTCTCCATGGTCTTCTCATCACAATGCTCCAGGACCTTGTCATCACCATGCTCCATTCCGTTGTCATCACAATGCTCCATGACAAATGTCATCACAATGCTCCATGCCCTTGTCATCAAAAAGCTCCATGACGCATGTCATCAGAATGCTTCATGGCCTTCTCATCACAATGTTCCATGCTCTTGTCATCACAATGCTCCAAGACCCCTGTAATCACAATGATCCATGCCCCTTTTTATCAGAATGCTCCATGAGACTTATCATCACAATTCTCCATGGTCTTCTCATCACAATGCTCTAGGCCCTTGTCATCACCATGCTCCATTTCCTTGTCATCACAATGCTCCATGACCCCTGTCTTCACAATAATCCATGAACATTTTCAGCCCAGTGCTCCACGACCTACTCATCACAATGCTCCATGGCCAATATCATCACAATGCTCCATGACCACTGTCATCACAACACTCCATGACACCTGACAACACAATGATCCGGGAATCTTGTCATCACAATGTTCCATTCCCTAGTCATCACAATGCTCCATGACCCCTGTCATTACAACACTCCATGAACATTTTCAGCCCAGTGCTCCATGACTCCAGTCATCACAATGCTTCATAATGTTTGTCATCACAATAGTCCATGCCCGCGTCATTCCAAGGCTCTGTGACCTTTGTAACCACAATGCTCCAAGAACTTTTCATCACAATTCTCTGTGACAATTGTCATCAAAATGCACCATGTCTTTGTCAGAACAATGCTCCATGACCATTGTCATCACAATGTGCCACACGCATTTCATCACAACGGTCCACAACCTTGTCATTGCAATGTTCCATAAAATTTGTAATCACAATGCTCCATGCACTTCTCATCAAAATGCTCTCTCACCAGAGATATCACAGTGTTCCATTACTAGTCATCACAATACTCCCTCACCCCTGTAATCACAATGTTCCATGACCCTGTCATCACACTGCTACATCCCCTTATCATAACAATATTCCATGACCCCAGACATCACAATGTTCCATAACCTCTGTCATCAAAATGCTCCATGACCCTTTTCATCCCAAAGCTCCATGAACCCTGGCATCACAATGCACCATGCCCATCATCATAATGCTTCAGGCTATTGTCATCACAATGAAATCAATATTCTCCATGACCTCTGTCATCATAATGCTCCAAACCCGTATGATCACAATGTTCTATAACACTTATCATCACAACATCCCATGATGCTCATCATCACAATTATCCATGGTCTTCTCATCACAGTGCTCCATGATCTTTGTCATCACAATGTTCAATACACTTGTCATCACAATGCTCCCTGACACTTGTCATCAGTATGCTCCTTGAACCCTGTCATGACAAGGCTCCATGCCTTTTTCATCACAATAATCCATGCCCTTTTCATCACAGTGCTCCAAGATCCCTGTAATCACAATGCTCCATGCCCTTGTCAAGAAAAAGCTCCATGACGCATGTCATCAGAATGCCTCATGGCCTTCTCATCACAATGCTCCATACCCTAGTCATCACAATGCTCCAAGGCCCCTGTAATCACAATGCTCCATGCCCCTTTTCATCAGAATGCTCCATGAGATTTGTCATCACAAGTCTCCATGGTCTTCTCATCACAATGCTCCAGGAACTTGTCATCACCATGCTCCATTCCCTTGTCATCACAATGTTCCATGACCACTGTCATCACAATAATCCATGTACATTTTCAGCCCAATGCTCCACGACCTACTGATCACAATGCTCCATGGCCAATATCATCACAATGCTCCATGACCCCTGTCATCACAACACTCCATGAATATTTTCAGCCCAGTGCTCCATGACCCATGTCATCACAATGATCCATGCCCTTGTCATCCCAATGCTCCATGAACCCTGTATTCACAATGCTCCGTGACGCTTGTCATCACAGTGCTCCATGACACATGTCATCACAATGGTCCATGCCTTTGTCAGCAAAATGCTACATGACCTTGTCATTACAATGCTCTATGCGCTTGTCATCACAATACTCCATTACCATTGTCATCACTATCCTCCATGAACCTTGGGATCACATTGCTTCATGCCCTTGTCATCACAATGCTCCATGCTCCTTGAAATCAAAATGATCCATGACCTCTGTCATCACAATGCTCCAAACCTTTGTGATCACCATGTTCCATAACACTTGTCATCCCAACGCTCCATGATGCCTGTCATCACAATACTCCATGCCCTTTTCATCACAATGCTCCATGACCTTTGTCATCACAATTCTCAATATAAATGTCATCACAATGCTCCCTGACACTTGTCATCAGAATGCTCCTTGAACCCTGTCACGAAAAGGCTCCATGCCTTTTTCATCACAAGGCCCCATGCCGTTTTCATCACAATGCTCCATGCCATTGTCATCAAAATACTCCACAAGCTTGTCATCAGAATGTTCCATGACCCTTGTCATCACAATTCTCCATGCACTTGTCAGCACAATGCTCCCTGAACCTTGTCATCACAATGCTCCAAGCCATTGTCATCACAATGCTCCATTACCTTTGTCATCAGAATCCTCCATGACAATTGGCATCAGAATACTCCATGCCATTGTCATCACAATGAGCCATTACATATGTCATCACAATGCTCCCTGACACCTGTCTTCACAATACTGCATGACCTGGTCATCACAATGCTCCATGCCCTTGTCATCACAATGCGCCATTCCAACTGTCATCGCAATAATCCATGAAACTTATTAGACCAATGTTCCATGCCCTTGTCATCACAATGCTCCATGCCATTGTCTTCACAATGCTCCATGATCCCTGTCATCACAATGCTCCGTGACTCCAGTCATCACAATGCTTCATGACCTTTGTCATCACAATGGTCAATGCCCTCGTCATCAACAGTCCCTGTGACCTTTTTAACCACAATGCTCCATGAACTTTTCATCACAATGCTCTTTGACCCTTGTCATCATAATGCTCCATGTGCTTATCAGCACAATGCTCCTTGACACATATCAACACAATGCACCATGCGCTTGTCATCACAGTGCTCCACAATCTTGTCATCACAATGCTCCATAATATTTGTCATCACAATGTTCCATGCACTTCTCATCAAAATGCTCTCTCACCACTGATATCACAATGCTACATCACTATTTGTCACAATACCCCCTCACCCCTGTCATCACAGTGTTCCATGACTCCTGTCATCACAATGCTACATGCACTTATCATTTCAGTGTTCGATGACCCATGACATCACAATGTTCCATAACACCTGTCATCAAAATGTTCCATGACACTTTTCATCAAATTGGTCCATGACACTGTCATCACAATGCTCCCTGCCATTCTCATCACAATGCACAACGCCCTTGCCATCAAAATGCTCCATGACTTTGTCATCGCAAAGATCCATGACCCTTGGCATCACAATGCTCCATGTCATTGTCATCACAATGCTCCATGAACGCTCTCATCACATTGCTCCATGCCCTTGTCTTCACATAGCTCCATGACACTTGTCATCAGAATGCTCCATGTCCTTCTCATCACAATGCTCCATGCCCTTGCCATCACAATGCTCCATTACCCCTGTCATAACAATGCTCCATGACCCCTGCCATCACGATGGTCCATGGCCTTGTCATCACAAGGCTCCATGACCCTTCTCATCACAATGCTCCAAGAACACTGTAATCACAATGCTCTATGCCCCTTTTCATCTCAATGATCCATGAACCCTGTCATCACAATGCACCATGCCCATCATCATAATGCTTCATGCTATTGTCATCACAATGAAATCAAAATGCTCAATGACCTCAGTCATAACAATGCTCCAAACCCTTGTGATCACATTATTCCACAACGCTTGTCATCTCAATGCCCCATGACGCTCGTCATCACAATTATCCATGGTCTTCTCATCACAATGCTCCATGACCTTCGTCATCACAATGCTCAATACACTTTTCATCAAAATGCTCCCTGACACTTGTTGTCTGTATGCTCCTTGAACCCTTTCATGACAAGTCTCCATGCTTTTTTCATCACAATGATCCATGCCCTTTTCATCACAAGGCTCCAAGACCAATGTAATCACAATGCTCGATGCCCTTGTCATCACAAAGCTCAATGACACATGCCATCAGAATGCTCCTTGATCTTCTCCTCACAATGCTCCATTCCCTTGTCATCACAATGTTCCAAGACCCCTGTAATCACAATGCTCCATGCCCCTTTTCATCAGAATGCTCCATGAGAGTTGTCATTACAAGTGTCCATGGTCTTCTCATCACAATGCTACAGGACCTTGTCATCACCATGCTCCATTCCCTTGTCATCACAATGCTCCATGACCCCTGTCATCACAATAATCCATGAGCATTTTCAGCCCAATGCTCCACGACCTACTCATCACAATGCTCCATGGTCAATATCATCACAATGCTCCATGACCACTGTCATCACAACACTCCATGACACCTGACAACACAATGATCCGGGACTCTTGTCATCACATTGCTCCATTCCCTATTCATCACAATGCTCCATGACACTTGTCATCACAAAGCTCCAAGACCCGTTACATCACAATGTTCTATAACCCCTGCCATCAAAATGTTCCATTATACTTTTTATCAAATTGATGCATTACCCGGTCATCAAAATGCTCCCTGCCCTTCTCATCACAATGCACCATGACCCTTGGCATCACAATGCTCCATGTCATTGTCATCACAATGCTCCATGAACCCTCTCATAACATTGCTCCATGCCCTTGGCATCACAAAGCTCCATGACACTTGTTATCACATTGCTCGATGCGTTCTCATCACAATGATCCATGCCCCTGTCATTACAATCCTGCATGACTCATGTATCACAGTCTTCCGTGCCCTTGTCATCACAATGCTCCATGCCCACTCTCATCACAATAATCCATGAAATATTTCAGACCAATGCTCAATGCCCTTCTCATCAAAATGCTCCATTACTTCTGTCATAACAATGATCCATGACCCCTGCCATCACAATGTTCCACGGCCTTGTCATCACAAGGCTCCATGACCCTTGTCATCACAATGCTCCAAGAACCCTGTAATCACAATGTCCCATGCCCTTGTCATCACAATGCTCCAAGATCCCTGTAATCACAATGCTCCATGCCCCTTTTCATCTCAATGCTCCATGAACCCTGTCATCACAATGCACCATGCCCATCATCATAATGCTTCAGGCTATTGTCATCACAATGAAATCAAAATTCTCCATGACCTCTGTCATCATAATGCTCCAAAACCTTGTGATCTCAATGTTCCATAACACTTATCATCACAACACCCCATGACGATCATCATCACAATTATCCATGGCCTTCTCATCACAATGCTCCATGACCTTTGTCATCACAATGCTCCCTGACACTTGTCATCAGAATGCTCCTTGAACCCAGTCACGAAAAGGCTCCATGCCTTTTTCATCACAATGCCCCATGCCGTTTTCATCACAATGCTCCATGCCATTGTCATCAAAATACTCCACAAGCTTGTCATCAGAATGTTCCTTGACCCTTGTCATCACAATTCTCCATGGACTTATCAGCACAATGCAACTTGACCCTTGTCATCGCAATGCTCCAAGCCATTGTCATCACAATGCTCCATTACTTTTGTCATCAGAATCCTCCATGACACTTGGCATCACAATGCTCCATGCCATCGTCATCACAAAGGGCCATTACATATGTCATCACAATGCTCCCTGACACCTGTCTTCACCATACTGCATGACTTGGTCATCACAATGCTCCATGCCTTTGTCATCACAATGTTCCATGCCCTTTTTATCACAATGCTCCATGACCCCTGTCATCACAATGCTCCGTGATTCCAGTCATCACAGTGATTCATGACCTTTGTCATCACAATGTTCCATGCCCTCGTCATCAACAGTCTCTGTGACCTATTTAACCACAATGCTCCATGAACTTTTCATCACAATGCTCTTTGACCCTTGTCATCACAATGCTCTATGCCTTTCTCAGCACAACGCTCCATGACCCTTGTCATCACAATGCTCCATGCGCTTGTCAGCACGATGCTCCATGACACATGTCATCACAATGCACCATGTGCTTGTCATCACAGTGCTCCAAAAAATTGTCATCACAATGCTCCATGAACTTCTCATCAAAATGCTCTCTCACCACTGATATCACAATGCTACATCACTATTTGTCACAATACTCCCTCACCCCTGTCATCACAATGTTCCATGACTCCTGTCATCACAATGCTACATGCACTTATCATCACAATGTTCGATGACCCATGACATCACAATGTTCCATAACACCTGTCATCAAAATGTTCCATGATACTTTTCATCAAATTGCTCCATGACCCTCTCATCACAATGCTCCCTGCCCTTCTCATCACAATGCACAACGCCCTTGCCATCAAAAGCTCCATGACCTTTGTCATCACAAAGATCCATGACCCTTGGCATCACAGTGTTCCATGTCATTGTCATCACAATGCTCCATGAACGCTCTCATCACATTGCTCCATGCCCTTGTCTTCACATAGCTCCATGACACATGTCATCAGAATGCTCCATGACTTTTTCATCACAATGCTCCATGCCATTGCCATCACAATGGTCCATTAAACCTGTCATAACAATGCTCCATGAACCCTGCCATCACGATGTTCCTTGGCCTTGTGATCACAAGGCTCCATGACCCTTCTCATCACAATGCTCCAAGAATACTGTAATCACAATGTTCTATGCCCCTTTTCATCTCAATGATCCATGAACGCTGTCATCTCAATGCACCATGCCCATCATCATAATGCTTCCTGCTATTGTCATAACAATGAAATCAAAATGCTCCATGACCTCTGTCATAACAATGCTCCAAACCCTTGTGATCACAATATTCCATAACACTTGTCATCACAATGCCTATGACGCTCGTCATCACAATTATCCATAGTCTTCTCATCACAATGCTCCATGACCTTCGTCATCAGAATGCTCAATACACTTGTCATCAAAATGCTCCCTGACACTTGTTGTCTGTACGCTCCTTTTACCCTGTCATGACAAGGCTCCATGCCTTATTCATCACAATGATCCATGCCCTTTTCATCACAATGCTCCAAGAACCATGTAATCACGATGCTCCATGCACCTGTCATCACAAAGCTCAATGACGCATGCCATCAGAATGCTCCTTGGTCTTCTCCTCACAATGGTCCATGCCCTTGTCATCACAAAGTTCCAAGACCCCTGTAATCACAATGCTCCATGCCCTTTTTCATCAGTATGCTTCATGAGACTTGTCATCACATGGCTCCATGGTTTTGTCATCATAATGCTCCAAGCCCTAGTCATCACAATGCTCCATTATATTTGTCATTGCAATCCTCCATTACATTTGGCATCACAATGCTCCCTGCAATTGTCATCGCAATGGACCATGACATATGTCATCACAATTCTCCCTGACACCTGTCTTTAAAATACTCCATGACCTTCTCATCACAATGCCCCATGCCCTTGTCATCACAATGCACCATGTCCACTGTCATCACAATAATATATGAAACTTGTCAGAACAATGCTCCATTCCCCTGTCATCACAATGCTCCATGCCCTTGTTATCACAATGCTCCATGACCCCTGTCATCACAATGCTCCGTGACTCCAGTCATCACAATGCTTCATAACGTTTGTCATCACAACGGTCCATGCCCGCATCATCACAAGGCTTTGTGTCCGTTGTAACCACAATGTTCCATGAACATTTCATCCCAATGCTCCGTGACCCTTGTCATCACAATGCTCCATGCCTTTGTCAGAACAATGCTCCATAACCCTTGTCATCACAATGTGCCACGCACTTTTCATCACAGTGATCCACAACCTTGTCATCGCTATGCTCCATAAACCATGTAATCACAATGCTCTATGCACTTCTCATCCAAATGCTCTCTCACCTGAGATATCACAATGATCCATCACTATTTATCACAATACTCCCTCACCCCTGTAATCACAGTGTTCTATGACCCCTGTCATCACAATGCTACATCCCCTTATCAACACAATGTTCCATGACCCCTGACATCACAATGTTCCATAACCCCTGTCATCAAAATGCTCCATGACCCTTTTCATCCCAAAGCTCCATGACCCATGGCATCACAATATTCTTTAACCCCTGTCATCTAAATGTTCCATTACACTTTTCATCAAATTGCTCCATGACCCTGTCATCAAAATGCTCCCTGCCCTTCTCATCACAATGCACCACACACTTGACATCAAAATGCTCCATGACCTTTTTCATCACAAATCTCCATGACCCTTGGCATCACAATGCTCCATGTCATTGTCATCACAATGCTCCATGAATCCTCTCATCACATTGCTCCATGCCCTTGTCATCACAAAGCTCCATGACACTTGTCATCACAATGCTCGATGCCCTTTTCATCACAATGCTCCATGCCCTTGTCATTACAATCCTCCATGACCCAAGTATCACAGTGTACCGTGCCCTTGTCATCACAATGCTCCATGCCCACTCTCATCACAATAATCCATGAAACATTTCAGACCAATGGTCAATGTCATTCTCATCACAATGCTCCATTACCTCTGTCATAACAATGCTCCATGACCCCTGCCATCACAATGATCCACGGCCTTGTCATCACAAGGCTCCATGACCCTTGTTATAACAATGCTCCAAGACCACTGTAATCACAATGCTCCATGCCCTTTTCATCACAATGCTCCAAGACCCCTGTAATCACAATGCTCCATGCCCCTTTTCATCAGAATGCTCCATGAGATTTGTTATCACAAGTCTCCATGGTCATCTCATCACAATGCCCCAGGACCTTGTCATCACAATGCTCCATTCCCTTGTCATCATAATGCTCCATGACCCATGTCATCACAATACTCCATGAACATTTTCAGCCCAATGCTCCATGACCTTCTCATCACAATGCTCCATGACCAATATCATCACAATGCTCCAAGACCCCTGTAATCACAATGCTCCATGACCCCTCTCATCACAATACTCCATGAACTTTTTCAGCCCAATGCTCCATGACCCTTGTCATCACAATGATACATGCCCTTGTCATCCCAATGCTCAATGACCCCTGTATTCACAATGCTCCGTGACGCTTGTCATCACTGTGCTCCATGACACATGTCATCACAATGCTCCATGCTTTGGTCAGCAAAATGCTACATGACCTTGTCATTACAATGCTCTATGCGCTTGTCATCACAATACTCCTTTACCATTGTCATCACAATCCTTCATGAACCTTGGGATCACATTGCTTCATGCCTTTGTCATCAAAATGTTCCATGCTCCTTGAAATCAAAATGATCCATGACCTCTCTCATCACAGTGCTCCAAACTCTTGTGATCACAATGTTCCATAACACTTGTCATCACAAAGCTCCATGATGCCTGTCATCACAATACTCCATGCCCTTTTCATCACAATGCTCCATGACTTTGTCATCACAATTCTCCATACACTTGTCATCACAATGCTCACTGACATTGTCGTCAGAATGCTCCTTGAACCCTGTCACAAAAAGGCTCCATGCCTTTTTCATCACAATGCTCCATGCAATTGTCATCAAAATACTCCACAAGCTTGTCATCAGAATGCTCCATGACCCTTGTCATCACAATTCTCCATGCACTTGTCAGCACAATGATCCCTGACCCTTGTCATCACAATGCTCCAAGCCCTTGTCATCACAATGCTCCATTACCTTTGTCATCAGAATCCTCCATGACACTTGACATCACAATGCTCCATGCAATTGTCATCACAATGGGCCATTACTTATGTCATCACAATGCTCCCTGACACCTCTCTTCACAATACTGCATGCCCTTGTCATCACAATGCTCCATGCCCTTGTTATCACAATGTTCCAAGTCCCCTGTAATCAGAATGCTCCAGACACCTTTTCATCAGTATGCTCCTTGAGATTTGTCATCAAAAGCCTCCATGGTTTTCTCATCACAATGCTCCAGGACTTGTCATCACAATGCTTCACGACATTGTCATGAAAATTCTCAATGGCCCTTGTCAACATAATGCTCCAAGCCCTAGTCATCACAATTCTCCATTATATTTGTCATCACATCCTCCATTACATTTGGCATCACAATGCTCCATGGTATTGTCATCGCAATGGACCATGACATAGGTCATCACAATGCTCCCTGACACCTGTCTTCACAATACTCCATGCCCTTGTCTTCAGAGTGCTCCATGCCCTTGTCATCACAATGCACCATGTTCACTGTCATCACAGTAATCTATGAAACATGTCAGACCAATGCTCCATGCCCCTGTCATGACAATGATCCATGCCCTTGTCATCACAATGTTCCATGACCCCTGTCATCACCATGTTCCGTTCCCTTGTCATTACAATGCTCCATTCCCTAGTCATCACAACGCTCCATGACCCCTGTCATCACAATACTCCATGAACATTTTCAGCCCAATGCTCCATGAACCTTGTCATCACAATGATCCATGCCCATGTCATCCCAAAGCTCCATGACCCCTGTATTCACAATGCTCCGTGACGCTTGTCATCACAGTGCTCCATGACACATGTCATCACAATGCTCCATGCCCTTTTCATCACAATGCTCCATGACCCCTGTCATCACAATGCTCCATGACTCCAGTCATCACAGTGCTTCATAACGTTTGTCATCACAACGGTCCATGCTAGCGTCATCACAAGGCTCTGTGACCTTTTTAACCACAATGTTCCATGAACATTTCATCACAATGCTCCGTGACCCTTGTCATCACAATGCTCCATGCCTTTGTCAGAACAATGCTCCATGAACCTTGTCATCACATTGTGCCATGCGATTTTCATCACAATGATACCCAACCTTGTCATCGCTATGCTACATAAACCTTGTAATCACAATTCTCCATGCACTTCTAATCCAAATGCTCTCTCACATGAGATATCACAATGTTCCATCACTAGTCATCACAATCCTCCCTCACCCCTGTTATCACAATGTTCCATGACCCCTGTCATCACAATGCTACATCCCATTATCAGCACAATGCTCCATGAACCCTCTCATCACAATACTCCATGAACATTTTCAGCCCAATGCTCCATGACCTTCTCATCACAATGCTCCATGACCACTGTAATCACAACACTCCATGACACCTGACAACACAGTGATCCGGGACTCTTGTCATCACAATGCTCCAAGACCCCTGTAATCACAATGCTCCATGACCTCCGTCATCACAATACTCCAGGAACATTTTCAGCCCAATTCTCCAAGACACTTGTCATCACAATGATCCATGCCCTTGTCATCCTAATGCTCCATGACCCCTGTATTCACAATGCTCCGTGACGCTTGTCATCACATTGCTCCATGACACATCTCATCACAATGCACTATGCCTTTCTCCGCACAATGCTCCATGCCCTATTCATCACAATGCTCCATGACCCCTGTCATCACAATGCTCCGTGACTCCAGTCATCACAATTCATCATAACATTTGTCATCACAATGGTCGAAACCCGCGTCCTCACAAGGCTCTGTTACCTTTGTAACCACAATACTCCATGAACTTTTCATCACAATGCTCCGTGAACTTTGTCACACAATGCTCCATGCCTTTGTCAGAAAAATGCTCCATGACCCTTGTCATCACAATGTGACACGTGCTTTTCATCCCAACGGTCCACAAATTTGTCATCGCAATGCTCAATAAACATTGTAATCACAATGCTTCATGCCCTTCTCATCACAATGCTCCATTACCCCTGTCATAACAATGCTCCATGACCCATGCCATCACAATGTTCCACGGCCTTGTCATCACAAGGCTCCATGCCCCATGTGATCACAATTCTCCAAGACCCCTGTAATCACAATGCTCCATGCCCTTGTCATCACAAAGCTCCATGACACATGTCATCAGAATGTTCCATGGCCTTCTCATCAAAATGCTCCATGCCCTTGGCATCACAAAGCTCCCAGACCCCTGTAATCACAATGCTCCATGCCCCTTTTCATCTCAATGGTACAGGAACCCTGTCATCACAATGCATCATGCCCATCATCATAATGCTTCTGGCTATTGTCAGCACAATGAAATCAAAATTCTCCATGACCTCTGTCATCACAATGCTCCATGACCCCTGTCGTCACAATACTCCATGAACATTTTCAGCGCAATGCTCCATGAAATTCTCATCACAATGCTCCATGACAAATATCATCAAAATGCTCCATGACCACTGTCATCACAACACTCCATGACACCTGACAACACAATGATCCGGGACTCTTGTCATCACAATGCTACATTCCCTACTCATCACAATGCTCCAGGACCCCTGTCATCACAAAACTCCATGAACATTTTCAGCCCAATGCTCCATGACACTTGTCATCACAATCATCCATGCCCTTGTCATCCCAATGCTCCATGACACCTGTATTCACAATGCTCCGTGACGCTTGTCATCACAGTGCTCCATGACCCCTGTCATCCCAATGCTCCAAGACTTTGTCAGGAAAATGCTACATGACCTTGTCATTACAATGCTCTATGCGCTTGTCATCACAATACTCCATTACCATTGTCATCACAATCCTCCATGAACCTTGGGATCACATTGCTTCATGCCCTTGTCATCACAATGCTCCATGCTCTTTGAAATCAAAATGATCCATGACCTCTGTCATCACAATGCTCCAAACTCTTGTGATCACAATGTTCCATAACACTTGTCATCACAACGCTCCATGATGCCTGCCATCACAATACTCCATGCCCTTTTCATCACAATGCTCCATGACACATGTCATCAGAATGCTCCATGGCTTTCTCCTCACAATGCTCCATGCCCTTGTCATCACAATGCTCCAAGACCCATGTAATCACAATGCTCCATGCCCCTTTCCATCAGAATGCTCCATGAGACTTGTCATCAAAAGTCTCCATGGTCTTATCATCACAATGCTCCAGGACATTGTCATCACCATGCTCCATTCCCTTGTCATCACAATGCTCCATGACCCCTGTCATCACAATACTCCATGAACATTTTCAGCCCAATGCTCCATGAAATTCTCATCACAATGCTCCATGACAAATATCATCAAAATGCTCCATGACGACTGTCATCACAACACTCCATGACACCTGACAACACAATGATCCGGGACTCTTGTCATCACAATGCTCCATTCCCTACACATCACAATGCTCCATGACCCCTGTCATCACAATACTCCATGAACATTTTCAGCCCAATGCTCCATGACACTTGTCATCACAATGATCCATGCCCTTGTCATCCCAATGCTCCATGACCCCTGTATTCACAATGCTCCTTGACGCTTGTCATCACAGTACTCCATGACACCTGTCATCACAATGCTCCATGCCTTTGTCAGGAAAATGCTACATGACCTTGTCATTACAATGTTCTATGCGCTTGTCATCACAATACTCCATTACCATTGTCATCACAATCTTCCATGAACCTTGGGATCACATTGCTTCATGCCCTTGACATCACAATGCTCCATGCTCCTTGAAATCAAAATGATCCATGACCTCTGTCATCACAATGCTCCAAACACTTGTGATCACAATGCTCCATATCACTTGTCATCACAACGCTCCATGATGCCTGCCATCACAATAATCCAAGCCCTTTTCATCACAAGGCTCCATGTCCTTTGTCATCACAATTCTCAATACACTTGTCATCACAATGCTCCCTGACACTTGTCATCAGAATGCTCCTTGAAACCTGTCACGAAAAGGCTCCATGCCTTTTTCATCACAAAGCCCCATGCCATTTTCATCACAATGCTCCATGCCATTGTCATCAAAATACTCCACAAGTATTTTGTCATCAGAATGCTCCATGACGCTTGTCATCACAATTATCCATGCACTTGTCAGCACAATGCTCCCTGTCCTTTGTCATCACAATGCTCTATGCCCTTGTCATCACAATGCTCCATTACCTTTGTCATCAGAATCCTCCATGACACTTGGCATCACAATGCTCCATGCCATTGTCATCACAATGGGCCATTACATATGTCATCACAATGCTCCCTGATGCCTCTCTTCACAATACTGCATGACCTGGTCATCACAATGCTCCATGCCCTTGTCATCACAATGAGCCATTCCAACTGTCATCACAATAATCCATGAAACTTATTAGACCAATGCTGTATGCCCTTGTCATCACAATGCTCCATGCCCTAGTTATCACAATGTTCCAAAACCCCTGTAATCAGAATGCTCAATGCCCCTTTTCATAAGTATGCTCCATGAGATTTGTCATCACAAGGCTCCATGGTCTTCTCATCACAATGCTCCAGGACCTTGTCATCACAATGCTTCACGACATTTTCATGAAAATTCTCAATGACCCTTGTCATCATAATGCTCCAAGCCCTAGTCATCACAATGCTCCATTATATTTGTCATCACAATCCTCCATTACATTTGGAATCACAATGCTCCATGCCATTGTCATCGCAATGGACCATGACATATGTCATCACAATTCTCCCTGACACCAGTCTTCAAAATATTCCATGCCCTTGTCATCACAATGCTCCATGCCCTTGTCATCAAAATGCACCATGTCGGGCCTCCCTGGTGGCACAGTGGTTGAGGGTCCGCCTGCCGATGCAGGGGATACGGGTTCGTGCCCCGGTCTGGGAGGATCCTATATGCCGCAGAGCGGCTGGGCCCGTGAGCCATGGCCGCTGAGCCTGTGCGTCCGGAGCCCGTGCTCCGCAACGGGAGAGGCCACAACAGTGAGAGGCCCGCGTACAGCAAAAAAAAAAAAAAAAAAAAAAAAAAAAAGCACCATGTCCACTGTCATCACAATAATCTAGGAAACTTGTCAGACCAATGCTCCATGCCCCTGTCATCACAATACTCCATGCCCTTTTCATCACAATGCTTCATGACCCCTGTCATAACAAAGCTCTATGACCCCTGCCATCACAATGTTCCACGGCCTTGTCATCACAAGGCTCCATGACGCTTGTCATCACAATGCTCCAAGACCCCTGTAATCACAATGCTCCATGCCCTTGTCATCACATAGCTCCATGACACATGTCATCAGAATGTTCCATGGCCTTCAAATCAAAAGGCTCCATGCCCTTGTCATCACAATGCACCATGTCCAATGTCATCACAATAATCTATGAAACTTGTCAGAACAATGCTCCATGCCCCTGTCATCACAATGCTCCATGCCCTTGTCATCACATTGCTCCATGACCCCTGTCATCACAATGCTCCCTGACTCCAGTCATCACAATGATCCACAACCTTGTCATCGCTATGCTCCATAAACCTTGTAAGCACAATGCTCCATGCACTCCTCATCCAAATGCTCTCTCACATAAGATATCACAATGTTCCATCACTAGTTATCACAATCCTCCCTCACCCCTGTTATCACAATGTTCCATGAACCCTGTCATCAAAATGCTACATCCCCTTATCAGCACAATGTTCCATGACCCCTGACATCACAATGTTCCAAAACCACTGTCATCAAAATGCTCCATGACAGTTTTCATCCCAAAGCTCCATGACCCCTGGCATCACAATGTTCTATAACCCCTGTCATCAAAATGTTCCATTACTCTTTTCATCAAATTGCTGCATGACCCTGTCATCAAAATGCTCCCTGCCTTTCTCATCACAATGCACCACAGCCTTGTCATCAAAATGCTCCATGACCTTTGTCATCACAAAGCTCCATGACCCTTGGCATCACAATGCTCCATGCCATTGTCATCACAATGCTCCATGAACCCTCTCATCACATTGCTCCATGCCCTTGTCATCACAAAGCTCCATGACACTTGTCATCACAATGCTCAATGCCCTTCTCATCACAGTAATCCATGAAATATTTCAGACCAATGCTCAATGCCCTTCTCATCACAATGATCCATTACCTCTGTCATAACAATGCTCCATGACCCCTGCCATCACAGTGTTCCACGGCCTTGTCATCACAATGCTCCATGCTCTTTGAAATCAAAATGATCCATGACCCCTGTCATCACAATGCTCCAAACACTTGTGATCACAATGTTCCATAATACTTGTCATCACAACGCTCCATGATGCCTGCCATCACAATACTCCATGCCGTTTTCATCACAATGCTCCATGACCTTTGTCATCACAATTCTCAATACACTTGTCATCACAATGCTCCCTGACACTTGTCATCAGAATGCTCCTTGAACCCTGTCACGAAAAGGCTCCATGCCTTTTTCATCACAAAGCCCAATGCCATTTTCTTCACAATGCTCCATGCCATTGTCATCAAAACACTCCACAAGCTTGTCATCAGAATGCTCCATGACCCTTGTCATCACAATTCTCCATGCACTTGACAGCACAATGCTCCCTGACCCTTGTCATCACAATGCTCCATTAAATTTGTCATAAGAATCCTCCATGAAACTTGGCATCACAATGCTCCAGGCCGTTGTTATCACAATGGGCCATTACATATGTCATCACAATGCTCCCTGACACCTCTCTTCACAATACTGCAAGAACTGGTCATCACAATGCTCCATGCCCTTGTCATCAAAATGCGCCATTCCAACTGTCATCGCAATACTCCATGAAAATTATTAGACCAATGCTCAATGCCCTTGTCATCACAAAGCTCCATGACCCTTGGCATCACAAGGCTCCATGTCATTGTCATCACAATTCTCCATGAACCCTCTTATCCCATTAATCCATGCCCTTGTCATCACAAAGCTCCATGACACTTGTCATCAAAATGCTCGATGCCTTTCTCATCAAAATGCTCCATGCCCTTTCCATCACAATCCTCCATGACCCATGTATCACAGTGTTCCGTGCCCTTGTCATCACAATGCTCCATGCCCACTCTCATCATAATAATCCATGAAATATTTCAGGCCAATGCTCAATGCCCTTCTTGTCACAATGCTCCATTACCTCTGTCATAACAATGCTCCATGACCCCTGCCATCACAATGTTCCACGGCCTTGTCATCACAAGGCTCCATGACCCTTGTCATCACAATGCTCCAAGACCCCTGTAATCACAATGCTCCATGCCCTTTTCATCACAAAGCTCCATGACACATGTCATCAGAATGTTCCATGGTCTTGTCATCACCATGCTTCATGCCCTTGTCACCACAATGCTCCAAGACCACTGTAATCACAATGCTCCATGCTCCTTTGCATCTCAATGCTACATGAACACTGTCATCACAATGCACCACGCCCATCATCATAATGCTTCAGGCTATTGTCATTAAAATGAAATCAAAATTCTCCATGACCTCTGTCATCATAATGCTCCAAACCCTTGTGATCACAATGTTCCATAACACTTGTCATCACAACGCTCCATGATGCCTGTCATCACAATACTCCATGCCCTTTTCATCACAATGCTCCAGGACCTTTGTCATCACAATTCTCAATATACATGTCATCACAATGCTCCCTGACACTTGTCATGAGAATGCTCCTTTACCCCATCACGAAAAGGCTCCATGCCTTTTTCATCACAATGCCCCATGCCGTTTTCATCAAAATGCTCCATGTCATTGTCATCAAAATATTCCACAAGCTTGTCATCAGAATGCTCCATGACCCTTGTCATCACAATTCTCCATGCACTTGTCAGCACAATGCTCCCTGACCCATGTCATCACAATGTTCCAATCCATTGTCATCACAATGTTCCATTTCATTTGTCATCAGAATCCTCCATGACACATGGCATCCCAATGCTCCATGCCATTGTCATCACAATGGGCCATTACATATGTCATCACAATGCTCCCTGACAACTGTCTTCACAATACTGCATGACCTGGTCATCACAATACTCCATGCCCTTGTCATCACAATGCGCCATTCCAACTTTCATCGCAACAATCCATGAAACTTATTAGATTAATGTTCCATGCCCTTGTCATCACAATGCTCCATGCCCTTCTTATCACAATGCTCCCTGAACCCTGTCATCACAATGCTCCGTGACTCCACTCATCACAATGATTCATGACCTTTGTCATCACAATGGTCCATGCCCTCTTCATCAACAGTCTCTGTGACCATTTTAACCACAATGCTCCATGAACTTTTCATCACAATGCTCTTTGACCATTGTCATCACAATGCTCTATGCGTTTCTCAGCACAGTGCTCCATGACCCCTGTCATCACAATGCTCCATGCGCTTGTCAGCACAATGCTCCATGACACATGTCATCACAATGCACCATGCGCTTGTCATCACAGTGCTCTACAAACTTGTCATCACAATGCTCCATAAACGTTGTCATAATAATACTCCATGCACTTCTCATCAAAATGCCCTCTCACCACTGATATCACAATTCTACATCACTATTTGTCACAATACTCCCTCACCCCTGTCATCACAATGCTCCATGCGCTTGTCAGCACAATGCTCCATGACACATGTCATCACAATGCACCATGCGCTTGTCATCACAGTGCTCTACAAACTTGTCATCACAATGCTCCATAAACGTTGTCATAATAATACTCCATGCACTTCTCATCAAAATGCCCTCTCACCACTGATATCACAATTCTACATCACTATTTGTCACAATACTCCCTCACCCCTGTCATCACAATGTTCCATGACTCCTGTCATCACATTGCTACATGCACTTATCCTCACAATGTTCGATGACCCCTGACATCACAATGTTCCATAACACCTGTCATCAAAATGTTCTATGACAATTTTCATCAAATTGCTCCATAACCCTGTCATCACAATTCTCCTTGACCTTCTCATCACAATGCACAAAGCGCTTGTCATTAAAATGCTCCATGACCTTTGTCATCACAAAGATCCATGACCCTTGGCATCACAATGCTCCATGTCATTGTCATCACAATGCTCCATGAACGCTCTCATCACATTGCTCCATGCCCTTGTCTTCACAAATCTCCATGACATATGTCATCAGAATGCTCCATGGCCTTCTCATCACAATGCTCCTTGCCCTTGCCATCATAATGGTCCATTAAACCTGTCATAACAATGCTCCATGACCCCTGCCATCACGATGTTCCATGGCCTTGTCATCACAAGGCTCCATGACCCTTCTCATCACAACACTCCAAGAACCCTGTAATCACAATGCTCCATGCCCCTTTTCATCTCAATGATCCATGAACCCTGTCATCACAATGCACCATGCCTATCATCATAATGCTTCATGCTATTGTCATCACAATGAAATAAAAATGCTCCATGACCTCTGTCATAACAATGCTCCAAACCCTTGTGATCACAATATTCCATATCACTTGTCATCACAATGCCCCATGACGCTCGTCATCACAATTATCCATGGTCTTCTCATCACAATGTTCCATGACTTTGTCATCACAATGCTCAATACACTTGTCATCAAAATGCTGCCTGACACTTGTTATCTGTATGCTCCTTGAACCCTGTCATGACTAGGCTCCATGCCTTTTTCATCACAATGATCCATGCACTTTTCATCACAATGCTCCAAGACCCATGTAATCACAGTGCTCCTTGCCCTTGTCATCACAAAGCTCAATGATGCATGCCATCACAATGCTCCTTGTTCTTCTCCTCACAATGTTCCATGCGCTTGTCATCACAAAGTTCCATGACCCCTGTAATCACAATGTTCCATGCCCATTTTCATCAGCATGCTCCATGAGACTTGTCATCACAAGGCTCCATGGTTTTGTCATCACAATGCTCCAGGACCTTGTCATCACAATGCTTCACGACCTTGTCATGAAAATTTTCAATGGCCCTTGTCATCATAATGCTCCAAGCCCTAGTCATCACAATGCTCCATTATATTTGTTATCACAATCCTCCATTACATTTGGCATCACAATGCTCCCTGCCATTGTCATCGCAATGGACCATGATATATGTCATCACAATGCTCCCTGACACCTGTCTTCACAATACTCCATGCCCTTGTCATCACAGTGCTCCATGCCCTTGTCATCACAATGCACCATGCCCACTGTCATCACAAAAATCTATGAAACTTGTCAGACCAATGCTCCATGCCCCTGTCATCACAATGCTCCATGCCCTTGTCCTCACAATGCTCCATGACCCCTGTCATCACAATGCTCCATGACTCCAGTCATCACAATGCTTCATAACGTTTGTCATCACAATGGTCCATGCCCGCGTCATCACAAGGCTCTGTGACTTTTGTAACCACAATGCTCCATGAACATTTCATCACAATTCTCTGTGACCCTTGTCATCACAATGCTCCATGTCTTTGTCAGAACAATGCTCCATGACCATTGTCATCACAATGTGCCACGCGCATTTCATCACAATGGTCCACAAACTTGTCATTGCAATGCTCCATAAATTTTGTTATCACAGTGGTCCATGCACTTCTCATCAAAATGCTCTCTCACCATAGATATCACAATGTTCCATCACTAGTCATCACAATACTCCCTCACCCCTGGAATCACAATGTTCCATGACCCTGTCATCACAATGCTACCTCCCCTTATCATCACAATATTCCATGACCCCTGACATAACAATGTTCCATAACCCCTGTCATCAAAATGCTCCATGACCCTTTTCATCCCAAAGCTCCAAGACCCCTGACATCACAATGTTCTATAACCCATGCCATCAAAATGTTCCATTACACTTTTTATCAAATTGCTGCATGACCCGGTCATGAAAATGCTCCCTGCACTTCTCATCACAATGAACCATTCCCTTGTCATCAAAATGCTCCATGACTTGTCATCACAAAGCTCCATGACACTTGGCATCACAATGTTCCATGTCATTGTCATCACAATGCTCCATGAACCCTCTCATCACATTGCTCCATGCCCTTGTCATCAGAAAGCTCCATGACACTTGTCATCACAATGCTCGATGCCTTTCTCATCACTATGCTCCATGCCCTAGTCATTAAAAACCTGCATGACCCATGTATCACAGTGTTCCGTGCCCTTGTAATCACAATGCTCCATGACCCCTGCCATCACAATGTTCCACGGCCTTGTCATCACAAGGCTCCATGACACTTGTCATCACAATGCTCCAAGACCCCTGTAATCACAATGCTCCATGCCCTTGTCATCACAAAGCTCCATGACACATGTCATCAGAATGTTCCAAAGATTTCTCATCACAATGCTCCATGCCCTTTTCATCACAATGCTCAAGACGCCTGTAATCACAATGCTCCATGCCCCTTTTCATCTCAATGCTCCATGAACCCTGTCATCACAATGCATCATGCCCATCATCATAATGTTTCCGGCTATTGTCAGCACAATGAAATCAAAATTCTCCATGACCTTTGTCATCACAATTCTCCATGTCCCCTGTCATCACAATACTCCATGAATATTTTCAGCCAAATGCTCCATGATACTTGTCATCACAATGATGCATGCCCTTTTCAAACCAATGCTCCATGACCCCTGTGTTCACAATCCTCCGTGACGCTTGTCATTACAGTGCTCCATGACACATGTCATCACAATGGTCCATGCCTTTGTCAGCAAAATGCTACATGACCTTGTCATTACAATGCTCTATGCGCTTGTCATCACAATCCTCCATTACCATTGTCATCACAATCCTCCATGAACCTTGGGATCACATTGCTTCATGCCCTTGTCATCACAATGCTCCATGCTCCTTGATATCAAAATGATCCATGAAATCTGTCATCACAATGCTCCAAAGCCTTGTGATCACAATGCTCCATATCACTTGTCATCACAATGCTCCATGATGCCTGTCATCACAATACTCCATGCCCTTTTCATCACAATGCTCCATGACCTTTGTCATCACAATTCTCAATACACTTGTCATCACAATGCTCCCTGACACTTGTCATCAGAATGCTCCTTGAACTCTGTCATGAAAAGGCTCCATGCCTTTTTCATCACAATGCTCCATGCCATTGTCATCAAAATACTCCACAAGTTTGTCATCAGATTGCTCTATGACCTTTCTCATCACAATCCTCCATGCACTGGTCAGCACAATGCTCCTTGACCCTTGTCATCACAATGCTCCAAGCCATTGTCATCACAATGCTCCATTATCTTTGTCATCAGAATCATCCATGACACTTGGCATCACAATGCTCCATGCCATTGTCATCACAATGGGCCATTACATATGTCATCACAATGCTCCCTGACAGCTGTCTTCACAATACTGCATGACCTGGTCATCACAATACTCCATGGCTTTTCACCACAATGCACCATTCCAACTGTCATCGCAATAATCCATGAAACTTATTAGACCAATGCTCCATGCCCTTGTCATCAAAATGCTCCATGTCCTTGTTATCACAATGCTCCATGACCCCTGTCATCACAATGCACCGTGACTCCAGTCATCACAATGCTTCATGACCTTTGTCAACACAATGGTCCATGCCCTCGTCATCAACAGCCTCTATGACCTTTTTAAACATAATGCTCCATGAACTTTTCATCACAATGCTCTTTGACCCTTGTCATCACAATGCTCTATGCCTTTCTCAGCACAATGCTCCATGACCCTTTTCATCACAATGCTCAAAGCGCTTGTCAGCACAATGCTCAATGACACAAGTCATCACAATGCACCATGCACTTGTCATCACAGTGCTCCACAAAATTGTCATCACAATGCTCCATAAAACTTGTTATCACAATGCTCCATGCACTTCTCATCAAAATGCTCTCACACCACTGATATCACAATGTTACATCACTATTCGTCACAATACTCCCTCACCCCTGTCATCATAATGTTTCCTGACTCCTGTCATCACAATGCTACATGCACATATCATCACAATGTTCGATGACCCCTGGCATCACAATGTTCCATAACCCCTCTCATCAAAATATTCCATGACCCTTTGCATCAAATTGCTCCATGACCCTGTCATAACAATGCTCCCTGCCTTCTCATCACAATGCACAACGCCCTTGTCATCAAAATCCTCCATGACCTTTGTCATCAGAATGATCCATGACCCTTGGCATCACAATGCTCCATGTCATTGTCATCACAATGCTCCATGAACCCTCTCATCACATTGCTCCATGCCCTTGTCATCACAAAGCTCCAAGACACATGTCCTCAGAATGCTCCATGGCCTTCTCATCACAATGCTCCATGCCCTTGCCATCACAATTCTCCATTACCCCTGTCATAACAATGCTCCATGACTCCTGCCATCACAATGTTCCACGGCCTTGTCATCACAAGGCTCCATGACACTTGTCTTCACAATGCTCCAAGACCCCTGTAATCACAATAATCCATGCCCCTTTTCATCTCAATGCTCCATGAACCCTGTCATCACAGTGCATCATGCCCATCATCATAATGATTCAGGCTATTGTCAGCACAATTAAATCAAAATTCTTCATGACCTCTGTCATAACAATGATCCAAACCCTTGTGATCACAATATTCCATAACACTTGTCATCACAATGCCCCATGACGCTCGTCATCACAGTTATCCATGGTCTTCTCATCACAATGCTCCATGACCTTTGTCATCACAATGCTCAATACACTTGTCATCAAAATGCTCCCTGACACTTGTTGTCTGTATGCTCCTTGAACCCTGTCATGACAAGGCTCCATTTCTTTTTCATCACAATGATCCATGCCCTTTTCATCACAATGCTCCAAGACCCCTGTAATCACAATGTTCCATGCCCTTGTCATCACAAATCTCAATGATGCATGTCTTCAGAATGTTCCTTCGCCTTCTCCGCACAATGCTCCATACCCATGTCATCACAATGTTCCAAGACCCCTGTAATCACAATGCTCCATGCCCCTTTTCATCAGTGTGCTCCAAGAGATTTGTCAACACAGTGCTCCATGGTTTTCTCATCACAATGCTCCATTATCCCTATCATAACAATGCTCCATGACCCCGCCATCACAATATTCCACGGCATTTTCATCACAAGGCTCCATGACACTTGTCATCACAATGCTCCAAGACCCCTGTAATCACAATGCTCCATGCCCTTGTCATCACAAAGCTCCATGACACATGCCATCAGAATGTTCCATGTCCTTCTCATCAAAATGCTCCATGCCCTTGACATCACATTGCTCCAAGAACCCTGTAATCACAATGCTCCATTCCCCTTTTCATCTCAATGCTCCATGAACACTGTCATCACAATTCATCATGCCCATCATGATAATGCTTCAGGCTATTGTCATCACAATGAAATCTATATGCTCCATGACCTCTGTCATCACAATGCTCCAATCCCTTGTGATCACAATGTTCCATAACACTTATCATCACAACACCCTATGACGATCATCATCACAATTATCCATGGTCTTCTCATCACAATGCTCCATGACCTTTGTTATCACAATGCTCAATACACTTGTCATCACAATGCTCCCTGACACTTGTCATCAGTATGCTCCATTAACCCTGTTATGACACGTCTCCATGACATTTTCATCACAATGATCCATGCCCTTTTAATCACAATGCTCCAAGAACCCTGTAATCACAATGCTCCATGCCCTTGTCATCACAAAGCTCAATGACGCATGTCATCAGAATGCTCCATGGCCTTCTCCTCACAATGCTCCATGCCCTTGTCATCACAATGCTCCAAGACCCCTGTAATCACAATGCTCCATGTCCCTTTTCATCAGAATGCTCCATGAGACTTATCATCACAAGTCTCCATTGTCTTCTCATCAAAGTGCTCCAGGAACTTGTCATCAAAATACTCCATGATCCCTGTCATCACAATACTCCATGAACATTTTCAGCCCAATGCTCTATGACCTACTCATCATAATGATCCATGACCCCTGTCATCACAATACTCCATGAACATTTTCAGCCCAATGCTCCATGACCCTTGTCATCACAAAGATCCATGCACTTGTCATCCCAATGCTCCATGACCCCTGTATTCACAATGCTCTGTGACGCTTGTCATCACAGTGCTCCATGACCCCTGTCATCACAATGCTCCATGCATTTGTCGGCAAAATGCTACCTGACCTTGTCATTGCAATACTCTATTCGGTTGTCATCACAATACTCCATTACCATTGTCATCACAGTCCTCCATGAACCTTGGGATCACATTGCATCATGCCCTTGTCATCACAATGCTCCATGCTCCTTGAAATCAAAATGATCCATGACCTCTGTCATCACAATGCTCCAAAACCTTGTGATCACAATGTTTCATAACACTTGTCATCACAACGCTCCATGATGCCTGTCATCACAATACTCCATGCCCTATTCATCACAATGCTCCATGACATTTGTCATCACAATTCTCAATACACTTGTCATCACAATGCCCCATGCCTTTTTCATCACAATGCTCCATGCCATTGTCATCAAAATACTCCACAAGCTTGTCATCAGAATACTTCATGACCGTTTTCATCACAATTCTCCATGCACCTGTCAGCAAAATGCTCCCTGACACTTGTCATCACAATGCTCCAAGCCATTGTCATCACAATGCTCCATTACCTTTGTCATCAGAATCCTCCATGACACTTGGCATCACAGTGCTCCATGCCATTGTCATCACAATGGGCCATTACATATGTCATCACAATGCTCCCTGACACCTGTCTTCAAAATACTGCATGACCTGGTCATCACAATGCGCCATTACAACAGTCATCACAATAATCCATGAAACTTATTAGACCAATGCTCCATTCCCTTGTCATCACAATGCTCCATGTCCTTGTTATCACAATGCTTCATGACCTTTTTCATCACAATGGTCCATGCCCTCGTCATCAACAGACTCTGTGACATATTTAACCAGAATGCTCCATGAACATTTCATCACAATGCTCTTTGCCCCTTGTCATCACAATGCTCTATGCCTTTCTCAGCACAATGCTCCATGACCCTTGTCATCACAATGCTCCATGCGCTTGTCAGCACAATGCTCCATGACCCATGTCATCACAATGCACCCTGCGCTTCTCATCACAGTGCTCCACAATCTTGTCACCACAATGCTCCATAAAACTTGTCATCACAATTCTCCATGCACTTCTCATCAAAATGCTCTCTCACCACTGATATCACAATGTTACAGCACTATTCATCACAATACTCCCTCACCCCTGTCATCACAATGTTCCATGACTTTTGTCTTTGCAATGCTACATGCACATATCATCACAAAGTTCGATGACCCCTGACATCACAATGTTCCATAACCCCTGTCATCAAAATGCTCCATAACACTTTTCCTCAAAATGCTCAATGACCCCTGACATCACAGTGTTCCATAACCCCTGTCGTCATAATTCTCCATGATCCTTTTCATCAAAATGCTCCATGACCCTGTCATCACAATGCTCCCTGCCCTTCTTATCACAATGTACCACGCCCTTGTCATCAAAATGCTGCATGACCTTTGTCATCACAAAGCTCCATGACAATTGGCATCTAAATGCTCCATGCCATTGTCATCACAGTGCTCCATGAACCCTCTAATCACAAAGCTCCATGCCCCTTTGCATCTCAATGCTCCATGAACCCTGTCATCAAAATGCACCATGACCATCATCATAATGCTTCAGGCTATTGTCATCACAATGAAATCAAAATATTCGATGATCTATCTCATCACAATGCTCCAAATCCATGTGATCACAATGTTCCATAACACTTATCATCACAACGCCCCATGACGCTCATCATCACAGTTATCCATGGTCTTCTCATCACAGTGCTCCATGACATTTGTCATCACAATGCTCTATACACATGTCATCACAATGCTCCCTGACACTTGTCATCAGTATGCTCCAGGAACCCTTTCATGACAAGGCTCCATACCATTTTCATAACAATGATCCATGCCAATTTCATCACAATGCTCCAAGACACCAGTAATCACAATGCTCCATGCCCTTGTCATCACAATGTTCCAAGACCCCTGTAATCACAATACTCCATGCCCCTTTTCATCAGAATGCTCCATGAGACTTCTTATTACGGGGCTCCATGGTCTTCTCATCACAATGCTCCAGGAACTTTTCATCACAGTGCTCCATTCCCTTGTCATCACAATGCTCCATGACCCCTGTCCTCACAATACTTCCTGAACATTTTCAGGCCAATTTTCCAGGAACTTCTCATCACAATGCTTCATGATCCCTATAATCACAATGCTCCATGACCACTGTCATTACAACGCTCCATGACCCCTGACAACACAGTGATCCGGGACTCTTGTCATCACAATGCTCCACTCCCTAGTCATCACAATGCTCCATTAACATTTTCAGCCCAATGCTCCATGACACTTGTCATCACAATGATCCATGCCCTTGCCATCCCAATGCTCCATGACCCCTGTAATCACAATGATCCGTGATGCTTCTCATCACAGTGCTCTATGACCCTTATCATTACAATGTTCCATGCCTGTGTCAGCAAAATTCTACATGAACTTGTCATCAAAATGCTCCATTTGCTGGCCATCACAATACTCCCTTACCATTGTCATCACAATCCTCCATGAACCTTGGGATCACATTGCTTCATGCCCTTGTCATCACAATGCTCCATGCTCCTTGAAAAGAAAATGATCCATGACTTCTATCATCACAATGCTCCAAACACTTGTGATCACAATGTTCCATAACACTTGTCATCACAACTCTCCATGATACCTGTCATCACAATACTCTATGCACTTTTCGTCAAAATGCTCCATGATCTTTTTCATCACAATTCTCAATACACTTGTCATCACAATGTTCCCTGACACTTGTCATCAGAATGCTCCTTGAAACCTCTCATGAAATGGCTTCATGCCTTTTTCATCACAATGCTCCATGCCCTTTTCATCACAATGCTCCATGCCATTGTCGTCACAATACTCCACAAGCTTGTCATCAGAATGCTCCATGACACTTGTCATCACATTTCTCCACGGCCACTGTCATCACAATGCTCCATAACCCTTGTCATTACTGTGCTCCATGACGCGCGTCATCACAATTATCCATGGTCTTCTCATCACAATGCTCCACGCCCTTGTCATCAAAATGCTCCATGACCCATGTAATCACAATGCTCCATGCCCTTGTCATCACAAAGCTCCATGTCTTTGTCAGAACAATGCTCAATCACCATAGTCATCACAATGTGCCACGTGCATTTCATCACAACGGTCCACAACCTTGTCATTGCTATGCTTCATAAACCTTGTAATCACAATGGTCCATGCACTTCTCATCAAAATGCTCTCTCACCAGAGATATCACACTGTTCCATCTCTAGTCATCACAATACTCCCTCACCCCTGTAATCACAGTGTTCCAGGACCCTGTCATCACAATGCTACCTCCCCTTATCATCACAATGTTCCATGACCCCTGACATCACAATGTTCCATAACCCCGGTCATCAAAATGCTCTATGAACCTTTTCATCCCAAAGCTCCAAGACCCCTGACATCACAATGTTCTATAACCCCTGCCATCAAAATGTTCCTTTACACTTTTTATCAAATTGCTGCATGACCTGGTCATCAAAATGCTCCCTGCACTTCTCAGCACAATGCACCATGCCCTTGTCATCAAAATGCTCCATGACTTGTCATCACAAAGCTCCATGACACTTGGCATCACAATGCTCCATGTCATTGTCATCACAATGCTCCATGAACCCTCTCATCACATTGCTCCATGCCCTTGTCATCACAAAGCTCCATGACACTTGTCATCACAATGCTCGATGCCCTTCTCATCACAATGCTCCATGCCCTTGTCATTACAATCCTGCATGACCCATGTATCACAGTGTTCCGTGCCCTTTTCATCAAAATGCTCCATGCCCACTCTCATCACAATAATCCATGAAACATTTCAGACCAATGTTCCATGCCCTTCTCATCAAAATGCTCCATTACACCTGTCATAACAATGCACCATGACCCTTGCCATCACAATGTTCCACGGCCTAGTCATCACAAGGTTCCATGAAACTTGTCATCACAATGCTCCAGACCCCTGAAATCACAATGCTCCATGCCCTTGTCATCACAAAGCTCCATGACGCATGTCATCAGAAAGTTCCATGGACTTCTCATCACAGTGCTCCATGCCCTTGTCATCACAATGCTCCAAGACCCTTGTAATCACAATGCTCCATGCCCCTTTTCATCTCAATGCTCCATGAACCCTGTCATCACAATGCACCATGCCCATCATCATAATGCTTCAGGCTATTGTCATCAAAATGAAATCAATATTCTCCATGACCTCTGTCATCATAATGCTCAAAACCCTTGTGATCACAATGTTCCATAACACTTATCATCACAACACCCCATGACGCTCATCATCACAATTATCCATGGTCTTCTCATCAGAATGCTCCATGATCTTTGTCATCACAATGCTCAATACACTTGTCATCACAATGCTCCCTGACACTTGTCATCAGTATGCTCCTTGAACCATCATGACAAGGCTCCATGCCTTTTTCATAACAATGATCCATGCACTTTTCATCACAATGCTCCAAGATCCCTGTAATCACAAATGCCCCATGCCCTTGTCATCACAAAACTCCATGACGCATGTCATCAGAATGCTCCATGGCCTTCTCATCACAATGCTCCATGCCCTAGTCATCACAATGCTCCAAGACACCTGTAATCACAATGCTCCATGCCCCTTTTCATCAGAATGCTCCATGAGACTTCTCATCAGAAGTCTCCATGGTCTTCTCATCACAATGCTCCAGGACCTTGTCATCACCATGCTCCATTCCGTTGTCATCACAATGCTCCATGACAAATGTCATCACAATGCTCCATGCCCTTGTCATCAAAAAGCTCCATGACGCATGTCATCAGAATGCTTCATGGCCTTCTCATCACAATGTTCCATGCTCTTGTCATCACAATGCTCCAAGACCCCTGTAATCACAATGATCCATGCCCCTTTTTATCAGAATGCTCCATGAGACTTATCATCACAATTCTCCATGGTCTTCTCATCACAATGCTCTAGGCCCTTGTCATCACCATGCTCCATTTCCTTGTCATCACAATGCTCCATGACCCCTGTCTTCACAATAATCCATGAACATTTTCAGCCCAGTGCTCCACGACCTACTCATCACAATGCTCCATGGCCAATATCATCACAATGCTCCATGACCACTGTCATCACAACACTCCATGACACCTGACAACACAATGATCCGGGAATCTTGTCATCACAATGTTCCATTCCCTAGTCATCACAATGCTCCATGACCCCTGTCATTACAACACTCCATGAACATTTTCAGCCCAGTGCTCCATGACTCCAGTCATCACAATGCTTCATAATGTTTGTCATCACAATAGTCCATGCCCGCGTCATTCCAAGGCTCTGTGACCTTTGTAACCACAATGCTCCAAGAACTTTTCATCACAATTCTCTGTGACAATTGTCATCAAAATGCACCATGTCTTTGTCAGAACAATGCTCCATGACCATTGTCATCACAATGTGCCACACGCATTTCATCACAACGGTCCACAACCTTGTCATTGCAATGTTCCATAAAATTTGTAATCACAATGCTCCATGCACTTCTCATCAAAATGCTCTCTCACCAGAGATATCACAGTGTTCCATTACTAGTCATCACAATACTCCCTCACCCCTGTAATCACAATGTTCCATGACCCTGTCATCACACTGCTACATCCCCTTATCATAACAATATTCCATGACCCCAGACATCACAATGTTCCATAACCTCTGTCATCAAAATGCTCCATGACCCTTTTCATCCCAAAGCTCCATGAACCCTGGCATCACAATGCACCATGCCCATCATCATAATGCTTCAGGCTATTGTCATCACAATGAAATCAATATTCTCCATGACCTCTGTCATCATAATGCTCCAAACCCGTATGATCACAATGTTCTATAACACTTATCATCACAACATCCCATGATGCTCATCATCACAATTATCCATGGTCTTCTCATCACAGTGCTCCATGATCTTTGTCATCACAATGTTCAATACACTTGTCATCACAATGCTCCCTGACACTTGTCATCAGTATGCTCCTTGAACCCTGTCATGACAAGGCTCCATGCCTTTTTCATCACAATAATCCATGCCCTTTTCATCACAGTGCTCCAAGATCCCTGTAATCACAATGCTCCATGCCCTTGTCAAGAAAAAGCTCCATGACGCATGTCATCAGAATGCCTCATGGCCTTCTCATCACAATGCTCCATACCCTAGTCATCACAATGCTCCAAGGCCCCTGTAATCACAATGCTCCATGCCCCTTTTCATCAGAATGCTCCATGAGATTTGTCATCACAAGTCTCCATGGTCTTCTCATCACAATGCTCCAGGAACTTGTCATCACCATGCTCCATTCCCTTGTCATCACAATGTTCCATGACCACTGTCATCACAATAATCCATGTACATTTTCAGCCCAATGCTCCACGACCTACTGATCACAATGCTCCATGGCCAATATCATCACAATGCTCCATGACCCCTGTCATCACAACACTCCATGAATATTTTCAGCCCAGTGCTCCATGACCCATGTCATCACAATGATCCATGCCCTTGTCATCCCAATGCTCCATGAACCCTGTATTCACAATGCTCCGTGACGCTTGTCATCACAGTGCTCCATGACACATGTCATCACAATGGTCCATGCCTTTGTCAGCAAAATGCTACATGACCTTGTCATTACAATGCTCTATGCGCTTGTCATCACAATACTCCATTACCATTGTCATCACTATCCTCCATGAACCTTGGGATCACATTGCTTCATGCCCTTGTCATCACAATGCTCCATGCTCCTTGAAATCAAAATGATCCATGACCTCTGTCATCACAATGCTCCAAACCTTTGTGATCACCATGTTCCATAACACTTGTCATCCCAACGCTCCATGATGCCTGTCATCACAATACTCCATGCCCTTTTCATCACAATGCTCCATGACCTTTGTCATCACAATTCTCAATATAAATGTCATCACAATGCTCCCTGACACTTGTCATCAGAATGCTCCTTGAACCCTGTCACGAAAAGGCTCCATGCCTTTTTCATCACAAGGCCCCATGCCGTTTTCATCACAATGCTCCATGCCATTGTCATCAAAATACTCCACAAGCTTGTCATCAGAATGTTCCATGACCCTTGTCATCACAATTCTCCATGCACTTGTCAGCACAATGCTCCCTGAACCTTGTCATCACAATGCTCCAAGCCATTGTCATCACAATGCTCCATTACCTTTGTCATCAGAATCCTCCATGACAATTGGCATCAGAATACTCCATGCCATTGTCATCACAATGAGCCATTACATATGTCATCACAATGCTCCCTGACACCTGTCTTCACAATACTGCATGACCTGGTCCTCACAATGCTCCATGCCCTTGTCATCACAATGCGCCATTCCAACTGTCATCGCAATAATCCATGAAACTTATTAGACCAATGTTCCATGCCCTTGTCATCACAATGCTCCATGCCATTGTCTTCACAATGCTCCATGATCCCTGTCATCACAATGCTCCGTGACTCCAGTCATCACAATGCTTCATGACCTTTGTCATCACAATGGTCAATGCCCTCGTCATCAACAGTCCCTGTGACCTTTTTAACCACAATGCTCCATGAACTTTTCATCACAATGCTCTTTGACCCTTGTCATCATAATGCTCCATGTGCTTATCAGCACAATGCTCCTTGACACATATCAACACAATGCACCATGCGCTTGTCATCACAGTGCTCCACAATCTTGTCATCACAATGCTCCATAATATTTGTCATCACAATGTTCCATGCACTTCTCATCAAAATGCTCTCTCACCACTGATATCACAATGCTACATCACTATTTGTCACAATACCCCCTCACCCCTGTCATCACAGTGTTCCATGACTCCTGTCATCACAATGCTACATGCACTTATCATTTCAGTGTTCGATGACCCATGACATCACAATGTTCCATAACACCTGTCATCAAAATGTTCCATGACACTTTTCATCAAATTGGTCCATGACACTGTCATCACAATGCTCCCTGCCATTCTCATCACAATGCACAACGCCCTTGCCATCAAAATGCTCCATGACTTTGTCATCGCAAAGATCCATGACCCTTGGCATCACAATGCTCCATGTCATTGTCATCACAATGCTCCATGAACGCTCTCATCACATTGCTCCATGCCCTTGTCTTCACATAGCTCCATGACACTTGTCATCAGAATGCTCCATGTCCTTCTCATCACAATGCTCCATGCCCTTGCCATCACAATGCTCCATTACCCCTGTCATAACAATGCTCCATGACCCCTGCCATCACGATGGTCCATGGCCTTGTCATCACAAGGCTCCATGACCCTTCTCATCACAATGCTCCAAGAACACTGTAATCACAATGCTCTATGCCCCTTTTCATCTCAATGATCCATGAACCCTGTCATCACAATGCACCATGCCCATCATCATAATGCTTCATGCTATTGTCATCACAATGAAATCAAAATGCTCAATGACCTCAGTCATAACAATGCTCCAAACCCTTGTGATCACATTATTCCACAACGCTTGTCATCTCAATGCCCCATGACGCTCGTCATCACAATTATCCATGGTCTTCTCATCACAATGCTCCATGACCTTCGTCATCACAATGCTCAATACACTTTTCATCAAAATGCTCCCTGACACTTGTTGTCTGTATGCTCCTTGAACCCTTTCATGACAAGTCTCCATGCTTTTTTCATCACAATGATCCATGCCCTTTTCATCACAAGGCTCCAAGACCAATGTAATCACAATGCTCGATGCCCTTGTCATCACAAAGCTCAATGACACATGCCATCAGAATGCTCCTTGATCTTCTCCTCACAATGCTCCATTCCCTTGTCATCACAATGTTCCAAGACCCCTGTAATCACAATGCTCCATGCCCCTTTTCATCAGAATGCTCCATGAGAGTTGTCATTACAAGTGTCCATGGTCTTCTCATCACAATGCTACAGGACCTTGTCATCACCATGCTCCATTCCCTTGTCATCACAATGCTCCATGACCCCTGTCATCACAATAATCCATGAGCATTTTCAGCCCAATGCTCCACGACCTACTCATCACAATGCTCCATGGTCAATATCATCACAATGCTCCATGACCACTGTCATCACAACACTCCATGACACCTGACAACACAATGATCCGGGACTCTTGTCATCACATTGCTCCATTCCCTATTCATCACAATGCTCCATGACACTTGTCATCACAAAGCTCCAAGACCCGTTACATCACAATGTTCTATAACCCCTGCCATCAAAATGTTCCATTATACTTTTTATCAAATTGATGCATTACCCGGTCATCAAAATGCTCCCTGCCCTTCTCATCACAATGCACCATGACCCTTGGCATCACAATGCTCCATGTCATTGTCATCACAATGCTCCATGAACCCTCTCATAACATTGCTCCATGCCCTTGGCATCACAAAGCTCCATGACACTTGTTATCACATTGCTCGATGCGTTCTCATCACAATGATCCATGCCCCTGTCATTACAATCCTGCATGACTCATGTATCACAGTCTTCCGTGCCCTTGTCATCACAATGCTCCATGCCCACTCTCATCACAATAATCCATGAAATATTTCAGACCAATGCTCAATGCCCTTCTCATCAAAATGCTCCATTACTTCTGTCATAACAATGATCCATGACCCCTGCCATCACAATGTTCCACGGCCTTGTCATCACAAGGCTCCATGACCCTTGTCATCACAATGCTCCAAGAACCCTGTAATCACAATGTCCCATGCCCTTGTCATCACAATGCTCCAAGATCCCTGTAATCACAATGCTCCATGCCCCTTTTCATCTCAATGCTCCATGAACCCTGTCATCACAATGCACCATGCCCATCATCATAATGCTTCAGGCTATTGTCATCACAATGAAATCAAAATTCTCCATGACCTCTGTCATCATAATGCTCCAAAACCTTGTGATCTCAATGTTCCATAACACTTATCATCACAACACCCCATGACGATCATCATCACAATTATCCATGGCCTTCTCATCACAATGCTCCATGACCTTTGTCATCACAATGCTCCCTGACACTTGTCATCAGAATGCTCCTTGAACCCAGTCACGAAAAGGCTCCATGCCTTTTTCATCACAATGCCCCATGCCGTTTTCATCACAATGCTCCATGCCATTGTCATCAAAATACTCCACAAGCTTGTCATCAGAATGTTCCTTGACCCTTGTCATCACAATTCTCCATGGACTTATCAGCACAATGCAACTTGACCCTTGTCATCGCAATGCTCCAAGCCATTGTCATCACAATGCTCCATTACTTTTGTCATCAGAATCCTCCATGACACTTGGCATCACAATGCTCCATGCCATCGTCATCACAAAGGGCCATTACATATGTCATCACAATGCTCCCTGACACCTGTCTTCACCATACTGCATGACTTGGTCATCACAATGCTCCATGCCTTTGTCATCACAATGTTCCATGCCCTTTTTATCACAATGCTCCATGACCCCTGTCATCACAATGCTCCGTGATTCCAGTCATCACAGTGATTCATGACCTTTGTCATCACAATGTTCCATGCCCTCGTCATCAACAGTCTCTGTGACCTATTTAACCACAATGCTCCATGAACTTTTCATCACAATGCTCTTTGACCCTTGTCATCACAATGCTCTATGCCTTTCTCAGCACAACGCTCCATGACCCTTGTCATCACAATGCTCCATGCGCTTGTCAGCACGATGCTCCATGACACATGTCATCACAATGCACCATGTGCTTGTCATCACAGTGCTCCAAAAAATTGTCATCACAATGCTCCATGAACTTCTCATCAAAATGCTCTCTCACCACTGATATCACAATGCTACATCACTATTTGTCACAATACTCCCTCACCCCTGTCATCACAATGTTCCATGACTCCTGTCATCACAATGCTACATGCACTTATCATCACAATGTTCGATGACCCATGACATCACAATGTTCCATAACACCTGTCATCAAAATGTTCCATGATACTTTTCATCAAATTGCTCCATGACCCTCTCATCACAATGCTCCCTGCCCTTCTCATCACAATGCACAACGCCCTTGCCATCAAAAGCTCCATGACCTTTGTCATCACAAAGATCCATGACCCTTGGCATCACAGTGTTCCATGTCATTGTCATCACAATGCTCCATGAACGCTCTCATCACATTGCTCCATGCCCTTGTCTTCACATAGCTCCATGACACATGTCATCAGAATGCTCCATGACTTTTTCATCACAATGCTCCATGCCATTGCCATCACAATGGTCCATTAAACCTGTCATAACAATGCTCCATGAACCCTGCCATCACGATGTTCCTTGGCCTTGTGATCACAAGGCTCCATGACCCTTCTCATCACAATGCTCCAAGAATACTGTAATCACAATGTTCTATGCCCCTTTTCATCTCAATGATCCATGAACGCTGTCATCTCAATGCACCATGCCCATCATCATAATGCTTCCTGCTATTGTCATAACAATGAAATCAAAATGCTCCATGACCTCTGTCATAACAATGCTCCAAACCCTTGTGATCACAATATTCCATAACACTTGTCATCACAATGCCTATGACGCTCGTCATCACAATTATCCATAGTCTTCTCATCACAATGCTCCATGACCTTCGTCATCAGAATGCTCAATACACTTGTCATCAAAATGCTCCCTGACACTTGTTGTCTGTACGCTCCTTTTACCCTGTCATGACAAGGCTCCATGCCTTATTCATCACAATGATCCATGCCCTTTTCATCACAATGCTCCAAGAACCATGTAATCACGATGCTCCATGCACCTGTCATCACAAAGCTCAATGACGCATGCCATCAGAATGCTCCTTGGTCTTCTCCTCACAATGGTCCATGCCCTTGTCATCACAAAGTTCCAAGACCCCTGTAATCACAATGCTCCATGCCCTTTTTCATCAGTATGCTTCATGAGACTTGTCATCACATGGCTCCATGGTTTTGTCATCATAATGCTCCAAGCCCTAGTCATCACAATGCTCCATTATATTTGTCATTGCAATCCTCCATTACATTTGGCATCACAATGCTCCCTGCAATTGTCATCGCAATGGACCATGACATATGTCATCACAATTCTCCCTGACACCTGTCTTTAAAATACTCCATGACCTTCTCATCACAATGCCCCATGCCCTTGTCATCACAATGCACCATGTCCACTGTCATCACAATAATATATGAAACTTGTCAGAACAATGCTCCATTCCCCTGTCATCACAATGCTCCATGCCCTTGTTATCACAATGCTCCATGACCCCTGTCATCACAATGCTCCGTGACTCCAGTCATCACAATGCTTCATAACGTTTGTCATCACAACGGTCCATGCCCGCATCATCACAAGGCTTTGTGTCCGTTGTAACCACAATGTTCCATGAACATTTCATCCCAATGCTCCGTGACCCTTGTCATCACAATGCTCCATGCCTTTGTCAGAACAATGCTCCATAACCCTTGTCATCACAATGTGCCACGCACTTTTCATCACAGTGATCCACAACCTTGTCATCGCTATGCTCCATAAACCATGTAATCACAATGCTCTATGCACTTCTCATCCAAATGCTCTCTCACCTGAGATATCACAATGATCCATCACTATTTATCACAATACTCCCTCACCCCTGTAATCACAGTGTTCTATGACCCCTGTCATCACAATGCTACATCCCCTTATCAACACAATGTTCCATGACCCCTGACATCACAATGTTCCATAACCCCGGTCATCAAAATGCTCCATGACCCTTTTCATCCCAAAGCTCCATGACCCATGGCATCACAATATTCTTTAACCCCTGTCATCTAAATGTTCCATTACACTTTTCATCAAATTGCTCCATGACCCTGTCATCAAAATGCTCCCTGCCCTTCTCATCACAATGCACCACACACTTGACATCAAAATGCTCCATGACCTTTTTCATCACAAATCTCCATGACCCTTGGCATCACAATGCTCCATGTCATTGTCATCACAATGCTCCATGAATCCTCTCATCACATTGCTCCATGCCCTTGTCATCACAAAGCTCCATGACACTTGTCATCACAATGCTCGATGCCCTTTTCATCACAATGCTCCATGCCCTTGTCATTACAATCCTCCATGACCCAAGTATCACAGTGTACCGTGCCCTTGTCATCACAATGCTCCATGCCCACTCTCATCACAATAATCCATGAAACATTTCAGACCAATGGTCAATGTCATTCTCATCACAATGCTCCATTACCTCTGTCATAACAATGCTCCATGACCCCTGCCATCACAATGATCCACGGCCTTGTCATCACAAGGCTCCATGACCCTTGTTATAACAATGCTCCAAGACCACTGTAATCACAATGCTCCATGCCCTTTTCATCACAATGCTCCAAGACCCCTGTAATCACAATGCTCCATGCCCCTTTTCATCAGAATGCTCCATGAGATTTGTTATCACAAGTCTCCATGGTCATCTCATCACAATGCCCCAGGACCTTGTCATCACAATGCTCCATTCCCTTGTCATCATAATGCTCCATGACCCATGTCATCACAATACTCCATGAACATTTTCAGCCCAATGCTCCATGACCTTCTCATCACAATGCTCCATGACCAATATCATCACAATGCTCCAAGACCCCTGTAATCACAATGCTCCATGACCCCTCTCATCACAATACTCCATGAACTTTTTCAGCCCAATGCTCCATGACCCTTGTCATCACAATGATACATGCCCTTGTCATCCCAATGCTCAATGACCCCTGTATTCACAATGCTCCGTGACGCTTGTCATCACTGTGCTCCATGACACATGTCATCACAATGCTCCATGCTTTGGTCAGCAAAATGCTACATGACCTTGTCATTACAATGCTCTATGCGCTTGTCATCACAATACTCCTTTACCATTGTCATCACAATCCTTCATGAACCTTGGGATCACATTGCTTCATGCCTTTGTCATCAAAATGTTCCATGCTCCTTGAAATCAAAATGATCCATGACCTCTCTCATCACAGTGCTCCAAACTCTTGTGATCACAATGTTCCATAACACTTGTCATCACAAAGCTCCATGATGCCTGTCATCACAATACTCCATGCCCTTTTCATCACAATGCTCCATGACTTTGTCATCACAATTCTCCATACACTTGTCATCACAATGCTCACTGACATTGTCGTCAGAATGCTCCTTGAACCCTGTCACAAAAAGGCTCCATGCCTTTTTCATCACAATGCTCCATGCAATTGTCATCAAAATACTCCACAAGCTTGTCATCAGAATGCTCCATGACCCTTGTCATCACAATTCTCCATGCACTTGTCAGCACAATGATCCCTGACCCTTGTCATCACAATGCTCCAAGCCCTTGTCATCACAATGCTCCATTACCTTTGTCATCAGAATCCTCCATGACACTTGACATCACAATGCTCCATGCAATTGTCATCACAATGGGCCATTACTTATGTCATCACAATGCTCCCTGACACCTCTCTTCACAATACTGCATGCCCTTGTCATCACAATGCTCCATGCCCTTGTTATCACAATGTTCCAAGTCCCCTGTAATCAGAATGCTCCAGACACCTTTTCATCAGTATGCTCCTTGAGATTTGTCATCAAAAGCCTCCATGGTTTTCTCATCACAATGCTCCAGGACTTGTCATCACAATGCTTCACGACATTGTCATGAAAATTCTCAATGGCCCTTGTCAACATAATGCTCCAAGCCCTAGTCATCACAATTCTCCATTATATTTGTCATCACATCCTCCATTACATTTGGCATCACAATGCTCCATGGTATTGTCATCGCAATGGACCATGACATAGGTCATCACAATGCTCCCTGACACCTGTCTTCACAATACTCCATGCCCTTGTCTTCAGAGTGCTCCATGCCCTTGTCATCACAATGCACCATGTTCACTGTCATCACAGTAATCTATGAAACATGTCAGACCAATGCTCCATGCCCCTGTCATGACAATGATCCATGCCCTTGTCATCACAATGTTCCATGACCCCTGTCATCACCATGTTCCGTTCCCTTGTCATTACAATGCTCCATTCCCTAGTCATCACAACGCTCCATGACCCCTGTCATCACAATACTCCATGAACATTTTCAGCCCAATGCTCCATGAACCTTGTCATCACAATGATCCATGCCCATGTCATCCCAAAGCTCCATGACCCCTGTATTCACAATGCTCCGTGACGCTTGTCATCACAGTGCTCCATGACACATGTCATCACAATGCTCCATGCCCTTTTCATCACAATGCTCCATGACCCCTGTCATCACAATGCTCCATGACTCCAGTCATCACAGTGCTTCATAACGTTTGTCATCACAACGGTCCATGCTAGCGTCATCACAAGGCTCTGTGACCTTTTTAACCACAATGTTCCATGAACATTTCATCACAATGCTCCGTGACCCTTGTCATCACAATGCTCCATGCCTTTGTCAGAACAATGCTCCATGAACCTTGTCATCACATTGTGCCATGCGATTTTCATCACAATGATACCCAACCTTGTCATCGCTATGCTACATAAACCTTGTAATCACAATTCTCCATGCACTTCTAATCCAAATGCTCTCTCACATGAGATATCACAATGTTCCATCACTAGTCATCACAATCCTCCCTCACCCCTGTTATCACAATGTTCCATGACCCCTGTCATCACAATGCTACATCCCATTATCAGCACAATGCTCCATGAACCCTCTCATCACAATACTCCATGAACATTTTCAGCCCAATGCTCCATGACCTTCTCATCACAATGCTCCATGACCACTGTAATCACAACACTCCATGACACCTGACAACACAGTGATCCGGGACTCTTGTCATCACAATGCTCCAAGACCCCTGTAATCACAATGCTCCATGACCTCCGTCATCACAATACTCCAGGAACATTTTCAGCCCAATTCTCCAAGACACTTGTCATCACAATGATCCATGCCCTTGTCATCCTAATGCTCCATGACCCCTGTATTCACAATGCTCCGTGACGCTTGTCATCACATTGCTCCATGACACATCTCATCACAATGCACTATGCCTTTCTCCGCACAATGCTCCATGCCCTATTCATCACAATGCTCCATGACCCCTGTCATCACAATGCTCCGTGACTCCAGTCATCACAATTCATCATAACATTTGTCATCACAATGGTCGAAACCCGCGTCCTCACAAGGCTCTGTTACCTTTGTAACCACAATACTCCATGAACTTTTCATCACAATGCTCCGTGAACTTTGTCACACAATGCTCCATGCCTTTGTCAGAAAAATGCTCCATGACCCTTGTCATCACAATGTGACACGTGCTTTTCATCCCAACGGTCCACAAATTTGTCATCGCAATGCTCAATAAACATTGTAATCACAATGCTTCATGCCCTTCTCATCACAATGCTCCATTACCCCTGTCATAACAATGCTCCATGACCCATGCCATCACAATGTTCCACGGCCTTGTCATCACAAGGCTCCATGCCCCATGTGATCACAATTCTCCAAGACCCCTGTAATCACAATGCTCCATGCCCTTGTCATCACAAAGCTCCATGACACATGTCATCAGAATGTTCCATGGCCTTCTCATCAAAATGCTCCATGCCCTTGGCATCACAAAGCTCCCAGACCCCTGTAATCACAATGCTCCATGCCCCTTTTCATCTCAATGGTACAGGAACCCTGTCATCACAATGCATCATGCCCATCATCATAATGCTTCTGGCTATTGTCAGCACAATGAAATCAAAATTCTCCATGACCTCTGTCATCACAATGCTCCATGACCCCTGTCGTCACAATACTCCATGAACATTTTCAGCGCAATGCTCCATGAAATTCTCATCACAATGCTCCATGACAAATATCATCAAAATGCTCCATGACCACTGTCATCACAACACTCCATGACACCTGACAACACAATGATCCGGGACTCTTGTCATCACAATGCTACATTCCCTACTCATCACAATGCTCCAGGACCCCTGTCATCACAAAACTCCATGAACATTTTCAGCCCAATGCTCCATGACACTTGTCATCACAATCATCCATGCCCTTGTCATCCCAATGCTCCATGACACCTGTATTCACAATGCTCCGTGACGCTTGTCATCACAGTGCTCCATGACCCCTGTCATCCCAATGCTCCAAGACTTTGTCAGGAAAATGCTACATGACCTTGTCATTACAATGCTCTATGCGCTTGTCATCACAATACTCCATTACCATTGTCATCACAATCCTCCATGAACCTTGGGATCACATTGCTTCATGCCCTTGTCATCACAATGCTCCATGCTCTTTGAAATCAAAATGATCCATGACCTCTGTCATCACAATGCTCCAAACTCTTGTGATCACAATGTTCCATAACACTTGTCATCACAACGCTCCATGATGCCTGCCATCACAATACTCCATGCCCTTTTCATCACAATGCTCCATGACACATGTCATCAGAATGCTCCATGGCTTTCTCCTCACAATGCTCCATGCCCTTGTCATCACAATGCTCCAAGACCCATGTAATCACAATGCTCCATGCCCCTTTCCATCAGAATGCTCCATGAGACTTGTCATCAAAAGTCTCCATGGTCTTATCATCACAATGCTCCAGGACATTGTCATCACCATGCTCCATTCCCTTGTCATCACAATGCTCCATGACCCCTGTCATCACAATACTCCATGAACATTTTCAGCCCAATGCTCCATGAAATTCTCATCACAATGCTCCATGACAAATATCATCAAAATGCTCCATGACGACTGTCATCACAACACTCCATGACACCTGACAACACAATGATCCGGGACTCTTGTCATCACAATGCTCCATTCCCTACACATCACAATGCTCCATGACCCCTGTCATCACAATACTCCATGAACATTTTCAGCCCAATGCTCCATGACACTTGTCATCACAATGATCCATGCCCTTGTCATCCCAATGCTCCATGACCCCTGTATTCACAATGCTCCTTGACGCTTGTCATCACAGTACTCCATGACACCTGTCATCACAATGCTCCATGCCTTTGTCAGGAAAATGCTACATGACCTTGTCATTACAATGTTCTATGCGCTTGTCATCACAATACTCCATTACCATTGTCATCACAATCTTCCATGAACCTTGGGATCACATTGCTTCATGCCCTTGACATCACAATGCTCCATGCTCCTTGAAATCAAAATGATCCATGACCTCTGTCATCACAATGCTCCAAACACTTGTGATCACAATGCTCCATATCACTTGTCATCACAACGCTCCATGATGCCTGCCATCACAATAATCCAAGCCCTTTTCATCACAAGGCTCCATGTCCTTTGTCATCACAATTCTCAATACACTTGTCATCACAATGCTCCCTGACACTTGTCATCAGAATGCTCCTTGAAACCTGTCACGAAAAGGCTCCATGCCTTTTTCATCACAAAGCCCCATGCCATTTTCATCACAATGCTCCATGCCATTGTCATCAAAATACTCCACAAGTATTTTGTCATCAGAATGCTCCATGACGCTTGTCATCACAATTCTCCATGCACTTGTCAGCACAATGCTCCCTGTCCTTTGTCATCACAATGCTCTATGCCCTTGTCATCACAATGCTCCATTACCTTTGTCATCAGAATCCTCCATGACACTTGGCATCACAATGCTCCATGCCATTGTCATCACAATGGGCCATTACATATGTCATCACAATGCTCCCTGATGCCTCTCTTCACAATACTGCATGACCTGGTCATCACAATGCTCCATGCCCTTGTCATCACAATGAGCCATTCCAACTGTCATCACAATAATCCATGAAACTTATTAGACCAATGCTGTATGCCCTTGTCATCACAATGCTCCATGCCCTAGTTATCACAATGTTCCAAAACCCCTGTAATCAGAATGCTCAATGCCCCTTTTCATAAGTATGCTCCATGAGATTTGTCATCACAAGGCTCCATGGTCTTCTCATCACAATGCTCCAGGACCTTGTCATCACAATGCTTCACGACATTTTCATGAAAATTCTCAATGACCCTTGTCATCATAATGCTCCAAGCCCTAGTCATCACAATGCTCCATTATATTTGTCATCACAATCCTCCATTACATTTGGAATCACAATGCTCCATGCCATTGTCATCGCAATGGACCATGACATATGTCATCACAATTCTCCCTGACACCAGTCTTCAAAATATTCCATGCCCTTGTCATCACAATGCTCCATGCCCTTGTCATCAAAATGCACCATGTCGGGCCTCCCTGGTGGCACAGTGGTTGAGGGTCCGCCTGCCGATGCAGGGGATACGGGTTCGTGCCCCGGTCTGGGAGGATCCTATATGCCGCAGAGCAGCTGGGCCCGTGAGCCATGGCCGCTGAGCCTGTGCGTCCGGAGCCCGTGCTCTGCAACGGGAGAGGCCACAACAGTGAGAGGCCCGTGTACAGCAAAAAAAAAAAAAAAAAAAAAAAAAAAAATGCACCATGTCCACTGTCATCACAATAATCTAGGAAACTTGTCAGACCAATGCTCCATGCCCCTGTCATCACAATACTCCATGCCCTTTTCATCACAATGCTTCATGACCCCTGTCATAACAAAGCTCTATGACCCCTGCCATCACAATGTTCCACGGCCTTGTCATCACAAGGCTCCATGACGCTTGTCATCACAATGCTCCAAGACCCCTGTAATCACAATGCTCCATGCCCTTGTCATCACATAGCTCCATGACACATGTCATCAGAATGTTCCATGGCCTTCAAATCAAAAGGCTCCATGCCCTTGTCATCACAATGCACCATGTCCAATGTCATCACAATAATCTATGAAACTTGTCAGAACAATGCTCCATGCCCCTGTCATCACAATGCTCCATGCCCTTGTCATCACATTGCTCCATGACCCCTGTCATCACAATGCTCCCTGACTCCAGTCATCACAATGATCCACAACCTTGTCATCGCTATGCTCCATAAACCTTGTAAGCACAATGCTCCATGCACTCCTCATCCAAATGCTCTCTCACATAAGATATCACAATGTTCCATCACTAGTTATCACAATCCTCCCTCACCCCTGTTATCACAATGTTCCATGAACCCTGTCATCAAAATGCTACATCCCCTTATCAGCACAATGTTCCATGACCCCTGACATCACAATGTTCCAAAACCACTGTCATCAAAATGCTCCATGACAGTTTTCATCCCAAAGCTCCATGACCCCTGGCATCACAATGTTCTATAACCCCTGTCATCAAAATGTTCCATTACTCTTTTCATCAAATTGCTGCATGACCCTGTCATCAAAATGCTCCCTGCCTTTCTCATCACAATGCACCACAGCCTTGTCATCAAAATGCTCCATGACCTTTGTCATCACAAAGCTCCATGACCCTTGGCATCACAATGCTCCATGCCATTGTCATCACAATGCTCCATGAACCCTCTCATCACATTGCTCCATGCCCTTGTCATCACAAAGCTCCATGACACTTGTCATCACAATGCTCAATGCCCTTCTCATCACAGTAATCCATGAAATATTTCAGACCAATGCTCAATGCCCTTCTCATCACAATGATCCATTACCTCTGTCATAACAATGCTCCATGACCCCTGCCATCACAGTGTTCCACGGCCTTGTCATCACAATGCTCCATGCTCTTTGAAATCAAAATGATCCATGACCCCTGTCATCACAATGCTCCAAACACTTGTGATCACAATGTTCCATAATACTTGTCATCACAACGCTCCATGATGCCTGCCATCACAATACTCCATGCCGTTTTCATCACAATGCTCCATGACCTTTGTCATCACAATTCTCAATACACTTGTCATCACAATGCTCCCTGACACTTGTCATCAGAATGCTCCTTGAACCCTGTCACGAAAAGGCTCCATGCCTTTTTCATCACAAAGCCCAATGCCATTTTCTTCACAATGCTCCATGCCATTGTCATCAAAACACTCCACAAGCTTGTCATCAGAATGCTCCATGACCCTTGTCATCACAATTCTCCATGCACTTGACAGCACAATGCTCCCTGACCCTTGTCATCACAATGCTCCATTAAATTTGTCATAAGAATCCTCCATGAAACTTGGCATCACAATGCTCCAGGCCGTTGTTATCACAATGGGCCATTACATATGTCATCACAATGCTCCCTGACACCTCTCTTCACAATACTGCAAGAACTGGTCATCACAATGCTCCATGCCCTTGTCATCAAAATGCGCCATTCCAACTGTCATCGCAATACTCCATGAAAATTATTAGACCAATGCTCAATGCCCTTGTCATCACAAAGCTCCATGACCCTTGGCATCACAAGGCTCCATGTCATTGTCATCACAATTCTCCATGAACCCTCTTATCCCATTAATCCATGCCCTTGTCATCACAAAGCTCCATGACACTTGTCATCAAAATGCTCGATGCCTTTCTCATCAAAATGCTCCATGCCCTTTCCATCACAATCCTCCATGACCCATGTATCACAGTGTTCCGTGCCCTTGTCATCACAATGCTCCATGCCCACTCTCATCATAATAATCCATGAAATATTTCAGGCCAATGCTCAATGCCCTTCTTGTCACAATGCTCCATTACCTCTGTCATAACAATGCTCCATGACCCCTGCCATCACAATGTTCCACGGCCTTGTCATCACAAGGCTCCATGACCCTTGTCATCACAATGCTCCAAGACCCCTGTAATCACAATGCTCCATGCCCTTTTCATCACAAAGCTCCATGACACATGTCATCAGAATGTTCCATGGTCTTGTCATCACCATGCTTCATGCCCTTGTCACCACAATGCTCCAAGACCACTGTAATCACAATGCTCCATGCTCCTTTGCATCTCAATGCTACATGAACACTGTCATCACAATGCACCACGCCCATCATCATAATGCTTCAGGCTATTGTCATTAAAATGAAATCAAAATTCTCCATGACCTCTGTCATCATAATGCTCCAAACCCTTGTGATCACAATGTTCCATAACACTTGTCATCACAACGCTCCATGATGCCTGTCATCACAATACTCCATGCCCTTTTCATCACAATGCTCCAGGACCTTTGTCATCACAATTCTCAATATACATGTCATCACAATGCTCCCTGACACTTGTCATGAGAATGCTCCTTTACCCCATCACGAAAAGGCTCCATGCCTTTTTCATCACAATGCCCCATGCCGTTTTCATCAAAATGCTCCATGTCATTGTCATCAAAATATTCCACAAGCTTGTCATCAGAATGCTCCATGACCCTTGTCATCACAATTCTCCATGCACTTGTCAGCACAATGCTCCCTGACCCATGTCATCACAATGTTCCAATCCATTGTCATCACAATGTTCCATTTCATTTGTCATCAGAATCCTCCATGACACATGGCATCCCAATGCTCCATGCCATTGTCATCACAATGGGCCATTACATATGTCATCACAATGCTCCCTGACAACTGTCTTCACAATACTGCATGACCTGGTCATCACAATACTCCATGCCCTTGTCATCACAATGCGCCATTCCAACTTTCATCGCAACAATCCATGAAACTTATTAGATTAATGTTCCATGCCCTTGTCATCACAATGCTCCATGCCCTTCTTATCACAATGCTCCCTGAACCCTGTCATCACAATGCTCCGTGACTCCACTCATCACAATGATTCATGACCTTTGTCATCACAATGGTCCATGCCCTCTTCATCAACAGTCTCTGTGACCATTTTAACCACAATGCTCCATGAACTTTTCATCACAATGCTCTTTGACCATTGTCATCACAATGCTCTATGCGTTTCTCAGCACAGTGCTCCATGACCCCTGTCATCACAATGCTCCATGCGCTTGTCAGCACAATGCTCCATGACACATGTCATCACAATGCACCATGCGCTTGTCATCACAGTGCTCTACAAACTTGTCATCACAATGCTCCATAAACGTTGTCATAATAATACTCCATGCACTTCTCATCAAAATGCCCTCTCACCACTGATATCACAATTCTACATCACTATTTGTCACAATACTCCCTCACCCCTGTCATCACAATGCTCCATGCGCTTGTCAGCACAATGCTCCATGACACATGTCATCACAATGCACCATGCGCTTGTCATCACAGTGCTCTACAAACTTGTCATCACAATGCTCCATAAACGTTGTCATAATAATACTCCATGCACTTCTCATCAAAATGCCCTCTCACCACTGATATCACAATTCTACATCACTATTTGTCACAATACTCCCTCACCCCTGTCATCACAATGTTCCATGACTCCTGTCATCACATTGCTACATGCACTTATCCTCACAATGTTCGATGACCCCTGACATCACAATGTTCCATAACACCTGTCATCAAAATGTTCTATGACAATTTTCATCAAATTGCTCCATAACCCTGTCATCACAATTCTCCTTGACCTTCTCATCACAATGCACAAAGCGCTTGTCATTAAAATGCTCCATGACCTTTGTCATCACAAAGATCCATGACCCTTGGCATCACAATGCTCCATGTCATTGTCATCACAATGCTCCATGAACGCTCTCATCACATTGCTCCATGCCCTTGTCTTCACAAATCTCCATGACATATGTCATCAGAATGCTCCATGGCCTTCTCATCACAATGCTCCTTGCCCTTGCCATCATAATGGTCCATTAAACCTGTCATAACAATGCTCCATGACCCCTGCCATCACGATGTTCCATGGCCTTGTCATCACAAGGCTCCATGACCCTTCTCATCACAACACTCCAAGAACCCTGTAATCACAATGCTCCATGCCCCTTTTCATCTCAATGATCCATGAACCCTGTCATCACAATGCACCATGCCTATCATCATAATGCTTCATGCTATTGTCATCACAATGAAATAAAAATGCTCCATGACCTCTGTCATAACAATGCTCCAAACCCTTGTGATCACAATATTCCATATCACTTGTCATCACAATGCCCCATGACGCTCGTCATCACAATTATCCATGGTCTTCTCATCACAATGTTCCATGACTTTGTCATCACAATGCTCAATACACTTGTCATCAAAATGCTGCCTGACACTTGTTATCTGTATGCTCCTTGAACCCTGTCATGACTAGGCTCCATGCCTTTTTCATCACAATGATCCATGCACTTTTCATCACAATGCTCCAAGACCCATGTAATCACAGTGCTCCTTGCCCTTGTCATCACAAAGCTCAATGATGCATGCCATCACAATGCTCCTTGTTCTTCTCCTCACAATGTTCCATGCGCTTGTCATCACAAAGTTCCATGACCCCTGTAATCACAATGTTCCATGCCCATTTTCATCAGCATGCTCCATGAGACTTGTCATCACAAGGCTCCATGGTTTTGTCATCACAATGCTCCAGGACCTTGTCATCACAATGCTTCACGACCTTGTCATGAAAATTTTCAATGGCCCTTGTCATCATAATGCTCCAAGCCCTAGTCATCACAATGCTCCATTATATTTGTTATCACAATCCTCCATTACATTTGGCATCACAATGCTCCCTGCCATTGTCATCGCAATGGACCATGATATATGTCATCACAATGCTCCCTGACACCTGTCTTCACAATACTCCATGCCCTTGTCATCACAGTGCTCCATGCCCTTGTCATCACAATGCACCATGCCCACTGTCATCACAAAAATCTATGAAACTTGTCAGACCAATGCTCCATGCCCCTGTCATCACAATGCTCCATGCCCTTGTCCTCACAATGCTCCATGACCCCTGTCATCACAATGCTCCATGACTCCAGTCATCACAATGCTTCATAACGTTTGTCATCACAATGGTCCATGCCCGCGTCATCACAAGGCTCTGTGACTTTTGTAACCACAATGCTCCATGAACATTTCATCACAATTCTCTGTGACCCTTGTCATCACAATGCTCCATGTCTTTGTCAGAACAATGCTCCATGACCATTGTCATCACAATGTGCCACGCGCATTTCATCACAATGGTCCACAAACTTGTCATTGCAATGCTCCATAAATTTTGTTATCACAGTGGTCCATGCACTTCTCATCAAAATGCTCTCTCACCATAGATATCACAATGTTCCATCACTAGTCATCACAATACTCCCTCACCCCTGGAATCACAATGTTCCATGACCCTGTCATCACAATGCTACCTCCCCTTATCATCACAATATTCCATGACCCCTGACATAACAATGTTCCATAACCCCTGTCATCAAAATGCTCCATGACCCTTTTCATCCCAAAGCTCCAAGACCCCTGACATCACAATGTTCTATAACCCATGCCATCAAAATGTTCCATTACACTTTTTATCAAATTGCTGCATGACCCGGTCATGAAAATGCTCCCTGCACTTCTCATCACAATGAACCATTCCCTTGTCATCAAAATGCTCCATGACTTGTCATCACAAAGCTCCATGACACTTGGCATCACAATGTTCCATGTCATTGTCATCACAATGCTCCATGAACCCTCTCATCACATTGCTCCATGCCCTTGTCATCAGAAAGCTCCATGACACTTGTCATCACAATGCTCGATGCCTTTCTCATCACTATGCTCCATGCCCTAGTCATTAAAAACCTGCATGACCCATGTATCACAGTGTTCCGTGCCCTTGTAATCACAATGCTCCATGACCCCTGCCATCACAATGTTCCACGGCCTTGTCATCACAAGGCTCCATGACACTTGTCATCACAATGCTCCAAGACCCCTGTAATCACAATGCTCCATGCCCTTGTCATCACAAAGCTCCATGACACATGTCATCAGAATGTTCCAAAGATTTCTCATCACAATGCTCCATGCCCTTTTCATCACAATGCTCAAGACGCCTGTAATCACAATGCTCCATGCCCCTTTTCATCTCAATGCTCCATGAACCCTGTCATCACAATGCATCATGCCCATCATCATAATGCTTCCGGCTATTGTCAGCACAATGAAATCAAAATTCTCCATGACCTTTGTCATCACAATTCTCCATGTCCCCTGTCATCACAATACTCCATGAATATTTTCAGCCAAATGCTCCATGATACTTGTCATCACAATGATGCATGCCCTTTTCAAACCAATGCTCCATGACCCCTGTGTTCACAATCCTCCGTGACGCTTGTCATTACAGTGCTCCATGACACATGTCATCACAATGGTCCATGCCTTTGTCAGCAAAATGCTACATGACCTTGTCATTACAATGCTCTATGCGCTTGTCATCACAATCCTCCATTACCATTGTCATCACAATCCTCCATGAACCTTGGGATCACATTGCTTCATGCCCTTGTCATCACAATGCTCCATGCTCCTTGATATCAAAATGATCCATGAAATCTGTCATCACAATGCTCCAAAGCCTTGTGATCACAATGCTCCATATCACTTGTCATCACAATGCTCCATGATGCCTGTCATCACAATACTCCATGCCCTTTTCATCACAATGCTCCATGACCTTTGTCATCACAATTCTCAATACACTTGTCATCACAATGCTCCCTGACACTTGTCATCAGAATGCTCCTTGAACTCTGTCATGAAAAGGCTCCATGCCTTTTTCATCACAATGCTCCATGCCATTGTCATCAAAATACTCCACAAGTTTGTCATCAGATTGCTCTATGACCTTTCTCATCACAATCCTCCATGCACTGGTCAGCACAATGCTCCTTGACCCTTGTCATCACAATGCTCCAAGCCATTGTCATCACAATGCTCCATTATCTTTGTCATCAGAATCATCCATGACACTTGGCATCACAATGCTCCATGCCATTGTCATCACAATGGGCCATTACATATGTCATCACAATGCTCCCTGACAGCTGTCTTCACAATACTGCATGACCTGGTCATCACAATACTCCATGGCTTTTCACCACAATGCACCATTCCAACTGTCATCGCAATAATCCATGAAACTTATTAGACCAATGCTCCATGCCCTTGTCATCAAAATGCTCCATGTCCTTGTTATCACAATGCTCCATGACCCCTGTCATCACAATGCACCGTGACTCCAGTCATCACAATGCTTCATGACCTTTGTCAACACAATGGTCCATGCCCTCGTCATCAACAGCCTCTATGACCTTTTTAAACATAATGCTCCATGAACTTTTCATCACAATGCTCTTTGACCCTTGTCATCACAATGCTCTATGCCTTTCTCAGCACAATGCTCCATGACCCTTTTCATCACAATGCTCAAAGCGCTTGTCAGCACAATGCTCAATGACACAAGTCATCACAATGCACCATGCACTTGTCATCACAGTGCTCCACAAAATTGTCATCACAATGCTCCATAAAACTTGTTATCACAATGCTCCATGCACTTCTCATCAAAATGCTCTCACACCACTGATATCACAATGTTACATCACTATTCGTCACAATACTCCCTCACCCCTGTCATCATAATGTTTCCTGACTCCTGTCATCACAATGCTACATGCACATATCATCACAATGTTCGATGACCCCTGGCATCACAATGTTCCATAACCCCTCTCATCAAAATATTCCATGACCCTTTGCATCAAATTGCTCCATGACCCTGTCATAACAATGCTCCCTGCCTTCTCATCACAATGCACAACGCCCTTGTCATCAAAATCCTCCATGACCTTTGTCATCAGAATGATCCATGACCCTTGGCATCACAATGCTCCATGTCATTGTCATCACAATGCTCCATGAACCCTCTCATCACATTGCTCCATGCCCTTGTCATCACAAAGCTCCAAGACACATGTCCTCAGAATGCTCCATGGCCTTCTCATCACAATGCTCCATGCCCTTGCCATCACAATTCTCCATTACCCCTGTCATAACAATGCTCCATGACTCCTGCCATCACAATGTTCCACGGCCTTGTCATCACAAGGCTCCATGACACTTGTCTTCACAATGCTCCAAGACCCCTGTAATCACAATAATCCATGCCCCTTTTCATCTCAATGCTCCATGAACCCTGTCATCACAGTGCATCATGCCCATCATCATAATGATTCAGGCTATTGTCAGCACAATTAAATCAAAATTCTTCATGACCTCTGTCATAACAATGATCCAAACCCTTGTGATCACAATATTCCATAACACTTGTCATCACAATGCCCCATGACGCTCGTCATCACAGTTATCCATGGTCTTCTCATCACAATGCTCCATGACCTTTGTCATCACAATGCTCAATACACTTGTCATCAAAATGCTCCCTGACACTTGTTGTCTGTATGCTCCTTGAACCCTGTCATGACAAGGCTCCATTTCTTTTTCATCACAATGATCCATGCCCTTTTCATCACAATGCTCCAAGACCCCTGTAATCACAATGTTCCATGCCCTTGTCATCACAAATCTCAATGATGCATGTCTTCAGAATGTTCCTTCGCCTTCTCCGCACAATGCTCCATACCCATGTCATCACAATGTTCCAAGACCCCTGTAATCACAATGCTCCATGCCCCTTTTCATCAGTGTGCTCCAAGAGATTTGTCAACACAGTGCTCCATGGTTTTCTCATCACAATGCTCCATTATCCCTATCATAACAATGCTCCATGACCCCGCCATCACAATATTCCACGGCATTTTCATCACAAGGCTCCATGACACTTGTCATCACAATGCTCCAAGACCCCTGTAATCACAATGCTCCATGCCCTTGTCATCACAAAGCTCCATGACACATGCCATCAGAATGTTCCATGTCCTTCTCATCAAAATGCTCCATGCCCTTGACATCACATTGCTCCAAGAACCCTGTAATCACAATGCTCCATTCCCCTTTTCATCTCAATGCTCCATGAACACTGTCATCACAATTCATCATGCCCATCATGATAATGCTTCAGGCTATTGTCATCACAATGAAATCTATATGCTCCATGACCTCTGTCATCACAATGCTCCAATCCCTTGTGATCACAATGTTCCATAACACTTATCATCACAACACCCTATGACGATCATCATCACAATTATCCATGGTCTTCTCATCACAATGCTCCATGACCTTTGTTATCACAATGCTCAATACACTTGTCATCACAATGCTCCCTGACACTTGTCATCAGTATGCTCCATTAACCCTGTTATGACACGTCTCCATGACATTTTCATCACAATGATCCATGCCCTTTTAATCACAATGCTCCAAGAACCCTGTAATCACAATGCTCCATGCCCTTGTCATCACAAAGCTCAATGACGCATGTCATCAGAATGCTCCATGGCCTTCTCCTCACAATGCTCCATGCCCTTGTCATCACAATGCTCCAAGACCCCTGTAATCACAATGCTCCATGTCCCTTTTCATCAGAATGCTCCATGAGACTTATCATCACAAGTCTCCATTGTCTTCTCATCAAAGTGCTCCAGGAACTTGTCATCAAAATACTCCATGATCCCTGTCATCACAATACTCCATGAACATTTTCAGCCCAATGCTCTATGACCTACTCATCATAATGATCCATGACCCCTGTCATCACAATACTCCATGAACATTTTCAGCCCAATGCTCCATGACCCTTGTCATCACAAAGATCCATGCACTTGTCATCCCAATGCTCCATGACCCCTGTATTCACAATGCTCTGTGACGCTTGTCATCACAGTGCTCCATGACCCCTGTCATCACAATGCTCCATGCATTTGTCGGCAAAATGCTACCTGACCTTGTCATTGCAATACTCTATTCGGTTGTCATCACAATACTCCATTACCATTGTCATCACAGTCCTCCATGAACCTTGGGATCACATTGCATCATGCCCTTGTCATCACAATGCTCCATGCTCCTTGAAATCAAAATGATCCATGACCTCTGTCATCACAATGCTCCAAAACCTTGTGATCACAATGTTTCATAACACTTGTCATCACAACGCTCCATGATGCCTGTCATCACAATACTCCATGCCCTATTCATCACAATGCTCCATGACATTTGTCATCACAATTCTCAATACACTTGTCATCACAATGCCCCATGCCTTTTTCATCACAATGCTCCATGCCATTGTCATCAAAATACTCCACAAGCTTGTCATCAGAATACTTCATGACCGTTTTCATCACAATTCTCCATGCACCTGTCAGCAAAATGCTCCCTGACACTTGTCATCACAATGCTCCAAGCCATTGTCATCACAATGCTCCATTACCTTTGTCATCAGAATCCTCCATGACACTTGGCATCACAGTGCTCCATGCCATTGTCATCACAATGGGCCATTACATATGTCATCACAATGCTCCCTGACACCTGTCTTCAAAATACTGCATGACCTGGTCATCACAATGCGCCATTACAACAGTCATCACAATAATCCATGAAACTTATTAGACCAATGCTCCATTCCCTTGTCATCACAATGCTCCATGTCCTTGTTATCACAATGCTTCATGACCTTTTTCATCACAATGGTCCATGCCCTCGTCATCAACAGACTCTGTGACATATTTAACCAGAATGCTCCATGAACATTTCATCACAATGCTCTTTGCCCCTTGTCATCACAATGCTCTATGCCTTTCTCAGCACAATGCTCCATGACCCTTGTCATCACAATGCTCCATGCGCTTGTCAGCACAATGCTCCATGACCCATGTCATCACAATGCACCCTGCGCTTCTCATCACAGTGCTCCACAATCTTGTCACCACAATGCTCCATAAAACTTGTCATCACAATTCTCCATGCACTTCTCATCAAAATGCTCTCTCACCACTGATATCACAATGTTACAGCACTATTCATCACAATACTCCCTCACCCCTGTCATCACAATGTTCCATGACTTTTGTCTTTGCAATGCTACATGCACATATCATCACAAAGTTCGATGACCCCTGACATCACAATGTTCCATAACCCCTGTCATCAAAATGCTCCATAACACTTTTCCTCAAAATGCTCAATGACCCCTGACATCACAGTGTTCCATAACCCCTGTCGTCATAATTCTCCATGATCCTTTTCATCAAAATGCTCCATGACCCTGTCATCACAATGCTCCCTGCCCTTCTTATCACAATGTACCACGCCCTTGTCATCAAAATGCTGCATGACCTTTGTCATCACAAAGCTCCATGACAATTGGCATCTAAATGCTCCATGCCATTGTCATCACAGTGCTCCATGAACCCTCTAATCACAAAGCTCCATGCCCCTTTGCATCTCAATGCTCCATGAACCCTGTCATCAAAATGCACCATGACCATCATCATAATGCTTCAGGCTATTGTCATCACAATGAAATCAAAATATTCGATGATCTATCTCATCACAATGCTCCAAATCCATGTGATCACAATGTTCCATAACACTTATCATCACAACGCCCCATGACGCTCATCATCACAGTTATCCATGGTCTTCTCATCACAGTGCTCCATGACATTTGTCATCACAATGCTCTATACACATGTCATCACAATGCTCCCTGACACTTGTCATCAGTATGCTCCAGGAACCCTTTCATGACAAGGCTCCATACCATTTTCATAACAATGATCCATGCCAATTTCATCACAATGCTCCAAGACACCAGTAATCACAATGCTCCATGCCCTTGTCATCACAATGTTCCAAGACCCCTGTAATCACAATACTCCATGCCCCTTTTCATCAGAATGCTCCATGAGACTTCTTATTACGGGGCTCCATGGTCTTCTCATCACAATGCTCCAGGAACTTTTCATCACAGTGCTCCATTCCCTTGTCATCACAATGCTCCATGACCCCTGTCCTCACAATACTTCCTGAACATTTTCAGGCCAATTTTCCAGGAACTTCTCATCACAATGCTTCATGATCCCTATAATCACAATGCTCCATGACCACTGTCATTACAACGCTCCATGACCCCTGACAACACAGTGATCCGGGACTCTTGTCATCACAATGCTCCACTCCCTAGTCATCACAATGCTCCATTAACATTTTCAGCCCAATGCTCCATGACACTTGTCATCACAATGATCCATGCCCTTGCCATCCCAATGCTCCATGACCCCTGTAATCACAATGATCCGTGATGCTTCTCATCACAGTGCTCTATGACCCTTATCATTACAATGTTCCATGCCTGTGTCAGCAAAATTCTACATGAACTTGTCATCAAAATGCTCCATTTGCTGGCCATCACAATACTCCCTTACCATTGTCATCACAATCCTCCATGAACCTTGGGATCACATTGCTTCATGCCCTTGTCATCACAATGCTCCATGCTCCTTGAAAAGAAAATGATCCATGACTTCTATCATCACAATGCTCCAAACACTTGTGATCACAATGTTCCATAACACTTGTCATCACAACTCTCCATGATACCTGTCATCACAATACTCTATGCACTTTTCGTCAAAATGCTCCATGATCTTTTTCATCACAATTCTCAATACACTTGTCATCACAATGTTCCCTGACACTTGTCATCAGAATGCTCCTTGAAACCTCTCATGAAATGGCTTCATGCCTTTTTCATCACAATGCTCCATGCCCTTTTCATCACAATGCTCCATGCCATTGTCGTCACAATACTCCACAAGCTTGTCATCAGAATGCTCCATGACACTTGTCATCACATTTCTCCACGGCCACTGTCATCACAATGCTCCATAACCCTTGTCATTACTGTGCTCCATGACGCGCGTCATCACAATTATCCATGGTCTTCTCATCACAATGCTCCACGCCCTTGTCATCAAAATGCTCCATGACCCATGTAATCACAATGCTCCATGCCCTTGTCATCACAAAGCTCCATGTCTTTGTCAGAACAATGCTCAATCACCATAGTCATCACAATGTGCCACGTGCATTTCATCACAACGGTCCACAACCTTGTCATTGCTATGCTTCATAAACCTTGTAATCACAATGGTCCATGCACTTCTCATCAAAATGCTCTCTCACCAGAGATATCACACTGTTCCATCTCTAGTCATCACAATACTCCCTCACCCCTGTAATCACAGTGTTCCAGGACCCTGTCATCACAATGCTACCTCCCCTTATCATCACAATGTTCCATGACCCCTGACATCACAATGTTCCATAACCCCGGTCATCAAAATGCTCTATGAACCTTTTCATCCCAAAGCTCCAAGACCCCTGACATCACAATGTTCTATAACCCCTGCCATCAAAATGTTCCTTTACACTTTTTATCAAATTGCTGCATGACCTGGTCATCAAAATGCTCCCTGCACTTCTCAGCACAATGCACCATGCCCTTGTCATCAAAATGCTCCATGACTTGTCATCACAAAGCTCCATGACACTTGGCATCACAATGCTCCATGTCATTGTCATCACAATGCTCCATGAACCCTCTCATCACATTGCTCCATGCCCTTGTCATCACAAAGCTCCATGACACTTGTCATCACAATGCTCGATGCCCTTCTCATCACAATGCTCCATGCCCTTGTCATTACAATCCTGCATGACCCATGTATCACAGTGTTCCGTGCCCTTTTCATCAAAATGCTCCATGCCCACTCTCATCACAATAATCCATGAAACATTTCAGACCAATGTTCCATGCCCTTCTCATCAAAATGCTCCATTACACCTGTCATAACAATGCACCATGACCCTTGCCATCACAATGTTCCACGGCCTAGTCATCACAAGGTTCCATGAAACTTGTCATCACAATGCTCCAGACCCCTGAAATCACAATGCTCCATGCCCTTGTCATCACAAAGCTCCATGACGCATGTCATCAGAAAGTTCCATGGACTTCTCATCACAGTGCTCCATGCCCTTGTCATCACAATGCTCCAAGACCCTTGTAATCACAATGCTCCATGCCCCTTTTCATCTCAATGCTCCATGAACCCTGTCATCACAATGCACCATGCCCATCATCATAATGCTTCAGGCTATTGTCATCAAAATGAAATCAATATTCTCCATGACCTCTGTCATCATAATGCTCAAAACCCTTGTGATCACAATGTTCCATAACACTTATCATCACAACACCCCATGACGCTCATCATCACAATTATCCATGGTCTTCTCATCAGAATGCTCCATGATCTTTGTCATCACAATGCTCAATACACTTGTCATCACAATGCTCCCTGACACTTGTCATCAGTATGCTCCTTGAACCATCATGACAAGGCTCCATGCCTTTTTCATAACAATGATCCATGCACTTTTCATCACAATGCTCCAAGATCCCTGTAATCACAAATGCCCCATGCCCTTGTCATCACAAAACTCCATGACGCATGTCATCAGAATGCTCCATGGCCTTCTCATCACAATGCTCCATGCCCTAGTCATCACAATGCTCCAAGACACCTGTAATCACAATGCTCCATGCCCCTTTTCATCAGAATGCTCCATGAGACTTCTCATCAGAAGTCTCCATGGTCTTCTCATCACAATGCTCCAGGACCTTGTCATCACCATGCTCCATTCCGTTGTCATCACAATGCTCCATGACAAATGTCATCACAATGCTCCATGCCCTTGTCATCAAAAAGCTCCATGACGCATGTCATCAGAATGCTTCATGGCCTTCTCATCACAATGTTCCATGCTCTTGTCATCACAATGCTCCAAGACCCCTGTAATCACAATGATCCATGCCCCTTTTTATCAGAATGCTCCATGAGACTTATCATCACAATTCTCCATGGTCTTCTCATCACAATGCTCTAGGCCCTTGTCATCACCATGCTCCATTTCCTTGTCATCACAATGCTCCATGACCCCTGTCTTCACAATAATCCATGAACATTTTCAGCCCAGTGCTCCACGACCTACTCATCACAATGCTCCATGGCCAATATCATCACAATGCTCCATGACCACTGTCATCACAACACTCCATGACACCTGACAACACAATGATCCGGGAATCTTGTCATCACAATGTTCCATTCCCTAGTCATCACAATGCTCCATGACCCCTGTCATTACAACACTCCATGAACATTTTCAGCCCAGTGCTCCATGACTCCAGTCATCACAATGCTTCATAATGTTTGTCATCACAATAGTCCATGCCCGCGTCATTCCAAGGCTCTGTGACCTTTGTAACCACAATGCTCCAAGAACTTTTCATCACAATTCTCTGTGACAATTGTCATCAAAATGCACCATGTCTTTGTCAGAACAATGCTCCATGACCATTGTCATCACAATGTGCCACACGCATTTCATCACAACGGTCCACAACCTTGTCATTGCAATGTTCCATAAAATTTGTAATCACAATGCTCCATGCACTTCTCATCAAAATGCTCTCTCACCAGAGATATCACAGTGTTCCATTACTAGTCATCACAATACTCCCTCACCCCTGTAATCACAATGTTCCATGACCCTGTCATCACACTGCTACATCCCCTTATCATAACAATATTCCATGACCCCAGACATCACAATGTTCCATAACCTCTGTCATCAAAATGCTCCATGACCCTTTTCATCCCAAAGCTCCATGAACCCTGGCATCACAATGCACCATGCCCATCATCATAATGCTTCAGGCTATTGTCATCACAATGAAATCAATATTCTCCATGACCTCTGTCATCATAATGCTCCAAACCCGTATGATCACAATGTTCTATAACACTTATCATCACAACATCCCATGATGCTCATCATCACAATTATCCATGGTCTTCTCATCACAGTGCTCCATGATCTTTGTCATCACAATGTTCAATACACTTGTCATCACAATGCTCCCTGACACTTGTCATCAGTATGCTCCTTGAACCCTGTCATGACAAGGCTCCATGCCTTTTTCATCACAATAATCCATGCCCTTTTCATCACAGTGCTCCAAGATCCCTGTAATCACAATGCTCCATGCCCTTGTCAAGAAAAAGCTCCATGACGCATGTCATCAGAATGCCTCATGGCCTTCTCATCACAATGCTCCATACCCTAGTCATCACAATGCTCCAAGGCCCCTGTAATCACAATGCTCCATGCCCCTTTTCATCAGAATGCTCCATGAGATTTGTCATCACAAGTCTCCATGGTCTTCTCATCACAATGCTCCAGGAACTTGTCATCACCATGCTCCATTCCCTTGTCATCACAATGTTCCATGACCACTGTCATCACAATAATCCATGTACATTTTCAGCCCAATGCTCCACGACCTACTGATCACAATGCTCCATGGCCAATATCATCACAATGCTCCATGACCCCTGTCATCACAACACTCCATGAATATTTTCAGCCCAGTGCTCCATGACCCATGTCATCACAATGATCCATGCCCTTGTCATCCCAATGCTCCATGAACCCTGTATTCACAATGCTCCGTGACGCTTGTCATCACAGTGCTCCATGACACATGTCATCACAATGGTCCATGCCTTTGTCAGCAAAATGCTACATGACCTTGTCATTACAATGCTCTATGCGCTTGTCATCACAATACTCCATTACCATTGTCATCACTATCCTCCATGAACCTTGGGATCACATTGCTTCATGCCCTTGTCATCACAATGCTCCATGCTCCTTGAAATCAAAATGATCCATGACCTCTGTCATCACAATGCTCCAAACCTTTGTGATCACCATGTTCCATAACACTTGTCATCCCAACGCTCCATGATGCCTGTCATCACAATACTCCATGCCCTTTTCATCACAATGCTCCATGACCTTTGTCATCACAATTCTCAATATAAATGTCATCACAATGCTCCCTGACACTTGTCATCAGAATGCTCCTTGAACCCTGTCACGAAAAGGCTCCATGCCTTTTTCATCACAAGGCCCCATGCCGTTTTCATCACAATGCTCCATGCCATTGTCATCAAAATACTCCACAAGCTTGTCATCAGAATGTTCCATGACCCTTGTCATCACAATTCTCCATGCACTTGTCAGCACAATGCTCCCTGAACCTTGTCATCACAATGCTCCAAGCCATTGTCATCACAATGCTCCATTACCTTTGTCATCAGAATCCTCCATGACAATTGGCATCAGAATACTCCATGCCATTGTCATCACAATGAGCCATTACATATGTCATCACAATGCTCCCTGACACCTGTCTTCACAATACTGCATGACCTGGTCCTCACAATGCTCCATGCCCTTGTCATCACAATGCGCCATTCCAACTGTCATCGCAATAATCCATGAAACTTATTAGACCAATGTTCCATGCCCTTGTCATCACAATGCTCCATGCCATTGTCTTCACAATGCTCCATGATCCCTGTCATCACAATGCTCCGTGACTCCAGTCATCACAATGCTTCATGACCTTTGTCATCACAATGGTCAATGCCCTCGTCATCAACAGTCCCTGTGACCTTTTTAACCACAATGCTCCATGAACTTTTCATCACAATGCTCTTTGACCCTTGTCATCATAATGCTCCATGTGCTTATCAGCACAATGCTCCTTGACACATATCAACACAATGCACCATGCGCTTGTCATCACAGTGCTCCACAATCTTGTCATCACAATGCTCCATAATATTTGTCATCACAATGTTCCATGCACTTCTCATCAAAATGCTCTCTCACCACTGATATCACAATGCTACATCACTATTTGTCACAATACCCCCTCACCCCTGTCATCACAGTGTTCCATGACTCCTGTCATCACAATGCTACATGCACTTATCATTTCAGTGTTCGATGACCCATGACATCACAATGTTCCATAACACCTGTCATCAAAATGTTCCATGACACTTTTCATCAAATTGGTCCATGACACTGTCATCACAATGCTCCCTGCCATTCTCATCACAATGCACAACGCCCTTGCCATCAAAATGCTCCATGACTTTGTCATCGCAAAGATCCATGACCCTTGGCATCACAATGCTCCATGTCATTGTCATCACAATGCTCCATGAACGCTCTCATCACATTGCTCCATGCCCTTGTCTTCACATAGCTCCATGACACTTGTCATCAGAATGCTCCATGTCCTTCTCATCACAATGCTCCATGCCCTTGCCATCACAATGCTCCATTACCCCTGTCATAACAATGCTCCATGACCCCTGCCATCACGATGGTCCATGGCCTTGTCATCACAAGGCTCCATGACCCTTCTCATCACAATGCTCCAAGAACACTGTAATCACAATGCTCTATGCCCCTTTTCATCTCAATGATCCATGAACCCTGTCATCACAATGCACCATGCCCATCATCATAATGCTTCATGCTATTGTCATCACAATGAAATCAAAATGCTCAATGACCTCAGTCATAACAATGCTCCAAACCCTTGTGATCACATTATTCCACAACGCTTGTCATCTCAATGCCCCATGACGCTCGTCATCACAATTATCCATGGTCTTCTCATCACAATGCTCCATGACCTTCGTCATCACAATGCTCAATACACTTTTCATCAAAATGCTCCCTGACACTTGTTGTCTGTATGCTCCTTGAACCCTTTCATGACAAGTCTCCATGCTTTTTTCATCACAATGATCCATGCCCTTTTCATCACAAGGCTCCAAGACCAATGTAATCACAATGCTCGATGCCCTTGTCATCACAAAGCTCAATGACACATGCCATCAGAATGCTCCTTGATCTTCTCCTCACAATGCTCCATTCCCTTGTCATCACAATGTTCCAAGACCCCTGTAATCACAATGCTCCATGCCCCTTTTCATCAGAATGCTCCATGAGAGTTGTCATTACAAGTGTCCATGGTCTTCTCATCACAATGCTACAGGACCTTGTCATCACCATGCTCCATTCCCTTGTCATCACAATGCTCCATGACCCCTGTCATCACAATAATCCATGAGCATTTTCAGCCCAATGCTCCACGACCTACTCATCACAATGCTCCATGGTCAATATCATCACAATGCTCCATGACCACTGTCATCACAACACTCCATGACACCTGACAACACAATGATCCGGGACTCTTGTCATCACATTGCTCCATTCCCTATTCATCACAATGCTCCATGACACTTGTCATCACAAAGCTCCAAGACCCGTTACATCACAATGTTCTATAACCCCTGCCATCAAAATGTTCCATTATACTTTTTATCAAATTGATGCATTACCCGGTCATCAAAATGCTCCCTGCCCTTCTCATCACAATGCACCATGACCCTTGGCATCACAATGCTCCATGTCATTGTCATCACAATGCTCCATGAACCCTCTCATAACATTGCTCCATGCCCTTGGCATCACAAAGCTCCATGACACTTGTTATCACATTGCTCGATGCGTTCTCATCACAATGATCCATGCCCCTGTCATTACAATCCTGCATGACTCATGTATCACAGTCTTCCGTGCCCTTGTCATCACAATGCTCCATGCCCACTCTCATCACAATAATCCATGAAATATTTCAGACCAATGCTCAATGCCCTTCTCATCAAAATGCTCCATTACTTCTGTCATAACAATGATCCATGACCCCTGCCATCACAATGTTCCACGGCCTTGTCATCACAAGGCTCCATGACCCTTGTCATCACAATGCTCCAAGAACCCTGTAATCACAATGTCCCATGCCCTTGTCATCACAATGCTCCAAGATCCCTGTAATCACAATGCTCCATGCCCCTTTTCATCTCAATGCTCCATGAACCCTGTCATCACAATGCACCATGCCCATCATCATAATGCTTCAGGCTATTGTCATCACAATGAAATCAAAATTCTCCATGACCTCTGTCATCATAATGCTCCAAAACCTTGTGATCTCAATGTTCCATAACACTTATCATCACAACACCCCATGACGATCATCATCACAATTATCCATGGCCTTCTCATCACAATGCTCCATGACCTTTGTCATCACAATGCTCCCTGACACTTGTCATCAGAATGCTCCTTGAACCCAGTCACGAAAAGGCTCCATGCCTTTTTCATCACAATGCCCCATGCCGTTTTCATCACAATGCTCCATGCCATTGTCATCAAAATACTCCACAAGCTTGTCATCAGAATGTTCCTTGACCCTTGTCATCACAATTCTCCATGGACTTATCAGCACAATGCAACTTGACCCTTGTCATCGCAATGCTCCAAGCCATTGTCATCACAATGCTCCATTACTTTTGTCATCAGAATCCTCCATGACACTTGGCATCACAATGCTCCATGCCATCGTCATCACAAAGGGCCATTACATATGTCATCACAATGCTCCCTGACACCTGTCTTCACCATACTGCATGACTTGGTCATCACAATGCTCCATGCCTTTGTCATCACAATGTTCCATGCCCTTTTTATCACAATGCTCCATGACCCCTGTCATCACAATGCTCCGTGATTCCAGTCATCACAGTGATTCATGACCTTTGTCATCACAATGTTCCATGCCCTCGTCATCAACAGTCTCTGTGACCTATTTAACCACAATGCTCCATGAACTTTTCATCACAATGCTCTTTGACCCTTGTCATCACAATGCTCTATGCCTTTCTCAGCACAACGCTCCATGACCCTTGTCATCACAATGCTCCATGCGCTTGTCAGCACGATGCTCCATGACACATGTCATCACAATGCACCATGTGCTTGTCATCACAGTGCTCCAAAAAATTGTCATCACAATGCTCCATGAACTTCTCATCAAAATGCTCTCTCACCACTGATATCACAATGCTACATCACTATTTGTCACAATACTCCCTCACCCCTGTCATCACAATGTTCCATGACTCCTGTCATCACAATGCTACATGCACTTATCATCACAATGTTCGATGACCCATGACATCACAATGTTCCATAACACCTGTCATCAAAATGTTCCATGATACTTTTCATCAAATTGCTCCATGACCCTCTCATCACAATGCTCCCTGCCCTTCTCATCACAATGCACAACGCCCTTGCCATCAAAAGCTCCATGACCTTTGTCATCACAAAGATCCATGACCCTTGGCATCACAGTGTTCCATGTCATTGTCATCACAATGCTCCATGAACGCTCTCATCACATTGCTCCATGCCCTTGTCTTCACATAGCTCCATGACACATGTCATCAGAATGCTCCATGACTTTTTCATCACAATGCTCCATGCCATTGCCATCACAATGGTCCATTAAACCTGTCATAACAATGCTCCATGAACCCTGCCATCACGATGTTCCTTGGCCTTGTGATCACAAGGCTCCATGACCCTTCTCATCACAATGCTCCAAGAATACTGTAATCACAATGTTCTATGCCCCTTTTCATCTCAATGATCCATGAACGCTGTCATCTCAATGCACCATGCCCATCATCATAATGCTTCCTGCTATTGTCATAACAATGAAATCAAAATGCTCCATGACCTCTGTCATAACAATGCTCCAAACCCTTGTGATCACAATATTCCATAACACTTGTCATCACAATGCCTATGACGCTCGTCATCACAATTATCCATAGTCTTCTCATCACAATGCTCCATGACCTTCGTCATCAGAATGCTCAATACACTTGTCATCAAAATGCTCCCTGACACTTGTTGTCTGTACGCTCCTTTTACCCTGTCATGACAAGGCTCCATGCCTTATTCATCACAATGATCCATGCCCTTTTCATCACAATGCTCCAAGAACCATGTAATCACGATGCTCCATGCACCTGTCATCACAAAGCTCAATGACGCATGCCATCAGAATGCTCCTTGGTCTTCTCCTCACAATGGTCCATGCCCTTGTCATCACAAAGTTCCAAGACCCCTGTAATCACAATGCTCCATGCCCTTTTTCATCAGTATGCTTCATGAGACTTGTCATCACATGGCTCCATGGTTTTGTCATCATAATGCTCCAAGCCCTAGTCATCACAATGCTCCATTATATTTGTCATTGCAATCCTCCATTACATTTGGCATCACAATGCTCCCTGCAATTGTCATCGCAATGGACCATGACATATGTCATCACAATTCTCCCTGACACCTGTCTTTAAAATACTCCATGACCTTCTCATCACAATGCCCCATGCCCTTGTCATCACAATGCACCATGTCCACTGTCATCACAATAATATATGAAACTTGTCAGAACAATGCTCCATTCCCCTGTCATCACAATGCTCCATGCCCTTGTTATCACAATGCTCCATGACCCCTGTCATCACAATGCTCCGTGACTCCAGTCATCACAATGCTTCATAACGTTTGTCATCACAACGGTCCATGCCCGCATCATCACAAGGCTTTGTGTCCGTTGTAACCACAATGTTCCATGAACATTTCATCCCAATGCTCCGTGACCCTTGTCATCACAATGCTCCATGCCTTTGTCAGAACAATGCTCCATAACCCTTGTCATCACAATGTGCCACGCACTTTTCATCACAGTGATCCACAACCTTGTCATCGCTATGCTCCATAAACCATGTAATCACAATGCTCTATGCACTTCTCATCCAAATGCTCTCTCACCTGAGATATCACAATGATCCATCACTATTTATCACAATACTCCCTCACCCCTGTAATCACAGTGTTCTATGACCCCTGTCATCACAATGCTACATCCCCTTATCAACACAATGTTCCATGACCCCTGACATCACAATGTTCCATAACCCCTGTCATCAAAATGCTCCATGACCCTTTTCATCCCAAAGCTCCATGACCCATGGCATCACAATATTCTTTAACCCCTGTCATCTAAATGTTCCATTACACTTTTCATCAAATTGCTCCATGACCCTGTCATCAAAATGCTCCCTGCCCTTCTCATCACAATGCACCACACACTTGACATCAAAATGCTCCATGACCTTTTTCATCACAAATCTCCATGACCCTTGGCATCACAATGCTCCATGTCATTGTCATCACAATGCTCCATGAATCCTCTCATCACATTGCTCCATGCCCTTGTCATCACAAAGCTCCATGACACTTGTCATCACAATGCTCGATGCCCTTTTCATCACAATGCTCCATGCCCTTGTCATTACAATCCTCCATGACCCAAGTATCACAGTGTACCGTGCCCTTGTCATCACAATGCTCCATGCCCACTCTCATCACAATAATCCATGAAACATTTCAGACCAATGGTCAATGTCATTCTCATCACAATGCTCCATTACCTCTGTCATAACAATGCTCCATGACCCCTGCCATCACAATGATCCACGGCCTTGTCATCACAAGGCTCCATGACCCTTGTTATAACAATGCTCCAAGACCACTGTAATCACAATGCTCCATGCCCTTTTCATCACAATGCTCCAAGACCCCTGTAATCACAATGCTCCATGCCCCTTTTCATCAGAATGCTCCATGAGATTTGTTATCACAAGTCTCCATGGTCATCTCATCACAATGCCCCAGGACCTTGTCATCACAATGCTCCATTCCCTTGTCATCATAATGCTCCATGACCCATGTCATCACAATACTCCATGAACATTTTCAGCCCAATGCTCCATGACCTTCTCATCACAATGCTCCATGACCAATATCATCACAATGCTCCAAGACCCCTGTAATCACAATGCTCCATGACCCCTCTCATCACAATACTCCATGAACTTTTTCAGCCCAATGCTCCATGACCCTTGTCATCACAATGATACATGCCCTTGTCATCCCAATGCTCAATGACCCCTGTATTCACAATGCTCCGTGACGCTTGTCATCACTGTGCTCCATGACACATGTCATCACAATGCTCCATGCTTTGGTCAGCAAAATGCTACATGACCTTGTCATTACAATGCTCTATGCGCTTGTCATCACAATACTCCTTTACCATTGTCATCACAATCCTTCATGAACCTTGGGATCACATTGCTTCATGCCTTTGTCATCAAAATGTTCCATGCTCCTTGAAATCAAAATGATCCATGACCTCTCTCATCACAGTGCTCCAAACTCTTGTGATCACAATGTTCCATAACACTTGTCATCACAAAGCTCCATGATGCCTGTCATCACAATACTCCATGCCCTTTTCATCACAATGCTCCATGACTTTGTCATCACAATTCTCCATACACTTGTCATCACAATGCTCACTGACATTGTCGTCAGAATGCTCCTTGAACCCTGTCACAAAAAGGCTCCATGCCTTTTTCATCACAATGCTCCATGCAATTGTCATCAAAATACTCCACAAGCTTGTCATCAGAATGCTCCATGACCCTTGTCATCACAATTCTCCATGCACTTGTCAGCACAATGATCCCTGACCCTTGTCATCACAATGCTCCAAGCCCTTGTCATCACAATGCTCCATTACCTTTGTCATCAGAATCCTCCATGACACTTGACATCACAATGCTCCATGCAATTGTCATCACAATGGGCCATTACTTATGTCATCACAATGCTCCCTGACACCTCTCTTCACAATACTGCATGCCCTTGTCATCACAATGCTCCATGCCCTTGTTATCACAATGTTCCAAGTCCCCTGTAATCAGAATGCTCCAGACACCTTTTCATCAGTATGCTCCTTGAGATTTGTCATCAAAAGCCTCCATGGTTTTCTCATCACAATGCTCCAGGACTTGTCATCACAATGCTTCACGACATTGTCATGAAAATTCTCAATGGCCCTTGTCAACATAATGCTCCAAGCCCTAGTCATCACAATTCTCCATTATATTTGTCATCACATCCTCCATTACATTTGGCATCACAATGCTCCATGGTATTGTCATCGCAATGGACCATGACATAGGTCATCACAATGCTCCCTGACACCTGTCTTCACAATACTCCATGCCCTTGTCTTCAGAGTGCTCCATGCCCTTGTCATCACAATGCACCATGTCCACTGTCATCACAGTAATCTATGAAACATGTCAGACCAATGCTCCATGCCCCTGTCATGACAATGATCCATGCCCTTGTCATCACAATGTTCCATGACCCCTGTCATCACCATGTTCCGTTCCCTTGTCATTACAATGCTCCATTCCCTAGTCATCACAACGCTCCATGACCCCTGTCATCACAATACTCCATGAACATTTTCAGCCCAATGCTCCATGAACCTTGTCATCACAATGATCCATGCCCATGTCATCCCAAAGCTCCATGACCCCTGTATTCACAATGCTCCGTGACGCTTGTCATCACAGTGCTCCATGACACATGTCATCACAATGCTCCATGCCCTTTTCATCACAATGCTCCATGACCCCTGTCATCACAATGCTCCATGACTCCAGTCATCACAGTGCTTCATAACGTTTGTCATCACAACGGTCCATGCTAGCGTCATCACAAGGCTCTGTGACCTTTTTAACCACAATGTTCCATGAACATTTCATCACAATGCTCCGTGACCCTTGTCATCACAATGCTCCATGCCTTTGTCAGAACAATGCTCCATGAACCTTGTCATCACATTGTGCCATGCGATTTTCATCACAATGATACCCAACCTTGTCATCGCTATGCTACATAAACCTTGTAATCACAATTCTCCATGCACTTCTAATCCAAATGCTCTCTCACATGAGATATCACAATGTTCCATCACTAGTCATCACAATCCTCCCTCACCCCTGTTATCACAATGTTCCATGACCCCTGTCATCACAATGCTACATCCCATTATCAGCACAATGCTCCATGAACCCTCTCATCACAATACTCCATGAACATTTTCAGCCCAATGCTCCATGACCTTCTCATCACAATGCTCCATGACCACTGTAATCACAACACTCCATGACACCTGACAACACAGTGATCCGGGACTCTTGTCATCACAATGCTCCAAGACCCCTGTAATCACAATGCTCCATGACCTCCGTCATCACAATACTCCAGGAACATTTTCAGCCCAATTCTCCAAGACACTTGTCATCACAATGATCCATGCCCTTGTCATCCTAATGCTCCATGACCCCTGTATTCACAATGCTCCGTGACGCTTGTCATCACATTGCTCCATGACACATCTCATCACAATGCACTATGCCTTTCTCCGCACAATGCTCCATGCCCTATTCATCACAATGCTCCATGACCCCTGTCATCACAATGCTCCGTGACTCCAGTCATCACAATTCATCATAACATTTGTCATCACAATGGTCGAAACCCGCGTCCTCACAAGGCTCTGTTACCTTTGTAACCACAATACTCCATGAACTTTTCATCACAATGCTCCGTGAACTTTGTCACACAATGCTCCATGCCTTTGTCAGAAAAATGCTCCATGACCCTTGTCATCACAATGTGACACGTGCTTTTCATCCCAACGGTCCACAAATTTGTCATCGCAATGCTCAATAAACATTGTAATCACAATGCTTCATGCCCTTCTCATCACAATGCTCCATTACCCCTGTCATAACAATGCTCCATGACCCATGCCATCACAATGTTCCACGGCCTTGTCATCACAAGGCTCCATGCCCCATGTGATCACAATTCTCCAAGACCCCTGTAATCACAATGCTCCATGCCCTTGTCATCACAAAGCTCCATGACACATGTCATCAGAATGTTCCATGGCCTTCTCATCAAAATGCTCCATGCCCTTGGCATCACAAAGCTCCCAGACCCCTGTAATCACAATGCTCCATGCCCCTTTTCATCTCAATGGTACAGGAACCCTGTCATCACAATGCATCATGCCCATCATAATGCTTCTGGCTATTGTCAGCACAATGAAATCAAAATTCTCCATGACCTCTGTCATCACAATGCTCCATGACCCCTGTCGTCACAATACTCCATGAACATTTTCAGCGCAATGCTCCATGAAATTCTCATCACAATGCTCCATGACAAATATCATCAAAATGCTCCATGACCACTGTCATCACAACACTCCATGACACCTGACAACACAATGATCCGGGACTCTTGTCATCACAATGCTACATTCCCTACTCATCACAATGCTCCAGGACCCCTGTCATCACAAAACTCCATGAACATTTTCAGCCCAATGCTCCATGACACTTGTCATCACAATCATCCATGCCCTTGTCATCCCAATGCTCCATGACACCTGTATTCACAATGCTCCGTGACGCTTGTCATCACAGTGCTCCATGACCCCTGTCATCCCAATGCTCCAAGACTTTGTCAGGAAAATGCTACATGACCTTGTCATTACAATGCTCTATGCGCTTGTCATCACAATACTCCATTACCATTGTCATCACAATCCTCCATGAACCTTGGGATCACATTGCTTCATGCCCTTGTCATCACAATGCTCCATGCTCTTTGAAATCAAAATGATCCATGACCTCTGTCATCACAATGCTCCAAACTCTTGTGATCACAATGTTCCATAACACTTGTCATCACAACGCTCCATGATGCCTGCCATCACAATACTCCATGCCCTTTTCATCACAATGCTCCATGACACATGTCATCAGAATGCTCCATGGCTTTCTCCTCACAATGCTCCATGCCCTTGTCATCACAATGCTCCAAGACCCATGTAATCACAATGCTCCATGCCCCTTTCCATCAGAATGCTCCATGAGACTTGTCATCAAAAGTCTCCATGGTCTTATCATCACAATGCTCCAGGACATTGTCATCACCATGCTCCATTCCCTTGTCATCACAATGCTCCATGACCCCTGTCATCACAATACTCCATGAACATTTTCAGCCCAATGCTCCATGAAATTCTCATCACAATGCTCCATGACAAATATCATCAAAATGCTCCATGACGACTGTCATCACAACACTCCATGACACCTGACAACACAATGATCCGGGACTCTTGTCATCACAATGCTCCATTCCCTACACATCACAATGCTCCATGACCCCTGTCATCACAATACTCCATGAACATTTTCAGCCCAATGCTCCATGACACTTGTCATCACAATGATCCATGCCCTTGTCATCCCAATGCTCCATGACCCCTGTATTCACAATGCTCCTTGACGCTTGTCATCACAGTACTCCATGACACCTGTCATCACAATGCTCCATGCCTTTGTCAGGAAAATGCTACATGACCTTGTCATTACAATGTTCTATGCGCTTGTCATCACAATACTCCATTACCATTGTCATCACAATCTTCCATGAACCTTGGGATCACATTGCTTCATGCCCTTGACATCACAATGCTCCATGCTCCTTGAAATCAAAATGATCCATGACCTCTGTCATCACAATGCTCCAAACACTTGTGATCACAATGCTCCATATCACTTGTCATCACAACGCTCCATGATGCCTGCCATCACAATAATCCAAGCCCTTTTCATCACAAGGCTCCATGTCCTTTGTCATCACAATTCTCAATACACTTGTCATCACAATGCTCCCTGACACTTGTCATCAGAATGCTCCTTGAAACCTGTCACGAAAAGGCTCCATGCCTTTTTCATCACAAAGCCCCATGCCATTTTCATCACAATGCTCCATGCCATTGTCATCAAAATACTCCACAAGTATTTTGTCATCAGAATGCTCCATGACGCTTGTCATCACAATTCTCCATGCACTTGTCAGCACAGTGCTCCCTGTCCTTTGTCATCACAATGCTCTATGCCCTTGTCATCACAATGCTCCATTACCTTTGTCATCAGAATCCTCCATGACACTTGGCATCACAATGCTCCATGCCATTGTCATCACAATGGGCCATTACATATGTCATCACAATGCTCCCTGATGCCTCTCTTCACAATACTGCATGACCTGGTCATCACAATGCTCCATGCCCTTGTCATCACAATGAGCCATTCCAACTGTCATCACAATAATCCATGAAACTTATTAGACCAATGCTGTATGCCCTTGTCATCACAATGCTCCATGCCCTAGTTATCACAATGTTCCAAAACCCCTGTAATCAGAATGCTCAATGCCCCTTTTCATAAGTATGCTCCATGAGATTTGTCATCACAAGGCTCCATGGTCTTCTCATCACAATGCTCCAGGACCTTGTCATCACAATGCTTCACGACATTTTCATGAAAATTCTCAATGACCCTTGTCATCATAATGCTCCAAGCCCTAGTCATCACAATGCTCCATTATATTTGTCATCACAATCCTCCATTACATTTGGAATCACAATGCTCCATGCCATTGTCATCGCAATGGACCATGACATATGTCATCACAATTCTCCCTGACACCAGTCTTCAAAATATTCCATGCCCTTGTCATCACAATGCTCCATGCCCTTGTCATCAAAATGCACCATGTCGGGCCTCCCTGGTGGCACAGTGGTTGAGGGTCCGCCTGCCGATGCAGGGGATACGGGTTCGTGCCCCGGTCTGGGAGGATCCTATATGCCGCAGAGCGGCTGGGCCCGTGAGCCATGGCCGCTGAGCCTGTGCGTCCGGAGCCCGTGCTCCACAACGGGAGAGGCCACAACAGTGAGAGGCCCGTGTACAGCAAAAAAAAAAAAAAAAAAAAAAAAAAATGCACCATGTCCACTGTCATCACAATAATCTAGGAAACTTGTCAGACCAATGCTCCATGCCCCTGTCATCACAATACTCCATGCCCTTTTCATCACAATGCTTCATGACCCCTGTCATAACAAAGCTCTATGACCCCTGCCATCACAATGTTCCACGGCCTTGTCATCACAAGGCTCCATGACGCTTGTCATCACAATGCTCCAAGACCCCTGTAATCACAATGCTCCATGCCCTTGTCATCACATAGCTCCATGACACATGTCATCAGAATGTTCCATGGCCTTCAAATCAAAAGGCTCCATGCCCTTGTCATCACAATGCACCATGTCCAATGTCATCACAATAATCTATGAAACTTGTCAGAACAATGCTCCATGCCCCTGTCATCACAATGCTCCATGCCCTTGTCATCACATTGCTCCATGACCCCTGTCATCACAATGCTCCCTGACTCCAGTCATCACAATGATCCACAACCTTGTCATCGCTATGCTCCATAAACCTTGTAAGCACAATGCTCCATGCACTCCTCATCCAAATGCTCTCTCACATAAGATATCACAATGTTCCATCACTAGTTATCACAATCCTCCCTCACCCCTGTTATCACAATGTTCCATGAACCCTGTCATCAAAATGCTACATCCCCTTATCAGCACAATGTTCCATGACCCCTGACATCACAATGTTCCAAAACCACTGTCATCAAAATGCTCCATGACAGTTTTCATCCCAAAGCTCCATGACCCCTGGCATCACAATGTTCTATAACCCCTGTCATCAAAATGTTCCATTACTCTTTTCATCAAATTGCTGCATGACCCTGTCATCAAAATGCTCCCTGCCTTTCTCATCACAATGCACCACAGCCTTGTCATCAAAATGCTCCATGACCTTTGTCATCACAAAGCTCCATGACCCTTGGCATCACAATGCTCCATGCCATTGTCATCACAATGCTCCATGAACCCTCTCATCACATTGCTCCATGCCCTTGTCATCACAAAGCTCCATGACACTTGTCATCACAATGCTCAATGCCCTTCTCATCACAGTAATCCATGAAATATTTCAGACCAATGCTCAATGCCCTTCTCATCACAATGATCCATTACCTCTGTCATAACAATGCTCCATGACCCCTGCCATCACAGTGTTCCACGGCCTTGTCATCACAATGCTCCATGCTCTTTGAAATCAAAATGATCCATGACCCCTGTCATCACAATGCTCCAAACACTTGTGATCACAATGTTCCATAATACTTGTCATCACAACGCTCCATGATGCCTGCCATCACAATACTCCATGCCGTTTTCATCACAATGCTCCATGACCTTTGTCATCACAATTCTCAATACACTTGTCATCACAGTGCTCCCTGACACTTGTCATCAGAATGCTCCTTGAACCCTGTCACGAAAAGGCTCCATGCCTTTTTCATCACAAAGCCCAATGCCATTTTCTTCACAATGCTCCATGCCATTGTCATCAAAACACTCCACAAGCTTGTCATCAGAATGCTCCATGACCCTTGTCATCACAATTCTCCATGCACTTGACAGCACAATGCTCCCTGACCCTTGTCATCACAATGCTCCATTAAATTTGTCATAAGAATCCTCCATGAAACTTGGCATCACAATGCTCCAGGCCGTTGTTATCACAATGGGCCATTACATATGTCATCACAATGCTCCCTGACACCTCTCTTCACAATACTGCAAGAACTGGTCATCACAATGCTCCATGCCCTTGTCATCAAAATGCGCCATTCCAACTGTCATCGCAATACTCCATGAAAATTATTAGACCAATGCTCAATGCCCTTGTCATCACAAAGCTCCATGACCCTTGGCATCACAAGGCTCCATGTCATTGTCATCACAATTCTCCATGAACCCTCTTATCCCATTAATCCATGCCCTTGTCATCACAAAGCTCCATGACACTTGTCATCAAAATGCTCGATGCCTTTCTCATCAAAATGCTCCATGCCCTTTCCATCACAATCCTCCATGACCCATGTATCACAGTGTTCCGTGCCCTTGTCATCACAATGCTCCATGCCCACTCTCATCATAATAATCCATGAAATATTTCAGGCCAATGCTCAATGCCCTTCTTGTCACAATGCTCCATTACCTCTGTCATAACAATGCTCCATGACCCCTGCCATCACAATGTTCCACGGCCTTGTCATCACAAGGCTCCATGACCCTTGTCATCACAATGCTCCAAGACCCCTGTAATCACAATGCTCCATGCCCTTTTCATCACAAAGCTCCATGACACATGTCATCAGAATGTTCCATGGTCTTGTCATCACCATGCTTCATGCCCTTGTCACCACAATGCTCCAAGACCACTGTAATCACAATGCTCCATGCTCCTTTGCATCTCAATGCTACATGAACACTGTCATCACAATGCACCACGCCCATCATCATAATGCTTCAGGCTATTGTCATTAAAATGAAATCAAAATTCTCCATGACCTCTGTCATCATAATGCTCCAAACCCTTGTGATCACAATGTTCCATAACACTTGTCATCACAACGCTCCATGATGCCTGTCATCACAATACTCCATGCCCTTTTCATCACAATGCTCCAGGACCTTTGTCATCACAATTCTCAATATACATGTCATCACAATGCTCCCTGACACTTGTCATGAGAATGCTCCTTTACCCCATCACGAAAAGGCTCCATGCCTTTTTCATCACAATGCCCCATGCCGTTTTCATCAAAATGCTCCATGTCATTGTCATCAAAATATTCCACAAGCTTGTCATCAGAATGCTCCATGACCCTTGTCATCACAATTCTCCATGCACTTGTCAGCACAATGCTCCCTGACCCATGTCATCACAATGTTCCAATCCATTGTCATCACAATGTTCCATTTCATTTGTCATCAGAATCCTCCATGACACATGGCATCCCAATGCTCCATGCCATTGTCATCACAATGGGCCATTACATATGTCATCACAATGCTCCCTGACAACTGTCTTCACAATACTGCATGACCTGGTCATCACAATACTCCATGCCCTTGTCATCACAATGCGCCATTCCAACTTTCATCGCAACAATCCATGAAACTTATTAGATTAATGTTCCATGCCCTTGTCATCACAATGCTCCATGCCCTTCTTATCACAATGCTCCCTGAACCCTGTCATCACAATGCTCCGTGACTCCACTCATCACAATGATTCATGACCTTTGTCATCACAATGGTCCATGCCCTCTTCATCAACAGTCTCTGTGACCATTTTAACCACAATGCTCCATGAACTTTTCATCACAATGCTCTTTGACCATTGTCATCACAATGCTCTATGCGTTTCTCAGCACAGTGCTCCATGACCCCTGTCATCACAATGCTCCATGCGCTTGTCAGCACAATGCTCCATGACACATGTCATCACAATGCACCATGCGCTTGTCATCACAGTGCTCTACAAACTTGTCATCACAATGCTCCATAAACGTTGTCATAATAATACTCCATGCACTTCTCATCAAAATGCCCTCTCACCACTGATATCACAATTCTACATCACTATTTGTCACAATACTCCCTCACCCCTGTCATCACAATGCTCCATGCGCTTGTCAGCACAATGCTCCATGACACATGTCATCACAATGCACCATGCGCTTGTCATCACAGTGCTCTACAAACTTGTCATCACAATGCTCCATAAACGTTGTCATAATAATACTCCATGCACTTCTCATCAAAATGCCCTCTCACCACTGATATCACAATTCTACATCACTATTTGTCACAATACTCCCTCACCCCTGTCATCACAATGTTCCATGACTCCTGTCATCACATTGCTACATGCACTTATCCTCACAATGTTCGATGACCCCTGACATCACAATGTTCCATAACACCTGTCATCAAAATGTTCTATGACAATTTTCATCAAATTGCTCCATAACCCTGTCATCACAATTCTCCTTGACCTTCTCATCACAATGCACAAAGCGCTTGTCATTAAAATGCTCCATGACCTTTGTCATCACAAAGATCCATGACCCTTGGCATCACAATGCTCCATGTCATTGTCATCACAATGCTCCATGAACGCTCTCATCACATTGCTCCATGCCCTTGTCTTCACAAATCTCCATGACATATGTCATCAGAATGCTCCATGGCCTTCTCATCACAATGCTCCTTGCCCTTGCCATCATAATGGTCCATTAAACCTGTCATAACAATGCTCCATGACCCCTGCCATCACGATGTTCCATGGCCTTGTCATCACAAGGCTCCATGACCCTTCTCATCACAACACTCCAAGAACCCTGTAATCACAATGCTCCATGCCCCTTTTCATCTCAATGATCCATGAACCCTGTCATCACAATGCACCATGCCTATCATCATAATGCTTCATGCTATTGTCATCACAATGAAATAAAAATGCTCCATGACCTCTGTCATAACAATGCTCCAAACCCTTGTGATCACAATATTCCATATCACTTGTCATCACAATGCCCCATGACGCTCGTCATCACAATTATCCATGGTCTTCTCATCACAATGTTCCATGACTTTGTCATCACAATGCTCAATACACTTGTCATCAAAATGCTGCCTGACACTTGTTATCTGTATGCTCCTTGAACCCTGTCATGACTAGGCTCCATGCCTTTTTCATCACAATGATCCATGCACTTTTCATCACAATGCTCCAAGACCCATGTAATCACAGTGCTCCTTGCCCTTGTCATCACAAAGCTCAATGATGCATGCCATCACAATGCTCCTTGTTCTTCTCCTCACAATGTTCCATGCGCTTGTCATCACAAAGTTCCATGACCCCTGTAATCACAATGTTCCATGCCCATTTTCATCAGCATGCTCCATGAGACTTGTCATCACAAGGCTCCATGGTTTTGTCATCACAATGCTCCAGGACCTTGTCATCACAATGCTTCACGACCTTGTCATGAAAATTTTCAATGGCCCTTGTCATCATAATGCTCCAAGCCCTAGTCATCACAATGCTCCATTATATTTGTTATCACAATCCTCCATTACATTTGGCATCACAATGCTCCCTGCCATTGTCATCGCAATGGACCATGATATATGTCATCACAATGCTCCCTGACACCTGTCTTCACAATACTCCATGCCCTTGTCATCACAGTGCTCCATGCCCTTGTCATCACAATGCACCATGCCCACTGTCATCACAAAAATCTATGAAACTTGTCAGACCAATGCTCCATGCCCCTGTCATCACAATGCTCCATGCCCTTGTCCTCACAATGCTCCATGACCCCTGTCATCACAATGCTCCGTGACTCCAGTCATCACAATGCTTCATAACGTTTGTCATCACAATGGTCCATGCCCGCATCATCACAAGGCTCTGTGACATTTGTAATCACAATGGTCCATGAATTTTCATCACCATTCAATGTGACCCTTGTCATCACAATGCTCCATGTCTTTGTCAGAATAATGCTCCATGATCATTGTCATAACAATGTGCCACGCACATTTCATCACAACGGTCCACAACCTAATCATTGCAATGCCCCATAAACTTTGTAATCACAATGGTCCATGCACTTCTCATCAAAATGCTCTCTCACCAGAGATATCACCATGTTCCATCACTAGTCAGCACAATACACCCTCACCCCTGTAATCACAATGTTCCATGACCCTGTCATCACAATGCTACCTCCCCTTATCATCACAATGTTCCATGACCCCTGACATAACAATGTTCCATAACCTCTGTCATCAAAATGCTCCATGACCCTTTTCATCCCAAAGCTCCAAGAAACCTGACATCACAATGTTCTATAACCCCTGCCATCAAAATGTTCCATTACACTTTTTATCAAATTGCTGCATGACCCGGTCATGAAAATGCTCCCTGCACTTCTCATCACAATGAAACATTCCCTTGTCATAAAAATGCTGCATGACTTGTCATCAAAAAGCTCCATGACACTTGGCATCACACTGCTCCATGTTATTGTCATCACAATGCTCCATGAACTCTCTCATCACATTGCTCCATGCCCTTGTCATCACAAAGCTCCATGACACTTGTCATCACAATGCTCCATGCCCTTCTCATCACAATGTTCCATGACTTAGTCATTCAAGTCCTGCATAACCCATGTATCACAGTGTTCCGTGCCCTTGTCATCACAATGCTCCATGCCCACTCTCATCACAATAATCCATGAAACATTTCAGACCAATATTCCATGCCCTTCTCATCACAATGCTCCATTACCGCTGTCATAACAATGCTCCATGACCCATGCCATCACAATGTTCCACGGCCTTGTCATCACAAGGCTCCATGACACTTGTCATCACAATGCTCCAAGACCCCTGTAATCACAATGCTCCATGCACTTGTCATCACAAAGCTCCATGACACATGTCATCAGAATGTTCCATGACTTTCTCATCAAAATGCTCCATCTCCTTGTCATCACAATGCTCAAGACCCCTGTAATCACAATGCTCCATGCCCCTTTTCATCTCAATGCTCCATGAACCGTCATCAAAATGCATCATGCCCATCATCATAATGCTTCGGGCTATTTTCAGCACAATGAAATCAAAATTCTCCATGACCTATGTCATCACAGTGCTCCATGTACCCTGTCATCACAATACTCCATGAACATTTTCAGCCCAATGATCCATGACACTTGTCATCACAATGATCCATGCCCTTGTCATCACAGTACTCCATGACCCCTGTCATCACAATGCTCCATGCCCATAATCATAATGCTTCAGGCAATTGTCATTACAATGAAATCAAAATTCTTCATGACCTCTGTCATCATAATGCTCCAAACCCTTGTGATCACAATGTTCCATAACACTTATCATCACAACACCCCATGACGATCATCATCACAATTATCCATGGTCTTGTCATAACAATGCTTCATGATCTTTGTCATCACAATGCTCAATACACTTGTCATCACAATGCTCCCTGACACTTGTCGTCAGTATGCTCCTTCAACCCTGTCATGACAAGGCCCCATGCCTTCTTCATCACAATGATCCATGCCCTTTTCATCACAATGCTTCCTGAACAATATCATCACAATGCTCCATGACCACTGTCATCACAACACTCCATGACACCTGACAACACAATGATCCGGAACTCTTGTCATCACAATGCTCCATTCCCTAGTCATCACAATGCTCCATGACCCCTGTCATCACAATACTCCATGAACATTTTCAGCCCAATTCTCCATGACCCTTGTCATCACAATGATCCATGCCCTTGTCATCCCAATGCTCAATGATCCCGGTATTCAAAATGTTCCGCAACGCTTGTCATCACAGTGCTCCATTACACCTGTCATCACAATGTTCCATGCCTTTGTCAGCAAAATGCTACATGACATTCTCATTACAATGCTCTATGCGCTTGTCATCACAGTACTCCATTACCATTGTCATCACAATCCTCCATGAACCTTGGGATCACATTGCTTCATGCCCTTGTCATCACAATGCTGCATGCTCCTTGAAATCAAAATGATCCATGAGGGCTTCCCTGGTGGCGCAGTGGTTGAGAGTCCGCCTGCCGATGCAGGGGACGTGGGTTCGTGCCCCGATCCCGGAAGATCCCACATGCCGCGGAGCGGCTGGGCCCGCGAGCCATGGCCGCGGAGCCTGTGTGTCCGGAGCCTGTGCTCCGCAACGGGAGAGGCCACAGCAGTGAGAGGCCCGCGTACAGCAAAAAAAAAAAAAAAAAAAAAAAAAAAAATGATCCATGAACTCTGTCATCACAATGCTCCAAACCCTTGTGATCACAATGTTCCATAACACTTGTCATCACAACGCTCCATGATGCCTGTCATCACAATACTCCATGGACTTTTCCTCACAATGCTCCATGACCTTTGTCATCACAATTCTAAATACACTTGTCATTACAATGCTTCCTGAAACTTGTCGTCAGAATGCTCCTTGAAACCTGGCACGAAAAGGCTCCATGCCTTTTTCATCACAATGACCAATGCAGTTTTCATCACAATGCTCCATGCCATTGTCATCAAAATACTCCACAAGCTTGTCATCAGAATGTTCCATGACCCTTGTCATCACAATTCTCCATGCACTTGTCAGCACAATGCTCCCTGACACTTGTCATCACAATGCTCCAAGCCATTGTCATCACAATGCTCCATTACCTTTGTCATCAGAATCCTCCATGACACTTGGCATCACAATGCTCCATGCCATTGTCATTACATTGGGCCATTACATATCTCATCACAATGCTCCCTGACACCTGTCTTCACAATACTGCATGACCTGGTCATCACAATGCTCCATGCCCTTGTCATCACATTGCGCCATTCCAACTGTCATCGCAATAATCCATGAAACTTATTAGACCAATGCTCCATGCCCTTGTCATCACAATGCTCCATGCCCTTGTTATCACACTGCTCCATGACTCCAGTCATCACAATGCTTTATGAACTTTGTCATCACAATGGTCCATGCCCTCATCATCAACAGTCTCTGTGACCTTTTTATCCACAATGCTCCATTAACTTTTTATCACAATACTCTTGACCCTTGTCATTACAATGCTCTATGCCTTTCTAAGCACAATGCTCCTTGCCCTTGTCATCACAGAGCTTCATGACCCCTGTCATCACAATGCTCTGTGACTCCAGTCATCACAGTGCTTCATAACATTTGTCATCACAATGGTCCATGCCCACATCATCACAAGGCTCTGTTACCTTTGTTACCACAATGCTCCATGAACGTTTCATCACAATGCTCCGTGACCCTTTTCATCACAATGTTCAATGCCTTTGTCAGAAAAATACTCCATGACCATTGTCATCAAAATGTGCCACGTTGGGGCTTCCCTGGTGGCGCAGTGGTTGAGAGTCCGCCTGCCGATGCAGGGGACACGGGTTCGTGCCCCGATCCCGGAAGATCCCACATGCCGCGGAGCGGCTGGGCCCGCGAGCCATGGCCGCGGAGCCTGTGTGTCCGGAGCCTGTGCTCCGCAACGGGAGAGGCCACAGCAGTGAGAGGCCCGCGTACAGCAAAAAAAAAAAAAAAAAAAAAAAAAAAAAAAAAAAAAAAAAAAAAAATGCCACGCGCTTTTCATCACAACGGTCCACAAATTTGTCATCGCAATGCTCCATAAACATTGTAATCACAATGCTCCATGCCCTTCTCATCAGTGTGCTCCAAGAGATTTGTCAACACAGTGCTCCATGGTTTTCTCATCACAGTGCTCCATTACCCCGGTCATAACAATGATCCATGACCCCTGCCATCACAATGTTCCACGGCCTTGTCATCACAAGGCTCCATGACGCTTGTCATCACAATGCTCCAAGAACCCTGTAATCACAATTCTCCATGCCCTTGTCATCACAAAGCTCCATGACACATGTCATCGAAATGTTCCATGGCCCGCTCATCAAAATGAGGCATGCGCTTGTCATCACAGTGCTCCAAGACCCCTGTAATCACAATGCTCCATTCCCCTTTTCATCTCAATGCTCCATGAACCCTGTCATCACAATGCATCATGCCCATCACCATAATGCTTCCGGCTATTGTCAGTGCAATGAAATCAAAACTCTCCATGACCTCTGTCATCACAATGCTCCATGACTCCTCTCATCACAATACTCCATGAACATTTTCAGGGCAGTGCTCCATGACCCTTGTCATCACAATGATCCATGACCTTGTCATCCCAATGCTCCATGACCCCTGTATTCACAATGCTCCGTGACACTTATCATCACAGAGCTCCATGACACCTGTCATCACAATGCTCCATGCCTTCGTCAGCAAAATTCTACATGACCTTGTCATTACAATGCTCTATGCGCCTGTCATCACAATGCTGCAAGACCCCTGTAATCACAATGATCCATGCCCTTTTTCATCTCAATTTTCCATGAACCCTGTCATCACAATGCACCATGTCCATCATCATAATGCTTCAGGCTATTATCATTACAATGAAATCAAAATTCTCCATGACCTCTGTCATCAAAATGCTCCCAACCGTTGTGATCATAATGTTCCATAACACTTATCATCACAACACCCCATGACGATCATCATCACAATTACCCATGGTCTTCTCATCACAATGCTCCATGATCTTTGTCATCACAATGCTCAATACACTTGTCATCACATTGCTCCCTGACACTTGTCAGTATGCTCCTTGAACCCTGTCATGACAAGGCTCCATGCCTTTTTCATCACAATGATCCATGCCCTTTACATCACAATGTGCCAAGACCCCTGTAATCACAATGCTCCTAGCCCTTGTCATCACAAAGCTACATGATGCATGTAATCGGAATGCTCCATGGCCTTCTCCTCACAATGCTCCATGTCATTGTCGTCACAATGCTCCATGAACTCTCTCATCACATTGCTCCATGCCCTTGTCATTACAATCCTCCATGAACCATGTATCACAGTGTTCCGTGCCCTTGTCATCACAATGCTTCATGCCCACTCTCATCACAATAATCCATGAAATATTTCAGACCAATGCTCAATGCCCTTCTCATCACAATGCTCCATTAACTCTGTCATAACTATGCTCCATGACCCCTGCCATCAAAATGTTCCACGGCCTTGTCATCACAAGGCTCCATGACCCTTGTCATCACAATGCTCCAAGACACCTGTAATCAAAATGCTCCATGCCCTTGTCATCACAAAGCTCCATGACGCATATTATCAGAAGGTTCCATGGCCCTCTCCTCACAATGCTCTATGCCCTTGTCATCACAATGCTCCAAGACCCCTGTAATCACAATGCTCCATGCCTGTTTTCATCTCCATGCTCCATTAGCACTGCCATCACAATGCACCATGCCCATCATCATAATTCTTCAGGCAATTGGCATTACAATGAAATCAAAATTCTCCATGACCTCTATCATCATAATGCTCCAAACCCTTGTGATCACAATGTTACATAACACTTATAATCACAACACCCCATGACGCTCATCATCACAATTATCCATGGTCTTGTCATCACAATGCGCCATGATCTTTGTCATCACAATGCTCAATACACTTGTCATCGCAATGCTCCTTGACACTTGTCGTCAGTATGCTCCTTGAACCCTGTCATGACAAGGATCCATGCCTTTTTCATCACAATGATACATGCCCTTTTCATCACAATGCTCCATGACCCCTTTCATCACAATACTCCATGAACATTTTCAGCCCAATGCTCCATGATATTCTCATCACAATGCTCCCTGACCAATATCATCACGATGCTCCATGACCACTGTCATCACAACACTCCATGACACCTGACAACACAATGATCCGGGACTCTTGTCATGACAATGCTCCATGCCCTTGTCATCACAATGCTCCATGCCCTTGTTATCACAATGCTCCATGACCCCTGTCATCACAATACTCCATGAACCTTTTCAGCCCAATGCTCCATGACCCTTGTCATCACAATGATCTATGCCCTTGTCATCCCAATGCTCAATGACAGCTGTCACCACAATGCTCCATGCCTTTGTCAGCAAAATGCTACATGACCTTCTCATTACAATGCTCTATGCGCTTGTCATCACAATACTCCATTACCATTGTCATCACAATCCTCCATGAACCTTGGGATCACATTGCTTCATGCCCTTGTTATCACAACGCTCCATGATGCCTGTCATCACAATACTCCATGGCCTTTTCATCACAATGCCCCATGACCTTCCTCATTACAATTCTCAATACAAATGTCATCACAATGCTTCCTGACACTTGTCATCAGAATGCTCCTTGAACCCTGTCACAAAAGCGCTCCATGCATTTTTCATCACAAAGCCCCATGCCGTTTTCATCACAATGCTCCATGCCATTGTCATCAAAATACTCCACAAGGTTGTCATCAGAATGCTCCATGACCCTTGTCATCACAATTCTCCATGCACTTGTCATCACAATGCTCCCTGACCCTTGTCATCACAATGCTCCAAGCCATTGTCATCACAATGCTCCATTACATTTGTCATCAGAATCCTCCATGACACTTGGCATCACAATGCTCCATGCCATTGTCATCACAATGGGCCATTACATATGTCATCACAATGCTCCCTGATGCCTCTCTTCACAATACTGCATGACCTGGTCATCACAATGCTCCATGCCCTTGTCATCACAATGTGCCATTCCAACTGTCATCGCAATAATCCATGAAACTAATTAGACCAATGTGCCATGCACTTGTCATCACAATGCTCCATGCCCTTGTTATCACAATGTTCCAAGAACCTTGTAATCAGAATGCTCCTTGCACCTTTTCATCAGTATGCTCCATGAGACTAGTCATCACAAGGCTCCATGGTTTTCTCATCACAGTGCTCCAGGAGATTGTCATCACAATGCTTCACGACCTTGTCATGAAAATTCTCAATGACCCTTGTCATCATAATGCTCCAAGCCCTAGTCATCACAATGCTCCATTATATTTGTCATCACAATCCTCCATTACAGTTGGCATCACAATGCTCCCTGCCATTGTCATCGCAATGGACCATGACATATGTCATCACAATGCTCTCTGACAACTCTCTTCACAATACTCCATGACCTTCTCATCACAATGCTCCATGCCCTGGTCATCACAATGCACCATGTCCACTGTCATCACAATAATCTCTGAAACTTGTCACCACAACGCTCCATGTCCCTGTCATAACAATGTTCCATGCTCTTGTCATCACAATGCTCCATGACCCCTGTCATCACAATGCTCTGTGAATCCAGTCATCACAATGCTTCATAACGTTTGTCATCAAAACGGTCCATGCCCGCGTCATCACAAGACTCTGTGACCTTTGTAACCACAATGCTCCATGAACTTTTCATCACAGTGCTCCGTGACACTTGTCATCACAATGCTCCATGCCTTTGTCAGAACAATGTTCCATGACCCTTGTCATCACAATGTGCCACACGCTTTTCATCACAATGATCCACAACCTTGTCATCGCTATGCTCCATAAACCTTGTAATCACAATGCTCCATGCACTTCTCATCCAAATGCTCTCTCACCTGAGATATCACAATGTTCCATCACTAGTCATCACAATCCTCCCTCAACCCTGTAATCACAATATTCCATGACCCCTCTGACATCACAATTTTCCATAACCACTGTCATCAAAATTCTCCATGACACTTTTCATCCCAAAGCTCCATGACCCATGGCATCACAATGTTCTGTAACCCCTGTCAACAAAATGTTCCATTACCCTTTTCAACAAATTGCTGCATGACCCTGTCATCAAAATGATTCCTCTCCTTCTCATCTCAATGCACCACACGCTTGTCATCACAGTGCTCCATGACACATTTCATCACAATGCTCCATGCCTTTGTCAGCAAAATGCTACATGACCTTGTCATTACAATGCTCTATGCGCTTGTCATCACAATACTCCATTTCCATTGTCATCACAATCCTCCATGAACCTTGGGATCACATTGCTTCATGCCCTTGTCATCTCAATGCTCCATGCTCCTTGAAATCAAAATGATCCATGACCTCCGTCATCACAATGCTCCAAACCCGTGTGATCACAATGTTCCATAACACTTGTCATCACAACGCTCCATGATGCCTGTCACCACAATACTCCATGCCCTTTTCATCACAATGCTCCATGACATTTGTCATCACAATTCTCAATATACATGTCATCACAATGCTCCCCGACATTTTCATCAGAATGCTCCTTGAACCCTGTCACGAAAAGGCTCCATGACTTTTTCATCACAATGCCCCATGCGGTTTTCATCACAATGCTCCATGCCATTGTCATCAAAATACTCCACAAGCTTGTCATCAGAATGCTCCATGACCCTTGTCATCACAATTCTCCATGCACTTGTCAGCACAATGCTCCCTGACCCATGTCATCACAATGCTCCAAGCCATTGTCATCACAATGTTCCATTACCTTTGTCATCAGAATCCTCCATGACCCTTTGCATCACAATGCTCCATGCCATTGTAATCACAATGGGCCATTACATATGTCATCACAATGCTCCCTGACAGCTGTCTTCACAATACTGCATTACCTGGTCATCACAATGCTCCATGCCCTTGTCATCACAATGCACCATTCCAACTGTCATCGCAACAATCCATGAAACTTATTAGACTAATGTTCCATGCCCTTGTCATCACAATGCTCCATGCCCTTGTTATCACAATGCTCCATGAACCCTGTCATCACAATGCTCCGTGACTCCAGTCATCACAATGCTTCATGACCTTTGTCATCACAATGGTCCATGCCCTCATCATCAACAGTCGCTGTGACAATTTTAACCACAATGCCCCATGAACTTTTCATCACAATGCTCTTTGACCCTTGTCATCACAATGCTCTATGCCTTTCTCAGCACAATGCTCCATGACCCTTGTCATCACAATGCTCCATGCGCTTGTCAGCACAATGCTCCATGACACATGTCATCACAATGCACCATGCGCTTGTCATCACAGTGCTCTACAATCTTGTCATCACAATGCTCCATAAACATTGTCATAATAATGCTCCATGCACTTCTCATCAAAATGCTCTCTCTCCACTGATATCAAAATGCTACATCACTATTTGTCACAATACTCCCTCACCCCTGTCATCACAATGTTCCATGACTCCTGTGATCACCATGCTACATGCACTTATCATCACAATGTTCGATGACCCCTGACATCACAATGTTCCATAACACCTGTCATCAAAATGTTCCATGACAATTTTCATCAAATTGCTCCATGACCCTGTCATCACAATTCTCCCTGCTCTTCTCATCACAATGCACAACACCCTTGCCATCAAAATGCTCCATGACCTTTGTCATCACAAATATCCATGACCCTTGGCATCACAATGCTCCATGTCATTGTCATCACAATGCTCCATGAACGCTCTCATCACATTGCTCCATGCCCTTGTCTTCACAAAGCTCCATGACACATGTCATCAGAATGCTCCATGGCCTTCTCATCACAATGCTCCATGCGCTTGCCATCACAATGCTCCATTACCCCTGTCATAACAATGCTCCATGACCCCTGCCATTATGATGTTCCATGGCCTTGTCATCACAAAGCTCCATGACCTTTCTCATCACAGTTCTCAATACACTTGTCATCAAAATGCTCCCTGACACTTGTCGTCAGTATGCTCCTTGAAACCTGTCATGACAAGGCTCCATGCCTTTTCCATCACAATGATCCATGTCCTTTTCATCACAATGCTCCTAGACCCCTGCAATCACAGTGTTACATGCCCTTGTCATCACAAAGCTCAATGACGCATGTCTTCAGAATGCTCCTTCGCCTTCTCCTCACAATGCTCCATACCCATGTCATCACAATGTTCCAAGACCCCTGTAATCACAATGGTCCATGCCCCTTTGCATCAGTATGCTCCAAGAGATTTGTAATCACAATGTTCCAAGGTTTTCTCATCACAATGCTCCAGGACCTTATCATCACAATGCTTCACCACATTGTCCTGAAAATTCTCAGTGGCCCTTGTCATCATAATGATCCAAGCCCTAGTCCTCACAATGCTCCATTATATTTGTCATCACAATCCTCCATTACATTTGGCATCACAATGCTCCCTGCCATTGTCATCGCAATGGACCATGACATATGTCATCACAATGTTCCCTGACACCTATCTTCACAATACTCCATGACCTTCTCATCATAATGATCCATGCCCTTGTCATCACAATGCACCATGTCCCCTGTCATCACAATAATCTATGAAACTTGTCAGACCAATGATCCATGCCCCTGTCATCACAATGATCCATGCCCTTGTCATCACAATGCTCCATGCCCTTGTCATCACTGTACTCCTTGACCCCTGTCATCACAATTGTCAATGCCGGCGTCATCACAAGGCTCTGTGACCATTGTAACCACAATTCTCCATGAACTTTTCATCACAGTGCTCTGTGATTCTTGTCATCACAATGCTCCATGCCTTTGTCAGAAAAATGCTCCATGACCCTTGTCATCACAATGTGCCATGCGCTTTTCATCACAACGGTCCACATATTTGTCATAGCTATGCTCCATAAACCTTCTAATCACAATGCTCTATGCCCCTTTTCATCTCAATGATCCATGAACCCTGTCATCACAATGCACCATGCCCATCATCATAATGCTTCATGCTATTGCCATCACAATGAATTCAAAATGCTCCATGACCTCTGTAATAACAATGCTCCAAACCCTTGTGATCACAATATTCCATAACTCTTGTCATCACAGTGCCCCATGACACTCGTCATCACAATTATCCATGGTCTTCTCATCACAATGCTCCATGACCTTTGTCATCACAATGCTCAATACACTTGTCATCAAAATGCTCCCTGACACTTGTTGTCTGTATGCTCCTTGAACCCTGTCATGACAAGGCTCCATACCTATTTCATCACAATGATCCATGCCCTTTTCATCACAATGCTCCAAGACACCTTTAAACCCAATGCTCCATGCCCTAGTCATCACAAATCTCAATGAAACATGTCTTCAGAATGCTCCTTGGCCTTCTCCTCACAATGCTCCATGCCCATGTCATCACAATGTTCCAAGACCCGTGTTATCACAATGGTCCATGCCCCTTTTCATCAGTATGCTCCATGAGATTTGTCATCACAAGTCTCTATGGATTTCACATCACAATGCTCCAGGACCTTGTCATCACAATGCTTCACGACCTTGTCATGAAAATTCTCAATAGCCCTTGTCATCATAATGCTCCAAGCCCTAGTCATCACAATGCTCCATTATATTTGTCATCAAAATCCTCCATTACATTTGGCATCACAATGCTCCCTGCCATTGTCATTGCAATGGACCATGACATATGTCATCACAATGCTCCCTGACAACTGTCTTCACAATACTCCATGACCTTCTCTTCACAATGATCCATGACCTTGTCATCACAATGCACCATGTCCACTGTCATCACTATAATCTATGAAACTTGTCAGACGAATGCTCCATGCCCCTGTCACCACAATGCTCCATGCCCTTGTCATCACAATGCTCCATGACCACTGTCATCACAATGCTCCGTAACTCCAGTCATCACAATGCTTCATAACATTTGTCATCACAATGGTCCATGCCCACGTAATCACAAGGCTCTGTGACCTTTATAACTACAGTGCTCCATGAACTTTTCATCACAATGCTCCGTGACCCTTGTCATCAAAATGCTCCATGCCTTTGTCAGAACAATGCTCCATGACCCTTGTCATCACAATGTGCTACGCGCTTTTCATCACAACGGTCCACAAATTTGTCATGGTAATGCTCCATAAACCTTGTAATCACAATGCTCCATGCCCTTCTCATCACAGTGCTCCATTACCCCTGTCATAACAATGCTCCATGACCACTGCCATCACAATATTCCACGGCCTTGTCATCACAAGGCTCCATGACACTTGTCATCACAATGCTCCAAGATCCCTGTAATCACAAAGCTCCATGCCCTTGTCATCAAAAAGCTCCTGACACATGTCATCAGAATGTTCCATGTCCTTCTCATCAAAATGCTCCATGCCCTTGTCATCACAGTGCTCCAAGACCTCTGTAATCACAATGCTCCATGCCCCGTTTCATCTCAATGATCCATGAACCCTGTCATCACAATGAACTATGCCCATCATCATAATGCTTCATGCTATTGTCATCACAATGAAATCAAAATGCTCCATGACTTCTGTCATCACAATGCTCCATGACCCCTGTCATCACAATACTCCATGAACATTTTCAGCCCAATGCTCCATGACACTTGTCATCACAATGATCCATGCCCTTGTCATCCCAATGCTCCATGACCCCTGTATTCACAATGCTCTGTGACGATTGTCATCACAGTGCTCCATGACACCTGTCATCACAATGCTCCATGACTTTGTCAGCAAAATGCTCCATGACCTTGTCATTACAATGCTCTATGCACTTGTCATCACAATACTCCATTACCATTGTCATCACAATCCTCCATGAACCTTGGGATCACATTGCTTCATGCCCTTGTTATCACAATGCTCCATGCTCCTTGAAATCAAAATGATCCATGACCTCTGTCATCAAAATGCTAGAAACCCTTGTGCTCAAAATGTTCCATAACACTTGTCATCACAACGCTCCATGATGCCTGTCATCACAATACCCCATGCACTTTTCATCACAAAGCTCCATGAATTTTGTCATCAAAATACTCAATACACTTGTCATCAGAATGCTCCCTGACACTTGTCATCAGAATTCTCCTTGAACCCTGTCACGAAAAGCCTCCATGACATTTTCAACACAATGCCCCATGCCCTTTTCATCACAGTGCTCCAAGCCACTGTCATCAAAATACTCCACAAGCTTGTCATGAGAATGCTCCATGACCCTTGTCATCACAATTCTCCATGCACTTGTCAGCACAATGCTCCCTGACCCTTGTCATCTCAATGCTCCAAGCCATTGTCATCACAATGCACCATTACCTTTGTCATCAGAATCCTCCATGACACTTGGCCTCACAATGCTCCATGCCATTGTCATCACAATGGCCCATTTCATATCTCATCACAATGCTCCCTAACACCAGTCTTCACAATACTGCATGACCTGGTTATCACAATGCTCCATGCCCTTGTCACCACAATGCACCATTCCAACAGTCATCGCAATAATCCATGAAACTTATTAGACCAATGCTCCATGCCCTTGTCATCACAATGCTCCATGACCCTTGTCATCACAATGCTCCATGCGCTTGTCAGCAAGATGCTCCATGACACATGTCATCAAAATACACCATGCACTTGTCATCACAGTGTTCCACAATCTTGTCATCACAATGCTCCATAAACCTTGTCATCACAATGCTCCATGCACTTCTCATCAAAATCCTCCCTCACCACAGATATCACAATGTTACATCACTATTAGTCACAATACTCCCTCACCCCTGTTATCACAATGCTCCATAACCCCTGTCATCAAAATGCTCCATGACCCTTTTCATCAAAATGCTCCATGACCCCTGACATCACAATGTTCCATAACCCCTGTCATCAAAATGTTCCATGACGCTTTTCATCAAATTGCTCCATGACCCTGTCATCACAATGCTCCCTGCCCTTCTCATCACAATGCACAACACACTTGTCACCCAAATGCTCCATGACTTTTGTCATCACAAAGATCCATGACCCTTGTCATCACAATGCTACATGTCATTGTCATCACAATGCTCCATGAACACTCTCATCACATTGGTCCATGCCCTTGTCATCACAAAGCTCCATGACACATGTCATCAGAATGCTCCATGGCCTTCTCATCACAATGCTCCATGCACTTGCCATCACAATGCTCCATTACCCCTGTCATAACAATGCTCCATGACACCTGCCATCACGATGTTCCGTGGCCTTGTCATCACAAGGCTCCATGACCCTTCTCATCACAATGCTCCAAGACCCCTGTAATCACAATGCTCCATGCCCCTTTTCATCTCAATGATCCATGAACCCTGTCATCACAATGCACCATGCCCATCATCATAATGCTTCAGGCTATTGTCATCACAATGAAATCAAAAGGCTCCATGACCTCTGTCATAACAATGCTCCAAACCCTTGTGATCACAATATTCCATAACTCTTGTCATCACAGTGCCCCATGACACTCGTCATCACAATTATCCATGGTCTTCTCATCAAAATGCTCCATGACCTTTGTCATCACAATGCTCATTACACTTGTCATCAAAATGCTCCCTGACACTTGTTGTCTGTATGCTCCTTGAACCCTGTCATGACAAGACTCCATGCCTTTTTCATCACAATGATCCATGCCCTTTTCATCACAGTGCTCCAAGACCTCTTTAAACACAATGCTCCATGCCCTTGTCATCACAAACTCAATGAAACATGTCTTCCGAATGCTCCTTGGCCTTCTCCTCACAATGCTCCATGCCCATGTCATCACAATGTTCCAAGACCCCTGTAATCACAATGGTCCATGCCCCTTTTCATCAGTATGCTCCATGAGATTTGTCATCACAAGTCTCTATGGATTTCTAATCACAATGCTCCAGGACTTTGTCATCACAATGCTTCACGACCTTGTTCTGAAAATTCTCAATGCTCCTTGTCATCATAATGCTCCAAGCCCTAGTCATCACAATACTCCATTATATTTGTCATCAAAATCCTCCATTACATTTGGCATCACAATGCTCCCTGCCATTGTCATTGCAATGGACCATGACATATGTCATCACAATGCTCCCTGACACCTGTCTTCACGATACTCCATGACCTTCTCATCACAATGATCCATGCCCTTGTCATCACAGTGCACCATGCCCACTGTCACCCAATAATCTATGAAACTTGTCTGACCAATGCTCCATGCCCCTGTCACCACAATGCTCCATGCCCTTGTCATCACAATGCTCCATGACCACTGTCATCACAATGCTCCGTGACTCCAGTCATCACAATGCTTCTTAACATTTGTCATCACAATGGTCCATGCCCGCGTCATCACAAGGCTCTGTGACCTTTATAACCACAATGCTCCATGAACTTTTCATCACAATGCTCCGTGACCCTTGTCATCAAAATGCTCCATGCCTTTGTCAGAAAAATGCTCCTTGACCCTTGTTATCACAATGTGCTATGCGCTTTTCATCACAACGGTCCAAAACTTTGTCATGGTAATGCCCCATAAACCTTGTAATCACAGTGCTCCATGCCCTTCTCATCACAATTCTCCATTTCCCCTGTCATAACAATGCTCCTTGACCCCTGCCATCACAATATTCCACGGCCTTGTCATCACAAGGCTCCATGACACTTGTCATCACAATGCTCCAAGACCCCTGTAATCAAAATGCTCCATGCCCTTGTCATCACAAAGCTCCATGACACATGCCATCAGAATGTTCCATGTCCTTCTCAACAAAATGCTCCATGCCCTTGTCATCACAGTGCTCCAAGACCCCTGTAATCACAATGCTCCATGCCCCTTTTCATCTCAATGCTCCATGAACCCTGTCATCACAATGCATCATGCCCATCATCATAATGCTTCCGGCTATTGTCAGCACAATGAAATCAAAATTCTCCATGACATCTGTCATCACAAAGCTCCATGATCCCTGTCATCACAATACTCCATGAACATTTTCAGCCCAATGCTCCATGACCCTTGTCATCACAATCATCCATGCCCTTGTCATCCCAATGCTCCATGACCCCTGTATTCACAATGCTCCATGACGCTTGTCATCATAGTGCTCCATGACACCTGTCATCACAATGCTCCATGACTTTGTCAGCAAAATGCTACATGACCTTGTCATTACAATGCTTTATGCGTTTTTCATCACAATACTCCATTACCATTGTCATCACAATCCTCCATGAACCTTGGGATCACATTGCTTCATGCCCTTGTAATCACAATGCTCCATGATCCTTGAAATCAAAATGATCCATGACCTCCGTCATCAAAATGCTAGAAACCCTTGTGCTCAAAATGTTCCATAACACTTGTCATCACAACGCTCCATGATGCCTGTCATCACAATACCCCATGCACTTTTCATCACAAAGCTCCATGAATTTTGTCATCAAAATACTCAATACACTTGTCATCAGAATGCTCCCTGACACTTGTCATCAGAATTCTCCTTGAACCCTGTCACGAAAAGCCTCCATGACATTTTCAACACAATGCCCCATGCCCTTTTCATCACAGTGCTCCAAGCCACTGTCATCAAAATACTCCACAAGCTTGTCATGAGAATGCTCCATGACCCTTGTCATCACAATTCTCCATGCACCTGTCAGCACAATGCTCCCTGACCCTTGTCATCTCAATGCTCCAAGCCATTGTCATCACAATGCACCATTACCTTTGTCATCAGAATCCTCCATGACACTTGGCCTCACAATGCTCCATGCCATTGTCATCACAATGGCCCATTTCATATCTCATCACAATGCTCCCTGACACCAGTCTTCACAATACTGCATGACCTGGTTATCACAATGCTCCATGCCCTTGTCACCACAATGCACCATTCCAACAGTCATCGCAATAATCCATGAAACTTATTAGACCATGCTCCATGCCCTTGTCATCACAATGCTCCATGACCCTTGTCATCACAATGCTCCATGAACTTTTCAACACAATGCTCTTTGATCCATGTCATCACAATTCTCTATGCCTTTCTCAGCACAATGCTCCATGACCCTTGTCATCACAATGCTCCATGCGCTTGTCAGCACGATGCTCCATGACACATGTCATCACAATGCACCATGCACTTGTCATCACACTGCTCCACAATCTTGTCATCACAATGCTCCATAAAACTTGTCATCACAATGCTCCATGCACTTCTCATCAAAATGCTCTCTCACCACAGATATCACAATGTTACCTCACTATTCGTCACAATACTCCCTCACGCCTGTTATCACAATGTTCCATGACTCCTGTCATCACAATGCTACATGCACTTATCATCACAATGTTCGATGACCCCTGTCATCACAATGCTCCATAATCCCTGTCATCAAAATGCTCCATGACCCTTTTCATCAAAATGCTCCATGACCCCTGACATCACAATGTTCCATAACCCCTGTCATCAAAATGTTCCATGACCCTTTTCATCAAATTGCTCCATGACCCGGTCATCACAATGCTCCCTGCCCTTCTCATCACAATGCACAACGCACTTGTCATCAAAATGCTCAATGACCTTTGTCATCACAAAGATCCATGACCCTTGGCATCACAATGCTCCATGTCATTGTCATCACAATGCTCCATGAACGCTCTCATCACATTGCTCCATGCCCTTGTCATCACAAAGCTCCATGACACATGTCATCAGAATGCTCGATGGCCTTCTCATCACAATGCTCCATGCGCTTGCCATCCCAATGCTCCATTACCCCTGTCATAACAATTCTCCATGACACCTGCCACAACGATGTTCCATGGCCTTCTCATCACAATGCTCCAAGAACCCTGTAATCACAATGCTCCATGCCCCTTTTCATCTCAATGATCCATGAACCCTGTCATCACAATGCACCATGCCCATCATCATAATGCTTCATGCTATTGTCATCACAATGAAATCAAAAGGCTCCATGACCTCTGTCATAACAATGCTCCAAACCCTTGTGATCACAATATTCCATAACTCTTGTCATCACAGTGCCCCATGACACTCGTCATCACAATTATCCATGGTCTTCTCATCACAATGCTCCATGACCTTTGTCATCACAATGCTCAATACACTTGTCATCAAAATGCTCCCTGACACTTGTTGTCTGTATGCTCCTTGAACCCTGTCATGACAAGACTCCATGCCTTTTTCATCAAAATGATCCATGCCCTTTTCATCACAGTGCTCCAAGACACCTTTAAACACAATGCTCCATGCCCTTGTCATCACAAATCTCAATGAAACATGTCTTCAGAATGCTCCTTGGCCTTCTCCTCACAATGCTCCATGCCCATGTCATCACAATGTTCCAAGACCCCTGTTATCACAATGGTCCATGCCCCTTTTCATCAGTATGCTCCATGAGATTTGTCATCACAAGTCTCTATGGATTTCTCATCACAATGCTCCAGGACCTTGTCATCACAATGCTTCACGACCTTGTTCTGAAAATTCTCAATGGCCCTTGTCATCATAATGCTCCAAGCCCTAGTCATCACAATACTCCATTATATTTGTCATCAAAATCCTCCATTACATTTGGCATCACAATGCTCCCTGCCATTGTCATTGCAATGGACCATGAGATATGTCATCACAATGCTCCCTGACACCTGTCTTCACGATACTCCATGACCTTCTCATCACAATGATCCATGCCCTTGTCATCACAATGCACCATGCACACTGTCACCCAATAATCTATGAAACTTGTCTGACCCATGCTCCATGCCCCTGTCACCACAATGCTCCATGCCCTTGTCATCACAATGCTCCATGACCACTGTCATCACAATGCTCCGTGACTCCAGTCATCACAATGCTTCTTAACATTTGTCATCACAATTGTCCATGCCCGCGTCATCACAAGGCTCTGTGACCTTTATAACCACAATGCTCCATGAACATTTCATCACAAGGCTCCGTGACCCTTGTCATCAAAATGCTCCATGCCTTTGTCAGAAAAATGTTCCTTGACCCTTGTTATCACAATGTGCTACGCGCTTTTCATCACAACGGTCCACAAATTTGTCATGGTAATGCTCCATAAACCTTGTAATCACAGTGCTCCATGCCCTTCTCATCACAATGCTCCATTACCCCTGTCATAACAATGCTCCATGACCCCGGCCATCACAATATTCCACGGCCTTGTCATCACAAGGCTCCATGACACTTGTCATCACAATGCTCCAAGACCCCTGTAATCACAATGCTCCATGCCCTTATCATCACAAAGCTCCATGACACATGCCATCAGAATGTTCCATGTCCTTCTCAACAAAATGCTCCATGCCCTTGTCATCACAGTGCTCCAAGACCCCTGTAATCACAATGCTCCATGCCCCTTTTCATCTCAATGCTCCATGAACCCTGTCATCACAATGCATCATGCCCATCATCATAATGCTTCTGGCTATTGTCACCACAATGAAATCAAAATTCTCCATGACATCTGTCATCACAATACTCCATGAACATTTTCAGCCCAATGCTCCATGACCCTTGTCATCACAATGATCCATGCCCTTGTCATCCCAATGCTCCATGACCCCTGTATTCACAATGCTCCGTGACGCTTGTCATCACAGTGCTCCATGACACCTGTCATCACAATGCTAAATGACTTTGTCAGCAAAATGCTACATGACCTTGTCATTACAATGCTCTATGCGCTTTTCATCACAATACTCCATTACCACTGTCATCACAATCCTCCAGGAGCCTTGGGATCACATTGCTTCATGCCCTTTTCATCACAATGCTCCATGATCCTTGAAATCAAAATGATCCATGACCTCTGTCATCAAAATGCTCCAAACCCTTGTGATCAAAGTGTTCCATAACACATGTCATCACAAAGCTCCATGATGCCTGTCATCACAATACTCCATGCACTTTTCATCACAATGCTCCATGACCTTTGTCATCACAATTCTCAATACACTTGTCATCACAATGCTCCCTGACACTTGTCGTCAGAATGCTCCTTGAACCCTGTCACGAAAAGGCTCCATGCCTTTTTCATCACAATGCCCCATGCCGTTTTCATCACAGTGCTCCACGCCACTGTCATCAAAATACTCCACAAGCTTGTAATGAGAATGCTCCATGACCCTTGTCATCACAATTCTCCATGCACTTGTCAGCACAATGCTCCCTGACCCTTGTCATCACAATGCACCATTACCTTTGTCATCAGAATCCTCCATGACACTTGGCCTCACAATGCTCCAGGCCATTGTCATCACAATGGCCCATTTCATATCTCATCACAATGCTCCCTGACACCAGTCTTCACAATACTGCATGACCGGGTTATCACAATGCTCCATGCCCTTGTCACCACAATGCACCATTCCAACAGTCATCGCAATAATCCATGAAACTTATTAGACCAATGCTCCATGCCCTTGTCATCACAATGCTCCATGACCCTTGTCATCACAATGCTCCATGAACTTTTCAACACAATGCTCTTTGATCCTTGTCATCACAATTCTCTATGCCTTTCTCAGCACAATGCTCCATGACCCTTGTCATCACAATGCTCCATGCGCTTGTCAGCACGATGCTCCATGACACATGTCATCACAATGCACCATGCGCTTGTCTTCACAGTGCTCCACAATCTTGTTATCACAATGCTCCATAAAACTTGTCATCACAATGCTCCATGCACTTCTCATCAAAATGCTCTCTCACCACAGATATCACAATTTTACATCACTATTCGTCACAATACTCCCTCACCCCTGTTATCACAATGTTCCATGACTCCTGTCATCACAATGCTACATGCACTTATCATCACAATGTTCGATGACCCCTGTCATCACAATGCTCTATGCCTTTCTCAGCACAATGCTCCATGACCCTTGTCATCACAATTCTCCATGCACTTGTCAGCACAATGCTCCCTGACCCTTGTCATCTCAATGCTCCAAGCCATTGTCATCACAGTGCACCATTACCTTTGTCATCAGGATCCTCCATGACACTTGGCATCACAATACTCCATGCCCTTGTCACCACAATGCACCATTCCAACAGTCATCACAATAATACATGAAATTTATGAGACCAATGATCCATGACCTTGTCATCACAATGCTCCATGCCCCTTGTCATCACAATGCTCCATGACCCCTGTCATCACAGTGCTCCGTGACTACAGTCATCACAATGGTCCATGCCCTCGTCATCAAGAGTCTCTGTGACCTTTTTAACCACAATGCTCCATGAACTTTTCATCACAACGCTCCGTGACCCTTGTCATCACAATGCTCCATGCCTTTGTCAGAACAATGCTCCATGACCCATGTCATCACAATGTGCCACGTGCTTTTCATCACATCGGTCCACAACCTTGTAATCGCTATGCTCCATTAACCTTGTAATCACAATGCTCCATGCACTTCTCATCCAAATGCTCTCTCACCAGAGATATCTCAATGTTCCATCACTAGTCATCACAATACTCCCTCACCCCTGTAATCATAATGTTCCATGACCCATGTCATCACAGTGCTACATACCCTTATCATCACAATGTTCCATGACCCCTGACATCACAATGTTCCATAACCCCTGTGATCAAAATTCTCCATGACCCTTTTCATCCCAAAGCACCATGACCCCTGACATCACAATGTTCTATAACGCCTGCCCTCAAAATATTCCATTACATTTTCATCAAATTGCTGCATGACCCTGTCATCAAAATGCTCCCTGCCCTTCTCATCACAATGCACCACACATTTGTCATCGAAATGCTCCCTGTTATTTGTCATCACAAATCCCCATGACCCTTGGCATCACAATGCTCCATGTCCTTGTCATCACAATGCTCCATGAACACTCTCATCACATTGCTCCATGCCCTTGTCATCACAAAGCTCCATGACACTTGTCATCACAATGCTCGATGCCCTTCTCATCACAATGCTCCATGCCCTTGTCATTACAATCCTCCATGAACCATGTATCACAGTGTTCTGTGCCCTTGTCATCCCAATGCTCCATGCCCACTCTCATCACAATAATCCATGAAATATTTTACACAAAAGCTCAATGCCCTTCTCATCACAATGCTCCATTACCTCTGTCATAACAATGCTCCATGACACCTGCCATCACATTGTTCAACGGCATGTCATCACAAGGCTCCATGACCCTTGTCATCACAATGCTCCAAGACCCATATAATCACAATGCTCCATGCCTTTGTCATCACAGTGCTCCATGACGCGTGTCATCAGAATGTTCCATGGCCTTCTCATCACAATGCTCCATGCCCTTGTCATCACAATGCTCCAAGACCCCGGTAATCACAATGCTCCATGCCCCTTTTCATCTCAATGCTCCATGAACCCTGTCATCACAATGCACCATGCCCATCATCATAATGTTTCAGGCTATTGTCATCACAATGAAATCTAAATTCTCCATGACCTCTGTCATCATAATGCTCCAAACCCTTGTGATCACAATGCTCCATAAGACTTATCATCACAACACCCCATGACGCTCATCATCACAATTATCCATGGTCTTCTCATCACAATGCTCCATGACCTTTGTCATCAAATGCTCCATACACTTGTCATCACATTGCTCCCTGACACTTGTCGTCAGTATGCTTCTTGAACCCTGTCATGACAAGGCTCAATGCCTTTTTCATCACAATGATACATGCCCTTTTCATCACAATGCATCAAGACACCTGTAATCACAGTGCTCCACGACCTTCTCATCACAATGCTCCATGGCCAATATCATCACAATGCTCCATGACCACTGTCATCACAACACTCCATGACACCTGACAACACAATGATCCGGAACTCTTGTCATCAAAATGCTCCATTCCCTAGTCATCATAATGCTCGGTGACCCCTGTCATCACAATACTCCATGAACATTTACAGCCCAATGCTCCATGACACTTGTCATCACATTGAACCATGCCCTTGTCATCCCAATGCTGCATGACCCCTGAATTCACAAAGCTCCATGACGCTTGTCATCACAGTGCTCCATGACACCTGTCATCACAATGCTCCATGCCTTTGTCAGCAAATGCTACATGACCTTGTCATCACAATGCTCTATGCGCTTGTCATCACAGTACTCCATTACCATTGTCATCACAATCCTCCAGGAACCTTGGGATCACATTGCTTCATGCCCTTGTCATCACAGTGCTCCATGCTCCTTGAAATCAAAATGATCCATGACCTCTCTCATCACAATGCTCCAAACCCTTGTAATCACAATGTTCCATAAAACTTGTCATCACAACGCTCCATGATGCCTCTCATCACAATACTCCATGGCCTTTTCATCACAATGCTCCATGACCATTGTCATCACAATTCTAAATACACTTGTCATTACAATGCTTCCTGAATCTTGTTGTCAGAATGCTCCTTGAAACCTGTCACGAAAAGGCTCCATGCCTTTTTCATCACAATGCCCCATGCCGTTTTCATCACAATGCTCCATGCCATTGTCATCAAAATACTCCACAAGCTTGTCATCAGAATGTTCCATGACCCTTGTCATCACAATTCTCCATGCACTTGTCAGCACAATGCACCCTGACCCTTGTCATCACAATGCTCAAAGCCATTGTCATCACAATGCTCCATTACCTTTGTCATCAGAATCCTCCATGACACTTGGCATCACAATGCTCTATGCCATTGTCATCACAGGTCATCACAATGCTCCATGCCCTTGTCATCACAATGCGCCATTACAACTGTCATCACAATAATCCATGAAACTTATTAGACCAATGCTCCATGCCCTTGTCATCACAATGCTCCATGACTCCATTCATCACAATGCTTCATGACCTTTGTCATCACAGTGGTCCATGCCCTCATTATCAACTGTCTCTGTGACCGTTTTAACCACAATGCTCCATTAACTTTTTATCACAATGCTCTTTGACCCTTGTCCTCACTATGCTCTATGCCTTTTGCAGCACAGTGCTCCTTGCCCTTGTCATCACAATGCTCCATGACCCCTGTCATCACAATGCTCTGTGACTCCATTCATCACAATATTTCATAACACTTGTCATCACAATGGTCCATGCCCGCATCCTCACAAGGCTCTGTTACCTTTGTAACCACAATGATCCATGAACTTTTCATCACAATGCTCCGTGACCCTTGTCATCACAATGCTCAATACCTTTGTCAGAAAAAATACTCCATGACCATTGTCATCAAAATGTGCCACGCGCTTTTCATCACAACGGTCCACAAATTTGTCATCGTAATGCTCCATAAATCTTGTAATCACAATGCTCCCTGCCCTTCTCATCACAATGCTCCATTACACCTGTCATAACAATGCTCCATGACCCCTGCCATCACAATGTTCCACGGCCTTGTCATCACAAGGCTCCATGACACTTGTCATCACAATGCTCCAAGACCCCTGTAATCACAATGCTCCATGCCCTTGTCATCACAAAGCTCCATGACACATGTCATCAGAATGTTCCATGGCCTTCTCATCAAAATGAGCCATGCCCTTGTCATCACAATGCTTCAAGACCCCTGTAATCACAATGCTCCATGCCCCTTTTCATCTCAATGCTCCATGAACCCTGTCATCACAATGCGTCATGCCCATCACCATAATGCTTCTGGCTATTATCAGTGCAATGAAATCAAAACTCTCTATGACCTCTGTCATCACAATGCTCCATGACCCCTGTCATCACAATACTCCATGAACATTTTCAGCCCAATGCTCCATGACACTTGTCATCACAATGATCCATGCCCTTGTCATCCCAATGCTCCATGACCCCTGTATTCACAATGCTCCATGACACTTGTCATCACAGTGCTCCATGACACCTGTCATCACAATGCTCCATGCCTTCGTCAGCAACATTCTACATGACCTTGTCATTACAATGCTCTACGTGCTTGTCCTCACAATGCTCCAAGACCCCTGTAATCACAATGATCCATGCCCTTTTTCATCTCAATGCTCCATGAACCCTGTCATCACAATGCACCATGCCTATTATCATAATGCTTCAGCCTATTGTCATTACAATGAAATCAAAATTCTCCATGACCTGTGTCATCATAATGCTCCAAACCGTTGTGATCACAATGTTCCATAACACTTATCATCACTACACCCCTTGACGCTCATCATCACAATTATCCATGGTCTTCTCATCACAATGCTCCATGTTCCTTGTCATCACAATGCTCTATACACTGGTCATCACAATGCTCCCTGACACTTGTCAGTATGCTCCTTGAATCCTGTCATGACAGGCTCCATGCCTTTTTCATCACAATTATCCATGCCCTTTTCATCACAATGTTCCAAGACCCCTGTAATCACAATGCTCTATGACCTTGTCATCACAAAGCTACATGATGCATGTAATCAGAATGCTCCATGGCCTTCTCCTCACAATGCTCCATGTCATTGTCATCACAATGCTCCATGAACCCTCTCATCACATTGCTCCATGCCCTTGTCATTACAATCCTCCATGACCCATGTATCACAGTGTTCCGTGCACTTGTCATCACAATGCTTCATGCCCACTCTCATCACAATAATCCATGAAATATTTCAGACCAATGCTCAATGTCCTTCTCATCACAATGCTCCATTACCTCTGTCATAACAATGCTCCATGACCCCTGCCATCACAATGTTCCACAGCCTTTTCATCACAAGGCTCCATGACCCTTGTCATCACAATGCTCCAAGACACCTATAATCAAAATGCTCCATGCCCTTTTCATAACAAAGCTCCATGATGCATGTCATCAGAAGCTTCCATGGCCTTCTCATCACAATGCTCCATGCCCTTGTCATCACAATGCTCCAAGACCCCTGTAATCACAATGCTCCATGCCCTTTTTCATCTCAATGCTCCATTAACCCTGTCATCATAATGCACCATGCCCATCATCATAAAGTTTCAGGCTATTGTCATCACAATGAAATCTAAATTCTCCATGACCTCTGTCATCATAATGCTCCAAACACTTGTGATCACAATGTTCCATAACACTTATCATCACAACACCCCATGACGATCATCATCACAATTATCCATGGTCTTCTCGTCACAATGCTCCATGACCTTTGTCATCAAATGCTCAATACACTTGTCATCACAATGCTCTCTGACACTTGTCGTCAGTATGCTTCTTGAACCCTGTCATGACAAGGCTCCATGCCATTTTCATCACAATGATACATGCCATTTTCATAACAATGCATCAAGACAACTGTAATCACAATGCTCCACGACCTTCTCATCACAATGCTCCATGGCCAATATCATCACAACACTCCATGACACCTGACAACACAATGATCCGGAACTCTTGTCATCACAATGTTCCATTCCCTAGTCATCACAATGCTCCATGACCCCTGTCATCACAATACTCCATGAATATTTTCAGCCCAACGCTCCATGACCCTTGTCATCACAATGAACCATGCCCTTGTCATCCCAATGCTCCATGACCCCTGTATTCACAATGCTCCGTGACACTTGTCATCACAGTGCTCCATGACACCTGTCATCACAATGCTCCATGCCTTTGTCAGCAAAATGCTACATGACCTTGTCATTACAATGCTCTATGCGCTTGTCATCACAATACTCCATTACCATTGTCATCACAATCCTCCATGAACCTTGGGATCACATTGCTTCATGCCCTTGTCATTACAATGCTCCATGCTCCTTGAAATCAAAATGATCCATGACCTCTGTCATCACAATGCTCCAAACCCTTGTGATCACAATGTTCCATAAAACTTGTCATTACAACACTCCATGATGCCTCTCATCACAATACTCCATGGCCTTTTCATCACAATGCTCCATGACCATTGTCATCACAATTCTAAATACACTTGTCATTACAATGCTTCCTGAAAGTTGTCGTCAGAATGCTCCTTGAAACCTGTCACGAAAAGGCTCCATGCCTTTTTCATCACAATGCCCCATGCCGTTTTCATCACAATGCTCCATGCCATTGTCATCAAAATACTCCAAAAGCTTGTCATCAGAATGTTCCATGACCCTTGTCATCACAATTCTCCATGCACTTGTCCGCACAATGCTCCCTGACCCTTGTCATCACAATGCTCCAAGCCATTGTCATCACAATGCTCCATTACTTTGTCATCAGAATCCTCCATGACACTTGGCATCACAATGCTCCATGCCATTGTCATCACAATGGGCCATTACATATGTCATCACAATGCTCCCTGACACCTGTCTTTACAATACTGCATGACCTGGTCATCACAATGCTCCATGCCCTTGTCATCACAAAGCGCCATTCCAACTGTCATCGCAATAATCCATGAAACTTATTAGACCATTGCTCCATGCCCTTGTCATCACAATGCTCCATGCCCTTGTTATCACAATGCTCCATGACTCCAGTCATCACAATGCTTCATGCCCTTTGTCATCACAATGGTCCATGCCCTCATTATCAACAGTCTCTGTGACCTTTTTAACCACAATGCTCCATTAACTTTTTATCACAATGCTCTTTGACTCTTGTCCTCACAATGCTCTATGTCTTTACCAGCACAATGCTCCTTGCCCTTCTCATCACAGTGCTCCATGACCCCTGTCATCACAATGCTCTGTGACTCCAGTCACACAATGTTACATAACTTTTGTCATCACAATGGTCCAAGCCCGCATCATCACAAGGCTCTGTTACCTTTGTAACCACAATGATCCATGAACTTTTCATCACAATGCTCCGTGACCCTTGTCCTCACAATGCTCAATGCCTTTGTCAGAAAAATACTCCATGACCATTGTCATCAAAATGTGCCACGCGCTTTTCATCACAACGGTCCAAAAATTTGTCATCGCAATGCTCCATAAACCTTGTAATCACAATTCTCCCTGCCCTTCTCATCACAATGCTCCATTACCCCTGTCATAACAATGCTCCATGACCCCTGCCATCACAGTGTTCCACGGCCTTGTCATCACAAGGCTCCATGACAATTGTCATCACAATGCTCCAAGACCCCTGTAATCACAATGCTCCATGCCCTTGTCATCACAAAGCTCCATGACACATGTCATCAGAATGTTCCATGGCCTTCTCATCAAAATGAGCCATGCCCTTGTCAACACAATGCTCCAAGACCCCGTAATCACAATGCTCCATGCCCCTTTTTATCTCAATGCTCCATGAACCCTGTCATCACAATGCATCACGCCCATCACCATAATGCTTCTGGCTATTATCAGTGCAATGAAATCAAAACTCTCTATGACCTCTGTCATCACAATGCTCCATGACCCCTGTCATCACAATACTCCATGAACATTTTCAGCCCAATGCTCCATGACACTTGTCATCACAATGATCCATGCCCTTGTCATCCCAATGCTCCATGACCCCTGTATTCACAATGCTCCGTGACACTTGTCATCACAGTGCTCCATGACACCTGTCATCACAATGCTCCATGCCTTCGTCAGCAACATTCTACATGACCTTGTCATTACAATGCTCTATGTGCTTGTCATCACAATGCTCCAAGACCCCGGTAATCACAATGATCCATGCCCTTTTTCATCCCAATGTTCCATGAACCCTGTCATCACAATGCACCATGCCCATCATCATAATGCTTCAGCCTATTGTCATTACAATGAAATCAAAATTCTCCATGACCTCTGTCATCATAATGCTCCCAACCGTTGTGATCACAATGTTCCATAACACTTATCATCACAACACCCCTCGACGATCATCATCACCATTATCCATGGTCTTCTTATCACAATGCTCCATGATCTTTGTCATCACAATGCTCAATATACTGGTCATCACAATGCTCCCTGACACTTGTCAGTATGCTCCTTGAACCCTGTCATGACAAGGCTCCATGCCTTTTTCATCACAATGATCCATGTCCTTTTCATCACAATGTCCCAAGACCCTTGTAGTCACAATGCTCCATGCCCTTGTCATCACAAAGCTACATGATGCATGTAATCGGAATGCTCCATGGCCTTCTCCTCTCAATGCTCCATGGCATTGTCATCACAATGCTCCATGAACCCTCTCATCACATTGCTCCATGCCCTTGTCATTACAATCCTCCATGACCCATGTATCACAGTGTTCTGTGCCCTTGTCATCACAATGCTTCATGCCAACTCTCATCACAATAATCCATGAAATATTACAGACCAATGCTCAATGCCCTTCTCATCACAATGCTCCATTACCTCTGTCATAAAAATGCTCCATGACACCTGCCATCACAATGATCCACGGCCTTGTCATCACAAGGCTCCATGACCCTTGTCATCACAGTGCTCCAAGACACCTATAATCAAAATGCTCCATGCCCTTGTCATAACAAAGCTCCATGACGCATGTCATCAGAAGGTTCTATGGCCTTCTCATTACAATGCTCCATGCCCTTGTCATCACAATGCTCCAAGACCCCTGTAATCACAATGCTCCATGCCCTTTTTCATCTCAATGCTCCATTAACCCTGTCATCACAATGCACCATGCCCATCATCATAATGCTTCAGGCTATTGTCATTACAATGAAATCAAAATTCTCCATGACCTCTGTCATCATAATGCTCCCAACCGTTGTGATCACAATGTTCCATAACACTTATCATCACAACACCCCTCGACGATCATCATCACCATTATCCATGGTCTTCTTATCACAATGCTCCATGATCTTTGTCATCACAATGCTCAATACACTTGTCATCACAATGCTCCCTGACACTTCTCGTCAGTATGCTCCTTGAACCCTGTCATGACAAGGCTCCATGCCTTTTTAATCACAATGATCCATGCCCTTTTCATCACAATGCTCCATGACCCCTATCATCACAATACTCCATGAACATTTTCAGCCCAATTCTCCATGATATTCTCATCACAATGCTCCCTGAACAATATCATCACAATGCTCCATGACCACTGTCATCACAACACCCCATGACACCTGACAACACAATGATCCGGGGCTCTTGTCATCACAATGCTCCATGACCCCAGTCATCACAGTACTCCATGAACATTTTCAGCACAATTCTCCATGACCCTTGTCATCAAAATGATCCATGCCCTTGTCATCTGAATGCTCAATGACCACGGTATTCACAATGCTCCGTGACGCTTTTCATCACAGTGCTCCATTACAACGGTCATCACAATGCTCCATGCCTTTGTCAGCAAAATGCTACTTAACCTTGTCATTACAATGCTCTATGCACTTGTCATCACAGTACTCCATTACCATTGTCATCACAATCCTCCATGAAACTTGGGATCACATTGCTTCATGCCCTTGTCATCACAATGCTCCATGCTCCTTGAAATCAATATACTCCATGGCCTTTTCATCACAATGCTCCATGACCTTTGTCATCACAATTCTAAATACACTTGTCATTACAATGCTTCCTGAAACTTGTCGTCAGAAAGCTCCTTGAAGCCTGTCACGAAAAGGCTCCATGCCTTTTTCATCACAATGCTCCATGCCGTTTTCATCACAATGCTCCATGCCATTGTCATCAAAATACTCCACAAGCTTGTCATCAGAATGTTCCATGACCCTTGTCATCACAATTCTCCATGCACTTGTCAGCACAATGCTCCCTGACCCTTGTCATCACAATGCTCCAATACCTTTGTCATCACAATGCTCCGTGACTCCAGTCATCACAATGCTTCATAACGTTTGTCATCACAACGGTCCATGCACGCATCATCACAAGGCTCTGTGACTTTTGTAACCACAATGATCCATGAACTTTTCATCACAATGCTCCGTGACCCTTGTCATCACAATGCTCCATGCCTTTGTCAGAACAATGTTCCATGACCCTTGTCATCACAATGTGCCATGCGCTTTTCATCACAATGAAATGATCCACAACCTTGTCATCGGTATGCTCCATAAACCTTGTAATCAAAATGCTCCATGCACTTCTCATCCAAATGCTCTCTCACCTGAGATATCACAATTTTCCATCACTAGTCATCACAATCCTCTCTCAACCCTGTAATCACAATGTTCCATGACCCCTGACATCACAATATTCCATAACCACTGTCATCAAAATGCTCCATGAGACTTTTCATCTGAAAGCTCCATGACCCATGGCATCACAATGTTCTGTAACCCCTGTCATCAAAATGTTACATTACACTTTTCATCAAATTGCTGCATGACCCTGTCATCAAAATGCTCCCTCTCCTTCTCATCACAATGCAGCACACACTTGTCATCAAAATGCTCCATGACCGTTGTCATCACAAAGCTCCATGACCCTTGGCATCACAATGCTCCATGTTATTGTCATCACATTGCTCCATGAACGCTCTCATCCCATTGCTCCATGCCCTTGTCATCACAAAGTTCCATGACACTTGTCATCACAATGCTCGATGCCCTTCTCATCAAAATGCTCCATGCCCTTTTCATCACAATCCTCCATGACCCATGTATCACAATGTTCCGTGCCCTTGTCATCACAATGCTCCATGCCCACTCTCATCACAATAATCCATGAAATATTTCAGGCCAATGCTCAATGCCCTTCTCATCACAATGCTCCATTACCTCTGTCATAAAAATGCTCCATGACCCCTGCCATCACAATGTTCCATGGCCTTGTCATCACAAGGCTCCCTGACCCTTGACATCACAATGCTCCAAGACCCCTGTAATCACAATGCTCCATGCCCCTTTGCATCTCAATGCTCCATGAACCCTGTCATCACAATACTCCATGAACATTTTCAGCCCAATGCTCCATGACCCTTGTCATCACAATGAGCCATGCCCTTGTCATCCCAATGCACCATGACCCCTGTATTCACAATGCTCCGTGACACTTGTCATCACAGTGCTCCATGACACCTGTCATCACAATGCTCCATGCCCTTGTCACCACAATGCACCATTCCAACAGTCATCGCAATAATCCATGAAACTTATTAGACCAATGCTCCATGACCTTGTCATCACAATGCTCCATGACCCTTGTCATCACAATGCTCCATGAACTGTTCATCACAATGCTCTTTGATCCTTGTCATCAAAATTCTCTATGCCTTTCTCAGCACAATTCTCCATGACCCTTGGAATCACAATGCTCCATGCGCTTCTCAGCACGATGCTCCATTACACATGTCATCACAATGCACCATGCACTTGTCATCACAGTGCTCTACAATCTTGTCATTACAATGCTCCATAAACCTTGTCATCACAATGCTCCATGCACTTCTCATCAAAATGCTCTCTCACCACAGATATCACAATGTTACATCACTATTCGTCACAATAATCCCTCAAACCTGTTATCACAATGTTCCATGACTCCTGTCATCACAATGCTACATGCACTTATCATCACAATGTTCGATGACCCCTGACATCACAATGCTCCATAACACCTGTCATCAAAATGCTCCATGACCCTTTTCATCAAAATGCTCCATGACCCCTGACATCACAATGTTCCATAACCCCTGTCATCAAAATGTTCCATGACCCTTTTCATCAAATTGCTCCATGACCCTGTCATCACAATGCTCCCTGCCCTTCTCATCACAATGCACAACACACTTGTCATCAAAATGCTCCATGACCTTTGTCATCACAAAAAACCATGACACTTGGCATCACAATGCTTCATGTCATTGTCATCACAGTGCTCCATGAACACTCTCATCACATTGCTCCATGCCCTTTTCTTCACAAAGCTCCATGACACATGTCATCAGAATGCTCCATGGCCTTCTCATCACAATGCTCCATGCGCTTGCCATCACAATGCTCCATTACCCCTGTAATAACAATGCTCCATGACCCCTGCCATCACGATGTTCCGTGGCCTTGTCATCACAAGGCTCCATGACCCTTCTCATCACAATGCTCCAAGATCCCTGTAATCACAATGCTCCATGCCCCTTTTCATCTCAATGATCCATGAACCCTGTCATCACAATGCACCATGCCCATCATCATAATGCTTCATGCTATTGTCATCAGAATGAAATCAAAATGCTCCATGACCTCTGTCATAACAATGTTCCAAACCCTTGTGATCACAATATCCCATACCACTTGTCATCACAGTGCCCCATGACGCTCGTCATCACAATTATCCATGGTCTTCTCATCACAATGATCCATGCCCTTTTCATCACAATGCTACAAGACCCATGTAATCACAATGTTCCATGCCCTTGTCATCACAAAGCTCAATGACGCATGTCTTCAGAATGCTCCTTCGCCTTCTCCTCACAATGCTCCATACCCATGTCATCACAATGTTCCAAGACCCCTGTAATCACAATGCTCCATGCCCCTTTTCATCAGTGTGCTCCAAGAGATTTGTCAGCACAATGCTCCATGGTTTTCTCATCACAATGCTCCAGGACTTGATCATCATAATACTTCACGACATTGTCCTGAAAATTCTCAATGGCCCTTGTCATCATAATGCTCCAAGCCCTAGTCCTCACAATGCTCCATTATATTTGTCATCACAATCCTCCATTACATTTGGCATCACAATGCTCCATTCCATTGTCATCGCAATGGACCATGACATATGTCATCACAATGCTCCCTGGCACCTGTCTTCACAATACTCCATGAACTTCTCATCACAATGATCCATGCCCTTGTCATCACAATGCACCATGTCCACTGTCATCACAATAATCTATGAAACGTGTCAGACCCATGATCCATGCCCCTGTCATCACAATGCTCCATGCGCTTGTCATCACAATGCTCCATGCCCTTGTCATCACAGTACAACATGACCCCTGTCATCACAATGCTCCGTGACTCCATTCATCACAAAGCTTCATAAGATTTGTCATCACAATTGTCCATGCCCACGTCATCACAAGGCTCTGTGACCTTTGTAACCACAATGCTCAGTGAACTTTTCATCACAATGCTCCGTGATCCTTGTCATCACAATGCTCCATGACTTTGTCAGAAAAATGCTCCATGACCCTTATCATCACAATGTGCCACGCGCTTTTAATCACAACGGTCCAAAAATTTGTCATAGCAATGCTCCATAAACATTGTAATCACAATGCTCCATGCCCTTGTCATCACAATGCTCCATGACCCTTGACATCACAATGCTCCATGAACTTTCCATCTCAATGCTCTTTGATCCTTGTCATCACAATTCACTATGCCTTTCTCAGCACAATGCTCCATGACCCTTGGAATCACAATGCTCCATGCGCTTGTCAGAATGATGCTCCAGAACACATGTCATCACAATGCACCATGCGCTTGTCATCACAGTGCTCCACAATCTTGTCATCACAATGCTCCATAAACCTTGTCATCACAATGCTCCATGCACTTCTCATCAAAATGCTCTCTCACCACAGATATCACAATGTTACATCACTATTCGTCACAATACACCCTCACCCCTGTTATCACAATGTTCCATGACCCCTGTCATCACAATGCTACATGCACTTATCATCACAATATTCGATGACCCCTGACATCACAATGCTCCATAACCCCTGTCATCACAATGCTCCATGCCCCTTTTCATCAGAATGCTCCGTGAGACTTGTCATCACAAGTCTCCATGGTCAACTCATCACAATGCTCCAGGACCTTGTCATCACCATTCTCCATGCCCTTGTCATCACAATGCTCCAAGACCCCTGTAATCACAATGCTCCATGTCCCTTTTCATCAAAATGCTCCATGAGACTTGTCATCACAAGTCTCCATTGTCTTCTCATCAAAGAGCTCCAGGAACTTGTCATCAAAATGCTCCATGATCCCTGTCATCACAATATTCCTTGAATATTTTCAGCCCAATGCTCTATGACCTTCTCATCAAAATGCTCCATGACCCCTGTCATCACAATACTCCATGAACATTTTCAGCCCAATGCTCCATGACCCATGTCATCACAATGATCCATGCCCTTGTCATCCCAATGCTCCATGACCCCTGTATTCACAATGCTCCGTAACGCTTGTCATCACAGTGCTCCATGACACCTGTCATCACAATGCTCCATGCCGTTGTCAGCAAAATGCTACCTGACCTTGTCATTGCAATGCTCTATTCGCTTGTCATCACAATACTCCATTACCATTGTCATCACAGTCCTCCATGAACCTTGAGATCACATTGCTTCATGCCCTTGTCATCACAATGCTCCATGCTCCTTGAAATCAAAATGATCCATGACCTCTGTCATCACAATGCTCCAAACCCTTGTGATCACAATGTTCCATAACACTTGTCATCACAACGCTCCATGATGCCTGTCATCACAATAATCCATGCCCTATTCATCACAATGCTCCATGACATTTGTCATCACAATTCTCAATACACTTGTCATCACAATGCCCCATGACTTTTTCATCACAATGCTCCATGCCATTGTCATCAAAATACTCCACAAGCTTGTCATCAGAATACTCCATGACCGTTTTCATCACAATTCTCCATGCACCTGTCAGCACAATGCTCCCTGACCCTTGTCATCACAGTGCTCCAAGCCATTGTCATCACAATGCTCCATTACCTTTGTCATCAGAATCCTCCATGACACTTGGCAACACAATGCTCCATGCCATTGTCATCACTATGGGCCATTACATATGTCATCACTATGCTCCCTGACACCTGTCTTCACAATATTGCATGACCTGGTCATCAAAATGCTCCATGCCCTTGTCATCACAATGCGCCATTACAACAGTCATCACAATAATCCATGAAACTTATTAGACCAATGCTCGATTCCCTTGTCATCACAATGCTCCATGTCCTTGTTATCACAATGCTCCATGACCCCTGTCATCACAATGCCCCGTGCCTCCATTCATCACAATGCTTCATGACCTTTGTCATCACAATGGTCCATGCCCTCGTCATTAGCAGTCTCTGTGACATATTTAACCACAATGATCCATGAACTTTTCATCACAATGCTCTTTGCCCCTTGTCATCACAATGCTCTATGCCTTTCTCAGCACAATGCTCCATGACCCTTGTCATCACAGTGCTCCATGCGCTTGTCAGCACAATGCTCCATGACCCATGTCATCACAATGCACCCTGCGCTTCTCATCACAGTGCTCCACAATCTTGTCACCACAATGCTCCATAAAACTTGTCATCACAATTCTCCATGCACTTCTCATCAAAATGCTCTCTCACCACTGATATCACAATGTTACAGCACTATTCATGACAATACACCCTCACCCCTGTCATCACAATGTTCCATGACTTCTGTCTTTGCAATGCTACATGCACATATCATCACAAAGTTCGATGACCCCTGACATCACAATGTTCCATAACCCCTGTCATCAAAATGCTCCATAACAATTTTCCTCAACATGCTCAATGACCCCTGACATCACAATGTACCATAACCCCTGTCATCATAATTCTCCATGATCCTTTTCATCAAAATGCTCCATGACCCCTGACATCACAATGTTCCATAACCCCTGTCATTAAAATATTCCATGACACTTTTCATCATATTGCTCTATGACCCTGTCATCAAAATGCTCCCTGCCCTTCTCATCACAATGCACCATGCCCTTGTCATCAAAATGCTCCATGAATTGTCATCACAAAGCTCCATGACCCTTGGCATCACAATGCTCCATGTCATTGTCATCACAATGCTCCATGAACCCTCTCATCACATTGCTCAATGCCCTTTTCATCACAAAGCTCCATGACACTTGTCATCACAATGCACGATACCCTTCTCATCTCAATGGTCCATGCCCTTGTCATTACAATCCTGCATGACCCATGTAACATAGTGTTCCGTACCCTTGTCATCACAATGCTCCATGCAAACTCTCATCACAATAATCCATGAAACATTTCAGACCAATTTTCCATGCCGTTCTCATCACCATGCTCCATTACCGCTGTCATAACAATGAACCATGACACCTGCCATCAGAATGTCCCACAGCCTAGTCATCACCAGGTTCCATGACACTTGTCATCACAATGCTGAAGACCCCTGTAATCACAATGCTCCATGCCCTTGTCATCACAAAGCTCCATGACGCATGTCATCAGAATGTTCCATGGACTTCTTATCACAATGCTCCATGCCCTTGTCATAACAATGCTCCAAGACCCCTGTAAACACAATGCTCCATGTCCCTTTTCATCTCAATGCTCCATGAACCCTGTCATCACAATGCACCATGCCCATCATCATAATGCTTCAGGCTCTAGTCATCACAATGAAATCAATATTCTCCATGACCTCTGTCATCATAATGCTCCAAACCCTTGTGATCACAATGTTCCATAACACTTATCATCACAACACCCCATGACGCTCATCATCACAATTATCCATGGTCTTCTCGTCACAATGCTCCATGACCTTTGTCATCAAATGCTCAATACACTTGTCATCACAATGCTCTCTGACACTTGTCGTCAGTATGCTCCTTGAACCCTGTCATGACAAGGATCCATGCCTTTTTCATCCCAATGATCCATGCCCTTTTCATCACAATGCTCCAAGATCCCTGTAATCACAATGCTCCATTCCCTTGTCATCAAAAAACTCCATGACGCATATCATCAGAATGCTCCATGACCTTCTCATCATAATGCTCCATGCCCTATTCATCACAATGCTCCAAGACCCCTGTAATCACAATGCTCCATGCCCCTTTTCATCAGAATGCTCCATGAGATTGTCATCACAAGTCTCCATGGTCTTCTCATCACTATGCTCCAGGACCTTGTCATCACCATGCCCCATTCACTTGTCATCACAATGCACCTTGACCCCTGTCATCACAATAATCCATGAATATTTTCAGCCCAATGCTCCACGATCTGCTCATCACAATGCTCCATGGCCAATATCATTACAATGCTCCATGACCACTGTCATCACAATGCTCCAAACTCTTGTGATCACAATGTTCCATAACACTTTTCATCACAATGCTCCATGATGCCTGTCATCACAATACTCCATGCCCTTTTCATCACAATGCTCCATGACCTTTGTCATCACAATTCTCAATACACTTGTCATCACAATGCTCCCTGACACTTGTCATCAGTATGCTCCTTGAACCCTGTCACGAAAAGGCTCCATGCCTTTTTCATCACAATGCCCCATGCCGTTTTCATCACAATGCTCCATGCCATTGTCATCAAAATACTCCACAAGCTTGTCACCAGAAGGCTCCATGACCCTTGTCATCACAATTCTCCATGCACTTGTCAGCACAATGCTCCCTGACACTTGTCATCACAATGCTCCAAGCCATTGTCATCACAATGCTCCATTACTTTTGTCATCAGAATCCTCCATGACACTTGGCATCACAATGCTCCATGCCATTGTCATCACAATGGGCCATTACATATGTCATCACAATGCTCCCTGACACCTGTCTTCACAATACTGGATGACCTGGTCATCACAATGCTCCATGCCCTTGTCATCACAATGCGCAATTCCAACTGTCATCGCAATAATCCATGAAACATATTAGACCAATGTTCCATGCCCTTGTTATCACAATGCTCCATGAACCCTGTCATCACAATGCTCCCTGACTCCAGTCATCACAATGCTTCATTACCTTTGTCATCACAATGGTCCATGCCCTCGTCATCAACAGTCTCTGTGACTTTTTAACCACAATGCTCCATGAAATTTTCATCACAATGCTCTTTGACCCTTGTCATCACAATCCTCTATGCCTTTCTCAGCACAATGCTCCATGACCATTGTCATCACAATGCTCCATGAGCTTGTCAGCACAATGCTCCATGACACATGTCATCACAATTCTGCATGACCCTTGTCATCACAATGCTCCGTGACTCCAGTCATCTCAATGCTTCATAACGTTTGTCATCACAGTGGTCCATGCCCGCGTCATCACAAGGCTCTGTGACCTTTGTAACCACAATGCTCCATGAACTTTTCATTACAATTCTCTGTGACCCTTGTCATCACAATGCTCCATGTCTTTGTCAGAACAATGCACCATGACCATTGTCTTCAAAATGTGCCACACACATTTCATCACAATGGTCCACAACCTTTTCACTGCAATGCTCCATAAACCTTGTAATCACAATGCTCCATGCACTTCTCATCAAAATGCTCTCTCACCAGAGATATCACAGTGTTCCATCACTAGTCATCACAATTCTCCCTCACCCCTGTAATCACAATGTTCCATGTCCCTGTCATCACACTGCTACATCCCCTTATCATCACAATGTTCCATGACCCCTGTCATCAAAATGCTCCATGACCCTTTTCATCCCAAAGCTCCAAGACCCCTGACATCACAATGTTCTATAACCCCTGCAATCAAAATGTTCCATTACACTATTCATCAAATTGCTGCATGACCCGGTCATCAAAATGCACCCTGCCCTTCTCATCACAATGCACCATGCCCTTGTCATCAAAATGCTCCATGACTTGTCATCACAAAGCTCCATGACCCTTGGCATCACAGTGCTCCATGTCATTGTCATCACAATGCTCCATGAACCCTCTCATCACATTGCTCAATGCCCTTGTCATCACAAAGCTCCATGACACTTGTCATCACAATGCACGATGCCCTTCTCATCTCAATGCTCCATGTCCTTGTCATTACAATCCTGCATGACCAATGTAACATAGTGTTCCATACCCTTGTCGTCACAATGCTCCATGCAAACTCTCATCACAATAATCCATGAATATTTTCAGCCCAATGCACCACGACCTACTCATCACAATGCTCCTTGGCCAATATCATCACAATGCTCCATGACCACTGTCATCACAACACTCCATGACACCTGACAACACAATGATCCGGGACACTTGTCATCACAATGCTCCATTCCCTAGTCATCACAATGCTCCATGACCCCTGTCATCACAACACTCCATGAACATTTTCAGCCCAGTGCTCCATGACACTTGTCATCACAATGATCCATGCCCTTGTCATCCCAATGCTCCATGACGCCTGTATACACAATGCTCCGTGACGCTTGTCATCACAGTGCTCCATGACACATGTCATCACAATGCTCCATGCCTTTGTCAGCAAAATGCTACATGACCTTGTCATTACGATGCTCTATGCGCTTGTCATCACAGTACTCCATTTCCATTGTCATCATAATCCTCCATGAACCTTGGGATCACATTGTTTCATGCCCTTGTCATCACAATGCTCCATGCTCCTTGAAATCAAAATGATCCATGACCTCTGTCATCACAATGCTCCAAACCCTTGTGATCACAGTGTTCCATAACACTTGTCATCACAACGCTCCATGATTCCTGTCATCACAATACTCCATGCCCTTTTCATCGCAATGCTCCATGACCTTTGTCCTCACAATTCTCAATACATTTGTCATCACAATGCTCCCTGACACTTGTCATCAGAATGCTCCTTGAAACCTGTCACGAAAAGGCTCCATGACTCTTTCATCACAATTCCCCATGCCGTTATCATCACAATGCTCCATGACATTTTCATCAAATTAGTCCACAAGCTTGTCATCAGAATGCTCCATGACACTTGTCATCACAATTTTCCATGCACTTGTCAGCACAATGCTCCCTGACCTTTGTCATCATAATGCTCCAAGCCATTGTCATCACAATGCTCCATTACCTTTGTCATAAGAATCCGCCATGACAATAGGCATCACAATGCTCCATGCCATTGTCATCACAATGGGCCGTTACATATGTCATCACAATGCTCCCTGACACCTGTCTTCACAATACTGCATCACCTGGTCCTCACAATGCTCCATGCCCTTGTCATCACAATGCGCCATTCAAATGTCATCGCAATAATCCATGAAACTTATTAGACCAATGTTCCATGCCCTTGTCATCACAATGCTCCATGCCCTTGTTATCACAATGCTCCATGACCCCTGTCATCACAACACTCCGTGACTCCAGTTATCACAATGCTTCATAACCTTTGTCATCACAATGGTTTATGCCATCGCCATCAACAGTCTCTGTGACATTTTTAACCACAATGCTCCATGAAATTTTCATCACAATGCTCTTTGACCCTTGTCATCACAATGCTCTATGCCTTTCTCAGCACAATGCTCCATGACCATTGTCATCACAATGCTCCATGAGCTTGTCAGCACAATGCTCCATGACACATGTCATCACAATGCTCCATGACCCTTGTCATCACAATGCTCCGTGACTTCAGTCATCTCAATGCTTCATAACGTTTGTCATCACAATGGTCCATGCCCGCGTCATCACAAGGCTCTGTGACCTTTGTAACCACAATGCTCCATGAAATTTTCATCACAATTCTCTGTGACCATTGTCATCACAATGCTCCATGTCTTTGTCAGAACATTGCTCCATGACCATTGTCTTCAAAATGTGCCACACGCATTTCATCACAATGGTCCACAATTTTGTCACTGCAATGCTCCATAAACCTTGTAATCACAATGCTGCATGCACTTCTCTTCAAAATGCTCTCTCACCAGAGATATCACAGTGTTCCATCACTAGTCATCACAATTCTCCCTCACCCCTGACATCACAATGTTCCATAACACCTGTCATCAAAATGTTCCATGACAATTTTCATCAAAATGCTCCATGACCCTGTCATCACAATGCTCCCTGCCCTTCTCATCACAATGCACAATACCCTTGCCATCAAAACGCTCCATGACCTTTGTCATCACAAAGATCCATGACCCTTGGCATCACAATGCTCCATGTCATTGTCATCACAATGCTCCATGAACGCTCTCATCACATTGCTTCATGCCCTTGTCTTCACATAGCTCCATGACACATGTCATCAGAATGCTCCATAGCCTTCTCATCACAATGCTCCATGCCCTTGCCATCACAATTCTCCATTACCCCTGTCATAACAATGCTCCATGACCCCTGCCATCACGGTGTTCCATGGCCTTGTCATCACAAGGCCCCATGACCCTTCTCATCACATTGCTCCAAGAACACTGTAATCACAATGCTCTATGCCTCTTTTTATCTCAATGATCCATGAACCCTGTCATCACAATACACCATGCCAATCATCATAATGCTTCATGCGATTGTCATAAAAAAGAAATCAAAATGTTCCATGACCTCTGTCATAACAATGTTCCAAACCCTTGTGATCACAATATTCCATAACACTTGTCATCACAATGCCTATGACGCTCGTCATCAAAATTATCCATGGTCTTCTCATCACAATGCTCCATGACCTTCGTCATCACAATGCTCAATACACTTGACATCAAAATGCTCCCTGACACTTGTTGCCTGTATGCTCCTTGAACCCTGTCATGACAAGTCTCCATGCTTTTTTCATCACAATGATCCATGCTCTTTTCATCACAATGCTCCAAGACCCATGTAATCACAATGCTCCATGCCCTTGTCATCACAAAGCTCAATGACGCATGCCATCAGAATGCTCCTTGGTCTTCTCCTCACAATGCTCCATGCCCTTGTCATCACAATGTTCCAAGACCCCTGTAATCACAATGCTCCATGCCTGTTTTCATCAGTATGCTCCATGACACTTGTCATCACAAGGCTCCATGGTTTTGTCATCACTATGCTCCAGGGCATTGTCATCAAAATGCTTCACGACATTGTCATGAAAATTTTCAGTGGCCCTTGTCATCATAATGCTCCAAGCCCTAATCATCACAATGCTACATTATATTTGTCATCACAGTCCTCCATTACATTTGGCATCACAATGCTCCATGCCATTGTCATCGCAATGGACCATGACATATGTCATCACAATGTTCCCTGACACCTGTCTTCACAGTACTCCATGACGTTCTCATCACAATGCTCCATGCCCTTGTCATCACAATGCACCATGCCCACTGTCATCACAGTAATCTATGAAACTTGTGAGACTAATGCTCCATGCCCCTGTCATCACAATGCTCCATGCCCTTGTCATCACACTGCTCCATGACCCCTGTCATCACAATGCTCCGTGACTTCAGTCATCACAATGCTTCATAAAGTTTGTCATCACAATGGTCCATGCCCGCGTCATCAAAAGGCTCTGTGACCTTTGTAAGCACAATGCTCCATGAACTTTTCATCACAGTTCTCCGTGACACTTTTCATCACAATGCTCCATGTCTTTGTCAGAACAGTGCTCCATGACAATTGTCATCACAATGTGCCACGTACATTTCCTCACAACGGTTCACAACTTTGTCATTGCAATGCTCCATAAACATTGTAATCACAATGGTCCATGCACTTCTCATCAAAATGCTGTCTCACCAGGGACATCACAATGTTCCATCACTAGTCATCACAATACTCCCTCACCCCTGTAATCACAATGTTCCATGACCCAGTCATCACAATGCTACATCCCCTTATCATCACAATGTTCCATGACCACTGCCATCACAATGTTCCATAACCCTTGTCATCAAAATGCTCCATGACCCTTTTCATCCCATAGCTCCAAGACCCCTGACATCACAATGTTCTATAACACCTGCCCTCAAAATATTCCATTACACTTTTTATCAAATTGCTGCATGACCCGGTCATCAAAATGCTCCCTGCCCTTCTCATCACAATGCACCATGACCCTTGGCATCACAATGCTCCATGTCATTGTCATCACAATGCTCCATGAACCCTCTCATCACAATGCTCCATGCCCTTGTCATCACAAAGCTCCATGACGCATGTCATCAGAATGTTCCATGGCCTTCTCATCACAATGCTCCATGCCCTTGTCATCACAATGCTCCAAGACCCTTGTAATCACAATGCTCCATGCCCATTTTCATCTCAATGCTCCATGAACCCTGTCATCACAATGCACCATGCCCATCATCATAATGCTTCAAGCTATTGTCATCACAGTGAAATCAATATTCAGCATGACCCGTGTCATCATAATGCTCCAAACACTTGTGATCACAATGTTCCATAACACTTATCATCACAACACCCCATGACGCTCATCATCACAATTATCCATGGTCTTCTTATCACAATGCTCCATGATCTTTGTCATCACAATGCTCAATACACTTGTCATCACAATGCTCCCTGACACTTCTCGTCAGTATGCTCCTTGAACCCTGTCATGACAAGGCTCCATGCCTTTTTCATCACAATGATCCATGACCTTTTCATCACAATGCTCCAAGATCCCTGTAATAACAATGCTCCATGCACATGTCATCACAAAACTCCATGACGCATGTCATCAGAATGCTCCATGGCCTTCTCATCACAATGCTCCATGCCCTAGTCATCACAATGCTCCAAGATCCCTGTAATCACAATGCTCCATGCCCCTTTTCATCAGAATGCTCCATGAGACTTGTCATCACAAGTCTCCATGGCCTTCTCATCACAATGCTCCAGGACCTTGTCATCACCATGCTCCATTTCCTTGTCATCACAATGCTCCATGACCCCTGTCATCACAATAATCCATGAACATTTTCAGCCCAATGATCTACGACCTTCTCTTCACAATGCTACATGACCAATATCATCACAATGCTCCATGACCACTGTCATCACAACACTCCATGACACCTGAAAACACAATGATCCGGGACTCTTGTCATCACAATGCTCCATTCCCTAGTCATCACAATTCTCCATGACCCCTGTCATCACAACACTTCGTGAACATTTTCAGCCCAGTGCTCCATGACCCTTGTCATCACAATGATCCATGCCCTTGTCATCCCAATGCTCCATGACCCCTGTATTCACAATATTCCGTGACGCTTGTCATCACAGTGCTCCATGACACATATCATCACAATGCTCCATGCCTTTGTCAGCAAAATGCTACATGACCTTCTCATTACAATGATCTATGTGCTTGTCATCACAATACTCCATTTCCATTGTCATCACAATCCTCCATGAACCTTGGGATCACATTGCTTCATGCCCTTGTCATCACAATGCTCCATGCTCCTTGAAATCAAAATGATCCATGACCTCTGTCATCACAATGCTCCAAACACTTGTGATCACAATGTTCCATAACACTTGTCATCACAACGCTCCATGATGCCTGTCATCACAATACTCCATGTCCTTTTCATCACAATGCTCCATGACCTTTGTCATCACAATTCTCAATACACTTGTCATCACAATGCTCCCTGACACTTGTCATCAGAATGCTTCTTGAACCCTGTCACGAAAAGGCTCCATGCCTTTTTCATCACAATACCCCATGCCGTTTTCATCACAGTGCTCCATGCCATTGTCATCAAAATACTCCACAAGCTTGTCATCAGAATGCTCCATGTCCCTTGCCATCACAATTCTCCATGCACTTGTCATCGCAATGTCCCATGACCCCTGTCATAGCAAGCTCCATGCCTTTGTCATCACAATGCTTCACGACCTTTTCATCAAAATTCTCAAAGCCCGTTGTCATCACAATGCTCCATGCCCTTGTCATCACAATGCTCCATGGCCCTTGTCATCACAATGCTCCAAGCCCTTGTCATCACAATGCTCCATTACCTTTGTCATCACAATCCTCCATAACACTCGGCATCACAATGCTCCATGCCATTGTCATCACAATGGAACATGAAATATGCCATCACAATGCTCCCTGACACCTGTCTTCACAATAATCCATGACCTTGTCATCACAATGCTCCATGCCCTTGTCATCACAATGTGCCATGCCCACTGTCAACACAATTATCCATGAAACTTGTCAGACCAATGCTCCATGCTCCTGTCATCACAATGCTACATGACCCCAGTCATCACAATGCTCCGTGTGTCCCGTCATCACAAGACTCCATGACCTGTGTCACCACAAAAGTCAATGCCCTCATCATCACAAGGCTCTGTGAAATTTGTCACCACAATGCTCCATGAACTTTTCATCAAAATGCTCAATGTCATTGTCATCACAATGCTCCATGAAGGCTCTCATCACATTGATCCATGAACTTGTCATCACAAAGCTCCATGACGCATGTCATCAGAATTCTCCATGGACTTCTCATCACAATGTTCCATGCCCTTGCCATCACAATTCTCCATTAACCCTGTCATAACAATGCTCCATGACCCCTGCCATCACGATGTTCCATGGCCTTGTCATCACAAGGCTCCATGACCCTTCTAATCACAATGCTCCAAGACCCCTGTAATCACAATGCTCCATGCTCCTTTTCATCTCAATGATCCATGAACCCGGTCATCACAATGCACCATGCCCATCATCATAATGCTTCAGGCTATTGTCATCACAATGAAATCAAAATGCTCCATGATCTCTGTCATCACAATGCTCCAAATCCTTGTGATCAAAATGTTCCATAACACTTATCATCACAACGCCCCATGACGCTCGTCATCACAATTATACATGGTCTTCTCATCACAATGCTCCATGACCTTTTTCATCACAATGCTCAATACACTTGTCATCACAATGCTCCCTGACACTTGTCCTCAGTATGCTCCTTGAACCCTGTCATGACAAGGCTCCATGCCTTTTTCATCACAATGTTCCATGCCCTTGTCATCACAAAGCTCCATGATGCATGTCATCAGAACGTTCCATGGTCATCTCATCCCAATGCTCCATGCCCTTGTCATCACAATGCCCCAAGACCCCTGTAATCACAATGCTCCATGCCCCTTTTCATCAGAATATTCCATGAGACTTGTCATCACAAGTCTCCATGGTCTTCTCATCACAATGCTCCAGTACCTTGTCATCACAAGCCTCCATGGACCCTGTCATCACAATACTCCATGAACATTTTCAGCCCAATGCTCCTTGACCTTCTCATCACAATGCTCCATGACCCCTGTCATCACAGTGCTCCATGACTCCTGTCATCACAACGATCCATGAACCCTGACAACACAATGATCCGGGACTCTTGTCATCAAAATCCTCCATGCCCTTGTCATCCCAATGCTCCATGACCCCTGTAATCACAATGATCCGTGACGCTTGTCATCACAGTGCTCCATGAACCTTGTCCTCACAATGCTCCATGCCTTTGTCAGCAATATGCTACATAATCTTGTCATCACAATGCTCCATGCGCTTGTCATCACAATCCTTCATGACACTTTGGATCATATTGCTTCATGCCCTTGTCATCTCCCTCTTGCCTTTCTGGTTTTTACAGATTTTCGGATGTCCCTTTTGACCCGTGGGAAGTGACAATTCTTTGTAGTGTGGATTTGCATTGTGTGCTTGCTTGATTGTCCAAAAAGGTCGTATGCGTTTTCTCCTGAATATATTCTGGAGAAAATGCATACGCCCTTTTTGGCCAAGTGCATCATTGTTGAAGTTGTGATGCTTTTCCTGTGCTTTAAAGGCGATTCCAATTTACCTCTTGAAATATGCTTTGTGCAATTCTGCCTCATTTTCAAGTCAGCTTCGTTGTCTTCCCTCAACAGATTTTTGGAAGACAGTAGTCCTTTATAACTGTAGGTTTGTGAATTGCTGTGCCCGTGAGCTCCAATTTTCAAATCCCATTTTTGGGAGCTGACCGCAAATCCACAATTTTGCTTCAGGACCTATACTGGTTCCAGGGGTGGCTATACTGTGCCCTGCAGGTGTCTGAGGCTTTGGTTAATTCCTCTTCCTGACGGGAATTTAGAGTGACATGTGCCCGTCCAAATGCCTACATCTACTCTCTGATTGGTTCTCCCTCTTCCCTTTCATCCTCTGCACAATTAGCAAACTGTGCAAACCAGGAGGTTATAGGGGCTGGCTCTCCTAAGTTGGGAGATTGATAGTAAAGCAGTTGGAATGCCAAACTGGAGCACAAGGAGAGGAAAAATTAGGAGACTTTTAGAAACCTTTCACCATCACAGGGTGTCCATTCTCTAGGTTTCCCATACATGTTATAACTGTAGTGATATTCCCTACTACCTGGAGATTTGGTATCCATGGAATCGTGGCATGCATTACTACTTTAAAGGGTCTGCATTTTCTCTCCCAATCTCACCAGTCCTCTCAGTCCCAAGTGTCCAGCCTTATGTCTCATCCAGCTGTCTTTGCAGATAGGGTCATTCCCGGTTTCATCAGAACCCCTGAAGGAATTGTGTAAGAATTTCGCTGTTTTTTTGTTTGTTTTTGAAATTCATTTTTATAATGGGGTTGAGCTGATTTTCACTGACGTGTTTATGTCAGTCTAGACACACTTGATTACCTTATGAAGACAAATCAATACATAGGTTTTAAGATTCTCACTAGTCAGATATATTCCTCTGCGGGGAATAGGGGGTTTGAGTCCCGTTCACTGAGGAAGGGGTAGGTCTCGTCTGTTCTCTATTTGGTTTATGGAATGGTACCTGTGCTAATATCAAACTCTGGTTTTATGCATCACCCCATCTCTCCTTTCCCATTAAACAGGCATAAGAGTGTTTTTTAATGTGAGACTCTGTTCTCTTTCTTAATTCAGTTCATGTGTTGTGATGTTGACATTCCCTCTGTAAGTGATATCTAATGAATAGATTCTTTTTCTGTGTGACTAATTTCACATCATACCTAAATCCACTCTTTATGCTGCTACTGGCCTTATGACATTGATTTCACGTCTGAGTGATATTCCGTTGTACAAAATTACCACAAGTTATTTATGCATTTCTCTTTTCCCTTGGATATTTTATGTGTTCCAAATTTGATGTTCTTGTATGCAGAGCAGCCCTAAACTTTGGGGTGCCTGTGTGTTGTCGATATTTAGTCTTCCCAAGTTATATGTCCATGAGTTGAAGTCCCCTTTGCTCGGGGGCTTTGTATTTAAATGTTTTAGGAAACAGCATACACTTCTTCAGAGTGGCTCTTGGATATTTATACCCCACCCATCAGCGTTACTAGGCTCCCTGTTCTCCATGGCCTCTCCAGCATTTCTGGTTTGTACACATTTTTTGGATGGCCTTTCTGAGCAGTAGAAATTGAGACTTCTTTGTTGTGCGGATTTGCATTTCCCGCTTGCTTGGTTGGCCAAAAACTCTGTATGTGTTTTTTTCCTGAAGATATTCACGAAAAAAAGGCATACACCCTTTTGCCCAACTGCATCATTTGAGAAATTCTGCTGCTTTTCATATGCTTTAAATGTGAGTACAATCTACCTTTTCAAATCTGTTTCCTGCAATTCTGCCTCTCATTCAGATCCTCTTCGTTGCCTTACCTGAATATATTTTTGGACGTTGGTTATCATTTATATCTTTGCAGGTCTTTGAATTGTCTGCTCCTGAGCTCCATTTTGCAACTCGCTTTTATTGTGAGCTCGCCTCCAAACCATTGGATTGCTTCTGGCCCTATTCTGGTTCCGAGGAGGTAGGCTGAGCCTTTGGTTAATTCTTGTTCCTAATGGGAAATTAGAGTGACATGTGCCTGTCAAAACTCCTACAGCTAATCTCTCATTGGTTCCCCCTATTCCCATTTATCCTCTGCACAAATTGCAAATTGTGTGAAACAGGAGGTTAAAGGTGCTGATTCTCCAAGAGGGGAGAATGTTAATAATGTGGCTGGAATGGCAAACCCCAGCACCAGGAGATCAAAAATGAGGTGCATTTTAGACACCTTTCCTGAGCACACGGTGTACATTCATCTCGGTTTCACAGGCATGTTTTCGCTGTCAGAAGATTCCCTTGAACCTGCCGATTTGGGACCCATGGAATGGGTACCAGGCAGTATTACTTTAAAACGTCTGCATTTCCTCACCCAGCCTCTCTAACATCTCTTAGCGTGCATAGCTTCCAGCCTTATATATCATCCTGCTGTGGGTCTACATGTGTTCAATCCATGTTACATCATAGCCCTTCAAAAAAAGTTGTAAGAATTTTTGTTTGTCTCACCGTTTTTATAAATATTTTTAAATTTATTTTTATATTGGTTACAGCTGATTTTCAAAGCTCTGTTTTTTGCTGCTGTACATCCACTTGATTCATGTACTGTGAGACAACAATAAATTATTTTTCAGATGCTTACGAGTCATATGTATTATTGTCCAGTGACTTGAGTGGGCTGAGTGCAGTTCTTTGAGGTACCGTGTAGGCCTTGTCAGTTATTCAATTCGGTACTTGGAATGGTATCTTTGCTAATTTCAACCTCCTGGATAATACCTCACCATTCCCTACCTTTCCCATTTAGCAGCCTTATGTCTATTTTCTACATATTTGACTATGTTTCTGTTTTGTAGTTTATTTCATGTGTAGCCATGTTTGATTCCACCTTTAAGTGACATCTTATGATATGTGTCTTTTTCTTTCTGACATATGTCACTTAGAATGATCGTATGTAACTCCTCCAGAGTTGTTCCAACTGGCCTTATTTCATTGATTTCGGGATGAGTAATATTCCACTCTACATAAGTACCCCATCTCTTTTATCCATTTTATCCTTCCAGGGACATTTAGGTTATATCCAAGTGGAGGCCCTTTTTAACAGAGAGGTGGTAAACGTTGGGGTGCCTGTTTTCTCTCCATTTTTGTTTTTCCCAAGGTATACGCCCATGAGTGCAAGTGCACTATGCTCTGTAGCTCATCTTTTAGAAGTTTTAGCAAACACAATACACTTCTCCAGAGTGGCTGTTGGCAAATTACATTTCCACTATCAGCCTCACAGGGCTCCCTTTTCTCCTCGCCCTGTACTGCATTTCTGGTGTTTACACTTTATGTGGATGGCCCTTCTGACTGATGTGAAGTGATACATTTTGTAGTATTGATTTCCAGTGCCCACCTGTTTGGTTGGATAAAAAGTGTGTATGGCCTTTACTTGAATATATTCAGAAAAAATGCATACGCCCTTTTGGGCCAAGTGCATCATTGGCGATGTTCAGCCCCTTTTCTTGTGCTTTAATGGGGAGTCCTTTCTACCTCTTCAAATCTGTTTCCTGCCACTCTCCCTTGCTTACAAGTCCTTTTCTGTGACTTACCTCAAGACATTTTTCGACGATAGATATTTTCAACTCTGCAGTTTCATGAATTTTAGTGCCCCTGAGTTCCATTTTTCAACTTGTGTTTTTGGAAACTGGACACAAAACAGCGGGATTTCCTCTAGACCTATTCAGTTTCCGTGGGCAATTCTAGCATTTGATGAATTTGTCTTCCAGATAGGAAATTAGAGTGGCATGTGCCTGTCCGAACAACTAAGACTTGTCTCTAAATTTTTCTCATCCTTCCACTTCATCATCTGGACAAATTCCAAAATGTGTGCAACAGGATGTTGACCGTGCTGATATCCCCAAGTGAGGAGATTGTTAGGAAAGATGCTGGAGGGGTGAACCCGAGCACCAGGCGATGAGGAGATGAGGTGCCTTTTCCAAACTCTTTCCGATCAAACGGTGTACCATCCTCTAGGTGTGACAGGCATGTTTTAGCTGTAGGAAGGATCCCGTGCATGGAAGGAGAACACCAGGGATTTTTCCAAATCAGTGCCTCCCCGTACCCCAAACTGGGGAATTTTTAAGCTACAGCTACACGTATGTCCATTAAAGGCCTTGGGAAATAGGCAAAGCCCAAACTTTAGATGATTGAAATCTTCAGGGTCAGAAGCGTTCACCATCGGCCTTGCTTAGGTTACATTTTATCTGTCATTGATAGATGATGTCAATAAAAATATCGATTCTTTTTCAGATTATTTCCCCTTATAGGTTATTGCAAAATATTCAGTGTAGTTCCCTGTGCTATACAGTAGTTCCTTGTTGATGATCTATTTTATACATAGCCGTGTGTATGTGTTAATCCCAAACTGTTAATTTATCCCTTCTCCTACCTTTCCCCTTTGTTAATAATAAATTATAAGATTTTATACTTCTCAGAAATGGGGGAGCTGAAAGAGAGGTATCCTTTTCAATGGAAAAGCATTCAAAACAAGATTGAAGCTTCAGCCAAGGGTATTCGATGTACATCCATGGAAATAAATCACTTCATTTCTCTAATGTTGACCTGACAAATAAGATAGACGTCTTCACTGAACTTGCTTATAGTAAAGTGATGGAAATATCAAATATAAGTCTTAGAAAAATCTTATTTTACCCGAGCATTATACACTGCTCTATGTTAACTACAGTTTGGCTCACACATCTGTTCATTGAAGTTACAATGTTCTCAATTTCTGTTACTGATCCTCCAGAGTGGACCCCAACAGGAGTCCCCGTGCCCAGTGTCATTGGAGCCAAGAGATCAAGACTGAGTTTGGTTCAGAAGCAAAGGAAACATTATTTTGAAAACAGAATGGAGAGGTGAGAGCGTGCAGTCCCCCACGGGCTGTGGGCTGGGCTGCTGTGTAGGGATCCCGGCAGCGTCAGTGGGAGGGAGGGGATGGAGCTCTCGAGGGCTGGGTTGGCTGCAGCTCAGGCTCTATGCCGTGGAGTCTGCATGGGACCCCGCTAGCTGAGGTGTCGACCCAGCCATTCTGCACTAGGAAATCGGGTCTGAAGTGCCGGGTGTGGGACCTCTGCATGCGGAACCCTAGGAGCACATGAAATTAGACAAAGCACAAAGGAAAAACAGGTTAGACTTTATTTTATTGCCCAGATTCTCTTTTTATCTCCCAGGAATTTTTAATGAACGTTGCCGGAGACGAACACCTCCTCTGCTTTTTGTTCCGTTCCTCATTCTTGGGGTGTTGAGGGTGCAGACCCCTCTTTTGTAACTGCTTCATGCTGTGGTGGGAGCCCTGATACCTGGGGGGAGGGGCAAAACGTCTCCCCACCAGCCTCCAGGTGAGGTTGATTGTCCCAAGGCCTCCTGCCTCACTTCTCGTCTGCCTGAGCACCAGCATTGGAAGTGTTATAGATTCTAATGACCTTTAAGGGTCTAGGAAAGAGATGCGCAGAGATGCTGAGGTGGCAGGTTTCACCCCACCCCACATTTGTTCGGCGACCTTAGGCTGACGGTTTTTGCCAGCCTAGATGCTCTGACCAGTAGTCTGTGCTTTCTTTAATTAGGTCCCTGAATTAATGTACAAACAGCACCATGTGTCAGAACCCTGCCCGCGCAACTCCCAGACAGTCCAGGGTCAGTAGTGATCCAGGACCATGACGTCCACTGAGTCAACGGCCTTTAGAAGTAGCCAGCAGTCCAGCCGGTCATATTGGCCACCATCACCGCGGTGTCTGTAGGGTTTTCTATGGTGAAAGCGTGATATACGTTTCCCCCGCCAAGCTTATTAGCTCCCCTCTGGGTGCACTAAGTCCAGCAAGCAGTAGTCTGCTCTTTCGGAGCACAGTCTTGTTGTTTTCTGAGAGAAACTCCAGGTCAAGTGATGGTCACACGAGTCATCTTGGGGGCCCGTAGCCCCCGTTTGTCTCTCTGGAGGTTGGAGTTGGAGGGCCTCCTCACTCGAGGTCAGTGTGTCCACAGAGCGACCCCTGCAACTTCAGGGCATGATGGGTGGTTAGAATCATGATGTGGGGTCCTTTTCCCTTAGGAGGGAGCTGGCCTTGTGGGCTGCTGATTTCTACCTTTTTAGATACCCCAGTATCCTGGCCTGATGAGTCGGTGGGCAAAGCCCTTGGTGACCATAGTTTATCATACCTGAAGGGCATTCTTGTGTTGCTCCATTTCAAGTGGTCCCAGTATTTGCACTAAGGCTCCAAGGGCAATTAACCTTTGACTGGGTATGTAAAGGTCAAAGGGTTTAGCTAAATTAGGGAGTTCCTTGGCAAGGGTCTGAATTGACTTCTCTTTCCATTCTTGAAAGGCTGCTTCTGGATTCTATACAAAAGGATCATCATCTTTTCGTGTCAGTGTTTCATGTAGAGGCCCAGCTATTAGACTGTAGTTAGGGATCCAGATGCAGAAAACCTTGGCCTCCCCAGGAACCCCTAAGCTGTCTTCTAGTTTTAGAAGAGGTAAGGCTGCAAATGGCTTCTTCCCTATCCTGGGATGCGTTTCTCCGAATATCTGTCAGAATGAAGCCCAGGCATGTCACCTGAGCCTTGGATATTTGAGCCTTTTTCTTGGACACCTTCTATCCTTTCTTGGCTAGGTAGTTCAGAGGCGTCTTTAGTAGGCCTGGCGATCAGAATGTCATCTGCATATTGAAGGAGGGTTCCCTTTTACAGAGGTAGAACTTTTAGGTCTTTAGAGGACATTTCCCCAATGATGGTGTGGGGATTTTTGAACCATTGGGGCAGGACGGCCCAGCATTATTGGTTTTGTTGCATGTTGTGTCCTGCCACTCACAAGCCAAAAATTCTTGTGACTCTGAGATGAATGGAATACAGAAGAAGGCATCATTGAAGTGTAATACAGAATGCCCTGGCCTGGTGGATGGTAGAATGAGCAGCAGGGTGTAGGAAATAGGAGCTACTGGATGTATATCTTCGGTGGCTTCACTGACTGTCCTGATTTCCTTTACCAGGTCTCCAGCAGCCCATGGGGCTCTCGTGGTCAGGCCAATCCCAGTATATGGAGCTCACCTGGGCTGCACCACCCATCCCCACAGCCCACGGGGCTCTCGTGTTCAAGTCCCTCCAAGGGTATGGAGCTCACCTGTGCAGCTACCCAGCAACCCATGGGGCTCTCATAGTCAGGCCCTTCCCAGGATACAGAGCTCCCCTGGGCAGGTACACAAGCAGGGCTGGACACACAGGAACTGTGAACATAGCCCACTTTGCAGAGAACCCCCAGCTCACCTGTCGCGCACAGCTGACACAGAACACCTCAGAGCAGGACTTGAACTAACAAACAGCAGCTCTGACAGGTCTGTGACCCTGGCTATCACTCTGTGCAGTCTCTCTCTGCCTGGTCTTCCAGACACTTCCACTGCAGCCAGGGCACCAGGCCTCTGTCTCCACCCACAATCACTCCTCTCCCTGACTCCTGGGTTCCTATCATTAGGATAGGGTCTTCTTGAAGTTGTTTTCCACTCATGGACCAGATAAAATGATAAGAAAACAAGCCGCAGCTGCAGCCCCTTGTCCAGCAAGTTATTATTAGTTATTCATTTTATGCATATACATGTATACAGGTCAATCCCAAACTCCCAACTCATCCCACCACCACCACCCCATGGCTTCCCACACTTGGTGTCCATACGTTTGTTCTCTACCTCTGTGTCTCTATTTCTTCCCTGCAAACCAGTTCATCTGTACCATTTTTTAGGTTCCACATATATGCATTAATATACAATATTTGTTTTCCTCTTTCTGACTTACTTCATTCTGTATGACAGTCACTCGATCCATCGATGTCTCTACAAATGACCCAGTTTCATTCCTCTTTATGGCCGAGTAATATTCCATTTTATATATGTACCACATCTTTATCCATTCATCTGTCTGTGGGCATTTAGGTTGCTTCCATTACCTGGCTATTGTAAATAGTGCTGCAATGAACATTGTGGTGAATGTGCCTTTTTGATTTATGGTTTTCTCTGGGTATATGCCCAGAAGTGGGATTGCTGGATCAGATGGTAATTCTATTTCTAGTTTTTTTTAAGGAAACTCCATACTGTTCTCCATAGTGTCTGTATCAATTTACATTCCCACCAATAGTGGAAGAGGGCTCCTTTTGTCCACACCCTCCCCAGAATTGGTTGTTTGTAGATTTCCTGATGATGCCGATTCTAACAGGTGTGAGGTGATACCTCATTGTAGTTTTGATGTGCATTTCTCTAATAATTAGTGCTGTTGAGCAGCTTTTCATGTGCGTCTTGGCCATCTCTGTGTCTTCTTTGAAGAAACGTCTCTTTAGATCTTCTGCCCATTTTTGTATTGGGTTGTTTGTTTTTTAATATTAAGCTGCATGAGCTGTTTATATATATATTGGAGATTAAACCTTTGTCCATTGATTCGTTTGCAACGATTTTCGCCCATTCTGAGGGATGCCTTTTTCCATTCCCGTTTTTTTTAACAAAAAAAGGAAAGAAAGAAAAAGAAGCAGAACACTAATGTGCGTAAAATCTGCCTTTTGAAATGGTCGTTTTGAAATATGGACGTCCTTTGAATTTTTTGGTCGATATGTGACCCCAGGATTTGTTTTCAGGGCAGGTGTGATTTACAGGCCTGCAATGATTTTGAATATCAATGGACCATTAGCGCTGGGATTAAAGCTGCTGTTGTGTGAAACGGCCACAAGGTGGCAGCAGTTCTCCCTTACCAAATCTGGTTAAGAGGGCAACAGAGCCTCAATGGAAGTCGTGTCCTAGATTGGAATTTAGAATGGAATGTGCCAGGAGAAAGCCCCTCAAGTTTGTCTCACTACATCTTGTTCGTGTTTTTAATTTATTTTTTTTATTTTTTATTACAGCAAGTTTGATTACAATGTTTGGCTTGTTGTAGGTGTGGAAGATGTGGTTCTTTTACAAATATACAGACGTCTGATCTTCCTGGGATCCTTTTCCCATGTACGTTATGACCGAATGTTGAGTAGTCTTCTCTTGGTATTCCGTAGGTCTTTGGTGATTATATATGTCACCTGTGTTTGTATATGTGTGTTAACCCCGATATCGTAATGAAACCAATCCTCACACCTTTCCATTGGTGAACCATAAGTTTGTTTAATGAATCTGTGATTGCCCTTCTCCGTGGAAATATCTGCCCTGGTATCCACTTTTAGGTAACACCTATAAGTGATATGATACGATATGTGTCTTTCACTTTCTGACTTACTACAAGTCACGTGATTACCTCTAGACTCATCTACAGGGCTGCAAATGGCATTGTGTCCTTTTTTTCCTTGGCTTCTATTCTGCCTTAGCGAGGTCCATTTTCAACAATGTGATTCCCTGAGGGTTGTGGATTAGCTGACCTGGGCAGCCTTACCCTGCCGGCCGGCCCTCCCCAGGTGTGCCTAGTTGAGGTCAATATAAACAGCGCTCCAGGCAGCAATAGCCCCTGAAGCTGTGCCTGACTCCATATTCTCTGCCCCGTCAGCAGTCTCGGGGCTGTGCTGGTGGGAGGGAGTGAGGGGCCACAGCTTTGTTGGTGGCCCAGTGTGAGGGGGGCCCTGCTGGCCTTTCTGCAGGGGTTTCCAGGCTGCCACCTGTAAAGAAGAGGATGTGTCACCCATCCCTTCCCCTGGAATTTCTCTCCGGACAGAGGTGAGGAAGGAAAAAAGCAGTGGGGGCCGGGACAGGAGGGGTATCTCAGGCAGGGCAATGGAAAGCTTCCGGAAGAGCGCCCGGGGCCAGGACCACCCTGGCTGGCCTGCAGGCACCAAGTTGGACTGTGTGCTGTCGCTGGTGTGGCTCCGCGGCCCTTCCTCTAGGCTTTCAAGCCCTTGTACATATTCAGGTGTTTTACCTGGGAAGGGTGGGAACAGTTCAGCAGCAGCTGGCCTGGGGCTCAGCTCACGTTTTCTCACAGATGCCTCGGCAGGGTCCCCCAGCTTTGCAATGAGGACGCTCCTTGCGTGGGGGGTGGGTTGCTGGCTGTATGGGAGATGATTCCCCACCTCTGACCAATTTCAGAATTGTTGACCGCTGGAGCAAGTGCCCTGATAGGGTTTTCCTGTGTATAACTGGTGGGTTCCAGTTTTTATTTTTCTTTTATGGTTCAAGTTAGGTTTTATTCCTCTTTTATGTATTTATAGATATAAGCATGGAAATAATTCATTCCTATAAATACATCTGTGTGAAGGGAAGAACTTTTTTCTGTTTTATTTTTAAATTTTATTTTTTTAAAATTTTGAAATTTAATTTTATTTATTTTTTTATACAGCAGGTTATTATTAGTTATGCATTTTATGCATATACATGTATACAGGTCAATCCCAATCTCCCAACTCATCCCACCACCACCACCCCATGGCTTCCCGCACTTGGTGTCCATGCGTTTGTTCTCTACCTCTGTGTCTCTATTTCTTCCCTGCAAACCAGTTCATCTGTACCATTTTTTAGGTTCCACATATATGCATTAATATACAATATTTGTTTTCCTCTTTCTGACTTACTTCATTCTGTATGACAGTCACTCGATCCATCGATGTCACTACAAATGACCCAGTTTCATTCCTCTTTATGGCCGAGTAATATTCCATTTTATATATGTACCACATCTTTATCCATTCATCTGTCTGTGGGCATTTAGGTTGCTTCCATTACCTGGCTATTGTAAATAGTGCTGCAATGAACATTGTGGTGAATGTGCCTTTTTGATTTATGGTTTTCTCTGGGTATATGCCCAGAAGTGGGATTGCTGGATCAGATGGTAATTCTATTTCTAGTTTTTTTAAGGAAACTCCATACTGTTCTCCATAGTGTCTGTATCAATTTACATTCCCACCAATAGTGGAAGAGGGCTCCTTTTGTCCACACCCTCCCCAGAATTTGTTGTTTGTAGATTTCCTGATGATGCCGATTCTAACAGGTGTGAGGTGATACCTCATTGTAGTTTTGATGTGCATTTCTCTAATAATTAGTGCTGTTGAGCAGCTTTTCATGTGCGTCTTGGCCATCTCTGTGTCTTCTTTGAAGAAACGTCTCTTTAGATCTTCTGCCCATTTTTGTATTGGGTTGTTTGTTTTTTTAATATTAAGCTGCATGAGCTGTTTATATATATATTGGAGATTAAACCTTTGTCCATTGATTCGTTTGCAACGATTTTCGCCCATTCTGAGGGATGCCTTTTTCCATTCCCGTTTTTTTGTAACAAAAAAAGGAAAGAAAGAAAAAGAAGCAGAACACTAATGTGCGTAAAATCTGCCTTTTGAAACGGTCGTTTTGAAATATGGACGTCCTTTGAATTTTTTGGTCGATATGTGACCCCAGGATTTGTTTTCAGGGCAGGTGTGATTTACAGGCCTGCAATGATTTTGAATATCAATGGACCATTAGCGCTGGGATTAAAGCTGCTGTTGTGTGAAACGGCCACAAGGTGGCAGCAGTTGTCCCTTACCAAATCTGGTTAAGAGGGCAACAGAGCCTCAATGGAAGTCGTGTCCTAGATTGGAATTTAGAATGGAATGTGCCAGGAGAAAGCCCCTCAAGTTTGTCTCACTACATCTTGTTCGTGTTTTTAATTTATTTTTTTTATTTTTTATTACAGCAAGTTTGATTACAATGTTTGGCTTGTTGTAGGTGTGGAAGATGAGGTTCTTTTACACATATACAGATGTCTGATCTTCCTGGGATCCTTTTCCCATGTACGTTATGACCGAATGTTGAGTAGTCTTCTCTTGGTATTCCGTAGGTCTTTGGTGATTATATATGTCACCTGTGTTTGTATATGTCTGTTAACCCCGATATCGTAATGAAACCAATCCTCACACCTTTCCATTGGTGAACCATAAGTTTGTTTAATGAATCTGTGATTTCCCTTCTCCGTGGAAATATCTGCCCTGGTATCCACTTTTAGGTAACACCTATAAGTGATATGATACGATATGTGTCTTTCACTTTCTGACTTACTACAAGTCACGTGATTACCTCTAGACTCATCTACGGGGCTGCAAATGGCATTGTGTCCTTTTTTTCCTTGGCTTCTATTCTGCCTTAGCGAGGTCTATTTTCAACAATGTGATTCCCTGAGGGTTGTGGATTAGCTGACCTGGGCAGCCTTACCCTGCCGGCCGGCCCTCCCCAGGTGTGCCTGGTTGAGGTCAATATAAACAGCGCTCCAGGCAGCAATAGCCCCTGAAGCTGTGCCTGACTCCATATTCTCTGCCCCGTCAGCAGTCTCGGGGCTGTGCTGGTGGGAGGGAGTGAGGGGCCACAGCTTTGTTGGTGGCCCAGTGTGAGGGGGGCCCTGCTGGCCTTTCTGCAGGGGTTTCCAGGCTGCCACCTGTAAAGAAGAGGATGTGTCACCCATCCCTTCCCCTGGAATTTCTCTCCGGACAGAGGTGAGGAAGGAAAAAAGCAGTGGGGGCCGGGACAGGAGGGGTATCTCAGGCAGGGCAATGGAAAGCTTCCGGAAGAGCGCCCGGGGCCAGGACCACCCTGGCTGGCCTGCAGGCACCAAGTTGGACTGTGTGCTGTCGCTGGTGTGGCTCCGCGGCCCTTCCTCTAGGCTTTCAAGCCCTTGTACATATTCAGGTGTTTTACCTGGGAAGGGTGGGAACAGTTCAGCAGCAGCTGGCCTGGGGCTCAGCTCACGTTTTCTCACAGATGCCTCGGCAGGGTCCCCCAGCTTTGCAATGAGGACGCTCCTTGCATGGGGGGTGGGTTGCTGGCTGTATGGGAGATGATTCCCCACCTCTGACCAATTTCAGAATTGTTGACCGCTGGAGCAAGTGCTCTGATAGGGTTTTCCTGTGTATAACTGGTGGGTTCAGGTTTTTTTTTTTTTCTTTTATGGTTCAAGTTAGGTTTTATTCCTCTTTTATGTATTTATAGATATAAGCATGGAAATAATTCATTCCTATAAATACATCTGTGTGAAGGGAAGAACTTTTTTCTGTTTTATTTTTAAATTTTATTTTTTTAAAATTTTGAAATTTAATTTTATTTATTTTTTATACAGCAGGTTATTATTAGTTATGCATTTTATGCATATACATGTATACAGGTCAATCCCAATCTCCCAACTCATCCCACCACCACCACCCCATGGCTTCCCACACTTGGTGTCCATACGTTTGTTCTCTACCTCTGTGTCTCTATTTCTTCCCTGCAAACCAGTTCATCTGTACCATTTTTTAGGTTCCACATATATGCATTAATATACAATATTTGTTTTCCTCTTTCTGACTTACTTCATTCTGTATGACAGTCACTAGATCCATCGATGTCTCTACAAATGACCCAGTTTCATTCCTCTTTATGGCCGAGTAATATTCCATTTTATATATGTACCACATCTTTATCCATTCATCTGTCTGTGGGCATTTAGGTTGCTTCCATTACCTGGCTATTGTAAATAGTGCTGCAATGAACATTGTGGTGAATGTGCCTTTTTGATTTATGGTTTTCTCTGGGTATATGCCCAGAAGTGGGATTGCTGGATCAGATGGTAATTCTATTTCTAGTTTTTTTTAAGGAAACTCCATACTGTTCTCCATAGTGTCTGTATCAATTTACATTCCCACCAATAGTGGAAGAGGGCTCCTTTTGTCCACACCCTCCCCAGAATTTGTTGTTTGTAGATTTCCTGATGATGCCGATTCTAACAGGTGTGAGGTGATACCTCATTGTAGTTTTGATGTGCATTTCTCTAATAATTAGTGCTGTTGAGCAGCTTTTCATGTGCGTCTTGGCCATCTCTGTGTCTTCTTTGAAGAAACGTCTCTTTAGATCTTCTGCCCATTTTTGTATTGGGTTGTTTGTTTTTTTACTATTAAGCTGCATGAGCTGTTTATATATATATTGGAGATTAAACCTTTGCCCATTGATTCGTTTGCAACGATTTTCGCCCATTCTGAGGGATGCCTTTTTCCATTCCCGTTTTTTTGTAACAAAAAAAGGAAAGAAAGAAAAAGAAGCAGAACACTAATGTGCGTAAAATCTGCCTTTTGAAACGGTCGTTTTGAAATATGGACGTCCTTTGAATTTTTTGGTCGATATGTGACCCCAGGATTTGTTTTCAGGGCAGGTGTGATTTACAGGCCTGCAATGATTTTGAATATCAATGGACCATTAGCGCTGGGATTAAAGCTGCTGTTGTGTGAAACGGCCACAAGGTGGCAGCAGTTGTCCCTTACCAAAACTGGTTAAGAGGGCAACAGAGCCTCAATGGAAGTCGTGTCCTAGATTGGAATTTAGAATGGAATGTGCCAGGAGAAAGCCCCTCAAGTTTGTCTCACTACATCTTGTTCGTGTTTTTAATTTATTTTTTTTAATTTTTTATTACAGCAAGTTTGATTACAATGTTTGGCTTGTTGTAGGTGTGGAAGATGTGGTTCTTTTACACATATACAGATGTCTGATCTTCCTGGGATCCTTTTCCCATGTACGTTATGACCGAATGTTGAGTAGTCTTCTCTTGGTATTCCGTAGGTCTTTGGTGATTATATATGTCACCTGTGTTTGTATATGTCTGTTAACCCCGATATCGTAATGAAACCAATCCTCACACCTTTCCATTGGTGAACCATAAGTTTGTTTAATGAATCTGTGATTTCCCTTCTCCGTGGAAATATCTGCCCTGGTATCCACTTTTAGGTAACACCTATAAGTGATATGATACGATATGTGTCTTTCACTTTCTGACTTACTACAAGTCACGTGATTACCTCTAGACTCATCTACGGGGCTGCAAATGGCATTGTGTCCTTTTTTTCCTTGGCTTCTATTCTGCCTTAGCGAGGTCCATTTTCAACAATGTGATTCCCTGAGGGTTGTGGATTAGCTGACCTGGGCAGCCTTACCCTGCCGGCCGGCCCTCCCCAGATGTGCCTGGTTGAGGTCAATATAAACAGCGCTCCAGGCAGCAATAGCCCCTGAAGCTGTGCCTGACTCCATATTCTCTGCCCCGTCAGCAGTCTCGGGGCTGTGCTGGTGGGAGGGAGTGAGGGGCCACAGCTTTGTTGGTGGCCCAGTGTGAGGGGGGCTCTGCTGGCCTTTCTGCAGGGGTTTCCAGGCTGCCACCTGTAAAGAAGAGGATGTGTCACCCATCCCTTCCCCTGGAATTTCTCTCCGGACAGAGGTGAGGAAGGAAAAATGCAGTGGGGGCCGGGACAGGAGGGGTATCTCAGGCAGGGCAATGGAAAGCTACCAGAAGAGCGCCCGGGGCCAGGACCACCCTGGCTGGCCTGCAGGCACCAAGTTGGACTGTGTGCTGTCGCTGGTGTGGCTCCGCGGCCCTTCCTCTAGGCTTTCAAGCCCTTGTACATATTCAGGTGTTTTACCTGGGAAGGGTGGGAATAGTTCAGCAGCAGCTGGCCTGGGGCTCAGCTCACGTTTTCTCACAGATGCCTCGGCAGGGTCCCCAAGCTTTGCAATGAGGACGCTCCTTGCATGGGGGGTGGGTTGCTGGCTGTATGGGAGATGATTCCCCACCTCTGACCAATTTCAGAATTGTTGACCGCTGGAGCAAGTGCCCTGATAGGGTTTTCCTGTGTATAACTGGTGGGTTCAGGTTTTTTTTTTCTTTTATGGTTCAAGTTAGGTTTTATTCCTCTTTTATGTATTTATAGATATAAGCATGGAAATAATTCATTCCTATAAATACATCTGTGTGAAGGGAAGAACTTTTTTCTGTTTTATTTTTAAATTTTATTTTTTTAAAATTTTGAAATTTAATTTTATTTATTTTTTATACAGCAGGTTATTATTAGTTATGCATTTTATGCATATACATGTATACAGGTCAATCCCAATCTCCCAACTCATCCCACCACCACCACCCCATGGCTTCCCACACTTGGTGTCCATACGTTTGTTCTCTACCTCTGTGTCTCTATTTCTTCCCTGCAAACCAGTTCATCTGTACCATTTTTTAGGTTCCACATATATGCATTAATATACAATATTTGTTTTCCTCTTTCTGACTTACTTCATTCTGTATGACAGTCACTAGATCCATCGATGTCTCTACAAATGACCCAGTTTCATTCCTCTTTATGGCCGAGTAATATTCCATTTTATATATGTACCACATCTTTATCCATTCATCTGTCTGTGGGCATTTAGGTTGCTTCCATTACCTGGCTATTGTAAATAGTGCTGCAATGAACATTGTGGTGAATGTGCCTTTTTGATTTATGGTTTTCTCTGGGTATATGCCCAGAAGTGGGATTGCTGGATCAGATGGTAATTCTATTTCTAGTTTTTTTTAAGGAAACTCCATACTGTTCTCCATAGTGTCTGTATCAATTTACATTCCCACCAATAGTGGAAGAGGGCTCCTTTTGTCCACACCCTCCCCAGAATTTGTTGTTTGTAGATTTCCTGATGATGCCGATTCTAACAGGTGTGAGGTGATACCTCATTGTAGTTTTGATGTGCATTTCTCTAATAATTAGTGCTGTTGAGCAGCTTTTCATGTGCGTCTTGGCCATCTCTGTGTCTTCTTTGAAGAAACGTCTCTTTAGATCTTCTGCCCATTTTTGTATTGGGTTGTTTGTTTTTTTAATATTAAGCTGCATGAGCTGTTTATATATATATTGGAGATTAAACCTTTGTCCATTGATTTGTTTGCAACGATTTTCGCCCATTCTGAGGGATGCCTTTTTCCATTCCCGTTTTTTTTTTAACAAAAAAAGGAAAGAAAGAAAAAGAAGCAGAACACTAATGGGCGTAAAATTGCCTTTTGAAACGGTCGTTTTGAAATATGGACGTCCTTTGAATTTTTTGGTCGATATGTGACCCCAGGATTTGTTTTCAGGGCAGGTGTGATTTACAGGCCTGCAATGATTTTGAATATCAATGGACCATTAGCGCTGGGATTAAAGCTGCTGTTGTGTGAAACGGCCACAAGGTGGCAGCAGTTGTCCCTTACCAAATCTGGTTAAGAGGGCAACAGAGCCTCAATGGAAGTCGTGTCCTAGATTGGAATTTAGAATGGAATGTGCCAGGAGAAAGCCCCTCAAGTTTGTCTCACTACATCTTGTTCGTGTTTTTAATTTATTTTTTTTATTTTTTATTACAGCAAGTTTGATTACAATGTTTGGCTTGTTGTAGGTGTGGAAGATGAGGTTCTTTTACACATATACAGATGTCTGATCTTCCTGGGATCCTTTTCCCATGTACGTTATGACCGAATGTTGAGTAGTCTTCTCTTGGTATTCCGTAGGTCTTTGGTGATTATATATGTCACCTGTGTTTGTATATGTCTGTTAACCCCGATATCGTAATGAAACCAATCCTCACACCTTTCCATTGGTGAACCATAAGTTTGTTTAATGAATCTGTGATTTCCCTTCTCCGTGGAAATATCTGCCCTGGTATCCACTTTTAGGTAACACCTATAAGTGATATGATACGATATGTGTCTTTCACTTTCTGACTTACTACAAGTCACGTGATTACCTCTAGAGTCATCTACGGGGCTGCAAATGGCATTGTGTCCTTTTTTTCCTTGGCTTCTATTCTGCCTTAGCGAGGTCTATTTTCAACAATGTGATTCCCTGAGGGTTGTGGATTAGCTGACCTGGGCAGCCTTACCCTGCCGGCCGGCCCTCCCCAGGTGTGCCTGGTTGAGGTCAATATAAACAGCGCTCCAGGCAGCAATAGCCCCTGAAGCTGTGCCTGACTCCATATTCTCTGCCCCGTCAGCAGTCTCGGGGCTGTGCTGGTGGGAGGGAGTGAGGGGCCACAGCTTTGTTGGTGGCCCAGTGTGAGGGGGGCCCTGCTGGCCTTTCTGCAGGGGTTTCCAGGCTGCCACCTGTAAAGAAGAGGATGTGTCACCCATCCCTTCCCCTGGAATTTCTCTCCGGACAGAGGTGAGGAAGGAAAAAAGCATTGGGGGCCGGGACAGGAGGGGTATCTCAGGCAGGGCAATGGAAAGCTTCCGGAAGAGCGCCCGGGGCCAGGACCACCCTGGCTGGCCTGCAGGCACCAAGTTGGACTGTGTGCTGTCGCTGGTGTGGCTCCGCGGCCCTTCCTCTAGGCTTTCAAGCCCTTGTACATATTCAGGTGTTTTACCTGGGAAGGGTGGGAACAGTTCAGCAGCAGCTGGCCTGGGGCTCAGCTCACGTTTTCTCACAGATGCCTCGGCAGGGTCCCCCAGCTTTGCAATGAGGACGCTCCTTGCATGGGGGGTGGGTTGCTGGCTGTATGGGAGATGATTCCCCACCTCTGACCAATTTCAGAATTGTTGACCGCTGGAGCAAGTGCCCTGATAGGGTTTTCCTGTGTATAACTGGTGGGTTCAGGTTTTTTTTTTTTCTTTTATGGTTCAAGTTAGGTTTTATTCCTCTTTTATGTATTTATAGATATAAGCATGGAAATAATTCATTCCTATAAATACATCTGTGTGAAGGGAAGAACTTTTTTCTGTTTTATTTTTAAATTTTATTTTTTTAAAATTTTGAAATTTAATTTTATTTATTTTTTTATACAGCAGGTTATTATTAGTTATGCATTTTATGCATATACATGTATACAGGTCAATCCCAATCTCCCAACTCATCCCACCACCACCACCCCATGGCTTCCCACACTTGGTGTCCATACGTTTGTTCTCTACCTCTGTGTCTCTATTTCTTCCCTGCAAACCAGTTCATCTGTACCATTTTTTAGGTTCCACATATATGCATTAATATACAATATTTGTTTTCCTCTTTCTGACTTACTTCATTCTGTATGACAGTCACTAGATCCATCGATGTCTCTACAAATGACCCAGTTTCATTCCTCTTTATGGCCGAGTAATATTCCATTTTATATATGTACCACATCTTTATCCATTCATCTGTCTGTGGGCATTTAGGTTGCTTCCATTACCTGGCTATTGTAAATAGTGCTGCAATGAACATTGTGGTGAATGTGCCTTTTTGATTTATGGTTTTCTCTGGGTATATGCCCAGAAGTGGGATTGCTGGATCAGATGGTAATTCTATTTCTAGTTTTTTTTAAGGAAACTCCATACTGTTCTCCATAGTGTCTGTATCAATTTACATTCCCACCAATAGTGGAAGAGGGCTCCTTTTGTCCACACCCTCCCCAGAATTGGTTGTTTGTAGATTTCCTGATGATGCCGATTCTAACAGGTGTGAGGTGATACCTCATTGTAGTTTTGATGTGCATTTCTCTAATAATTAGTGCTGTTGAGCAGCTTTTCATGTGCGTCTTGGCCATCTCTGTGTCTTCTTTGAAGAAACGTCTCTTTAGATCTTCTGCCCATTTTTGTATTGGGTTGTTTGTTTTTTTACTATTAAGCTGCATGAGCTGTTTATATATATATTGGAGATTAAACCTTTGCCCATTGATTCGTTTGCAACGATTTTCGCCCATTCTGAGGGATGCCTTTTTCCATTCCCGTTTTTTTGTAACAAAAAAAGGAAAGAAAGAAAAAGAAGCAGAACACTAATGTGCGTAAAATCTGCCTTTTGAAACGGTCGTTTTGAAATATGGACGTCCTTTGAATTTTTTGGTCGATATGTGACCCCAGGATTTGTTTTCAGGGCAGGTGTGATTTACAGGCCTGCAATGATTTTGAATATCAATGGACCATTAGCGCTGGGATTAAAGCTGCTGTTGTGTGAAACGGCCACAAGGTGGCAGCAGTTCTCCCTTACCAAATCTGGTTAAGAGGGCAACAGAGCCTCAATGGAAGTCGTGTCCTAGATTGGAATTTAGAATGGAATGTGCCAGGAGAAAGCCCCTCAAGTTTGTCTCACTACATCTTGTTCGTGTTTTTAATTTATTTTTTTTAATTTTTTATTACAGCAAGTTTGATTACAATGTTTGGCTTGTTGTAGGTGTGGAAGATGTGGTTCTTTTACACATATACAGATGTCTGATCTTCCTGGGATCCTTTTCCCATGTACGTTATGACCGAATGTTGAGTAGTCTTCTCTTGGTATTCCGTAGGTCTTTGGTGATTATATATGTCACCTGTGTTTGTATATGTCTGTTAACCCCGATATCGTAATGAAACCAATCCTCACACCTTTCCATTGGTGAACCATAAGTTTGTTTAATGAATCTGTGATTGCCCTTCTCCGTGGAAATATCTGCCCTGGTATCCACTTTTAGGTAACACCTATAAGTGATATGATACGATATGTGTCTTTCACTTTCTGACTTACTACAAGTCACGTGATTACCTCTAGACTCATCTACGGGGCTGCAAATGGCATTGTGTCCTTTTTTTCCTTGGCTTCTATTCTGCCTTAGCGAGGTCCATTTTCAACAATGTGATTCCCTGAGGGTTGTGGATTAGCTGACCTGGGCAGCCTTACCCTGCCGGCCGGCCCTCCCCAGGTGTGCCTGGTTGAGGTCAATATAAACAGCGCTCCAGGCAGCAATAGCCCCTGAAGCTGTGCCTGACTCCATATTCTCTGCCCCGTCAGCAGTCTCGGGGCTGTGCTGGTGGGAGGGAGTGAGGGGCCACAGCTTTGTTGGTGGCCCAGTGTGAGGGGGGCTCTGCTGGCCTTTCTGCAGGGGTTTCCAGGCTGCCACCTGTAAAGAAGAGGATGTGTCACCCATCCCTTCCCCTGGAATTTCTCTCCGGACAGAGGTGAGGAAGGAAAAATGCAGTGGGGGCCGGGACAGGAGGGGTATCTCAGGCAGGGCAATGGAAAGCTACCAGAAGAGCGCCCGGGGCCAGGACCACCCTGGCTGGCCTGCAGGCACCAAGTTGGACTGTGTGCTGTCGCTGGTGTGGCTCCGCGGCCCTTCCTCTAGGCTTTCAAGCCCTTGTACATATTCAGGTGTTTTACCTGGGAAGGGTGGGAACAGTTCAGCAGCAGCTGGCCTGGGGCTCAGCTCACGTTTTCTCACAGATGCCTCGGCAGGGTCCCCCAGCTTTGCAATGAGGACGCTCCTTGCATGGGGGGTGGGTTGCTGGCTGTATGGGAGATGATTCCCCACCTCTGACCAATTTCAGAATTGTTGACCGCTGGAGCAAGTGCCCTGATAGGGTTTTCCTGTGTATAACTGGTGGGTTCAGGTTTTTTTTTTCTTTTATGGTTCAAGTTAGGTTTTATTCCTCTTTTATGTATTTATAGATATAAGCATGGAAATAATTCATTCCTATAAATACATCTGTGTGAAGGGAAGAACTTTTTTCTGTTTTATTTTTAAATTTTATTTTTTTAAAATTTTGAAATTTAATTTTATTTATTTTTTATACAGCAGGTTATTATTAGTTATGCATTTTATGCATATACATGTATACAGGTCAATCCCAATCTCCCAACTCATCCCACCACCACCACCCCATGGCTTCCCACACTTGGTGTCCATACGTTTGTTCTCTACCTCTGTGTCTCTATTTCTTCCCTGCAAACCAGTTCATCTGTACCATTTTTTAGGTTCCACATATATGCATTAATATACAATATTTGTTTTCCTCTTTCTGACTTACTTCATTCTGTATGACAGTCACTAGATCCATCGATGTCTCTACAAATGACCCAGTTTCATTCCTCTTTATGGCCGAGTAATATTCCATTTTATATATGTACCACATCTTTATCCATTCATCTGTCTGTGGGCATTTAGGTTGCTTCCATTACCTGGCTATTGTAAATAGTGCTGCAATGAACATTGTGGTGAATGTGCCTTTTTGATTTATGGTTTTCTCTGGGTATATGCCCAGAAGTGGGATTGCTGGATCAGATGGTAATTCTATTTCTAGTTTTTTTTAAGGAAACTCCATACTGTTCTCCATAGTGTCTGTATCAATTTACATTCCCACCAATAGTGGAAGAGGGCTCCTTTTGTCCACACCCTCCCCAGAATTTGTTGTTTGTAGATTTCCTGATGATGCCGATTCTAACAGGTGTGAGGTGATACCTCATTGTAGTTTTGATGTGCATTTCTCTAATAATTAGTGCTGTTGAGCAGCTTTTCATGTGCGTCTTGGCCATCTCTGTGTCTTCTTTGAAGAAACGTCTCTTTAGATCTTCTGCCCATTTTTGTATTGGGTTGTTTGTTTTTTTAATATTAAGCTGCATGAGCTGTTTATATATATATTGGAGATTAAACCTTTGTCCATTGATTTGTTTGCAACGATTTTCGCCCATTCTGAGGGATGCCTTTTTCCATTCCCGTTTTTTTTTTAACAAAAAAAGGAAAGAAAGAAAAAGAAGCAGAACACTAATGGGCGTAAAATTGCCTTTTGAAACGGTCGTTTTGAAATATGGACGTCCTTTGAATTTTTTGGTCGATATGTGACCCCAGGATTTGTTTTCAGGGCAGGTGTGATTTACAGGCCTGCAATGATTTTGAATATCAATGGACCATTAGCGCTGGGATTAAAGCTGCTGTTGTGTGAAACGGCCACAAGGTGGCAGCAGTTGTCCCTTACCAAATCTGGTTAAGAGGGCAACAGAGCCTCAATGGAAGTCGTGTCCTAGATTGGAATTTAGAATGGAATGTGCCAGGAGAAAGCCCCTCAAGTTTGTCTCACTACATCTTGTTCGTGTTTTTAATTTATTTTTTTTATTTTTTATTACAGCAAGTTTGATTACAATGTTTGGCTTGTTGTAGGTGTGGAAGATGTGGTTCTTTTACACATATACAGATGTCTGATCTTCCTGGGATCCTTTTCCCATGTACGTTATGACCGAATGTTGAGTAGTCTTCTCTTGGTATTTCGTAGGTCTTTGGTGATTATATATGTCACCTGTGTTTGTATATGTCTGTTAACCCCGATATCGTAATGAAATCAATCCTCACACCTTTCCATTGGTGAACCATAAGTTTGTTTAATGAATCTGTGATTGCCCTTCTCCGTGGAAATATCTGCCCTGGTATCCATTTTTAGGTAACACCTATAAGTGATATGATACGATATGTGTCTTTCACTTTCTGACTTACTACAAGTCACGTGATTACCTCTAGACTCATCTACGGGGCTGCAAATGGCATTGTGTCCTTTTTTTCCTTGGCTTCTATTCTGCCTTAGCGAGGTCCATTTTCAACAATGTGATTCCCTGAGGGTTGTGGATTAGCTGACCTGGGCAGGCTTACCCTGCCGGCCGGCCTTCCTCAGGTGTGCCTGGTTGAGCTCAATATAAACAGCGCTCCAGGCAGCAATAGCCCCTGAAGCTGTGCCTGACTCCATATTCTCTGCCCCGTCAGCAGTCTCGGGGCTGTGCTGGTGGGAGGGAGTGAGGGGCCACAGCTTTGTTGGTGGCCCAGTGTGAGGGGGTCTCTGCTGGCCTTTCTGCAGGGGTTTCCAGGCTGCCACCTGTAAAGAAGAGGATGTGTCACCCATCCCTTCCCCTGGAATTTCTCTCCGGACAGAGGTGAGGAAGGAAAAAAGCAGTGGGGGCCGGGACAGGAGGGGTATCTCAGGCAGGGCAATGGAAAGCTTCCGGAAGAGCGCCCGGGACCAGGACCACCCTGGCTGGCCTGCAGGCACCAAGTTGGACTGTGTGCTGTCGCTGGTGTGGCTCCGCGGCCCTTCCTCTAGGCTTTCAAGCCCTTGTACATATTCAGGTGTTTTACCTGGGAAGGGTGGGAACAGTTCAGCAGCAGCTGGCCTGGGGCTCAGCTCACGTTTACTCACAGATGCCTCGGCAGGGTCCCCTAGCTTTGCAATGAGGACGCTCCTTGCGTGGGGGGTTGGTTGCTGGCTGTATGGGAGATGATTCCCCACCTCTGACCAATTTCAGAATTGTTGACCGCTGGAGCAAGTGCCCTGATAGGGTTTTCCTGTGTATAACTGGTGGGTTCAGGTTTTTTTTTTTTCTTTTATGGTTCAAGTTAGGTTTTATTCCTCTTTTATGTATTTATAGATATAAGCATGGAAATAATTCATTCCTATAAATACATCTGTGTGAAGGGAAGAACTTTTTTCTGTTTTATTTTTAAATTTTATTTTTTTAAAATTTTGAAATTTAATTTTATTTATTTTTTTATACAGCAGGTTATTATTAGTTATGCATTTTATGCATATACATGTATACAGGTCAATCCCAATCTCCCAACTCATCCCACCACCACCACCCCATGGCTTCCCACACTTGGTGTCCATACGTTTGTTCTCTACCTCTGTGTCTCTATTTCTTCCCTGCAAACCAGTTCATCTGTACCATTTTTTAGGTTCCACATATATGCATTAATATACAATATTTGTTTTCCTCTTTCTGACTTACTTCATTCTGTATGACAGTCACTAGATCCATCGATGTCTCTACAAATGACCCAGTTTCATTCCTCTTTATGGCCGAGTAATATTCCATTTTATATATGTACCACATCTTTATCCATTCATCTGTCTGTGGGCATTTAGGTTGCTTCCATTACCTGGCTATTGTAAATAGTGCTGCAATGAACATTGTGGTGAATGTGCCTTTTTGATTTATGGTTTTCTCTGGGTATATGCCCAGAAGTGGGATTGCTGGATCAGATGGTAATTCTATTTCTAGTTTTTTTTAAGGAAACTCCATACTGTTCTCCATAGTGTCTGTATCAATTTACATTCCCACCAATAGTGGAAGAGGGCTCCTTTTGTCCACACCCTCCCCAGAATTTGTTGTTTGTAGATTTCCTGATGATGCCGATTCTAACAGGTGTGAGGTGATACCTCATTGTAGTTTTGATGTGCATTTCTCTAATAATTAGTGCTGTTGAGCAGCTTTTCATGTGCGTCTTGGCCATCTCTGTGTCTTCTTTGAAGAAACGTCTCTTTAGATCTTCTGCCCATTTTTGTATTGGGTTGTTTGTTTTTTTAATATTAAGCTGCATGAGCTGTTTATATATATATTGGAGATTAAACCTTTGTCCATTGATTCGTTTGCAACGATTTTCGCCCATTCTGAGGGATGCCTTTTTCCATTCCCGTTTTTTTTTAACAAAAAAAGGAAAGAAAGAAAAAGAAGCAGAACACTAATGTGCGTAAAATCTGCCTTTTGAAACGGTCGTTTTGAAATATGGACGTCCTTTGAATTTTTTGGTCGATATGTGACCCCAGGATTTGTTTTCAGGGCAGGTGTGATTTACAGGCCTGCAATGATTTTGAATATCAATGGACCATTAGCGCTGGGATTAAAGCTGCTGTTGTGTGAAACGGCCACAAGGTGGCAGCAGTTCTCCCTTACCAAATCTGGTTAAGAGGGCAACAGAGCCTCAATGGAAGTCGTGTCCTAGATTGGAATTTAGAATGGAATGTGCCAGGAGAAAGCCCCTCAAGTTTGTCTCACTACATCTTGTTCGTGTTTTTAATTTATTTTTTTTAATTTTTTATTACAGCAAGTTTGATTACAATGTTTGGCTTGTTGTAGGTGTGGAAGATGTGGTTCTTTTACACATATACAGATGTCTGATCTTCCTGGGATCCTTTTCCCATGTACGTTATGACCGAATGTTGAGTAGTCTTCTCTTGGTATTCCGTAGGTCTTTGGTGATTATATATGTCACCTGTGTTTGTATATGTCTGTTAACCCCGATATCGTAATGAAACCAATCCTCACACCTTTCCATTGGTGAACCATAAGTTTGTTTAATGAATCTGTGATTGCCCTTCTCCGTGGAAATATCTGCCCTGGTATCCACTTTTAGGTAACACCTATAAGTGATATGATACGATATGTGTCTTTCACTTTCTGACTTACTACAAGTCACGTGATTACCTCTAGACTCATCTATGGGGCTGCAAATGGCATTGTGTCTTTTTTTTCCTTGGCTTCTATTCTGCCTTAGCGAGGTCTATTTTCAACAATGTGATTCCCTGAGGGTTGTGGATTAGCTGACCTGGGCAGCCTTACCCTGCCGGCCGGCCCTCCCCAGGTGTGCCTGGTTGAGGTCAATATAAACAGCGCTCCAGGCAGCAATAGCCCCTGAAGCTGTGCCTGACTCCATATTCTCTGCCCCGTCAGCAGTCTCGGGGCTGTGCTGCTGGGAGGGAGTGAGGGGCCACAGCTTTGTTGGTGGCCCAGTGTGAGGGGGGCTCTGCTGGCCTTTCTGCAGGGGTTTCCAGGCTGCCACCTGTAAAGAAGAGGATGTGTCACCCATCCCTTCCCCTGGAATTTCTCTCCGGACAGAGGTGAGGAAGGAAAAATGCAGTGGGGGCCGGGACAGGAGGGGTATCTCAGGCAGGGCAATGGAAAGCTTCCGGAAGAGCGCCCGGGGCCAGGACCACCCTGGCTGGCCTGCAGGCACCAAGTTGGACTGTGTGCTGTCGCTGGTGTGGCTCCGCGGCCCTTCCTCTAGGCTTTCAAGCCCTTGTACATATTCAGGTGTTTTACCTGGGAAGGGTGGGAACAGTTCAGCAGCAGCTGGCCTGGGGCTCAGCTCACGTTTTCTCACAGATGCCTCGGCAGGGTCCCCCAGCTTTGCAATGAGGACGCTCCTTGCATGGGGGGTGGGTTGCTGGCTGTATGGGAGATGATTCCCCACCTCTGACCAATTTCAGAATTGTTGACCGCTGGAGCAAGTGCCCTGATAGGGTTTTCCTGTGTATAACTGGTGGGTTCAGGTTTTTTTTTTCTTTTATGGTTCAAGTTAGGTTTTATTCCTCTTTTTTGTATTTATAGATATAAGCATGGAAATAATTCATTCCTATAAATACATCTGTGTGAAGGGAAGAACTTTTTTCTGTTTTATTTTTAAATTTTATTTTTTTAAAATTTTGAAATTTAATTTTATTTATTTTTTTATACAGCAGGTTATTATTAGTTATGCATTTTATGCATATACATGTATACAGGTCAATCCCAATCTCCCAACTCATCCCACCACCACCACCCCATGGCTTCCCGCACTTGGTGTCCATACGTTTGTTCTCTACCTCTGTGTCTCTATTTCTTCCCTGCAAACCAGTTCATCTGTACCATTTTTTTAGGTTCCACATATATGCATTAATATACAATATTTGTTTTCCTCTTTCTGACTTACTTCATTCTGTATGACAGTCACTAGATCCATCGATGTCTCTACAAATGACCCAGTTTCATTCCTCTTTATGGCCGAGTAATATTCCATTTTATATATGTACCACATCTTTATCCATTCATCTGTCTGTGGGCATTTAGGTTGCTTCCATTACCTGGCTATTGTAAATAGTGCTGCAATGAACATTGTGGTGAATGTGCCTTTTTGATTTATGGTTTTCTCTGGGTATATGCCCAGAAGTGGGATTGCTGGATCAGATGGTAATTCTATTTCTAGTTTTTTTTAAGGAAACTCCATACTGTTCTCCATAGTGTCTGTATCAATTTACATTCCCACCAATAGTGGAAGAGGGCTCCTTTTGTCCACACCCTCCCCAGAATTTGTTGTTTGTAGATTTCCTGATGATGCCGATTCTAACAGGTGTGAGGTGATACCTCATTGTAGTTTTGATGTGCATTTCTCTAATAATTAGTGCTGTTGAGCAGCTTTTCATGTGCGTCTTGGCCATCTCTGTGTCTTCTTTGAAGAAACGTCTCTTTAGATCTTCTGCCCATTTTTGTATTGGGTTGTTTGTTTTTTTAATATTAAGCTGCATGAGCTGTTTATATATATATTGGAGATTAAACCTTTGTCCATTGATTCGTTTGCAACGATTTTCGCCCATTCTGAGGGATGCCTTTTTCCATTCCCGTTTTTTTTTAACAAAAAAAGGAAAGAAAGAAAAAGAAGCAGAACACTAATGTGCGTAAAATCTGCCTTTTGAAACGGTCGTTTTGAAATATGGACGTCCTTTGAATTTTTTGGTCGATATGTGACCCCAGGATTTGTTTTCAGGGCAGGTGTGATTTACAGGCCTGCAATGATTTTGAATATCAATGGACCATTAGCGCTGGGATTAAAGCTGCTGTTGTGTGAAACGGCCACAAGGTGGCAGCAGTTCTCCCTTACCAAATCTGGTTAAGAGGGCAACAGAGCCTCAATGGAAGTCGTGTCCTAGATTGGAATTTAGAATGGAATGTGCCAGGAGAAAGCCCCTCAAGTTTGTCTCACTACATCTTGTTCGTGTTTTTAATTTATTTTTTTTAATTTTTTATTACAGCAAGTTTGATTACAATGTTTGGCTTGTTGTAGGTGTGGAAGATGTGGTTCTTTTACACATATACAGATGTCTGATCTTCCTGGGATCCTTTTCCCATGTACGTTATGACCGAATGTTGAGTAGTCTTCTCTTGGTATTCCGTAGGTCTTTGGTGATTATATATGTCACCTGTGTTTGTATATGTCTGTTAACCCCGATATTGTAATGAAACCAATCCTCACACCTTTCCATTGGTGAACCATAAGTTTGTTTAATGAATCTGTGATTGCCCTTCTCCGTGGAAATATCTGCCCTGGTATCCACTTTTAGGTAACACCTATAAGTGATATGATACGATATGTGTCTTTCACTTTCTGACTTACTACAAGTCACGTGATTACCTCTAGACTCATCTACGGGGCTGCAAATGGCATTGTGTCCTTTTTTTCCTTGGCTTCTATTCTGCCTTAGCGAGGTCCATTTTCAACAATGTGATTCCCTGAGGGTTGTGGATTAGCTGACCTGGGCAGCCTTACCCTGCCGGCCGGCCCTCCCCAGGTGTGCCTGGTTGAGGTCAATATAAACAGCGCTCCAGGCAGCAATAGCCCCTGAAGCTGTGCCTGACTCCATATTCTCTGCCCCGTCAGCAGTCTCGGGGCTGTGCTGCTGGGAGGGAGTGAGGGGCCACAGCTTTGTTGGTGGCCCAGTGTGAGGGGGGCTCTGCTGGCCTTTCTGCAGGGGTTTCCAGGCTGCCACCTGTAAAGAAGAGGATGTGTCACCCATCCCTTCCCCTGGAATTTCTCTCCGGACAGAGGTGAGGAAGGAAAAAAGCAGTGGGGGCCGGGACAGGAGGGGTATCTCAAGCAGGGCAATGGAAAGCTTCCGGAAGAGCGCCCGGGGCCAGGACCACCCTGGCTGGCCTGCAGGCACCAAGTTGGACTGTGTGCTGTCGCTGGTGTGGCTCCGCGGCCCTTCCTCTAGGCTTTCAAGCCCTTGTACATATTCAGGTGTTTTACCTGGGAAGGGTGGGAACAGTTCAGCAGCAGCTGGCCTGGGGCTCAGCTCACGTTTTCTCACAGATGCCTCGGCAGGGTCCCCCAGCTTTGCAATGAGGACGCTCCTTGCGTGGGGGGTGGGTTGCTGGCTGTATGGGAGATGATTCCCCACCTCTGACCAATTTCAGAATTGTTGACCGCTGGAGCAAGTGCCCTGATAGGGTTTTCCTGTGTATAACTGGTGGGTTCAGGTTTTTTTTTTTCTTTTATGGTTCAAGTTAGATTTTATTCCTCTTTTATGTATTTATAGATATAAGCATGGAAATAATTCATTCCTATAAATACATCTGTGTGAAGGGAAGAACTTTTTTCTGTTTTATTTTTAAATTTTATTTTTTTAAAATTTTGAAATTTAATTTTATTTATTTTTTTATACAGCAGGTTATTATTAGTTATGCATTTTATGCATATACATGTATACAGGTCAATCCCAATCTCCCAACTCATCCCACCACCACCACCCCATGGCTTCCCACACTTGGTGTCCATACGTTTGTTCTCTACCTCTGTGTCTCTATTTCTTCCCTGCAAACCAGTTCATCTGTACCATTTTTTAGGTTCCACATATATGCATTAATATACAATATTTGTTTTCCTCTTTCTGACTTACTTCATTCTGTATGACAGTCACTAGATCCATCGATGTCTCTACAAATGACCCAGTTTCATTCCTCTTTATGGCCGAGTAATATTCCATTTTATATATGTACCACATCTTTATCCATTCATCTGTCTGTGGGCATTTAGGTTGCTTCCATTACCTGGCTATTGTAAATAGTGCTGCAATGAACATTGTGGTGAATGTGCCTTTTTGATTTATGGTTTTCTCTGGGTATATGCCCAGAAGTGGGATTGCTGGATCAGATGGTAATTCTATTTCTAGTTTTTTTTAAGGAAACTCCATACTGTTCTCCATAGTGTCTGTATCAATTTACATTCCCACCAATAGTGGAAGAGGGCTCCTTTTGTCCACACCCTCCCCAGAATTTGTTGTTTGTAGATTTCCTGATGATGCCGATTCTAACAGGTGTGAGGTGATACCTCATTGTAGTTTTGATGTGCATTTCTCTAATAATTAGTGCTGTTGAGCAGCTTTTCATGTGCGTCTTGGCCATCTCTGTGTCTTCTTTGAAGAAACGTCTCTTTAGATCTTCTGCCCATTTTTGTATTGGGTTGTTTGTTTTTTTACTATTAAGCTGCATGAGCTGTTTATATATATATTGGAGATTAAACCTTTGTCCATTGATTCGTTTGCAACGATTTTCGCCCATTCTGAGGGATGCCTTTTTCCATTCCCGTTTTTTTTTTAACAAAAAAAGGAAAGAAAGAAAAAGAAGCAGAACACTAATGTGCGTAAAATCTGCCTTTTGAAACGGTCGTTTTGAAATATGGACGTCCTTTGAATTTTTTGGTCGATATGTGACCCCAGGATTTGTTTTCAGGGCAGGTGTGATTTACAGGCCTGCAATGATTTTGAATATCAATGGACCATTAGCGCTGGGATTAAAGCTGCTGTTGTGTGAAACGGCCACAAGGTGGCAGCAGTTCTCCCTTACCAAATCTGGTTAAGAGGGCAACAGAGCCTCAATGGAAGTCGTGTCCTAGATTGGAATTCAGAATGGAATGTGCCAGGAGAAAGCCCCTCAAGTTTGTCTCACTACATCTTGTTCGTGTTTTTAATTTATTTTTTTAAATTATTTATTACAGCAAGTTTGATTACAATGTTTGGCTTGTTGTAGGTGTGGAAGATGTGGTTCTTTTACACATATACAGATGTCTGATCTTCCTGGGATCCTTTTCCCATGTACGTTATGACCGAATGTTGAGTAGTCTTCTCTTGGTATTCCGTAGGTCTTTGGTGATTATATATGTCACCTGTGTTTGTATATGTCTGTTAACCCCGATATCGTAATGAAACCAATCCTCACACCTTTCCATTGGTGAACCATAAGTTTGTTTAATGAATCTGTGATTGCCCTTCTCCGTGGAAATATCTGCCCTGGTATCCACTTTTAGGTAACACCTATAAGTGATATGATACGATATGTGTCTTTCACTTTCTGACTTACTACAAGTCACGTGATTACCTCTAGACTCATCTATGGGGCTGCAAATGGCATTGTGTCTTTTTTTTCCTTGGCTTCTATTCTGCCTTAGCGAGGTCTATTTTCAACAATGTGATTCCCTGAGGGTTGTGGATTAGCTGACCTGGGCAGCCTTACCCTGCCGGCCGGCCCTCCCCAGGTGTGCCTGGTTGAGGTCAATATAAACAGCGCTCCAGGCAGCAATAGCCCCTGAAGCTGTGCCTGACTCCATATTCTCTGCCCCGTCAGCAGTCTCGGGGCTGTGCTGCTGGGAGGGAGTGAGGGGCCACAGCTTTGTTGGTGGCCCAGTGTGAGGGGGGTTCTGCTGGCCTTTCTGCAGGGGTTTCCAGGCTGCCACCTGTAAAGAAGAGGATGTGTCACCCATCCCTTCCCCTGGAATTTCTCTCCGGACAGAGGTGAGGAAGGAAAAATGCAGTGGGGGCCGGGACAGGAGGGGTATCTCAGGCAGGGCAATGGAAAGCTTCCGGAAGAGCGCCCGGGGCCAGGACCACCCTGGCTGGCCTGCAGGCACCAAGTTGGACTGTGTGCTGTCGCTGGTGTGGCTCCGCGGCCCTTCCTCTAGGCTTTCAAGCCCTTGTACATATTCAGGTGTTTTACCTGGGAAGGGTGGGAACAGTTCAGCAGCAGCTGGCCTGGGGCTCAGCTCACGTTTTCTCACAGATGCCTCGGCAGGGTCCCCCAGCTTTGCAATGAGGACGCTCCTTGCATGGGGGGTGGGTTGCTGGCTGTATGGGAGATGATTCCCCACCTCTGACCAATTTCAGAATTGTTGACCGCTGGAGCAAGTGCCCTGATAGGGTTTTCCTGTGTATAACTGGTGGGTTCAGGTTTTTTTTTTCTTTTATGGTTCAAGTTAGGTTTTATTCCTCTTTTTTGTATTTATAGATATAAGCATGGAAATAATTCATTCCTATAAATACATCTGTGTGAAGGGAAGAACTTTTTTCTGTTTTATTTTTAAATTTTATTTTTTTAAAATTTTGAAATTTAATTTTATTTATTTTTTTATACAGCAGGTTATTATTAGTTATGCATTTTATGCATATACATGTATACAGGTCAATCCCAATCTCCCAACTCATCCCACCACCACCACCCCATGGCTTCCCGCACTTGGTGTCCATACGTTTGTTCTCTACCTCTGTGTCTCTATTTCTTCCCTGCAAACCAGTTCATCTGTACCATTTTTTTAGGTTCCACATATATGCATTAATATACAATATTTGTTTTCCTCTTTCTGACTTACTTCATTCTGTATGACAGTCACTAGATCCATCGATGTCTCTACAAATGACCCAGTTTCATTCCTCTTTATGGCCGAGTAATATTCCATTTTATATATGTACCACATCTTTATCCATTCATCTGTCTGTGGGCATTTAGGTTGCTTCCATTACCTGGCTATTGTAAATAGTGCTGCAATGAACATTGTGGTGAATGTGCCTTTTTGATTTATGGTTTTCTCTGGGTATATGCCCAGAAGTGGGATTGCTGGATCAGATGGTAATTCTATTTCTAGTTTTTTTTAAGGAAACTCCATACTGTTCTCCATAGTGTCTGTATCAATTTACATTCCCACCAATAGTGGAAGAGGGCTCCTTTTGTCCACACCCTCCCCAGAATTTGTTGTTTGTAGATTTCCTGATGATGCCGATTCTAACAGGTGTGAGGTGATACCTCATTGTAGTTTTGATGTGCATTTCTCTAATAATTAGTGCTGTTGAGCAGCTTTTCATGTGCGTCTTGGCCATCTCTGTGTCTTCTTTGAAGAAACGTCTCTTTAGATCTTCTGCCCATTTTTGTATTGGGTTGTTTGTTTTTTTAATATTAAGCTGCATGAGCTGTTTATATATATATTGGAGATTAAACCTTTGTCCATTGATTCGTTTGCAACGATTTTCGCCCATTCTGAGGGATGCCTTTTTCCATTCCCGTTTTTTTTTAACAAAAAAAGGAAAGAAAGAAAAAGAAGCAGAACACTAATGTGCGTAAAATCTGCCTTTTGAAACGGTCGTTTTGAAATATGGACGTCCTTTGAATTTTTTGGTCGATATGTGACCCCAGGATTTGTTTTCAGGGCAGGTGTGATTTACAGGCCTGCAATGATTTTGAATATCAATGGACCATTAGCGCTGGGATTAAAGCTGCTGTTGTGTGAAACGGCCACAAGGTGGCAGCAGTTCTCCCTTACCAAATCTGGTTAAGAGGGCAACAGAGCCTCAATGGAAGTCGTGTCCTAGATTGGAATTTAGAATGGAATGTGCCAGGAGAAAGCCCCTCAAGTTTGTCTCACTACATCTTGTTCGTGTTTTTAATTTATTTTTTTTAATTTTTTATTACAGCAAGTTTGATTACAATGTTTGGCTTGTTGTAGGTGTGGAAGATGTGGTTCTTTTACACATATACAGATGTCTGATCTTCCTGGGATCCTTTTCCCATGTACGTTATGACCGAATGTTGAGTAGTCTTCTCTTGGTATTCCGTAGGTCTTTGGTGATTATATATGTCACCTGTGTTTGTATATGTCTGTTAACCCCGATATTGTAATGAAACCAATCCTCACAACTTTCCATTGGTGAACCATAAGTTTGTTTAATGAATCTGTGATTGCCCTTCTCCGTGGAAATATCTGCCCTGGTATCCACTTTTAGGTAACACCTATAAGTGATATGATACGATATGTGTCTTTCACTTTCTGACTTACTACAAGTCACGTGATTACCTCTAGACTCATCTACGGGGCTGCAAATGGCATTGTGTCCTTTTTTTCCTTGGCTTCTATTCTGCCTTAGCGAGGTCCATTTTCAACAATGTGATTCCCTGAGGGTTGTGGATTAGCTGACCTGGGCAGCCTTACCCTGCCGGCCGGCCCTCCCCAGGTGTGCCTGGTTGAGGTCAATATAAACAGCGCTCCAGGCAGCAATAGCCCCTGAAGCTGTGCCTGACTCCATATTCTCTGCCCCGTCAGCAGTCTCGGGGCTGTGCTGGTGGGAGGGAGTGAGGGGCCACAGCTTTGTTGGTGGCCCAGTGTGAGGGGGGCTCTGCTGGCCTTTCTTCAGGGGTTTCCAGGCTGCCACCTGTAAAGAAGAGGATGTGTCACCCATCCCTTCCCCTGGAATTTCTCTCCGGACAGAGGTGAGGAAGGAAAAAAGCAGTGGGGGCCGGGACAGGAGGGGTATCTCAGGCAGGGCAATGGAAAGCTTCCGGAAGAGCGCCCGGGGCCAGGACCACCCTGGCTGGCCTGCAGGCACCAAGTTGGACTGTGTGCTGTCGCTGGTGTGGCTCCGCGGCCCTTCCTCTAGGCTTTCAAGCCCTTGTACATATTCAGGTGTTTTACCTGGGAAGGGTGGGAACAGTTCAGCAGCAGCTGGCCTGGGGCTCAGCTCACGTTTTCTCACAGATGCCTCGGCAGGGTCCCCCAGCTTTGCAATGAGGACGCTCCTTGCGTGGGGGGTGGGTTGCTGGCTGTATGGGAGATGATTCCCCACCTCTGACCAATTTCAGAATTGTTGACCGCTGGAGCAAGTGCCCTGATAGGGTTTTCCTGTGTATAACTGGTGGGTTCAGGTTTTTTTTTTTTCTATTATGGTTCAAGTTAGGTTTTATTCCTCTTTTTTGTATTTATAGATATAAACATGGAAATAATTCATTCCTATAAATACATCTGTGTGAAGGGAAGAACTTTTTTCTGTTTTATTTTTAAATTTTATTTTTTTTAAATTTTGAAATTTAATTTTATTTATTTTTTTATACAGCAGGTTATTATTAGTTATGCATTTTATGCATATACATGTATACAGGTCAATCCCAATCTCCCAACTCATCCCACCACCACCACCCCATGGCTTCCCGCACTTGGTGTCCATACGTTTGTTCTCTACCTCTGTGTCTCTATTTCTTCCCTGCAAACCAGTTCATCTGTACCATTTTTTAGGTTCCACATATATGCATTAATATACAATATTTGTTTTCCTCTTTCTGACTTACTTCATTCTGTATGACAGTCACTAGATCCATCGATGTCTCTACAAATGACCCAGTTTCATTCCTCTTTATGGCCGAGTAATATTCCATTTTATATATGTACCACATCTTTATCCATTCATCTGTCTGTGGGCATTTAGGTTGCTTCCATTACCTGGCTATTGTAAATAGTGCTGCAATGAACATTGTGGTGAATGTGCCTTTTTGATTTATGGTTTTCTCTGGGTATATGCCCAGAAGTGGGATTGCTGGATCAGATGGTAATTCTATTTCTAGTTTTTTTTAAGGAAACTCCATACTGTTCTCCATAGTGTCTGTATCAATTTACATTCCCACCAATAGTGGAAGAGGGCTCCTTTTGTCCACACCCTCCCCAGAATTTGTTGTTTGTAGATTTCCTGATGATGCCGATTCTAACAGGTGTGAGGTGATACCTCATTGTAGTTTTGATGTGCATTTCTCTAGTAATTAGTGCTGTTGAGCAGCTTTTCATGTGCGTCTTGGCCATCTCTGTGTCTTCTTTGAAGAAACGTCTCTTTAGATCTTCTGCCCATTTTTGTATTGGGTTGTTTGTTTTTTTAATATTAAGCTGCATGAGCTGTTTATATATATATTGGAGATTAAACCTTTGTCCATTGATTCGTTTGCAACGATTTTCGCCAATTCTGAGGGATGCCTTTTTCCATTCCCGTTTTTTTTTAACAAAAAAAGGAAAGAAAGAAAAAGAAGCAGAACACTAATGTGCGTAAAATCTGCCTTTTGAAACGGTCGTTTTGAAATATGGACGTCCTTTGAATTTTTTGGTCGATATGTGACCCCAGGATTTGTTTTCAGGGCAGGTGTGATTTACAGGCCTGCAATGATTTTGAATATCAATGGACCATTAGCGCTGGGATTAAAGCTGCTGTTGTGTGAAACGGCCACAAGGTGGCAGCAGTTCTCCCTTACCAAATCTGGTTAAGAGGGCAACAGAGCCTCAATGGAAGTCGTGTCCTAGATTGGAATTTAGAATGGAATGTGCCAGGAGAAAGCCCCTCAAGTTTGTCTCACCACATCTTGTTCGTGTTTTTAATTTATTTTTTTTAATTTTTTATTACAGCAAGTTTGATTACAATGTTTGGCTTGTTGTAGGTGTGGAAGATGTGGTTCTTTTACACATATACAGATGTCTGATCTTCCTGGGATCCTTTTCCCATGTACGTTATGACCGAATGTTGAGTAGTCTTCTCTTGGTATTCCGTAGGTCTTTGGTGATTATATATGTCACCTGTGTTTGTATATGTCTGTTAACCCCGATATCGTAATGAAACCAATCCTCACACCTTTCCATTGGTGAACCATAAGTTTGTTTAATGAATCTGTGATTGCCCTTCTCCGTGGAAATATCTGCCCTGGTATCCACTTTTAGGTAACACCTATAAGTGATATGATACGATATGTGTCTTTCACTTTCTGACTTACTACAAGTCACGTGATTACCTCTAGACTCATCTACGGGGCTGCAAATGGCATTGTGTCCTTTTTTTCCTTGGCTTCTATTCTGCCTTAGCGAGGTCCATTTTCAACAATGTGATTCCCTGAGGGTTGTGGATTAGCTGACCTGGGCAGCCTTACCCTGCCGGCCGGCCCTCCCCAGGTGTGCCTGGTTGAGGTCAATATAAACAGCGCTCCAGGCAGCAATAGCCCCTGAAGCTGTGCCTGACTCCATATTCTCTGCCCCGTCAGCAGTCTCGGGGCTGTGCTGGTGGGAGGGAGTGAGGGGCCACAGCTTTGTTGGTGGCCCAGTGTGAGGGGGGCTCTGCTGGCCTTTCTGCAGGGGTTTCCAGGCTGCCAGCTGTAAAGAAGAGGATGTGTCACCCATCCCTTCCCCTGGAATTTCTCTCCGGACAGAGGTGAGGAAGGAAAAAAGCAGTGGGGGCCGGGACAGGAGGGGTATCTCAGGCAGGGCAATGGAAAGCTTCCGGAAGAGCGCCCGGGGCCAGGACCACCCTGGCTGGCCTGCAGGCACCAAGTTGGACTGTGTGCTGTCGCTGGTGTGGCTCCGCGGCCCTTCCTCTAGGCTTTCAAGCCCTTGTACATATTCAGGTGTTTTACCTGGGAAGGGTGGGAACAGTTCAGCAGCAGCTGGCCTGGGGCTCAGCTCACGTTTTCTCACAGATGCCTCGGCAGGGTCCCCCAGCTTTGCAATGAGGACGCTCCTTGCGTGGGGGGTGGGTTGCTGGCTGTATGGGAGATGATTCCCCACCTCTGACCAATTTCAGAATTGTTTACCGCTGGAGCAAGTGCCCTGATAGGGTTTTCCTGTGTATAACTGGTGGGTTCAGGTTTTTTTTTTTTCTTTTATGGTTCAAGTTAGGTTTTATTCCTCTTTTATGTATTTATAGATATAAGCATGGAAATAATTCATTCCTATAAATACATCTGTGTGAAGGGAAGAACTTTTTTCTGTTTTATTTTTAAATTTTATTTTTTTAAAATTTTGAAATTTAATTTTATTATTTTTTTATACAGCAGGTTATTATTAGTTATGCATTTTATGCATATACATGTATACAGGTCAATCCCAATCTCCCAACTCATCCCACCACCACCACCCCATGGCTTCCCACACTTGGTGTCCATACGTTTGTTCTCTACCTCTGTGTCTCTATTTCTTCCCTGCAAACCAGTTCATCTGTACCATTTTTTAGGTTCCACATATATGCATTAATATACAATATTTGTTTTCCTCTTTCTGACTTACTTCATTCTGTATGACAGTCACTAGATCCATCGATGTCTCTACAAATGACCCAGTTTCATTCCTCTTTATGGCCGAGTAATATTCCATTTTATATATGTACCACATCTTTATCCATTCATCTGTCTGTGGGCATTTAGGTTGCTTCCATTACCTGGCTATTGTAAATAGTGCTGCAATGAACATTGTGGTGAATGTGCCTTTTTGATTTATGGTTTTCTCTGGGTATATGCCCAGAAGTGGGATTGCTGGATCAGATGGTAATTCTATTTCTAGATTTTTTTAAGGAAACTCCATACTGTTCTCCATAGTGTCTGTATCAATTTACATTCCCACCAATAGTGGAAGAGGGCTCCTTTTGTCCACACCCTCCCCAGAATTTGTTGTTTGTAGATTTCCTGATGATGCCGATTCTAACAGGTGTGAGGTGATACCTCATTGTAGTTTTGATGTGCATTTCTCTAATAATTAGTGCTGTTGAGCAGCTTTTCATGTGCGTCTTGGCCATCTCTGTGTCTTCTTTGAAGAAACGTCTCTTTAGATCTTCTGCCCATTTTTGTATTGGGTTGTTTGTTTTTTTAATATTAAGCTGCATGAGCTGTTTATATATATATTGGAGATTAAACCTTTGTCCATTGATTCGTTTGCAACGATTTTCGCCCATTCTGAGGGATGCCTTTTTCCATTCCCGTTTTTTTTTAACAAAAAAAGGAAAGAAAGAAAAAGAAGCAGAACACTAATGTGCGTAAAATCTGCCTTTTGAAACGGTCGTTTTGAAATATGGACGTCCTTTGAATTTTTTGGTTGATATGTGACCCCAGGATTTGTTTTCAGGGCAGGTGTGATTTACAGGCCTGCAATGATTTTGAATATCAATGGACCATTAGCGCTGGGATTAAAGCTGCTGTTGTGTGAAACGGCCACAAGGTGGCAGCAGTTGTCCCTTACCAAATCTGGTTAAGAGGGCAACAGAGCCTCAATGGAAGTCGTGTCCTAGATTGGAATTTAGAATGGAATGTGCCAGGAGAAAGCCCCTCAAGTTTGTCTCACTACATCTTGTTCGTGTTTTTAATTTATTTTTTTTAATTTTTTATTACAGCAAGTTTGATTACAATGTTTGGCTTGTTGTAGGTGTGGAAGATGTGGTTCTTTTACACATATACAGATGTCTGATCTTCCTGGGATCCTTTTCCCATGTACGTTATGACCGAATGTTGAGTAGTCTTCTCTTGGTATTCCGTAGGTCTTTGGTGATTATATATGTCACCTGTGTTTGTATATGTCTGTTAACCCCGATATCGTAATGAAACCAATCCTCACACCTTTCCATTGGTGAACCATAAGTTTGTTTAATGAATCTGTGATTGCCCTTCTCCGTGGAAATATCTGCCCTGGTATCCACTTTTAGGTAACACCTATAAGTGATATGATACGATATGTGTCTTTCACTTTCTGACTTACTACAAGTCACGTGATTACCTCTAGACTCATCTACGGGGCTGCAAATGGCATTGTGTCCTTTTTTTCCTTGGCTTCTATTCTGCCTTAGCGAGGTCCATTTTCAACAATGTGATTCCCTGAGGGTTGTGGATTAGCTGACCTGGGCAGCCTTACCCTGCCGGCCGGCCCTCCCCAGGTGTGCCTGGTTGAGGTCAATATAAACAGCGCTCCAGGCAGCAATAGCCCCTGAAGCTGTGCCTGACTCCATATTCTCTGCCCCGTCAGCAGTCTCGGGGCTGTGCTGGTGGGAGGGAGTGAGGGGCCACAGCTTTGTTGGTGGCCCAGTGTGAGGGGGGCTCTGCTGGCCTTTCTGCAGGGGTTTCCAGGCTGCCAGCTGTAAAGAAGAGGATGTGTCACCCATCCCTTCCCCTGGAATTTCTCTCCGGACAGAGGTGAGGAAGGAAAAAAGCAGTGGGGGCCGGGACAGGAGGGGTATCTCAGGCAGGGCAATGGAAAGCTTCCGGAAGAGCGCCCGGGGCCAGGACCACCCTGGCTGGCCTGCAGGCACCAAGTTGGACTGTGTGCTGTCGCTGGTGTGGCTCCGCGGCCCTTCCTCTAGGCTTTCAAGCCCTTGTACATATTCAGGTGTTTTACCTGGGAAGGGTGGGAACAGTTCAGCAGCAGCTGGCCTGGGGCTCAGCTCACGTTTTCTCACAGATGCCTCGGCAGGGTCCCCCAGCTTTGCAATGAGGACGCTCCTTGCGTGGGGGGTGGGTTGCTGGCTGTATGGGAGATGATTCCCCACCTCTGACCAATTTCAGAATTGTTTACCGCTGGAGCAAGTGCCCTGATAGGGTTTTCCTGTGTATAACTGGTGGGTTCAGGTTTTTTTTTTTTCTTTTATGGTTCAAGTTAGGTTTTATTCCTCTTTTATGTATTTATAGATATAAGCATGGAAATAATTCATTCCTATAAATACATCTGTGTGAAGGGAAGAACTTTTTTCTGTTTTATTTTTAAATTTTATTTTTTTAAAATTTTGAAATTTAATTTTATTATTTTTTTATACAGCAGGTTATTATTAGTTATGCATTTTATGCATATACATGTATACAGGTCAATCCCAATCTCCCAACTCATCCCACCACCACCACCCCATGGCTTCCCACACTTGGTGTCCATACGTTTGTTCTCTACCTCTGTGTCTCTATTTCTTCCCTGCAAACCAGTTCATCTGTACCATTTTTTAGGTTCCACATATATGCATTAATATACAATATTTGTTTTCCTCTTTCTGACTTACTTCATTCTGTATGACAGTCACTAGATCCATCGATGTCTCTACAAATGACCCAGTTTCATTCCTCTTTATGGCCGAGTAATATTCCATTTTATATATGTACCACATCTTTATCCATTCATCTGTCTGTGGGCATTTAGGTTGCTTCCATTACCTGGCTATTGTAAATAGTGCTGCAATGAACATTGTGGTGAATGTGCCTTTTTGATTTATGGTTTTCTCTGGGTATATGCCCAGAAGTGGGATTGCTGGATCAGATGGTAATTCTATTTCTAGATTTTTTTAAGGAAACTCCATACTGTTCTCCATAGTGTCTGTATCAATTTACATTCCCACCAATAGTGGAAGAGGGCTCCTTTTGTCCACACCCTCCCCAGAATTTGTTGTTTGTAGATTTCCTGATGATGCCGATTCTAACAGGTGTGAGGTGATACCTCATTGTAGTTTTGATGTGCATTTCTCTAATAATTAGTGCTGTTGAGCAGCTTTTCATGTGCGTCTTGGCCATCTCTGTGTCTTCTTTGAAGAAACGTCTCTTTAGATCTTCTGCCCATTTTTGTATTGGGTTGTTTGTTTTTTTAATATTAAGCTGCATGAGCTGTTTATATATATATTGGAGATTAAACCTTTGTCCATTGATTCGTTTGCAACGATTTTCGCCCATTCTGAGGGATGCCTTTTTCCATTCCCGTTTTTTTTTAACAAAAAAAGGAAAGAAAGAAAAAGAAGCAGAACACTAATGTGCGTAAAATCTGCCTTTTGAAACGGTCGTTTTGAAATATGGACGTCCTTTGAATTTTTTGGTTGATATGTGACCCCAGGATTTGTTTTCAGGGCAGGTGTGATTTACAGGCCTGCAATGATTTTGAATATCAATGGACCATTAGCGCTGGGATTAAAGCTGCTGTTGTGTGAAACGGCCACAAGGTGGCAGCAGTTGTCCCTTACCAAATCTGGTTAAGAGGGCAACAGAGCCTCAATGGAAGTCGTGTCCTAGATTGGAATTTAGAATGGAATGTGCCAGGAGAAAGCCCCTCAAGTTTGTCTCACTACATCTTGTTCGTGTTTTTAATTTATTTTTTTTAATTTTTTATTACAGCAAGTTTGATTACAATGTTTGGCTTGTTGTAGGTGTGGAAGATGTGGTTCTTTTACACATATACAGATGTCTGATCTTCCTGGGATCCTTTTCCCATGTACGTTATGACCGAATGTTGAGTAGTCTTCTCTTGGTATTCCGTAGGTCTTTGGTGATTATATATGTCACCTGTGTTTGTATATGTCTGTTAACCCCGATATTGTAATGAAACCAATCCTCACAACTTTCCATTGGTGAACCATAAGTTTGTTTAATGAATCTGTGATTGCCCTTCTCCGTGGAAATATCTGCCCTGGTATCCACTTTTAGGTAACACCTATAAGTGATATGATACGATATGTGTCTTTCACTTTCTGACTTACTACAAGTCACGTGATTACCTCTAGACTCATCTACGGGGCTGCAAATGGCATTGTGTCCTTTTTTTCCTTGGCTTCTATTCTGCCTTAGCGAGGTCCATTTTCAACAATGTGATTCCCTGAGGGTTGTGGATTAGCTGACCTGGGCAGCCTTACCCTGCCGGCCGGCCCTCCCCAGGTGTGCCTGGTTGAGGTCAATATAAACAGCGCTCCAGGCAGCAATAGCCCCTGAAGCTGTGCCTGACTCCATATTCTCTGCCCCGTCAGCAGTCTCGGGGCTGTGCTGGTGGGAGGGAGTGAGGGGCCACAGCTTTGTTGGTGGCCCAGTGTGAGGGGGGCTCTGCTGGCCTTTCTGCAGGGGTTTCCAGGCTGCCACCTGTAAAGAAGAGGATGTGTCACCCATCCCTTCCCCTGGAATTTCTCTCCGGACAGAGGTGAGGAAGGAAAAAAGCAGTGGGGGCCGGGACAGGAGGGGTATCTCAGGCAGGGCAATGGAAAGCTTCCGGAAGAGCGCCCGGGGCCAGGACCACCCTGGCTGGCCTGCAGGCACCAAGTTGGACTGTGTGCTGTCGCTGGTGTGGCTCCGCGGCCCTTCCTCTAGGCTTTCAAGCCCTTGTACATATTCAGGTGTTTTACCTGGGAAGGGTGGGAACAGTTCAGCAGCAGCTGGCCTGGGGCTCAGCTCACGTTTTCTCACAGATGCCTCGGCAGGGTCCCCCAGCTTTGCAATGAGGACGCTCCTTGCGTGGGGGGTGGGTTGCTGGCTGTATGGGAGATGATTCCCCACCTCTGACCAATTTCAGAATTGTTGACCGCTGGAGCAAGTGCCCTGATAGGGTTTTCCTGTGTATAACTGGTGGGTTCAGGTTTTTTTTTTTTCTATTATGGTTCAAGTTAGGTTTTATTCCTCTTTTTTGTATTTATAGATATAAACATGGAAATAATTCATTCCTATAAATACATCTGTGTGAAGGGAAGAACTTTTTTCTGTTTTATTTTTAAATTTTATTTTTTTTAAATTTTGAAATTTAATTTTATTTATTTTTTTATACAGCAGGTTATTATTAGTTATGCATTTTATGCATATACATGTATACAGGTCAATCCCAATCTCCCAACTCATCCCACCACCACCACCCCATGGCTTCCCGCACTTGGTGTCCATACGTTTGTTCTCTACCTCTGTGTCTCTATTTCTTCCCTGCAAACCAGTTCATCTGTACCATTTTTTAGGTTCCACATATATGCATTAATATACAATATTTGTTTTCCTCTTTCTGACTTACTTCATTCTGTATGACAGTCACTAGATCCATCGATGTCTCTACAAATGACCCAGTTTCATTCCTCTTTATGGCCGAGTAATATTCCATTTTATATATGTACCACATCTTTATCCATTCATCTGTCTGTGGGCATTTAGGTTGCTTCCATTACCTGGCTATTGTAAATAGTGCTGCAATGAACATTGTGGTGAATGTGCCTTTTTGATTTATGGTTTTCTCTGGGTATATGCCCAGAAGTGGGATTGCTGGATCAGATGGTAATTCTATTTCTAGTTTTTTTTAAGGAAACTCCATACTGTTCTCCATAGTGTCTGTATCAATTTACATTCCCACCAATAGTGGAAGAGGGCTCCTTTTGTCCACACCCTCCCCAGAATTTGTTGTTTGTAGATTTCCTGATGATGCCGATTCTAACAGGTGTGAGGTGATACCTCATTGTAGTTTTGATGTGCATTTCTCTAATAATTAGTGCTGTTGAGCAGCTTTTCATGTGCGTCTTGGCCATCTCTGTGTCTTCTTTGAAGAAACGTCTCTTTAGATCTTCTGCCCATTTTTGTATTGGGTTGTTTGTTTTTTTAATATTAAGCTGCATGAGCTGTTTATATATATATTGGAGATTAAACCTTTGTCCATTGATTCGTTTGCAACGATTTTCGCCCATTCTGAGGGATGCCTTTTTCCATTCCCGTTTTTTTTTAACAAAAAAAGGAAAGAAAGAAAAAGAAGCAGAACACTAATGTGCGTAAAATCTGCCTTTTGAAACGGTCGTTTTGAAATATGGACGTCCTTTGAATTTTTTGGTCGATATGTGACCCCAGGATTTGTTTTCAGGGCAGGTGTGATTTACAGGCCTGCAATGATTTTGAATATCAATGGACCATTAGCGCTGGGATTAAAGCTGCTGTTGTGTGAAACGGCCACAAGGTGGCAGCAGTTCTCCCTTACCAAATCTGGTTAAGAGGGCAACAGAGCCTCAATGGAAGTCGTGTCCTAGATTGGAATTTAGAATGGAATGTGCCAGGAGAAAGCCCCTCAAGTTTGTCTCACTACATCTTGTTCGTGTTTTTAATTTATTTTTTTTAATTTTTTATTACAGCAAGTTTGATTACAATGTTTGGCTTGTTGTAGGTGTGGAAGATGTGGTTCTTTTACACATATACAGATGTCTGATCTTCCTGGGATCCTTTTCCCATGTACGTTATGACCGAATGTTGAGTAGTCTTCTCTTGGTATTCCGTAGGTCTTTGGTGATTATATATGTCACCTGTGTTTGTATATGTCTGTTAACCCCGATATCGTAATGAAACCAATCCTCACACCTTTCCATTGGTGAACCATAAGTTTGTTTAATGAATCTGTGATTGCCCTTCTCCGTGGAAATATCTGCCCTGGTATCCACTTTTAGGTAACACCTATAAGTGATATGATACGATATGTGTCTTTCACTTTCTGACTTACTACAAGTCACGTGATTACCTCTAGACTCATCTACGGGGCTGCAAATGGCATTGTGTCCTTTTTTTCCTTGGCTTCTATTCTGCCTTAGCGAGGTCCATTTTCAACAATGTGATTCCCTGAGGGTTGTGGATTAGCTGACCTGGGCAGCCTTACCCTGCTGGCCGGCCCTCCCCAGGTGTGCCTGGTTGAGGTCAATATAAACAGCGCTCCAGGCAGCAATAGCCCCTGAAGCTGTGCCTGACTCCATATTCTCTGCCCCGTCAGCAGTCTCGGGGCTGTGCTGGTGGGAGGGAGTGAGGGGCCACAGCTTTGTTGGTGGCCCAGTGTGAGGGGGGCTCTGCTGGCCTTTCTGCAGGGGTTTCCAGGCTGCCAGCTGTAAAGAAGAGGATGTGTCACCCATCCCTTCCCCTGGAATTTCTCTCCGGACAGAGGTGAGGAAGGAAAAAAGCAGTGGGGGCCGGGACAGGAGGGGTATCTCAGGCAGGGCAATGGAAAGCTTCCGGAAGAGCGCCCGGGGCCAGGACCACCCTGGCTGGCCTGCAGGCACCAAGTTGGACTGTGTGCTGTCGCTGGTGTGGCTCCGCGGCCCTTCCTCTAGGCTTTCAAGCCCTTGTACATATTCAGGTGTTTTACCTGGGAAGGGTGGGAACAGTTCAGCAGCAGCTGGCCTGGGGCTCAGCTCACGTTTTCTCACAGATGCCTCGGCAGGGTCCCCCAGCTTTGCAATGAGGACGCTCCTTGCGTGGGGGGTGGGTTGCTGGCTGTATGGGAGATGATTCCCCACCTCTGACCAATTTCAGAATTGTTTACCGCTGGAGCAAGTGCCCTGATAGGGTTTTCCTGTGTATAACTGGTGGGTTCAGGTTTTTTTTTTTTCTTTTATGGTTCAAGTTAGGTTTTATTCCTCTTTTATGTATTTATAGATATAAGCATGGAAATAATTCATTCCTATAAATACATCTGTGTGAAGGGAAGAACTTTTTTCTGTTTTATTTTTAAATTTTATTTTTTTAAAATTTTGAAATTTAATTTTATTATTTTTTTATACAGCAGGTTATTATTAGTTATGCATTTTATGCATATACATGTATACAGGTCAATCCCAATCTCCCAACTCATCCCACCACCACCACCCCATGGCTTCCCACACTTGGTGTCCATACGTTTGTTCTCTACCTCTGTGTCTCTATTTCTTCCCTGCAAACCAGTTCATCTGTACCATTTTTTAGGTTCCACATATATGCATTAATATACAATATTTGTTTTCCTCTTTCTGACTTACTTCATTCTGTATGACAGTCACTAGATCCATCGATGTCTCTACAAATGACCCAGTTTCATTCCTCTTTATGGCCGAGTAATATTCCATTTTATATATGTACCACATCTTTATCCATTCATCTGTCTGTGGGCATTTAGGTTGCTTCCATTACCTGGCTATTGTAAATAGTGCTGCAATGAACATTGTGGTGAATGTGCCTTTTTGATTTATGGTTTTCTCTGGGTATATGCCCAGAAGTGGGATTGCTGGATCAGATGGTAATTCTATTTCTAGATTTTTTAAGGAAACTCCATACTGTTCTCCATAGTGTCTGTATCAATTTACATTCCCACCAATAGTGGAAGAGGGCTCCTTTTGTCCACACCCTCCCCAGAATTTGTTGTTTGTAGATTTCCTGATGATGCCGATTCTAACAGGTGTGAGGTGATACCTCATTGTAGTTTTGATGTGCATTTCTCTAATAATTAGTGCTGTTGAGCAGCTTTTCATGTGCGTCTTGGCCATCTCTGTGTCTTCTTTGAAGAAACGTCTCTTTAGATCTTCTGCCCATTTTTGTATTGGGTTGTTTGTTTTTTTAATATTAAGCTGCATGAGCTGTTTATATATATATTGGAGATTAAACCTTTGTCCATTGATTCGTTTGCAACGATTTTCGCCCATTCTGAGGGATGCCTTTTTCCATTCCCGTTTTTTTTAACAAAAAAAGGAAAGAAAGAAAAAGAAGCAGAACACTAATGTGCGTAAAATCTGCCTTTTGAAACGGTCGTTTTGAAATATGGACGTCCTTTGAATTTTTTGGTCGATATGTGACCCCAGGATTTGTTTTCAGGGCAGGTGTGATTTACAGGCCTGCAATGATTTTGAATATCAATGGACCATTAGCGCTGGGATTAAAGCTGCTGTTGTGTGAAACGGCCACAAGGTGGCAGCAGTTGTCCCTTACCAAATCTGGTTAAGAGGGCAACAGAGCCTCAATGGAAGTCGTGTCCTAGATTGGAATTTAGAATGGAATGTGCCAGGAGAAAGCCCCTCAAGTTTGTCTCACTACATCTTGTTCGTGTTTTTAATTTATTTTTTTTAATTTTTTATTACAGCAAGTTTGATTACAATGTTTGGCTTGTTGTAGGTGTGGAAGATGTGGTTCTTTTACACATATACAGATGTCTGATCTTCCTGGGATCCTTTTCCCATGTACGTTATGACCGAATGTTGAGTAGTCTTCTCTTGGTATTCCGTAGGTCTTTGGTGATTATATATGTCACCTGTGTTTGTATATGTCTGTTAACCCCGATATCGTAATGAAACCAATCCTCACACCTTTCCATTGGTGAACCATAAGTTTGTTTAATGAATCTGTGATTGCCCTTCTCCGTGGAAATATCTGCCCTGGTATCCACTTTTAGGTAACACCTATAAGTGATATGATACGATATGTGTCTTTCACTTTCTGACTTACTACAAGTCACGTGATTACCTCTAGACTCATCTACGGGGCTGCAAATGGCATTGTGTCCTTTTTTTCCTTGGCTTCTATTCTGCCTTAGCGAGGTCCATTTTCAACAATGTGATTCCCTGAGGGTTGTGGATTAGCTGACCTGGGCAGCCTTACCCTGCCGGCCGGCCCTCCCCAGGTGTGCCTGGTTGAGGTCAATATAAACAGCGCTCCAGGCAGCAATAGCCCCTGAAGCTGTGCCTGACTCCATATTCTCTGCCCCGTCAGCAGTCTCGGGGCTGTGCTGGTGGGAGGGAGTGAGGGGCCACAGCTTTGTTGGTGGCCCAGTGTGAGGGGGGCCCTGCTGGCCTTTCTGCAGGGGTTTCCAGGCTGCCAGCTGTAAAGAAGAGGATGTGTCACCCATCCCTTCCCCTGGAATTTCTCTCCGGACAGAGGTGAGGAAGGAAAAAAGCAGTGGGGGCCGGGACAGGAGGGGTATCTCAGGCAGGGCAATGGAAAGCTTCCGGAAGAGCGCCCGGGGCCAGGACCACCCTGGCTGGCCTGCAGGCACCAAGTTGGACTGTGTGCTGTCGCTGGTGTGGCTCCGCGGCCCTTCCTCTAGGCTTTCAAGCCCTTGTACATATTCAGGTGTTTTACCTGGGAAGGGTGGGAACAGTTCAGCAGCAGCTGGCCTGGGGCTCAGCTCACGTTTTCTCACAGATGCCTCGGCAGGGTCCCCCAGCTTTGCAATGAGGACGCTCCTTGCGTGGGGGGTGGGTTGCTGGCTGTATGGGAGATGATTCCTCACCTCTGACCAATTTCAGAATTGTTGACCGCTGGAGCAAGTGCCCTGATAGGGTTTTCCTGTGTATAACTGGTGGGTTCAGGTTTTTTTTTTTCTTTTATGGTTCAAGTTAGGTTTTATTCCTCTTTTATGTATTTATAGATATAAGCATGGAAATAATTCATTCCTATAAATACATCTGTGTGAAGGGAAGAACTTTTTTCTGTTTTATTTTTAAATTTTATTTTTTTAAAATTTTGAAATTTAATTTTATTTATTTTTTTATACAGCAGGTTATTATTAGTTATGCATTTTATGCATATACATGTATACAGGTCAATCCCAATCTCCCAACTCATCCCACCACCACCACCCCATGGCTTCCCACACTTGGTGTCCATACGTTTGTTCTCTACCTCTGTGTCTCTATTTCTTCCCTGCAAACCAGTTCATCTGTACCATTTTTTAGGTTCCACATATATGCATTAATATACAATATTTGTTTTCCTCTTTCTGACTTACTTCATTCTGTATGACAGTCACTAGATCCATCGATGTCTCTACAAATGACCCAGTTTCATTCCTCTTTATGGCCGAGTAATATTCCATTTTATATATGTACCACATCTTTATCCATTCATCTGTCTGTGGGCATTTAGGTTGCTTCCATTACCTGGCTATTGTAAATAGTGCTGCAATGAACATTGTGGTGAATGTGCCTTTTTGATTTATGGTTTTCTCTGGGTATATGCCCAGAAGTGGGATTGCTGGATCAGATGGTAATTCTATTTCTAGTTTTTTTTAAGGAAACTCCATACTGTTCTCCATAGTGTCTGTATCAATTTACATTCCCACCAATAGTGGAAGAGGGCTCCTTTTGTCCACACCCTCCCCAGAATTTGTTGTTTGTAGATTTCCTGATGATGCCGATTCTAACAGGTGTGAGGTGATACCTCATTGTAGTTTTGATGTGCATTTCTCTAATAATTAGTGCTGTTGAGCAGCTTTTCATGTGCGTCTTGGCCATCTCTGTGTCTTCTTTGAAGAAACGTCTCTTTAGATCTTCTGCCCATTTTTGTATTGGGTTGTTTGTTTTTTTAATATTAAGCTGCATGAGCTGTTTATATATATATTGGAGATTAAACCTTTGTCCATTGATTCGTTTGCAACGATTTTCGCCCATTCTGAGGGATGCCTTTTTCCATTCCCGTTTTTTTTTAACAAAAAAAGGAAAGAAAGAAAAAGAAGCAGAACACTAATGTGCGTAAAATCTGCCTTTTGAAACGGTCGTTTTGAAATATGGACGTCCTTTGAATTTTTTGGTTGATATGTGACCCCAGGATTTGTTTTCAGGGCAGGTGTGATTTACAGGCCTGCAATGATTTTGAATATCAATGGACCATTAGCGCTGGGATTAAAGCTGCTGTTGTGTGAAACGGCCACAAGGTGGCAGCAGTTCTCCCTTACCAAATCTGGTTAAGAGGGCAACAGAGCCTCAATGGAAGTCGTGTCCTAGATTGGAATTTAGAATGGAATGTGCCAGGAGAAAGCCCCTCAAGTTTGTCTCACTACATCTTGTTCGTGTTTTTAATTTATTTTTTTTTAATTTTTTATTACAGCAAGTTTGATTACAATGTTTGGCTTGTTGTAGGTGTGGAAGATGTGGTTCTTTTACACATATACAGATGTCTGATCTTCCTGGGATCCTTTTCCCATGTACGTTATGACCGAATGTTGAGTAGTCTTCTCTTGGTATTCCGTAGGTCTTTGGTGATTATATATGTCACCTGTGTTTGTATATGTCTGTTAACCCCGATATCGTAATGAAACCAATCCTCACACCTTTCCATTGGTGAACCATAAGTTTGTTTAATGAATCTGTGATTGCCCTTCTCCGTGGAAATATCTGCCCTGGTATCCACTTTTAGGTAACACCTATAAGTGATATGATACGATATGTGTCTTTCACTTTCTGACTTACTACAAGTCACGTGATTACCTCTAGACTCATCTACGGGGCTGCAAATGGCATTGTGTCCTTTTTTTCCTTGGCTTCTATTCTGCCTTAGCGAGGTCCATTTTCAACAATGTGATTCCCTGAGGGTTGTGGATTAGCTGACCTGGGCAGCCTTACCCTGCCGGCCGGCCCTCCCCAGGTGTGCCTGGTTGAGGTCAATATAAACAGCGCTCCAGGCAGCAATAGCCCCTGAAGCTGTGCCTGACTCCATATTCTCTGCCCCGTCAGCAGTCTCGGGGCTGTGCTGGTGGGAGGGAGTGAGGGGCCACAGCTTTGTTGGTGGCCCAGTGTGAGGGGGGCTCTGCTGGCCTTTCTGCAGGGGTTTCCAGGCTGCCAGCTGTAAAGAAGAGGATGTGTCACCCATCCCTTCCCCTGGAATTTCTCTCCGGACAGAGGTGAGGAAGGAAAAATGCAGTGGGGGCCGGGACAGGAGGGGTATCTCAGGCAGGGCAATGGAAAGCTTCCGGAAGAGCGCCCGGGGCCAGGACCACCCTGGCTGGCCTGCAGGCACCAAGTTGGACTGTGTGCTGTCGCTGGTGTGGCTCCGCGGCCCTTCCTCTAGGCTTTCAAGCCCTTGTACATATTCAGGTGTTTTACCTGGGAAGGGTGGGAACAGTTCAGCAGCAGCTGGCCTGGGGCTCAGCTCACGTTTTCTCACAGATGCCTCGGCAGGGTCCCCCAGCTTTGCAATGAGGACGCTCCTTGCATGGGGGGTGGGTTGCTGGCTGTATGGGAGATGATTCCCCACCTCTGACCAATTTCAGAATTGTTGACCGCTGGAGCAAGTGCCCTGATAGGGTTTTCCTGTGTATAACTGGTGGGTTCAGGTTTTTTTTTTTTTCTTTTATGGTTCAAGTTAGGTTTTATTCCTCTTTTATGTATTTATAGATATAAGCATGGAAATAATTCATTCCTATAAATACATCTGTGTGAAGGGAAGAACTTTTTTCTGTTTTATTTTTAAATTTTATTTTTTTTTAAATTTTGAAATTTAATTTTATTTATTTTTTTATACAGCGGGTTATTATTAGTTATGCATTTTATGCATATACATGTATACAGGTCAATCCCAATCTCCCAACTCATCCCACCACCACCACCCCATGGCTTCCCACACTTGGTGTCCATACGTTTGTTCTCTACCTCTGTGTCTCTATTTCTTCCCTGCAAACCAGTTCATCTGTACCATTTTTTAGGTTCCACATATATGCATTAATATACAATATTTGTTTTCCTCTTTCTGACTTACTTCATTCTGTATGACAGTCACTAGATCCATCGATGTCTCTACAAATGACCCAGTTTCATTCCTCTTTATGGCCGAGTAATATTCCATATTATATATGTACCACATCTTTATCCATTCATCTGTCTGTGGGCATTTAGGTTGCTTCCATTACCTGGCTATTGTAAATAGTGCTGCAATGAACATTGTGGTGAATGTGCCTTTTTGATTTATGGTTTTCTCTGGGTATATGCCCAGAAATGGGATTGCTGGATCAGATGGTAATTCTATTTCTAGTTTTTCTTTAAGGAAACACCATACTGTTCTCCATAGTGTCTGTATCAATTTACATTCCCACCAATAGTGGAAGAGGGCTCCTTTTGTCCACACCCTCCCCAGAATTGGTTGTTTGTAGATTTCCTTATGATGCCGATTCTAACAGGTGTGAGGTGATACCTCATTGTAGTTTTGATGTGCATTTCTCTAATAATTAGTGCTGTTGAGCAGCTTTTCATGTGCGTCTTGGCCATCTCTGTGTCTTCTTTGAAGAAACGTCTCTTTAGATCTTCTGCCCATTTTTGTATTGGGTTGTTTGTTTTTTTTAATATTAAGCTGCATGAGCTGTTTATATATATATTGGAGATTAAACCTTTGTCCATTGATTCGTTTGCAACGATTTTCGCCCATTCTGAGGGATGCCTTTTTCCATTCCCGTTTTTTTTTAACAAAAAAAGGAAAGAAAGAAAAAGAAGCAGAACACTAATGTGCGTAAAATCTGCCTTTTGAAACGGTCGTTTTGAAATATGGACGTCCTTTGAATTTTTTGGTCGATATGTGACCCCAGGATTTGTTTTCAGGGCAGGTGTGATTTACAGGCCTGCAATGATTTTGAATATCAATGGACCATTAGCGCTGGGATTAAAGCTGCTGTTGTGTGAAACGGCCACAAGGTGGCAGCAGTTCTCCCTTACCAAATCTGGTTAAGAGGGCAACAGAGCCTCAATGGAAGTCGTGTCCTAGATTGGAATTTAGAATGGAATGTGCCAGGAGAAAGCCCCTCAAGTTTGTCTCACTACATCTTGTTCGTGTTTTTAATTTATTTTTTTTAATTTTTTATTACAGCAAGTTTGATTACAATGTTTGGCTTGTTGTAGGTGTGGAAGATGTGGTTCTTTTACACATATACAGATGTCTGATCTTCCTGGGATCCTTTTCCCATGTACGTTATGACAGAATGTTGAGTAGTCCTCTCTTGGTATTCTGTAGGTCTTTGGTGATTATATGTCACCTGTGTTTGTATATGTCTCTTAACCCCGATATCGTAATGAAACCAATCCTCACACCTTTCCATTGGTGAACCATAAGTTTGTTTAATGAATCTGTGATTGCCCTTCTCCGTGGAAATATCTGCCCTGGTATCCACTTTTAGGTAACACCTATAAGTGATATGATACGATATGTGTCTTTCACTTTCTGACTTACTACAAGTCACGTGATTACCTCTAGACTCATCTACGGGGCTGCAAATGGCATTGTGTCCTTTTTTTCCTTGGCTTCTATTCTGCCTTAGCGAGGTCCATTTTCAACAATGTGATTCCCTGAGGGTTGTGGATTAGCTGACCTGGGCAGCCTTACCCTGCCGGCCGGCCCTCCCCAGGTGTGCCTGGTTGAGGTCAATATAAACAGCGCTCCAGGCAGCAATAGCCCCTGAAGCTGTGCCTGACTCCATATTCTCTGCCCCGTCAGCAGTCTCGGGGCTGTGCTGGTGGGAGGGAGTGAGGGGCCACAGCTTTGTTGGTGGCCCAGTGTGAGGGGGGCTCTGCTGGCCTTTCTGCAGGGGTTTCCAGGCTGCCAGCTGTAAAGAAGAGGATGTGTCACCCATCCCTTCCCCTGGAATTTCTCTCCGGACAGAGGTGAGGAAGGAAAAATGCAGTGGGGGCCGGGACAGGAGGGGTATCTCAGGCAGGGCAATGGAAAGCTTCCGGAAGAGCGCCCGGGGCCAGGACCACCCTGGCTGGCCTGCAGGCACCAAGTTGGACTGTGTGCTGTCGCTGGTGTGGCTCCGCGGCCCTTCCTCTAGGCTTTCAAGCCCTTGTACATATTCAGGTGTTTTACCTGGGAAGGGTGGGAACAGTTCAGCAGCAGCTGGCCTGGGGCTCAGCTCACGTTTTCTCACAGATGCCTCGGCAGGGTCCCCCAGCTTTGCAATGAGGACGCTCCTTGCATGGGGGGTGGGTTGCTGGCTGTATGGGAGATGATTCCCCACCTCTGACCAATTTCAGAATTGTTGACCGCTGGAGCAAGTGCCCTGATAGGGTTTTCCTGTGTATAACTGGTGGGTTCAGGTTTTTTTTTTTTTCTTTTATGGTTCAAGTTAGGTTTTATTCCTCTTTTATGTATTTATAGATATAAGCATGGAAATAATTCATTCCTATAAATACATCTGTGTGAAGGGAAGAACTTTTTTCTGTTTTATTTTTAAATTTTATTTTTTTTTAAATTTTGAAATTTAATTTTATTTATTTTTTTATACAGCGGGTTATTATTAGTTATGCATTTTATGCATATACATGTATACAGGTCAATCCCAATCTCCCAACTCATCCCACCACCACCACCCCATGGCTTCCCACACTTGGTGTCCATACGTTTGTTCTCTACCTCTGTGTCTCTATTTCTTCCCTGCAAACCAGTTCATCTGTACCATTTTTTAGGTTCCACATATATGCATTAATATACAATATTTGTTTTCCTCTTTCTGACTTACTTCATTCTGTATGACAGTCACTAGATCCATCGATGTCTCTACAAATGACCCAGTTTCATTCCTCTTTATGGCCGAGTAATATTCCATATTATATATGTACCACATCTTTATCCATTCATCTGTCTGTGGGCATTTAGGTTGCTTCCATTACCTGGCTATTGTAAATAGTGCTGCAATGAACATTGTGGTGAATGTGCCTTTTTGATTTATGGTTTTCTCTGGGTATATGCCCAGAAATGGGATTGCTGGATCAGATGGTAATTCTATTTCTAGTTTTTTTTTAAGGAAACTCCATACTGTTCTCCATAGTGTCTGTATCAATTTACATTCCCACCAATAGTGGAAGAGGGCTCCTTTTGTCCACACCCTCCCCAGAATTGGTTGTTTGTAGATTTCCTGATGATGCCGATTCTAACAGGTGTGAGGTGATACCTCATTGTAGTTTTGATGTGCATTTCTCTAATAATTAGTGCTGTTGAGCAGCTTTTCATGTGCGTCTTGGCCATCTCTGTGTCTTCTTTGAAGAAACGTCTCTTTAGATCTTCTGCCCATTTTTGTATTGGGTTGTTTGTTTTTTTTAATATTAAGCTGCATGAGCTGTTTATATATATATTGGAGATTAAACCTTTGTCCATTGATTCGTTTGCAACGATTTTCGCCCATTCTGAGGGATGCCTTTTTCCATTCCCGTTTTTTTTTAACAAAAAAAGGAAAGAAAGAAAAAGAAGCAGAACACTAATGTGCGTAAAATCTGCCTTTTGAAACGGTCGTTTTGAAATATGGACGTCCTTTGAATTTTTTGGTCGATATGTGACCCCAGGATTTGTTTTCAGGGCAGGTGTGATTTACAGGCCTGCAATGATTTTGAATATCAATGGACCATTAGCGCTGGGATTAAAGCTGCTGTTGTGTGAAACGGCCACAAGGTGGCAGCAGTTCTCCCTTACCAAATCTGGTTAAGAGGGCAACAGAGCCTCAATGGAAGTCGTGTCCTAGATTGGAATTTAGAATGGAATGTGCCAGGAGAAAGCCCCTCAAGTTTGTCTCACTACATCTTGTTCGTGTTTTTAATTTATTTTTTTTAATTTTTTATTACAGCAAGTTTGATTACAATGTTTGGCTTGTTGTAGGTGTGGAAGATGTGGTTCTTTTACACATATACAGATGTCTGATCTTCCTGGGATCCTTTTCCCATGTACGTTATGACCGAATGTTGAGTAGTCTTCTCTTGGTATTCCGTAGGTCTTTGGTGATTATATATGTCACCTGTGTTTGTATATGTCTGTTAACCCCGATATCGTAATGAAACCAATCCTCACACCTTTCCATTGGTGAACCATAAGTTTGTTTAATGAATCTGTGATTGCCCTTCTCCGTGGAAATATCTGCCCTGGTATCCACTTTTAGGTAACACCTATAAGTGATATGATACGATATGTGTCTTTCACTTTCTGACTTACTACAAGTCACGTGATTACCTCTAGACTCATCTACGGGGCTGCAAATGGCATTGTGTCCTTTTTTTCCTTGGCTTCTATTCTGCCTTAGCGAGGTCCATTTTCAACAATGTGATTCCCTGAGGGTTGTGGATTAGCTGACCTGGGCAGCCTTACCCTGCCGGCCGGCCCTCCCCAGGTGTGCTTGGTTGAGGTCAATATAAACAGCGCTCCAGGCAGCAATAGCCCCTGAAGCTGTGCCTGACTCCATATTCTCTGCCCCGTCAGCAGTCTCGGGGCTGTGCTGGTGGGAGGGAGTGAGGGGCCACAGCTTTGTTGGTGGCCCAGTGTGAGGGGGGCTCTGCTGGCCTTTCTGCAGGGGTTTCCAGGCTGCCACCTGTAAAGAAGAGGATGTGTCACCCATCCCTTCCCCTGGAATTTCTCTCCGGACAGAGGTGAGGAAGGAAAAATGCAGTGGGGTCCGGGACAGGAGGGGTATCTCAGGCAGGGCAATGGAAAGCTTCTGGAAGAGCGCCCGGGGCCAGGACCACCCTGGCTGGCCTGCAGGCACCAAGTTGGACTGTGTGCTGTCGCTGGTGTGGCTCCGCGGCCCTTCCTCTAGGCTTTCAAGCCCTTGTACATATTCAGGTGTTTTACCTGGGAAGGGTGGGAACAGTTCAGCAGCAGCTGGCCTGGGGCTCAGCTCACGTTTTCTCACAGATGCCTCGGCAGGGTCCCCCAGCTTTGCAATGAGGACGCTCCTTGCATGGGGGGTGGGTTGCTGGCTGTATGGGAGATGATTCCCCACCTCTTACCAATTTCAGAATTGTTGACCGCTGGAGCAAGTGCCCTGATAGGGTTTTCCTGTGTATAACTGGTGGGTTCAGGTTTTTTTTTTTTCTTTTATGGTTCAAGTTAGGTTTTATTCCTCTTTTATGTATTTATAGATATAAGCATGGAAATAATTCATTCCTATAAATACATCTGTGTGAAGGGAAGAACTTTTTTCTGTTTTATTTTTAAATTTTATTTTTTTTTAAATTTTTAAGTTTAATTTTATTTATTTTTTTATACAGCAGGTTATTATTAGTTATGCATTTTATGCATATACATGTATACAGGTCAATCCCAATCTCCCAACTCATCCCACCACCACCACCCCATGGCTTCCCACACTTGGTGTCCATACGTTTGTTCTCTACCTCTGTGTCTCTATTTCTTCCCTGCAAACCAGTTCATCTGTACCATTTTTTAGGTTCCACATATATGCATTAATATACAATATTTGTTTTCCTCTTTCTGACTTACTTCATTCTGTATGACAGTCACTAGATCCATCGATGTCTCTACAAATGACCCAGTTTCATTCCTCTTTATGGCTGAGTAATATTCCATTTTATATATGTACCACATCTTTATCCATTCATCTGTCTGTGGGCATTTAGGTTGCTTCCATTACCTGGCTATTGTAAATAGTGCTGCAATGAACATTGTGGTGAATGTGCCTTTTTGATTTATGGTTTTCTCTGGGTATATGCCCAGAAGTGGGATTGCTGGATCAGATGGTAATTCTATTTCTAGTTTTTTTTAAGGAAACTCCATACTGTTCTCCATAGTGTCTGTATCAATTTACATTCCCACCAATAGTGGAAGAGGGCTCCTTTTGTCCACACCCTCCCCAGAATTTGTTGTTTGTAGATTTCCTGATGATGCCGATTCTAACAGGTGTGAGGTGATACCTCATTGTAGTTTTGATGTGCATTTCTCTAATAATTAGTGCTGTTGAGCAGCTTTTCATGTGCGTCTTGGCCATCTCTGTGTCTTCTTTGAAGAAACGTCTCTTTAGATCTTCTGCCCATTTTTGTATTGGGTTGTTTGTTTTTTTAATATTAAGCTGCATGAGCTGTTTATATATATATTGGAGATTAAACCTTTGTCCATTGATTCGTTTGCAACGATTTTCGCCCATTCTGAGGGATGCCTTTTTCCATTCCCGTTTTTTTTTAACAAAAAAAGGAAAGAAAGAAAAAGAAGCAGAACACTAATGTGCGTAAAATCTGCCTTTTGAAACGGTCGTTTTGAAATATGGAAGTCCTTTGAATTTTTTGGTCGATATGTGACCCCAGGATTTGTTTTCAGGGCAGGTGTGATTTACAGGCCTGCAATGATTTTGAATATCAATGGACCATTAGCGCTGGGATTAAAGCTGCTGTTGTGTGAAACGGCCACAAGGTGGCAGCAGTTCTCCCTTACCAAATCTGGTTAAGAGGGCAACAGAGCCTCAATGGAAGTCGTGTCCTAGATTGGAATTTAGAATGGAATGTGCCAGGAGAAAGCCCCTCAAGTTTGTCTCACTACATCTTGTTCGTGTTTTTAATTTATTTTTTTTAATTTTTTATTACAGCAAGTTTGATTACAATGTTTGGCTTGTTGTAGGTGTGGAAGATGTGGTTCTTTTACACATATACAGATGTCTGATCTTCCTGGGATCCTTTTCCCATGTACGTTATGACCGAATGTTGAGTAGTCTTCTCTTGGTATTCCGTAGGTCTTTGGTGATTATATATGTCACCTGTGTTTGTATATGTCTGTTAACCCCGATATCGTAATGAAACCAATCCTCACACCTTTCCATTGGTGAACCATAAGTTTGTTTAATGAATCTGTGATTGCCCTTCTCCGTGGAAATATCTGCCCTGGTATCCACTTTTAGGTAACACCTATAAGTGATATGATACGATATGTGTCTTTCACTTTCTGACTTACTACAAGTCACGTGATTACCTCTAGACTCATCTACGGGGCTGCAAATGGCATTGTGTCCTTTTTTTCCTTGGCTTCTATTCTGCCTTAGCGAGGTCCATTTTCAACAATGTGATTCCCTGAGGGTTGTGGATTAGCTGACCTGGGCAGCCTTACCCTGCCGGCCGGCCCTCCCCAGGTGTGCCTGGTTGAGGTCAATATAAACAGCGCTCCAGGCAGCAATAGCCCCTGAAGCTGTGCCTGACTCCATATTCTCTGCCCCGTCAGCAGTCTCGGGGCTGTGCTGGTGGGAGGGAGTGAGGGGCCACGGCTTTGTTGGTGGCCCAGTGTGAGGGGGGCTCTGCTGGCCTTTCTGCAGGGGTTTCCAGGCTGCCAGCTGTAAAGAAGAGGATGTGTCACCCATCCCTTCCCCTGGAATTTCTCTCCGGACAGAGGTGAGGAAGGAAAAATGCAGTGGGGGCCGGGACAGGAGGGGTATCTCAGGCAGGGCAATGGAAAGCTTCCGGAAGAGCGCCCGGGGCCAGGACCACCCTGGCTGGCCTGCAGGCACCAAGTTGGACTGTGTGCTGTCGCTGGTGTGGCTCCGCGGCCCTTCCTCTAGGCTTTCAAGCCCTTGTACATATTCAGGTGTTTTACCTGGGAAGGGTGGGAACAGTTCAGCAGGAGCTGGCCTGGGGCTCAGCTCACGTTTTCTCACAGATGCCTCGGCAGGGTCCCCCAGCTTTGCAATGAGGACGCTCCTTGCATGGGGGGTGGGTTGCTGGCTGTATGGGAGATGATTCCCCACCTCTGACCAATTTCAGAATTGTTGACCGCTGGAGCAAGTGCCCTGATAGGGTTTTCCTGTGTATAACTGGTGGGTTCAGGTTTTTTTTTTTTCTTTTATGGTTCAAGTTAGGTTTTATTCCTCTTTTATGTATTTGTAGATATAAGCATGGAAATAATTCATTCCTATAAATACATCTGTGTGAAGGGAAGAACTTTTTTCTGTTTTATTTTTAAATTTTATTTTTTTTTAAATTTTGAAATTTAATTTTATTTATTTTTTTATACAGCGGGTTATTATTAGTTATGCATTTTATGCATATACATGTATACAGGTCAATCCCAATCTCCCAACTCATCCCACCACAACCACCCCATGGCTTCCCACACTTGGTGTCCATACGTTTGTTCTCTACCTCTGTGTCTCTATTTCTTCCCTGCAAACCAGTTCATCTGTACCATTTTTTAGGTTCCACATATATGCATTAATATACAATATTTGTTTTCCTCTTTCTGACTTACTTCATTCTGTATGACAGTCACTAGATCCATCGATGTCTCTACAAATGACCCAGTTTCATTCCTCTTTATGGCCGAGTAATATTCCATTTTATATATGTACCACATCTTTATCCATTCATCTGTCTGTGGGCATTTAGGTTGCTTCCATTACCTGGCTATTGTAAATAGTGCTGCAATGAACATTGTGGTGAATGTGCCTTTTTGATTTATGGTTTTCTCTGGGTATATGCCCAGAAATGGGATTGCGGGATCAGATGGTAATTCTATTTCTAGTTTTTTTTTAAGGAAACTCCATACTGTTCTCCATAGTGTCTGTATCAATTTACATTCCCACCAATAGTGGAAGAGGGCTCCTTTTGTCCACACCCTCCCCAGAATTTGTTGTTTGTAGATTTCCTGATGATGCCGATTCTAACAGGTGTGAGGTGATACCTCATTGTAGTTTTGATGTGCATTTCTCTAATAATTAGTGCTGTTGAGCAGCTTTTCATGTGCGTCTTGGCCATCTCTGTGTCTTCTTTGAAGAAACGTCTCTTTAGATCTTCTGCCCATTTTTGTATTGGGTTGTTTGTTTTTTTTAATATTAAGCTGCATGAGCTGTTTATATATATATTGGAGATTAAACCTTTGTCCATTGATTCGTTTGCAACGATTTTCGCCCATTCTGAGGGATGCCTTTTTCCATTCCCGTTTTTTTTTAACAAAAAAAGGAAAGAAAGAAAAAGAAGCAGAACACTAATGTGCGTAAAATCTGCCTTTTGAAACGGTCGTTTTGAAATATGGACGTCCTTTGAATTTTTTGGTCGATATGTGACCCCAGGATTTGTTTTCAGGGCAGGTGTGATTTACAGGCCTGCAATGATTTTGAATATCAATGGACCATTAGCGCTGGGATTAAAGCTGCTGTTGTGTGAAACGGCCACAAGGTGGCAGCAGTTCTCCCTTACCAAATCTGGTTAAGAGGGCAACAGAGCCTCAATGGAAGTCGTGTCCTAGATTGGAATTTAGAATGGAATGTGCCAGGAGAAAGCCCCTCAAGTTTGTCTCACTACATCTTGTTCGTGTTTTTAATTTATTTTTTTTAATTTTTTATTACAGCAAGTTTGATTACAATGTTTGGCTTGTTGTAGGTGTGGAAGATGTGGTTCTTTTACACATATACAGATGTCTGATCTTCCTGGGATCCTTTTCCCATGTACGTTATGACCGAATGTTGAGTAGTCTTCTCTTGGTATTCCGTAGGTCTTTGGTGATTATATATGTCACCTGTGTTTGTATATGTCTGTTAACCCCGATATCGTAATGAAACCAATCCTCACACCTTTCCATTGGTGAACCATAAGTTTGTTTAATGAATCTGTGATTGCCCTTCTCCTTGGAAATATCTGCCCTGGTATCCACTTTTAGGTAACACCTATAAGTGATATGATACGATATGTGTCTTTCACTTTCTGACTTACTACAAGTCACGTGATTACCTCTAGACTCATCTACGGGGCTGCAAATAGCATTGTGTCCTTTTTTTCCTTGGCTTCTATTCTGCCTTAGCGAGGTCCATTTTCAACAATGTGATTCCCTGAGGGTTGTGGATTAGCTGACCTGGGCAGCCTTACCCTGCCGGCCGGCCCTCCCCAGGTGTGCTTGGTTGAGGTCAATATAAACAGCGCTCCAGGCAGCAATAGCCCCTGAAGCTGTGCCTGACTCCATATTCTCTGCCCCGTCAGCAGTCTCGGGGCTGTGCTGGTGGGAGGGAGTGAGGGGCCACAGCTTTGTTGGTGGCCCAGTGTGAGGGGGGCTCTGCTGGCCTTTCTGCAGGGGTTTCCAGGCTGCCACCTGTAAAGAAGAGGATGTGTCACCCATCCCTTCCCCTGGAATTTCTCTCCGGACAGAGGTGAGGAAGGAAAAATGCAGTGGGGTCCGGGACAGGAGGGGTATCTCAGGCAGGGCAATGGAAAGCTTCTGGAAGAGCGCCCGGGGCCAGGACCACCCTGGCTGGCCTGCAGGCACCAAGTTGGACTGTGTGCTGTCGCTGGTGTGGCTCCGCGGCCCTTCCTCTAGGCTTTCAAGCCCTTGTACATATTCAGGTGTTTTACCTGGGAAGGGTGGGAACAGTTCAGCAGCAGCTGGCCTGGGGCTCAGCTCACGTTTTCTCACAGATGCCTCGGCAGGGTCCCCCAGCTTTGCAATGAGGACGCTCCTTGCATGGGGGGTGGGTTGCTGGCTGTATGGGAGATGATTCCCCACCTCTGACCAATTTCAGAATTGTTGACCGCTGGAGCAAGTGCCCTGATAGGGTTTTCCTGTGTATAACTGGTGGGTTCAGGTTTTTTTTTTTCTTTTATGGTTGAAGTTAGGTTTTATTCCTCTTTTATGTATTTATAGATATAAGCATGGAAATAATTCATTCCTATAAATACATCTGTGTGAAGGGAAGAACTTTTTTCTGTTTTATTTTTAAATTTTATTTTTTTTTAAATTTTGAAATTTAATTTTATTTATTTTTTTATACAGCGGGTTATTATTAGTTATGCATTTTATGCATATACATGTATACAGGTCAATCCCAATCTCCCAACTCATCCCACCACCACCACCCCATGGCTTCCCACACTTGGTGTCCATACGTTTGTTCTCTACCTCTGTGTCTCTATTTCTTCCCTGCAAACCAGTTCATCTGTACCATTTTTTAGGTTCCACATATATGCATTAATATACAATATTTGTTTTCCTCTTTCTGACTTACTTCATTCTGTATGACAGTCACTAGATCCATCGATGTCTCTACAAATGACCCAGTTTCATTCCTCTTTATGGCCGAGTAATATTCCATTTTATATATGTACCACATCTTTATCCATTCATCTGTCTGTGGGCATTTAGGTTGCTTCCATTACCTGGCTATTGTAAATAGTGCTGCAATGAACATTGTGGTGAATGTGCCTTTTTGATTTATGGTTTTCTCTGGGTATATGCCCAGAAGTGGGATTGCTGGATCAGATGGTAATTCTATTTCTAGTTTTTTTTTAAGGAAACTCCATACTGTTCTCCATAGTGTCTGTATCAATTTACATTCCCACCAATAGTGGAAGAGGGCTCCTTTTGTCCACACCCTCCCCAGAATTTGTTGTTTGTAGATTTCCTGATGATGCCGATTCTAACAGGTGTGAGGTGATACCTCATTGTAGTTTTGATGTGCATTTCTCTAATAATTAGTGCTGTTGAGCAGCTTTTCATGTGCGTCTTGGCCATCTCTGTGTCTTCTTTGAAGAAACGTCTCTTTAGATCTTCTGCCCATTTTTGTATTGGGTTGTTTGTTTTTTTTAATATTAAGCTGCATGAGCTGTTTATATATATATTGGAGATTAAACCTTTGTCCATTGATTCGTTTGCAACGATTTTCGCCCATTCTGAGGGATGCCTTTTTCCATTCCCGTTTTTTTTTAACAAAAAAAGGAAAGAAAGAAAAAGAAGCAGAACACTAATGTGCGTAAAATCTGCCTTTTGAAACGGTCGTTTTGAAATATGGAAGTCCTTTGAATTTTTTGGTCGATATGTGACCCCAGGATTTGTTTTCAGGGCAGGTGTGATTTACAGGCCTGCAATGATTTTGAATATCAATGGACCATTAGCGCTGGGATTAAAGCTGCTGTTGTGTGAAACGGCCACAAGGTGGCAGCAGTTCTCCCTTACCAAATCTGGTTAAGAGGGCAACAGAGCCTCAATGGAAGTCGTGTCCTAGATTGGAATTTAGAATGGAATGTGCCAGGAGAAAGCCCCTCAAGTTTGTCTCACTACATGTTGTTCGTGTTTTTAATTTATTTTTTTTAATTTTTTATTACAGCAAGTTTGATTACAATGTTTGGCTTGTTGTAGGTGTGGAAGATGTGGTTCTTTTACACATATACAGATGTCTGATCTTCCTGGGATCCTTTTCCCATGTACGTTATGACCGAATGTTGAGTAGTCTTCTCTTGGTATTCCGTAGGTCTTTGGTGATTATATATGTCACCTGTGTTTGTATATGTCTGTTAACCCCGATATCGTAATGAAACCAATCCTCACACCTTTCCATTGGTGAACCATAAGTTTGTTTAATGAATCTGTGATTGCCCTTCTCCGTGGAAATATCTGCCCTGGTATCCACTTTTAGGTAACACCTATAAGTGATATGATACGATATGTGTCTTTCACTTTCTGACTTACTACAAGTCACGTGATTACCTCTAGACTCATCTACGGGGCTGCAAATGGCATTGTGTCCTTTTTTTCCTTGGCTTCTATTCTGCCTTAGCGAGGTCCATTTTCAACAATGTGATTCCCTGAGGGTTGTGGATTAGCTGACCTGGGCAGCCTTACCCTGCCGGCCGGCCCTCCCCAGGTGTGCCTGGTTGAGGTCAATATAAACAGCGCTCCAGGCAGCAATAGCCCCTGAAGCTGTGCCTGACTCCATATTCTCTGCCCCGTCAGCAGTCTCGGGGCTGTGCTGGTGGGAGGGAGTGAGGGGCCACAGCTTTGTTGGTGGCCCAGTGTGAGGGGGCCTCTGCTGGCCTTTCTGCAGGGGTTTCCAGGCTGCCAGCTGTAAAGAAGAGGATGTGTCACCCATCCCTTCCCCTGGAATTTCTCTCCAGACAGAGGTGAGGAAGGAAAAATGCAGTGGGGGCCGGGACAAGAGGGGTATCTCAGGCAGGGCAATGGAAAGCTTCTGGAAGAGCGCCCGGGGCCAGGACCACCCTGGCTGGCCTGCAGGCACCAAGTTGGACTGTGTGCTGTCGCTGGTGTGGCTCCGCGGCCCTTCCTCTAGGCTTTCAAGCCCTTGTACATATTCAGGTGTTTTACCTGGGAAGGGTGGGAACAGTTCAGCAGCAGCTGGCCTGGGGCTCAGCTCACGTTTTCTCACAGATGCCTCGGCAGGGTCCCCCAGCTTTGCAATGAGGACGCTCCTTGCATGGGGGGTGGGTTGCTGGCTGTATGGGAGATGATTCCCCACCTCTGACCAATTTCAGAATTGTTGACCGCTGGAGCAAGTGCCCTGATAGGGTTTTCCTGTGTATAACTGGTGGGTTCAGGTTTTTTTTTTTTCTTTTATGGTTCAAGTTAGGTTTTATTCCTCTTTTATGTATTTATAGATATAAGCATGGAAATAATTCATTCCTATAAATACATCTGTGTGAAGGGAAGAACTTTTTTCTGTTTTATTTTTAAATTTTATTTTTTAAAATTTTGAAATTTAATTTTATTTATTTTTTTATACAGCAGGTTATTATTAGTTATGCATTTTATGCATATACATGTATACAGGTCAATCCCAATCTCCCAACTCATCCCACCACCACCACCCCATGGCTTCCCACACTTGGTGTCCATACGTTTGTTCTCTACCTCTGTGTCTCTATTTCTTCCCTGCAAACCAGTTCATCTGTACCATTTTTTAGGTTCCACATATATGCATTAATATACAATATTTGTTTTCCTCTTTCTGACTTACTTCATTCTGTATGACAGTCACTAGATCCATTGATGTCTCTACAAATGACCCAGTTTCATTCCTCTTTATGGCCGAGTAATATTCCATTTTATATATGTACCACATCTTTATCCATTCATCTGTCTGTGGGCATTTAGGTTGCTTCCATTACCTGGCTATTGTAAATAGTGCTGCAATGAACATTGTGGTGAATGTGCCTTTTTGATTTATGGTTTTCTCTGGGTATATGCCCAGAAGTGGGATTGCTGGATCAGATGGTAATTCTATTTCTAGTTTTTTTTAAGGAAACTCCATACTGTTCTCCATAGTGTCTGTATCAATTTACATTCCCACCAATAGTGGAAGAGGGCTCCTTTTGTCCACACCCTCCCCAGAATTTGTTGTTTGTAGATTTCCTGATGATGCCGATTCTAACAGGTGTGAGGTGATACCTCATTGTAGTTTTGATGTGCATTTCTCTAATAATTAGTGCTGTTGAGCAGCTTTTCATGTGCGTCTTGGCCATCTCTGTGTCTTCTTTGAAGAAACGTCTCTTTAGATCTTCTGCCCATTTTTGTATTGGGTTGTTTGTTTTTTTTAATATTAAGCTGCATGAGCTGTTTATATATATATTGGAGATTAAACCTTTGTCCATTGATTCGTTTGCAACGATTTTCGCCCATTCTGAGGGATGCCTTTTTCCATTCCCGTTTTTTTTTAACAAAAAAAGGAAAGAAAGAAAAAGAAGCAGAACACTAATGTGCGTAAAATCTGCCTTTTGAAACGGTCGTTTTGAAATATGGACGTCCTTTGAATTTTTTGGTCGATATGTGACCCCAGGATTTGTTTTCAGGGCAGGTGTGATTTACAGGCCTGCAATGATTTTGAATATCAATGGACCATTAGCGCTGGGATTAAAGCTGCTGTTGTGTGAAACGGCCACAAGGTGGCAGCAGTTCTCCCTTACCAAATCTGGTTAAGAGGGCAACAGAGCCTCATTGGAAGTCGTGTCCTAGATTGGAATTTAGAATGGAATGTGCCAGGAGAAAGCCCCTCAAGTTTGTCTCACTACATCTTGTTCGTGTTTTTAATTTATTTTTTTTTAATTTTTTATTACAGCAAGTTTGATTACAATGTTTGGCTTGTTGTAGGTGTGGAAGATGTGGTTCTTTTACACATATACAGATGTCTGATCTTCCTGGGATCCTTTTCCCATGTACGTTATGACCGAATGTTGAGTAGTCTTCTCTTGGTATTCCGTAGGTCTTTGGTGATTATATATGTCACCTGTGTTTGTATATGTCTGTTAACCCCGATATCGTAATGAAACCAATCCTCACACCTTTCCATTGGTGAACCATAAGTTTGTTTAATGAATCTGTGATTGCCCTTCTCCGTGGAAATATCTGCCCTGGTATCCACTTTTAGGTAACACCTATAAGTGATATGATACGATATGTGTCTTTCACTTTCTGACTTACTACAAGTCACGTGATTACCTCTAGACTCATCTACGGGGCTGCAAATGGCATTGTGTCCTTTTTTTCCTTGGCTTCTATTCTGCCTTAGCGAGGTCCATTTTCAACAATGTGATTCCCTGAGGGTTGTGGATTAGCTGACCTGGGCAGCCTTACCCTGCCGGCCGGCCCTCCCCAGGTGTGCCTGGTTGAGGTCAATATAAACAGCGCTCCAGGCAGCAATAGCCCCTGAAGCTGTGCCTGACTCCATATTCTCTGCCCCGTCAGCAGTCTCGGGGCTGTGCTGGTGGGAGGGAGTGAGGGGCCACAGCTTTGTTGGTGGCCCAGTGTGAGGGGGGCTCTGCTGGCCTTTCTGCAGGGGTTTCCAGGCTGCCACCTGTAAAGAAGAGGATGTGTCACCCATCCCTTCCCCTGGAATTTCTCTCCGGACAGAGGTGAGGAAGGAAAAAAGCAGTGGGGGCCGGGACAGGAGGGGTATCTCAGGCAGGGCAATGGAAAGCTTCTGGAAGAGCGCCCGGGGCCAGGACCACCCTGGCTGGCCTGCAGGCACCAAGTTGGACTGTGTGCTGTCGCTGGTGTGGCTCCGCGGCCCTTCCTCTAGGCTTTCAAGCCCTTGTACATATTCAGGTGTTTTACCTGGGAAGGGTGGGAACAGTTCAGCAGCAGCTGGCCTGGGGCTCAGCTCACGTTTTCTCACAGATGCCTCGGCAGGGTCCCCCAGCTTTGCAATGAGGACGCTCCTTGCATGGGGGGTGGGTTGCTGGCTGTATGGGAGATGATTCCCCACCTCTGACCAATTTCAGAATTGTTGACCGCTGGAGCAAGTGCCCTGATAGGGTTTTCCTGTGTATAACTGGTGGGTTCAGGTTTTTTTCTTTTTCTTTTATGGTTCAAGTTAGATTTTATTCCTCTTTTATGTATTTATAGATATAAGCATGGAAATAATTCATTCCTATAAATACATCTGTGTGAAGGGCAGAAATTTTTTCTGTTTTATTTTTAAATTTTATTTTTTTAAAATTTTGAAATTTAATTTTATTTATTTTTTTATACAGCAGGTTATTATTAGTTATGCATTTTATGCATATACATGTATACAGGTCAATCCCAATCTCCCAACTAATCCCACCACCACCACCCCATGGCTTCCCGCACTTGGTGTCCATACGTTTGTTCTCTACCTCTGTGTCTCTATTTCTTCCCTGCAAACCAGTTCATCTGTACCATTTTTTAGGTTCCACATATATGCATTAATATACAATATTTGTTTTCCTCTTTCTGACTTACTTCATTCTGTATGACAGTCACTAGATCCATCGATGTCTCTACAAATGACCCAGTTTCATTCCTCTTTATGGCCGAGTAATATTCCATTTTATATATGTACCACATCTTTATCCATTCATCTGTCTGTGGGCATTTAGGTTGCTTCCATTACCTGGCTATTGTAAATAGTGCTGCAATGAACATTGTGGTGAATGTGCCTTTTTGATTTATGGTTTTCTCTGGGTATATGCCCAGAAGTGGGATTGCTGGATCAGATGGTAATTCTATTTCTAGTTTTTTTTAAGGAAACTCCATACTGTTCTCCATAGTGTCTGTATCAATTTACATTCCCACCAATAGTGGAAGAGGGCTCCTTTTGTCCACACCCTCCCCAGAATTTGTTGTTTGTAGATTTCCTGATGATGCCGATTCTAACAGGTGTGAGGTGATACCTCATTGTAGTTTTGATGTGCATTTCTCTAATAATTAGTGCTGTTGAGCAGCTTCTCATGTGCGTCTTGGCCATCTCTGTGTCTTCTTTGAAGAAACGTCTCTTTAGATCTTCTGCCCATTTTTGTATTGGGTTGTTTGTTTTTTTAATATTAAGCTGCATGGGCTGTTTATATATATATTGGAGATTAAACCTTTGTCCATTGATTCGTTTGCAACGATTTTCGCCCATTCTGAGGGATGCCTTTTTCCATTCCCGTTTTTTTTTAACAAAAAAAGGAAAGAAAGAAAAAGAAGCAGAACACTAATGTGCGTAAAATCTGCCTTTTGAAACGGTCGTTTTGAAATATGGACGTCCTTTGAATTTTTTGGTCGATATGTGACCCCAGGATTTGTTTTCAGGGCAGGTGTGATTTACAGGCCTGCAATGATTTTGAATATCAATGGACCATTAGCGCTGGGATTAAAGCTGCTGTTGTGTGAAACGGCCACAAGGTGGCAGCAGTTCTCCCTTACCAAATCTGGTTAAGAGGGCAACAGAGCCTCAATGGAAGTCGTGCCCTAGATTGGAATTTAGAATGGAATGTGCCAGGAGAAAACCCCTCAAGTTTATCTCACTACATCTTGTTCATGTTTTTAATTTATTTTTTTTAATTTTTTATTACAGCAAGTTTGATTACAATGTTTGGCTTGTTGTAGGTGTGGAAGATGTGGTTCTTTTACACATATACAGATGTCTGATCTTCCTGGGATCCTTTTCCCATGTACGTTATGACCGAATGTTGAGTAGTCTTCTCTTGGTATTCCGTAGGTCTTTGGTGATTATATATGTCACCTGTGTTTGTATATGTCTGTTAACCCCGATATCGTAATGAAACCAATCCTCACACCTTTCCATTGGTGAACCATAAGTTTGTTTAATGAATCTGTGATTGCCCTTCTCCGTGGAAATATCTGCCCTGGTATCCACTTTTAGGTAACACCTATAAGTGATATGATACGATATGTGTCTTTCACTTTCTGACTTACTACAAGTCACGTGATTACCTCTAGACTCATCTACGGGGCTGCAAATGGCATTGTGTCCTTTTTTTCCTTGGCTTCTATTCTGCCTTAGCGAGGTCCATTTTCAACAATGTGATTCCCTGAGGGTTGTGGATTAGCTGACCTGGGCAGCCTTACCCTGCCGGCCGGCCCTCCCCAGGTGTGCCTGGTTGAGGTCAATATAAACAGCGCTCCAGGCAGCAATAGCCCCTGAAGCTGTGCCTGACTCCATATTCTCTGCCCCGTCAGCAGTCTCGGGGCTGTGCTGGTGGGAGGGAGTGAGGGGCCACAGCTTTGTTGGTGGCCCAGTGTGAGGGGGGCTCTGCTGGCCTTTCTGCAGGGGTTTCCAGGCTGCCAGCTGTAAAGAAGAGGATGTGTCACCCATCCCTTCCCCTGGAATTTCTCTCCGGACAGAGGTGAGGAAGGAAAAATGCAGTGGGGGCCGGGACAGGAGGGGTATCTCAGGCAGGGCAATGGAAAGCTTCTGGAAGAGCGCCCGGGGCCAGGACCACCCTGGCTGGCCTGCAGGCACCAAGTTGGACTGTGTGCTGTCGCTGGTGTGGCTCCACGGCCCTTCCTCTAGGCTTTCAAGCCCTTGTACATATTCAGGTGTTTTACCTGGGAAGGGTGGGAACAGTTCAGCAGCAGCTGGCCTGGGGCTCAGCTCACGGTTTCTCACAGATGCCTCGGCAGGGTTCCCCAGCTTTGCAATGAGGACGCTCCTTGCATTGGGGGTGGGTTGCTGGCTGTATGGGAGATGATTCCCCACCTCTGACCAATTTCAGAATTGTTGACCGCTGGAGCAAGTGCCCTGATAGGGTTTTCCTGTGTATAACTGGTGGGTTCAGGTTTTTTTTTTTTTCTATTATGGTTCAAGTTAGGTTTTATTCCTCTTTTATGTATTTATAGATATAAGCATGGAAATAATTCATTCCTATAAATACATCTGTGTGAAGGGAAGAACTTTTTTCTGTTTTATTTTTAAATTTTATTTTTTTAAAATTTTGAAATTTAATTTTATTTATTTTTTTATACAGCAGGTTATTATTAGTTATGCATTTTATGCATATACATGTATACAGGTCAATCCCAATCTCCCAACTCATCTCACCACCACCACCCCATGGCTTCCCACACTTGGTGTGCATACGTTTGTTCTCTACCTCTGTGTCTCTATTTCTTCCCTGCAAACCAGTTCATCTGTACCATTTTTTAGGTTCCACATATATGCATTAATATACAATATTTGTTTTCCTCTTTCTGACTTACTTCATTCTGTATGACAGTCACTAGATCCATCGATGTCTCTACAAATGACCCAGTTTCATTCCTCTTTATGGCCGAGTAATATTCCATTTTATATATGTACCACATCTTTATCCATTCATCTGTCTGTGGGCATTTAGGTTGCTTCCATTACCTGGCTATTGTAAATAGTGCTGCAATGAACATTGTGGTGAATGTGCCTTTTTGATTTATGGTTTTCTCTGGGTATATGCCCAGAAGTGGGATTGCTGGATCAGATGGTAATTCTATTTCTAGTTTTTTTTAAGGAAACTCCATACTGTTCTCCATAGTGTCTGTATCAATTTACATTCCCACCAATAGTGGAAGAGGGCTCCTTTTGTCCACACCCTCCCCAGAATTTGTTGTTTGTAGATTTCCTGATGATGCCGATTCTAACAGGTGTGAGGTGATACCTCATTGTAGTTTTGATGTGCATTTCTCTAATAATTAGTGCTGTTGAGCAGCTTTTCATGTGCGTCTTGGCCATCTCTGTGTCTTCTTTGAAGAAACGTCTCTTTAGATCTTCTGCCCATTTTTGTATTGGGTTGTTTGTTTTTTTTAATATTAAGCTGCATGAGCTGTTTATATATATATTGGAGATTAAACCTTTGTCCATTGATTCGTTTGCAACGATTTTCGCCCATTCTGAGGGATGCCTTTTTCCATTCCCGTTTTTTTTTAACAAAAAAAGGAAAGAAAGAAAAAGAAGCAGAACACTAATGTGCGTAAAATCTGCCTTTTGAAACGGTCGTTTTGAAATATGGAAGTCCTTTGAATTTTTTGGTCGATATGTGACCCCAGGATTTGTTTTCAGGGCAGGTGTGATTTACAGGCCTGCAATGATTTTGAATATCAATGGACCATTAGCGCTGGGATTAAAGCTGCTGTTGTGTGAAACGGCCACAAGGTGGCAGCAGTTCTCCCTTACCAAATCTGGTTAAGAGGGCAACAGAGCCTCAATGGAAGTCGTGTCCTAGATTGGAATTTAGAATGGAATGTGCCAGGAGAAAGCCCCTCAAGTTTGTCTCACTACATCTTGTTCGTGTTTTTAATTTATTTTTTTTAATTTTTTATTACAGCAAGTTTGATTACAATGTTTGGCTTGTTGTAGGTGTGGAAGATGTGGTTCTTTTACACATATACAGATGTCTGATCTTCCTGGGATCCTTTTCCCATGTACGTTATGACCGAATGTTGAGTAGTCTTCTCTTGGTATTCCGTAGGTCTTTGGTGATTATATATGTCACCTGTGTTTGTATATGTCTGTTAACCCCGATATCGTAATGAAACCAATCCTCACACCTTTCCATTGGTGAACCATAAGTTTGTTTAATGAATCTGTGATTGCCCTTCTCCGTGGAAATATCTGCCCTGGTATCCACTTTTAGGTAACACCTATAAGTGATATGATACGATATGTGTCTTTCACTTTCTGACTTACTACAAGTCACGTGATTACCTCTAGACTCATCTACGGGGCTGCAAATGGCATTGTGTCCTTTTTTTCCTTGGCTTCTATTCTGCCTTAGCGAGGTCCATTTTCAACAATGTGATTCCCTGAGGGTTGTGGATTAGCTGACCTGGGCAGCCTTACCCTGCCGGCCGGCCCTCCCCAGGTGTGCCTGGTTGAGGTCAATATAAACAGCGCTCCAGGCAGCAATAGCCCCTGAAGCTGTGCCTGACTCCATATTCTCTGCCCCGTCAGCAGTCTCGGGGCTGTGCTGGTGGGAGGGAGTGAGGGGCCACAGCTTTGTTGGTGGCCCAGTGTGAGGGGGGCTCTGCTGGCCTTTCTGCAGGGGTTTCCAGGCTGCCAGCTGTAAAGAAGAGGATGTGTCACCCATCCCTTCCCCTGGAATTTCTCTCCAGACAGAGGTGAGGAAGGAAAAATGCAGTGGGGGCCGGGACAAGAGGGGTATCTCAGGCAGGGCAATGGAAAGCTTCTGGAAGAGCGCCCGGGGCCAGGACCACCCTGGCTGGCCTGCAGGCACCAAGTTGGACTGTGTGCTGTCGCTGGTGTGGCTCCGCGGCCCTTCCTCTAGGCTTTCAAGCCCTTGTACATATTCAGGTGTTTTACCTGGGAAGGGTGGGAACAGTTCAGCAGCAGCTGGCCTGGGGCTCAGCTCACGTTTTCTCACAGATGCCTCGGCAGGGTCCCCCAGCTTTGCAATGAGGACGCTCCTTGCATGGGGGGTGGGTTGCTGGCTGTATGGGAGATGATTCCCCACCTCTGACCAATTTCAGAATTGTTGACCGCTGGAGCAAGTGCCCTGATAGGGTTTTCCTGTGTATAACTGGTGGGTTCAGGTTTTTTTTTTTTCTTTTATGGTTCAAGTTAGGTTTTATTCCTCTTTTATGTATTTATAGATATAAGCATGGAAATAATTCATTCCTATAAATACATCTGTGTGAAGGGAAGAACTTTTTTCTGTTTTATTTTTAAATTTTATTTTTTAAAATTTTGAAATTTAATTTTATTTATTTTTTTATACAGCAGGTTATTATTAGTTATGCATTTTATGCATATACATGTATACAGGTCAATCCCAATCTCCCAACTCATCCCACCACCACCACCCCATGGCTTCCCACACTTGGTGTCCATACGTTTGTTCTCTACCTCTGTGTCTCTATTTCTTCCCTGCAAACCAGTTCATCTGTACCATTTTTTAGGTTCCACATATATGCATTAATATACAATATTTGTTTTCCTCTTTCTGACTTACTTCATTCTGTATGACAGTCACTAGATCCATTGATGTCTCTACAAATGACCCAGTTTCATTCCTCTTTATGGCCGAGTAATATTCCATTTTATATATGTACCACATCTTTATCCATTCATCTGTCTGTGGGCATTTAGGTTGCTTCCATTACCTGGCTATTGTAAATAGTGCTGCAATGAACATTGTGGTGAATGTGCCTTTTTGATTTATGGTTTTCTCTGGGTATATGCCCAGAAGTGGGATTGCTGGATCAGATGGTAATTCTATTTCTAGTTTTTTTTAAGGAAACTCCATACTGTTCTCCATAGTGTCTGTATCAATTTACATTCCCACCAATAGTGGAAGAGGGCTCCTTTTGTCCACACCCTCCCCAGAATTTGTTGTTTGTAGATTTCCTGATGATGCCGATTCTAACAGGTGTGAGGTGATACCTCATTGTAGTTTTGATGTGCATTTCTCTAATAATTAGTGCTGTTGAGCAGCTTTTCATGTGCGTCTTGGCCATCTCTGTGTCTTCTTTGAAGAAACGTCTCTTTAGATCTTCTGCCCATTTTTGTATTGGGTTGTTTGTTTTTTTTAATATTAAGCTGCATGAGCTGTTTATATATATATTGGAGATTAAACCTTTGTCCATTGATTCGTTTGCAACGATTTTCGCCCATTCTGAGGGATGCCTTTTTCCATTCCCGTTTTTTTTTAACAAAAAAAGGAAAGAAAGAAAAAGAAGCAGAACACTAATGTGCGTAAAATCTGCCTTTTGAAACGGTCGTTTTGAAATATGGACGTCCTTTGAATTTTTTGGTCGATATGTGACCCCAGGATTTGTTTTCAGGGCAGGTGTGATTTACAGGCCTGCAATGATTTTGAATATCAATGGACCATTAGCGCTGGGATTAAAGCTGCTGTTGTGTGAAACGGCCACAAGGTGGCAGCAGTTCTCCCTTACCAAATCTGGTTAAGAGGGCAACAGAGCCTCATTGGAAGTCGTGTCCTAGATTGGAATTTAGAATGGAATGTGCCAGGAGAAAGCCCCTCAAGTTTGTCTCACTACATCTTGTTCGTGTTTTTAATTTATTTTTTTTTAATTTTTTATTACAGCAAGTTTGATTACAATGTTTGGCTTGTTGTAGGTGTGGAAGATGTGGTTCTTTTACACATATACAGATGTCTGATCTTCCTGGGATCCTTTTCCCATGTACGTTATGACCGAATGTTGAGTAGTCTTCTCTTGGTATTCCGTAGGTCTTTGGTGATTATATATGTCACCTGTGTTTGTATATGTCTGTTAACCCCGATATCGTAATGAAACCAATCCTCACACCTTTCCATTGGTGAACCATAAGTTTGTTTAATGAATCTGTGATTGCCCTTCTCCGTGGAAATATCTGCCCTGGTATCCACTTTTAGGTAACACCTATAAGTGATATGATACGATATGTGTCTTTCACTTTCTGACTTACTACAAGTCACGTGATTACCTCTAGACTCATCTACGGGGCTGCAAATGGCATTGTGTCCTTTTTTTCCTTGGCTTCTATTCTGCCTTAGCGAGGTCCATTTTCAACAATGTGATTCCCTGAGGGTTGTGGATTAGCTGACCTGGGCAGCCTTACCCTGCCGGCCGGCCCTCCCCAGGTGTGCCTGGTTGAGGTCAATATAAACAGCGCTCCAGGCAGCAATAGCCCCTGAAGCTGTGCCTGACTCCATATTCTCTGCCCCGTCAGCAGTCTCGGGGCTGTGCTGGTGGGAGGGAGTGAGGGGCCACAGCTTTGTTGGTGGCCCAGTGTGAGGGGGGCTCTGCTGGCCTTTCTGCAGGGGTTTCCAGGCTGCCAGCTGTAAAGAAGAGGATGTGTCACCCATCCCTTCCCCTGGAATTTCTCTCCGGACAGAGGTGAGGAAGGAAAAAAGCAGTGGGGGCCGGGACAGGAGGGGTATCTCAGGCAGGGCAATGGAAAGCTTCCGGAAGAGCGCCCGGGGCCAGGACCACCCTGGCTGGCCTGCAGGCACCAAGTTGGACTGTGTGCTGTCGCTGGTGTGGCTCCGCGGCCCTTCCTCTAGGCTTTCAAGCCCTTGTACATATTCAGGTGTTTTACCTGGGAAGGGTGGGAACAGTTCAGCAGCAGCTGGCCTGGGGCTCAGCTCACGTTTTCTCACAGATGCCTCGGCAGGGTCCCCCAGCTTTGCAATGAGGACGCTCCTTGCGTGGGGGGTGGGTTGCTGGCTGTATGGGAGATGATTCCCCACCTCTGACCAATTTCAGAATTGTTGACCGCTGGAGCAAGTGCCCTGATAGGGTTTTCCTGTGTATAACTGGTGGGTTCAGGTTTTTTTCTTTTTCTTTTATGGTTCAAGTTAGATTTTATTCCTCTTTTATGTATTTATAGATATAAGCATGGAAATAATTCATTCCTATAAATACATCTGTGTGAAGGGCAGAAATTTTTTCTGTTTTATTTTTAAATTTTATTTTTTTAAAATTTTGAAATTTAATTTTATTTATTTTTTTATACAGCAGGTTATTATTAGTTATGCATTTTATGCATATACATGTATACAGGTCAATCCCAATCTCCCAACTAATCCCACCACCACCACCCCATGGCTTCCCGCACTTGGTGTCCATACGTTTGTTCTCTACCTCTGTGTCTCTATTTCTTCCCTGCAAACCAGTTCATCTGTACCATTTTTTAGGTTCCACATATATGCATTAATATACAATATTTGTTTTCCTCTTTCTGACTTACTTCATTCTGTATGACAGTCACTAGATCCATCGATGTCTCTACAAATGACCCAGTTTCATTCCTCTTTATGGCCGAGTAATATTCCATTTTATATATGTACCACATCTTTATCCATTCATCTGTCTGTGGGCATTTAGGTTGCTTCCATTACCTGGCTATTGTAAATAGTGCTGCAATGAACATTGTGGTGAATGTGCCTTTTTGATTTATGGTTTTCTCTGGGTATATGCCCAGAAGTGGGATTGCTGGATCAGATGGTAATTCTATTTCTAGTTTTTTTTAAGGAAACTCCATACTGTTCTCCATAGTGTCTGTATCAATTTACATTCCCACCAATAGTGGAAGAGGGCTCCTTTTGTCCACACCCTCCCCAGAATTTGTTGTTTGTAGATTTCCTGATGATGCCGATTCTAACAGGTGTGAGGTGATACCTCATTGTAGTTTTGATGTGCATTTCTCTAATAATTAGTGCTGTTGAGCAGCTTCTCATGTGCGTCTTGGCCATCTCTGTGTCTTCTTTGAAGAAACGTCTCTTTAGATCTTCTGCCCATTTTTGTATTGGGTTGTTTGTTTTTTTAATATTAAGCTGCATGGGCTGTTTATATATATATTGGAGATTAAACCTTTGTCCATTGATTCGTTTGCAACGATTTTCGCCCATTCTGAGGGATGCCTTTTTCCATTCCCGTTTTTTTTTAACAAAAAAAGGAAAGAAAGAAAAAGAAGCAGAACACTAATGTGCGTAAAATCTGCCTTTTGAAACGGTCGTTTTGAAATATGGACGTCCTTTGAATTTTTTGGTCGATATGTGACCCCAGGATTTGTTTTCAGGGCAGGTGTGATTTACAGGCCTGCAATGATTTTGAATATCAATGGACCATTAGCGCTGGGATTAAAGCTGCTGTTGTGTGAAACGGCCACAAGGTGGCAGCAGTTCTCCCTTACCAAATCTGGTTAAGAGGGCAACAGAGCCTCAATGGAAGTCGTGCCCTAGATTGGAATTTAGAATGGAATGTGCCAGGAGAAAGCCCCTCAAGTTTATCTCACTACATCTTGTTCATGTTTTTAATTTATTTTTTTTAATTTTTTATTACAGCAAGTTTGATTACAATGTTTGGCTTGTTGTAGGTGTGGAAGATGTGGTTCTTTTACACATATACAGATGTCTGATCTTCCTGGGATCCTTTTCCCATGTACGTTATGACCGAATGTTGAGTAGTCTTCTCTTGGTATTCCGTAGGTCTTTGGTGATTATATATGTCACCTGTGTTTGTATATGTCTGTTAACCCCGATATCGTAATGAAACCAATCCTCACACCTTTCCATTGGTGAACCATAAGTTTGTTTAATGAATCTGTGATTGCCCTTCTCCGTGGAAATATCTGCCCTGGTATCCACTTTTAGGTAACACCTATAAGTGATATGATACGATATGTGTCTTTCACTTTCTGACTTACTACAAGTCACGTGATTACCTCTAGACTCATCTACGGGGCTGCAAATGGCATTGTGTCCTTTTTTTCCTTGGCTTCTATTCTGCCTTAGCGAGGTCCATTTTCAACAATGTGATTCCCTGAGGGTTGTGGATTAGCTGACCTGGGCAGCCTTACCCTGCCGGCCGGCCCTCCCCAGGTGTGCCTGGTTGAGGTCAATATAAACAGCGCTCCAGGCAGCAATAGCCCCTGAAGCTGTGCCTGACTCCATATTCTCTGCCCCGTCAGCAGTCTCGGGGCTGTGCTGGTGGGAGGGAGTGAGGGGCCACAGCTTTGTTGGTGGCCCAGTGTGAGGGGGGCTCTGCTGGCCTTTCTGCAGGGGTTTCCAGGCTGCCAGCTGTAAAGAAGAGGATGTGTCACCCATCCCTTCCCCTGGAATTTCTCTCCGGACAGAGGTGAGGAAGGAAAAATGCAGTGGGGGCCGGGACAGGAGGGGTATCTCAGGCAGGGCAATGGAAAGCTTCTGGAAGAGCGCCCGGGGCCAGGACCACCCTGGCTGGCCTGCAGGCACCAAGTTGGACTGTGTGCTGTCGCTGGTGTGGCTCCACGGCCCTTCCTCTAGGCTTTCAAGCCCTTGTACATATTCAGGTGTTTTACCTGGGAAGGGTGGGAACAGTTCAGCAGCAGCTGGCCTGGGGCTCAGCTCACGGTTTCTCACAGATGCCTCGGCAGGGTTCCCCAGCTTTGCAATGAGGACGCTCCTTGCATTGGGGGTGGGTTGCTGGCTGTATGGGAGATGATTCCCCACCTCTGACCAATTTCAGAATTGTTGACCGCTGGAGCAAGTGCCCTGATAGGGTTTTCCTGTGTATAACTGGTGGGTTCAGGTTTTTTTTTTTTTTCTATTATGGTTCAAGTTAGGTTTTATTCCTCTTTTATGTATTTATAGATATAAGCATGGAAATAATTCATTCCTATAAATACATCTGTGTGAAGGGAAGAACTTTTTTCTGTTTTATTTTTAAATTTTATTTTTTTAAAATTTTGAAATTTAATTTTATTTATTTTTTTATACAGCAGGTTATTATTAGTTATGCATTTTATGCATATACATGTATACAGGTCAATCCCAATCTCCCAACTCATCTCACCACCACCACCCCATGGCTTCCCACACTTGGTGTGCATACGTTTGTTCTCTACCTCTGTGTCTCTATTTCTTCCCTGCAAACCAGTTCATCTGTACCATTTTTTAGGTTCCACATATATGCATTAATATACAATATTTGTTTTCCTCTTTCTGACTTACTTCATTCTGTATGACAGTCACTAGATCCATCGATGTCTCTACAAATGACCCAGTTTCATTCCTCTTTATGGCCGAGTAATATTCCATTTTATATATGTACCACATCTTTATCCATTCATCTGTCTGTGGGCATTTAGGTTGCTTCCATTACCTGGCTATTGTAAATAGTGCTGCAATGAACATTGTGGTGAATGTGCCTTTTTGATTTATGGTTTTCTCTGGGTATATGCCCAGAAGTGGGATTGCTGGATCAGATGGTAATTCTATTTCTAGTTTTTTTTAAGGAAACTCCATACTGTTCTCCATAGTGTCTGTATCAATTTACATTCCCACCAATAGTGGAAGAGGGCTCCTTTTGTCCACACCCTCCCCAGAATTTGTTGTTTGTAGATTTCCTGATGATGCCGATTCTAACAGGTGTGAGGTGGTACCTCATTGTAGTTTTGATGTGCATTTCTCTAATAATTAGTGCTGTTGAGCAGCTTTTCATGTGCGTCTTGGCCATCTCTGTGTCTTCTTTGAAGAAACGTCTCTTTAGATCTTCTGCCCATTTTTGTATTGGGTTGTTTGTTTTTTTTAATATTAAGCTGCATGAGCTGTTTATATATATATTGGAGATTAAACCTTTGTCCATTGATTCGTTTGCAACGATTTTCGCCCATTCTGAGGGATGCCTTTTTCCATTCCCGTTTTTTTTTAACAAAAAAAGGAAAGAAAGAAAAAGAAGCAGAACACTAATGTGCGTAAAATCTGCCTTTTGAAACGGTCGTTTTGAAATATGGAAGTCCTTTGAATTTTTTGGTCGATATGTGACCCCAGGATTTGTTTTCAGGGCAGGTGTGATTTACAGGCCTGCAATGATTTTGAATATCAATGGACCATTAGCGCTGGGATTAAAGCTGCTGTTGTGTGAAACGGCCACAAGGTGGCAGCAGTTCTCCCTTACCAAATCTGGTTAAGAGGGCAACAGAGCCTCAATGGAAGTCGTGTCCTAGATTGGAATTTAGAATGGAATGTGCCAGGAGAAAGCCCCTCAAGTTTGTCTCACTACATGTTGTTCGTGTTTTTAATTTATTTTTTTTAATTTTTTATTACAGCAAGTTTGATTACAATGTTTGGCTTGTTGTAGGTGTGGAAGATGTGGTTCTTTTACACATATACAGATGTCTGATCTTCCTGGGATCCTTTTCCCATGTACGTTATGACCGAATGTTGAGTAGTCTTCTCTTGGTATTCCGTAGGTCTTTGGTGATTATATATGTCACCTGTGTTTGTATATGTCTGTTAACCCCGATATCGTAATGAAACCAATCCTCACACCTTTCCATTGGTGAACCATAAGTTTGTTTAATGAATCTGTGATTGCCCTTCTCCGTGGAAATATCTGCCCTGGTATCCACTTTTAGGTAACACCTATAAGTGATATGATACGATATGTGTCTTTCACTTTCTGACTTACTACAAGTCACGTGATTACCTCTAGACTCATCTACGGGGCTGCAAATGGCATTGTGTCCTTTTTTTCCTTGGCTTCTATTCTGCCTTAGCGAGGTCCATTTTCAACAATGTGATTCCCTGAGGGTTGTGGATTAGCTGACCTGGGCAGCCTTACCCTGCCGGCCGGCCCTCCCCAGGTGTGCCTGGTTGAGGTCAATATAAACAGCGCTCCAGGCAGCAATAGCCCCTGAAGCTGTGCCTGACTCCATATTCTCTGCCCCGTCAGCAGTCTCGGGGCTGTGCTGGTGGGAGGGAGTGAGGGGCCACAGCTTTGTTGGTGGCCCAGTGTGAGGGGGGCTCTGCTGGCCTTTCTGCAGGGGTTTCCAGGCTGCCACCTGTAAAGAAGAGGATGTGTCACCCATCCCTTCCCCTGGAATTTCTCTCCGGACAGAGGTGAGGAAGGAAAAAAGCAGTGGGGGCCGGGACAGGAGGGGTATCTCAGGCAGGGCAATGGAAAGCTTCTGGAAGAGCGCCCGGGGCCAGGACCACCCTGGCTGGCCTGCAGGCACCAAGTTGGACTGTGTGCTGTCGCTGGTGTGGCTCCGCGGCCCTTCCTCTAGGCTTTCAAGCCCTTGTACATATTCAGGTGTTTTACCTGGGAAGGGTGGGAACAGTTCAGCAGCAGCTGGCCTGGGGCTCAGCTCACGTTTTCTCACAGATGCCTCGGCAGGGTCCCCCAGCTTTGCAATGAGGACGCTCCTTGCATGGGGGGTGGGTTGCTGGCTGTATGGGAGATGATTCCCCACCTCTGACCAATTTCAGAATTGTTGACCGCTGGAGCAAGTGCCCTGATAGGGTTTTCCTGTGTATAACTGGTGGGTTCAGGTTTTTTTCTTTTTCTTTTATGGTTCAAGTTAGATTTTATTCCTCTTTTATGTATTTATAGATATAAGCATGGAAATAATTCATTCCTATAAATACATCTGTGTGAAGGGCAGAAATTTTTTCTGTTTTATTTTTAAATTTTATTTTTTTAAAATTTTGAAATTTAATTTTATTTATTTTTTTATACAGCAGGTTATTATTAGTTATGCATTTTATGCATATACATGTATACAGGTCAATCCCAATCTCCCAACTAATCCCACCACCACCACCCCATGGCTTCCCGCACTTGGTGTCCATACGTTTGTTCTCTACCTCTGTGTCTCTATTTCTTCCCTGCAAACCAGTTCATCTGTACCATTTTTTAGGTTCCACATATATGCATTAATATACAATATTTGTTTTCCTCTTTCTGACTTACTTCATTCTGTATGACAGTCACTAGATCCATCGATGTCTCTACAAATGACCCAGTTTCATTCCTCTTTATGGCCGAGTAATATTCCATTTTATATATGTACCACATCTTTATCCATTCATCTGTCTGTGGGCATTTAGGTTGCTTCCATTACCTGGCTATTGTAAATAGTGCTGCAATGAACATTGTGGTGAATGTGCCTTTTTGATTTATGGTTTTCTCTGGGTATATGCCCAGAAGTGGGATTGCTGGATCAGATGGTAATTCTATTTCTAGTTTTTTTTAAGGAAACTCCATACTGTTCTCCATAGTGTCTGTATCAATTTACATTCCCACCAATAGTGGAAGAGGGCTCCTTTTGTCCACACCCTCCCCAGAATTTGTTGTTTGTAGATTTCCTGATGATGCCGATTCTAACAGGTGTGAGGTGATACCTCATTGTAGTTTTGATGTGCATTTCTCTAATAATTAGTGCTGTTGAGCAGCTTCTCATGTGCGTCTTGGCCATCTCTGTGTCTTCTTTGAAGAAACGTCTCTTTAGATCTTCTGCCCATTTTTGTATTGGGTTGTTTGTTTTTTTAATATTAAGCTGCATGGGCTGTTTATATATATATTGGAGATTAAACCTTTGTCCATTGATTCGTTTGCAACGATTTTCGCCCATTCTGAGGGATGCCTTTTTCCATTCCCGTTTTTTTTTAACAAAAAAAGGAAAGAAAGAAAAAGAAGCAGAACACTAATGTGCGTAAAATCTGCCTTTTGAAACGGTCGTTTTGAAATATGGACGTCCTTTGAATTTTTTGGTCGATATGTGACCCCAGGATTTGTTTTCAGGGCAGGTGTGATTTACAGGCCTGCAATGATTTTGAATATCAATGGACCATTAGCGCTGGGATTAAAGCTGCTGTTGTGTGAAACGGCCACAAGGTGGCAGCAGTTCTCCCTTACCAAATCTGGTTAAGAGGGCAACAGAGCCTCAATGGAAGTCGTGCCCTAGATTGGAATTTAGAATGGAATGTGCCAGGAGAAAGCCCCTCAAGTTTATCTCACTACATCTTGTTCATGTTTTTAATTTATTTTTTTTAATTTTTTATTACAGCAAGTTTGATTACAATGTTTGGCTTGTTGTAGGTGTGGAAGATGTGGTTCTTTTACACATATACAGATGTCTGATCTTCCTGGGATCCTTTTCCCATGTACGTTATGACCGAATGTTGAGTAGTCTTCTCTTGGTATTCCGTAGGTCTTTGGTGATTATATATGTCACCTGTGTTTGTATATGTCTGTTAACCCCGATATCGTAATGAAACCAATCCTCACACCTTTCCATTGGTGAACCATAAGTTTGTTTAATGAATCTGTGATTGCCCTTCTCCGTGGAAATATCTGCCCTGGTATCCACTTTTAGGTAACACCTATAAGTGATATGATACGATATGTGTCTTTCACTTTCTGACTTACTACAAGTCACGTGATTACCTCTAGACTCATCTACGGGGCTGCAAATGGCATTGTGTCCTTTTTTTCCTTGGCTTCTATTCTGCCTTAGCGAGGTCCATTTTCAACAATGTGATTCCCTGAGGGTTGTGGATTAGCTGACCTGGGCAGCCTTACCCTGCCGGCCGGCCCTCCCCAGGTGTGCCTGGTTGAGGTCAATATAAACAGCGCTCCAGGCAGCAATAGCCCCTGAAGCTGTGCCTGACTCCATATTCTCTGCCCCGTCAGCAGTCTCGGGGCTGTGCTGGTGGGAGGGAGTGAGGGGCCACAGCTTTGTTGGTGGCCCAGTGTGAGGGGGGCTCTGCTGGCCTTTCTGCAGGGGTTTCCAGGCTGCCAGCTGTAAAGAAGAGGATGTGTCACCCATCCCTTCCCCTGGAATTTCTCTCCGGACAGAGGTGAGGAAGGAAAAATGCAGTGGGGGCCGGGACAGGAGGGGTATCTCAGGCAGGGCAATGGAAAGCTTCTGGAAGAGCGCCCGGGGCCAGGACCACCCTGGCTGGCCTGCAGGCACCAAGTTGGACTGTGTGCTGTCGCTGGTGTGGCTCCACGGCCCTTCCTCTAGGCTTTCAAGCCCTTGTACATATTCAGGTGTTTTACCTGGGAAGGGTGGGAACAGTTCAGCAGCAGCTGGCCTGGGGCTCAGCTCACGGTTTCTCACAGATGCCTCGGCAGGGTTCCCCAGCTTTGCAATGAGGACGCTCCTTGCATTGGGGGTGGGTTGCTGGCTGTATGGGAGATGATTCCCCACCTCTGACCAATTTCAGAATTGTTGACCGCTGGAGCAAGTGCCCTGATAGGGTTTTCCTGTGTATAACTGGTGGGTTCAGGTTTTTTTTTTTTTCTATTATGGTTCAAGTTAGGTTTTATTCCTCTTTTATGTATTTATAGATATAAGCATGGAAATAATTCATTCCTATAAATACATCTGTGTGAAGGGAAGAACTTTTTTCTGTTTTATTTTTAAATTTTATTTTTTTAAAATTTTGAAATTTAATTTTATTTATTTTTTTATACAGCAGGTTATTATTAGTTATGCATTTTATGCATATACATGTATACAGGTCAATCCCAATCTCCCAACTCATCTCACCACCACCACCCCATGGCTTCCCACACTTGGTGTGCATACGTTTGTTCTCTACCTCTGTGTCTCTATTTCTTCCCTGCAAACCAGTTCATCTGTACCATTTTTTAGGTTCCACATATATGCATTAATATACAATATTTGTTTTCCTCTTTCTGACTTACTTCATTCTGTATGACAGTCACTAGATCCATCGATGTCTCTACAAATGACCCAGTTTCATTCCTCTTTATGGCCGAGTAATATTCCATTTTATATATGTACCACATCTTTATCCATTCATCTGTCTGTGGGCATTTAGGTTGCTTCCATTACCTGGCTATTGTAAATAGTGCTGCAATGAACATTGTGGTGAATGTGCCTTTTTGATTTATGGTTTTCTCTGGGTATATGCCCAGAAGTGGGATTGCTGGATCAGATGGTAATTCTATTTCTAGTTTTTTTTAAGGAAACTCCATACTGTTCTCCATAGTGTCTGTATCAATTTACATTCCCACCAATAGTGGAAGAGGGCTCCTTTTGTCCACACCCTCCCCAGAATTTGTTGTTTGTAGATTTCCTGATGATGCCGATTGTAACAGGTGTGAGGTGATACCTCATTGTAGTTTTGATGTGCATTTCTCTAATAATTAGTGCTGTTGAGCAGCTTCTCATGTGCGTCTTGGCCATCTCTGTGTCTTCTTTGAAGAAACGTCTCTTTAGATCTTCTGCCCATTTTTGTATTGGGTTGTTTGTTTTTTTAATATTAAGCTGCATGGGCTGTTTATATATATATTGGAGATTAAACCTTTGTCCATTGATTCGTTTGCAACGATTTTCGCCCATTCTGAGGGATGCCTTTTTCCATTCCCGTTTTTTTTTAACAAAAAAAGGAAAGAAAGAAAAAGAAGCAGAACACTAATGTGCGTAAAATCTGCCTTTTGAAACGGTCGTTTTGAAATATGGACGTCCTTTGAATTTTTTGGTCGATATGTGACCCCAGGATTTGTTTTCAGGGCAGGTGTGATTTACAGGCCTGCAATGATTTTGAATATCAATGGACCATTAGCGCTGGGATTAAAGCTGCTGTTGTGTGAAACGGCCACAAGGTGGCAGCAGTTCTCCCTTACCAAATCTGGTTAAGAGGGCAACAGAGCCTCAATGGAAGTCGTGTCCTAGATTGGAATTTAGAATGGAATGTGCCAGGAGAAAGCCCCTCAAGTTTGTCTCACTACATCTTGTTCATGTTTTTAATTTATTTTTTTTTTATTTTTTATTACAGCAAGTTTGATTACAATGTTTGGCTTGTTGTAGGTGTGGAAGATGTGGTTCTTTTACACATATACAGATGTCTGATCTTCCTGGGATCCTTTTCCCATGTACGTTATGACTGAATGTTGAGTAGTCTTCTCTTGGTATTCCGTAGGTCTTTGGTGATTATATATGTCACCTGTGTTTGTATATGTCTGTTAACCCCGATATCGTAATGAAACCAATCCTCACACCTTTCCATTGGTGAACCATAAGTTTGTTTAATGAATCTGTGATTGCCCTTCTCCGTGGAAATATCTGCCCTGGTATCCACTTTTAGGTAACACCTATAAGTGATATGATATGATATGTGTCTTTCACTTTCTGACTTACTACAAGTCACGTGATTACCTCTAGACTCATCTACGGGGCTGCAAATGGCATTGTGTCCTTTTTTTCCTTGGCTTCTATTCTGCCTTAGCGAGGTCCATTTTCAACAATGTGATTCCCTGAGGGTTGTGGATTAGCTGACCTGGGCAGCCTTACCCTGCCGGCCGGCCCTCCCCAGGTGTGCCTGGTTGAGGTCAATATAAACAGCGCTCCAGGCAGCAATAGCCCCTGAAGCTGTGCCTGACTCCATATTCTCTGCCCCGTCAGCAGTCTCGAAGCTGTGCTGGTGGGAGGGAGTGAGGGGCCACAGCTTTGTTGGTGGCCCAGTGTGAGGGGGGCTCTGCTGGCCTTTCTGCAGGGGTTTCCAGGCTGCCACCTGTAAAGAAGAGGATGTGTCACCCATCCCTTCCCCTGGAATTTCTCTCCGGACAGAGGTGAGGAAGGAAAAAAGCAGTGGGGGCCGGGACAGGAGGGGTATCTCAGGCAGGGCAATGGAAAGCTTCCGGAAGAGCGCCCGGGGCCAGGGCCACCCTGGCTGGCCTGCAGGCACCAAGTTGGACTGTGTGCTGTCGCTGGTGTGGCTCCGCGGCCCTTCCTCTAGGCTTTCAAGCCCTTGTACATATTCAGGTGTTTTACCTGGGAAGGGTGGGAACAGTTCAGCAGCAGCTGGCCTGGGGCTCAGCTCACGTTTACTCACAGATGCCTCGGCAGGGTCCTCCAGCTTTGCAATGAGGACGCTCCTTGCGTGGGGGGTGGGTTGCTGGCTGTATGGGAGATGATTCCCCACCTCTGACCAATTTCAGAATTGTTGACCGCTGGAGCAAGTGCCCTGATAGGGTTTTCCTGTGTATAACTGGTGGGTTCCGGTTTTTTTTTCTTTTATGGTTCAAGTTAGATTTTATTCCTCTTTTATGTATTTATAGATATAAGCATGGAAATAATTCATTCCTATAAATACATCTGTGTGAAGGGAAGAACTTTTTTCTGTTTTATTTTTAAATTTTATTTTTTTAAAATTTTGAAATTTAATTTTATTTATTTTTTTATACAGCAGGTTATTATTAGTTATGCATTTTATGCATATACATGTATACAGGTCAATCCCAATCTCCCAACTCATCCCACCACCACCACCCCATGGCTTCCCGCACTTGGTGTCCATACGTGTGTTCTCTACCTCTGTGTCTCTATTTCTTGCCTGCAAACCAGTTCATCTGTACCATTTTTTAGGTTCCACATATATGCATTAATATACAATATTTGTTTTCCTCTTTCTGACTTACTTCATTCTGTATGACAGTCACTAGATCCATCGATGTCTCTACAAATGACCCAGTTTCATTCCTCTTTATGGCCGAGTAATATTCCATTTTATATATGTACCACATCTTTATCCATTCATCTGTCTGTGGGCATTTAGGTTGCTTCCATTACCTGGCTATTGTAAATAGTGCTGCAATGAACATTGTGGTGAATGTGCCTTTTTGATTTATGGTTTTCTCTGGGTATATGCCCAGAAGTGGGATTGCTGGATCAGATGGTAATTCTATTTCTAGTTTTTTTTAAGGAAACTCCATACTGTTCTCCATAGTGTCTGTATCAATTTACATTCCCACCAATAGTGGAAGAGGGCTCCTTTTGTCCACACCCTCCCCAGAATTTGTTGTTTGTAGATTTCCTGATGATGCCGATTCTAACAGGTGTGAGGTGATACCTCATTGTAGTTTTGATGTGCATTTCTCTAATAATTAGTGCTGTTGAGCAGCTTCTCATGTGCGTCTTGGCCATCTCTGTGTCTTCTTTGAAGAAACGTCTCTTTAGATCTTCTGCCCATTTTTGTATTGGGTTGTTTGTTTTTTTAATATTAAGCTGCATGGGCTGTTTATATATATATTGGAGATTAAACCTTTGTCCATTGATTCGTTTGCAACGATTTTCGCCCATTCTGAGGGATGCCTTTTTCCATTCCCGTTTTTTTTTAACAAAAAAAGGAAAGAAAGAAAAAGAAGCAGAACACTAATGTGCGTAAAATCTGCCTTTTGAAACGGTCGTTTTGAAATATGGACGTCCTTTGAATTTTTTGGTCGATATGTGACCCCAGGATTTGTTTTCAGGGCAGGTGTGATTTACAGGCCTGCAATGATTTTGAATATCAATGGACCATTAGCGCTGGGATTAAAGCTGCTGTTGTGTGAAACGGCCACAAGGTGGCAGCAGTTCTCCCTTACCAAATCTGGTTAAGAGGGCAACAGAGCCTCAATGGAAGTCGTGCCCTAGATTGGAATTTAGAATGGAATGTGCCAGGAGAAAGCCCCTCAAGTTTATCTCACTACATCTTGTTCATGTTTTTAATTTATTTTTTTTAATTTTTTATTACAGCAAGTTTGATTACAATGTTTGGCTTGTTGTAGGTGTGGAAGATGTGGTTCTTTTACACATATACAGATGTCTGATCTTCCTGGGATCCTTTTCCCATGTACGTTATGACCGAATGTTGAGTAGTCTTCTCTTGGTATTCCGTAGGTCTTTGGTGATTATATATGTCACCTGTGTTTGTATATGTCTGTTAACCCCGATATCGTAATGAAACCAATCCTCACACCTTTCCATTGGTGAACCATAAGTTTGTTTAATGAATCTGTGATTGCCCTTCTCCGTGGAAATATCTGCCCTGGTATCCACTTTTAGGTAACACCTATAAGTGATATGATACGATATGTGTCTTTCACTTTCTGACTTACTACAAGTCACGTGATTACCTCTAGACTCATCTACGGGGCTGCAAATGGCATTGTGTCCTTTTTTTCCTTGGCTTCTATTCTGCCTTAGCGAGGTCCATTTTCAACAATGTGATTCCCTGAGGGTTGTGGATTAGCTGACCTGGGCAGCCTTACCCTGCCGGCCGGCCCTCCCCAGGTGTGCCTGGTTGAGGTCAATATAAACAGCGCTCCAGGCAGCAATAGCCCCTGAAGCTGTGCCTGACTCCATATTCTCTGCCCCGTCAGCAGTCTCGGGGCTGTGCTGGTGGGAGGGAGTGAGGGGCCACAGCTTTGTTGGTGGCCCAGTGTGAGGGGGGCTCTGCTGGCCTTTCTGCAGGGGTTTCCAGGCTGCCAGCTGTAAAGAAGAGGATGTGTCACCCATCCCTTCCCCTGGAATTTCTCTCCGGACAGAGGTGAGGAAGGAAAAATGCAGTGGGGGCCGGGACAGGAGGGGTATCTCAGGCAGGGCAATGGAAAGCTTCTGGAAGAGCGCCCGGGGCCAGGACCACCCTGGCTGGCCTGCAGGCACCAAGTTGGACTGTGTGCTGTCGCTGGTGTGGCTCCACGGCCCTTCCTCTAGGCTTTCAAGCCCTTGTACATATTCAGGTGTTTTACCTGGGAAGGGTGGGAACAGTTCAGCAGCAGCTGGCCTGGGGCTCAGCTCACGGTTTCTCACAGATGCCTCGGCAGGGTTCCCCAGCTTTGCAATGAGGACGCTCCTTGCATTGGGGGTGGGTTGCTGGCTGTATGGGAGATGATTCCCCACCTCTGACCAATTTCAGAATTGTTGACCGCTGGAGCAAGTGCCCTGATAGGGTTTTCCTGTGTATAACTGGTGGGTTCAGGTTTTTTTTTTTTCTATTATGGTTCAAGTTAGGTTTTATTCCTCTTTTATGTATTTATAGATATAAGCATGGAAATAATTCATTCCTATAAATACATCTGTGTGAAGGGAAGAACTTTTTTCTGTTTTATTTTTAAATTTTATTTTTTTAAAATTTTGAAATTTAATTTTATTTATTTTTTTATACAGCAGGTTATTATTAGTTATGCATTTTATGCATATACATGTATACAGGTCAATCCCAATCTCCCAACTCATCTCACCACCACCACCCCATGGCTTCCCACACTTGGTGTGCATACGTTTGTTCTCTACCTCTGTGTCTCTATTTCTTCCCTGCAAACCAGTTCATCTGTACCATTTTTTAGGTTCCACATATATGCATTAATATACAATATTTGTTTTCCTCTTTCTGACTTACTTCATTCTGTATGACAGTCACTAGATCCATCGATGTCTCTACAAATGACCCAGTTTCATTCCTCTTTATGGCCGAGTAATATTCCATTTTATATATGTACCACATCTTTATCCATTCATCTGTCTGTGGGCATTTAGGTTGCTTCCATTACCTGGCTATTGTAAATAGTGCTGCAATGAACATTGTGGTGAATGTGCCTTTTTGATTTATGGTTTTCTCTGGGTATATGCCCAGAAGTGGGATTGCTGGATCAGATGGTAATTCTATTTCTAGTTTTTTTTAAGGAAACTCCATACTGTTCTCCATAGTGTCTGTATCAATTTACATTCCCACCAATAGTGGAAGAGGGCTCCTTTTGTCCACACCCTCCCCAGAATTTGTTGTTTGTAGATTTCCTGATGATGCCGATTGTAACAGGTGTGAGGTGATACCTCATTGTAGTTTTGATGTGCATTTCTCTAATAATTAGTGCTGTTGAGCAGCTTCTCATGTGCGTCTTGGCCATCTCTGTGTCTTCTTTGAAGAAACGTCTCTTTAGATCTTCTGCCCATTTTTGTATTGGGTTGTTTGTTTTTTTAATATTAAGCTGCATGGGCTGTTTATATATATATTGGAGATTAAACCTTTGTCCATTGATTCGTTTGCAACGATTTTCGCCCATTCTGAGGGATGCCTTTTTCCATTCCCGTTTTTTTTTAACAAAAAAAGGAAAGAAAGAAAAAGAAGCAGAACACTAATGTGCGTAAAATCTGCCTTTTGAAACGGTCGTTTTGAAATATGGACGTCCTTTGAATTTTTTGGTCGATATGTGACCCCAGGATTTGTTTTCAGGGCAGGTGTGATTTACAGGCCTGCAATGATTTTGAATATCAATGGACCATTAGCGCTGGGATTAAAGCTGCTGTTGTGTGAAACGGCCACAAGGTGGCAGCAGTTCTCCCTTACCAAATCTGGTTAAGAGGGCAACAGAGCCTCAATGGAAGTCGTGTCCTAGATTGGAATTTAGAATGGAATGTGCCAGGAGAAAGCCCCTCAAGTTTGTCTCACTACATCTTGTTCATGTTTTTAATTTATTTTTTTTTTATTTTTTATTACAGCAAGTTTGATTACAATGTTTGGCTTGTTGTAGGTGTGGAAGATGTGGTTCTTTTACACATATACAGATGTCTGATCTTCCTGGGATCCTTTTCCCATGTACGTTATGACTGAATGTTGAGTAGTCTTCTCTTGGTATTCCGTAGGTCTTTGGTGATTATATATGTCACCTGTGTTTGTATATGTCTGTTAACCCCGATATCGTAATGAAACCAATCCTCACACCTTTCCATTGGTGAACCATAAGTTTGTTTAATGAATCTGTGATTGCCCTTCTCCGTGGAAATATCTGCCCTGGTATCCACTTTTAGGTAACACCTATAAGTGATATGATATGATATGTGTCTTTCACTTTCTGACTTACTACAAGTCACGTGATTACCTCTAGACTCATCTACGGGGCTGCAAATGGCATTGTGTCCTTTTTTTCCTTGGCTTCTATTCTGCCTTAGCGAGGTCCATTTTCAACAATGTGATTCCCTGAGGGTTGTGGATTAGCTGACCTGGGCAGCCTTACCCTGCCGGCCGGCCCTCCCCAGGTGTGCCTGGTTGAGGTCAATATAAACAGCGCTCCAGGCAGCAATAGCCCCTGAAGCTGTGCCTGACTCCATATTCTCTGCCCCGTCAGCAGTCTCGAAGCTGTGCTGGTGGGAGGGAGTGAGGGGCCACAGCTTTGTTGGTGGCCCAGTGTGAGGGGGGCTCTGCTGGCCTTTCTGCAGGGGTTTCCAGGCTGCCACCTGTAAAGAAGAGGATGTGTCACCCATCCCTTCCCCTGGAATTTCTCTCCGGACAGAGGTGAGGAAGGAAAAAAGCAGTGGGGGCCGGGACAGGAGGGGTATCTCAGGCAGGGCAATGGAAAGCTTCCGGAAGAGCGCCCGGGGCCAGGGCCACCCTGGCTGGCCTGCAGGCACCAAGTTGGACTGTGTGCTGTCGCTGGTGTGGCTCCGCGGCCCTTCCTCTAGGCTTTCAAGCCCTTGTACATATTCAGGTGTTTTACCTGGGAAGGGTGGGAACAGTTCAGCAGCAGCTGGCCTGGGGCTCAGCTCACGTTTACTCACAGATGCCTCGGCAGGGTCCTCCAGCTTTGCAATGAGGACGCTCCTTGCGTGGGGGGTGGGTTGCTGGCTGTATGGGAGATGATTCCCCACCTCTGACCAATTTCAGAATTGTTGACCGCTGGAGCAAGTGCCCTGATAGGGTTTTCCTGTGTATAACTGGTGGGTTCCGGTTTTTTTTTCTTTTATGGTTCAAGTTAGATTTTATTCCTCTTTTATGTATTTATAGATATAAGCATGGAAATAATTCATTCCTATAAATACATCTGTGTGAAGGGAAGAACTTTTTTCTGTTTTATTTTTAAATTTTATTTTTTTAAAATTTTGAAATTTAATTTTATTTATTTTTTTATACAGCAGGTTATTATTAGTTATGCATTTTATGCATATACATGTATACAGGTCAATCCCAATCTCCCAACTCATCCCACCACCACCACCCCATGGCTTCCCGCACTTGGTGTCCATACGTGTGTTCTCTACCTCTGTGTCTCTATTTCTTGCCTGCAAACCAGTTCATCTGTACCATTTTTTAGGTTCCACATATATGCATTAATATACAATATTTGTTTTCCTCTTTCTGACTTACTTCATTCTGTATGACAGTCACTAGATCCATCGATGTCTCTACAAATGACCCAGTTTCATTCCTCTTTATGGCCGAGTAATATTCCATTTTATATATGTACCACATCTTTATCCATTCATCTGTCTGTGGGCATTTAGGTTGCTTCCATTACCTGGCTATTGTAAATAGTGCTGCAATGAACATTGTGGTGAATGTGCCTTTTTGATTTATGGTTTTCTCTGGGTATATGCCCAGAAGTGGGATTGCTGGATCAGATGGTAATTCTATTTCTAGTTTTTTTTAAGGAAACTCCATACTGTTCTCCATAGTGTCTGTATCAATTTACATTCCCACCAATAGTGGAAGAGGGCTCCTTTTGTCCACACCCTCCCCAGAATTTGTTGTTTGTAGATTTCCTGATGATGCCGATTCTAACAGGTGTGAGGTGATACCTCATTGTAGTTTTGATGTGCATTTCTCTAATAATTAGTGCTGTTGAGCAGCTTTTCATGTGCGTCTTGGCCATCTCTGTGTCTTCTTTGAAGAAACGTCTCTTTAGATCTTCTGCCCATTTTTGTATTGGGTTGTTTGTTTTTTTAATATTAAGCTGCATGAGCTGTTTATATATATATTGGAGATTAAACCTTTGTCCATTGATTCGTTTGCAACGATTTTCGCCCATTCTGAGGGATGCCTTTTTCCATTCCCGTTTTTTTTTAACAAAAAAAGGAAAGAAAGAAAAAGAAGCAGAACACTAATGTGCGTAAAATCTGCCTTTTGAAACGGTCGTTTTGAAATATGGACGTCCTTTGAATTTTATGGTCGATATGTGACCCCAGGATTTGTTTTCAGGGCAGGTGTGATTCACAGGCCTGCAATGATTTTGAATATCAATGGACCATTAGCGCTGGGATTAAAGCTGCTGTTGTGTGAAACGGCCACAAGGTGGCAGCAGTTCTCCCTTACCAAATCTGGTTAAGAGGGCAACAGAGCCTCAATGGAAGTCGTGTCCTAGATTGGAATTTAGAATGGAATGTGCCAGGAGAAAGCCCCTCAAGTTTGTCTCACTACATCTTGTTCGTGTTTTTAATTTATTTTTTTTTTATTTTTTATTACAGCAAGTTTGATTACAATGTTTGGCTTGTTGTAGGTGTGGAAGATGTGGTTCTTTTACACATATACAGATGTCTGATCTTCCTGGGATCCTTTTCCCATGTACGTTATGACCGAATGTTGAGTAGTCTTCTCTTGGTATTCCGTAGGTCTTTGGTGATTATATATGTCACCTGTGTTTGTATATGTCTGTTAACCCCGATATCGTAATGAAACCAATCCTCACACCTTTCCATTGGTGAACCATAAGTTTGTTTAATGAATCTGTGATTGCCCTTCTCCGTGGAAATATCTGCCCTGGTATCCACTTTTAGGTAACACCTATAAGTGATATGATACGATATGTGTCTTTCACTTTCTGACTTACTACAAGTCACGTGATTACCTCTAGACTCATCTACGGGGCTGCAAATGGCATTGTGTCCTTTTTTTCCTTGGCTTCTATTCTGCCTTAGCGAGGTCCATTTTCAACAATGTGATTCCCTGAGGGTTGTGGATTAGCTGACCTGGGCAGCCTTACCCTGCCGGCCGGCCCTCCCCAGGTGTGCCTGGTTGAGGTCAATATAAACAGCGCTCCAGGCAGCAATAGCCCCTGAAGCTGTGCCTGACTCCATATTCTCTGCCCCGTCAGCAGTCTCGGGGCTGTGCTGGTGGGAGGGAGTGAGGGGCCACAGCTTTGTTGGTGGCCCAGTGTGAGGGGGGCTCTGCTGGCCTTTCTGCAGGGGTTTCCAGGCTGCCACCTGTAAAGAAGAGGATGTGTCACCCATCCCTTCCCCTGGAATTTCTCTCCGGACAGAGGTGAGGAAGGAAAAAAGCAGTGGGGGCCGGGACAGGAGGGGTATCTCAGGCAGGGCAATGGAAAGCTTCTGGAAGAGCGCCCGGGGCCAGGACCACCCTGGCTGGCCTGCAGGCACCAAGTTGGACTGTGTGCTGTCGCTGGTGTGGCTCCGCGGCCCTTCCTCTAGGCTTTCAAGCCCTTGTACATATTCAGGTGTTTTACCTGGGAAGGGTGGGAACAGTTCAGCAGCAGCTGGCCTGGGGCTCAGCTCACGTTTTCTCACAGATGCCTCGGCAGGGTCCCCCAGCTTTGCAATGAGGACGCTCCTTGCATGGGGGGTGGGTTGCTGGCTGTATGGAAGATGATTCCCCACCTCTGACCAATTTCAGAATTGTTGACCGCTGGAGCAAGTGCCCTGATAGGGTTTTCCTGTGTATAACTGGTGGGTTCAGGTTTTTTTCTTTTTCTTTTATGGTTCAAGTTAGATTTTATTCCTCTTTTATGTATTTATAGATATAAGCATGGAAATAATTCATTCCTATAAATACATCTGTGTGAAGGGAAGAACTTTTTTCTGTTTTATTTTTAAATTTTATTTTTTTAAAATTTTGAAATTTAATTTTATTTATTTTTTTATACAGCAGGTTATTATTAGTTATGCATTTTATGCATATACATGTATACAGGTCAATCCCAATCTCCCAACTCATCCCACCACCACCACCCCATGGCTTCCCGCACTTGGTGTCCATACGTGTGTTCTCTACCTCTGTGTCTCTATTTCTTGCCTGCAAACCAGTTCATCTGTACCATTTTTTAGGTTCCACATATATGCATTAATATACAATATTTGTTTTCCTCTTTCTGACTTACTTCATTCTGTATGACAGTCACTCGATCCATCGATGTCTCTACAAATGACCCAGTTTCATTCCTCTTTATGGCCGAGTAATATTCCATTTTATATATGTACCACATCTTTATCCATTCATCTGTCTGTGGGCATTTAGGTTGCTTCCATTACCTGGCTATTGTAAATAGTGCTGCAATGAACATTGTGGTGAATGTGCCTTTTTGATTTATGGTTTTCTCTGGGTATATGCCCAGAAGTGGGATTGCTGGATCAGATGGTAATTCTATTTCTAGTTTTTTTTAAGGAAACTCCATACTGTTCTCCATAGTGTCTGTATCAATTTACATTCCCACCAATAGTGGAAGAGGGCTCCTTTTGTCCACACCCTCCCCAGAATTGGTTGTTTGTAGATTTCCTGATGATGCCGATTGTAACAGGTGTGAGGTGATACCTCATTGTAGTTTTGATGTGCATTTCTCTAATAATTAGTGCTGTTGAGCAGCTTTTCATGTGCGTCTTGGCCATCTCTGTGTCTTCTTTGAAGAAACGTCTCTTTAGATCTTCTGCCCATTTTTGTATTGGGTTGTTTGTTTTTTTAATATTAAGCTGCATGAGCTGTTTATATATATATTGGAGATTAAACCTTTGTCCATTGATTCGTTTGCAACGATTTTCGCCCATTCTGAGGGATGCCTTTTTCCATTCCCGTTTTTTTTTAACAAAAAAAGGAAAGAAAGAAAAAGAAGCAGAACACTAATGTGCGTAAAATCTGCCTTTTGAAACGGTCGTTTTGAAATATGGACGTCCTTTGAATTTTATGGTCGATATGTGACCCCAGGATTTGTTTTCAGGGCAGGTGTGATTCACAGGCCTGCAATGATTTTGAATATCAATGGACCATTAGCGCTGGGATTAAAGCTGCTGTTGTGTGAAACGGCCACAAGGTGGCAGCAGTTCTCCCTTACCAAATCTGGTTAAGAGGGCAACAGAGCCTCAATGGAAGTCGTGTCCTAGATTGGAATTTAGAATGGAATGTGCCAGGAGAAAGCCCCTCAAGTTTGTCTCACTACATCTTGTTCGTGTTTTTAATTTATTTTTTTTTTATTTTTTATTACAGCAAGTTTGATTACAATGTTTGGCTTGTTGTAGGTGTGGAAGATGTGGTTCTTTTACACATATACAGATGTCTGATCTTCCTGGGATCCTTTTCCCATGTACGTTATGACCGAATGTTGAGTAGTCTTCTCTTGGTATTCCGTAGGTCTTTGGTGATTATATATGTCACCTGTGTTTGTATATGTCTGTTAACCCCGATATCGTAATGAAACCAATCCTCACACCTTTCCATTGGTGAACCATAAGTTTGTTTAATGAATCTGTGATTGCCCTTCTCCGTGGAAATATCTGCCCTGGTATCCACTTTTAGGTAACACCTATAAGTGATATGATACGATATGTGTCTTTCACTTTCTGACTTACTACAAGTCACGTGATTACCTCTAGACTCATCTACGGGGCTGCAAATGGCATTGTGTCCTTTTTTTCCTTGGCTTCTATTCTGCCTTAGCGAGGTCCATTTTCAACAATGTGATTCCCTGAGGGTTGTGGATTAGCTGACCTGGGCAGCCTTACCCTGCCGGCCGGCCCTCCCCAGGTGTGCCTGGTTGAGGTCAATATAAACAGCGCTCCAGGCAGCAATAGCCCCTGAAGCTGTGCCTGACTCCATATTCTCTGCCCCGTCAGCAGTCTCGGGGCTGTGCTGGTGGGAGGGAGTGAGGGGCCACAGCTTTGTTGGTGGCCCAGTGTGAGGGGGGCTCTGCTGGCCTTTCTGCAGGGGTTTCCAGGCTGCCACCTGTAAAGAAGAGGATGTGTCACCCATCCCTTCCCCTGGAATTTCTCTCCGGACAGAGGTGAGGAAGGAAAAAAGCAGTGGGGGCCGGGACAGGAGGGGTATCTCAGGCAGGGCAATGGAAAGCTTCTGGAAGAGCGCCCGGGGCCAGGACCACCCTGGCTGGCCTGCAGGCACCAAGTTGGACTGTGTGCTGTCGCTGGTGTGGCTCCGCGGCCCTTCCTCTAGGCTTTCAAGCCCTTGTACATATTCAGGTGTTTTACCTGGGAAGGGTGGGAACAGTTCAGCAGCAGCTGGCCTGGGGCTCAGCTCACGTTTTCTCACAGATGCCTCGGCAGGGTCCCCCAGCTTTGCAATGAGGACGCTCCTTGCATGGGGGGTGGGTTGCTGGCTGTATGGGAGATGATTCCCCACCTCTGACCAATTTCAGAATTGTTGACCGCTGGAGCAAGTGCCCTGATAGGGTTTTCCTGTGTATAACTGGTGGGTTCAGGTTTTTTTCTTTTTCTTTTATGGTTCAAGTTAGATTTTATTCCTCTTTTATGTATTTATAGATATAAGCATGGAAATAATTCATTCCTATAAATACATCTGTGTGAAGGGCAGAACTTTTTTCTGTTTTATTTTTAAATTTTATTTTTTTAAAATTTTGAAATTTAATTTTATTTATTTTTTTATACAGCAGGTTATTATTAGTTATGCATTTTATGCATATACATGTATACAGGTCAATCCCAATCTCCCAACTCATCCCACCACCACCACCCCATGGCTTCCCGCACTTGGTGTCCATACGTGTGTTCTCTACCTCTGTGTCTCTATTTCTTCCCTGCAAACCAGTTCATCTGTACCATTTTTTAGGTTCCACATATATGCATTAATATACAATATTTGTTTTCCTCTTTCTGACTTACTTCATTCTGTATGACAGTCACTCGATCCATCGATGTCTCTACAAATGACCCAGTTTCATTCCTCTTTATGGCCGAGTAATATTCCATTTTATATATGTACCACATCTTTATCCATTCATCTGTCTGTGGGCATTTAGGTTGCTTCCATTACCTGGCTATTGTAAATAGTGCTGCAATGAACATTGTGGTGAATGTGCCTTTTTGATTTATGGTTTTCTCTGGGTATATGCCCAGAAGTGGGATTGCTGGATCAGATGGTAATTCTATTTCTAGTTTTTTTTAAGGAAACTCCATACTGTTCTCCATAGTGTCTGTATCAATTTACATTCCCACCAATAGTGGAAGAGGGCTCCTTTTGTCCACACCCTCCCCAGAATTTGTTGTTTGTAGATTTCCTGATGATGCCGATTCTAACAGGTGTGAGGTGATACCTCATTGTAGTTTTGATGTGCATTTCTCTAATAATTAGTGCTGTTGAGCAGCTTCTCATGTGCGTCTTGGCCATCTCTGTGTCTTCTTTGAAGAAACGTCTCTTTAGATCTTCTGCCCATTTTTGTATTGGGTTGTTTGTTTTTTTAATATTAAGCTGCATGGGCTGTTTATATATATATTGGAGATTAAACCTTTGTCCATTGATTCGTTTGCAACGATTTTCGCCCATTCTGAGGGATGCCTTTTTCCATTCCCGTTTTTTTTTAACAAAAAAAGGAAAGAAAGAAAAAGAAGCAGAACACTAATGTGCGTAAAATCTGCCTTTTGAAACGGTCGTTTTGAAATATGGACGTCCTTTGAATTTTATGGTCGATATGTGACCCCAGGATTTGTTTTCAGGGCAGGTGTGATTCACAGGCCTGCAATGATTTTGAATATCAATGGACCATTAGCGCTGGGATTAAAGCTGCTGTTGTGTGAAACGGCCACAAGGTGGCAGCAGTTCTCCCTTACCAAATCTGGTTAAGAGGGCAACAGAGCCTCAATGGAAGTCGTGTCCTAGATTGGAATTTAGAATGGAATGTGCCAGGAGAAAGCCCCTCAAGTTTGTCTCACTACATCTTGTTCGTGTTTTTAATTTATTATTTTTTTATTTTTTATTACAGCAAGTTTGATTACAATGTTTGGCTTGTTGTAGGTGTGGAAGATGTGGTTCTTTTACACATATACAGATGTCTGATCTTCCTGGGATCCTTTTCCCATGTACGTTATGACCGAATGTTGAGTAGTCTTCTCTTGGTATTCCGTAGGTCTTTGGTGATTATATATGTCACCTGTGTTTGTATATGTCTGTTAACCCCGATATCGTAATGAAACCAATCCTCACACCTTTCCATTGGTGAACCATAAGTTTGTTTAATGAATCTGTGATTGCCCTTCTCCGTGGAAATATCTGCCCTGGTATCCACTTTTAGGTAACACCTATAAGTGATATGATACGATATGTGTCTTTCACTTTCTGACTTACTACAAGTCACGTGATTACCTCTAGACTCATCTACGGGGCTGCAAATGGCATTGTGTCCTTTTTTTCCTTGGCTTCTATTCTGCCTTAGCGAGGTCCATTTTCAACAATGTGATTCCCTGAGGGTTGTGGATTAGCTGACCTGGGCAGCCTTACCCTGCCGGCCGGCCCTCCCCAGGTGTGCCTGGTTGAGGTCAATATAAACAGCGCTCCAGGCAGCAATAGCCCCTGAAGCTGTGCCTGACTCCATATTCTCTGCCCCGTCAGCAGTCTCGGGGCTGTGCTGGTGGGAGGGAGTGAGGGGCCACAGCTTTGTTGGTGGCCCAGTGTGAGGGGGGCTCTGCTGGCCTTTCTGCAGGGGTTTCCAGGCTGCCACCTGTAAAGAAGAGGATGTGTCACCCATCCCTTCCCCTGGAATTTCTCTCCGGACAGAGGTGAGGAAGGAAAAATGCAGTGGGGGCCGGGACAGGAGGGGTATCTCAGGCAGGGCAATGGAAAGCTTCTGGAAGAGCGCCCGGGGCCAGGACCACCCTGGCTGGCCTGCAGGCACCAAGTTGGACTGTGTGCTGTCGCTGGTGTGGCTCCGCGGCCCTTCCTCTAGGCTTTCAAGCCCTTGTACATATTCAGGTGTTTTACCTGGGAAGGGTGGGAACAGTTCAGCAGCAGCTGGCCTGGGGCTCAGCTCACGTTTTCTCACAGATGCCTCGGCAGGGTCCCCCAGCTTTGCAATGAGGACGCTCCTTGCATGGGGGGTGGGTTGCTGGCTGTATGGGAGATGATTCCCCACCTCTGACCAATTTCAGAATTGTTGACCGCTGGAGCAAGTGCCCTGATAGGGTTTTCCTGTGTATAACTGGTGGGTTCAGGTTTTTTTCTTTTTCTTTTATGGTTCAAGTTAGATTTTATTCCTCTTTTATGTATTTATAGATATAAGCATGGAAATAATTCATTCCTATAAATACATCTGTGTGAAGGGCAGAACTTTTTTCTGTTTTATTTTTAAATTTTATTTTTTTAAAATTTTGAAATTTAATTTTATTTATTTTTTTATACAGCAGGTTATTATTAGTTATGCATTTTATGCATATACATGTATACAGGTCAATCCCAATCTCCCAACTCATCCCACCACCACCACCCCATGGCTTCCCGCACTTGGTGTCCATACGTGTGTTCTCTACCTCTGTGTCTCTATTTCTTCCCTGCAAACCAGTTCATCTGTACCATTTTTTAGGTTCCACATATATGCATTAATATACAATATTTGTTTTCCTCTTTCTGACTTACTTCATTCTGTATGACAGTCACTCGATCCATCGATGTCTCTACAAATGACCCAGTTTCATTCCTCTTTATGGCCGAGTAATATTCCATTTTATATATGTACCACATCTTTATCCATTCATCTGTCTGTGGGCATTTAGGTTGCTTCCATTACCTGGCTATTGTAAATAGTGCTGCAATGAACATTGTGGTGAATGTGCCTTTTTGATTTATGGTTTTCTCTGGGTATATGCCCAGAAGTGGGATTGCTGGATCAGATGGTAATTCTATTTCTAGTTTTTTTTAAGGAAACTCCATACTGTTCTCCATAGTGTCTGTATCAATTTACATTCCCACCAATAGTGGAAGAGGGCTCCTTTTGTCCACACCCTCCCCAGAATTTGTTGTTTGTAGATTTCCTGATGATGCCGATTCTAACAGGTGTGAGGTGATACCTCATTGTAGTTTTGATGTGCATTTCTCTAATAATTAGTGCTGTTGAGCAGCTTTTCATGTGCGTCTTGGCCATCTCTGTGTCTTCTTTGAAGAAACGTCTCTTTAGATCTTCTGCCCATTTTTGTATTGGGTTGTTTGTTTTTTTAATATTAAGCTGCATGAGCTGTTTATATATATATTGGAGATTAAACCTTTGTCCATTGATTCGTTTGCAACGATTTTCGCCCATTCTGAGGGATGCCTTTTTCCATTCCCGTTTTTTTTTAACAAAAAAAGGAAAGAAAGAAAAAGAAGCAGAACACTAATGTGCGTAAAATCTGCCTTTTGAAACGGTCGTTTTGAAATATGGACGTCCTTTGAATTTTATGGTCGATATGTGACCCCAGGATTTGTTTTCAGGGCAGGTGTGATTCACAGGCCTGCAATGATTTTGAATATCAATGGACCATTAGCGCTGGGATTAAAGCTGCTGTTGTGTGAAACGGCCACAAGGTGGCAGCAGTTCTCCCTTACCAAATCTGGTTAAGAGGGCAACAGAGCCTCAATGGAAGTCGTGTCCTAGATTGGAATTTAGAATGGAATGTGCCAGGAGAAAGCCCCTCAAGTTTGTCTCACTACATCTTGTTCGTGTTTTTAATTTATTTTTTTTTTATTTTTTATTACAGCAAGTTTGATTACAATGTTTGGCTTGTTGTAGGTGTGGAAGATGTGGTTCTTTTACACATATACAGATGTCTGATCTTCCTGGGATCCTTTTCCCATGTACGTTATGACCGAATGTTGAGTAGTCTTCTCTTGGTATTCCGTAGGTCTTTGGTGATTATATATGTCACCTGTGTTTGTATATGTCTGTTAACCCCGATATCGTAATGAAACCAATCCTCACACCTTTCCATTGGTGAACCATAAGTTTGTTTAATGAATCTGTGATTGCCCTTCTCCGTGGAAATATCTGCCCTGGTATCCACTTTTAGGTAACACCTATAAGTGATATGATACGATATGTGTCTTTCACTTTCTGACTTACTACAAGTCACGTGATTACCTCTAGACTCATCTACGGGGCTGCAAATGGCATTGTGTCCTTTTTTTCCTTGGCTTCTATTCTGCCTTAGCGAGGTCCATTTTCAACAATGTGATTCCCTGAGGGTTGTGGATTAGCTGACCTGGGCAGCCTTACCCTGCCGGCCGGCCCTCCCCAGGTGTGCCTGGTTGAGGTCAATATAAACAGCGCTCCAGGCAGCAATAGCCCCTGAAGCTGTGCCTGACTCCATATTCTCTGCCCCGTCAGCAGTCTCGGGGCTGTGCTGGTGGGAGGGAGTGAGGGGCCACAGCTTTGTTGGTGGCCCAGTGTGAGGGGGGCTCTGCTGGCCTTTCTGCAGGGGTTTCCAGGCTGCCAGCTGTAAAGAAGAGGATGTGTCACCCATCCCTTCCCCTGGAATTTCTCTCCGGACAGAGGTGAGGAAGGAAAAATGCAGTGGGGGCCGGGACAGGAGGGGTATCTCAGGCAGGGCAATGGAAAGCTTCCGGAAGAGCGCCCGGGGCCAGGACCACCCTGGCTGGCCTGCAGGCACCAAGTTGGACTGTGTGCTGTCGCTGGTGTGGCTCCGCGGCCCTTCCTCTAGGCTTTCAAGCCCTTGTACATATTCAGGTGTTTTACCTGGGAAGGGTGGGAACAGTTCAGCAGCAGCTGGCCTGGGGCTCAGCTCACGTTTTCTCACAGATGCCTCGGCAGGGTCCCCCAGCTTTGCAATGAGGACGCTCCTTGCATGGGGGGTGGGTTGCTGGCTGTATGGGAGATGATTCCCCACCTCTGACCAATTTCAGAATTGTTGACCGCTGGAGCAAGTGCCCTGATAGGGTTTTCCTGTGTATAACTGGTGGGTTCAGGTTTTTTTCTTTTTCTTTTATGGTTCAAGTTAGATTTTATTCCTCTTTTATGTATTTATAGATATAAGCATGGAAATAATTCATTCCTATAAATACATCTGTGTGAAGGGCAGAACTTTTTTCTGTTTTATTTTTAAATTTTATTTTTTTAAAATTTTGAAATTTAATTTTATTTATTTTTTTATACAGCAGGTTATTATTAGTTATGCATTTTATGCATATACATGTATACAGGTCAATCCCAATCTCCCAACTCATCCCACCACCACCACCCCATGGCTTCCCGCACTTGGTGTCCATACGTGTGTTCTCTACCTCTGTGTCTCTATTTCTTCCCTGCAAACCAGTTCATCTGTACCATTTTTTAGGTTCCACATATATGCATTAATATACAATATTTGTTTTCCTCTTTCTGACTTACTTCATTCTGTATGACAGTCACTCGATCCATCGATGTCTCTACAAATGACCCAGTTTCATTCCTCTTTATGGCCGAGTAATATTCCATTTTATATATGTACCACATCTTTATCCATTCATCTGTCTGTGGGCATTTAGGTTGCTTCCATTACCTGGCTATTGTAAATAGTGCTGCAATGAACATTGTGGTGAATGTGCCTTTTTGATTTATGGTTTTCTCTGGGTATATGCCCAGAAGTGGGATTGCTGGATCAGATGGTAATTCTATTTCTAGTTTTTTTTAAGGAAACTCCATACTGTTCTCCATAGTGTCTGTATCAATTTACATTCCCACCAATAGTGGAAGAGGGCTCCTTTTGTCCACACCCTCCCCAGAATTTGTTGTTTGTAGATTTCCTGATGATGCCGATTCTAACAGGTGTGAGGTGATACCTCATTGTAGTTTTGATGTGCATTTCTCTAATAATTAGTGCTGTTGAGCAGCTTTTCATGTGCGTCTTGGCCATCTCTGTGTCTTCTTTGAAGAAACGTCTCTTTAGATCTTCTGCCCATTTTTGTATTGGGTTGTTTGTTTTTTTAATATTAAGCTGCATGAGCTGTTTATATATATATTGGAGATTAAACCTTTGTCCATTGATTCGTTTGCAACGATTTTCGCCCATTCTGAGGGATGCCTTTTTCCATTCCCGTTTTTTTTTAACAAAAAAAGGAAAGAAAGAAAAAGAAGCAGAACACTAATGTGCGTAAAATCTGCCTTTTGAAACGGTCGTTTTGAAATATGGACGTCCTTTGAATTTTATGGTCGATATGTGACCCCAGGATTTGTTTTCAGGGCAGGTGTGATTCACAGGCCTGCAATGATTTTGAATATCAATGGACCATTAGCGCTGGGATTAAAGCTGCTGTTGTGTGAAACGGCCACAAGGTGGCAGCAGTTCTCCCTTACCAAATCTGGTTAAGAGGGCAACAGAGCCTCAATGGAAGTCGTGTCCTAGATTGGAATTTAGAATGGAATGTGCCAGGAGAAAGCCCCTCAAGTTTGTCTCACTACATCTTGTTCGTGTTTTTAATTTATTTTTTTTATTTTTTATTACAGCAAGTTTGATTACAATGTTTGGCTTGTTGTAGGTGTGGAAGATGTGGTTCTTTTACACATATACAGATGTCTGATCTTCCTGGGATCCTTTTCCCATGTACGTTATGACCGAATGTTGAGTAGTCTTCTCTTGGTATTCCGTAGGTCTTTGGTGATTATATATGTCACCTGTGTTTGTATATGTCTGTTAACCCCGATATCGTAATGAAACCAATCCTCACACCTTTCCATTGGTGAACCATAAGTTTGTTTAATGAATCTGTGATTGCCCTTCTCCGTGGAAATATCTGCCCTGGTATCCATTTTTAGGTAACACCTATAAGTGATATGATACGATATGTGTCTTTCACTTTCTGACTTACTACAAGTCACGTGATTACCTCTAGACTCATCTACGGGGCTGCAAATGGCATTGTGTCCTTTTTTTCCTTGGCTTCTATTCTGCCATAGCGAGGTCCATTTTCAACAATGTGATTCCCTGAGGGTTGTGGATTAGCTGACCTGGGCAGCCTTACCCTGCCGGCCAGCCCTCCCCAGGTGTGCCTGGTTGAGGTCAATATAAACAGCGCTCCAGGCAGCAATAGCCCCTGAAGCTGTGCCTGACTCCATATTCTCTGCCCCGTCAGCAGTCTCGGGGCTGTGCTGGTGGGAGGGAGTGAGGGGCCACAGCTTTGTTGGTGGCCCAGTGTGAGGCGGGCTCTGCTGGCCTTTCTGCAGGGGTTTCCAGGCTGCCACCTGTAAAGAAGAGGATGTGTCACCCATCCCTTCCCCTGGAATTTCTCTCCGGACAGAGGTGAGGAAGGAAAAAAGAAGTGGGGGCCGGGACAGGAGGGGTATCTCAGGCAGGGCAATGGAAAGCTTCCGGAAGAGCGCCCAGGGCCAGGACCACCCTGGCTGGCCTGCAGGCACCAAGTTGGACTGTGTGCTGTCGCTGGTGTGGCTCCGCGGCCCTTCCTCTAGGCTTTCAAGCCCTTGTACATATTCAGGTGTTTTACCTGGGAAGGGTGGGAACAGTTCAGCAGCAGCTGGCCTGGGGCTCAGCTCACGTTTACTCACAGATGCCTCGGCAGGGTCCCCCAGCTTTGCAATGAGGACGCTCCTTGTGTGGGGGGTGGGTTGCTGGCTGTATGGGAGATGACTCCCCACCTCTGACCAATTTCAGAATTGTTGACCGCTGGAGCAAGTGCCCTGATAGGGTTTTCCTATGTATAACTGGTGGGTTCAGGTTTTTTTTTTCTTTTATGGTTCAAGTTAGGTTTTATTCCTCTTTTATGTATTTATAGATATAAGCATGGAAATAATTCATTCCTATAAATACATCTGTGTGAAGGGAAGAACTTTTTTCTGTTTTATTTTTAAATTTTATTTTTTTAAAATTTTGAAATTTAATTTTATTTATTTTTTTATACAGCAGGTTATTATTAGTTATGCATTTTATGCATATACATGTATACAGGTCAATCCCAATCTCCCAACTCATCCCACCACCACCACCCCATGGCTTCCCGCACTTGGTGTCCATACGTTTGTTCTCTACCTCTGTGTCTCTATTTCTTCCCTGCAAACCAGTTCATCTGTACCATTTTTTAGGTTCCACATATATGCATTAATATACAATATTTGTTTTCCTCTTTCTGACTTACTTCATTCTGTATGACAGTCACTAGATCCATCGATGTCTCTACAAATGACCCAGTTTCATTCCTCTTTATGGCCGAGTAATATTCCATTTTATATATGTACCACATCTTTATCCATTCATCTGTCTGTGGGCATTTAGGTTGCTTCCATTACCTGGCTATTGTAAATAGTGCTGCAATGAACATTGTGGTGAATGTGCCTTTTTGATTTATGGTTTTCTCTGGGTATATGCCCAGAAGTGGGATTGCTGGATCAGATGGTAATTCTATTTCTAGTTTTTTTTAAGGAAACTCCATACTGTTCTCCATAGTGTCTGTATCAATTTACATTCCCACCAATAGTGGAAGAGGGCTCCTTTTGTCCACACCCTCCCCAGAATTGGTTGTTTGTAGATTTCCTGATGATGCCGATTCTAACAGGTGTGAGGTGATACCTCATTGTAGTTTTGATGTGCATTTCTCTAATAATTAGTGCTGTTGAGCAGCTTTTCATGTGCGTCTTGGCCATCTCTGTGTCTTCTTTGAAGAAACGTCTCTTTAGATCTTCTGCCCATTTTTGTATTGGGTTGTTTGTTTTTTTAATATTAAGCTGCATGAGCTGTTTATATATATATTGGAGATTAAACCTTTGTCCATTGATTCATTTGCAACGATTTTCGCCCATTCTGAGGGATGCCTTTTTCCATTCCCGTTTTTTTTTTAACAAAAGAAAGGAAAGAAAGAAAAAGAAGCAGAACACTAATGTGCGTAAAATCTGCCTTTTGAAACGGTCGTTTTGAAATATGGACGTCCTTTGAATTTTTTGGTCGATATGTGACCCCAGGATTTGTTTTCAGGGCAGGTGTGATTTACAGGCCTGCAATGATTTTGAATATCAATGGACCATTAGCGCTGGGATTAAAGCTGCTGTTGTGTGAAACGGCCACAAGGTGGCAGCAGTTCTCCCTTACCAAATCTGGTTAAGAGGGCAACAGAGCCTCAATGGAAGTCGTGTCCTAGATTGGAATTTAGAATGGAATATGCCAGGAGAAAGCCCCTCAAGTTTGTCTCACTACATCTTGTTCGTGTTTTTAATTTATTTTTTTTAATTTTTTATTACAGCAAGTTTGATTACAATGTTTGGCTTGTTGTAGGTGTGGAAGATGTGGTTCTTTTACACATATACAGATGTCTGATCTTCCTGGGATCCTTTTCCCATGTACGTTATGACCGAATGTTGAGTAGTCTTCTCTTGGTATTCCGTAGGTCTTTGGTGATTATATATGTCACCTGTGTTTGTATATGTCTGTTAACCCCGATATCGTAATGAAACCAATCCTCACACCTTTCCATTGGTGAACCATAAGTTTGTTTAATGAATCTGTGATTGCCCTTCTCCGTGGAAATATCTGCCCTGGTATCCACTTTTAGGTAACACCTATAAGTGATATGATACGATATGTGTCTTTCACTTTCTGACTTACTACAAGTCACGTGATTACCTCTAGACTCATCTACGGGGCTGCAAATGGCATTGTGTCCTTTTTTTCCTTGGCTTCTATTCTGCCTTAGCGAGGTCCATTTTCAACAATGTGATTCCCTGAGGGTTGTGGATTAGCTGACCTGGGCAGCCTTACCCTGCCGGCCGGCCCTCCCCAGGTGTGCCTGGTTGAGGTCAATATAAACAGCGCTCCAGGCAGCAATAGCCCCTGAAGCTGTGCCTGACTCCATATTCTCTGCCCCGTCAGCAGTCTCGGGGCTGTGCTGGTGGGAGGGAGTGAGGGGCCACAGCTTTGTTGGTGGCCCAGTGTGAGGGGGGCTCTGCTGGCCTTTCTGCAGGGGTTTCCAGGCTGCCACCTGTAAAGAAGAGGATGTGTCACCCATCCCTTCCCCTGGAATTTCTCTCCAGACAGAGGTGAGGAAGGAAAAATGCAGTGGGGGCCGGGACAGGAGGGGTATCTCAGGCAGGGCAATGGAAAGCTTCTGGAAGAGCGCCCGGGGCCAGGACCACCCTGGCTGGCCTGCAGGCACCAAGTTGGACTGTGTGCTGTCGCTGGTGTGGCTCCGCGGCCCTTCCTCTAGGCTCTCAAGCCCTTGTACATATTCAGGTGTTTTACCTGGGAAGGGTGGGAACAGTTCAGCAGCAGCTGGCCTGGGGCTCAGCTCACGTTTTCTCACAGATGCCTCGGCAGGGTCCCCCAGCTTTGCAATGAGGACGCTCCTTGCATGGGTGGTGGGTTGCTGGCTGTATGGGAGATGATTCCTCACCTCTTACCAATTTCAGAATTGTTGACCGCTGGAGCAAGTGCCCTGATAGGGCTTTCCTGTGTATAACTGGTGGGTTCAGGTTTTTTTTTTCTTTTATGGTTCAAGTTAGGTTTTATTCCTCTTTTATGTATTTATAGATATAAGCATGGAAATAATTCATTCCTATAAATACATCTGTGTGAAGGGAAGAACTTTTTCTGTTTTATTTTTAAATTTTATTTTTTTAAAATTTTGAAATTTAATTTTATTTATTTTTTTATACAGCAGGTTATTATTAGTTATGCATTTTATGCATATACATGTATACAGGTCAATCGCAATCTCCCAACTCATCCCACCACCACCACCCCATGGCTTCCCACACTTGGTGTCCATACGTTTGTTCTCTACCTCTGTGTCTCTATTTCTTCCCTGCAAACCAGTTCATCTGTACCAGTTTTTAGGTTCCACATATATGCATTAATATACAATATTTGTTTTCCTCTTTCTGACTTACTTCATTCTGTATGACAGTCACTAGATCCATCGATGTCTCTACAAATGACCCAGTTTCATTCCTCTTTATGGCCGAGTAATATTCCATTTTATATATGTACCACATCTTTATCCATTCATCTGTCTGTGGGCATTTAGGTTGCTTCCATTACCTGGCTATTGTAAATAGTGCTGCAATGAACATTGTGGTGAATGTGCCTTTTTGATTTATGGTTTTCTCTGGGTATATGCCCAGAAGTGGGATTGCTGGATCAGATGGTAATTCTATTTCTAGTTTTTTTTAAGGAAACTCCATACTGTTCTCCATAGTGTCTGTATCAATTTACATTCCCACCAATAGTGGAAGAGGGCTCCTTTTGTCCACACCCTCCCCAGAATTTGTTGTTTGTAGATTTCCTGATGATGCCGATTCTAACAGGTGTGAGGTGATACCTCATTGTAGTTTTGATGTGCATTTCTCTAATAATTAGTGCTGTTGAGCAGCTTCTCATGTGCGTCTTGGCCATCTCTGTGTCTTCTTTGAAGAAACGTCTCTTTAGATCTTCTGCCCATTTTTGTATTGGGTTGTTTGTTTTTTTAATATTAAGCTGCATGGGCTGTTTATATATATATTGGAGATTAAACCTTTGTCCATTGATTCGTTTGCAACGATTTTCGCCCATTCTGAGGGATGCCTTTTTCCATTCCCGTTTTTTTTTAACAAAAAAAGGAAAGAAAGAAAAAGAAGCAGAACACTAATGTGCGTAAAATCTGCCTTTTGAAACGGTCGTTTTGAAATATGGACGTCCTTTGAATTTTTTGGTCGATATGTGACCCCAGGATTTGTTTTCAGGGCAGGTGTGATTTACAGGCCTGCAATGATTTTGAATATCAATGGACCATTAGCGCTGGGATTAAAGCTGCTGTTGTGTGAAACGGCCACAAGGTGGCAGCAGTTCTCCCTTACCAAATCTGGTTAAGAGGGCAACAGAGCCTCAATGGAAGTCGTGCCCTAGATTGGAATTTAGAATGGAATGTGCCAGGAGAAAGCCCCTCAAGTTTATCTCACTACATCTTGTTCGTGTTTTTAATTTATTTTTTTTAATTTTTTATTACAGCAAGTTTGATTACAATGTTTGGCTTGTTGTAGGTGTGGAAGATGTGGTTCTTTTACACATATACAGATGTCTGATCTTCCTGGGATCCTTTTCCCATGTACGTTATGACCGAATGTTGAGTAGTCTTCTCTTGGTATTCCGTAGGTCTTTGGTGATTATATATGTCACCTGTGTTTGTATATGTCTGTTAACCCCGATATCGTAATGAAACCAATCCTCACACCTTTCCATTGGTGAACCATAAGTTTGTTTAATGAATCTGTGATTGCCCTTCTCCGTGGAAATATCTGCCCTGGTATCCACTTTTAGGTAACACCTATAAGTGATATGATACGATATGTGTCTTTCACTTTCTGACTTACTACAAGTCACGTGATTACCTCTAGACTCATCTACGGGGCTGCAAATGGCATTGTGTCCTTTTTTTCCTTGGCTTCTATTCTGCCTTAGCGAGGTCCATTTTCAACAATGTGATTCCCTGAGGGTTGTGGATTAGCTGACCTGGGCAGCCTTACCCTGCCGGCCGGCCCTCCCCAGCTGTGCCTGGTTGAGGTCAATATAAACAGCGCTCCAGGCAGCAATAGCCCCTGAAGCTGTGCCTGACTCCATATTCTCTGCCCCGTCAGCAGTCTCGGGGCTGTGCTGGTGGGAGGGAGTGAGGGGCCACAGCTTTGTTGGTGGCCCAGTGTGAGGGGGGCTCTGCTGGCCTTTCTGCAGGGGTTTCCAGGCTGCCAGCTGTAAAGAAGAGGATGTGTCACCCATCCCTTCCCCTGGAATTTCTCTCCGGACAGAGGTGAGGAAGGAAAAATGCAGTGGGGGCCGGGACAGGAGGGGTATCTCAGGCAGGGCAATGGAAAGCTTCTGGAAGAGCGCCCGGGGCCAGGACCACCCTGGCTGGCCTGCAGGCACCAAGTTGGACTGTGTGCTGTCGCTGGTGTGGCTCCACGGCCCTTCCTCTAGGCTTTCAAGCCCTTGTACATATTCAGGTGTTTTACCTGGGAAGGGTGGGAACAGTTCAGCAGCAACTGGCCTGGGGCTCAGCTCACGGTTTCTCACAGATGCCTCGGCAGGGTTCCCCAGCTTTGCAATGAGGACGCTCCTTGCATTGGGGGTGGGTTGCTGGCTGTATGGGAGATGATTCCCCACCTCTGACCAATTTCAGAATTGTTGACCGCTGGAGCAAGTGCCCTGATAGGGTTTTCCTGTGTATAACTGGTGGGTTCAGGTTTTTTTTTTTTCTTTTATGGTTCAAGTTAGGTTTTATTCCTCTTTTATGTATTTATAGATATAAGCATGGAAATAATTCATTCCTATAAATACATCTGTGTGAAGGGAAGAACTTTTTTCTGTTTTATTTTTAAATTTTATTTTTTTAAAATTTTGAAATTTAATTTTATTTATTTTTTTATACAGCAGGTTATTATTAGTTATGCATTTTATGCATATACATGTATACAGGTCAATCCCAATCTCCCAACTCATCTCACCACCACCACCCCATGGCTTCCCACACTTGGTGTGCATACGTTTGTTCTCTACCTCTGTGTCTCTATTTCTTCCCTGCAAACCAGTTCATCTGTACCATTTTTTAGGTTCCACATATATGCATTAATATACAATATTTGTTTTCCTCTTTCTGACTTACTTCATTCTGTATGACAGTCACTAGATCCATCGATGTCTCTACAAATGACCCAGTTTCATTCCTCTTTATGGCCGAGTAATATTCCATTTTATATATGTACCACATCTTTATCCATTCATCTGTCTGTGGGCATTTAGGTTGCTTCCATTACCTGGCTATTGTAAATAGTGCTGCAATGAACATTGTGGTGAATGTGCCTTTTTGATTTATGGTTTTCTCTGGGTATATGCCCAGAAGTGGGATTGCTGGATCAGATGGTAATTCTATTTCTAGTTTTTTTTAAGGAAACTCCATACTGTTCTCCATAGTGTCTGTATCAATTTACATTCCCACCAATAGTGGAAGAGGGCTCCTTTTGTCCACACCCTCCCCAGAATTTGTTGTTTGTAGATTTCCTGATGATGCCGATTGTAACAGGTGTGAGGTGATACCTCATTGTAGTTTTGATGTGCATTTCTCTAATAATTAGTGCTGTTGAGCAGCTTTTCATGTGCGTCTTGGCCATCTCTGTGTCTTCTTTGAAGAAACGTCTCTTTAGATCTTCTGCCCATTTTTGTATTGGGTTGTTTGTTTTTTTAATATTAAGCTGCATGAGCTGTTTATATATATATTGGAGATTAAACCTTTGTCCATTGATTCGTTTGCAACGATTTTCGCCCATTCTGAGGGATGCCTTTTTCCGTTCCCGTTTTTTTTTAACAAAAAAAGGAAAGAAAGAAAAAGAAGCAGAACACTAATGTGCGTAAAATCTGCCTTTTGAAACGGTCGTTTTGAAATATGGAAGTCCTTTGAATTTTTTGGTCGATATGTGACCCCAGGATTTGTTTTCAGGGCAGGTGTGATTTACAGGCCTGCAATGATTTTGAATATCAATGGACCATTAGCGCTGGGATTAAAGCTGCTGTTGTGTGAAACGGCCACAAGGTGGCAGCAGTTCTCCCTTACCAAATCTGGTTAAGAGGGCAACAGAGCCTCAATGGAAGTCGTGTCCTAGATTGGAATTTAGAATGGAATGTGCCAGGAGAAAGCCCCTCAAGTTTGTCTCACTACATCTTGTTCGTGTTTTTAATTTATTTTTTTTAATTTTTTATTACAGCAAGTTTGATTACAATGTTTGGCTTGTTGTAGGTGTGGAAGATGTGGTTCTTTTACACATATACAGATGTCTGATCTTCCTGGGATCCTTTTCCCATGTACGTTATGACCGAATGTTGAGTAGTCTTCTCTTGGTATTCCGTAGGTCTTTGGTGATTATATATGTCACCTGTGTTTGTATATGTCTGTTAACCCCGATATCGTAATGAAACCAATCCTCACACCTTTCCATTGGTGAACCATAAGTTTGTTTAATGAATCTGTGATTGCCCTTCTCCGTGGAAATATCTGCCCTGGTATCCACTTTTAGGTAACACCTATAAGTGATATGATACGATATGTGTCTTTCACTTTCTGACTTACTACAAGTCACGTGATTACCTCTAGACTCATCTACGGGGCTGCAAATGGCATTGTGTCCTTTTTTTCCTTGGCTTCTATTCTGCCTTAGCGAGGTCCATTTTCAACAATGTGATTCCCTGAGGGTTGTGGATTAGCTGACCTGGGCAGCCTTACCCTGCCGGCCGGCCCTCCCCAGCTGTGCCTGGTTGAGGTCAATATAAACAGCGCTCCAGGCAGCAATAGCCCCTGAAGCTGTGCCTGACTCCATATTCTCTGCCCCGTCAGCAGTCTCGGGGCTGTGCTGGTGGGAGGGAGTGAGGGGCCACAGCTTTGTTGGTGGCCCAGTGTGAGGGGGGCTCTGCTGGCCTTTCTGCAGGGGTTTCCAGGCTGCCACCTGTAAAGAAGAGGATGTGTCACCCATCCCTTCCCCTGGAATTTCTCTCCGGACAGAGGTGAGGAAGGAAAAAAGCAGTGGGGGCCGGGACAGGAGGGGTATCTCAGGCAGGGCAATGGAAAGCTTCCGGAAGAGCGCCCGGGGCCAGGACCACCCTGGCTGGCCTGCAGGCACCAAGTTGGACTGTGTGCTGTCGCTGGTGTGGCTCCGCGGCCCTTCCTCTAGGCTTTCAAGCCCTTGTACATATTCAGGTGTTTTACCTGGGAAGGGTGGGAACAGTTCAGCAGCAGCTGGCCTGGGGCTCAGCTCACGTTTACTCACAGATGCCTCGGCAGGGTCCTCCAGCTTTGCAATGAGGACGCTCCTTGCGTGGGGGGTGGGTTGCTGGCTGTATGGGAGATGATTCCCCACCTCTGACCAATTTCAGAATTGTTGACCGCTGGAGCAAGTGCCCTGATAGGGTTTTCCTGTGTATAACTGGTGGGTTCCGGTTTTTTTTTTCTTTTATGGTTCAAGTTAGATTTTATTCCTCTTTTATGTATTTATAGATATAAGCATGGAAATAATTCATTCCTATAAATACATCTGTGTGAAGGGAAGAACTTTTTTCTGTTTTATTTTTAAATTTTATTTTTTTAAAATTTTGAAATTTAATTTTATTTATTTTTTTATACAGCAGGTTATTATTAGTTATGCATTTTATGCATATACATGTATACAGGTCAATCCCAATCTCCCAACTCATCCCACCACCACCACCCCATGGCTTCCCGCACTTGGTGTCCATACGTGTGTTCTCTACCTCTGTGTCTCTATTTCTTGCCTGCAAACCAGTTCATCTGTACCATTTTTTAGGTTCCACATATATGCATTAATATACAATATTTGTTTTCCTCTTTCTGACTTACTTCATTCTGTATGACAGTCACTAGATCCATCGATGTCTCTACAAATGACCCAGTTTCATTCCTCTTTATGGCCGAGTAATATTCCATTTTATATATGTACCACATCTTTATCCATTCATCTGTCTGTGGGCATTTAGGTTGCTTCCATTACCTGGCTATTGTAAATAGTGCTGCAATGAACATTGTGGTGAATGTGCCTTTTTGATTTATGGTTTTCTCTGGGTATATGCCCAGAAGTGGGATTGCTGGATCAGATGGTAATTCTATTTCTAGTTTTTTTTTAAGGAAACTCCATACTGTTCTCCATAGTGTCTGTATCAATTTACATTCCCACCAATAGTGGAAGAGGGCTCCTTTTGTCCACACCCTCCCCAGAATTTGTTGTTTGTAGATTTCCTGATGATGCCGATTCTAACAGGTGTGAGGTGATACCTCATTGTAGTTTTGATGTGCATTTCTCTAATAATTAGTGCTGTTGAGCAGCTTTTCATGTGCGTCTTGGCCATCTCTGTGTCTTCTTTGAAGAAACGTCTCTTTAGATCTTCTGCCCATTTTTGTATTGGGTTGTTTGTTTTTTTTAATATTAAGCTGCATGAGCTGTTTATATATATATTGGAGATTAAACCTTTGTCCATTGATTCGTTTGCAACGATTTTCGCCCATTCTGAGGGATGCCTTTTTCCATTCCCGTTTTTTTTTAACAAAAAAAGGAAAGAAAGAAAAAGAAGCAGAACACTAATGTGCGTAAAATCTGCCTTTTGAAACGGTCGTTTTGAAATATGGACGTCCTTTGAATTTTTTGGTCGATATGTGACCCCAGGATTTGTTTTCAGGGCAGGTGTGATTTACAGGCCTGCAATGATTTTGAATATCAATGGACCATTAGCGCTGGGATTAAAGCTGCTGTTGTGTGAAACGGCCACAAGGTGGCAGCAGTTCTCCCTTACCAAATCTGGTTAAGAGGGCAACAGAGCCTCAATGGAAGTCGTGTCCTAGATTGGAATTTAGAATGGAATGTGCCAGGAGAAAGCCCCTCAAGTTTGTCTCACTACATCTTGTTCGTGTTTTTAATTTATTTTTTTTAATTTTTTATTACAGCAAGTTTGATTACAATGTTTGGCTTGTTGTAGGTGTGGAAGATGTGGTTCTTTTACACATATACAGATGTCTGATCTTCCTGGGATCCTTTTCCCATGTACGTTATGACCGAATGTTGAGTAGTCTTCTCTTGGTATTCCGTAGGTCTTTGGTGATTATATATGTCACCTGTGTTTGTATATGTCTGTTAACCCCGATATCGTAATGAAACCAATCCTCACACCTTTCCATTGGTGAACCATAAGTTTGTTTAATGAATCTGTGATTGCCCTTCTCCGTGGAAATATCTGCCCTGGTATCCACTTTTAGGTAACACCTATAAGTGATATGATACGATATGTGTCTTTCACTTTCTGACTTACTACAAGTCACGTGATTACCTCTAGACTCATCTACGGGGCTGCAAATGGCATTGTGTCCTTTTTTTCCTTGGCTTCTATTCTGCCTTAGCGAGGTCCATTTTCAACAATGTGATTCCCTGAGGGTTGTGGATTAGCTGACCTGGGCAGCCTTACCCTGCCGGCCGGCCCTCCCCAGGTGTGCTTGGTTGAGGTCAATATAAACAGCGCTCCAGGCAGCAATAGCCCCTGAAGCTGTGCCTGACTCCATATTCTCTGCCCCGTCAGCAGTCTCGGGGCTGTGCTGGTGGGAGGGAGTGAGGGGCCACAGCTTTGTTGGTGGCCCAGTGTGAGGGGGGCTCTGCTGGCCTTTCTGCAGGGGTTTCCAGGCTGCCACCTGTAAAGAAGAGGATGTGTCACCCATCCCTTCCCCTGGAATTTCTCTCCGGACAGAGGTGAGGAAGGAAAAATGCAGTGGGGTCCGGGACAGGAGGGGTATCTCAGGCAGGACAATGGAAAGCTTCTGGAAGAGCGCCCGGGGCCAGGACCACCCTGGCTGGCCTGCAGGCACCAAGTTGGACTGTGTGCTGTCGCTGGTGTGGCTCCGCGGCCCTTCCTCTAGGCTTTCAAGCCCTTGTACATATTCAGGTGTTTTACCTGGGAAGGGTGGGAACAGTTCAGCAGCAGCTGGCCTGGGGCTCAGCTCACGTTTTCTCACAGATGCCTCGGCAGGGTCCCCCAGCTTTGCAATGAGGACGCTCCTTGCATGGGGGGTGGGTTGCTGGCTGTATGGGAGATGATTCCCCACCTCTGACCAATTTCAGAATTGTTGACCGCTGGAGCAAGTGCCCTGATAGGGTTTTCCTGTGTATAACTGGTGGGTTCAGGTTTTTTTTTTTTCTTTTATGGTTGAAGTTAGGTATTATTCCTCTTTTATGTATTTATAGATATAAGCATGGAAATAATTCATTCCTATAAATACATCTGTGTGAAGGGAAGAACTTTTTTCTGTTTTATTTTTAAATTTTATTTTTTTTTAAATTTTGAAATTTAATTTTATTTATTTTTTTATACAGCGGGTTATTATTAGTTATGCATTTTATGCATATACATGTATACAGGTCAATCCCAATCTCCCAACTCATCCCACCACCACCACCCCATGGCTTCCCGCACTTGGTGTCCATACGTGTGTTCTCTACCTCTGTGTCTCTATTTCTTCCCTGCAAACCAGTTCATCTGTACCATTTTTTAGGTTCCACATATATGCATTAATATACAATATTTGTTTTCCTCTTTCTGACTTACTTCATTCTGTATGACAGTCACTAGATCCATCGATGTCTCTACAAATGACCCAGTTTCATTCCTCTTTATGGCCGAGTAATATTCCATTTTATATATGTACCACATCTTTATCCATTCATCTGTCTGTGGGCATTTAGGTTGCTTCCATTACCTGGCTATTGTAAATAGTGCTGCAATGAACATTGTGGTGAATGTGCCTTTTTGATTTATGGTTTTCTCTGGGTATATGCCCAGAAGTGGGATTGCTGGATCAGATGGTAATTCTATTTCTAGTTTTTTTTTAAGGAAACTCCATACTGTTCTCCATAGTGTCTGTATCAATTTACATTCCCACCAATAGTGGAAGAGGGCTCCTTTTGTCCACACCCTCCCCAGAATTTGTTGTTTGTAGATTTCCTGATGATGCCGATTCTAACAGGTGTGAGGTGATACCTCATTGTAGTTTTGATGTGCATTTCTCTAATAATTAGTGCTGTTGAGCAGCTTTTCATGTGCGTCTTGGCCATCTCTGTGTCTTCTTTGAAGAAACGTCTCTTTAGATCTTCTGCCCATTTTTGTATTGGGTTGTTTGTTTTTTTTAATATTAAGCTGCATGAGCTGTTTATATATATATTGGAGATTAAACCTTTGTCCATTGATTCGTTTGCAACGATTTTCGCCCATTCTGAGGGATGCCTTTTTCCATTCCCGTTTTTTTTTTAACAAAAACAGGAAAGAAAGAAAAAGAAGCAGAACACTAATGTGCGTAAAATCTGCCTTTTGAAACGGTCGTTTTGAAATATGGAAGTCCTTTGAATTTTTTGGTCGATATGTGACCCCAGGATTTGTTTTCAGGGCAGGTGTGATTTACAGGCCTGCAATGATTTTGAATATCAATGGACCATTAGCGCTGGGATTAAAGCTGCTGTTGTGTGAAACGGCCACAAGGTGGCAGCAGTTCTCCCTTACCAAATCTGGTTAAGAGGGCAACAGAGCCTCAATGGAAGTCGTGTCCTAGATTGGAATTTAGAATGGAATGTGCCAGGAGAAAGCCCCTCAAGTTTGTCTCACTACATCTTGTTCGTGTTTTTAATTTATTTTTTTTAATTTTTTATTACAGCAAGTTTGATTACAATGTTTGGCTTGTTGTAGGTGTGGAAGATGTGGTTCTTTTACACATATACAGATGTCTGATCTTCCTGGGATCCTTTTCCCATGTACGTTATGACCGAATGTTGAGTAGTCTTCTCTTGGTATTCCGTAGGTCTTTGGTGATTATATATGTCACCTGTGTTTGTATATGTCTGTTAACCCCGATATCGTAATGAAACCAATCCTCACACCTTTCCATTGGTGAACCATAAGTTTGTTTAATGAATCTGTGATTGCCCTTCTCCGTGGAAATATCTGCCCTGGTATCCACTTTTAGGTAACACCTATAAGTGATATGATACGATATGTGTCTTTCACTTTCTGACTTACTACAAGTCACGTGATTACCTCTAGACTCATCTACGGGGCTGCAAATGGCATTGTGTCCTTTTTTTCCTTGGCTTCTATTCTGCCTTAGCGAGGTCCATTTTCAACAATGTGATTCCCTGAGGGTTGTGGATTAGCTGACCTGGGCAGCCTTACCCTGCCGGCCGGCCCTCCCCAGGTGTGCTTGGTTGAGGTCAATATAAACAGCGCTCCAGGCAGCAATAGCCCCTGAAGCTGTGCCTGACTCCATATTCTCTGCCCCGTCAGCAGTCTCGGGGCTGTGCTGGTGGGAGGGAGTGAGGGGCCACAGCTTTGTTGGTGGCCCAGTGTGAGGGGGGCTCTGCTGGCCTTTCTGCAGGGGTTTCCAGGCTGCCACCTGTAAAGAAGAGGATGTGTCACCCATCCCTTCCCCTGGAATTTCTCTCCGGACAGAGGTGAGGAAGGAAAAATGCAGTGGGGTCCGGGACAGGAGGGGTATCTCAGGCAGGACAATGGAAAGCTTCTGGAAGAGCGCCCGGGGCCAGGACCACCCTGGCTGGCCTGCAGGCACCAAGTTGGACTGTGTGCTGTCGCTGGTGTGGCTCCGCGGCCCTTCCTCTAGGCTTTCAAGCCCTTGTACATATTCAGGTGTTTTACCTGGGAAGGGTGGGAACAGTTCAGCAGCAGCTGGCCTGGGGCTCAGCTCACGTTTTCTCACAGATGCCTCGGCAGGGTCCCCCAGCTTTGCAATGAGGACGCTCCTTGCATGGGGGGTGGGTTGCTGGCTGTATGGGAGATGATTCCCCACCTCTGACCAATTTCAGAATTGTTGACCGCTGGAGCAAGTGCCCTGATAGGGTTTTCCTGTGTATAACTGGTGGGTTCAGGTTTTTTTCTTTTTCTTTTATGGTTCAAGTTAGATTTTATTCCTCTTTTATGTATTTATAGATATAAGCATGGAAATAATTCATTCCTATAAATACATCTGTGTGAAGGGCAGAACTTTTTTCTGTTTTATTTTTAAATTTTATTTTTTTAAAATTTTGAAATTTAATTTTATTTATTTTTTTATACAGCAGGTTATTATTAGTTATGCATTTTATGCATATACATGTATACAGGTCAATCCCAATCTCCCAACTCATCCCACCACCACCACCCCATGGCTTCCCGCACTTGGTGTCCATACGTGTGTTCTCTACCTCTGTGTCTCTATTTCTTCCCTGCAAACCAGTTCATCTGTACCATTTTTTAGGTTCCACATATATGCATTAATATACAATATTTGTTTTCCTCTTTCTGACTTACTTCATTCTGTATGACAGTCACTCGATCCATCGATGTCTCTACAAATGACCCAGTTTCATTCCTCTTTATGGCCGAGTAATATTCCATTTTATATATGTACCACATCTTTATCCATTCATCTGTCTGTGGGCATTTAGGTTGCTTCCATTACCTGGCTATTGTAAATAGTGCTGCAATGAACATTGTGGTGAATGTGCCTTTTTGATTTATGGTTTTCTCTGGGTATATGCCCAGAAGTGGGATTGCTGGATCAGATGGTAATTCTATTTCTAGTTTTTTTTAAGGAAACTCCATACTGTTCTCCATAGTGTCTGTATCAATTTACATTCCCACCAATAGTGGAAGAGGGCTCCTTTTGTCCACACCCTCCCCAGAATTTGTTGTTTGTAGATTTCCTGATGATGCCGATTCTAACAGGTGTGAGGTGATACCTCATTGTAGTTTTGATGTGCATTTCTCTAATAATTAGTGCTGTCGGGCAGCTTTTCATGTGCGTCTTGGCCATCTCTGTGTCTTCTTTGAAGAAACGTCTCTTTAGATCTTCTGCCCATTTTTGTATTGGGTTGTTTGTTTTTTTTAATATTAAGCTGCATAAGCTGTTTATATATATATTGGAGATTAAACCTTTGTCCATTGATTCGTTTGCAACGATTTTCGCCCATTCTGAGGGATGCCTTTTTCCATTCCCGTTTTTTTTTAACAAAAAAAGGAAAGAAAGAAAAAGAAGCAGAACACTAATGTGCGTAAAATCTGCCTTTTGAAACGGTCGTTTTGAAATATGGAAGTCCTTTGAATTTTTTGGTCGATATGTGACCCCAGGATTTGTTTTCAGGGCAGGTGTGATTTACAGGCCTGCAATGATTTTGAATATCAATGGACCATTAGCGCTGGGATTAAAGCTGCTGTTGTGTGAAACGGCCACAAGGTGGCAGCAGTTCTCCCTTACCAAATCTGGTTAAGAGGGCAACAGAGCCTCAATGGAAGTCGTGTCCTAGATTGGAATTTAGAATGGAATGTGCCAGGAGAAAGCCCCTCAAGTTTGTCTCACTACATCTTGTTCGTGTTTTTAATTTATTTTTTTTAATTTTTTATTACAGCAAGTTTGATTACAATGTTTGGCTTGTTGTAGGTGTGGAAGATGTGGTTCTTTTACACATATACAGATGTCTGATCTTCCTGGGATCCTTTTCCCATGTACGTTATGACCGAATGTTGAGTAGTCTTCTCTTGGTATTCCGTAGGTCTTTGGTGATTATATATGTCACCTGTGTTTGTATATGTCTGTTAACCCCGATATCGTAATGAAACCAATCCTCACACCTTTCCATTGGTGAACCATAAGTTTGTTTAATGAATCTGTGATTGCCCTTCTCCGTGGAAATATCTGCCCTGGTATCCACTTTTAGGTAACACCTATAAGTGATATGATACGATATGTGTCTTTCACTTTCTGACTTACTACAAGTCACGTGATTACCTCTAGACTCATCTACGGGGCTGCAAATGGCATTGTGTCCTTTTTTTCCTTGGCTTCTATTCTGCCTTAGCGAGGTCCATTTTCAACAATGTGATTCCCTGAGGGTTGTGGATTAGCTGACCTGGGCAGCCTTACCCTGCCGGCCGGCCCTCCCCAGGTGTGCTTGGTTGAGGTCAATATAAACAGCACTCCAGGCAGCAATAGCCCCTGAAGCTGTGCCTGACTCCATATTCTCTGCCCCGTCAGCAGTCTCGGGGCTGTGCTGGTGGGAGGGAGTGAGGGGCCACAGCTTTGTTGGTGGCCCAGTGTGAGGGGGGCTCTGCTGGCCTTTCTGCAGGGGTTTCCAGGCTGCCACCTGTAAAGAAGAGGATGTGTCACCCATCCCTTCCCCTGGAATTTCTCTCCGGACAGAGGTGAGGAAGGAAAAATGCAGTGGGGTCCGGGACAGGAGGGGTATCTCAGGCAGGACAATGGAAAGCTTCTGGAAGAGCGCCCGGGGCCAGGACCACCCTGGCTGGCCTGCAGGCACCAAGTTGGACTGTGTGCTGTCGCTGGTGTGGCTCCGCGGCCCTTCCTCTAGGCTTTCAAGCCCTTGTACATATTCAGGTGTTTTACCTGGGAAGGGTGGGAACAGTTCAGCAGCAGCTGGCCTGGGGCTCAGCTCACGTTTTCTCACAGATGCCTCGGCAGGGTCCCCCAGCTTTGCAATGAGGACGCTCCTTGCATGGGGGGTGGGTTGCTGGCTGTATGGGAGATGATTCCCCACCTCTGACCAATTTCAGAATTGTTGACCGCTGGAGCAAGTGCCCTGATAGGGTTTTCCTGTGTATAACTGGTGGGTTCAGGTTTTTTTTTTTTCTTTTATGGTTCAAGTTAGGTTTTATTCCTCTTTTATGTATTTATAGATATAAGCATGGAAATAATTCATTCCTATAAATACATCTGTGTGAAGGGAAGAACTTTTTTCTGTTTTATTTTTAAATTTTATTTTTTTTTAAATTTTGAAATTTAATTTTATTTATTTTTTTATACAGCGGGTTATTATTAGTTATGCATTTTATGCATATACATGTATACAGGTCAATCCCAATCTCCCAACTCATCCCACCACCACCACCCCATGGCTTCCCGCACTTGGTGTCCATACGTTTGTTCTCTACCTCTGTGTCTCTATTTCTTCCCTGCAAACCAGTTCATCTGTACCATTTTTTAGGTTCCACATATATGCATTAATATACAATATTTGTTTTCCTCTTTCTGACTTACTTCATTCTGTATGACAGTCACTAGATCCATCGATGTCTCTACAAATGACCCAGTTTCATTCCTCTTTATGGCCGAGTAATATTCCATTTTATATATGTACCACATCTTTATCCATTCATCTGTCTGTGGGCATTTAGGTTGCTTCCATTACCTGGCTATTGTAAATAGTGCTGCAATGAACATTGTGGTGAATGTGCCTTTTTGATTTATGGTTTTCTCTGGGTATATGCCCAGAAGTGGGATTGCTGGATCAGATGGTAATTCTATTTCTAGTTTTTTTTTAAGGAAACTCCATACTGTTCTCCATAGTGTCTGTATCAATTTACATTCCCACCAATAGTGGAAGAGGGCTCCTTTTGTCCACACCCTCCCCAGAATTTGTTGTTTGTAGATTTCCTGATGATGCCGATTCTAACAGGTGTGAGGTGATACCTCATTGTAGTTTTGATGTGCATTTCTCTAATAATTAGTGCTGTTGAGCAGCTTTTCATGTGCGTCTTGGCCATCTCTGTGTCTTCTTTGAAGAAACGTCTCTTTAGATCTTCTGCCCATTTTTGTATTGGGTTGTTTGTTTTTTTTAATATTAAGCTGCATGAGCTGTTTATATATATATTGGAGATTAAACCTTTGTCCATTGATTCGTTTGCAACGATTTTCGCCCATTCTGAGGGATGCCTTTTTCCATTCCCGTTTTTTTTTAACAAAAAAAGGAAAGAAAGAAAAAGAAGCAGAACACTAATGTGCGTAAAATCTGCCTTTTGAAACGGTCGTTTTGAAATATGGAAGTCCTTTGAATTTTTTGGTCGATATGTGACCCCAGGATTTGTTTTCAGGGCAGGTGTGATTTACAGGCCTGCAATGATTTTGAATATCAATGGACCATTAGCGCTGGGATTAAAGCTGCTGTTGTGTGAAACGGCCACAAGGTGGCAGCAGTTCTCCCTTACCAAATCTGGTTAAGAGGGCAACAGAGCCTCAATGGAAGTCGTGTCCTAGATTGGAATTTAGAATGGAATGTGCCAGGAGAAAGCCCCTCAAGTTTGTCTCACTACATCTTGTTCGTGTTTTTAATTTATTTTTTTTAATTTTTTATTACAGCAAGTTTGATTACAATGTTTGGCTTGTTGTAGGTGTGGAAGATGTGGTTCTTTTACACATATACAGATGTCTGATCTTCCTGGGATCCTTTTCCCATGTACGTTATGACCGAATGTTGAGTAGTCTTCTCTTGGTATTCCGTAGGTCTTTGGTGATTATATATGTCACCTGTGTTTGTATATGTCTGTTAACCCCGATATCGTAATGAAACCAATCCTCACACCTTTCCATTGGTGAACCATAAGTTTGTTTAATGAATCTGTGATTGCCCTTCTCCGTGGAAATATCTGCCCTGGTATCCACTTTTAGGTAACACCTATAAGTGATATGATACGATATGTGTCTTTCACTTTCTGACTTACTACAAGTCACGTGATTACCTCTAGACTCATCTACGGGGCTGCAAATGGCATTGTGTCCTTTTTTTCCTTGGCTTCTATTCTGCCTTAGCGAGGTCCATTTTCAACAATGTGATTCCCTGAGGGTTGTGGATTAGCTGACCTGGGCAGCCTTACCCTGCCGGCCGGCCCTCCCCAGGTGTGCCTGGTTGAGGTCAATATAAACAGCGCTCCAGGCAGCAATAGCCCCTGAAGCTGTGCCTGTCTCCATATTCTCTGCCCCGTCAGCAGTCTCGGGGCTGTGCTGGTGGGAGGGAGTGAGGGGCCACAGCTTTGTTGGTGGCCCAGTGTGAGGGGGGCTCTGCTGGCCTTTCTGCAGGGGTTTCCAGGCTGCCAGCTGTAAAGAAGAGGATGTGTCACCCATCCCTTCCCCTGGAATTTCTCTCCGGACAGAGGTGAGGAAGGAAAAATGCAGTGGGGGCCGGGACAGGAGGGGTATCTCAGGCAGGGCAATGGAAAGCTTCCGGAAGAGCGCCCGGGGCCAGGACCACCCTGGCTGGCCTGCAGGCACCAAGTTGGACTGTGTGCTGTCGCTGGTGTGGCTCCGCGGCCCTTCCTCTAGGCTTTCAAGCCCTTGTACATATTCAGGTGTTTTACCTGGGAAGGGTGGGAACAGTTCAGCAGCAGCTGGCCTGGGGCTCAGCTCACGTTTTCTCACAGATGCCTCGGCAGGGTCCCCCAGCTTTGCAATGAGGACGCTCCTTGTATGGGGGGTGGGTTGCTGGCTGTATGGGAGATGATTCCCCACCTCTGACCAATTTCAGAATTGTTGACCGCTGGAGCAAGTGCCCTGATAGGGTTTTCCTGTGTATAACTGGTGGGTTCAGGTTTTTTTTTTTTTCTTTTATGGTTCAAGTTAGGTTTTATTCCTCTTTTATGTATTTATAGATATAAGCATGGAAATAATTCATTCCTATAAATACATCTGTGTGAAGGGAAGAACTTTTTTCTGTTTTATTTTTAAATTTTATTTTTTTTTAAATTTTGAAATTTAATTTTATTTATTTTTTTATACAGCGGGTTATTATTAGTTATGCATTTTATGCATATACATGTATACAGGTCAATCCCAATCTCCCAACTCATCCCACCACCACCACCCCATGGCTTCCCACACTTGGTGTCCATACGTTTGTTCTCTACCTCTGTGTCTCTATTTCTTCCCTGCAAACCAGTTCATCTGTACCATTTTTTAGGTTCCACATATATGCATTAATATACAATATTTGTTTTCCTCTTTCTGACTTACTTCATTCTGTATGACAGTCACTAGATCCATCGATGTCTCTACAAATGACCCAGTTTCATTCCTCTTTATGGCCGAGTAATATTCCATTTTATATATGTACCACATCTTTATCCATTCATCTGTCTGTGGGCATTTAGGTTGCTTCCATTACCTGGCTATTGTAAATAGTGCTGCAATGAACATTGTGGTGAATGTGCCTTTTTGATTTATGGTTTTCTCTGGGTATATGCCCAGAAATGGGATTGCTGGATCAGATGGTAATTCTATTTCTAGTTTTTTTTTAAGGAAACTCCATACTGTTCTCCATAGTGTCTGTATCAATTTACATTCCCACCAATAGTGGAAGAGGGCTCCTTTTGTCCACACCCTCCCCAGAATTTGTTGTTTGTAGATTTCCTGATGATGCCGATTCTAACAGGTGTGAGGTGATACCTCATTGTAGTTTTGATGTGCATTTCTCTAATAATTAGTGCTGTTGAGCAGCTTTTCATGTGCGTCTTGGCCATCTCTGTGTCTTCTTTGAAGAAACGTCTCTTTAGATCTTCTGCCCATTTTTGTATTGGGTTGTTTGTTTTTTTTAATATTAAGCTGCATGAGCTGTTTATATATATATTGGAGATTAAACCTTTGTCCATTGATTCGTTTGCAACGATTTTCGCCCATTCTGAGGGATGCCTTTTTCCATTCCCGTTTTTTTTTAACAAAAAAAGGAAAGAAAGAAAAAGAAGCAGAACACTAATGTGCGTAAAATCTGCCTTTTGAAACGGTCGTTTTGAAATATGGACGTCCTTTGAATTTTTTGGTCGATATGTGACCCCAGGATTTGTTTTCAGGGCAGGTGTGATTTACAGGCCTGCAATGATTTTGAATATCAATGGACCATTAGCGCTGGGATTAAAGCTGCTGTTGTGTGAAACGGCCACAAGGTGGCAGCAGTTCTCCCTTACCAAATCTGGTTAAGAGGGCAACAGAGCCTCAATGGAAGTCGTGTCCTAGATTGGAATTTAGAATGGAATGTGCCAGGAGAAAGCCCCTCAAGTTTGTCTCACTACATCTTGTTCGTGTTTTTAATTTATTTTTTTTAATTTTTTATTACAGCAAGTTTGATTACAATGTTTGGCTTGTTGTAGGTGTGGAAGATGTGGTTCTTTTACACATATACAGATGTCTGATCTTCCTGGGATCCTTTTCCCATGTACGTTATGACCGAATGTTGAGTAGTCTTCTCTTGGTATTCCGTAGGTCTTTGGTGATTATATATGTCACCTGTGTTTGTATATGTCTGTTAACCCCGATATCGTAATGAAACCAATCCTCACACCTTTCCATTGGTGAACCATAAGTTTGTTTAATGAATCTGTGATTGCCCTTCTCCGTGGAAATATCTGCCCTGGTATCCACTTTTAGGTAACACCTATAAGTGATATGATACGATATGTGTCTTTCACTTTCTGACTTACTACAAGTCACGTGATTACCTCTAGACTCATCTACGGGGCTGCAAATGGCATTGTGTCCTTTTTTTCCTTGGCTTCTATTCTGCCTTAGCGAGGTCCATTTTCAACAATGTGATTCCCTGAGGGTTGTGGATTAGCTGACCTGGGCAGCCTTACCCTGCCGGCCGGCCCTCCCCAGGTGTGCCTGGTTGAGGTCAATATAAACAGCGCTCCAGGCAGCAATAGCCCCTGAAGCTGTGCCTGACTCCATATTCTCTGCCCCGTCAGCAGTCTCGGGGCTGTGCTGGTGGGAGGGAGTGAGGGGCCACAGCTTTGTTGGTGGCCCAGTGTGAGGGGGGCTCTGCTGGCCTTTCTGCAGGGGTTTCCAGGCTGCCACCTGTAAAGAAGAGGATGTGTCACCCATCCCTTCCCCTGGAATTTCTCTCCGGACAGAGGTGAGGAAGGAAAAATGCAGTGGGGGCCGGGACAGGAGGGGTATCTCAGGCAGGGCAATGGAAAGCTTCTGGAAGAGCGCCCGGGGCCAGGACCACCCTGGCTGGCCTGCAGGCACCAAGTTGGACTGTGTGCTGTCGCTGGTGTGGCTCCACGGCCCTTCCTCTAGGCTTTCAAGCCCTTGTACATATTCAGGTGTTTTACCTGGGAAGGGTGGGAACAGTTCAGCAGCAGCTGGCCTGGGGCTCAGCTCACGGTTTCTCACAGATGCCTCGGCAGGGTTCCCCAGCTTTGCAATGAGGACGCTCCTTGCATTGGGGGTGGGTTGCTGGCTGTATGGGAGATGATTCCCCACCTCTGACCAATTTCAGAATTGTTGACCGCTGGAGCAAGTGCCCTGATAGGGTTTTCCTGTGTATAACTGGTGGGTTCAGGTTTTTTTTTTTTTCTTTTATGGTTCAAGTTAGGTTTTATTCCTCTTTTATGTATTTATAGATATAAGCATGGAAATAATTCATTCCTATAAATACATCTGTGTGAAGGGAAGAACTTTTTTCTGTTTTATTTTTAAATTTTATTTTTTTAAAATTTTGAAATTTAATTTTATTTATTTTTTTATACAGCGGGTTATTATTAGTTATGCATTTTATGCATATACATGTATACAGGTCAATCCCAATCTCCCAACTCATCCCACCACCACCACCCCATGGCTTCCCGCACTTGGTGTCCATACGTGTGTTCTCTACCTCTGTGTCTCTATTTCTTCCCTGCAAACCAGTTCATCTGTACCATTTTTTAGGTTCCACATATATGCATTAATATACAATATTTGTTTTCCTCTTTCTGACTTACTTCATTCTGTATGACAGTCACTCGATCCATCGATGTCTCTACAAATGACCCAGTTTCATTCCTCTTTATGGCCGAGTAATATTCCATTTTATATATGTACCACATCTTTATCCATTCATCTGTCTGTGGGCATTTAGGTTGCTTCCATTACCTGGCTATTGTAAATAGTGCTGCAATGAACATTGTGGTGAATGTGCCTTTTTGATTTATGGTTTTCTCTGGGTATATGCCCAGAAGTGGGATTGCTGGATCAGATGGTAATTCTATTTCTAGTTTTTTTTAAGGAAACTCCATACTGTTCTCCATAGTGTCTGTATCAATTTACATTCCCACCAATAGTGGAAGAGGGCTCCTTTTGTCCACACCCTCCCCAGAATTTGTTGTTTGTAGATTTCCTGATGATGCCGATTCTAACAGGTGTGAGGTGATACCTCATTGTAGTTTTGATGTGCATTTCTCTAATAATTAGTGCTGTTGAGCAGCTTTTCATGTGCGTCTTGGCCATCTCTGTGTCTTCTTTGAAGAAACGTCTCTTTAGATCTTCTGCCCATTTTTGTATTGGGTTGTTTGTTTTTTTTAATATTAAGCTGCATGAGCTGTTTATATATATATTGGAGATTAAACCTTTGTCCATTGATTCGTTTGCAACGATTTTCGCCCATTCTGAGGGATGCCTTTTTCCATTCCCGTTTTTTTTTAACAAAAAAAGGAAAGAAAGAAAAAGAAGCAGAACACTAATGTGCGTAAAATCTGCCTTTTGAAACGGTCGTTTTGAAATATGGACGTCCTTTGAATTTTTTGGTCGATATGTGACCCCAGGATTTGTTTTCAGGGCAGGTGTGATTTACAGGCCTGCAATGATTTTGAATATCAATGGACCATTAGCGCTGGGATTAAAGCTGCTGTTGTGTGAAACGGCCACAAGGTGGCAGCAGTTCTCCCTTACCAAATCTGGTTAAGAGGGCAACAGAGCCTCAATGGAAGTCGTGTCCTAGATTGGAATTTAGAATGGAATGTGCCAGGAGAAAGCCCCTCAAGTTTGTCTCACTACATCTTGTTCGTGTTTTTAATTTATTTTTTTTATTTTTTATTACAGCAAGTTTGATTACAATGTTTGGCTTGTTGTAGGTGTGGAAGATGTGGTTCTTTTACACATATACAGATGTCTGATCTTCCTGGGATCCTTTTCCCATGTACGTTATGACCGAATGTTGAGTAGTCTTCTCTTGGTATTCCGTAGGTCTTTGGTGATTATATATGTCACCTGTGTTTGTATATGTCTGTTAACCCCGATATCGTAATGAAACCAATCCTCACACCTTTCCATTGGTGAACCATAAGTTTGTTTAATGAATCTGTGATTGCCCTTCTCCGTGGAAATATCTGCCCTGGTATCCACTTTTAGGTAACACCTATAAGTGATATGATACGATATGTGTCTTTCACTTTCTGACTTACTACAAGTCACGTGATTACCTCTAGACTCATCTACGGGGCTGCAAATGGCATTGTGTCCTTTTTTTCCTTGGCTTCTATTCTGCCTTAGCGAGGTCCATTTTCAACAATGTGATTCCCTGAGGGTTGTGGATTAGCTGACCTGGGCAGCCTTACCCTGCCGGCCGGCCCTCCCCAGGTGTGCCTGGTTGAGGTCAATATAAACAGCGCTCCAGGCAGCAATAGCCCCTGAAGCTGTGCCTGACTCCATATTCTCTGCCCCGTCAGCAGTCTCGGGGCTGTGCTGGTGGGAGGGAGTGAGGGGCCACAGCTTTGTTGGTGGCCCAGTGTGAGGGGGGCTCTGCTGGCCTTTCTGCAGGGGTTTCCAGGCTGCCACCTGTAAAGAAGAGGATGTGTCACCCATCCCTTCCCCTGGAATTTCTCTCCGGACAGAGGTGAGGAAGGAAAAATGCAGTGGGGGCCGGGACAGGAGGGGTATCTCAGGCAGGGCAATGGAAAGCTTCTGGAAGAGCGCCCGGGGCCAGGACCAACCTGGCTGGCCTGCAGGCACCAAGTTGGACTGTGTGCTGTCGCTGGTGTGGCTCCGCGGCCCTTCCTCTAGGCTCTCAAGCCCTTGTACATATTCAGGTGTTTTACCTGGGAAGGGTGGGAACAGTTCAGCAGCAGCTGGCCTGGGGCTCAGCTCACGTTTTCTCACAGATGCCTCGGCAGGGTCCCCCAGCTTTGCAATGAGGACGCTCCTTGCATGGGTGGTGGGTTGCTGGCTGTATGGGAGATGATTCCTCACCTCTTACCAATTTCAGAATTGTTGACCGCTGGAGCAAGTTCCCTGATAGGGTTTTCCTGTGTATAACTGGTGGGTTCAGGTTTTTTTTTTCTTTTATGGTTCAAGTTAGGTTTTATTCCTCTTTTATGTATTTATAGATATAAGCATGGAAATAATTCATTCCTATAAATACATCTGTGTGAAGGGAAGAACTTTTTTCTGTTTTATTTTTAAATTTTATTTTTTTTTAAATTTTGAAATTTAATTTTATTTATTTTTTTATACAGCGGGTTATTATTAGTTATGCATTTTATGCATATACATGTATACAGGTCAATCCCAATCTCCCAACTCATCCCACCACCACCACCCCATGGCTTCCCGCACTTGGTGTCCATACGTTTGTTCTCTACCTCTGTGTCTCTATTTCTTCCCTGCAAACCAGTTCATCTGTACCATTTTTTAGGTTCCACATATATGCATTAATATACAATATTTGTTTTCCTCTTTCTGACTTACTTCATTCTGTATGACAGTCACTAGATCCATCGATGTCTCTACAAATGACCCAGTTTCATTCCTCTTTATGGCCGAGTAATATTCCATTTTATATATGTACCACATCTTTATCCATTCATCTGTCTGTGGGCATTTAGGTTGCTTCCATTACCTGGCTATTGTAAATAGTGCTGCAATGAACATTGTGGTGAATGTGCCTTTTTGATTTATGGTTTTCTCTGGGTATATGCCCAGAAGTGGGATTGCTGGATCAGATGGTAATTCTATTTCTAGTTTTTTTTAAGGAAACTCCATACTGTTCTCCATAGTGTCTGTATCAATTTACATTCCCACCAATAGTGGAAGAGGGCTCCTTTTGTCCACACCCTCCCCAGAATTTGTTGTTTGTAGATTTCCTGATGATGCCGATTCTAACAGGTGTGAGGTGATACCTCATTGTAGTTTTGATGTGCATTTCTCTAATAATTAGTGCTGTTGAGCAGCTTCTCATGTGCGTCTTGGCCATCTCTGTGTCTTCTTTGAAGAAACGTCTCTTTAGATCTTCTGCCCATTTTTGTATTGGGTTGTTTGTTTTTTTAATATTAAGCTGCATGGGCTGTTTATATATATATTGGAGATTAAACCTTTGTCCATTGATTCGTTTGCAACGATTTTCGCCCATTCTGAGGGATGCCTTTTTCCATTCCCGTTTTTTTTTAACAAAAAAAGGAAAGAAAGAAAAAGAAGCAGAACACTAATGTGCGTAAAATCTGCCTTTTGAAACGGTCGTTTTGAAATATGGACGTCCTTTGAATTTTTTGGTCGATATGTGACCCCAGGATTTGTTTTCAGGGCAGGTGTGATTTACAGGCCTGCAATGATTTTGAATATCAATGGACCATTAGCGCTGGGATTAAAGCTGCTGTTGTGTGAAACGGCCACAAGGTGGCAGCAGTTCTCCCTTACCAAATCTGGTTAAGAGGGCAACAGAGCCTCAATGGAAGTCGTGCCCTAGATTGGAATTTAGAATGGAATGTGCCAGGAGAAAGCCCCTCAAGTTTATCTCACTACATCTTGTTCGTGTTTTTAATTTATTTTTTTTAATTTTTTATTACAGCAAGTTTGATTACAATGTTTGGCTTGTTGTAGGTGTGGAAGATGTGGTTCTTTTACACATATACAGATGTCTGATCTTCCTGGGATCCTTTTCCCATGTACGTTATGACCGAATGTTGAGTAGTCTTCTCTTGGTATTCCGTAGGTCTTTGGTGATTATATATGTCACCTGTGTTTGTATATGTCTGTTAACCCCGATATCGTAATGAAACCAATCCTCACACCTTTCCATTGGTGAACCATAAGTTTGTTTAATGAATCTGTGATTGCCCTTCTCCGTGGAAATATCTGCCCTGGTATCCACTTTTAGGTAACACCTATAAGTGATATGATACGATATGTGTCTTTCACTTTCTGACTTACTACAAGTCACGTGATTACCTCTAGACTCATCTACGGGGCTGCAAATGGCATTGTGTCCTTTTTTTCCTTGGCTTCTATTCTGCCTTAGCGAGGTCCATTTTCAACAATGTGATTCCCTGAGGGTTGTGGATTAGCTGACCTGGGCAGCCTTACCCTGCCGGCCGGCCCTCCCCAGGTGTGCCTGGTTGAGGTCAATATAAACAGCGCTCCAGGCAGCAATAGCCCCTGAAGCTGTGCCTGACTCCATATTCTCTGCCCCGTCAGCAGTCTCGGGGCTGTGCTGGTGGGAGGGAGTGAGGGGCCACAGCTTTGTTGGTGGCCCAGTGTGAGGGGGGCTCTGCTGGCCTTTCTGCAGGGGTTTCCAGGCTGCCACCTGTAAAGAAGAGGATGTGTCACCCATCCCTTCCCCTGGAATTTCTCTCCGGACAGAGGTGAGGAAGGAAAAATGCAGTGGGGGCCGGGACAGGAGGGGTATCTCAGGCAGGGCAATGGAAAGCTTCTGGAAGAGCGCCCGGGGCCAGGACCACCCTGGCTGGCCTGCAGGCACCAAGTTGGACTGTGTGCTGTCGCTGGTGTGGCTCCACGGCCCTTCCTCTAGGCTTTCAAGCCCTTGTACATATTCAGGTGTTTTACCTGGGAAGGGTGGGAACAGTTCAGCAGCAGCTGGCCTGGGGCTCAGCTCACGGTTTCTCACAGATGCCTCGGCAGGGTTCCCCAGCTTTGCAATGAGGACGCTCCTTGCATTGGGGGTGGGTTGCTGGCTGTATGGGAGATGATTCCCCACCTCTGACCAATTTCAGAATTGTTGACCGCTGGAGCAAGTGCCCTGATAGGGTTTTCCTGTGTATAACTGGTGGGTTCAGGTTTTTTTTTTTTTCTTTTATGGTTCAAGTTAGGTTTTATTCCTCTTTTATGTATTTATAGATATAAGCATGGAAATAATTCATTCCTATAAATACATCTGTGTGAAGGGAAGAACTTTTTTCTGTTTTATTTTTAAATTTTATTTTTTTAAAATTTTGAAATTTAATTTTATTTATTTTTTTATACAGCGGGTTATTATTAGTTATGCATTTTATGCATATACATGTATACAGGTCAATCCCAATCTCCCAACTCATCCCACCACCACCACCCCATGGCTTCCCGCACTTGGTGTCCATACGTGTGTTCTCTACCTCTGTGTCTCTATTTCTTCCCTGCAAACCAGTTCATCTGTACCATTTTTTAGGTTCCACATATATGCATTAATATACAATATTTGTTTTCCTCTTTCTGACTTACTTCATTCTGTATGACAGTCACTCGATCCATCGATGTCTCTACAAATGACCCAGTTTCATTCCTCTTTATGGCCGAGTAATATTCCATTTTATATATGTACCACATCTTTATCCATTCATCTGTCTGTGGGCATTTAGGTTGCTTCCATTACCTGGCTATTGTAAATAGTGCTGCAATGAACATTGTGGTGAATGTGCCTTTTTGATTTATGGTTTTCTCTGGGTATATGCCCAGAAGTGGGATTGCTGGATCAGATGGTAATTCTATTTCTAGTTTTTTTTAAGGAAACTCCATACTGTTCTCCATAGTGTCTGTATCAATTTACATTCCCACCAATAGTGGAAGAGGGCTCCTTTTGTCCACACCCTCCCCAGAATTTGTTGTTTGTAGATTTCCTGATGATGCCGATTCTAACAGGTGTGAGGTGATACCTCATTGTAGTTTTGATGTGCATTTCTCTAATAATTAGTGCTGTTGAGCAGCTTTTCATGTGCGTCTTGGCCATCTCTGTGTCTTCTTTGAAGAAACGTCTCTTTAGATCTTCTGCCCATTTTTGTATTGGGTTGTTTGTTTTTTTTAATATTAAGCTGCATGAGCTGTTTATATATATATTGGAGATTAAACCTTTGTCCATTGATTCGTTTGCAACGATTTTCGCCCATTCTGAGGGATGCCTTTTTCCATTCCCGTTTTTTTTTAACAAAAAAAGGAAAGAAAGAAAAAGAAGCAGAACACTAATGTGCGTAAAATCTGCCTTTTGAAACGGTCGTTTTGAAATATGGACGTCCTTTGAATTTTTTGGTCGATATGTGACCCCAGGATTTGTTTTCAGGGCAGGTGTGATTTACAGGCCTGCAATGATTTTGAATATCAATGGACCATTAGCGCTGGGATTAAAGCTGCTGTTGTGTGAAACGGCCACAAGGTGGCAGCAGTTCTCCCTTACCAAATCTGGTTAAGAGGGCAACAGAGCCTCAATGGAAGTCGTGTCCTAGATTGGAATTTAGAATGGAATGTGCCAGGAGAAAGCCCCTCAAGTTTGTCTCACTACATCTTGTTCGTGTTTTTAATTTATTTTTTTTATTTTTTATTACAGCAAGTTTGATTACAATGTTTGGCTTGTTGTAGGTGTGGAAGATGTGGTTCTTTTACACATATACAGATGTCTGATCTTCCTGGGATCCTTTTCCCATGTACGTTATGACCGAATGTTGAGTAGTCTTCTCTTGGTATTCCGTAGGTCTTTGGTGATTATATATGTCACCTGTGTTTGTATATGTCTGTTAACCCCGATATCGTAATGAAACCAATCCTCACACCTTTCCATTGGTGAACCATAAGTTTGTTTAATGAATCTGTGATTGCCCTTCTCCGTGGAAATATCTGCCCTGGTATCCACTTTTAGGTAACACCTATAAGTGATATGATACGATATGTGTCTTTCACTTTCTGACTTACTACAAGTCACGTGATTACCTCTAGACTCATCTACGGGGCTGCAAATGGCATTGTGTCCTTTTTTTCCTTGGCTTCTATTCTGCCTTAGCGAGGTCCATTTTCAACAATGTGATTCCCTGAGGGTTGTGGATTAGCTGACCTGGGCAGCCTTACCCTGCCGGCCGGCCCTCCCCAGGTGTGCCTGGTTGAGGTCAATATAAACAGCGCTCCAGGCAGCAATAGCCCCTGAAGCTGTGCCTGACTCCATATTCTCTGCCCCGTCAGCAGTCTCGGGGCTGTGCTGGTGGGAGGGAGTGAGGGGCCACAGCTTTGTTGGTGGCCCAGTGTGAGGGGGGCTCTGCTGGCCTTTCTGCAGGGGTTTCCAGGCTGCCACCTGTAAAGAAGAGGATGTGTCACCCATCCCTTCCCCTGGAATTTCTCTCCGGACAGAGGTGAGGAAGGAAAAATGCAGTGGGGGCCGGGACAGGAGGGGTATCTCAGGCAGGGCAATGGAAAGCTTCTGGAAGAGCGCCCGGGGCCAGGACCAACCTGGCTGGCCTGCAGGCACCAAGTTGGACTGTGTGCTGTCGCTGGTGTGGCTCCGCGGCCCTTCCTCTAGGCTCTCAAGCCCTTGTACATATTCAGGTGTTTTACCTGGGAAGGGTGGGAACAGTTCAGCAGCAGCTGGCCTGGGGCTCAGCTCACGTTTTCTCACAGATGCCTCGGCAGGGTCCCCCAGCTTTGCAATGAGGACGCTCCTTGCATGGGTGGTGGGTTGCTGGCTGTATGGGAGATGATTCCTCACCTCTTACCAATTTCAGAATTGTTGACCGCTGGAGCAAGTTCCCTGATAGGGTTTTCCTGTGTATAACTGGTGGGTTCAGGTTTTTTTTTTCTTTTATGGTTCAAGTTAGGTTTTATTCCTCTTTTATGTATTTATAGATATAAGCATGGAAATAATTCATTCCTATAAATACATCTGTGTGAAGGGAAGAACTTTTTTCTGTTTTATTTTTAAATTTTATTTTTTTTTAAATTTTGAAATTTAATTTTATTTATTTTTTTATACAGCGGGTTATTATTAGTTATGCATTTTATGCATATACATGTATACAGGTCAATCCCAATCTCCCAACTCATCCCACCACCACCACCCCATGGCTTCCCGCACTTGGTGTCCATACGTTTGTTCTCTACCTCTGTGTCTCTATTTCTTCCCTGCAAACCAGTTCATCTGTACCATTTTTTAGGTTCCACATATATGCATTAATATACAATATTTGTTTTCCTCTTTCTGACTTACTTCATTCTGTATGACAGTCACTAGATCCATCGATGTCTCTACAAATGACCCAGTTTCATTCCTCTTTATGGCCGAGTAATATTCCATTTTATATATGTACCACATCTTTATCCATTCATCTGTCTGTGGGCATTTAGGTTGCTTCCATTACCTGGCTATTGTAAATAGTGCTGCAATGAACATTGTGGTGAATGTGCCTTTTTGATTTATGGTTTTCTCTGGGTATATGCCCAGAAGTGGGATTGCTGGATCAGATGGTAATTCTATTTCTAGTTTTTTTTAAGGAAACTCCATACTGTTCTCCATAGTGTCTGTATCAATTTACATTCCCACCAATAGTGGAAGAGGGCTCCTTTTGTCCACACCCTCCCCAGAATTTGTTGTTTGTAGATTTCCTGATGATGCCGATTCTAACAGGTGTGAGGTGATACCTCATTGTAGTTTTGATGTGCATTTCTCTAATAATTAGTGCTGTTGAGCAGCTTCTCATGTGCGTCTTGGCCATCTCTGTGTCTTCTTTGAAGAAACGTCTCTTTAGATCTTCTGCCCATTTTTGTATTGGGTTGTTTGTTTTTTTAATATTAAGCTGCATGGGCTGTTTATATATATATTGGAGATTAAACCTTTGTCCATTGATTCGTTTGCAACGATTTTCGCCCATTCTGAGGGATGCCTTTTTCCATTCCCGTTTTTTTTTAACAAAAAAAGGAAAGAAAGAAAAAGAAGCAGAACACTAATGTGCGTAAAATCTGCCTTTTGAAACGGTCGTTTTGAAATATGGACGTCCTTTGAATTTTTTGGTCGATATGTGACCCCAGGATTTGTTTTCAGGGCAGGTGTGATTTACAGGCCTGCAATGATTTTGAATATCAATGGACCATTAGCGCTGGGATTAAAGCTGCTGTTGTGTGAAACGGCCACAAGGTGGCAGCAGTTCTCCCTTACCAAATCTGGTTAAGAGGGCAACAGAGCCTCAATGGAAGTCGTGCCCTAGATTGGAATTTAGAATGGAATGTGCCAGGAGAAAGCCCCTCAAGTTTATCTCACTACATCTTGTTCGTGTTTTTAATTTATTTTTTTTAATTTTTTATTACAGCAAGTTTGATTACAATGTTTGGCTTGTTGTAGGTGTGGAAGATGTGGTTCTTTTACACATATACAGATGTCTGATCTTCCTGGGATCCTTTTCCCATGTACGTTATGACCGAATGTTGAGTAGTCTTCTCTTGGTATTCCGTAGGTCTTTGGTGATTATATATGTCACCTGTGTTTGTATATGTCTGTTAACCCCGATATCGTAATGAAACCAATCCTCACACCTTTCCATTGGTGAACCATAAGTTTGTTTAATGAATCTGTGATTGCCCTTCTCCGTGGAAATATCTGCCCTGGTATCCACTTTTAGGTAACACCTATAAGTGATATGATACGATATGTGTCTTTCACTTTCTGACTTACTACAAGTCACGTGATTACCTCTAGACTCATCTACGGGGCTGCAAATGGCATTGTGTCCTTTTTTTCCTTGGCTTCTATTCTGCCTTAGCGAGGTCCATTTTCAACAATGTGATTCCCTGAGGGTTGTGGATTAGCTGACCTGGGCAGCCTTACCCTGCCGGCCGGCCCTCCCCAGGTGTGCCTGGTTGAGGTCAATATAAACAGCGCTCCAGGCAGCAATAGCCCCTGAAGCTGTGCCTGACTCCATATTCTCTGCCCCGTCAGCAGTCTCGGGGCTGTGCTGGTGGGAGGGAGTGAGGGGCCACAGCTTTGTTGGTGGCCCAGTGTGAGGGGGGCTCTGCTGGCCTTTCTGCAGGGGTTTCCAGGCTGCCAGCTGTAAAGAAGAGGATGTGTCACCCATCCCTTCCCCTGGAATTTCTCTCCGGACAGAGGTGAGGAAGGAAAAATGCAGTGGGGGCCGGGACAGGAGGGGTATCTCAGGCAGGGCAATGGAAAGCTTCTGGAAGAGCGCCCGGGGCCAGGACCACCCTGGCTGGCCTGCAGGCACCAAGTTGGACTGTGTGCTGTCGCTGGTGTGGCTCCGCGGCCCTTCCTCTAGGCTTTCAAGCCCTTGTACATATTCAGGTGTTTTACCTGGGAAGGGTGGGAACAGTTCAGCAGCAGCTGGCCTGGGGCTCAGCTCACGTTTTCTCACAGATGCCTCGGCAGGGTCCCCCAGCTTTGCAATGAGGACGCTCCTTGCATGGGGGGTGGGTTGCTGGCTGTATGGGAGATGATTCCCCACCTCTGACCAATTTCAGAATTGTTGACCGCTGGAGCAAGTGCCCTGATAGGGTTTTCCTGTGTATAACTGGTGGGTTCAGGTTTTTTTCTTTTTCTTTTATGGTTCAAGTTAGATTTTATTCCTCTTTTATGTATTTATAGATATAAGCATGGAAATAATTCATTCCTATAAATACATCTGTGTGAAGGGAAGAACTTTTTTCTGTTTTATTTTTAAATTTTATTTTTTTAAAATTTTGAAATTTAATTTTATTTATTTTTTTATACAGCAGGTTATTATTAGTTATGCATTTTATGCATATACATGTATACAGGTCAATCCCAATCTCCCAACTCATCCCACCACCACCACCCCATGGCTTCCCGCACTTGGTGTCCATACGTGTGTTCTCTACCTCTGTGTCTCTATTTCTTCCCTGCAAACCAGTTCATCTGTACCATTTTTTAGGTTCCACATATATGCATTAATATACAATATTTGTTTTCCTCTTTCTGACTTACTTCATTCTGTATGACAGTCACTCGATCCATCGATGTCTCTACAAATGACCCAGTTTCATTCCTCTTTATGGCCGAGTAATATTCCATTTTATATATGTACCACATCTTTATCCATTCATCTGTCTGTGGGCATTTAGGTTGCTTCCATTACCTGGCTATTGTAAATAGTGCTGCAATGAACATTGTGGTGAATGTGCCTTTTTGATTTATGGTTTTCTCTGGGTATATGCCCAGAAGTGGGATTGCTGGATCAGATGGTAATTCTATTTCTAGTTTTTTTTAAGGAAACTCCATACTGTTCTCCATAGTGTCTGTATCAATTTACATTCCCACCAATAGTGGAAGAGGGCTCCTTTTGTCCACACCCTCCCCAGAATTTGTTGTTTGTAGATTTCCTGATGATGCCGATTCTAACAGGTGTGAGGTGATACCTCATTGTAGTTTTGATGTGCATTTCTCTAATAATTAGTGCTGTTGAGCAGCTTTTCATGTGCGTCTTGGCCATCTCTGTGTCTTCTTTGAAGAAACGTCTCTTTAGATCTTCTGCCCATTTTTGTATTGGGTTGTTTGTTTTTTTTAATATTAAGCTGCATGAGCTGTTTATATATATATTGGAGATTAAACCTTTGTCCATTGATTCGTTTGCAACGATTTTCGCCCATTCTGAGGGATGCCTTTTTCCATTCCCGTTTTTTTTTAACAAAAAAAGGAAAGAAAGAAAAAGAAGCAGAACACTAATGTGCGTAAAATCTGCCTTTTGAAACGGTCGTTTTGAAATATGGACGTCCTTTGAATTTTTTGGTCGATATGTGACCCCAGGATTTGTTTTCAGGGCAGGTGTGATTTACAGGCCTGCAATGATTTTGAATATCAATGGACCATTAGCGCTGGGATTAAAGCTGCTGTTGTGTGAAACGGCCACAAGGTGGCAGCAGTTCTCCCTTACCAAATCTGGTTAAGAGGGCAACAGAGCCTCAATGGAAGTCGTGTCCTAGATTGGAATTTAGAATGGAATGTGCCAGGAGAAAGCCCCTCAAGTTTGTCTCACTACATCTTGTTCGTGTTTTTAATTTATTTTTTTTATTTTTTATTACAGCAAGTTTGATTACAATGTTTGGCTTGTTGTAGGTGTGGAAGATGTGGTTCTTTTACACATATACAGATGTCTGATCTTCCTGGGATCCTTTTCCCATGTACGTTATGACCGAATGTTGAGTAGTCTTCTCTTGGTATTCCGTAGGTCTTTGGTGATTATATATGTCACCTGTGTTTGTATATGTCTGTTAACCCCGATATCGTAATGAAACCAATCCTCACACCTTTCCATTGGTGAACCATAAGTTTGTTTAATGAATCTGTGATTGCCCTTCTCCGTGGAAATATCTGCCCTGGTATCCATTTTTAGGTAACACCTATAAGTGATATGATACGATATGTGTCTTTCACTTTCTGACTTACTACAAGTCACGTGATTACCTCTAGACTCATCTACGGGGCTGCAAATGGCATTGTGTCCTTTTTTTCCTTGGCTTCTATTCTGCCATAGCGAGGTCCATTTTCAACAATGTGATTCCCTGAGGGTTGTGGATTAGCTGACCTGGGCAGCCTTACCCTGCCGGCCAGCCCTCCCCAGGTGTGCCTGGTTGAGGTCAATATAAACAGCGCTCCAGGCAGCAATAGCCCCTGAAGCTGTGCCTGACTCCATATTCTCTGCCCCGTCAGCAGTCTCGGGGCTGTGCTGGTGGGAGGGAGTGAGGGGCCACAGCTTTGTTGGTGGCCCAGTGTGAGGCGGGCTCTGCTGGCCTTTCTGCAGGGGTTTCCAGGCTGCCACCTGTAAAGAAGAGGATGTGTCACCCATCCCTTCCCCTGGAATTTCTCTCCGGACAGAGGTGAGGAAGGAAAAAAGCAGTGGGGGCCGGGACAGGAGGGGTATCTCAGGCAGGGCAATGGAAAGCTTCCGGAAGAGCGCCCGGGGCCAGGACCACCCTGGCTGGCCTGCAGGCACCAAGTTGGACTGTGTGCTGTCGCTGGTGTGGCTCCGCGGCCCTTCCTCTAGGCTTTCAAGCCCTTGTACATATTCAGGTGTTTTACCTGGGAAGGGTGGGAACAGTTCAGCAGCAGCTGGCCTGGGGCTCATCTCACGTTTACTCACAGATGCCTCGGCAGGGTCCCCCAGCTTTGCAATGAGGACGCTCCTTGCGTGGGGGGTGGGTTGCTGGCTGTATGGGAGATGACTCCCCACCTCTGACCAATTTCAGAATTGTTGACCGCTGGAGCAAGTGCCCTGATAGGGTTTTCCTATGTATAACTGGTGGGTTCAGGTTTTTTTTTTCTTTTATGGTTCAAGTTAGGTTTTATTCCTCTTTTATGTATTTATAGATATAAGCATGGAAATAATTCATTCCTATAAATACATCTGTGTGAAGGGAAGAACTTTTTTCTGTTTTATTTTTAAATTTTATTTTTTTAAAATTTTGAAATTTAATTTTATTTATTTTTTTATACAGCAGGTTATTATTAGTTATGCATTTTATGCATATACATGTATACAGGTCAATCCCAATCTCCCAACTCATCCCACCACCACCACCCCATGGCTTCCCGCACTTGGTGTCCATACGTTTGTTCTCTACCTCTGTGTCTCTATTTCTTCCCTGCAAACCAGTTCATCTGTACCATTTTTTAGGTTCCACATATATGCATTAATATACAATATTTGTTTTCCTCTTTCTGACTTACTTCATTCTGTATGACAGTCACTAGATCCATCGATGTCTCTACAAATGACCCAGTTTCATTCCTCTTTATGGCCGAGTAATATTCCATTTTATATATGTACCACATCTTTATCCATTCATCTGTCTGTGGGCATTTAGGTTGCTTCCATTACCTGGCTATTGTAAATAGTGCTGCAATGAACATTGTGGTGAATGTGCCTTTTTGATTTATGGTTTTCTCTGGGTATATGCCCAGAAGTGGGATTGCTGGATCAGATGGTAATTCTATTTCTAGTTTTTTTTAAGGAAACTCCATACTGTTCTCCATAGTGTCTGTATCAATTTACATTCCCACCAATAGTGGAAGAGGGCTCCTTTTGTCCACACCCTCCCCAGAATTTGTTGTTTGTAGATTTCCTGATGATGCCGATTCTAACAGGTGTGAGGTGATACCTCATTGTAGTTTTGATGTGCATTTCTCTAATAATTAGTGCTGTTGAGCAGCTTTTCATGTGCGTCTTGGCCATCTCTGTGTCTTCTTTGAAGAAACGTCTCTTTAGATCTTCTGCCCATTTTTGTATTGGGTTGTTTGTTTTTTTAATATTAAGCTGCATGAGCTGTTTATATATATATTGGAGATTAAACCTTTGTCCATTGATTCATTTGCAACGATTTTCGCCCATTCTGAGGGATGCCTTTTTCCATTCCCGTTTTTTTTTTAACAAAAGAAAGGAAAGAAAGAAAAAGAAGCAGAACACTAATGTGCGTAAAATCTGCCTTTTGAAACGGTCGTTTTGAAATATGGACGTCCTTTGAATTTTTTGGTCGATATGTGACCCCAGGATTTGTTTTCAGGGCAGGTGTGATTTACAGGCCTGCAATGATTTTGAATATCAATGGACCATTAGCGCTGGGATTAAAGCTGCTGTTGTGTGAAACGGCCACAAGGTGGCAGCAGTTCTCCCTTACCAAATCTGGTTAAGAGGGCAACAGAGCCTCAATGGAAGTCGTGTCCTAGATTGGAATTTAGAATGGAATGTGCCAGGAGAAAGCCCCTCAAGTTTGTCTCACTACATCTTGTTCGTGTTTTTAATTTATTTTTTTTATTTTTTATTACAGCAAGTTTGATTACAATGTTTGGCTTGTTGTAGGTGTGGAAGATGTGGTTCTTTTACACATATACAGATGTCTGATCTTCCTGGGATCCTTTTCCCATGTACGTTATGACCGAATGTTGAGTAGTCTTCTCTTGGTATTCCGTAGGTCTTTGGTGATTATATATGTCACCTGTGTTTGTATATGTCTGTTAACCCCGATATCGTAATGAAACCAATCCTCACACCTTTCCATTGGTGAACCATAAGTTTGTTTAATGAATCTGTGATTGCCCTTCTCCGTGGAAATATCTGCCCTGGTATCCATTTTTAGGTAACACCTATAAGTGATATGATACGATATGTGTCTTTCACTTTCTGACTTACTACAAGTCACGTGATTACCTCTAGACTCATCTACGGGGCTGCAAATGGCATTGTGTCCTTTTTTTCCTTGGCTTCTATTCTGCCATAGCGAGGTCCATTTTCAACAATGTGATTCCCTGAGGGTTGTGGATTAGCTGACCTGGGCAGCCTTACCCTGCCGGCCAGCCCTCCCCAGGTGTGCCTGGTTGAGGTCAATATAAACAGCGCTCCAGGCAGCAATAGCCCCTGAAGCTGTGCCTGACTCCATATTCTCTGCCCCGTCAGCAGTCTCGGGGCTGTGCTGGTGGGAGGGAGTGAGGGGCCACAGCTTTGTTGGTGGCCCAGTGTGAGGCGGGCTCTGCTGGCCTTTCTGCAGGGGTTTCCAGGCTGCCACCTGTAAAGAAGAGGATGTGTCACCCATCCCTTCCCCTGGAATTTCTCTCCGGACAGAGGTGAGGAAGGAAAAAAGCAGTGGGGGCCGGGACAGGAGGGGTATCTCAGGCAGGGCAATGGAAAGCTTCCGGAAGAGCGCCCGGGGCCAGGACCACCCTGGCTGGCCTGCAGGCACCAAGTTGGACTGTGTGCTGTCGCTGGTGTGGCTCCGCGGCCCTTCCTCTAGGCTTTCAAGCCCTTGTACATATTCAGGTGTTTTACCTGGGAAGGGTGGGAACAGTTCAGCAGCAGCTGGCCTGGGGCTCAGCTCACGTTTACTCACAGATGCCTCGGCAGGGTCCCCCAGCTTTGCAATGAGGACGCTCCTTGCGTGGGGGGTGGGTTGCTGGCTGTATGGGAGATGACTCCCCACCTCTGACCAATTTCAGAATTGTTGACCGCTGGAGCAAGTGCCCTGATAGGGTTTTCCTATGTATAACTGGTGGGTTCAGGTTTTTTTTTTCTTTTATGGTTCAAGTTAGGTTTTATTCCTCTTTTATGTATTTATAGATATAAGCATGGAAATAATTCATTCCTATAAATACATCTGTGTGAAGGGAAGAACTTTTTTCTGTTTTATTTTTAAATTTTATTTTTTTTAAATTTTGAAATTTAATTTTATTTATTTTTTTATACAGCAGGTTATTATTAGTTATGCATTTTATGCATATACATGTATACAGGTCAATCCCAATCTCCCAACTCATCCCACCACCACCACCCCATGGCTTCCCACACTTGGTGTCCATACGTTTGTTCTCTACCTCTGTGTCTCTATTTCTTCCCTGCAAACCAGTTCATCTGTACCATTTTTTAGGTTCCACATATATGCATTAATATACAATATTTGATTTCCTCTTTCTGACTTACTTCATTCTGTATGACAGTCACTAGATCCATCGATGTCTCTACAAATGACCCAGTTTCATTCCTCTTTATGGCCGAGTAATATTCCATTTTATATATGTACCACATCTTTATCCATTCATCTGTCTGTGGGCATTTAGGTTGCTTCCATTACCTGGCTATTGTAAATAGTGCTGCAATGAACATTGTGGTGAATGTGCCTTTTTGATTTATGGTTTTCTCTGGGTATATGCCCAGAAGTGGGATTGCTGGATCAGATGGTAATTCTATTTCTAGTTTTTTTTAAGGAAACTCCATACTGTTCTCCATAGTGTCTGTATCAATTTACATTCCCACCAATAGTGGAAGAGGGCTCCTTTTGTCCACACCCTCCCCAGAATTTGTTGTTTGTAGATTTCCTGATGATGCCGATTCTAACAGGTGTGAGGTGATACCTCATTGTAGTTTTGATGTGCATTTCTCTAATAATTAGTGCTGTTGAGCAGCTTCTCATGTGCGTCTTGGCCATCTCTGTGTCTTCTTTGAAGAAACGTCTCTTTAGATCTTCTGCCCATTTTTGTATTGGGTTGTTTGTTTTTTTAATATTAAGCTGCATGGGCTGTTTATATATATATTGGAGATTAAACCTTTGTCCATTGATTCGTTTGCAACGATTTTCGCCCATTCTGAGGGATGCCTTTTTCCATTCCCGTTTTTTTTTAACAAAAAAAGGAAAGAAAGAAAAAGAAGCAGAACACTAATGTGCGTAAAATCTGCCTTTTGAAACGGTCGTTTTGAAATATGGACGTCCTTTGAATTTTTTGGTCGATATGTGACCCCAGGATTTGTTTTCAGGGCAGGTGTGATTTACAGGCCTGCAATGATTTTGAATATCAATGGACCATTAGCGCTGGGATTAAAGCTGCTGTTGTGTGAAACGGCCACAAGGTGGCAGCAGTTCTCCCTTACCAAATCTGGTTAAGAGGGCAACAGAGCCTCAATGGAAGTCGTGCCCTAGATTGGAATTTAGAATGGAATGTGCCAGGAGAAAGCCCCTCAAGTTTATCTCACTACATCTTGTTCGTGTTTTTAATTTATTTTTTTTAATTTTTTATTACAGCAAGTTTGATTACAATGTTTGGCTTGTTGTAGGTGTGGAAGATGTGGTTCTTTTACACATATACAGATGTCTGATCTTCCTGGGATCCTTTTCCCATGTACGTTATGACCGAATGTTGAGTAGTCTTCTCTTGGTATTCCGTAGGTCTTTGGTGATTATATATGTCACCTGTGTTTGTATATGTCTGTTAACCCCGATATCGTAATGAAACCAATCCTCACACCTTTCCATTGGTGAACCATAAGTTTGTTTAATGAATCTGTGATTGCCCTTCTCCGTGGAAATATCTGCCCTGGTATCCACTTTTAGGTAACACCTATAAGTGATATGATACGATATGTGTCTTTCACTTTCTGACTTACTACAAGTCACGTGATTACCTCTAGACTCATCTACGGGGCTGCAAATGGCATTGTGTCCTTTTTTTCCTTGGCTTCTATTCTGCCTTAGCGAGGTCCATTTTCAACAATGTGATTCCCTGAGGGTTGTGGATTAGCTGACCTGGGCAGCCTTACCCTGCCGGCCGGCCCTCCCCAGGTGTGCCTGGTTGAGGTCAATATAAACAGCGCTCCAGGCAGCAATAGCCCCTGAAGCTGTGCCTGACTCCATATTCTCTGCCCCGTCAGCAGTCTCGGGGCTGTGCTGGTGGGAGGGAGTGAGGGGCCACAGCTTTGTTGGTGGCCCAGTGTGAGGGGGGCTCTGCTGGCCTTTCTGCAGGGGTTTCCAGGCTGCCAGCTGTAAAGAAGAGGATGTGTCACCCATCCCTTCCCCTGGAATTTCTCTCCGGACAGAGGTGAGGAAGGAAAAATGCAGTGGGGGCCGGGACAGGAGGGGTATCTCAGGCAGGGCAATGGAAAGCTTCCGGAAGAGCGCCCGGGGCCAGGACCAACCTGGCTGGCCTGCAGGCACCAAGTTGGACTGTGTGCTGTCGCTGGTGTGGCTCCACGGCCCTTCCTCTAGGCTTTCAAGCCCTTGTACATATTCAGGTGTTTTACCTGGGAAGGGTGGGAACAGTTCAGCAGCAGCTGGCCTGGGGCTCAGCTCACGGTTTCTCACAGATGCCTCGGCAGGGTTCCCCAGCTTTGCAATGAGGACGCTCCTTGCATTGGGGGTGGGTTGCTGGCTGTATGGGAGATGATTCCCCACCTCTGACCAATTTCAGAATTGTTGACCGCTGGAGCAAGTGCCCTGATAGGGTTTTCCTGTGTATAACTGGTGGGTTCAGGTTTTTTTTTTTTTCTTTTATGGTTCAAGTTAGGTTTTATTCCTCTTTTATGTATTTATAGATATAAGCATGGAAATAATTCATTCCTATAAATACTTCTGTGTGAAGGGAAGAACTTTTTTCTGTTTTATTTTTAAATTTTATTTTTTTAAAATTTTGAAATTTAATTTTATTTATTTTTTTATACAGCAGGTTATTATTAGTTATGCATTTTATGCATATACATGTATACAGGTCAATCCCAATCTCCCAACTCATCTCACCACCACCACCCCATGGCTTCCCACACTTGGTGTGCATACGTTTGTTCTCTACCTCTGTGTCTCTATTTCTTCCCTGCAAACCAGTTCATCTGTACCATTTTTTAGGTTCCACATATATGCATTAATATACAATATTTGTTTTCCTCTTTCTGACTTACTTCATTCTGTATGACAGTCACTAGATCCATCGATGTCTCTACAAATGACCCAGTTTCATTCCTCTTTATGGCCGAGTAATATTCCATTTTATATATGTACCACATCTTTATCCATTCATCTGTCTGTGGGCATTTAGGTTGCTTCCATTACCTGGCTATTGTAAATAGTGCTGCAATGAACATTGTGGTGAATGTGCCTTTTTGATTTATGGTTTTCTCTGGGTATATGCCCAGAAGTGGGATTGCTGGATCAGATGGTAATTCTATTTCTAGTTTTTTTTACGGAAACTCCATACTGTTCTCCATAGTGTCTGTATCAATTTACATTCCCACCAATAGTGGAAGAGGGCTCCTTTTGTCCACACCCTCCCCAGAATTTGTTGTTTGTAGATTTCCTGATGATGCCGATTCTAACAGGTGTGAGGTGATACCTCATTGTAGTTTTGATGTGCATTTCTCTAATAATTAGTGCTGTTGAGCAGCTTTTCATGTGCGTCTTGGCCATCTCTGTGTCTTCTTTGAAGAAACGTCTCTTTAGATCTTCTGCCCATTTTTGTATTGGGTTGTTTGTTTTTTTAATATTAAGCTGCATGAGCTGTTTATATATATATTGGAGATTAAACCTTTGTCCATTGATTCATTTGCAACGATTTTCGCCCATTCTGAGGGATGCCTTTTTCCATTCCCGTATTTTTTTAACAAAAAAAGGAAAGAAAGAAAAAGAAGCAGAACACTAATGTGCGTAAAATCTGCCTTTTGAAACGGTCGTTTTGAAATATGGAAGTCCTTTGAATTTTTTGGTCGATATGTGACCCCAGGATTTGTTTTCAGGGCAGGTGTGATTTACAGGCCTGCAATGATTTTGAATATCAATGGACCATTAGCGCTGGGATTAAAGCTGCTGTTGTGTGAAACGGCCACAAGGTGGCAGCAGTTCTCCCTTACCAAATCTGGTTAAGAGGGCAACAGAGCCTCAATGGAAGTCGTGTCCTAGATTGGAATTTAGAATGGAATGTGCCAGGAGAAAGCCCCTCAAGTTTGTCTCACTACATCTTGTTCGTGTTTTTAATTTATTTTTTTTAATTTTTTATTACAGCAAGTTTGATTACAATGTTTGGCTTGTTGTAGGTGTGGAAGATGTGGTTCTTTTACACATATACAGATGTCTGATCTTCCTGGGATCCTTTTCCCATGTACGTTATGACCGAATGTTGAGTAGTCTTCTCTTGGTATTCCGTAGGTCTTTGGTGATTATATATGTCACCTGTGTTTGTATATGTCTGTTAACCCCGATATCGTAATGAAACCAATCCTCACACCTTTCCATTGGTGAACCATAAGTTTGTTTAATGAATCTGTGATTGCCCTTCTCCGTGGAAATATCTGCCCTGGTATCCACTTTTAGGTAACACCTATAAGTGATATGATACGATATGTGTCTTTCACTTTCTGACTTACTACAAGTCACGTGATTACCTCTAGACTCATCTACGGGGCTGCAAATGGCATTGTGTCCTTTTTTTCCTTGGCTTCTATTCTGCCTTAGCGAGGTCCATTTTCAACAATGTGATTCCCTGAGGGTTGTGGATTAGCTGACCTGGGCAGCCTTACCCTGCCGGCCGGCCCTCCCCAGGTGTGCCTGGTTGAGGTCAATATAAACAGCGCTCCAGGCAGCAATAGCCCCTGAAGCTGTGCCTGACTCCATATTCTCTGCCCCGTCAGCAGTCTCGGGGCTGTGCTGGTGGGAGGGAGTGAGGGGCCACAGCTTTGTTGGTGGCCCAGTGTGAGGGGGGCTCTGCTGGCCTTTCTGCAGGGGTTTCCAGGCTGCCAGCTGTAAAGAAGAGGATGTGTCACCCATCCCTTCCCCTGGAATTTCTCTCCGGACAGAGGTGAGGAAGGAAAAATGCAGTGGGGGCCGGGACAGGAGGGGTATCTCAGGCAGGGCAATGGAAAGCTTCCGGAAGAGCGCCCGGGGCCAGGACCACCCTGGCTGGCCTGCAGGCACCAAGTTGGACTGTGTGCTGTCGCTGGTGTGGCTCCACGGCCCTTCCTCTAGGCTTTCAAGCCCTTGTACATATTCAGGTGTTTTACCTGGGAAGGGTGGGAACAGTTCAGCAGCAGCTGGCCTGGGGCTCAGCTCACGTTTTCTCACAGATGCCTCGGCAGGGTCCCCCAGCTTTGCAATGAGGACGCTCCTTGCATGGGGGGTGGGTTGCTGGCTGTATGGGAGATGATTCCCCACCTCTGACCAATTTCAGAATTGTTGACCGCTGGAGCAAGTGCCCTGATAGGGTTTTCCTGTGTATAACTGGTGGGTTCAGGTTTTTTTCTTTTTCTTTTATGGTTCAAGTTAGGTTTTATTCCTCTTTTATGTATTTATAGATATAAGCATGGAAATAATTCATTCCTATAAATACATCTGTGTGAAGGGAAGAACTTTTTTCTGTTTTATTTTTAAATTTTATTTTTTTTTAAATTTTGAAATTTAATTTTATTTATTTTTTTATACAGCGGGTTATTATTAGTTATGCATTTTATGCATATACATGTATACAGGTCAATCCCAATCTCCCAACTCATCCCACCACCACCACCCCATGGCTTCCCACACTTGGTGTCCATACGTTTGTTCTCTACCTCTGTGTCTCTATTTCTTCCCTGCAAACCAGTTCATCTGTACCATTTTTTAGGTTCCACATATATGCATTAATATACAATATTTGTTTTCCTCTTTCTGACTTACTTCATTCTGTATGACAGTCACTAGATCCATCGATGTCTCTACAAATGACCCAGTTTCATTCCTCTTTATGGCCGAGTAATATTCCATTTTATATATGTACCACATCTTTATCCATTCATCTGTCTGTGGGCATTTAGGTTGCTTCCATTACCTGGCTATTGTAAATAGTGCTGCAATGAACATTGTGGTGAATGTGCCTTTTTGATTTATGGTTTTCTCTGGGTATATGCCCAGAAATGGGATTGCTGGATCAGATGGTAATTCTATTTCTAGTTTTTTTTTAAGGAAACTCCATACTGTTCTCCATAGTGTCTGTATCAATTTACATTCCCACCAATAGTGGAAGAGGGCTCCTTTTGTCCACACCCTCCCCAGAATTTGTTGTTTGTAGATTTCCTGATGATGCCGATTCTAACAGGTGTGAGGTGATACCTCATTGTAGTTTTGATGTGCATTTCTCTAATAATTAGTGCTGTTGAGCAGCTTTTCATGTGCGTCTTGGCCATCTCTGTGTCTTCTTTGAAGAAACGTCTCTTTAGATCTTCTGCCCATTTTTGTATTGGGTTGTTTGTTTTTTTTAATATTAAGCTGCATGAGCTGTTTATATATATATTGGAGATTAAACCTTTGTCCATTGATTCGTTTGCAACGATTTTCGCCCATTCTGAGGGATGCCTTTTTCCATTCCCGTTTTTTTTTAACAAAAACAGGAAAGAAAGAAAAAGAAGCAGAACACTAATGTGCGTAAAATCTGCCTTTTGAAACGGTCGTTTTGAAATATGGACGTCCTTTGAATTTTTTGGTCGATATGTGACCCCAGGATTTGTTTTCAGGGCAGGTGTGATTTACAGGCCTGCAATGATTTTGAATATCAATGGACCATTAGCGCTGGGATTAAAGCTGCTGTTGTGTGAAACGGCCACAAGGTGGCAGCAGTTCTCCCTTACCAAATCTGGTTAAGAGGGCAACAGAGCCTCAATGGAAGTCGTGTCCTAGATTGGAATTTAGAATGGAATGTGCCAGGAGAAAGCCCCTCAAGTTTGTCTCACTACATCTTGTTCGTGTTTTTAATTTATTTTTTTTAATTTTTTATTACAGCAAGTTTGATTACAATGTTTGGCTTGTTGTAGGTGTGGAAGATGTGGTTCTTTTACACATATACAGATGTCTGATCTTCCTGGGATCCTTTTCCCATGTACGTTATGACCGAATGTTGAGTAGTCTTCTCTTGGTATTCCGTAGGTCTTTGGTGATTATATATGTCACCTGTGTTTGTATATGTCTGTTAACCCCGATATCGTAATGAAACCAATCCTCACACCTTTCCATTGGTGAACCATAAGTTTGTTTAATGAATCTGTGATTGCCCTTCTCCGTGGAAATATCTGCCCTGGTATCCACTTTTAGGTAACACCTATAAGTGATATGATACGATATGTGTCTTTCACTTTCTGACTTACTACAAGTCACGTGATTACCTCTAGACTCATCTACGGGGCTGCAAATGGCATTGTGTCCTTTTTTTCCTTGGCTTCTATTCTGCCTTAGCGAGGTCCATTTTCAACAATGTGATTCCCTGAGGGTTGTGGATTAGCTGACCTGGGCAGCCTTACCCTGCCGGCCGGCCCTCCCCAGGTGTGCCTGGTTGAGGTCAATATAAACAGCGCTCCAGGCAGCAATAGCCCCTGAAGCTGTGCCTGACTCCATATTCTCTGCCCCGTCAGCAGTCTCGGGGCTGTGCTGGTGGGAGGGAGTGAGGGGCCACAGCTTTGTTGGTGGCCCAGTGTGAGGGGGGCTCTGCTGGCCTTTCTGCAGGGGTTTCCAGGCTGCCACCTGTAAAGAAGAGGATGTGTCACCCATCCCTTCCCCTGGAATTTCTCTCCGGACAGAGGTGAGGAAGGAAAAATGCAGTGGGGGCCGGGACAGGAGGGGTATCTCAGGCAGGGCAATGGAAAGCTTCCGGAAGAGCGCCCGGGGCCAGGACCACCCTGGCTGGCCTGCAGGCACCAAGTTGGACTGTGTGCTGTCGCTGGTGTGGCTCCGCGGCCCTTCCTCTAGGCTTTCAAGCCCTTGTACATATTCAGGTGTTTTACCTGGGAAGGGTGGGAACAGTTCAGCAGCATCTGGCCTGGGGCTCAGCTCACGTTTTCTCACAGATGCCTCGGCAGGGTCCCCCAGCTTTGCAATGAGGACGCTCCTTGCATGGGGGGTGGGTTGCTGGCTGTATGGGAGATGATTCCCCACCTCTGACCAATTTCAGAATTGTTGACCGCTGGAGCAAGTGCCCTGATAGGGTTTTCCTGTGTATAACTGGTGGGTTCAGGTTTTTTTTTTTTTTCTTTTATGGTTCAAGTTAGGTTTTATTCCTCTTTTATGTATTTATAGATATAAGCATGGAAATAATTCATTCCTATAAATACATCTGTGTGAAGGGAAGAACTTTTTTCTGTTTTATTTTTAAATTTTATTTTTTTTTTAAATTTTGAAATTTAATTTTATTTATTTTTTTATACAGCGGGTTATTATTAGTTATGCATTTTATGCATATACATGTATACAGGTCAATCCCAATCTCCCAACTCATCCCATCACCACCACCCCATGGCTTCCCACACTTGGTGTCCATACGTTTGTTCTCTACCTCTGTGTCTCTATTTCTTCCCTGCAAACCAGTTCATCTGTACCATTTTTTAGGTTCCACATATATGCATTAATATACAATATTTGTTTTCCTCTTTCTGACTTACTTCATTCTGTATGACAGTCACTAGATCCATCGATGTCTCTACAAATGACCCAGTTTCATTCCTCTTTATGGCCGAGTAATATTCCATTTTATATATGTACCACATCTTTATCCATTCATCTGTCTGTGGGCATTTAGGTTGCTTCCATTACCTGGCTATTGTAAATAGTGCTGCAATGAACATTGTGGTGAATGTGCCTTTTTGATTTATGGTTTTCTCTGGGTATATGCCCAGAAATGGGATTGCTGGATCAGATGGTAATTCTATTTCTAGTTTTTTTTTAAGGAAACTCCATACTGTTCTCCATAGTGTCTGTATCAATTTACATTCCCACCAATAGTGGAAGAGGGCTCCTTTTGTCCACACCCTCCCCAGAATTTGTTGTTTGTAGATTTCCTGATGATGCCGATTCTAACAGGTGTGAGGTGATACCTCATTGTAGTTTTGATGTGCATTTCTCTAATAATTAGTGCTGTTGAGCAGCTTTTCATGTGCGTCTTGGCCATCTCTGTGTCTTCTTTGAAGAAACGTCTCTTTAGATCTTCTGCCCATTTTTGTATTGGGTTGTTTGTTTTTTTTTAATATTAAGCTGCATGAGCTGTTTATATATATATTGGAGATTAAACCTTTGTCCATTGATTCGTTTGCAACGTTTTTCGCCCATTCTGAGGGATGCCTTTTTCCATTCCCGTTTTTTTTTAACAAAAAAAGGAAAGAAAGAAAAAGAAGCAGAACACTAATGTGCGTAAAATCTGCCTTTTGAAACGGTCGTTTTGAAATATGGACGTCCTTTGAATTTTATGGTCGATATGTGACCCCAGGATTTGTTTTCAGGGCAGGTGTGATTCACAGGCCTGCAATGATTTTGAATATCAATGGACCATTAGCGCTGGGATTAAAGCTGCTGTTGTGTGAAACGGCCACAAGGTGGCAGCAGTTCTCCCTTACCAAATCTGGTTAAGAGGGCAACAGAGCCTCAATGGAAGTCGTGTCCTAGATTGGAATTTAGAATGGAATGTGCCAGGAGAAAGCCCCTCAAGTTTGTCTCACTACATCTTGTTCATGTTTTTAATTTATTTTTTTTTATTTTTTATTACAGCAAGTTTGATTACAATGTTTGGCTTGTTGTAGGTGTGGAAGATGTGGTTCTTTTACACATATACAGATGTCTGATCTTCCTGGGATCCTTTTCCCATGTACGTTATGACTGAATGTTGAGTAGTCTTCTCTTGGTATTCCGTAGGTCTTTGGTGATTATATATGTCACCTGTGTTTGTATATGTCTGTTAACCCCGATATCGTAATGAAACCAATCCTCACACCTTTCCATTGGTGAACCATAAGTTTGTTTAATGAATCTGTGATTGCCCTTCTCCGTGGAAATATCTGCCCTGGTATCCACTTTTAGGTAACACCTATAAGTGATATGATACGATATGTGTCTTTCACTTTCTGACTTACTACAAGTCACGTGATTACCTCTAGACTCATCTATGGGGCTGCAAATGGCATTGTGTCCTTTTTTTCCTTGGCTTCTATTCTGCCTTAGCGAGGTCCATTTTCAACAATGTGATTCCCTGAGGGTTGTGGATTAGCTGACCTGGGCAGCCTTACCCTGCCGGCCGGCCCTCCCCAGGTGTGCCTGGTTGAGGTCAATATAAACAGCGCTCCAGGCAGCAATAGCCCCTGAAGCTGTGCCTGACTCCATATTCTCTGCCCCGTCAGCAGTCTCGGGGCTGTGCTGGTGGGAGGGAGTGAGGGGCCACAGCTTTGTTGGTGGCCCAGTGTGAGGGGGGCTCTGCTGGCCTTTCTGCAGGGGTTTCCAGGCTGCCAGCTGTAAAGAAGAGGATGTGTCACCCATCCCTTCCCCTGGAATTTCTCTCCGGACAGAGGTGAGGAAGGAAAAATGCAGTGGGGGCCGGGACAGGAGGGGTATCTCAGGCAGGGCAATGGAAAGCTTCTGGAAGAGCGCCCGGGGCCAGGACCACCCTGGCTGGCCTGCAGGCACCAAGTTGGACTGTGTGCTGTCGCTGGTGTGGCTCCGCGGCCCTTCCTCTAGGCTTTCAAGCCCTTGTACATATTCAGGTGTTTTACCTGGGAAGGGTGGGAACAGTTCAGCAGCAGCTGGCCTGGGGCTCAGCTCACGTTTTCTCACAGATGCCTCGGCAGGGTCCCCCAGCTTTGCAATGAGGACGCTCCTTGCATGGGGGGTGGGTTGCTGGCTGTATGGGAGATGATTCCCCACCTCTGACCAATTTCAGAATTGTTGACCGCTGGAGCAAGTGCCCTGATAGGGTTTTCCTGTGTATAACTGGTGGGTTCAGGTTTTTTTCTTTTTCTTTTATGGTTCAAGTTAGATTTTATTCCTCTTTTATGTATTTATAGATATAAGCATGGAAATAATTCATTCCTATAAATACATCTGTGTGAAGGGAAGAACTTTTTTCTGTTTTATTTTTAAATTTTATTTTTTTAAAATTTTGAAATTTAATTTTATTTATTTTTTTATACAGCAGGTTATTATTAGTTATGCATTTTATGCATATACATGTATACAGGTCAATCCCAATCTCCCAACTCATCCCACCACCACCACCCCATGGCTTCCCGCACTTGGTGTCCATACGTGTGTTCTCTACCTCTGTGTCTCTATTTCTTCCCTGCAAACCAGTTCATCTGTACCATTTTTTAGGTTCCACATATATGCATTAATATACAATATTTGTTTTCCTCTTTCTGACTTACTTCATTCTGTATGACAGTCACTCGATCCATCGATGTCTCTACAAATGACCCAGTTTCATTCCTCTTTATGGCCGAGTAATATTCCATTTTATATATGTACCACATCTTTATCCATTCATCTGTCTGTGGGCATTTAGGTTGCTTCCATTACCTGGCTATTGTAAATAGTGCTGCAATGAACATTGTGGTGAATGTGCCTTTTTGATTTATGGTTTTCTCTGGGTATATGCCCAGAAGTGGGATTGCTGGATCAGATGGTAATTCTATTTCTAGTTTTTTTTAAGGAAACTCCATACTGTTCTCCATAGTGTCTGTATCAATTTACATTCCCACCAATAGTGGAAGAGGGCTCCTTTTGTCCACACCCTCCCCAGAATTTGTTGTTTGTAGATTTCCTGATGATGCCGATTCTAACAGGTGTGAGGTGATACCTCATTGTAGTTTTGATGTGCATTTCTCTAATAATTAGTGCTGTTGAGCAGCTTTTCATGTGCGTCTTGGCCATCTCTGTGTCTTCTTTGAAGAAACGTCTCTTTAGATCTTCTGCCCATTTTTGTATTGGGTTGTTTGTTTTTTTAATATTAAGCTGCATGAGCTGTTTATATATATATTGGAGATTAAACCTTTGTCCATTGATTCGTTTGCAACGATTTTCGCCCATTCTGAGGGATGCCTTTTTCCATTCCCGTTTTTTTTTAACAAAAAAAGGAAAGAAAGAAAAAGAAGCAGAACACTAATGTGCGTAAAATCTGCCTTTTGAAACGGTCGTTTTGAAATATGGACGTCCTTTGAATTTTATGGTCGATATGTGACCCCAGGATTTGTTTTCAGGGCAGGTGTGATTCACAGGCCTGCAATGATTTTGAATATCAATGGACCATTAGCGCTGGGATTAAAGCTGCTGTTGTGTGAAACGGCCACAAGGTGGCAGCAGTTCTCCCTTACCAAATCTGGTTAAGAGGGCAACAGAGCCTCAATGGAAGTCGTGTCCTAGATTGGAATTTAGAATGGAATGTGCCAGGAGAAAGCCCCTCAAGTTTGTCTCACTACATCTTGTTCGTGTTTTTAATTTATTTTTTTTTATTTTTTATTACAGCAAGTTTGATTACAATGTTTGGCTTGTTGTAGGTGTGGAAGATGTGGTTCTTTTACACATATACAGATGTCTGATCTTCCTGGGATCCTTTTCCCATGTACGTTATGACCGAATGTTGAGTAGTCTTCTCTTGGTATTCCGTAGGTCTTTGGTGATTATATATGTCACCTGTGTTTGTATATGTCTGTTAACCCCGATATCGTAATGAAACCAATCCTCACACCTTTCCATTGGTGAACCATAAGTTTGTTTAATGAATCTGTGATTGCCCTTCTCCGTGGAAATATCTGCCCTGGTATCCACTTTTAGGTAACACCTATAAGTGATATGATACGATATGTGTCTTTCACTTTCTGACTTACTACAAGTCACGTGATTACCTCTAGACTCATCTACGGGGCTGCAAATGGCATTGTGTCCTTTTTTTCCTTGGCTTCTATTCTGCCTTAGCGAGGTCCATTTTCAACAATGTGATTCCCTGAGGGTTGTGGATTAGCTGACCTGGGCAGCCTTACCCTGCCGGCCGGCCCTCCCCAGGTGTGCCTGGTTGAGGTCAATATAAACAGCGCTCCAGGCAGCAATAGCCCCTGAAGCTGTGCCTGACTCCATATTCTCTGCCCCGTCAGCAGTCTCGGGGCTGTGCTGGTGGGAGGGAGTGAGGGGCCACAGCTTTGTTGGTGGCCCAGTGTGAGGGGGGCTCTGCTGGCCTTTCTGCAGGGGTTTCCAGGCTGCCAGCTGTAAAGAAGAGGATGTGTCACCCATCCCTTCCCCTGGAATTTCTCTCCGGACAGAGGTGAGGAAGGAAAAATGCAGTGGGGGCCGGGACAGGAGGGGTATCTCAGGCAGGGCAATGGAAAGCTTCTGGAAGAGCGCCCGGGGCCAGGACCACCCTGGCTGGCCTGCAGGCACCAAGTTGGACTGTGTGCTGTCGCTGGTGTGGCTCCGCGGCCCTTCCTCTAGGCTTTCAAGCCCTTGTACATATTCAGGTGTTTTACCTGGGAAGGGTGGGAACAGTTCAGCAGCAGCTGGCCTGGGGCTCAGCTCACGTTTTCTCACAGATGCCTCGGCAGGGTCCCCCAGCTTTGCAATGAGGACGCTCCTTGCATGGGGGGTGGGTTGCTGGCTGTATGGGAGATGATTCCCCACCTCTGACCAATTTCAGAATTGTTGACCGCTGGAGCAAGTGCCCTGATAGGGTTTTCCTGTGTATAACTGGTGGGTTCAGGTTTTTTTCTTTTTCTTTTATGGTTCAAGTTAGATTTTATTCCTCTTTTATGTATTTATAGATATAAGCATGGAAATAATTCATTCCTATAAATACATCTGTGTGAAGGGCAGAACTTTTTTCTGTTTTATTTTTAAATTTTATTTTTTTAAAATTTTGAAATTTAATTTTATTTATTTTTTTATACAGCAGGTTATTATTAGTTATGCATTTTATGCATATACATGTATACAGGTCAATCCCAATCTCCCAACTCATCCCACCACCACCACCCCATGGCTTCCCGCACTTGGTGTCCATACGTGTGTTCTCTACCTCTGTGTCTCTATTTCTTCCCTGCAAACCAGTTCATCTGTACCATTTTTTAGGTTCCACATATATGCATTAATATACAATATTTGTTTTCCTCTTTCTGACTTACTTCATTCTGTATGACAGTCACTAGATCCATCGATGTCTCTACAAATGACCCAGTTTCATTCCTCTTTATGGCCGAGTAATATTCCATTTTATATATGTACCACATCTTTATCCATTCATCTGTCTGTGGGCATTTAGGTTGCTTCCATTACCTGGCTATTGTAAATAGTGCTGCAATGAACATTGTGGTGAATGTGCCTTTTTGATTTATGGTTTTCTCTGGGTATATGCCCAGAAGTGGGATTGCTGGATCAGATGGTAATTCTATTTCTAGTTTTTTTTAAGGAAACTCCATACTGTTCTCCATAGTGTCTGTATCAATTTACATTCCCACCAATAGTGGAAGAGGGCTCCTTTTGTCCACACCCTCCCCAGAATTTGTTGTTTGTAGATTTCCTGATGATGCCGATTCTAACAGGTGTGAGGTGATACCTCATTGTAGTTTTGATGTGCATTTCTCTAATAATTAGTGCTGTTGAGCAGCTTTTCATGTGCGTCTTGGCCATCTCTGTGTCTTCTTTGAAGAAACGTCTCTTTAGATCTTCTGCCCATTTTTGTATTGGGTTGTTTGTTTTTTTAATATTAAGCTGCATGAGCTGTTTATATATATATTGGAGATTAAACCTTTGTCCATTGATTCGTTTGCAACGATTTTCGCCCATTCTGAGGGATGCCTTTTTCCATTCCCGTTTTTTTTTAACAAAAAAAGGAAAGAAAGAAAAAGAAGCAGAACACTAATGTGCGTAAAATCTGCCTTTTGAAACGGTCGTTTTGAAATATGGACGTCCTTTGAATTTTATGGTCGATATGTGACCCCAGGATTTGTTTTCAGGGCAGGTGTGATTCACAGGCCTGCAATGATTTTGAATATCAATGGACCATTAGCGCTGGGATTAAAGCTGCTGTTGTGTGAAACGGCCACAAGGTGGCAGCAGTTCTCCCTTACCAAATCTGGTTAAGAGGGCAACAGAGCCTCAATGGAAGTCGTGTCCTAGATTGGAATTTAGAATGGAATGTGCCAGGAGAAAGCCCCTCAAGTTTGTCTCACTACATCTTGTTCGTGTTTTTAATTTATTTTTTTTTATTTTTTATTACAGCAAGTTTGATTACAATGTTTGGCTTGTTGTAGGTGTGGAAGATGTGGTTCTTTTACACATATACAGATGTCTGATCTTCCTGGGATCCTTTTCCCATGTACGTTATGACCGAATGTTGAGTAGTCTTCTCTTGGTATTCCGTAGGTCTTTGGTGATTATATATGTCACCTGTGTTTGTATATGTCTGTTAACCCCGATATCGTAATGAAACCAATCCTCACACCTTTCCATTGGTGAACCATAAGTTTGTTTAATGAATCTGTGATTGCCCTTCTCCGTGGAAATATCTGCCCTGGTATCCACTTTTAGGTAACACCTATAAGTGATATGATACGATATGTGTCTTTCACTTTCTGACTTACTACAAGTCACGTGATTACCTCTAGACTCATCTACGGGGCTGCAAATGGCATTGTGTCCTTTTTTTCCTTGGCTTCTATTCTGCCTTAGCGAGGTCCATTTTCAACAATGTGATTCCCTGAGGGTTGTGGATTAGCTGACCTGGGCAGCCTTACCCTGCCGGCCGGCCCTCCCCAGGTGTGCCTGGTTGAGGTCAATATAAACAGCGCTCCAGGCAGCAATAGCCCCTGAAGCTGTGCCTGACTCCATATTCTCTGCCCCGTCAGCAGTCTTGGGGCTGTGCTGGTGGGAGGGAGTGAGGGGCCACAGCTTTGTTGGTGGCCCAGTGTGAGGGGGGCTCTGCTGGCCTTTCTGCAGGGGTTTCCAGGCTGCCACCTGTAAAGAAGAGGATGTGTCACCCATCCCTTCCCCTGGAATTTCTCTCCGGACAGAGGTGAGGAAGGAAAAAAGCAGTGGGGGCCGGGACAGGAGGGGTATCTCAGGCAGGGCAATGGAAAGCTTCTGGAAGAGCGCCCGGGGCCAGGACCACCCTGGCTGGCCTGCAGGCACCAAGTTGGACTGTGTGCTGTCGCTGGTGTGGCTCCGCGGCCCTTCCTCTAGGCTTTCAAGCCCTTGTACATATTCAGGTGTTTTACCTGGGAAGGGTGGGAACAGTTCAGCAGCAGCTGGCCTGGGGCTCAGCTCACGTTTTCTCACAGATGCCTCGGCAGGGTCCCCCAGCTTTGCAATGAGGACGCTCCTTGCATGGGGGGTGGGTTGCTGGCTGTATGGGAGATGATTCCCCACCTCTGACCAATTTCAGAATTGTTGACCGCTGGAGCAAGTGCCCTGATAGGGTTTTCCTGTGTATAACTGGTGGGTTCAGGTTTTTTTCTTTTTCTTTTATGGTTCAAGTTAGATTTTATTCCTCTTTTATGTATTTATAGATATAAGCATGGAAATAATTCATTCCTATAAATACATCTGTGTGAAGGGCAGAACTTTTTTCTGTTTTATTTTTAAATTTTATTTTTTTAAAATTTTGAAATTTAATTTTATTTATTTTTTTATACAGCAGGTTATTATTAGTTATGCATTTTATGCATATACATGTATACAGGTCAATCCCAATCTCCCAACTCATCCCACCACCACCACCCCATGGCTTCCCGCACTTGGTGTCCATACGTGTGTTCTCTACCTCTGTGTCTCTATTTCTTCCCTGCAAACCAGTTCATCTGTACCATTTTTTAGGTTCCACATATATGCATTAATATACAATATTTGTTTTCCTCTTTCTGACTTACTTCATTCTGTATGACAGTCACTCGATCCATCGATGTCTCTACAAATGACCCAGTTTCATTCCTCTTTATGGCCGAGTAATATTCCATTTTATATATGTACCACATCTTTATCCATTCATCTGTCTGTGGGCATTTAGGTTGCTTCCATTACCTGGCTATTGTAAATAGTGCTGCAATGAACATTGTGGTGAATGTGCCTTTTTGATTTATGGTTTTCTCTGGGTATATGCCCAGAAGTGGGATTGCTGGATCAGATGGTAATTCTATTTCTAGTTTTTTTTAAGGAAACTCCATACTGTTCTCCATAGTGTCTGTATCAATTTACATTCCCACCAATAGTGGAAGAGGGCTCCTTTTGTCCACACCCTCCCCAGAATTTGTTGTTTGTAGATTTCCTGATGATGCCGATTCTAACAGGTGTGAGGTGATACCTCATTGTAGTTTTGATGTGCATTTCTCTAATAATTAGTGCTGTTGAGCAGCTTTTCATGTGCGTCTTGGCCATCTCTGTGTCTTCTTTGAAGAAACGTCTCTTTAGATCTTCTGCCCATTTTTGTATTGGGTTGTTTGTTTTTTTAATATTAAGCTGCATGAGCTGTTTATATATATATTGGAGATTAAACCTTTGTCCATTGATTCGTTTGCAACGATTTTCGCCCATTCTGAGGGATGCCTTTTTCCATTCCCGTTTTTTTTTAACAAAAAAAGGAAAGAAAGAAAAAGAAGCAGAACACTAATGTGCGTAAAATCTGCCTTTTGAAACGGTCGTTTTGAAATATGGACGTCCTTTGAATTTTATGGTCGATATGTGACCCCAGGATTTGTTTTCAGGGCAGGTGTGATTCACAGGCCTGCAATGATTTTGAATATCAATGGACCATTAGCGCTGGGATTAAAGCTGCTGTTGTGTGAAACGGCCACAAGGTGGCAGCAGTTCTCCCTTACCAAATCTGGTTAAGAGGGCAACAGAGCCTCAATGGAAGTCGTGTCCTAGATTGGAATTTAGAATGGAATGTGCCAGGAGAAAGCCCCTCAAGTTTGTCTCACTACATCTTGTTCGTGTTTTTAATTTATTTTTTTTTTATTTTTTATTACAGCAAGTTTGATTACAATGTTTGGCTTGTTGTAGGTGTGGAAGATGTGGTTCTTTTACACATATACAGATGTCTGATCTTCCTGGGATCCTTTTCCCATGTACGTTATGACCGAATGTTGAGTAGTCTTCTCTTGGTATTCCGTAGGTCTTTGGTGATTATATATGTCACCTGTGTTTGTATATGTCTGTTAACCCCGATATCGTAATGAAACCAATCCTCACACCTTTCCATTGGTGAACCATAAGTTTGTTTAATGAATCTGTGATTGCCCTTCTCCGTGGAAATATCTGCCCTGGTATCCACTTTTAGGTAACACCTATAAGTGATATGATACGATATGTGTCTTTCACTTTCTGACTTACTACAAGTCACGTGATTACCTCTAGACTCATCTACGGGGCTGCAAATGGCATTGTGTCCTTTTTTTCCTTGGCTTCTATTCTGCCTTAGCGAGGTCCATTTTCAACAATGTGATTCCCTGAGGGTTGTGGATTAGCTGACCTGGGCAGCCTTACCCTGCCGGCCGGCCCTCCCCAGGTGTGCCTGGTTGAGGTCAATATAAACAGCGCTCCAGGCAGCAATAGCCCCTGAAGCTGTGCCTGACTCCATATTCTCTGCCCCGTCAGCAGTCTCGGGGCTGTGCTGGTGGGAGGGAGTGAGGGGCCACAGCTTTGTTGGTGGCCCAGTGTGAGGGGGGCTCTGCTGGCCTTTCTGCAGGGGTTTCCAGGCTGCCAGCTGTAAAGAAGAGGATGTGTCACCCATCCCTTCCCCTGGAATTTCTCTCCGGACAGAGGTGAGGAAGGAAAAATGCAGTGGGGGCCGGGACAGGAGGGGTATCTCAGGCAGGGCAATGGAAAGCTTCTGGAAGAGCGCCCGGGGCCAGGACCACCCTGGCTGGCCTGCAGGCACCAAGTTGGACTGTGTGCTGTCGCTGGTGTGGCTCCGCGGCCCTTCCTCTAGGCTTTCAAGCCCTTGTACATATTCAGGTGTTTTACCTGGGAAGGGTGGGAACAGTTCAGCAGCAGCTGGCCTGGGGCTCAGCTCACGTTTTCTCACAGATGCCTCGGCAGGGTCCCCCAGCTTTGCAATGAGGACGCTCCTTGCATGGGGGGTGGGTTGCTGGCTGTATGGGAGATGATTCCCCACCTCTGACCAATTTCAGAATTGTTGACCGCTGGAGCAAGTGCCCTGATAGGGTTTTCCTGTGTATAACTGGTGGGTTCAGGTTTTTTTCTTTTTCTTTTATGGTTCAAGTTAGATTTTATTCCTCTTTTATGTATTTATAGATATAAGCATGGAAATAATTCATTCCTATAAATACATCTGTGTGAAGGGCAGAACTTTTTTCTGTTTTATTTTTAAATTTTATTTTTTTAAAATTTTGAAATTTAATTTTATTGATTTTTTTATACAGCAGGTTATTAGTTATGCATTTTATGCATATACATGTATACAGGTCAATCCCAATCTCCCAACTCATCCCACCACCACCACCCCATGGCTTCCCGCACTTGGTGTCCATACGTGTGTTCTCTACCTCTGTGTCTCTATTTCTTCCCTGCAAACCAGTTCATCTGTAGCATTTTTTAGGTTCCACATATATGCATTAATATACAATATTTGTTTTCCTCTTTCTGACTTACTTCATTCTGTATGACAGTCACTCGATCCATCGATGTCTCTACAAATGACCCAGTTTCATTCCTCTTTATGGCCGAGTAATATTCCATTTTATATATGTACCACATCTTTATCCATTCATCTGTCTGTGGGCATTTAGGTTGCTTCCATTACCTGGCTATTGTAAATAGTGCTGCAATGAACATTGTGGTGAATGTGCCTTTTTGATTTATGGTTTTCTCTGGGTATATGCCCAGAAGTGGGATTGCTGGATCAGATGGTAATTCTATTTCTAGTTTTTTTTAAGGAAACTCCATACTGTTCTCCATAGTGTCTGTATCAATTTACATTCCCACCAATAGTGGAAGAGGGCTCCTTTTGTCCACACCCTCCCCAGAATTTGTTGTTTGTAGATTTCCTGATGATGCCGATTCTAACAGGTGTGAGGTGATACCTCATTGTAGTTTTGATGTGCATTTCTCTAATAATTAGTGCTGTTGAGCAGCTTTTCATGTGCGTCTTGGCCATCTCTGTGTCTTCTTTGAAGAAACGTCTCTTTAGATCTTCTGCCCATTTTTGTATTGGGTTGTTTGTTTTTTTAATATTAAGCTGCATGAGCTGTTTATATATATATTGGAGATTAAACCTTTGTCCATTGATTCGTTTGCAACGATTTTCGCCCATTCTGAGGGATGCCTTTTTCCATTCCCGTTTTTTTTTAACAAAAAAAGGAAAGAAAGAAAAAGAAGCAGAACACTAATGTGCGTAAAATCTGCCTTTTGAAACGGTCGTTTTGAAATATGGACGTCCTTTGAATTTTATGGTCGATATGTGACCCCAGGATTTGTTTTCAGGGCAGGTGTGATTCACAGGCCTGCAATGATTTTGAATATCAATGGACCATTAGCGCTGGGATTAAAGCTGCTGTTGTGTGAAACGGCCACAAGGTGGCAGCAGTTCTCCCTTACCAAATCTGGTTAAGAGGGCAACAGAGCCTCAATGGAAGTCGTGTCCTAGATTGGAATTTAGAATGGAATGTGCCAGGAGAAAGCCCCTCAAGTTTGTCTCACTACATCTTGTTCGTGTTTTTAATTTATTTTTTTTTTATTTTTTATTACAGCAAGTTTGATTACAATGTTTGGCTTGTTGTAGGTGTGGAAGATGTGGTTCTTTTACACATATACAGATGTCTGATCTTCCTGGGATCCTTTTCCCATGTACGTTATGACCGAATGTTGAGTAGTCTTCTCTTGGTATTCCGTAGGTCTTTGGTGATTATATATGTCACCTGTGTTTGTATATGTCTGTTAACCCCGATATCGTAATGAAACCAATCCTCACACCTTTCCATTGGTGAACCATAAGTTTGTTTAATGAATCTGTGATTGCCCTTCTCCGTGGAAATATCTGCCCTGGTATCCACTTTTAGGTAACACCTATAAGTGATATGATACGATATGTGTCTTTCACTTTCTGACTTACTACAAGTCACGTGATTACCTCTAGACTCATCTACGGGGCTGCAAATGGCATTGTGTCCTTTTTATCCTTGGCTTCTATTCTGCCTTAGCGAGGTCCATTTTCAACAATGTGATTCCCTGAGGGTTGTGGATTAGCTGACCTGGGCAGCCTTACCCTGCCGGCCGGCCCTCCCCAGGTGTGCCTGGTTGAGGTCAATATAAACAGCGCTCCAGGCAGCAATAGCCCCTGAAGCTGTGCCTGACTCCATATTCTCTGCCCCGTCAGCAGTCTCGGGGCTGTGCTGGTGGGAGGGAGTGAGGGGCCACAGCTTTGTTGGTGGCCCAGTGTGAGGGGGGCTCTGCTGGCCTTTCTGCAGGGGTTTCCAGGCTGCCAGCTGTAAAGAAGAGGATGTGTCACCCATCCCTTCCCCTGGAATTTCTCTCCGGACAGAGGTGAGGAAGGAAAAATGCAGTGGGGGCCGGGACAGGAGGGGTATCTCAGGCAGGGCAATGGAAAGCTTCCGGAAGAGCGCCCGGGGCCAGGACCACCCTGGCTGGCCTGCAGGCACCAAGTTGGACTGTGTGCTGTCGCTGGTGTGGCTCCACGGCCCTTCCTCTAGGCTTTCAAGCCCTTGTACATATTCAGGTGTTTTACCTGGGAAGGGTGGGAACAGTTCAGCAGCAGCTGGCCTGGGGCTCAGCTCACGGTTTCTCACAGATGCCTCGGCAGGGTTCCCCAGCTTTGCAATGAGGACGCTCCTTGCATTGGGGGTGGGTTGCTGGCTGTATGGGAGATGATTCCCCACCTCTGACCAATTTCAGAATTGTTGACCGCTGGAGCAAGTGCCCTGATAGGGTTTTCCTGTGTATAACTGGTGGGTTCAGGTTTTTTTTTTTTCTATTATGGTTCAAGTTAGGTTTTATTCCTCTTTTATGTATTTATAGATATAAGCATGGAAATAATTCATTCCTATAAATACATCTGTGTGAAGGGAAGAACTTTTTTCTGTTTTATTTTTAAATTTTATTTTTTTAAAATTTTGAAATTTAATTTTATTTATTTTTTTATACAGCAGGTTATTATTAGTTATGCATTTTATGCATATACATGTATACAGGTCAATCCCAATCTCCCAACTCATCTCACCACCACCACCCCATGGCTTCCCACACTTGGTGTGCATACGTTTGTTCTCTACCTCTGTGTCTCTATTTCTTCCCTGCAAACCAGTTCATCTGTACCATTTTTTAGGTTCCACATATATGCATTAATATACAATATTTGTTTTCCTCTTTCTGACTTACTTCATTCTGTATGACAGTCACTAGATCCATCGATGTCTCTACAAATGACCCAGTTTCATTCCTCTTTATGGCCGAGTAATATTCCATTTTATATATGTACCACATCTTTATCCATTCATCTGTCTGTGGGCATTTAGGTTGCTTCCATTACCTGGCTATTGTAAATAGTGCTGCAATGAACATTGTGGTGAATGTGCCTTTTTGATTTATGGTTTTCTCTGGGTATATGCCCAGAAGTGGGATTGCTGGATCAGATGGTAATTCTATTTCTAGTTTTTTTTAAGGAAACTCCATACTGTTCTCCATAGTGTCTGTATCAATTTACATTCCCACCAATAGTGGAAGAGGGCTCCTTTTGTCCACACCCTCCCCAGAATTTGTTGTTTGTAGATTTCCTGATGATGCCGATTGTAACAGGTGTGAGGTGATACCTCATTGTAGTTTTGATGTGCATTTCTCTAATAATTAGTGCTGTTGAGCAGCTTCTCATGTGCGTCTTGGCCATCTCTGTGTCTTCTTTGAAGAAACGTCTCTTTAGATCTTCTGCCCATTTTTGTATTGGGTTGTTTGTTTTTTTAATATTAAGCTGCATGGGCTGTTTATATATATATTGGAGATTAAACCTTTGTCCATTGATTCGTTTGCAACGATTTTCGCCCATTCTGAGGGATGCCTTTTTCCATTCCCGTTTTTTTTTAACAAAAAAAGGAAAGAAAGAAAAAGAAGCAGAACACTAATGTGCGTAAAATCTGCCTTTTGAAACGGTCGTTTTGAAATATGGACGTCCTTTGAATTTTTTGGTCGATATGTGACCCCAGGATTTGTTTTCAGGGCAGGTGTGATTTACAGGCCTGCAATGATTTTGAATATCAATGGACCATTAGCGCTGGGATTAAAGCTGCTGTTGTGTGAAACGGCCACAAGGTGGCAGCAGTTCTCCCTTACCAAATCTGGTTAAGAGGGCAACAGAGCCTCAATGGAAGTCGTGTCCTAGATTGGAATTTAGAATGGAATGTGCCAGGAGAAAGCCCCTCAAGTTTGTCTCACTACATCTTGTTCATGTTTTTAATTTATTTTTTTTTTTATTTTTTATTACAGCAAGTTTGATTACAATGTTTGGCTTGTTGTAGGTGTGGAAGATGTGGTTCTTTTACACATATACAGATGTCTGATCTTCCTGGGATCCTTTTCCCATGTACGTTATGACTGAATGTTGAGTAGTCTTCTCTTGGTATTCCGTAGGTCTTTGGTGATTATATATGTCACCTGTGTTTGTATATGTCTGTTAACCCCGATATCGTAATGAAACCAATCCTCACACCTTTCCATTGGTGAACCATAAGTTTGTTTAATGAATCTGTGATTGCCCTTCTCCGTGGAAATATCTGCCCTGGTATCCACTTTTAGGTAACACCTATAAGTGATATGATATGATATGTGTCTTTCACTTTCTGACTTACTACAAGTCACGTGATTACCTCTAGACTCATCTACGGGGCTGCAAATGGCATTGTGTCCTTTTTTTCCTTGGCTTCTATTCTGCCTTAGCGAGGTCCATTTTCAACAATGTGATTCCCTGAGGGTTGTGGATTAGCTGACCTGGGCAGCCTTACCCTGCCGGCCGGCCCTCCCCAGGTGTGCCTGGTTGAGGTCAATATAAACAGCGCTCCAGGCAGCAATAGCCCCTGAAGCTGTGCCTGACTCCATATTCTCTGCCCCGTCAGCAGTCTCGAAGCTGTGCTGGTGGGAGGGAGTGAGGGGCCACAGCTTTGTTGGTGGCCCAGTGTGAGGGGGGCTCTGCTGGCCTTTCTGCAGGGGTTTCCAGGCTGCCACCTGTAAAGAAGAGGATGTGTCACCCATCCCTTCCCCTGGAATTTCTCTCCGGACAGAGGTGAGGAAGGAAAAAAGCAGTGGGGGCCGGGACAGGAGGGGTATCTCAGGCAGGGCAATGGAAAGCTTCCGGAAGAGCGCCCGGGGCCAGGGCCACCCTGGCTGGCCTGCAGGCACCAAGTTGGACTGTGTGCTGTCGCTGGTGTGGCTCCGCGGCCCTTCCTCTAGGCTTTCAAGCCCTTGTACATATTCAGGTGTTTTACCTGGGAAGGGTGGGAACAGTTCAGCAGCAGCTGGCCTGGGGCTCAGCTCACGTTTACTCACAGATGCCTCGGCAGGGTCCTCCAGCTTTGCAATGAGGACGCTCCTTGCGTGGGGGGTGGGTTGCTGGCTGTATGGGAGATGATTCCCCACCTCTGACCAATTTCAGAATTGTTGACCGCTGGAGCAAGTGCCCTGATAGGGTTTTCCTGTGTATAACTGGTGGGTTCCGGTTTTTTTTTCTTTTATGGTTCAAGTTAGATTTTATTCCTCTTTTATGTATTTATAGATATAAGCATGGAAATAATTCATTCCTATAAATACATCTGTGTGAAGGGAAGAACTTTTTTCTGTTTTATTTTTAAATTTTATTTTTTTAAAATTTTGAAATTTAATTTTATTTATTTTTTTATACAGCAGGTTATTATTAGTTATGCATTTTATGCATATACATGTATACAGGTCAATCCCAATCTCCCAACTCATCCCACCACCACCACCCCATGGCTTCCCGCACTTGGTGTCCATACGTGTGTTCTCTACCTCTGTGTCTCTATTTCTTGCCTGCAAACCAGTTCATCTGTACCATTTTTTAGGTTCCACATATATGCATTAATATACAATATTTGTTTTCCTCTTTCTGACTTACTTCATTCTGTATGACAGTCACTAGATCCATCGATGTCTCTACAAATGACCCAGTTTCATTCCTCTTTATGGCCGAGTAATATTCCATTTTATATATGTACCACATCTTTATCCATTCATCTGTCTGTGGGCATTTAGGTTGCTTCCATTACCTGGCTATTGTAAATAGTGCTGCAATGAACATTGTGGTGAATGTGCCTTTTTGATTTATGGTTTTCTCTGGGTATATGCCCAGAAGTGGGATTGCTGGATCAGATGGTAATTCTATTTCTAGTTTTTTTTAAGGAAACTCCATACTGTTCTCCATAGTGTCTGTATCAATTTACATTCCCACCAATAGTGGAAGAGGGCTCCTTTTGTCCACACCCTCCCCAGAATTTGTTGTTTGTAGATTTCCTGATGATGCCGATTCTAACAGGTGTGAGGTGATACCTCATTGTAGTTTTGATGTGCATTTCTCTAATAATTAGTGCTGTTGAGCAGCTTTTCATGTGCGTCTTGGCCATCTCTGTGTCTTCTTTGAAGAAACGTCTCTTTAGATCTTCTGCCCATTTTTGTATTGGGTTGTTTGTTTTTTTAATATTAAGCTGCATGAGCTGTTTATATATATATTGGAGATTAAACCTTTGTCCATTGATTCGTTTGCAACGATTTTCGCCCATTCTGAGGGATGCCTTTTTCCATTCCCGTTTTTTTTTAACAAAAAAAGGAAAGAAAGAAAAAGAAGCAGAACACTAATGTGCGTAAAATCTGCCTTTTGAAACGGTCGTTTTGAAATATGGACGTCCTTTGAATTTTATGGTCGATATGTGACCCCAGGATTTGTTTTCAGGGCAGGTGTGATTCACAGGCCTGCAATGATTTTGAATATCAATGGACCATTAGCGCTGGGATTAAAGCTGCTGTTGTGTGAAACGGCCACAAGGTGGCAGCAGTTCTCCCTTACCAAATCTGGTTAAGAGGGCAACAGAGCCTCAATGGAAGTCGTGTCCTAGATTGGAATTTAGAATGGAATGTGCCAGGAGAAAGCCCCTCAAGTTTGTCTCACTACATCTTGTTCGTGTTTTTAATTTATTTTTTTTTTATTTTTTATTACAGCAAGTTTGATTACAATGTTTGGCTTGTTGTAGGTGTGGAAGATGTGGTTCTTTTACACATATACAGATGTCTGATCTTCCTGGGATCCTTTTCCCATGTACGTTATGACCGAATGTTGAGTAGTCTTCTCTTGGTATTCCGTAGGTCTTTGGTGATTATATATGTCACCTGTGTTTGTATATGTCTGTTAACCCCGATATCGTAATGAAACCAATCCTCACACCTTTCCATTGGTGAACCATAAGTTTGTTTAATGAATCTGTGATTGCCCTTCTCCGTGGAAATATCTGCCCTGGTATCCACTTTTAGGTAACACCTATAAGTGATATGATACGATATGTGTCTTTCACTTTCTGACTTACTACAAGTCACGTGATTACCTCTAGACTCATCTACGGGGCTGCAAATGGCATTGTGTCCTTTTTTTCCTTGGCTTCTATTCTGCCTTAGCGAGGTCCATTTTCAACAATGTGATTCCCTGAGGGTTGTGGATTAGCTGACCTGGGCAGCCTTACCCTGCCGGCCGGCCCTCCCCAGGTGTGCCTGGTTGAGGTCAATATAAACAGCGCTCCAGGCAGCAATAGCCCCTGAAGCTGTGCCTGACTCCATATTCTCTGCCCCGTCAGCAGTCTCGGGGCTGTGCTGGTGGGAGGGAGTGAGGGGCCACAGCTTTGTTGGTGGCCCAGTGTGAGGGGGGCTCTGCTGGCCTTTCTGCAGGGGTTTCCAGGCTGCCACCTGTAAAGAAGAGGATGTGTCACCCATCCCTTCCCCTGGAATTTCTCTCCGGACAGAGGTGAGGAAGGAAAAAAGCAGTGGGGGCCGGGACAGGAGGGGTATCTCAGGCAGGGCAATGGAAAGCTTCTGGAAGAGCGCCCGGGGCCAGGACCACCCTGGCTGGCCTGCAGGCACCAAGTTGGACTGTGTGCTGTCGCTGGTGTGGCTCCGCGGCCCTTCCTCTAGGCTTTCAAGCCCTTGTACATATTCAGGTGTTTTACCTGGGAAGGGTGGGAACAGTTCAGCAGCAGCTGGCCTGGGGCTCAGCTCACGTTTTCTCACAGATGCCTCGGCAGGGTCCCCCAGCTTTGCAATGAGGACGCTCCTTGCATGGGGGGTGGGTTGCTGGCTGTATGGAAGATGATTCCCCACCTCTGACCAATTTCAGAATTGTTGACCGCTGGAGCAAGTGCCCTGATAGGGTTTTCCTGTGTATAACTGGTGGGTTCAGGTTTTTTTCTTTTTCTTTTATGGTTCAAGTTAGATTTTATTCCTCTTTTATGTATTTATAGATATAAGCATGGAAATAATTCATTCCTATAAATACATCTGTGTGAAGGGCAGAACTTTTTTCTGTTTTATTTTTAAATTTTATTTTTTTAAAATTTTGAAATTTAATTTTATTTATTTTTTTATACAGCAGGTTATTATTAGTTATGCATTTTATGCATATACATGTATACAGGTCAATCCCAATCTCCCAACTCATCCCACCACCACCACCCCATGGCTTCCCGCACTTGGTGTCCATACGTGTGTTCTCTACCTCTGTGTCTCTATTTCTTCCCTGCAAACCAGTTCATCTGTACCATTTTTTAGGTTCCACATATATGCATTAATATACAATATTTGTTTTCCTCTTTCTGACTTACTTCATTCTGTATGACAGTCACTCGATCCATCGATGTCTCTACAAATGACCCAGTTTCATTCCTCTTTATGGCCGAGTAATATTCCATTTTATATATGTACCACATCTTTATCCATTCATCTGTCTGTGGGCATTTAGGTTGCTTCCATTACCTGGCTATTGTAAATAGTGCTGCAATGAACATTGTGGTGAATGTGCCTTTTTGATTTATGGTTTTCTCTGGGTATATGCCCAGAAGTGGGATTGCTGGATCAGATGGTAATTCTATTTCTAGTTTTTTTTAAGGAAACTCCATACTGTTCTCCATAGTGTCTGTATCAATTTACATTCCCACCAATAGTGGAAGAGGGCTCCTTTTGTCCACACCCTCCCCAGAATTTGTTGTTCGTAGATTTCCTGATGATGCCGATTCTAACACGTGTGAGGTGATACCTCAATGTTGTTTTGATTTGCATTTCTTTAATTATTAGTGATGTTGAGCATGTTTGACTGGGCGTTTTGTCTATTACTGTGCCTTCTAGGAAGGAACGTCTCTTATTGTGTGTTTGAGCTGATTCTCACTGTCATGTATATGCCAGTCTGGACACACTTGATTCCCTTACGGAGACATATCAATACATAGGTTTTAAGATTCTTATTAGTCAGATCTATTCCTCTGCGGGAAATATGGGGTTTTGAGTCCCTTTCACCGAGGAAGGTGTAGGTCTTGTCTATTCCATAGTTGGTTTTTGGAACGGTACCTGTGCTTATATCAAACTCTGGTTTGATGCATCACCCCACCTCTCCTTCCCCCTTAAGCAGGCATAAGAGTGTTTTCTAAATGTGAGACTCTGTTCTCTTGCCTAACTCAGTTCATGTGTAGCCATGTTTACAGGATCTTCCTAAGTGATATCTTATGATAAGTTTCTTTTTCTGTGTGACTTCTTTCACTTAGAATCATCGTACCTGAATCCACTCATTTTGCTGCTACTGGTATTATGACATTGATTTCATGGCTGAGGGATATTCCATCGTACGTATGTTCCACCGTATTTTGAACCATTTTTATATTTCCCGGGATATTTCAGGTGTACCCAAGTTGACCTTCCTGTAAGCAGTGCAGCCCTCAATTTGGGGGTGGCTCTGTCTTATGGATTTTCAGTTTTCCCAAGGTATATTCCCTAGACTGGAAGTGCCCTTGGCTCTGTAGCTCTGTTGTTTACTTGTTTTAGGGAACACAATGCACTCCTCCAGTGAGGCAGTTGGCAACTTACATCCCGCCCATCAGCATAACAAGGCTCCCTGTTCTCCAGGGCCTGTCTTGCCTTTCTGGTTTTTACACATTTTGTGGATGTCCCTTTTGACCGGTGGGAAGTGATACGTCTTTGTAGTGCAGATTTGCATTGCCCGCTTACTTGCTTTGCCAAAAAGGGCGAATGCGTTTTCTCCTGAATATATTCAGGAGAAAACGCATACGCCCTTTTTGGCCAAGTGCATCATTGTCGAAGTTGTGCCCCTCTTCCTGTGCTTTACAGGTGATTCCAACGTACCTCTTGAAATCTGTTTCCTGCTATTCTGCCTCGCTTTCAAGTCCGCCTCGTTGCCTTCCCTCAACAGATTTTTGGACGATAGTTGGCCTTGATTACTCTGCCAGTTTGTGAATTGCTGTGCCCCTGAGCTCCATTTTTCAACTCGGTATTTGTGAGCTGAACGCAAGTCCAAACTTTTGGTTCAGGACCTATACTGTTTCCCGGTGGGTGGCTGAGACTTTGGTTAATTCTTCTTCCTGCCGGGAAATTAGAGTGACATGTGCCCATCCAAATGCCTAACAGCTACTCTCTCATTGGCTCTCCCTCTTCCCTTTCATCCTCTGCCAAATTGGCAACCTGTGCGAACCAGGAGCTTAAAGGGGCTGTCTCTCCAAGTTGGGAGATTGATAGGAAAGCAGTTGGAAAGTCAAACCGGAGCACCAGGAGAGGGACTCTTCGTTGAGTTTTAGAAACCTTTCGTATTCACAGTGTGTCCATTCTCTAGATTTCCCATACATGTAATAGCTGTAGTATTATTCCCTTCAACCTGGAGAGTTGGGACACATGGAATGGTTGCCATGCATTATTGCTTTAAAGGGTTTGCATTTGCTCACCCAATCTCACCAATCCTCTCAGTCCCAAGTGTCCAGCCTTATGCCACATCCAGCTGTCATTGTAGACAGGGTCATTCCAGGTTGCATCAGAGACCCTGAAGGAATTGTAAAGAATTTCCCTGTTTCTTTGTTCTGTTTTTGAAATTCCTTTTCAGAGTGGGTTTGAGCTGATTCTCGCTGCCATGTTTATGCCAGTCTAGACACACTTGATTCCCTTACGGAGACATATCAATACATAGGTTTTAAGATTCTTACTAGTCAGATCTATTCCTCTGCGGGAAATATGGGGTTTTGAGTCCCTTTCACTGAGGAAGGTGTAGGTCTTGTCTATTCCATAGTTGGTTTTTGGAACGGTACCTGTGCTTATATCAAACTCTGGTTTGATGCATCACCCCACCTCTCCTTCCCCCTTAAGCAGGCATAAGAGTGTTTTCTAAATGTGAGACTCTGTTCTCTTGCCTATCTCAGTTCATGTGTAGCCATGTTTACAGGATCTTCCTAAGTGATATCTTATGATAAGTTTCTTTTTCTGTGTGACTTATTTCACTTAGAATCATCGTACCTGAATCCACTCATTTTGCTGCTACAGGTCTTATGACATTGATTTCATGGCTGAGGGATATTCCATCGTATGTAAGTTCCACAATGTTTTGAACCATTTTTATATTTCCTGGGATATTTCAGGTGTACCCAAGTTGAGCTTCCTGTAAGCAGTGCAGCCCTCAATTTGGGGGTGGCTCTGTCTTATGGATTTTCAGTTTTCCCAAGGTATATTCCCTAGACTGGAAGTGCCCTTGGCTCTGTAGCTCTGTTGTTTACTTGTTTTAGGGAACACAATGCACTCCTCCAGTGAGGCAGTTGGCAACTTACATCCCGCCCATCAGCATAGCAAGGCGCCCTGTTCTCCAGGGCCTCTCTTGCCTTTCTGGTTTTTACACATTTTGTGGGTGTCCCTTTTGACCCATGGGAAGTGATACTTCTTTGTAGTGCAGATTTGCATTGCCCGCTTGCTTGCTTGGCCAAAAAGGGCGTATGCGTTTTCTCCTGAATATATTCAGGAGAAAACGCATACGCCCTTTTTGGCCAAGTGCATCATTGTCGAAGTTGTGCCCCTCTTCCTGTGCTTTACAGGCGATTCCAACGTACCTCTTGCAATCTGTTTCCTGCTATTCTGCCTCGCTTTCAAGTCCGCCTCGTTGCCTTCCCTCAACAGATTTTTGGACGATAGTTGGCCTTGATTACTCTGCCAGTTTGTGAGTTGCTGTGCCCCTGAGCTCCAATTTTCAACTCGTTTTTTGTGAGCTGAACGCAAGTCCAAACTTTTGGTTCAGGACCTATACTGGTTCCCGGTGGGTGGCTGAGACTTTGGTTAATTCTTCTTCCTGCCGGGAAATTAGAGTGACATGTGCCCATCCAAATGCCTAACAGCTACTCTGTCATTGGTTCTCCCTCTTCCCTTTCATCCTCTGCCAAATTGGCAACCTGTGCGAACCAGGAGCTTAAAGGGGCTGTCTCTCCAATTTGGGAGATTGATAGGAAAGCAGTTGGAAAGTCAAACCGGAGCACCAGGAGAGGGACTCTTCGTTGAGTTTTAGAAACCTTTCGTATTCACAGTGTGTCCATTCTCTAGGTTTCCCGTACATGTAATAGCTGAAGTAATATTCCCTTCAACCTGGAGAGTTGGGACCCATGGAATGGGTGCCATGCATTATGGCTTTAAAGGGTCTGCATTTGCTCACCCAATCTCACCAATCCTCTCAGTCCCAAGTGTCCAGCCTTATGCCACATCCAGCTGTCATTGTAGATAGGGTCATTCCAGGTTGCGTCAGAGACCCTGAAGGAATTGTAAAGAATTTCCCTGTTTCTTTGTTCTGTTTTTGAAATTCCTTTTTAGAGTGGGTTTGAGCTGATTCTCGCTGCCATGTTTATGCCAGTCTAGACACACTTGATTCCCTTACGGAGATATATCAATACATAGGTTTTAAGATTCTTACTAGTCAGATCTATTCCTCTGCGGGAAATATGGGGTTTTGAGTCCCTTTCACTGAGGAAGGTGTAGGTCTTGTCTATTCCATAGTTGGTTTTTGGAACGGTACCTGTGCTTATATCAAACTCTGGTTTGATGCATCACCCCACCTCTCCTTCCCCCTTAAGCAGGCATAAGAGTGTTTTCTAAATGTGAGACTCTGTTCTCTTGCCTAACTCAGTTCATGTGTAGCCATGTTTACAGGATCTTCCTAAGTGATATCTTATGATAAGTTTCTTTTTCTGTGTGACTTCTTTCACTTAGAATCATCGTACCTGAATCCACTCATTTTGCTGCTACTGGTCTTATGACATTGATTTCATGGCTGAGGGATATTCCATCGTACGCAAGTTCCACAATGTTTTGAAACATTTTTATATTTCCTGGGATATTTCAGGTGTACCCAGGTTGAGGTTCTTGTAAGCAGTGCAGCCCTCCATTTGGGGGTGGCTCTGTCTTATGGATTTTCAGTTTTCCCAAGGTATATTCCCTAGACTGGAAGTGCCCTTGGCTCTGTAGCTCTGTTGTTTACTTGTTTTAGGGAACACAATGCACTCCTCCAGTGAGGCAGTTGGCAACTTACATCCCGCCCATCAGCATAACAAGGCTCCCTGTTCTCCAGGGCCTGTCTTGCCTTTCTGGGTTTTACACATTTTGTGGGTTTCCCTTTTGACCCGTGGGAAGTGATACTTCTTTGTAGTGCAGATTTGCATTGCCCGCTTGTTTGCTTGGCCAAAAAGGGCGTATGCGTTTTCTCCTGAATATATTCAGGAGAAAAGGCATACGCCCTTTTTGGCCAAGTGCATCATTGGCGAAGTTGTGCCCCTCTTCCTGTGCTTTACAGGCGATTCCAACGTACCTCTTGCAATCTGTTTCCTGCTATTCTGCCTCGCTTTCAAGTCTGCCTCGTTGCCTTCCCTCAACAGATTTTTGGACGATAGTTGGCCTTGATTACTCTGCCAGTTTGTGAGTTGCTGTGCCCCTGAGCTCCAATTTTCAACTCGTTTTTTGTGAGCTTAACGCAAGTCCAAACTTTTGGTTCAGGACCTATACTGGTTCCCGGTGGGTGGCTGAGACTTTGGTTAATTCTTCTTCCTGCCGGGAAATTAGAGTGACATGTGCCCATCCAAATGCCTAACAGCTGCTCTGTCATTGGTTCTCCCTCTTCCCTTTCATCCTCTGCCAAATTGGCAACCTGTGCGAACCAGGAGCTTAAAGGGGCTGTCTCTCCAAGTTGGGAGATTGATAGGAAAGCAGTTGGAAAGTCAAACCGGAGCACCAGGAGAGGGACTCTTCGTTGAGTTTTAGAAACCTTTCGTATTCACAGTGTGTCCATTCTCTAGGTTTCCCGTACATGTAATAGCTGTAGTAATATTCCCTTCAACCTGGAGAGTTGGGACCCATGGAATGGGTGCCATGCATTATGGCTTTAAAGGGTCTGCATTTGCTCACCCAATCTCACCAATCCTCTCAGTCCCAAGTGTCCAGCCTTATGCCACATCCAGCTGTCATTGTAGATAGGGTCATTCCAGGTTGCGTCAGAGACCCTGAAGGAATTGTAAAGAATTTCCCTGTTTCTTTGTTCTGTTTTTGAAATTCCTTTTTAGAGTGGGTTTGAGCTGATTCTCGCTGCCATGTTTATGCCAGTCTAGACACACTTGATTCCCTTACGGAGATATATCAATACATAGGTTTTAAGATTCTTACTAGTCAGATCTATTCCTCTGCGGGAAATATGGGGTTTTGAGTCCCTTTCACTGAGGAAGGTGTAGGTCTTGTCTATTCCATAGTTGGTTTTTGGAACGGTACCTGTGCTTATATCAAACTCTGGTTTGATGCATCACCCCACCTCTCCTTCCCCCTTAAGCAGGCATAAGAGTGTTTTCTAAATGTGAGACTCTGTTCTCTTGCCTAACTCAGTTCATGTGTAGCCATGTTTACAGGATCTTCCTAAGTGATATCTTATGATAAGTTTCTTTTTCTGTGTGACTTCTTTCACTTAGAATCATCGTACCTGAATCCACTCATTTGGCTGCTACTGGTCTTATGACATTGATTTCATGGCTGAGGGATATTCCATCGTACGCAAGTTCCACAATGTTTTGAAACATTTTTATATTTCCTGGGATATTTCAGGTGTACCCAGGTTGAGGTTCTTGTAAGCAGTGCAGCCCTCCATTTGGGGGTGGCTCTGTCTTATGGATTTTCAGTTTTCCCAAGGTATATTCCCTAGACTGGAAGTGCCCTTGGCTCTGTAGCTCTGTTGTTTACTTGTTTTAGGGAACACAATGCACTCCTCCAGTGAGGCAGTTGGCAACTTACATCCCGCCCATCAGCATAACAAGGCTCCCTGTTCTCCAGGGCCTGTCTTGCCTTTCTGGGTTTTACACATTTTGTGGGTGTCCCTTTTGACCCGTGGGAAGTGATACTTCTTTGTAGTGCAGATTTGCATTGCCCGCTTGTTTGCTTGGCCAAAAAGGGCGTATGCGTTTTCTCCTGAATATATTCAGGAGAAAACGCATACGCCCTTTTTGGCCAAGTGCATCATTGGCGAAGTTGTGCCCCTCTTCCTGTGCTTTACAGGCGATTCCAACGTACCTCTTGCAATCTGTTTCCTGCTATTCTGCCTCGCTTTCAAGTCTGCCTCGTTGCCTTCCCTCAACAGATTTTTGGACGATAGTTGGCCTTGATTACTCTGCCAGTTTGTGAATTGCTGTGCCCCTGAGCTCCAATTTTCAACTCGTTTTTTGTGAGCTGAACGCAAGTCCAAACTTTTGGTTCAGGACCTATACTGGTTCCCAGTGGGTGGCTGAGACTTTGGTTAATTCTTCTTCCTGCCGGGAAATTAGAGTGACATGTGCCCATCCAGATGCCTAACAGCTACACTCTCATTGGTTCTCCCTCTTCCCTTTCATCCTCTGCCAAATTGGCAACCTGTGCGAACCAGGAGCTTAAAGGGTCTGTCTCTCCAAGTTGGGAGATTGATAGGAAAGCAGCTGGAAAGTCAAACCGGAGCACCAGGAGAGGGACTCTTCGTTGAGTTTTAGAAACCTTTCGTATTCACAGTGTGTCCATTCTCTAGGTTTCCCGTACATGTTATAGCTGTAGTAATATTCCCTTCAACCTGGAGAGTTGGGACCCATGGAATGGGTGCCATGCATTATGGATTTAAAGGGTCTGCATTTGCTCACCCAATGTCACCAATCCTCTCAGTCCCAAGTGTCCAGCCTTATGCCACATCCAGCTGTCATTGTAGATAGGGTCATTCCAGGTTGCATCAGAGACCCTGAAGGAATTGTAAAGAATTGCCCTGTTTCTTTGTTTTGTTTTTGAAATTCCTTTTCAGAGTGGGTTTGAGCTGATTCTCGCTGCCATGTTTATGCCAGTCTAGACACACTTGATTCCCTTACGGAGACATATCAATACATAGGTTTTAAGATTCTTACTAGTCAGATCTATTCCTCCTCGGGAAATATGGGGTTTTGAGTCCCTTTCACTGAGGAAGGTGTAGGTCTTGTCAATTCCATAGTTGGTTTTTGGAACGGTACCTGTGCTTATATCAAACTCTGGTTTGATGCATCACCCCACCTCTCCTTCCCCCTTAAGCAGGCATAAGAGTGTTTTCTAAATGTGAGACTCTGTTCTCTTGCCTAACTCAGTTCATGTGTAGCCATGTTTACAGGATCTTCCTAAGTGATATCTTATGATAAGTTTCTTTTTCAGTGTGACTTCTTTCACTTAGAATCATCGTACCTGAATCCACTCATTTTGCTGCTACTGGTCTTATGACATTGATTTCATGGCTGAGGGATATTCCATCGTACGTAAGTTCCACAATGTTTGGAACCATTTTTATATTTCCTGGGATATTTCAGGTGTACCCAAGTTGAGGTTCCTGTAAGCAGTGCAGCCCTCAATTTGGGGGTGGCTCTGTCTTATGGATTTTCAGGTTTCCCAAGGTATATTCCCTAGATTGGAAGTGCCCTTGGCTCTGTAGCTCTGTTGTTTACTTGTTTTAGGGAACACAATGCACTCCTCCAGTGAGGCAGTTGGCAACTTACATCCCGCCCATCAGCATAACAAGGCTCCCTGTTCTCCAGGGCCTGTCTTGCCTTTCTGGTTTTTACACATTTTGTGGATGTCCCTTTTGACCCGTGGGAAGTGATACTTCTTTGTAGTGCAGATATGCATTGCCCGCTTGCTTGCTTGGCCAAAAAGGGCGTATGCGTTTTCTCCTGAATATATTCAGGAGAAAACACATACGCCCTTTTTGGCCAAGTGCATCATTGTCGAAGTTGTGCCCCTCTTCCTGTGCTTTACAGGCGATTCAAACGTACCTCTTGCAATCTGTTTCCTGCTATTCTGCCTCGCTTTCAAGTCCGCCTCATTGCCTTCCCTCAACAGATTTTTGGACGATAGTTGGCCTTGATTACTCTGCCAGTTTGTGAATTGCTGTGCCCCTGAGCTCCATTTTTCAACTCGTTTTTTGTGAGCTGAACGCAAGTCCAAACTTTTGGTTCAGGACCTATACTGGTTCCCGGTGGGTGGCTGAGACTTTGGTTAATTCTTCTTCCTGTCGGGAAATTAGAGTGACATGTGCCCATCCAAATGCCTAACAGCTACTCTCTCATTGGTTCTCCCTCTTCCCTTTCATCCTCTGCCAAATTGGCAACCTGTGCGAACCAGGAGCTTAAAGGGGCTGTCTCTCCAAGTTGGGAGATTGATAGGAAAGCAGTTGGAAAGTCAAACCGGAGCACCAGGAGAGGGACTCTTCGTTGAGTTTTAGAAACCTTTCGTATTCACAGTGTGTCCATTCTCTAGGTTTGCCGTACATGTTATAGCTGTAGTAATATTCCCTTCAACCTGGAAAGCTGGGACCCATGGAATGGGTGCCATGCATTATGGCTTTAAAGGGTCTGCATTTGCTCACCCAATGTCACCAATCCTCTCAGTCCCAAGTGTCCAGCCTTATGCCACATCCAGCTGTCATTGTAGATAGGGTCATTCCAGGTTGCTTCAGAGACCCTGAAGGAATTGTAAAGAATTTCCCTGTTTCTTTGTTCTGTTTTTGAAATTCCTTTTTAGAGTGGGTTTGAGCTGATTCTCGCTGCCCTGTTTATGCCAGTCTAGACACACTTGATTCCCTTACGGAGACATATCAATACATAGGTTTTAAGATTCTTACTAGTCAGATCTATTCCTCTGTGGGAAATATGGGGTTTTGAGTCCCTTTCACTGAGGAAGGTGTAGGTCTTGTCTATTCCATAGTTGGTTTTTGGAACGGTACCTGTGCTTATATCAAACTCTGGTTTGACGAATCACCCCACATCTCCTTCCCCCTTAAGCAGGCATAAGAGTGTTTGCTAAATGTGAGACTCTGTTCTCTTGCCTAACTCAGTTCATGTGTAGCCATGTTTACAGGATCTTCCTAAGTGATATCTTATGATAAGTTTCTTTTTCTGTGTGACTTCTTTCACTTAGAATCATCGTACCTCAATCCACTCATTTTGCTGCTACTGGTATTATGGCATTGATTTCATGGCTGAGGGATATTCCATCGTACGTAAGTTCCACAATGTTTTGAACCATTTTTATATTTCCTGGGATATTTCAGGTGTACCCAGGTTGAGGTTCTTGTAAGCAGTGCAGCCCTCCATTTGGGGGTGGCTCTGTCTTATGGATTTTCAGTTTTCCCAAGGTATATTCCCTAGACTGGAAGTGCCCTTGGCTCTGTAGCTCTGTTGTTTACTTGTTTTAGGGAACACAATGCACTCCTCCAGTGAGGCAGTTGGCAACTTACATCCCGCCCATCAGCATAACAAGGCTCCCTGTTCTCCAGGGCCTGTCTTGCCTTTCTGGGTTTTACACATTTTGTGTGTTTCCCTTTTGACCCGTGGGAAGTGATACTTCTTTGTAGTGCAGATTTGCATTGCCCGCTTGTTTGCTTGGCCAAAAAGGGCGTATGCGTTTTCTCCTGAATATATTCAGGAGAAAACGCATACGCCCTTTTTGGCCAAGTGCATCATTGTCGAAGTTGTGCCCCTCTTCCTGTGCTTTACAGGCGATTCCAACGTACCTCTTGCAATCTGTTTCCTGCTATTCTGCCTCGCTTTCAAGTCTGCCTCGTTGCCTTCCCTCAACAGATTTTTGGACGATAGTTGGCCTTGATTACTCTGCCAGTTTGTGAATTGCTGTGCCCCTGAGCTCCAATTTTCAACTCGTTTTTTGTGAGCTGAACGCAAGTCCAAACTTTTGGTTCAGGACCTATACTGGTTCCCGGTGGGTGGCTGAGACTTTGGTTAATTCTTCTTCCTGCCGGGAAATTAGAGTGACATGTGCCCATCCAAATGCCTAACAGCTACACTCTCATTGGTTCTCCCTCTTCCCTTTCATCCTCTGCCAAATTGGCAACCTGTGCGAACCAGGAGCTTATAGGGGCTGTCTCTCCAAGTTGGGAGATTGATAGGAAAGCAGCTGGAAAGTCAAACCGGAGCACCAGGAGAGGGACTCTTCGTTGAGTTTTAGAAACCTTTCGTATTCACAGTGTGTCCATTCTCTAGGTTTCCCGTACATGTTATAGCTGTAGTAATATTCCCTTCAACCTGGAGAGTTGGGACCCATGGAATGGGTGCCATGCATTATGGATTTAAAGGGTCTGCATTTGCTCACCCAATGTCACCAATCCTCTCAGTCCCAAGTGTCCAGCCTTATGCCACATCCAGCTGTCATTGTAGATAGGGTCATTCCAGGTTGCATCTGAGACCCTGAAGGAATTGTAAAGAATTGCCCTGTTTCTTTGTTTTGTTTTTGAAATTCCTTTTCAGAGTGGGTTTGAGCTGATTCTCGCTGCCATGTTTATGCCAGTCTAGACACACTTGATTCCCTTACGGAGACATATCAATACATAGGTTTTAAGATTCTTACTAGTCAGATCTATTCCTCCTCGGGAAATATGGGGTTTTGAGTCCCTTTCACTGAGGAAGGTGTAGGTCTTGTCAATTCCATAGTTGGTTTTTGGAACGGTACCTGTGCTTATATCAAACTCTGGTTTGATGCATCACCCCACCTCTCCTTCCCCCTTAAGCAGGCATAAGAGTGTTTTCTAAATGTGAGACTCTGTTCTCTTGCCTAACTCAGTTCATGTGTAGCCATGTTTACAGGATTTTCCTAAGTGATATCTTATGATAAGTTTGTTTTTCTGTGTGACTTCTTTCACTTAGAATCATCGTACCTGAATCCACTCATTTGGCTGCTACTGGTCTTATGACATTGATTTCATGGCTGAGGGATATTCCATCGTACATAAGTTCCACAATGTTTTGAACCATTTTTATATTTCCTGGGATATTTCAGGTGTACCCAGGTTGAGGTTCTTGTAAGCAGTGCAGCCCTCAATTTGGGGGTGGCTCTGTCTTATGGATTTTCAGTTTTCCCAAGGTATATTCCCTAGACTGGAAGTGCCCTTGGCTCTGTAGCTCTGTTGTTTACTTGTTTTAGGGAACACAATGCACTCCTCCAGTGAGGCAGTTGGCAACTTACATTCCGCTCATCAGCATAACAAGGCTCCCTGTTCTCCAGGGCCTCTCTTGCCTTTCTGGTTTTTACACATTTTGTGGGTGTCCCTTTTGACCCGTGGGAAGTGATACTTCTTTGTAGTGCAGATATGCATTGCCCGCTTGCTTGCTTGGCCAAAAAGGGCGTATGCGTTTTCTCCTGAATATATTCAGGAGAAAACGCATACGCCCTTTTTGGCCAAGTGCATCATTGTCGAAGTTGTGCCCCTCTTCCTGTGCTTTACAGGCGATTCCAACGTACCTCTTGAAATCTGTTTCCTGCTATTCTGCCTCGCATTCAAGTCCGCCTCGTTGCCTTCCCTCAAGAGATTTTTGGACGATAGTTGGCCTTGATTACTCTGCCAGTTTGTGAATTGCTGTGCCCCTGAGCTCCATTTTTCAACTCGTTTTTTGTGAGCTGAACGCAAGTCCAAACTTTTGGTTCAGGACCTATACTGGTTCCCGGTGGGTGGCTGAGACTTTGGTTAATTCTTCTTCCTACCGGGAAATTAGAGTGACATGTGCCCATCCAAATGCCTAACAGCTACTCTCTCATTGGTTCTCCCTCTTCCCTTTCATCCTCTGCCAAATTGGCAACCTGTGCGAACCAGGAGCTTAAAGGGGCTGTCTCTCCAAGTTGGGAGATTGATAGGAAAGCAGTTGGAAAGTCAAACCGGAGCACCAGGAGAGGGACTCTTCGTTGAGTTTTAGAAACCTTTTGTATTCACAGTGTGTCCATTCTCTAGGTTTCCCGTACATGTTATAGCTGTAGTAATATTCCCTTCAACCTGGAGAGTTGGGGCCCATGGAATGGGTGCCATGCATTATTGCTTTAAAGGGTCTGCATTTGCTCACCCAATCTCACCAATCCTCTCAGTCCCAAGTGTCCAGCCTCATGCCACATCCAGCTGTCATTGTAGATAGGGTCATTCCAGGTTGCATCAGAGACCCTGAAGGAATTGTAAAGAATTTCCCTGTTTCTTTGTTCTGTTTTTGAAATTCCTTTTTAGAGTGGGTTTGAGCTGATTCTCGCTGCCATGTTTATGCCAGTCTAGACACACTTGATTCCCTTACGGAGACATATGAATACATAGGTTTTAAGATTCTTACTAGTCAAATCTATTCCTCTGCGGGAAATATGGGGTTTTGAGTCCATTTCACTGAGGAAGGTGTAGGTCTTGTCTATTCCATAGTTGGTTTTTCGAACGGTACCTGTGCTTATATCAAACTCTGGTTTGATGCATCACCCCACCTCTCCTTCCCCCGTAAGCAGGCATAAGAGTGTTTTCTAAATGTGAGACTCTGTTCTCTTGCCTAACTCAGTTCATGTGTAGCCATGTTTACAGGATCTTCCTAAGTAATATCTTATGATAAGTTTCTTTTTCTGTGTGACTTCTTTCACTTAGAATCATCGTACCTGAATCCACTCATTTTGCTGCTACTGGTCTTATGACATTGATTTCATGGCTGAGGGATATTCCATCGTACGTAAGTTCCACAATGTTTGGAACCATTTTTATATTTCCTGGGATATTTCAGGTGTACCCAGGTTGAGGTTCTTGTAAGCAGTGCAGCCCTCCATTTGGGGGTGGCTCTGTCTTATGGATTTTCAGTTTTCCGAAGGTATATTCCCTAGACTGGAAGAGCCCTTGGCTCTGTAGCTCTGTTGTTTACTTGTTTTAGGGAACACAATGCACTCCTCCAGTGAGGCAGTTGGCAACTTACATCCCGCCCATCAGCATAACAAGGCTCCCTGTTCTCCAGGGCCTGTCTTGCCTTTCTGGGTTTTACACATTTTGTGGGTTTCCCTTTTGACCCGTGGGAAGTGATACTTCTTTGTAGTGCAGATTTGCATTGCCCGCTTGTTTGCTTGGCCAAAAAGGGCGTATGCGTTTTCTCCTGAATATATTCAGGAGAAAACGCATACGCCCTTTTTGGCCAAGTGCATCATTGTCGAAGTTGTGCCCCTCTTCCTGTGCTTTACAGGCGACTCCAACGTACCTCTTGCAATCTGTTTCCTGCTATTCTGCCTCGCTTTCAAGTCTGCCTCGTTGCCTTCCCTCAACAGATTTTTGGACGATAGTTGGCCTTGATTACTCTGCCAGTTTGTGAATTGCTGTGCCCCTGAGCTCCAATTTTCAACTCGTTTTTTGTGAGCTGAACGCAAGTCCAAACTTTTGGTTCAGGACCTATACTGGTTCCCGGTGGGTGGCTGAGACTTTGGTTAATTCTTCTTCCTGCCGGGAAATTAGAGTGACATGTGCCCATCCAAATGCCTAACAGCTACACTCTCATTGGTTCTCCCTCTTCCCTTTCATCCTCTGCCAAATTGGCAACCTGTGCGAACCAGGAGCTTATAGGGGCTGTCTCTCCAAGTTGGGAGATTGATAGGAAAGCAGCTGGAAAGTCAAACCGGAGCACCAGGAGAGGGACTCTTCGTTGAGTTTTAGAAACCTTTCGTATTCACAGTGTGTCCATTCTCTAGGTTTCCCGTACATGTTATAGCTGTAGTAATATTCCCTTCAACCTGGAGAGTTGGGACCCATGGAATGGGTGCCATGCATTATGGATTTAAAGGGTCTGCATTTGCTCACCCAATGTCACCAATCCTCTCAGTCCCAAGTGTCCAGCCTTATGCCACATCCAGCTGTCATTGTAGATAGGGTCATTCCAGGTTGCATCAGAGACCCTGAAGGAATTGTAAAGAATTGCCCTGTTTCTTTGTTTTGTTTTTGAAATTCCTTTTCAGAGTGGGTTTGAGCTGATTCTCGCTGCCATGTTTATGCCAGTCTAGACACACTTGATTCCCTTACGGAGACATATCAATACATAGGTTTTAAGATTCTTACTAGTCAGATCTATTCCTCCTCGGGAAATATGGGGTTTTGAGTCCCTTTCACTGAGGAAGGTGTAGGTCTTGTCAATTCCATAGTTGGTTTTTGGAACGGTACCTGTGCTTATATCAAACTCTGGTTTGATGCATCACCCCACCTCTCCTTCCCCCTTAAGCAGGCATAAGAGTGTTTTCTAAATGTGAGACTCTGTTCTCTTGCCTAACTCAGTTCATGTGTAGCCATGTTTACAGGATTTTCCTAAGTGATATCTTATGATAAGTTTGTTTTTCTGTGTGACTTCTTTCACTTAGAATCATCGTACCTGAATCCACTCATTTGGCTGCTACTGGTCTTATGACATTGATTTCATGGCTGAGGGATATTCCATCGTACATAAGTTCCACAATGTTTTGAACCATTTTTATATTTCCTGGGATATTTCAGGTGTACCCAGGTTGAGGTTCTTGTAAGCAGTGCAGCCCTCAATTTGGGGGTGGCTCTGTCTTATGGATTTTCAGTTTTCCCAAGGTATATTCCCTAGACTGGAAGTGCCCTTGGCTCTGTAGCTCTGTTGTTTACTTGTTTTAGGGAACACAATGCACTCCTCCAGTGAGGCAGTTGGCAACTTACATTCCGCTCATCAGCATAACAAGGCTCCCTGTTCTCCAGGGCCTCTCTTGCCTTTCTGGTTTTTACACATTTTGTGGGTGTCCCTTTTGACCCGTGGGAAGTGATACTTCTTTGTAGTGCAGATATGCATTGCCCGCTTGCTTGCTTGGCCAAAAAGGGCGTATGCGTTTTCTCCTGAATATATTCAGGAGAAAACGCATACGCCCTTTTTGGCCAAGTGCATCATTGTCGAAGTTGTGCCCCTCTTCCTGTGCTTTACAGGCGATTCCAACGTACCTCTTGAAATCTGTTTCCTGCTATTCTGCCTCGCATTCAAGTCCGCCTCGTTGCCTTCCCTCAAGAGATTTTTGGACGATAGTTGGCCTTGATTACTCTGCCAGTTTGTGAATTGCTGTGCCCCTGAGCTCCATTTTTCAACTCGTTTTTTGTGAGCTGAACGCAAGTCCAAACTTTTGGTTCAGGACCTATACTGGTTCCCGGTGGGTGGCTGAGACTTTGGTTAATTCTTCTTCCTACCGGGAAATTAGAGTGACATGTGCCCATCCAAATGCCTAACAGCTACTCTCTCATTGGTTCTCCCTCTTCCCTTTCATCCTCTGCCAAATTGGCAACCTGTGCGAACCAGGAGCTTAAAGGGGCTGTCTCTCCAAGTTGGGAGATTGATAGGAAAGCAGTTGGAAAGTCAAACCGGAGCACCAGGAGAGGGACTCTTCGTTGAGTTTTAGAAACCTTTTGTATTCACAGTGTGTCCATTCTCTAGGTTTCCCGTACATGTTATAGCTGTAGTAATATTCCCTTCAACCTGGAGAGTTGGGGCCCATGGAATGGGTGCCATGCATTATTGCTTTAAAGGGTCTGCATTTGCTCACGCAATCTCACCAATCCTCTCAGTCCCAAGTGTCCAGCCTCATGCCACATCCAGCTGTCATTGTAGATAGGGTCATTCCAGGTTGCATCAGAGACCCTGAAGGAATTGTAAAGAATTTCCCTGTTTCTTTGTTCTGTTTTTGAAATTCCTTTTTAGAGTGGGTTTGAGCTGATTCTCGCTGCCATGTTTATGCCAGTCTAGACACACTTGATTCCCTTACGGAGACATATGAATACATAGGTTTTAAGATTCTTACTAGTCAAATCTATTCCTCTGCGGGACATATGGGGTTTTGAGTCCATTTCACTGAGGAAGGTGTAGGTCTTGTCTATTCCATAGTTGGTTTTTGGAACGGTACCTGTGCTTATATCAAACTCTGGTTTGATGCATCACCCCACCTCTCCTTCCCCCGTAAGCAGGCATAAGAGTGTTTTCTAAATGTGAGACTCTGTTCTCTTGCCTAACTCAGTTCATGTGTAGCCATGTTTACAGGATCTTCCTAAGTAATATCTTATGATAAGTTTCTTTTTCTGTGTGACTTCTTTCACTTAGAATCATCGTACCTGAATCCACTCATTTTGCTGCTACTGGTCTTATGACATTGATTTCATGGCTGAGGGATATTCCATCGTACGTAAGTTCCACAATGTTTGGAACCATTTTTATATTTCCTGGGATATTTCAGGTGTACCCAGGTTGAGGTTCTTGTAAGCAGTGCAGCCCTCCATTTGGGGGTGGCTCTGTCTTATGGATTTTCAGTTTTCCGAAGGTATATTCCCTAGACTGGAAGAGCCCTTGGCTCTGTAGCTCTGTTGTTTACTTGTTTTAGGGAACACAATGCACTCCTCCAGTGAGGCAGTTGGCAACTTACACCCCGCCCATCAGCATAACAAGGCTCCCTGTTCTCCAGGGCCTGTCTTGCCTTTCTGGTTTTTACACATTTTGTGGGTGTCCCTTTTGACCCGTGGGAAGTGATACTTCTTTGTAGTGCAGATTTGTATTGCTCGCTTGCTTGCTTGGCCAAAAAGGGCGTATGCGTTTTCTCCTGAATATATTCAGGAGAAAACGCATACGCCCTTTTTGGCCAAGTGCATCATTGTCGAAGTTGTGCCCCTCTTCCTGTGCTTTACAGGCGATTCCAACGTACCTCTTGAAATCTGTTTCCTGCTATTCTGCCTCACTTTCAAGTCCGCCTCGTTGCCTTCCCTCAACAGATTTTTGGACGAGAGTTGGCCTTGATTACTCTGCCAGTTTGTGAATTGCTGTGCCCCTGAGCTCCATTTTTCAACTCGTTTTTTGTGAGCTGAACGCAAGTCCAAACTTTTGGTTCAGGACCTATACTGGTTCCCGGTGGGTGGCTGAGACTTTGGTTAATTCTTCTTCCTGCCGGGAAATTAGAGTGACATGTGCCCATCCAAATGCCTAACAGCTACTCTCTCATTGGTTCTCCCTCTTCCCTTTCATCCTCTGCCAAATTGGCAACCTGTGCGAACCAGGAGCTTAAAGGGGCTGTCTCTCCAAGTTGGGAGATTGATAGGAAAGCAGCTGGAAAGTCAAACCGGAGCACCAGGAGAGGGACTCTTCGTTGAGTTTTAGAAACCTTTCGTATTCACAGTGTGTCCATTCTCTAGGTTTCCCGTACATGTTATAGCTGTAGTAATATTCCCTTCAACCTGGAGAGTTGGGACCCATGGAATGGGTGCCATGCATTATGGCTTTAAAGGGTCTGCATTTGCTCACCCAATGTCACCAATCCTCTCAGTCCCAAGTGTCCAGCCTTATGCCACATCCAGCTGTCATTGTAGATAGGGTCATTCCAGGTTGCATCAGAGACCCTGAAGGAATTGTAAAGAATTGCCCTGTTTCTTTGTTTTGTTTTTGAAATTCCTTTTCAGAGTGGGTTTGAGCTGATTCTCGCTGCCATGTTTATGCCAGTCTAGACACACTTGATTCCCTTACGGAGACATATCAATACATAGGTTTTAAGATTCTTACTAGTCAGATCTATTCCTCCTCGGGAAATATGGGGTTTTGAGTCCCTTTCACTGAGGAAGGTGTAGGTCTTGTCAATTCCATAGTTGGTTTTTGGAACGGTACCTGTGCTTATATCAAACTCTGGTTTGATGCATCACCCCACCTCTCCTTCCCCCTTAAGCAGGCATAAGAGTGTTTTCTAAATGTGAGACTCTGTTCTCTTGCCTAACTCAGTTCATGTGTAGCCATGTTTACAGGATCTTCCTAAGTGATATCTTATGATAAGTTTGTTTTTCTGTGTGACTTCTTTCACTTAGAATCATCGTACCTGAATCCACTCATTTGGCTGCTACTGGTCTTATGACATTGATTTCATGGCTGAGGGATATTCCATCGTACATAAGTTCCACAATGTTTTGAACCATTTTTATATTTCCTGGGATATTTCAGGTGTACCCAGGTTGAGGTTCTTGTAAGCAGTGCAGCCCTCAATTTGGGGGTGGCTCTGTCTTATGGATTTTCAGTTTTCCCAAGGTATATTCCCTAGACTGGAAGTGCCCTTGGCTCTGTAGCTCTGTTGTTTACTTGTTTTAGGGAACACAATGCACTCCTCCAGTGAGGCAGTTGGCAACTTACATTCCGCTCATCAGCATAACAAGGCTCCCTGTTCTCCAGGGCCTCTCTTGCCTTTCTGGTTTTTACACATTTTGTGGGTGTCCCTTTTGACCCGTGGGAAGTGATACTTCTTTGTAGTGCAGATATGCATTGCCCGCTTGCTTGCTTGGCCAAAAAGGGCGTATGCGTTTTCTCCTGAATATATTCAGGAGAAAACGCATACGCCCTTTTTGGCCAAGTGCATCATTGTCGAAGTTGTGCCCCTCTTCCTGTGCTTTACAGGCGATTCCAACGTACCTCTTGAAATCTGTTTCCTGCTATTCTGCCTCGCATTCAAGTCCGCCTCGTTGCCTTCCCTCAAGAGATTTTTGGACGATAGTTGGCCTTGATTACTCTGCCAGTTTGTGAATTGCTGTGCCCCTGAGCTCCATTTTTCAACTCGTTTTTTGTGAGCTGAACGCAAGTCCAAACTTTTGGTTCAGGACCTATACTGGTTCCCGGTGGGTGGCTGAGACTTTGGTTAATTCTTCTTCCTACCGGGAAATTAGAGTGACATGTGCCCATCCAAATGCCTAACAGCTACTCTCTCATTGGTTCTCCCTCTTCCCTTTCATCCTCTGCCAAATTGGCAACCTGTGCGAACCAGGAGCTTAAAGGGGCTGTCTCTCCAAGTTGGGAGATTGATAGGAAAGCAGTTGGAAAGTCAAACCGGAGCACCAGGAGAGGGACTCTTCGTTGAGTTTTAGAAACCTTTTGTATTCACAGTGTGTCCATTCTCTAGGTTTCCCGTACATGTTATAGCTGTAGTAATATTCCCTTCAACCTGGAGAGTTGGGGCCCATGGAATGGGTGCCATGCATTATTGCTTTAAAGGGTCTGCATTTGCTCACCCAATCTCACCAATCCTCTCAGTCCCAAGTGTCCAGCCTCATGCCACATCCAGCTGTCATTGTAGATAGGGTCATTCCAGGTTGCATCAGAGACCCTGAAGGAATTGTAAAGAATTTCCCTGTTTCTTTGTTCTGTTTTTGAAATTCCTTTTTAGAGTGGGTTTGAGCTGATTCTCGCTGCCATGTTTATGCCAGTCTAGACACACTTGATTCCCTTACGGAGACATATGAATACATAGGTTTTAAGATTCTTACTAGTCAAATCTATTCCTCTGCGGGAAATATGGGGTTTTGAGTCCATTTCACTGAGGAAGGTGTAGGTCTTGTCTATTCCATAGTTGGTTTTTGGAACGGTACCTGTGCTTATATCAAACTCTGGTTTGATGCATCACCCCACCTCTCCTTCCCCCTTAAGCAGGCATAAGAGTGTTTTCTAAATGTGAGACTCTGTTCTCTTGCCTAACTCAGTTCATGTGTAGCCATGTTTACAGGATCTTCCTAAGTAATATCTTATGATAAGTTTCTTTTTCTGTGTGACTTCTTTCACTTAGAATCATCGTACCTGAATCCACTCATTTTGCTGCTACTGGTCTTATGACATTGATTTCATGGCTGAGGGATATTCCATCGTACGTAAGTTCCACAATGTTTGGAACCATTTTTATATTTCCTGGGATATTTCAGGTGTACCCAGGTTGAGGTTCTTGTAAGCAGTGCAGCCCTCAATTTGGGGGTGGCTCTGTCTTATGGATTTTCAGTTTTCCGAAGGTATATTCCCTAGACTGGAAGAGCCCTTGGCTCTGTAGCTCTGTTGTTTACTTGTTTTAGGGAACACAATGCACTCCTCCAGTGAGGCAGTTGGCAACTTACATCCCGCCCATCAGCATAACAAGGCTCCCTGTTCTCCAGGGCCTCTCTTGCCTTTCTGGTTTTTACACATTTTGTGGGTGTCCCTTTTGACCCGTGGGAAGTGATACTTCTTTGTAGTGCAGATTTGCATTGCCCGCTTGCTTGCTTGGCCAAAAAGGGCGTATGCATTTTCTCCTGAATATATTCAGGAGAAAACGCATACGCCCTTTTTGGCCAAGTGCATCATTGGCGAAGTTGTGCCCCTCTTCCTGTGCTTTACAGGCGATTCCAACGTACCTCTTGAAATCTGTTTCCTGCTATTCTGCCTCGCTTTCAAGTCCGCCTCGTTGCCTTCCCTCAACAGATTTTTGGACGATAGTTGGCCTTGATTACTCTGCCAGTTTGTGAATTGCTGTGCCCCTGAGCTCCATTTTTCAACTCGTTTTTTGTGAGCTGAACGCAAGTCCAAACTTTTGGTTCAGGACCTATACTGGTTCCCGGTGGGTGGCTGAGACTTTGGTTAATTCTTCTTCCTGCCGGGAAATTAGAGTGACATGTGCCCATCCAAATGCCTAACAGCTACTCTCTCATTGGTTCTCCCTCTTCCCTTTCATCCTCTGCCAAATTGGCCACCTGTGCGAACCAGGAGCTTAAAGGGGCTGTCTCTCCAAGTTGGGAGATTGATAGGAAAGCAGTTGGAAAGTCAAACCGGAGCACCAGGAGAGGGACTCTTCGTTGAGTTTTAGAAACCTTTCGTATTCACTGTGTGTCCATTCTCTAGGTTTCCCGTACATGTTATAGCTGTAGTAATATTCCCTTCAACCTGGAGAGTTGGGACCCATGGAATGGGTGACATGCATTATGGCTTTAAAGGGTCTGCATGTGCTCAGCCAATCTCACCAATCCTCTCAGTCCCAAGTGTCCAGCCTTATGCCACATCCAGCTGTCATTGTAGATAGGGTCATTCCAGGTTGCATCAGAGACCCTGAAGGAATTGTAAAGAATTGCCCTGTTTCTTTGTTTTGTTTTTGAAATTCCTTTTTAGAGTGGGTTTGTGCTGATTCTCGCTGCCATGTTTATGCCAGTCTAGACACACTTGATTCCCTTACGGAGACATATCAATACATAGGTTTTAAGATTCTTACTAGTCAGATCTATTCCTCTGCGGGAAATATGGGGTTTTGAGTCCCTTTCACTGAGGAAGGTGTAGGTCTTGTCTATTCCATAGTTGGTTTTTGGAACGGTACCTGTGCTTATATCAAACTCTGGTTTGATGCATCACCCCACCTCTCCTTCCCCCTTAAGCAGGCATAAGAGTGTTTTCTAAATGTGAGACTCTGTTCTCTTGCCTAACTCAGTTCATGTGTAGCCATGTTTACAGGATCTTCCTAAGTGATATCTTATGATAAGTTTCTTTTTCTGTGTGAATTCTTTCACTTAGAATCATCGTACCTGAATCCACTCATTTTGCTGCTACTGGTCTTATGGCATTGATTTCATGGCTGAGGGATATTCCATCGTACGTAAGTTCCACAATGTTTTGAACCATTTTTATATTTCCTGGGATATTTCAGGTGTACCCAGGTTGAGGTTCTTGTAAGCAGTGCAGCCCTCAATTTGGGGGTGGCTCTGTCTTATGGATTTTCAGTTTTCCCAAGGTATATTCCCTAGACTGGAAGTGCCCTTGGCTCTGTAGCTCTGTTGTTTACTTGTTTTAGGGAACACAATGCACTCCTCCAGTGAGGCAGTTGGCAACTTACATCCCGCCCATCAGCATAAGAAGGCTCCCTGTTCTCCAGGGCCTCTCTTGCCTTTCTGGTTTTTACACATTTTGTGGGTGTCCCTTTTGACCTGTGGGAAGTGATACTTCTTTGTAGTCCAGATTTGTATTGCTCGCTTGCTTGCTTGGCCAAGAAGGGCGTATGCGTTTTCTCCTGAATATATTCAGGAGAAAACGCATACGCCCTTTTTGGCCAAGTGCATCATTGTCGAAGTTGTGCCCCTCTTCCTGTGCTTTACAGGCGATTCCAACGTACCTCTTGAAATCTGTTTCCTGCTATTCTGCCTCGCTTTCAAGTCCGCCTCGTTGCCTTCCCTCAACAGATTTTTGGACGATAGTTGGCCTTGATTACTCTGCCAGTTTGTGAATTGCTGTGCCCCTGAGCTCCATTTTTCAACTCGTTTTTTGTGAGCTGAACGCAAGTCCAAACTTTTGGTTCAGGACCTATACTGCTTCCCGGTGGGTGGCTGAGACTTTGGTTAATTCTTCTTCCTGCCGGGAAATTAGAGTGACATGTGCCCATCCAAATGCCTAACAGCTACTCTCTCATTGGTTCTCCCTCTTCCCTTTCATCCTCTGCCAAATTGGCAACCTGTGCGAACCAGGAGCTTAAAGGGTCTGTCTCTCCAAGTTGGGAGATTGATAGGAAAGCAGTTGGAAAGTCAAACCGGAGCACCAGGAGAGGGACTCTTCGTTGAGTTTTAGAAACCTTTTGTATTCACAGTGTGTCCATTCTCTAGGTTTCCCGTACATGTTATAGCTGTAGTAATATTCCCTTCAACCTGGAGAGTTGGGACCCATGGAATGGGTGCCATGCATTATTGCTTTAAAGGGTCTGCATTTGCTCACCCAATCTCACCAATACTCTCAGTCCCAAGTGTCCAGCCTCATGCCACATCCAGCTGTCATTGTAGATAGGGTCATTCCAGGTTGCACCAGAGACCCTGAAGGAATTGTAAAGAATTTCCCTGTTTCTTTGTTCTGTTTTTGAAATTCCTTTTTAGAGTGGGTTTGAGCTGATTCTCGCTGCCATGTTTATGCCAGTCTAGACACACTTGATTCCCTTACGGAGACATATCAATACATAGGTTTTAAGATTCTTACTAGTCAGATCTATTCCTCTGCGGGAAATATGGGGTTTTGAGTCCCTTTCACTGAGGAAGGTGTAGGTCTTGTCTATTCCATAGTTGGTTTTTGGAACGGTACCTGTGCTTATATCAAACTCTGGTTTGATGCATCACCCCACCTCTCCTTCCCCCTTAAGCAGGCATAAGAGTGTTTTCTAAATGTGAGACTCTGTTCTCTTGCCTAACTCAGTTCATGTGTAGCCATGTTTACAGGATCTTCCTAAGTGATATCTTATGATAAGTTTCTTTTTCTGTGTGACTTCTTTCACTTAGAATCATCGTACCTGAATCCACTCATTTTACTGCTAATGGTCTTATGTCATTGATTTCATGGCTGAGGGATATTCCATCGTACGTAAGTTCCACAATGTTTTGAACCATTTTTATATTTCCTGGGATATTTCAGGTGTACCCAGGTTGAGGTTCTTGTAAGCAGTGCAGCCCTCCATTTGGGAGTGGCTCTGTCTTATGGATTTTCAGTTTTCCCAAGGTATATTCCCTAGACTGGAAGTGCCCTTGGCTCTGTAGCTCTGTTGTTTACTTGTTTTAGGGAACACAATGCACTCCTCCAGTGAGGCAGTTGGCAACTTACATCCCGCCCATCAGCATAACAAGGCTCCCTGTTCTCCAGGGCCTCTCTTGCCTTTCTGGTTTTTACACATTTTGTGGGTGTCCCTTTTGACCCGTGGGAAGTGATACTTCTTTGTAGTGCAGATTTGCATTGCCCGCTTGCTTGCTTGGCCAAAAAGGGCGTATGCGTTTTCTCCTGAATATATTCAGGAGAAAACGCATACACCCTTTTTGGCCAAGTGCATCATTGTCGAAGTTGTGCCCCTCTTCCTGTGCTTTACAGGCGATTCCAACGTACCTCTTGAAATCTGTTTCCTGCTATTCTGCCTCGCTTTCAAGTCCGCCTCGTTGCCTTCCCTCAACAGATTTTTGGACGACAGTTGGCCTTGATTACTCTGCCAGTTTGTGAATTGCTGTGCCCCTGAGCTCCATTTTTCAACTCGTTTTTTGTGAGCTGAATGCAAGTCCAAACTTTTGGTTCAGGACCTATACTGGTTCCCGGTGGGTGGCTGAGACTTTGGTTAATTCTTCTTCCTGCCGGGAAATTAGAGTGACATGTGCCCATCCAAATGCCTAACAGCTACTCTCTCATTGGTTCTCCCTCTTCCCTTTCATCCTCTGCCAAATTGGCAACCTGTGCGAACCAGGAGCTTAAAGGGGCTGTCTCTCCAAGTTGGGAGATTGATAGGAAAGCAGTTGGAAAGTCAAACCGGAGCACCAGGAGAGGGATTCTTCGTTGAGTTTTAGAAACCTTTCATATTCACAGTGTGTCCATTCTCTAGGTTTCCCGTACATGTTATAGCTGTAGTAATATTCCCTTCAACCTGGAGAGTTGGGACCCATGGAAAGGGTGCCATGCATTATGGCTTTAAAGGGTCTGCATTTGCTCACCCAATCTCAGCAATCGTCTCAGTCCCAAGTGTACAGCGTTATGCCACATCCAGCTGTCATTGTAGATAGGGTCATTCCAGGTTGCATCAGAGACCCTGAAGGAATTGTAAAGAATTTCCCTGTTTCTTTGTTTTGTTTTTGAAATTCCTTTTTAGAGCGGGTTTGAGCTGATTCTCGCTGCCATGTTTATGCCAGTGTAGACACACTTGATTCCCTTACGGAGACATATCAATACATAGGTATTAAGATTCTTACTAGTCAGATCTATTCCTCTGCGGGAAATAGGGGGTTTTGAGTCCCTTTCACTGAGGAAGGTGTAGGTCTTGTCTATTCCATAGTTGGTTTTTGGAACGGTACCTGTGCTTATATCAAACTCTGGTTTGATGCATCACCCCACCTCTCCTTCCCCCTTAAGCAGGCATAAGAGTGTTTTCTAAATGTGAGACTCTGTTCTCTTGCCTAACTCAGTTCATGTGTAGCCATGTTTACAGGATCTTCCTAAGTGATATCTTATGATAAGTTTCTTTTTCTGTGTGACTTCTTTCACTTAGAATCATCGTACCTGAATCCACTCATTTGGCTGCTACTGGTCTTATGACATTGATTTCATGGCTGAGGGATATTCCATCGTACGTAAGTTCCACAATGTTTGGAACCATTTTTATATTTCCTGGGATATTTCAGGTGTACCCAGGTTGAGGTTCTTGTAAGCAGTGCAGCCCTCCATTTGGGGGTGGCTCTGTCTTATGGATTTTCAGTTTTCCCAAGGTATATTCCCTAGACTGGAAGTGCCCTTGGCTCTGTAGCTCTGTTGTTTACTTGTTTTAGGGAACACAATGCACTCCTCCAGTGAGGCAGTTGGCAACTTACATCCCGCCCATCAGCATAACAAGGCTCCCTGTTCTCCAGGGCCTCTCTTGCCTTTCTGGTTTTTACACATTTTGTGGGTGTCCCTTTTGACCCGTGGGAAGTGATACTTCTTTGTAGTGCAGATTTGTATTGCTCGCTTGCTTGCTTGGCCAAAAAGGGCGTATGCGTTTTCTCCTGAATATATTCAGGAGAAAACGCATACGCCCTTTTTGGCCAAGTGCATCATTGTCGAAGTTGTGCCCCTCTTCCTGTGCTTTACAGGCGATTCCAACGTACCTCTTGCAATCTGTTTCCTGCTATTCTGCCTCGCTTTCAAGTCCGCCTCGTTGCCTTCCCTCAACAGATTTTTGGACGATAGTTGGCCTTGATTACTCTGCCAGTTTGTGAATTGCTGTGCCCCTGAGCTCCATTTTTCAACTCGTTTTTTGTGAGCTGAACGCAAGTCCAAACTTTTGGTTCAGGACCTATACTGGTTCCCGGTGGGTGGCTGAGACTTTGGTTAATTCTTCTTCCTGCCGGGAAATTAGAGTGACATGTGCCCATCCAAATGCCTAACAGCTACTCTCTCATTGGTTCTCCCTCTTCCCTTTCATCCTCTGCCAAATTGGCCACCTGTGCGAACCAGGAGCTTAAAGGGGCTGTCTCTCCAAGTTGGGAGATTGATAGGAAAGCAGTTGGAAAGTCAAACCGGAGCACCAGGAGAGGGACTCTTCGTTGAGTTTTAGAAACCTTTCGTATTCACAGTGTGTCCATTCTCTAGGTTTCCCGTACATGTTATAGCTGTAGTAATATTCCCTTCAACCTGGAGAGTTGGGACCCATGGAAGGGGTGCCATGCATTATGGCTTTAAAGGGTCTGCATTTGCTCACCCAATCTCACCAATCCTCTCAGTCCCTAGTGTCCAGCCTTATGCCACATCCAGCTGTCATTGTAGATAGGGTCATTCCAGGTTGCATCAGAGACCCTGAAGGAATTGTAAAGAATTGCCCTGTTTCTTTGTTTTGTTTTTGAAATTCCTTTTTAGACGGGGTTTGAGCTGATTCTCGCTGCCATGTTTATGCCAGTCTAGACACACTTGATTCCCTTACGGAGACATATCAATACATAGGTATTAAGATTCTTACTAGTCAGATCTATTCCTCTGCGGGAAATATGGGTTTTTGAGTCCCTTTCACTGAGGAAGGTGTAGGTCTTGTCTATTTCATAGTTGGTTTTTGGAACGGTACCTGTGCTTATATCAAACTCTGGTTTGATGCATCACCCCACCTCTCCTTCCCCCTTAAGCAGGCATAAGAGTGTTTTCTAAATGTGAGACTCTGTTCTCTTGCCTAACTCAGTTCATGTGTAGCCATGTTTACAGGATCTTCCTAAGTGATATCTTATGATAAGTTTCTTTTTCTGTGTGACTTCTTTCACTTAGAATCATCGTACCTGAATCCACTCATTTGGCTGCTACTGGTCTTATGACATTGATTTCATGGCTGAGGGATATTCCATCGTACGTAAGTTCCACAATGTTTGGAACCATTTTTATATTTCCTGGGATATTTCAGGTGTACCCAGGTTGAGGTTCTTGTAAGCAGTGCAGCCCTCCATTTGGGGGTGGCTCTGTCTTATGGATTTTCAGTATTCCCAAGGTATATTCCCTAGACTGGAAGTGCCCTTGGCTCTGTAGCTCTGTTGTTTACTTGTTTTATGGAACACAATGCACTCCTCCAGTGAGGCAGTTGGCAACTTACATCCCGCCCATCAGCATAACAAGGCTCCCTGTTCTCCAGGGCCTCTCTTGCCTTTCTGGTTTTTACACATTTTGTGGGTGTCCCTTTTGACCCGTGGGAAGTGATATTTCTTTGTAGTGCAGATTTGTATTGCTCGCTTGCTTGCTTGGCCAAAAAGGGCGTATGCGTTTTCTCCTGAATATATTCAGGAGAAAACGCATACGCCCTTTTTGGCCAAGTGCATCATTGTCGAAGTTGTGCCCCTCTTCCTGTGCTTTACAGGCGATTCCAACGTACCTCTTGAAATCTGTTTCCTGCTATTCTGCCTCGCTTTCAAGTCCGCCTAGTTGCCTTCCCTCAACAGATTTTTGGACGATAGTTGGCCTTGATTACTCTGCCAGTTTGTGAATTGCTGTGCCCCTGAGCTCCATTTTTCAACTCGTTTTTTGTGAGCTGAACGCAAGTCCAAACTTTTGGTTCAGGACCTATACTGGTTCCCGGTGGGTGGCTGAGACTTTGGTTAATTCTTCTTCCTGCCGGGAAATTAGAGTGACATGTGCCCATCCAAATGCCTAACAGCTACTCTCTCATTGGTTCTCCCTCTTCCCTTTCATCCTCTGCCAAATTGGCAACCTGTGCGAACCAGGAGCTTAAAGGGGCTGTCTCTCCAAGTTGGGAGATTGATAGGAAAGCAGCTGGAAAGTCAAACCGGAGCACCAGGAGAGGGACTCTTCGTTGAGTTTTAGAAACCTTTCGTATTCACAGTGTGTCCATTCTCTAGGTTTCCCGTACATGTTATAGCTGTAGTAATATTCCCTTCAACCTGGAGAGTTGGGACCCATGGAATGGGTGCCATGCATTATGGCTTTAAAGGGTCTGCATTTGCTCACCCAATGTCACCAATCCTCTCAGTCCCAAGTGTCCAGCCTTATGCCACATCCAGCTGTCATTGTAGATAGGGTCATTCCAGGTTGCATCAGAGACCCTGAAGGAATTGTAAAGAATTGCCCTGTTTCTTTGTTTTGTTTTTGAAATTCCTTTTCAGAGTGGGTTTGAGCTGATTCTCGCTGCCATGTTTATGCCAGTCTAGACACACTTGATTCCCTTACGGAGACATATCAATACATAGGTTTTAAGATTCTTACTAGTCAGATCTATTCCTCCTCGGGAAATATGGGGTTTTGAGTCCCTTTCACTGAGGAAGGTGTAGGTCTTGTCAATTCCATAGTTGGTTTTTGGAACGGTACCTGTGCTTATATCAAACTCTGGTTTGATGCATCACCCCACCTCTCCTTCCCCCTTAAGCAGGCATAAGAGTGTTTTCTAAATGTGAGACTCTGTTCTCTTGCCTAACTCAGTTCATGTGTAGCCATGTTTACAGGATCTTCCTAAGTGATATCTTATGATAAGTTTGTTTTTCTGTGTGACTTCTTTCACTTAGAATCATCGTACCTGAATCCACTCATTTGGCTGCTACTGGTCTTATGACATTGATTTCATGGCTGAGGGATATTCCATCGTACGTAAGTTCCACAATGTTTGGAACCATTTTTATATTTCCTGGGATATTTCAGGTGTACCCAGGTTGAGGTTCTTGTAAGCAGTGCAGCCCTCAATTTGGGGGTGGCTCTGTCTTATGGATTTTCAGTTTTCCCAAGGTATATTCCCTAGACTGGAAGAGCCCTTGGCTCTGTAGCTCTGTTGTTTACTTGTTTTAGGGAACACAATGCACTCCTCCAGTGAGGCAGTTGGCAACTTACATCCCGCCCATCAGCATAACAAGGCTCCCTGTTCTCCAGGGCCTCTCTTGCCTTTCTGGTTTTTACACATTTTGTGGGTGTCCCTTTTGACCCGTGGGAAGTGATACTTCTTTGTAGTGCAGATTTGCATTGCCCGCTTGCTTGCTTGGCCAAAAAGGGCGTATGCGTTTTCTCCTGAATATATTCAGGAGAAAACGCATACGCCCTTTTTGGCCAAGTGCATCATTGGCGAAGTTGTGCCCCTCTTCCTGTGCTTTACAGGCGATTCCAACGTACCTCTTGAAATCTGTTTCCTGCTATTCTGCCTCGCTTTCAAGTCCGCCTCGTTGCCTTCCCTCAACAGATTTTTGGACGATAGTTGGCCTTGATTACTCTGCCAGTTTGTGAATTGCTGTGCCCCTGAGCTCCATTTTTCAACTCGTTTTTTGTGAGCTGAACGCAAGTCCAAACTTTTGGTTCAGGACCTATACTGGTTCCCGGTGGGTGGCTGAGACTTTGGTTAATTCTTCTTCCTGCCGGGAAATTAGAGTGACATGTGCCCATCCAAATGCCTAACAGCTACTCTCTCATTGGTTCTCCCTCTTCCCTTTCATCCTCTGCCAAATTGGCAACCTGTGCGAACCAGGAGCTTAAAGGGGCTGTCTCTCCAAGTTGGGAGATTGATAGGAAAGCAGTTGGAAAGTCAAACCGGAGCACCAGGAGAGGGACTCTTCGTTGAGTTTTAGAAACCTTTCGTATTCACTGTGTGTCCATTCTCTAGGTTTCCCGTACATGTTATAGCTGTAGTAATATTCCCTTCAACCTGGAGAGTTGGGACCCATGGAATGGGTGACATGCATTATGGCTTTAAAGGGTCTGCATGTGCTCAGCCAATCTCACCAATCCTCTCAGTCCCAAGTGTCCAGCCTTATGCCACATCCAGCTGTCATTGTAGATAGGGTCATTCCAGGTTGCATCAGAGACCCTGAAGGAATTGTAAAGAATTGCCCTGTTTCTTTGTTTTGTTTTTGAAATTCCTTTTTAGAGTGGGTTTGTGCTGATTCTCGCTGCCATGTTTATGCCAGTCTAGACACACTTGATTCCCTTACGGAGACATATCAATACATAGGTTTTAAGATTCTTACTAGTCAGATCTATTCCTCTGCGGGAAATATGGGGTTTTGAGTCCCTTTCACTGAGGAAGGTGTAGGTCTTGTCTATTCCATAGTTGGTTTTTGGAACGGTACCTGTGCTTATATCAAACTCTGGTTTGATGCATCACCCCACCTCTCCTTCCCCCTTAAGCAGGCGTAAGAGTGTTTTCTAAATGTGAGACTCTGTTCTCTTGCCTAACTCAGTTCATGTGTAGCCATGTTTACAGGATCTTCCTAAGTGATATCTTATGATAAGTTTCTTTTTCTGTGTGAATTCTTTCACTTAGAATCATCGTACCTGAATCCACTCATTTTGCTGCTACTGGTCTTATGGCATTGATTTCATGGCTGAGGGATATTCCATCGTACGTAAGTTCCACAATGTTTTGAACCATTTTTATATTTCCTGGGATATTTCAGGTGTACCCAGGTTGAGGTTCTTGTAAGCAGTGCAGCCCTCAATTTGGGGGTGGCTCTGTCTTATGGATTTTCAGTTTTCCCAAGGTATATTCCCTAGACTGGAAGTGCCCTTGGCTCTGTAGCTCTGTTGTTTACTTGTTTTAGGGAACACAATGCACTCCTCCAGTGAGGCAGTTGGCAACTTACATCCCGCCCATCAGCATAACAAGGCTCCCTGTTCTCCAGGGCCTCTCTTGCCTTTCTGGTTTTTACACATTTTGTGGGTGTCCCTTTTGACCTGTGGGAAGTGATACTTCTTTGTAGTCCAGATTTGTATTGCTCGCTTGCTTGCTTGGCCAAGAAGGGCGTATGCGTTTTCTCCTGAATATATTCAGGAGAAAACGCATACGCCCTTTTTGGCCAAGTGCATCATTGTCGAAGTTGTGCCCCTCTTCCTGTGCTTTACAGGCGATTCCAACGTACCTCTTGCAATCTGTTTCCTGCTATTCTGCCTCGCTTTCAAGTCCGCCTCGTTGCCTTCCCTCAACAGATTTTTGGACGATAGTTGGCCTTGATTACTCTGCCAGTTTGTGAATTGCTGTGCCCCTGAGCTCCATTTTTCAACTCGTTTTTTGTGAGCTGAACGCAAGTCCAAACTTTTGGTTCAGGACCTATACTGCTTCCCGGTGGGTGGCTGAGACTTTGGTTAATTCTTCTTCCTGCCGGGAAATTAGAGTGACATGTGCCCATCCAAATGCCTAACAGCTACTCTCTCATTGGTTCTCCCTCTTCCCTTTCATCCTCTGCCAAATTGGCAACCTGTGCGAACCAGGAGCTTAAAGGGTCTGTCTCTCCAAGTTGGGAGATTGATAGGAAAGCAGTTGGAAAGTCAAACCGGAGCACCAGGAGAGGGACTCTTCGTTGAGTTTTAGAAACCTTTTGTATTCACAGTGTGTCCATTCTCTAGGTTTCCCGTACATGTTATAGCTGTAGTAATATTCCCTTCAACCTGGAGAGTTGGGACCCATGGAATGGGTGCCATGCATTATTGCTTTAAAGGGTCTGCATTTGCTCACCCAATCTCACCAATACTCTCAGTCCCAAGTGTCCAGCCTCATGCCACATCCAGCTGTCATTGTAGATAGGGTCATTCCAGGTTGCACCAGAGACCCTGAAGGAATTGTAAAGAATTTCCCTGTTTCTTTGTTCTGTTTTTGAAATTCCTTTTTAGAGTGGGTTTGAGCTGATTCTCGCTGCCATGTTTATGCCAGTCTAGACACACTTGATTCCCTTACGGAGACATATCAATACATAGGTTTTAAGATTCTTACTAGTCAGATCTATTCCTCTGCGGGAAATATGGGGTTTTGAGTCCCTTTCACTGAGGAAGGTGTAGGTCTTGTCTATTCCATAGTTGGTTTTTGGAACGGTACCTGTGCTTATATCAAACTCTGGTTTGATGCATCACCCCACCTCTCCTTCCCCCTTAAGCAGGCATAAGAGTGTTTTCTAAATGTGAGACTCTGTTCTCTTGCCTAACTCAGTTCATGTGTAGCCATGTTTACAGGATCTTCCTAAGTGATATCTTATGATAAGTTTCTTTTTCTGTGTGACTTCTTTCACTTAGAATCATCGTACCTGAATCCACTCATTTTACTGCTAATGGTCTTATGTCATTGATTTCATGGCTGAGGGATATTCCATCGTACGTAAGTTCCACAATGTTTTGAACCATTTTTATATTTCCTGGGATATTTCAGGTGTACCCAGGTTGAGGTTCTTGTAAGCAGTGCAGCCCTCCATTTGGGAGTGGCTCTGTCTTATGGATTTTCAGTTTTCCCAAGGTATATTCCCTAGACTGGAAGTGCCCTTGGCTCTGTAGCTCTGTTGTTTACTTGTTTTAGGGAACACAATGCACTCCTCCAGTGAGGCAGTTGGCAACTTACATCCCGCCCATCAGCATAACAAGGCTCCCTGTTCTCCAGGGCCTCTCTTGCCTTTCTGGTTTTTACACATTTTGTGGGTGTCCCTTTTGACCCGTGGGAAGTGATACTTCTTTGTAGTGCAGATTTGCATTGCCCGCTTGCTTGCTTGGCCAAAAAGGGCGTATGCGTTTTCTCCTGAATATATTCAGGAGAAAACGCATACACCCTTTTTGGCCAAGTGCATCATTGTCGAAGTTGTGCCCCTCTTCCTGTGCTTTACAGGCGATTCCAACGTACCTCTTGAAATCTGTTTCCTGCTATTCTGCCTCGCTTTCAAGTCCGCCTCGTTGCCTTCCCTCAACAGATTTTTGGACGACAGTTGGCCTTGATTACTCTGCCAGTTTGTGAATTGCTGTGCCCCTGAGCTCCATTTTTCAACTCGTTTTTTGTGAGCTGAATGCAAGTCCAAACTTTTGGTTCAGGACCTATACTGGTTCCCGGTGGGTGGCTGAGACTTTGGTTAATTCTTCTTCCTGCCGGGAAATTAGAGTGACATGTGCCCATCCAAATGCCTAACAGCTACTCTCTCATTGGTTCTCCCTCTTCCCTTTCATCCTCTGCCAAATTGGCAACCTGTGCGAACCAGGAGCTTAAAGGGGCTGTCTCTCCAAGTTGGGAGATTGATAGGAAAGCAGTTGGAAAGTCAAACCGGAGCACCAGGAGAGGGATTCTTCGTTGAGTTTTAGAAACCTTTCATATTCACAGTGTGTCCATTCTCTAGGTTTCCCGTACATGTTATAGCTGTAGTAATATTCCCTTCAACCTGGAGAGTTGGGACCCATGGAAGGGGTGCCATGCATTATGGCTTTAAAGGGTCTGCATTTGCTCACCCAATCTCAGCAATCGTCTCAGTCCCAAGTGTACAGCGTTATGCCACATCCAGCTGTCATTGTAGATAGGGTCATTCCAGGTTGCATCAGAGACCCTGAAGGAATTGTAAAGAATTTCCCTGTTTCTTTGTTTTGTTTTTGAAATTCCTTTTTAGAGCGGGTTTGAGCTGATTCTCGCTGCCATGTTTATGCCAGTGTAGACACACTTGATTCCCTTACGGAGACATATCAATACATAGGTATTAAGATTCTTACTAGTCAGATCTATTCCTCTGCGGGAAATAGGGGGTTTTGAGTCCCTTTCACTGAGGAAGGTGTAGGTCTTGTCTATTCCATAGTTGGTTTTTGGAACGGTACCTGTGCTTATATCAAACTCTGGTTTGATGCATCACCCCACCTCTCCTTCCCCCTTAAGCAGGCATAAGAGTGTTTTCTAAATGTGAGACTCTGTTCTCTTGCCTAACTCAGTTCATGTGTAGCCATGTTTACAGGATCTTCCTAAGTGATATCTTATGATAAGTTTCTTTTTCTGTGTGACTTCTTTCACTTAGAATCATCGTACCTGAATCCACTCATTTGGCTGCTACTGGTCTTATGACATTGATTTCATGGCTGAGGGATATTCCATCGTACGTAAGTTCCACAATGTTTGGAACCATTTTTATATTTCCTGGGATATTTCAGGTGTACCCAGGTTGAGGTTCTTGTAAGCAGTGCAGCCCTCCATTTGGGGGTGGCTCTGTCTTATGGATTTTCAGTTTTCCCAAGGTATATTCCCTAGACTGGAAGTGCCCTTGGCTCTGTAGCTCTGTTGTTTACTTGTTTTAGGGAACACAATGCACTCCTCCAGTGAGGCAGTTGGCAACTTACATCCCGCCCATCAGCATAACAAGGCTCCCTGTTCTCCAGGGCCTCTCTTGCCTTTCTGGTTTTTACACATTTTGTGGGTGTCCCTTTTGACCCGTGGGAAGTGATACTTCTTTGTAGTGCAGATTTGTATTGCTCGCTTGCTTGCTTGGCCAAAAAGGGCGTATGCGTTTTCTCCTGAATATATTCAGGAGAAAACGCATACGCCCTTTTTGGCCAAGTGCATCATTGTCGAAGTTGTGCCCCTCTTCCTGTGCTTTACAGGCGATTCCAACGTACCTCTTGCAATCTGTTTCCTGCTATTCTGCCTCGCTTTCAAGTCCGCCTCGTTGCCTTCCCTCAACAGATTTTTGGACGATAGTTGGCCTTGATTACTCTGCCAGTTTGTGAATTGCTGTGCCCCTGAGCTCCATTTTTCAACTCGTTTTTTGTGAGCTGAACGCAAGTCCAAACTTTTGGTTCAGGACCTATACTGGTTCCCGGTGGGTGGCTGAGACTTTGGTTAATTCTTCTTCCTGCCGGGAAATTAGAGTGACATGTGCCCATCCAAATGCCTAACAGCTACTCTCTCATTGGTTCTCCCTCTTCCCTTTCATCCTCTGCCAAATTGGCCACCTGTGCGAACCAGGAGCTTAAAGGGGCTGTCTCTCCAAGTTGGGAGATTGATAGGAAAGCAGTTGGAAAGTCAAACCGGAGCACCAGGAGAGGGACTCTTCGTTGAGTTTTAGAAACCTTTCGTATTCACAGTGTGTCCATTCTCTAGGTTTCCCGTACATGTTATAGCTGTAGTAATATTCCCTTCAACCTGGAGAGTTGGGACCCATGGAAGGGGTGCCATGCATTATGGCTTTAAAGGGTCTGCATTTGCTCACCCAATCTCACCAATCCTCTCAGTCCCTAGTGTCCAGCCTTATGCCACATCCAGCTGTCATTGTAGATAGGGTCATTCCAGGTTGCATCAGAGACCCTGAAGGAATTGTAAAGAATTTCCCTGTTTCTTTGTTTTGTTTTTGAAATTCCTTTTTAGACGGGGTTTGAGCTGATTCTCGCTGCCATGTTTATGCCAGTCTAGACACACTTGATTCCCTTACGGAGACATATCAATACATAGGTATTAAGATTCTTACTAGTCAGATCTATTCCTCTGCGGGAAATATGGGTTTTTGAGTCCCTTTCACTGAGGAAGGTGTAGGTCTTGTCTATTTCATAGTTGGTTTTTGGAACGGTACCTGTGCTTATATCAAACTCTGGTTTGATGCATCACCCCACCTCTCCTTCCCCCTTAAGCAGGCATAAGAGTGTTTTCTAAATGTGAGACTCTGTTCTCTTGCCTAACTCAGTTCATGTGTAGCCATGTTTACAGGATCTTCCTAAGTGATATCTTATGATAAGTTTCTTTTTCTGTGTGACTTCTTTCACTTAGAATCATCGTACCTGAATCCACTCATTTGGCTGCTACTGGTCTTATGACATTGATTTCATGGCTGAGGGATATTCCATCGTACGTAAGTTCCACAATGTTTGGAACCATTTTTATATTTCCTGGGATATTTCAGGTGTACCCAGGTTGAGGTTCTTGTAAGCAGTGCAGCCCTCCATTTGGGGGTGGCTCTGTCTTATGGATTTTCAGTTTTCCCAAGGTATATTCCCTAGACTGGAAGTGCCCTTGGCTCTGTAGCTCTGTTGTTTACTTGTTTTAGGGAACACAATGCACTCCTCCAGTGAGGCAGTTGGCAACTTACATCCCGCCCATCAGCATAACAAGGCTCCCTGTTCTCCAGGGCCTCTCTTGCCTTTCTGGTTTTTACACATTTTGTGGGTGTCCCTTTTGACCCGTGGGAAGTGATACTTCTTTGTAGTGCAGATTTGTATTGCTCGCTTGCTTGCTTGGCCAAAAAGGGCGTATGCGTTTTCTCCTGAATATATTCAGGAGAAAACGCATACGCCCTTTTTGGCCAAGTGCATCATTGTCGAAGTTGTGCCCCTCTTCCTGTGCTTTACAGGCGATTCCAACGTACCTCTTGCAATCTGTTTCCTGCTATTCTGCCTCGCTTTCAAGTCCGCCTCGTTGCCTTCCCTCAACAGATTTTTGGACGATAGTTGGCCTTGATTACTCTGCCAGTTTGTGAATTGCTGTGCCCCTGAGCTCCATTTTTCAACTCGTTTTTTGTGAGCTGAACGCAAGTCCAAACTTTTGGTTCAGGACCTATACTGGTTCCCGGTGGGTGGCTGAGACTTTGGTTAATTCTTCTTCCTGCCGGGAAATTAGAGTGACATGTGCCCATCCAAATGCCTAACAGCTACTCTCTCATTGGTTCTCCCTCTTCCCTTTCATCCTCTGCCAAATTGGCCACCTGTGCGAACCAGGAGCTTAAAGGGGCTGTCTCTCCAAGTTGGGAGATTGATAGGAAAGCAGTTGGAAAGTCAAACCGGAGCACCAGGAGAGGGACTCTTCGTTGAGTTTTAGAAACCTTTCGTATTCACAGTGTGTCCATTCTCTAGGTTTCCCGTACATGTTATAGCTGTAGTAATATTCCCTTCAACCTGGAGAGTTGGGACCCATGGAAGGGGTGCCATGCATTATGGCTTTAAAGGGTCTGCATTTGCTCACCCAATCTCACCAATCCTCTCAGTCCCTAGTGTCCAGCCTTATGCCACATCCAGCTGTCATTGTAGATAGGGTCATTCCAGGTTGCATCAGAGACCCTGAAGGAATTGTAAAGAATTTCCCTGTTTCTTTGTTTTGTTTTTGAAATTCCTTTTTAGACGGGGTTTGAGCTGATTCTCGCTGCCATGTTTATGCCAGTCTAGACACACTTGATTCCCTTACGGAGACATATCAATACATAGGTATTAAGATTCTTACTAGTCAGATCTATTCCTCTGCGGGAAATATGGGTTTTTGAGTCCCTTTCACTGAGGAAGGTGTAGGTCTTGTCTATTTCATAGTTGGTTTTTGGAACGGTACCTGTGCTTATATCAAACTCTGGTTTGATGCATCACCCCACCTCTCCTTCCCCCTTAAGCAGGCATAAGAGTGTTTTCTAAATGTGAGACTCTGTTCTCTTGCCTAACTCAGTTCATGTGTAGCCATGTTTACAGGATCTTCCTAAGTGATATCTTATGATAAGTTTCTTTTTCTGTGTGACTTCTTTCACTTAGAATCATCGTACCTGAATCCACTCATTTGGCTGCTACTGGTCTTATGACATTGATTTCATGGCTGAGGGATATTCCATCGTACGTAAGTTCCACAATGTTTGGAACCATTTTTATATTTCCTGGGATATTTCAGGTGTACCCAGGTTGAGGTTCTTGTAAGCAGTGCAGCCCTCCATTTGGGGGTGGCTCTGTCTTATGGATTTTCAGTATTCCCAAGGTATATTCCCTAGACTGGAAGTGCCCTTGGCTCTGTAGCTCTGTTGTTTACTTGTTTTATGGAACACAATGCACTCCTCCAGTGAGGCAGTTGGCAACTTACATCCCGCCCATCAGCATAACAAGGCTCCCTGTTCTCCAGGGCCTCTCTTGCCTTTCTGGTTTTTACACATTTTGTGGGTGTCCCTTTTGACCCGTGGGAAGTGATATTTCTTTGTAGTGCAGATTTGTATTGCTCGCTTGCTTGCTTGGCCAAAAAGGGCGTATGCGTTTTCTCCTGAATATATTCAGGAGAAAACGCATACGCCCTTTTTGGCCAAGTGCATCATTGTCGAAGTTGTGCCCCTCTTCCTGTGCTTTACAGGCGATTCCAACGTACCTCTTGAAATCTGTTTCCTGCTATTCTGCCTCGCTTTCAAGTCCGCCTAGTTGCCTTCCCTCAACAGATTTTTGGACGATAGTTGGCCTTGATTACTCTGCCAGTTTGTGAATTGCTGTGCCCCTGAGCTCCATTTTTCAACTCGTTTTTTGTGAGCTGAACGCAAGTCCAAACTTTTGGTTCAGGACCTATACTGGTTCCCGGTGGGTGGCTGAGACTTTGGTTAATTCTTCTTCCTGCCGGGAAATTAGAGTGACATGTGCCCATCCAAATGCCTAACAGCTACTCTCTCATTGGTTCTCCCTCTTCCCTTTCATCCTCTGCCAAATTGGCAACCTGTGCGAACCAGGAGCTTAAAGGGGCTGTCTCTCCAAGTTGGGAGATTGATAGGAAAGCAGCTGGAAAGTCAAACCGGAGCACCAGGAGAGGGACTCTTCGTTGAGTTTTAGAAACCTTTCGTATTCACAGTGTGTCCATTCTCTAGGTTTCCCGTACATGTTATAGCTGTAGTAATATTCCCTTCAACCTGGAGAGTTGGGACCCATGGAATGGGTGCCATGCATTATGGCTTTAAAGGGTCTGCATTTGCTCACCCAATGTCACCAATCCTCTCAGTCCCAAGTGTCCAGCCTTATGCCACATCCAGCTGTCATTGTAGATAGGGTCATTCCAGGTTGCATCAGAGACCCTGAAGGAATTGTAAAGAATTGCCCTGTTTCTTTGTTTTGTTTTTGAAATTCCTTTTCAGAGTGGGTTTGAGCTGATTCTCGCTGCCATGTTTATGCCAGTCTAGACACACTTGATTCCCTTACGGAGACATATCAATACATAGGTTTTAAGATTCTTACTAGTCAGATCTATTCCTCCTCGGGAAATATGGGGTTTTGAGTCCCTTTCACTGAGGAAGGTGTAGGTCTTGTCAATTCCATAGTTGGTTTTTGGAACGGTACCTGTGCTTATATCAAACTCTGGTTTGATGCATCACCCCACCTCTCCTTCCCCCTTAAGCAGGCATAAGAGTGTTTTCTAAATGTGAGACTCTGTTCTCTTGCCTAACTCAGTTCATGTGTAGCCATGTTTACAGGATCTTCCTAAGTGATATCTTATGATAAGTTTGTTTTTCTGTGTGACTTCTTTCACTTAGAATCATCGTACCTGAATCCACTCATTTGGCTGCTACTGGTCTTATGACATTGATTTCATGGCTGAGGGATATTCCATCGTACGTAAGTTCCACAATGTTTGGAACCATTTTTATATTTCCTGGGATATTTCAGGTGTACCCAGGTTGAGGTTCTTGTAAGCAGTGCAGCCCTCAATTTGGGGGTGGCTCTGTCTTATGGATTTTCAGTTTTCCCAAGGTATATTCCCTAGACTGGAAGAGCCCTTGGCTCTGTAGCTCTGTTGTTTACTTGTTTTAGGGAACACAATGCACTCCTCCAGTGAGGCAGTTGGCAACTTACATCCCGCCCATCAGCATAACAAGGCTCCCTGTTCTCCAGGGCCTCTCTTGCCTTTCTGGTTTTTACACATTTTGTGGGTGTCCCTTTTGACCCGTGGGAAGTGATACTTCTTTGTAGTGCAGATTTGCATTGCCCGCTTGCTTGCTTGGCCAAAAAGGGCGTATGCGTTTTCTCCTGAATATATTCAGGAGAAAACGCATACGCCCTTTTTGGCCAAGTGCATCATTGGCGAAGTTGTGCCCCTCTTCCTGTGCTTTACAGGCGATTCCAACGTACCTCTTGAAATCTGTTTCCTGCTATTCTGCCTCGCTTTCAAGTCCGCCTCGTTGCCTTCCCTCAACAGATTTTTGGACGATAGTTGGCCTTGATTACTCTGCCAGTTTGTGAATTGCTGTGCCCCTGAGCTCCATTTTTCAACTCGTTTTTTGTGAGCTGAACGCAAGTCCAAACTTTTGGTTCAGGACCTATACTGGTTCCCGGTGGGTGGCTGAGACTTTGGTTAATTCTTCTTCCTGCCGGGAAATTAGAGTGACATGTGCCCATCCAAATGCCTAACAGCTACTCTCTCATTGGTTCTCCCTCTTCCCTTTCATCCTCTGCCAAATTGGCCACCTGTGCGAACCAGGAGCTTAAAGGGGCTGTCTCTCCAAGTTGGGAGATTGATAGGAAAGCAGTTGGAAAGTCAAACCGGAGCACCAGGAGAGGGACTCTTCGTTGAGTTTTAGAAACCTTTCGTATTCACTGTGTGTCCATTCTCTAGGTTTCCCGTACATGTTATAGCTGTAGTAATATTCCCTTCAACCTGGAGAGTTGGGACCCATGGAATGGGTGACATGCATTATGGCTTTAAAGGGTCTGCATGTGCTCAGCCAATCTCACCAATCCTCTCAGTCCCAAGTGTCCAGCCTTATGCCACATCCAGCTGTCATTGTAGATAGGGTCATTCCAGGTTGCATCAGAGACCCTGAAGGAATTGTAAAGAATTGCCCTGTTTCTTTGTTTTGTTTTTGAAATTCCTTTTTAGAGTGGGTTTGTGCTGATTCTCGCTGCCATGTTTATGCCAGTCTAGACACACTTGATTCCCTTACGGAGACATATCAATACATAGGTTTTAAGATTCTTACTAGTCAGATCTATTCCTCTGCGGGAAATATGGGGTTTTGAGTCCCTTTCACTGAGGAAGGTGTAGGTCTTGTCTATTCCATAGTTGGTTTTTGGAACGGTACCTGTGCTTATATCAAACTCTGGTTTGATGCATCACCCCACCTCTCCTTCCCCCTTAAGCAGGCGTAAGAGTGTTTTCTAAATGTGAGACTCTGTTCTCTTGCCTAACTCAGTTCATGTGTAGCCATGTTTACAGGATCTTCCTAAGTGATATCTTATGATAAGTTTCTTTTTCTGTGTGAATTCTTTCACTTAGAATCATCGTACCTGAATCCACTCATTTTGCTGCTACTGGTCTTATGGCATTGATTTCATGGCTGAGGGATATTCCATCGTACGTAAGTTCCACAATGTTTTGAACCATTTTTATATTTCCTGGGATATTTCAGGTGTACCCAGGTTGAGGTTCTTGTAAGCAGTGCAGCCCTCAATTTGGGGGTGGCTCTGTCTTATGGATTTTCAGTTTTCCCAAGGTATATTCCCTAGACTGGAAGTGCCCTTGGCTCTGTAGCTCTGTTGTTTACTTGTTTTAGGGAACACAATGCACTCCTCCAGTGAGGCAGTTGGCAACTTACATCCCGCCCATCAGCATAACAAGGCTCCCTGTTCTCCAGGGCCTCTCTTGCCTTTCTGGTTTTTACACATTTTGTGGGTGTCCCTTTTGACCTGTGGGAAGTGATACTTCTTTGTAGTCCAGATTTGTATTGCTCGCTTGCTTGCTTGGCCAAGAAGGGCGTATGCGTTTTCTCCTGAATATATTCAGGAGAAAACGCATACGCCCTTTTTGGCCAAGTGCATCATTGTCGAAGTTGTGCCCCTCTTCCTGTGCTTTACAGGCGATTCCAACGTACCTCTTGCAATCTGTTTCCTGCTATTCTGCCTCGCTTTCAAGTCCGCCTCGTTGCCTTCCCTCAACAGATTTTTGGACGATAGTTGGCCTTGATTACTCTGCCAGTTTGTGAATTGCTGTGCCCCTGAGCTCCATTTTTCAACTCGTTTTTTGTGAGCTGAACGCAAGTCCAAACTTTTGGTTCAGGACCTATACTGCTTCCCGGTGGGTGGCTGAGACTTTGGTTAATTCTTCTTCCTGCCGGGAAATTAGAGTGACATGTGCCCATCCAAATGCCTAACAGCTACTCTCTCATTGGTTCTCCCTCTTCCCTTTCATCCTCTGCCAAATTGGCAACCTGTGCGAACCAGGAGCTTAAAGGGTCTGTCTCTCCAAGTTGGGAGATTGATAGGAAAGCAGTTGGAAAGTCAAACCGGAGCACCAGGAGAGGGACTCTTCGTTGAGTTTTAGAAACCTTTTGTATTCACAGTGTGTCCATTCTCTAGGTTTCCCGTACATGTTATAGCTGTAGTAATATTCCCTTCAACCTGGAGAGTTGGGACCCATGGAATGGGTGCCATGCATTATTGCTTTAAAGGGTCTGCATTTGCTCACCCAATCTCACCAATACTCTCAGTCCCAAGTGTCCAGCCTCATGCCACATCCAGCTGTCATTGTAGATAGGGTCATTCCAGGTTGCACCAGAGACCCTGAAGGAATTGTAAAGAATTTCCCTGTTTCTTTGTTCTGTTTTTGAAATTCCTTTTTAGAGTGGGTTTGAGCTGATTCTCGCTGCCATGTTTATGCCAGTCTAGACACACTTGATTCCCTTACGGAGACATATCAATACATAGGTTTTAAGATTCTTACTAGTCAGATCTATTCCTCTGCGGGAAATATGGGGTTTTGAGTCCCTTTCACTGAGGAAGGTGTAGGTCTTGTCTATTCCATAGTTGGTTTTTGGAACGGTACCTGTGCTTATATCAAACTCTGGTTTGATGCATCACCCCACCTCTCCTTCCCCCTTAAGCAGGCATAAGAGTGTTTTCTAAATGTGAGACTCTGTTCTCTTGCCTAACTCAGTTCATGTGTAGCCATGTTTACAGGATCTTCCTAAGTGATATCTTATGATAAGTTTCTTTTTCTGTGTGACTTCTTTCACTTAGAATCATCGTACCTGAATCCACTCATTTTACTGCTAATGGTCTTATGTCATTGATTTCATGGCTGAGGGATATTCCATCGTACGTAAGTTCCACAATGTTTGGAACCATTTTTATATTTCCTGGGATATTTCAGGTGTACCCAGGTTGAGGTTCTTGTAAGCAGTGCAGCCCTCCATTTGGGGGTGGCTCTGTCTTATGGATTTTCAGTTTTCCCAAGGTATATTCCCTAGACTGGAAGTGCCCTTGGCTCTGTAGCTCTGTTGTTTACTTGTTTTAGGGAACACAATGCACTCCTCCAGTGAGGCAGTTGGCAACTTACATCCCGCCCATCAGCATAACAAGGCTCCCTGTTCTCCAGGGCCTCTCTTGCCTTTCTGGTTTTTACACATTTTGTGGGTGTCCCTTTTGACCCGTGGGAAGTGATACTTCTTTGTAGTGCAGATTTGTATTGCTCGCTTGCTTGCTTGGCCAAAAAGGGCGTATGCGTTTTCTCCTGAATATATTCAGGAGAAAACGCATACGCCCTTTTTGGCCAAGTGCATCATTGTCGAAGTTGTGCCCCTCTTCCTGTGCTTTACAGGCGATTCCAACGTACCTCTTGCAATCTGTTTCCTGCTATTCTGCCTCGCTTTCAAGTCCGCCTCGTTGCCTTCCCTCAACAGATTTTTGGACGATAGTTGGCCTTGATTACTCTGCCAGTTTGTGAATTGCTGTGCCCCTGAGCTCCATTTTTCAACTCGTTTTTTGTGAGCTGAACGCAAGTCCAAACTTTTGGTTCAGGACCTATACTGGTTCCCGGTGGGTGGCTGAGACTTTGGTTAATTCTTCTTCCTGCCGGGAAATTAGAGTGACATGTGCCCATCCAAATGCCTAACAGCTACTCTCTCATTGGTTCTCCCTCTTCCCTTTCATCCTCTGCCAAATTGGCCACCTGTGCGAACCAGGAGCTTAAAGGGGCTGTCTCTCCAAGTTGGGAGATTGATAGGAAAGCAGTTGGAAAGTCAAACCGGAGCACCAGGAGAGGGACTCTTCGTTGAGTTTTAGAAACCTTTCGTATTCACAGTGTGTCCATTCTCTAGGTTTCCCGTACATGTTATAGCTGTAGTAATATTCCCTTCAACCTGGAGAGTTGGGACCCATGGAAGGGGTGCCATGCATTATGGCTTTAAAGGGTCTGCATTTGCTCACCCAATCTCACCAATCCTCTCAGTCCCTAGTGTCCAGCCTTATGCCACATCCAGCTGTCATTGTAGATAGGGTCATTCCAGGTTGCATCAGAGACCCTGAAGGAATTGTAAAGAATTTCCCTGTTTCTTTGTTTTGTTTTTGAAATTCCTTTTTAGACGGGGTTTGAGCTGATTCTCGCTGCCATGTTTATGCCAGTCTAGACACACTTGATTCCCTTACGGAGACATATCAATACATAGGTATTAAGATTCTTACTAGTCAGATCTATTCCTCTGCGGGAAATATGGGTTTTTGAGTCCCTTTCACTGAGGAAGGTGTAGGTCTTGTCTATTTCATAGTTGGTTTTTGGAACGGTACCTGTGCTTATATCAAACTCTGGTTTGATGCATCACCCCACCTCTCCTTCCCCCTTAAGCAGGCATAAGAGTGTTTTCTAAATGTGAGACTCTGTTCTCTTGCCTAACTCAGTTCATGTGTAGCCATGTTTACAGGATCTTCCTAAGTGATATCTTATGATAAGTTTCTTTTTCTGTGTGACTTCTTTCACTTAGAATCATCGTACCTGAATCCACTCATTTGGCTGCTACTGGTCTTATGACATTGATTTCATGGCTGAGGGATATTCCATCGTACGTAAGTTCCACAATGTTTGGAACCATTTTTATATTTCCTGGGATATTTCAGGTGTACCCAGGTTGAGGTTCTTGTAAGCAGTGCAGCCCTCCATTTGGGGGTGGCTCTGTCTTATGGATTTTCAGTATTCCCAAGGTATATTCCCTAGACTGGAAGTGCCCTTGGCTCTGTAGCTCTGTTGTTTACTTGTTTTATGGAACACAATGCACTCCTCCAGTGAGGCAGTTGGCAACTTACATCCCGCCCATCAGCATAACAAGGCTCCCTGTTCTCCAGGGCCTCTCTTGCCTTTCTGGTTTTTACACATTTTGTGGGTGTCCCTTTTGACCCGTGGGAAGTGATATTTCTTTGTAGTGCAGATTTGTATTGCTCGCTTGCTTGCTTGGCCAAAAAGGGCGTATGCGTTTTCTCCTGAATATATTCAGGAGAAAACGCATACGCCCTTTTTGGCCAAGTGCATCATTGTCGAAGTTGTGCCCCTCTTCCTGTGCTTTACAGGCGATTCCAACGTACCTCTTGAAATCTGTTTCCTGCTATTCTGCCTCGCTTTCAAGTCCGCCTAGTTGCCTTCCCTCAACAGATTTTTGGACGATAGTTGGCCTTGATTACTCTGCCAGTTTGTGAATTGCTGTGCCCCTGAGCTCCATTTTTCAACTCGTTTTTTGTGAGCTGAACGCAAGTCCAAACTTTTGGTTCAGGACCTATACTGGTTCCCGGTGGGTGGCTGAGACTTTGGTTAATTCTTCTTCCTGCCGGGAAATTAGAGTGACATGTGCCCATCCAAATGCCTAACAGCTACTCTCTCATTGGTTCTCCCTCTTCCCTTTCATCCTCTGCCAAATTGGCAACCTGTGCGAACCAGGAGCTTAAAGGGGCTGTCTCTCCAAGTTGGGAGATTGATAGGAAAGCAGCTGGAAAGTCAAACCGGAGCACCAGGAGAGGGACTCTTCGTTGAGTTTTAGAAACCTTTCGTATTCACAGTGTGTCCATTCTCTAGGTTTCCCGTACATGTTATAGCTGTAGTAATATTCCCTTCAACCTGGAGAGTTGGGACCCATGGAATGGGTGCCATGCATTATGGCTTTAAAGGGTCTGCATTTGCTCACCCAATGTCACCAATCCTCTCAGTCCCAAGTGTCCAGCCTTATGCCACATCCAGCTGTCATTGTAGATAGGGTCATTCCAGGTTGCATCAGAGACCCTGAAGGAATTGTAAAGAATTGCCCTGTTTCTTTGTTTTGTTTTTGAAATTCCTTTTCAGAGTGGGTTTGAGCTGATTCTCGCTGCCATGTTTATGCCAGTCTAGACACACTTGATTCCCTTACGGAGACATATCAATACATAGGTTTTAAGATTCTTACTAGTCAGATCTATTCCTCCTCGGGAAATATGGGGTTTTGAGTCCCTTTCACTGAGGAAGGTGTAGGTCTTGTCAATTCCATAGTTGGTTTTTGGAACGGTACCTGTGCTTATATCAAACTCTGGTTTGATGCATCACCCCACCTCTCCTTCCCCCTTAAGCAGGCATAAGAGTGTTTTCTAAATGTGAGACTCTGTTCTCTTGCCTAACTCAGTTCATGTGTAGCCATGTTTACAGGATCTTCCTAAGTGATATCTTATGATAAGTTTGTTTTTCTGTGTGACTTCTTTCACTTAGAATCATCGTACCTGAATCCACTCATTTGGCTGCTACTGGTCTTATGACATTGATTTCATGGCTGAGGGATATTCCATCGTACGTAAGTTCCACAATGTTTGGAACCATTTTTATATTTCCTGGGATATTTCAGGTGTACCCAGGTTGAGGTTCTTGTAAGCAGTGCAGCCCTCAATTTGGGGGTGGCTCTGTCTTATGGATTTTCAGTTTTCCCAAGGTATATTCCCTAGACTGGAAGAGCCCTTGGCTCTGTAGCTCTGTTGTTTACTTGTTTTAGGGAACACAATGCACTCCTCCAGTGAGGCAGTTGGCAACTTACATCCCGCCCATCAGCATAACAAGGCTCCCTGTTCTCCAGGGCCTCTCTTGCCTTTCTGGTTTTTACACATTTTGTGGGTGTCCCTTTTGACCCGTGGGAAGTGATACTTCTTTGTAGTGCAGATTTGCATTGCCCGCTTGCTTGCTTGGCCAAAAAGGGCGTATGCGTTTTCTCCTGAATATATTCAGGAGAAAACGCATACGCCCTTTTTGGCCAAGTGCATCATTGGCGAAGTTGTGCCCCTCTTCCTGTGCTTTACAGGCGATTCCAACGTACCTCTTGAAATCTGTTTCCTGCTATTCTGCCTCGCTTTCAAGTCCGCCTCGTTGCCTTCCCTCAACAGATTTTTGGACGATAGTTGGCCTTGATTACTCTGCCAGTTTGTGAATTGCTGTGCCCCTGAGCTCCATTTTTCAACTCGTTTTTTGTGAGCTGAACGCAAGTCCAAACTTTTGGTTCAGGACCTATACTGGTTCCCGGTGGGTGGCTGAGACTTTGGTTAATTCTTCTTCCTGCCGGGAAATTAGAGTGACATGTGCCCATCCAAATGCCTAACAGCTACTCTCTCATTGGTTCTCCCTCTTCCCTTTCATCCTCTGCCAAATTGGCAACCTGTGCGAACCAGGAGCTTAAAGGGGCTGTCTCTCCAAGTTGGGAGATTGATAGGAAAGCAGTTGGAAAGTCAAACCGGAGCACCAGGAGAGGGACTCTTCGTTGAGTTTTAGAAACCTTTCGTATTCACTGTGTGTCCATTCTCTAGGTTTCCCGTACATGTTATAGCTGTAGTAATATTCCCTTCAACCTGGAGAGTTGGGACCCATGGAATGGGTGACATGCATTATGGCTTTAAAGGGTCTGCATGTGCTCAGCCAATCTCACCAATCCTCTCAGTCCCAAGTGTCCAGCCTTATGCCACATCCAGCTGTCATTGTAGATAGGGTCATTCCAGGTTGCATCAGAGACCCTGAAGGAATTGTAAAGAATTGCCCTGTTTCTTTGTTTTGTTTTTGAAATTCCTTTTTAGAGTGGGTTTGTGCTGATTCTCGCTGCCATGTTTATGCCAGTCTAGACACACTTGATTCCCTTACGGAGACATATCAATACATAGGTTTTAAGATTCTTACTAGTCAGATCTATTCCTCTGCGGGAAATATGGGGTTTTGAGTCCCTTTCACTGAGGAAGGTGTAGGTCTTGTCTATTCCATAGTTGGTTTTTGGAACGGTACCTGTGCTTATATCAAACTCTGGTTTGATGCATCACCCCACCTCTCCTTCCCCCTTAAGCAGGCGTAAGAGTGTTTTCTAAATGTGAGACTCTGTTCTCTTGCCTAACTCAGTTCATGTGTAGCCATGTTTACAGGATCTTCCTAAGTGATATCTTATGATAAGTTTCTTTTTCTGTGTGAATTCTTTCACTTAGAATCATCGTACCTGAATCCACTCATTTTGCTGCTACTGGTCTTATGGCATTGATTTCATGGCTGAGGGATATTCCATCGTACGTAAGTTCCACAATGTTTGGAACCATTTTTATATTTCCTGGGATATTTCAGGTGTACCCAGGTTGAGGTTCTTGTAAGCAGTGCAGCCCTCAATTTGGGGGTGGCTCTGTCTTATGGATTTTCAGTTTTCCCAAGGTATATTCCCTAGACTGGAAGTGCCCTTGGCTCTGTAGCTCTGTTGTTTACTTGTTTTAGGGAACACAATGCACTCCTCCAGTGAGGCAGTTGGCAACTTACATCCCGCCCATCAGCATAACAAGGCTCCCTGTTCTCCAGGGCCTCTCTTGCCTTTCTGGTTTTTACACATTTTGTGGGTGTCCCTTTTGACCTGTGGGAAGTGATACTTCTTTGTAGTCCAGATTTGTATTGCTCGCTTGCTTGCTTGGCCAAGAAGGGCGTATGCGTTTTCTCCTGAATATATTCAGGAGAAAACGCATACGCCCTTTTTGGCCAAGTGCATCATTGTCGAAGTTGTGCCCCTCTTCCTGTGCTTTACAGGCGATTCCAACGTACCTCTTGCAATCTGTTTCCTGCTATTCTGCCTCGCTTTCAAGTCCGCCTCGTTGCCTTCCCTCAACAGATTTTTGGACGATAGTTGGCCTTGATTACTCTGCCAGTTTGTGAATTGCTGTGCCCCTGAGCTCCATTTTTCAACTCGTTTTTTGTGAGCTGAACGCAAGTCCAAACTTTTGGTTCAGGACCTATACTGCTTCCCGGTGGGTGGCTGAGACTTTGGTTAATTCTTCTTCCTGCCGGGAAATTAGAGTGACATGTGCCCATCCAAATGCCTAACAGCTACTCTCTCATTGGTTCTCCCTCTTCCCTTTCATCCTCTGCCAAATTGGCAACCTGTGCGAACCAGGAGCTTAAAGGGTCTGTCTCTCCAAGTTGGGAGATTGATAGGAAAGCAGTTGGAAAGTCAAACCGGAGCACCAGGAGAGGGACTCTTCGTTGAGTTTTAGAAACCTTTTGTATTCACAGTGTGTCCATTCTCTAGGTTTCCCGTACATGTTATAGCTGTAGTAATATTCCCTTCAACCTGGAGAGTTGGGACCCATGGAATGGGTGCCATGCATTATTGCTTTAAAGGGTCTGCATTTGCTCACCCAATCTCACCAATACTCTCAGTCCCAAGTGTCCAGCCTCATGCCACATCCAGCTGTCATTGTAGATAGGGTCATTCCAGGTTGCACCAGAGACCCTGAAGGAATTGTAAAGAATTTCCCTGTTTCTTTGTTCTGTTTTTGAAATTCCTTTTTAGAGTGGGTTTGAGCTGATTCTCGCTGCCATGTTTATGCCAGTCTAGACACACTTGATTCCCTTACGGAGACATATCAATACATAGGTTTTAAGATTCTTACTAGTCAGATCTATTCCTCTGCGGGAAATATGGGGTTTTGAGTCGCTTTCACTGAGGAAGGTGTAGGTCTTGTCTATTCCATAGTTGGTTTTTGGAACGGTACCTGTGCTTATATCAAACTCTGGTTTGATGCATCACCCCACCTCTCCTTCCCCCTTAAGCAGGCATAAGAGTGTTTTCTAAATGTGAGACTCTGTTCTCTTGCCTAACTCAGTTCATGTGTAGCCATGTTTACAGGATCTTCCTAAGTGATATCTTATGATAAGTTTCTTTTTCTGTGTGACTTCTTTCACTTAGAATCATCGTACCTGAATCCACTCATTTGGCTACTACTGGTCTTATGACATTGATTTCATGGCTGAGGGATATTCCATCGTACGTAAGTTCCACAATGTTTGGAACCATTTTTATATTTCCTGGGATATTTCAGGTGTACCCAGGTTGAGGTTCTTGTAAGCAGTGCAGCCCTCAATTTGGGGGTGGCTCTGTCTTATGGATTTTCAGTTTTCCCAAGGTATATTCCCTAGACTGGAAGTGCCCTTGGCTCTGTAGCTCTGTTGTTTACTTGTTTTAGGGAACACAATGCACTCCTCCAGTGAGGCAGTTGGCAACTTACACCCCGCCCATCAGCATAACAAGGCTCCCTGTTCTCCAGGGCCTGTCTTGCCTTTCTGGTTTTTACACATTTTGTGGGTGTCCCTTTTGACCCGTGGGAAGTGATACTTCTTTGTAGTGCAGATTTGTATTGCTCGCTTGCTTGCTTGGCCAAAAAGGGCGTATGCGTTTTCTCCTGAATATATTCAGGAGAAAACGCATACGCCCTTTTTGGCCAAGTGCATCATTGTCGAAGTTGTGCCCCTCTTCCTGTGCTTTACAGGCGATTCCAACGTACCTCTTGAAATCTGTTTCCTGCTATTCTGCCTCGCTTTCAAGTCCGCCTCGTTGCCTTCCCTCAACAGATTTTGGGACGATAGTTGGCCTTGATTACTCTGCCAGTTTGTGAATTGCTGTGCCCCTGAGCTCCATTTTTCAACTCGTTTTTTGTGAGCTGAACGCAACTCCAAACTTTTGGTTCAGGACCTATACTGGTTCCCGGTGGGTGGCTGAGACTTTGGTTAATTCTTCTTCCTGCCGGGAAATTAGAGTGACATGTGCCCATCCAAATGCCTAACAGCTACTCTCTCATTGGTTCTCCCTCTTCCCTTTCATCCTCTGCCAAATTGGCAACCTGTGCGAACCAGGAGCTTAAAGGGGCTGTCTCTCCAAGTTGGGAGATTGATAGGAAAGCAGTTGGAAAGTCAAACCGGAGCACCAGGAGAGGGACTCTTCGTTGAGTTTTAGAAACCTTTCGTATTCACAGTGTGTCCATTCTCTAGGTTTCCCGTACATGTTATAGCTGTAGTAATATTCCCTTCAACCTGGAGAGTTGGGACCCATGGAATGGGTGCCATGCATTATGGCTTTAAAGGGTCTGCATTTGCTCACCCAATCTCACCAATCCTCTCAGTCCCAAGTGTCCAGCCTTATGCCACATCCAGCTGTCATTGTAGATAGGGTCATTCCACGTTGCATCAGAGACCCTGAAGGAATTGTAAAGAATTTCCCTGTTTCTTTGTTTTGTTTTTGAAATTCCTTTTCAGAGTGGGTTTGTGCTGATTCTCGCTGCCATGTTTATGCCAGTCTAGACACACTTGATTCCCTTACGGAGACATATCAATACATAGGTTTTAAGATTCTTACTAGTCAGATCTATTCCTCTGCGGGAAATATGGGGTTTTGAGTCCCTTTCACTGAGGAAGGTGTAGGTCTTGTCTATTCCATAGTTGGTTTTTGGAACGGTACCTGTGCTTATATCAAACTCTGGTTTGATGCATCACCCCACCTCTCCTTCCCCCTTAAGCAGGCATAAGAGTGTTTTCTAAATGTGAGACTCTGTTCTCTTGCCTAACTCAGTTCATGTGTAGCCATGTTTACAGGATCTTCCTAAGTGATATCTTATGATAAGTTTCTTTTTCTGTGTGACTTCTTTCACTTAGAATCATCGTACCTGAATCCACTCATTTGGCTGCTACTGGTCTTATGACATTGATTTCATGGCTGAGGGATATTCCATCGTACGTAAGTTCCACAATGTTTGGAACCATTTTTATATTTCCTGGGATATTTCAGGTGTACCCAGGTTGAGGTTCTTGTAAGCAGTGCAGCCCTCAATTTGGGGGTGGCTCTGTCTTATGGATTTTCAGTTTTCCCAAGGTATATTCCCTAGACTGGAAGTGCCCTTGGCTCTGTAGCTCTGTTGTTTACTTGTTTTAGGGAACACAATGCACTCCTCCAGTGAGGCAGTTGGCAACTTACATCCCGCCCATCAGCATAACAAGGCTCCCTGTTCTCCAGGGCCTGTCTTGCCTTTCTGGTTTTTACACATTTTGTGGGTGTCCCTTTTGACCCGTGGGAAGTGATACTTCTTTGTAGTGCAGATTTGTATTGCTCGCTTGCTTGCTTGGCCAAAAAGGGCGTATGCGTTTTCTCCTGAATATATTCAGGAGAAAACGCATACGCCCTTTTTGGCCAAGTGCATCATTGTCGAAGTTGTGCCCCTCTTCCTGTGCTTTACAGGCGATTCCAACGTACCTCTTGAAATCTGTTTCCTGCTATTCTGCCTCGCTTTCAAGTCCGCCTCGTTGCCTTCCCTCAACAGATTTTTGGACGATAGTTGGCCTTGATTACTCTGCCAGTTTGTGAATTGCTGTGCCCCTGAGCTCCATTTTTCAACTCGTTTTTTGTGAGCTGAATGCAAGTCCAAACTTTTGGTTCAGGACCTATACTGGTTCCCGGTGGGTGGCTGAGACTTTGGTTAATTCTTCTTCCTGCCGGGAAATTAGAGTGACATGTGCCCATCCAAATGCCTAAGAGCTACTCTCTCATTGGTTCTCCCTCTTCCCTTTCATCCTCTGCCAAATTGGCAACCTGTGCGAACCAGGAGCTTAAAGGGGCTGTCTCTCCAAGTTGGGAGATTGATAGGAAAGCAGTTGGAAAGTCAAACCGGAGCACCAGGAGAGGGACTATTCGTTGAGTTATAGAAACCTTTCGTATTCACAGTGTGTCCATTCTCTAGGTTTCCCGTACACGTTATAGCTGTAGTAATATTCCCTTCAACCTGGAGAGTTGGGACCCATGGAAGGGGTGCCATGCATTATGGCTTTAAAGGGTCTGCATTTGCTCACCCAATCTCACCAATCCTCTCAGTCCCAAGTGTACAGCGTTATGCCACATCCAGCTTTCATTGTAGATAGGGTCATTCCAGGTTGCATCAGAGACCCTGAAGGAATTGTAAAGAATTTCCCTGTTTCTTTGTTCTGTTTTTGAAATTCCTTGTTAGAGTGGGTTTGAGCTGATTCTCGCTGCCATGTTTATGCCAGTCTAGACACACTTGATTCCCTTACAGAGACATATCAATACATAGGTTTTAAGATTCTTACTACTCAGATCTATTCCTCTGCGGGAAATATGGGGTTTTGAGTCGCTTTCACTGAGGAAGGTGTAGGTCTTGTCTATTCCATAGTTGGTTTTTGGAACGGTACCTGTGCTTATATCAAACTCTGGTTTGATGCATCACCCCACCTCTCCTTCCCCCTTAAGCAGGCATAAGAGTGTTTTCTAAATGTGAGACTCTGTTCTCTTTCTTAACTCAGTTCATGTGTAGCCATGTTTACAGGATCTTCCTAAGTGATATTTTATGATAAGTTTCTTTTTCTGTGTGACTTCTTTCACTTAGAATCATCGTACCTGAATCCACTCATTTTGCTGCTACTAGTCTTATGACATTGATTTCATGGCTGAGGGTTTTTCCATCGTACGTAAGTTCCACAATGTTTTGAACCATTTTTATATTTCCTGGGATATTTCAGGTGTACCCAGGTTGAGTTTCCTGTAAGCAGTGCTGCCCTCAATTTGGGGGTGGCTCTGTCTTATTGATTTTCAGTTTTCCCAAGGTATATTCCCTAGACCGGAAGTGCCCTTGGCTCTGTAGCTCTGTTGTTTACTTGTTTTAGGGAACACAATGCACTCCTCCAGTGAGGCAGTTGGCAACTTACATCCCGCCCATCAGCATAACAAGGCTCCCTGTTCTCCAGTGCCTGTCTTGCCTTTCTGGTTTTTACACATTTTGTGGATGTCCCTTTTGACCCGTGGGAAGTGATACTTCTTTGTAGTGCAGATTTGCATTGCCCGTTTGCTTGCTTGGCCAAAAAGGGCGTATGCGTTTTCTCCTGAATATATTCAGGAGAAAACGCATACGCCCTTTTTGGCCAAGTGCATCATTGTCGAAGTTGTGCCCCTCTTCCTGTGCTTCACAGGCGATTCCAACGTACCTCTTGAAATCTGTTTCCTGCTATTCTGCCTCGCTTTCAAGTCCGCCTCGTTGCCTTCCCTCAACAGATTTTTGGACGATAGTTGGCCTTGATTACTCTGCCAGTTTGTGAATTGCTGTGCCCCTGAGCTCCATTTTTTAACTCGTTTTTTGTGAGCTGAACGCAAGTCCAAACTTTTGGTTCAGGACCTATACTAGTTCCCGGTGGGTGGCTGAGACTTTGGTTAATTCTTCTTCCTGCTGGGAAATTAGAGTGACATGTGCCCATCCAAATGCCTAACAGCTTCTCTCTCATTGGTTCTCCCTCTTCCCTTTCATCCTCTGCCAAATTGGCAACCTGTGCGAACCAGGAGCTTAAAGGGGCTGTCTCTGCAAGTTGGGAGATTGATAGGAAAGCAGTTGGAAAGTCAAACCGGAGCACCAGGAGAGGGACTCTTCGTTGAGTTTTAGAAACCTTTCGTATTCACAGTGTGTCCATTCTCTTGGTTTCCCGTACATGTTATAGCTGTAGTAATATTCCCTTCAACCTGGAGAGTTAGGACCCATGAAATGGGTGCCATGCATTATGGCTTTAAAGGGTCTGCATTTGCTCACCCAATCTCACCAATCCTCTCAGTCCCAAGTGTCCAACCTTATGCCACATCCAGCTGTCATTGTAGATAGGGTCATTCCAGGTTGCATCAGAGACCCTGAAGGAATTGTAAAGAATTTCCCTGTTTTTTGTTTTGTTTTTGAAATTCCTTTTCAGAGTGGGTTTGTGCTGATTCTCGCTGCCATGTTTATGCCAGTCTAGACACACTTGATTCCCTTAAAAAGACATATCAATACATAGGTATTATGATTCTTACTAGTCAGATCTATTCCTCTGCGGGAAATATGGGGTTTTGAGTCCCTTTCACTGAGGAAGGTGTAGGTCTTGTCTATTCCATAGTTGGTTTTTGGAACGGTACCTGTGCATATATCAAACTCTGGTTTGATGCATCACCCCACCTCTCCTTCCCCCTTAAGCAGGCATAAGAGTGTTTTCTAAATGTGAGACTCTGTTCTCTTTCCTAACTCAGTTCATGTGTAGCCATGTTTACAGGATCTTCCTAAGTGATATCTTATGATAAGTTTCTTTTTCTGTGTGACTTCTTTCACTTAGAATCATCGTACCTGAATCCACTCATTTGGCTGCTACTGGTCTTATGACATTGATTTCATGGCTGAGGGATATTCCATCGTACGTAAGTTCCACAATGTTTGGAACCATTTTTATATTTCCTGGGATATTTCAGGTGTACCCAGGTTGAGGTTCTTGTAAGCAGTGCAGCCCTTAGTTTGGGGGTGGCTCTGTCTTATGGATTTTCAGTTTTCCCAAGGTATATTCCCTAGACTGGAAGTGCCCTTGGCTCTGTAGCTCTGTTGTTTACTTGTTTTAGGGAACACAATGCACTCCTCCAGTGAGGCAGTTGGCAACTTACATCCCGCCCATCAGCATAACAAGGCTCCCTGTTCTCCAGGGCCTGTCTTGCCTTTCTGGTTTTTACACATTTTGTGGGTGTCCCTTTTGACCCGTGGGAAGTGATACTTCTTTGTAGTGCAGATTTGTATTGCTCGCTTGCTTGCTTGGCCAAAAAGGGCGTATGCGTTTTCTCCTGAATATATTCAGGAGAAAACGCATACGCCCTTTTTGGCCAAGTGCATCATTGTCGAAGTTGTGCCCCTCTTCCTGTGCTTTACAGGCGATTCCAACGTACCTCTTGAAATCTGTTTCCTGCTATTCTGCCTCGCTTTCAAGTCCGCCTCGTTGCCTTCCCTCAACAGATTTTTGGACGATAGTTGGCCTTGATTACTCTGCCAGTTTGTGAATTGCTGTGCCCCTGAGCTCCATTTTTCAACTCGTTTTTTGTGAGCTGAATGCAAGTCCAAACTTTTGGTTCAGGACCTATACTGGTTCCCGGTGGGTGGCTGAGACTTTGGTTAATTCTTCTTCCTGCCGGGAAATTAGAGTGACATGTGCCCATCCAAATGCCTAAGAGCTACTCTCTCATTGGTTCTCCCTCTTCCCTTTCATCCTCTGCCAAATTGGCAACCTGTGCGAACCAGGAGCTTAAAGGGGCTGTCTCTCCAAGTTGGGAGATTGATAGGAAAGCAGTTGGAAAGTCAAACCGGAGCACCAGGAGAGGGACTATTCGTTGAGTTATAGAAACCTTTCGTATTCACAGTGTGTCCATTCTCTAGGTTTCCCGTACATGTTATAGCTGTAGTAATATTCCCTTCAACCTGGAGAGTTGGGACCCATGGAAGGGGTGCCATGCATTATGGCTTTAAAGGGTCTGCATTTGCTCACCCAATCTCACCAATCCTCTCAGTCCCAAGTGTACAGCGTTATGCCACATCCAGCTTTCATTGTAGATAGGGTCATTCCAGGTTGCATCAGAGACCCTGAAGGAATTGTAAAGAATTTCCCTGTTTCTTTGTTCTGTTTTTGAAATTCCTTGTTAGAGTGGGTTTGAGCTGATTCTCGCTGCCATGTTTATGCCAGTCTAGACACACTTGATTCCCTTACGGAGACATATCAATACATAGGTTTTAAGATTCTTACTACTCAGATCTATTCCTCTGCGGGAAATATGGGGTTTTGAGTCGCTTTCACTGAGGAAGGTGTAGGTCTTGTCTATTCCATAGTTGGTTTTTGGAACGGTACCTGTGCTTATATCAAACTCTGGTTTGATGCATCACCCCACCTCTCCTTCCCCCTTAAGCAGGCATAAGAGTGTTTTCTAAATGTGAGACTCTGTTCTCTTGCCTAACTCAGTTCATGTGTAGCCATGTTTACAGGATCTTCCTAAGTGATATCTTATGATAAGTTTCTTTTTCTGTGTGACTTCTTTCACTTAGAATCATCGTACCTGAATCCACTCATTTGGCTGCTACTGGTCTTATGACATTGATTTCATGGCTGAGGGATATTCCATCGTACGTAAGTTCCACAATGTTTTGAACCATTTTTATATTTCCTGGGATATTTCAGGTGTACCCAGGTTGAGGTTCTTGTAAGCAGTGCAGCCCTCAATTTGGGGGTGGCTCTGTCTTATGGATTTTCAGTTTTCCCAAGGTATATTCCCTAGACTGGAAGTGCCCTTGGCTCTGTAGCTCTGTTGTTTACTTGTTTTAGGGAACACAATGCACTCCTCCAGTGAGGCAGTTGGCAACTTACATCCCGCCCATCAGCATAACAAGGCTCCCTGTTCTCCAGGGCCTGTCTTGCCTTTCTGGTTTGTACACATTTTGTGGATGTCCTTTTTGACCCGTGGGAAGTGATACTTCATTGTAGTGCAGATTTGCATTGCCCGCTTGCTTGCTTGGCCAAAAAGGGCGTATGCGTTTTCTCCTGAATATATTCAGGAGAAAACGCATACGCCCTTTTTGGCCAAGTGCATCATTGTCGAAGTTGTGCCCCCCTTCCTGTGCTTTACAGGCGATTCCAACGTACCTCTTGCAATCTGTTTCCTGCTATTCTGCCTCGCTTTCAAGTCCGCCTCGTTGCCTTCCCTCAACAGATTTTGGGACGATAGTTGGCCTTGATTACTCTGCCAGTTTGTGAATTGCTGTGCCCCTGAGCTCCATTTTTCAACTCGTTTTTTTGTGAGCTGAACGCAAGTCCAAACTTTTGGTTTAGGACCTATACTGGTTCCCGGTGGGTGGTTGAGACTTTGGTTAATACTTCTTCCTGCCGGGAAATTAGAGTGATATGTGCCCATCCAAATGCCTAACAGCTACTCTCTCATTGGTTCTCCCTCTTCCCTTTCATCCTCTGCCAAATTGGCAACCTGTGCGAACCAGGAGCTTAAATGGGCTGTCTCTCCAAGTTGGGAGATTGATAGGAAAGCAGTTGGAAAGTCAAACCGGAACACCAGGAGAGGGACTCTTCGTTGAGTTTTAGAAACCTTTCGTATTCACAGTGTGTCCATTCTCTAGGTTTCCCGTACATGTTATAGCTGTAGTAATATTCCCTTCAACCTGGAGAGTTGGGACCCATGGAAGGGGTGCCATGCATTATGGCTTTAAAGGGTCTGCATTTGCTCACCCAATCTCACCAATCCTCTCAGTCCCAAGTGTCCAGCCTCATGCCACATCCAGCTGTCATTGTAGATAGGGTCATTCCAGGTTGCATCAGAGACCCTGAAGGAATTGTAAAGAATTTCCCTGTTTCTTTGTTCTGTTTTTGAAATTCCTTTTTAGAGTGGGTTTGAGCTGATTCTCGCTGCCATGTTTATGCCAGTCTAGACACACTTGATTCCCTTACGGAGACATATCAATACATAGGTTTTAAGATTCTTACTAGTCAGATCTATTCCTCTGCGGGAAATATGGGGTATTGAGTCCCTTTCACTGAGGAAGGTGTAGGTCTTGTCTATTCCATAGTTGGTTTTTGGAACGGTACCTGTGCTTATATCAAACTCTGGTTTGATGCATCACCCCACCTCTCCTTCCCCCTTAAGCAGGCATAAGAGTGTTTTCTAAATGTGAGACTCTGTTCTCTTTCTTAACTCAGTTCATGTGTAGCCATGTTTATAGGATCTTCCTAAGTGATATCTTATGATAAGTTTCTTTTTCTGTGTGACTTCTTTCACTTAGAATCATCGTACCTGAATCCACTCATTTTGCTGCTACTGGTCTTATGACATTGATTTCATGGCTGAGGGATATTCCATCGTACGTAAGTTCCACAATGTTTTGAACCATTTTTATATTTCCTGGGATATTTCAGGTGTACCCAGGTTGAGGTTCCTGTAAGCAGTGCAGCCCTCAATTTCGGGGTGGCTCTGTCTTATGGATTTTCAGTTTTCCCAAGGTATATTCCCTAGACTGGAAGTGCCCTTGGCTCTGTAGCTCTGTTGTTTACTTGTTTTAGGGAACACAATGCACTCCTCCAGTGAGGCAGTTGGCAACTTACATCCCGCCCATCAGCATAACAAGGCTCCCTGTTCTCCAGGGCCTCTCTTGCCTTTCTGGTTTTTACATATTTTGTGGGTGTCCCTTTTGACCCGTGGGAAGGGATACTTCTTTGTAGTGCAGATTTGCATTGCCCGCTTCCTTGCTTGGCCAAAAAGGGCGTATGCGTTTTCTCCTGAATATATTCAGGAGAAAACGCATACGCCCTTTTTGGCCAAGTGCATCATTGTCGAAGTTGTGCCCCTCTTCCTGTGCTTTACAGGCGATTCCAACGTACCTCTTGAAATCTGTTTCCTGCTATTCTGCCTCGCTTTCAAGTCCACCTCGTTGCCTTCCCTCAACAGATTTTTGGACGATAGTTGGCCTTGATTACTCTGCCAGTTTGTGAATTGCTGTGCCCCTGAGCTCCATTGTTCAACTCGTTTTTTGTGAGCTTAACGCAAGTCCAAACTTTTGGTTCAGGACCTATACTGGTTTCCGGTGGGTGGCTGAGACTTTGGTTAATTCTTCTTCCTGCCGGGAAATTAGAGTGACATGTGCCCATCCAAATGCCTAACAGCTTCTCTCTCATTGGTTCTCCCTCTTCCCTTTCATCCTCTGCCAAATTGGCAACCTGTGCAAACCAGGAGATTAAAGGGGCTGTCTCTCCAAGTTGGGAGATTGATAGGAAAGCAGTTGGAAAGTCAAACCGGAGCACCAGGAGAGGGACTCTTCGTTGAGTTTTAGAAACCTTTCGTATTCACAGTGTGTCCATTCTCTAGGTTTCCCGTACATGTTATAGCTGTAGTAATATTCCCTTCAACCTGGAGAGTTGGGACCCATGGAATGGGTGCCATGCATTATGGCTTTAAAGGGTCTGCATTTGCTCACCCAATCTCACCAATCCTCAGTCCCAAGTGTCCAGCCTTATGCCACATCCAGCTGTCATGGTAGATAGGGTCATTCCAGGTTGCATCAGAGACCCTGAAGGAATTGTAAAGAATTTCCCTGTTTCTTTGTTCTGTTTTTGAAATTCCTTTTTAGAGTGGCTTTGAGCTGATTCTCGCTGCCATGTTTATGCCAGTCTAGACACACTTGATTCCCTTACGGAGACATATCAATACATAGGTTTTAAGATTCTTACTAGTCAGATCTATTCCTCTGCGGGAAATATGGGGTTTTGAGTCCCTTTCACTGAGGAAGGTGTAGGTCTTGTCTATTCCATAGTTGGTTTTTGGAACGGTACCTGTGCTTATATCAAACTCTGGTTTGATGCATCAACCCACCTCTCCTTCCCCATTAAGCAGGCATAAGAGTGTTTTCTAAATGTGAGACTCTGTTCTCTTGCCTAACTCAGTTCATGTGTAGCCATGTTTACAGGATCTTCCTAAGTGATATCTTATGATAAGTTTCTTTTTCTGTGTGACTTCTTTCACTTAGAATCATCGTACCTGAATCCACTCATTTGGCTGCTACTGGTCTTATGACATTGATTTCATGGCTGAGGGATATTCCATCGTACGTAAGTTCCACAATGTTTTGAACCATTTTTATATTTCCTGGGATATTTCAGGTGTACACAAGTTGAGGTTCCTGTAAGCAGTGCCGCCCTCCATTTGGGGGTGGTTCTGTCTTATTGATTTTCAGTTTTCCCAAGGTATATTCCGTAGACTGGAAGTGCCCTTGGCTCTGTAGCTCTGTTGTTTCCTTGTTTTAGGGAACACAATGCACTCCTCCAGTGAGGCAGTTGGCAACTTACATCCCGCCCATCAGCATAACAAGGCTCCCTGTTCTCCAGGGCCTGTCTTGCCTTTCTGGTTTGTACACATTTTGTGGATGTCCCTTTTGACCCGTGGGAAGGGATACTTCTTTGTAGTGCAGATTTGCATTGCCCGCTTGCTTGCTTGGCCAAAAAGGGCGTATGCGTTTTCTCCTGAATATATTCAGGAGAAAACGCATACGCCCTTGTTGGCCAAGTGCATCATTGTCGAAGTTGTGCCCCTCCTCCTGTGCTTTACAGGCGATTCCAACGTACCTCTTGAAATCTGTTTCCTGCTATTCTGCCTCGCTTTCAAGTCCGCCTCGTTGCCTTCCCTCAACAGATTTTTGGACGATAGTTGGCCTTGATTACTCTGCCAGTTTGTGAATTGCTGTGCCCCTGAGCTCCATTTTTCAACTCGTTTTTTGTGAGCTGAACGCAAGTCCAAACTTTTGGTTCAGGACCTATACTGGTTCCCGGTGGGTGGCTTTGACTTTGGTTAATTCTTCTTCCTGCCGGGAAATTAGAGTGACATGTGCCCATCCAAATGCCTAACAGCTACTCTCTCATTGGTTTTCCCTCTTCCCTTTCATCCTCTGCCAAATTGGCAACCTGTGCGAACCAGGAGCCTAAAGGGGCTGTCTCTCCAAGTTGGGAGATTGATAGGAAAGCAGTTGGAAAGTCAAACCGGAGCACCAGGAGAGGGACTCTTCATTGAGTTTTAGAAACCTTTCGTATTCACAGTGTGTCCATTCTCTAGGTTTCCCGTACATGTTATAGCTGTAGTACTATTCCCTTCAACCTGGAGAGTTGGGACCCATGGAATGGGTGCCATGCATTATGGCTTTAAAGGGTCTGCATTTGCTCACCCAATCTCACCAATCCTCTCAGTCCCAAGTGTCCAGCCTTATGCCACATCCAGCTGTCATTGTAGATAGGGTCATTCCAGGTTGCATCAGAGACCCTGAAGGAATTGTAAAGAATTTCCCTGTTTCTTTGTTCTGTTTTTGACATTCCTTTTTAGAGTGTGTTTGAGCTGATTCTCGCTGCCATGTTTATGCCAGTCTAGACACACTTGATTCCCTTACGGAGACATATCAATACATAGGTTTTAAGATTCTTACTAGTCAGATCTATTCCTCTGCGGGAAATATGGGGTTTTGAGTCCCTTTCACTGAGGAAGGTGTAGGTCTTGTCTATTCCATAGTTGGTTTTTGGAACGGTACCTGTGCTTATATCAAACTCTGGTTTGATGCATCACCCCACCTCTCCTTCCCCCTTAAGCAGGCATAAGAGTGTTTTCTAAATGTGAGACTCTGTTCTCTTTCTTAACTCAGTTCATGTGTAGCCATGTTTATAGGATCTTCCTAAGTGATATCTTATGATAAGTTTCTTTTTCTGTGTGACTTCTTTCACTTAGAATCATCGTACCTGAATCCACTCATTTTGCTGCTACTGGTCTTATGACATTGATTTCATGGCTGAGGGATATTCCATCGTACGTAAGTTCCACAATGTTTTGAACCATTTTTATATTTCCTGGGATATTTCAGGTGTACCCAGGTTGAGGTTCCTGTAAGCAGTGCAGCCCTCAATTTCGGGGTGGCTCTGTCTTATGGATTTTCAGTTTTCCCAAGGTATATTCCCTAGACTGGAAGTGCCCTTGGCTCTGTAGCTCTGTTGTTTACTTGTTTTAGGGAACACAATGCACTCCTCCAGTGAGGCAGTTGGCAACTTACATCCCGCCCATCAGCATAACAAGGCTCCCTGTTCTCCAGGGCCTGTCTTGCCTTTCTGGTTTTTACACATTTTGTGGATGTCCCTTTTGACCCGTGGGAAGGGATACTTCTTTGTAGTGCAGATTTGCATTGCCCGCTTGCTTGCTTGGCCAAAAAGGGCGTATGCGTTTTCTCCTGAATATATTCAGGAGAAAACGCATACGCCCTTTTTGGCCAAGTGCATCATTGTCGAAGTTGTGCCCCTCTTCCTGTGCTTTACAGGCGATTCCAACGTACCTCTTGCAATCTGTTTCCTGCTATTCTGCCTCGCTCTCATGTCCACCTCGTTGCCTTCCCTCAACAGATTTTGGGACGATAGTTGGCCTTGATTACTCTGCCAGTTTGTGAGTTGCTGTGCCCCTGAGCTCCATTGTTCAACTCGTATTTTGTGAGCTGAACGCAAGTCCAAACTTTTGGTTCAGGACCTATACTGGTTCCCGGTGGGTGGCTGAGACTTTGGTTAATTCTTCTTCCTGCCGGGAAATTAGAGTGACATGTGCCCATCCAAATGCCTAACAGCTACTCTCTCATTGGTTCTCCCTCTTCCCTTTCATCCTCTGCCAAATTGGCAACCTGTGCGAACCAGGAGCCTAAAGGGGCTGTCTCTCCAAGTTGGGAGATTGATAGGAAAGCAGTTGGAAAGTCAAACCGGAGCACCAGGAGAGGGACTCTTCGTTGAGTTTTAGAAACCTTTCGTATTCACAGTGTGTCCATTCTCTAGGTTTCCCGTACATGTTATAGCTGTAGTAATATTCCCTTCAACCTGGAGAGTTGGGACCCATGGAAGGGGTGCCATGCATTATGGCTTTAAAGGGTCTGCATTTGCTCACCCAATCTCACCAATCCTCTCAGTCCCAAGTGTCCAGCCTCATGCCACATCCAGCTGTCATTGTAGATAGGGTCATTCCAGGTTGCATCAGAGACCCTGAAGGAATTGTAAAGAATTTCCCTGTTTCTTTGTTCTGTTTTTGAAATTCCTTTTTAGAGTGGGTTTGAGCTGATTCTCGCTGCCATGTTTATGCCAGTCTAGACACACTTGATTCCCTTACGGAGACATATCAATACATAGGTTTTAAGATTCTTACTAGTCAGATCTATTCCTCTGCGGGAAATATGGGGTATTGAGTCCCTTTCACTGAGGAAGGTGTAGGTCTTGTCTATTCCATAGTTGGTTTTTGGAACGGTACCTGTGCTTATATCAAACTCTGGTTTGATGCATCACCCCACCTCTCCTTCCCCCTTAAGCAGGCATAAGAGTGTTTTCTAAATGTGAGACTCTGTTCTCTTTCTTAACTCAGTTCATGTGTAGCCATGTTTATAGGATCTTCCTAAGTGATATCTTATGATAAGTTTCTTTTTCTGTGTGACTTCTTTCACTTAGAATCATCGTACCTGAATCCACTCATTTTGCTGCTACTGGTCTTATGACATTGATTTCATGGCTGAGGGATATTCCATCGTACGTAAGTTCCACAATGTTTTGAACCATTTTTATATTTCCTGGGATATTTCAGGTGTACCCAGGTTGAGGTTCCTGTAAGCAGTGCAGCCCTCAATTTCGGGGTGGCTCTGTCTTATGGATTTTCAGTTTTCCCAAGGTATATTCCCTAGACTGGAAGTGCCCTTGGCTCTGTAGCTCTGTTGTTTACTTGTTTTAGGGAACACAATGCACTCCTCCAGTGAGGCAGTTGGCAACTTACATCCCGCCCATCAGCATAACAAGGCTCCCTGTTCTCCAGGGCCTCTCTTGCCTTTCTGGTTTTTACATATTTTGTGGGTGTCCCTTTTGACCCGTGGGAAGGGATACTTCTTTGTAGTGCAGATTTGCATTGCCCGCTTGCTTGCTTGGCCAAAAAGGGCGTATGCGTTTTCTCCTGAATATATTCAGGAGAAAACGCATACGCCCTTTTTGGCCAAGTGCATCATTGTCGAAGTTGTGCCCCTCTTCCTGTGCTTTACAGGCGATTCCAACGTACCTCTTGAAATCTGTTTCCTGCTATTCTGCCTCGCTTTCAAGTCCGCCTCGTTGCCTTCGCTCAACAGATTTTTGGACGATAGTTGGCCTTGATTACTCTGCCAGTTTGTGAATTGCTGTGCCCCTGAGCTCCATTTTTCAACTCGTTTTTTGTGAGCTGAACGCAAGTCCAAACTTTTGGTTCAGGACCTATACTGGTTCCCGGTGGGTGGCTGAGACTTTGGTTAATTCTTCTTCCTGCCGGGAAATTAGAGTGACATGTGCCCATCCAAATGCCTAACAGCTACTCTCTCATTGGTTCTCCCTCTTCCCTTTCATCCTCTGCCAAATTGGCAACCTGTGCGAACCAGGAGCTTAAAGGGGTTGTCTCTCCAAGTTGGGAGATTGATAGGAAAGCAGTTGGAAAGTCAAACCGGAGCACCAGGAGAGGGACTCTTCGTTGAGTTTTAGAAACCTTTCGTATTCACAGTGTGTCCATTCTCTAGGTTTCCCGTACATGTTATAGCTGTAGTAATATTCCCTTCAACCTGGAGAGTTGGGACCCATGGAATGGGTGCCATGCATTATGGCTTTAAAGGGTCTGCATTTGCTCACCCAATCTCACCAATCCTCTCAGTCCCAAGTGTCCAGACTTATGCCACATCCAGCTGTCATTGTAGATAGGGTCATTCCAGGTTGCATCAGAGACCCTGAAGGAATTGTAAAGAATTTCCCTGTTTCCTTGTTGTGTTTTTGAAATTCCTTTTCAGAGTGGGTTTGTGCTGATTCTCGCTGCCATATTTATGCCAGTCTAGACACACTTGATTCCCTTACGGAGACATATCAATACATAGGTTTTAAGATTCTTACTAGTCAGATCTATTCCTCTGCGGGAAATATGGGGTATTGAGTCCCTTTCACTGAGGAAGGTGTAGGTCTTGTCTATTCCATAGTTGGTTTTTGGAACGGTACCTGTGCTTATATCAAACTCTGGTTTGATGCATCACCCCACCTCTCCTTCCCCCTTAAGCAGGCATAAGAGTGTTTTCTAAATGTGAGACTCTGTTCTCTTGCCTAACTCAGTTCATGTGTAGCCATGTTTACAGGATCTTCCTAAGTGATATCTTATGATAAGTTTCTTTTTCTGTGTGACTTCTTTCACTTAGAATCATCGTACCTGAATCCACTCATTTGGCTGCTACTGGTCTTATGACATTGATTTCATGGCTGAGGGATATTCCATCGTACGTAAGTTCCACAATGTTTGGAACCATTTTTATATTTCCTGGGATATTTCAGGTGTACCCAGGTTGAGGTTCCTGTAAGCAGTGCTGCCCTCAATTTGGGGGTGGCTCTGTCTTATTGATTTTCAGTTTTCCCAAGGTATATTCCCTAGACCGGAAGTGCCCTTGGCTCTGTAGCTCTGTTGTTTACTTGTTTTAGGGAACACAATGCACTCCTCCAGTGAGGCAGTTGGCAACTTACATCCCGCCCATCAGCATAACAAGGCTCCCTGTTCTCCAGGGCCTGTCTTGCCTTTTTGGTTTGTACACATTTTGTGGATGTCCCTTTTGACCCGTGGGAAGGGATACTTCTTTGTAGTGCAGATTTGCATTGCCCGCTTGCTTGCTTGGCCAAAAAGGGCGTATGCGTTTTCTCCTGAATATATTCAGGAGAAAACGCATACGCCCTTTTTGGCCAAGTGCATCATTGTCGAAGTTGTGCCCCTCTTCCTGTGCTTTACAGGTGATTCCAACGTACCTCTTGCAATCTGTTTCCTGCTATTCTGCCTCGCTTTCAAGTCCGCCTCGTTGCCTTCCCTCAACAGATTTTTGGATGATAGTTGGCCTTGATTACTCTGCCAGTTTGTGAATTGCTGTGCCCCTTAGCTCCATTGTTCAACTCGTTTTTTGTGAGCTGAACGCAAGTCCAAACTTTTGGTTCAGGACCTATACTGGTTCCCTGTGGGTGGCTGAGACTTTGGTTAATTCTTCTTCCTGCCGGGAAATTAGAGTGACATGTGCCCATCCAAATGCCTAACAGCTATTCTCTCATTGGTTCCCCCTCTTCCCTTTCATCCTCTGCCAAATTGGCAACCTGTGCGAACCAGGAGCTTAAAGGGGCTGTCTCTCCAAGTTGGGAGATTGATAGGAAAGCAGTTGGAAAGTCAAACCGGAGCACCAGGAGAGGGACTCTTCGTTGAGTTTTCAAACCTTTCGTATTCACAGTGTGTCCATTCTCTAGGTTTCCCGTACATGTTATAGCTGTAGTAATATTCCCTTCAACCTGGAGAGTTGGGACCCATGGAATGGGTGCCATGCATTATGGCTTTAAAGGGTCTGCATTTGCTCACCCAATCTCACCAATCCTCTCAGTCCCAAGTGTCCAGCCTTATGCCACATCCAGCTGTCATTGTAGATAGGGTCATTCCACGTTGCATCAGAGACCCTGAAGGAATTGTAAAGAATTTCCCTGTATCCTTCTTTTGTTTTTGAAATTCCTTTTCAGAGTGGGTTTGTGCTGATTCTCGCTGCCATGTTTATGCCAGTCTAGACACACTTGATTCCCTTACGGAGACATATCAATACATAGGTTTTAAGATTCTTACTAGTCAGATCTATTCCTCTGCGGGAAATATGGGGTTTTGAGTCCCTTTCACTGAGGAAGGTGGAGGTCTTGTCTATTCCATAGTTGGTTTTTGGAACGGTACCTGTGCTTATATCAAACTCTGGTTTGATGCATCACCCCACCTCTCCTTCCCCCTTAAGCAGGCATAAGAGTGTTTTCTAAATGTGAGACTCTGTTCTCTTGCCTAACTCAGTTCATGTGTAGCCATGTTTACAGGATCTTCCTAAGTGATATCTTATGATAAATTTCTTTTTCTGGGTGACTTCTTTCACTTAGAATCATCGTACCTGAATCCACTCATTTGGCTGCTACTGGTCTTATGACATTGATTTCATGGCTGAGGGATATTCCATCGTACGTAAGTTCCACAATGTTTTGAACCATTTTTATATTTCCTGGGATATTTCAGGTGTACTCAGGTTGAGGTTCTTGTAAGCAGTGCAGCCCTCAATTTGGGGGTGGCTCTGTCTTTTGGATTTTCAGTTTTCCCAAGGTATATTCCCTAGACTGGAAGTGCCCTTGGCTCTGTAGCTCTGTTGTTTACTTGTTTTAGGGAACACAATGCACTCCTCCAGTGAGGCAGTTGGCAACTTACAGCCCGCCCATCAGCATAACAAGGCTCCCTGTTCTCCAGGGCCTCTCTTGCCTTTCTGGTTTTTACACATTTTGTGGGTGTCCCTTTTGACCCGTGGGAAGTGATACTTCATTGTAGTGCAGATTTGCATTGCCCGCTTGCTTGCTTGGCCAAAAAGGGCGTATGCGTTTTCTCCTGAATATATTCAGGAGAAAATGCATACGCCCTTTTTGGCCAAGTGCATCATTGTCGAAGTTGTGCCCCTCTTCCTGTGCTTTACAGGCGATTCCAACGTACCTCTTGCAATCTGTTTCCTGCTATTCTGCCTCACTTTCAAGTCCGCCTCGTTGCCTTCCCTCAACAGATTTTTGGACGATAGTTGGCCTTGATTACTCTGCCAGTTTGTGAATTGCTGTGCCCCTGAGCTCCATTTTTCAACTCGTTTTTTGTGAGTTGAACGCAAGTCCAAACTTTTGGTTCAGGACCTATACTGGTTCCCGGTGGGTGGCTGAGACTTTGGTTAATTCCTCTTCCTGCCGGGAAATTAGAGTGACATGTGCCCATCCAAATGCCTAACAGCTACTTTCTCATTGGTTCCCCCTCTTCCCTTTCATCCTCTGCCAAATTGGCCACCTGTGCGAACCAGGAGCTTAAAGGGGCTGTCTCTCCAAGTTGGGAGATTGATAGGAAAGCAGTTGGAAAGTCAAACCGGAGCACCAGGAGAGGGACACTTCGTTGAGTTTTTAAACCTTTCGTATTCACAGTGTGTCCATTCCCTAGGTTTCCCGTACATGTTATAGCTGTAATAATATTCCCTTCAACCTGGAGAGTTGGGACCCATGGATTGGGTGCCATGAATTATTGCTTTAAAGGGTCTGCATTTGCTCACCCAATCTCACCAATCCTCTCAGTCCCAAGTGTCCAGCCTTATGCCACATCCAGCTGTCATTGTAGATAGGGTCATTCCAGGTTGCATCAGAGACCCTGAAGGAATTGTAAAGAATTTCCCTGTTTCCTTGTTTTGTTTTTGAAATTCCTTTTCAGAGTGGGTTTGTGCTGATTCTCGCTGCCATGTTTATGCCAGTCTAGACACACTTGATTCCCTTACGGAGACATATCAATACATAGGTTTTAAGATTCTTACTAGTCAGATCTATTCCTCTGCGGGAAATATGGGGTTTTGAGTCCCTTTCACTGAGGAAGGTGTAGGTCTTGTCTATTCCATAGTTGGTTTTTGGAACGGTACCTGTGCTTATATCAAACTCTGGTTTGATGCATCACCCCACCTCTCCTTCCCCCTTAAGCAGGCATAAGAGTGTTTTCTAAATGTGAGACTCTGTTCTCTTGCCTAAGTCAGTTCATGTGTAGCCATGTTTACAGGATCTTCCTAAGTGATATCTTATGATAAGTTTCTTTTCCTGTGTGACTTCTTTTACTTAGAATCATCGTACCTGAATCCACTCATTTGGCTGCTACTGGTCTTATGACATTGATTTCATGGCTGAGGGATATTCCATCGTACGTAAATTCCAAAATGTTTTGAACCATTTTTATATTTCCTGGGAAATTTCAGGTGTACCCAGGTTGAGGTTCTTGTAAGCAGTGCAGCCCTCAATTTGGGGGTGGCTCTGTCTTATGGATTTTCAGTTTTCCCAAGGTATATTCCCTAGACTGGAAGTGCCCTTGGCTCTGTAGCTCTGTTGTTTACTTGTTTTAGGGAACACAATGCACTCCTCCAGTGAGGCAGTTGGCAACTTACATCCCGCCCATCAGCATAACAAGGCTCCCTGTTCTCCAGGGCCTGTCTTGCCTTTCTGGTTTTAACACATTTTATGGAGGACCCTTTTGACCCGTGGGAAGTGATACTTCTTTGTAGTGCAGATTTGCATTGCCCGCTTGCTTGCTTGGCCAAAAAGGGCGTATGCGTTTTCTCCTGAATATATTCAGGAGAAAACGCATACGCCCTTTTTGGCCAAGTGCATCACTGTCGATGTTGTGCCCCTCTTCCTGTGCTTTACAGGCGATTCCAATGTACCTCTTGAAATCTGTTTCCTGCTATTCTGCCTCGCTTTCAAGTCCGCCTCGTTGCCTTCCCTCAACAGATTTTTGGATGATAGTTGGCCTTGATTACTCTGCCAGTTTGTGAATTGCTGTGCCCCTGAGCTCCATTTTTCAACTCGGTTTTTGTGAGCTGAACGCAAGTCCAAACTTTTGGTTCAGGACCTATACTGGTTCCCGGTGGGTGGCTGAGACTTTGGTTAATTCTTCTTTCTGCCAGGAAATTAGAGTGACATGCGCCCATCCAAATGCCTAACAGCTACTCTCTCATTGGTTCTCCCTCTTCCCTTTCATCCTCTGCCAAATTGGCAACCTGTGCGAACCAGGAGCTTAAAGGGGCTGTCTCTCCAAGTTGGGAGATTGATAGGAAAGCAGTTGGAAAGTCAAACCAGAGCACCAGGAGAGGGACTCTTCGTTGAGTTTTAGAAACTTTTCGTATTCACAGTGTGTCCATTCTCTAGGTTTCCCGTACATGTTATAGCTGTAGTAATATTCCCTTCAACCTGGAGAGTTGGGACCCATGGAATGGGTGCCATGCATTATGGCTTTAAAGGGTCTGCATTTGCTCACCCAATCTCACCAATCCTCTCAGTCCCAAGTGTCCAGCCTTATGCCACATCCAGCTGTCATGGTAGATAGGGTCATTCCAGGTTGCATCAGAGATCCTGAAGGAATTGTAAAGAATTTCCCTGTTTCCTTGTTTTGTTTTTGAAATTCCTTTTAAGAGTGGATTTGTGCTGATTCTCGCTGCCATGTTTATGCCAGTCTAGACACACTTGATTCCCTTACGGAGACATATCAATACATAGGTTTTAAGATTCTTACTAGTCAGATGTATTCCTCTGCGGGAAATATGGGGTTTTGAGTCCCTTTCACTGAGGAAGGTGTAGGTCTTGCCTATTCCATAGTTGGTTTTTGGAACGGTACCTGTGCTTATATCAAACTCTGGTTTGATGCATCACCCCACCTCTCCTTCCCCCTTAAGCAGGCATAAGAGTGTTTTCTAAATGTGAGACTCTGTTCTCTTGCCTAACTCAGTTCATGTGTAGCCATGTTTACAGGATCTTCCTAAGTGATATCTTATGATAAGTTTCTTTTTCTGTGTGACTTCTTTCACTTAGAATCATCGTACCTGAATCCACTCATTTGGCTGCTACTGGTCTTATGACATTGATTTCATGGCTGAGGGATATTCCATCGTACGTAAGTTCCACAATGTTTTGAACCATTTTTATATTTCCTGGGATATTTCAGGTGTACCCAGGTTGAGGTTCCTGTAAGCAGTGCAGCCCTCAATTTGGGGGTGGCTCTGTCTTATGGATTTTCAGTTTTCCCAAGGTATATTCCCTAGACTGGAAGTGCCCTTGGCTCTGTAGCTCTGTTGTTTACTTGTTTTAGGGAACACAATGCACTCCTCCAGTGAGGCAGTTGGCAACTAACATCCCGCCCATCAGCATAACAAGGCTCCCTGTTCTCCAGGGCCTCTCTTGCCTTTCTGGTTTTTACACATTTTGTGGGTGTCCCTTTTGACCCGTGGGAAGTGAAACTTCTTTGTAGTGCAGATTTGCATTGCCCGCTTGCTTGCTTGGCCAAAAAGGGCGTATGCGTTTTCTCCTGAATATATTCAGGAGAAAACGCATACGCCCTTGTTGGCCAAGTGCATCATTGTCGAAGTTGTGCCCCCCTTCCTGTGCTTTACAGGCGATTCCAACGTACCTCTTGCAATCTGTTTCCTGCTATTCTGCCTCACTTTCAAGTCCGCCTCGTTGCCTTCCCTCAACAGATTTTTGGACGATAGTTGGCCTTGATTACTCTGCCAGTTTGTGAATTGCTGTGCCCCTGAGCTCCATTTTTCAACTCGTTTTTTGGGAGCTGAACGCAAGTCCAAACTTTTGGTTCAGGACCTATACTGGTTCCCGGTGGGTGGCTGAGACTTTGGTTAATTTTTCTTCCTGCCGGGAAAAGAGTGACATGTGCCCATCCAAATGCCTAACAGCTACTCTCTCATTGGTTCTCCCTCTTCCCTTTCATCCTCTGCCAAATTGGCAACCTGTGCGAACCAGGAGCTTAAAGGGGCTGTCTCTGCAAGTTGGGAGATTGATAGGAAAGCAGTTGGAAAGTCAAACCGGAGCACCAGGAGAGGGACTCTTCGTTGAGTTTTAGAAACCTTTCGTATTCACAGTGTGTCCATTCTCTAGGTTTCCCGTACATGTTATAGCTGTAGTAATATTCCCTTCAACCTGGAGAGTTGGGACCCATGGAATGGGTGCCATGCATTATGGCTTTAAAGGGTCTGCATTTGCTCACCCAATCTCACCAATCCTCTCAGTCCCAAGTGTCCAGCCTTATGCCACATCCAGCTGTCATTGTAGATAGTGTCATTCCACGTTGCATCAGAGACCCTGAAGGAATTATAAAGAATTTCCCTGTTTCTTTGTTTTGTTTTTGAAATTCCTTTTCAGAGTGGGTTTGTGCTGATTCTCGCTGCCATGTTTATGCCAGTCTAGACACACTTGATTCCCTTACGGAGACATATCAATACATAGGTATTAAGATTCTTACTAGTCAGATCTATTCCTCTGCGGGAAATATGGGGTTTTGAGTCCCTTTCACTGAGGAAGGTGTAGGTCTTGTCTAATCCATAGTTGGTTTTTGGAACGGTACCTGTGCATATATCAAACTCTGGTTTGATGCATCACCCCACCTCTCCTTCCCCCTTAAGCAGGCATAAGAGTGTTTTCTAAATGTGAGACTCTGATCTCTTGCCTAAGTCAGTTCATGTGTAGCCATGTTTACAGGATCTTCCTAAGTGATATCTTATGATAAGTTTCTTTTTCTGTGTGACTTCTTTCACTTAGAATCATCGTACCTGAATCCACTCATTTGGCTGCTACTGGTCTTATGACATTGATTTCATGGCTGAGGGATATTCCATCGTACGTAAATTCCAAAATGTTTTGAACCATTTTTATATTTCCTGGGAAATTTCAGGTGAACCCAGGTTGAGGTTCTTGTAAGCAGTGCAGCCCTCAATTTGGGGGTGGCTCTGTCTTATGGATTTTCAGTTTTCCCAAGGTATATTCCCTAGACTGGAAGTGCCCTTGGCTCTGTAGCTCTGTTGTTTACTTGTTTTAGGGAACACAATGCACTCCTCCAGTGAGGCAGTTGGCAACTTACATCCCGCCCATCAGCATAACAAGGCTCCCTGTTCTCCAGGGCCTGTCTTGCCTTTCTGGTTTTTACACATTTTGTGGAGGACCCTTTTGACCCGTGGGAAGTGATACTTCTTTGTAGTGCAGATTTGCATTGCCCGCTTGCTTGCTTGGCCAAAAAGGGCGTATGCGTTTTCTCCTGAATATATTCAGGAGAAAACGCATACGCCCTTTTTGGCCAAGTGCATCACTGTCGAAGTTGTGCCCCTCTTCCTGTGCTTTACAGGCGATTCCAATGTACCTCTTGAAATCTGTTTCCTGCTATTCTGCCTCGCTTTCAAGTCCGCCTCGTTGCCTTCCCTCAACAGATTTTTGGATGATAGTTGGCCTTGATTACTCTGCCAGTTTGTGAATTGCTGTGCCCCTGAGCTCCATTTTTCAACTCGTTTTTTGTGAGCTGAACGCAAGTCCAAACTTTTGGTTCAGGACCTATACTGGTTCCCGGTGGGTGGCTGAGACTTTGGTTAATTCTTCTTTCTGCCGGGAAATTAGAGTGACATGCGCCCATCCAAATGCCTAACAGCTACTCTCTCATTGGTTCTCCCTCTTCCCTTTCATCCTCTGCCAAATTGGCAACCTGTGCGAACCAGGAGCTTAAAGGGGCTGTCTCTCCAAGTTGGGAGATTGATAGGAAAGCAGTTGGAAAGTCAAACCAGAGCACCAGGAGAGGGACTCTTCGTTGAGTTTTAGAAACTTTTCGTATTCACAGTGTGTCCATTCTCTAGGTTTCCCGTACATGTTATAGCTGTAGTAATATTCCCTTCAACCTGGAGAGTTGGGACCCATGGAATGGGTGCCATGCATTATGGCTTTAAAGGGTCTGCATTTGCTCACCCAATCTCACCAATCCTCTCAGTCCCAAGTGTCCAGCCTTATGCCACATCCAGCTGTCATGGTAGATAGGGTCATTCCAGGTTGCATCAGAGATCCTGAAGGAATTGTAAAGAATTTCCCTGTTTCCTTGTTTTGTTTTTGAAATTCCTTTTCAGAGTGGGTTTGTGCTGATTCTCGCTGCCATGTTTATGCCAGTCTAGACACACTTGATTCCCTTACGGAGACATATCAATACATAGGTTTTAAGATTCTTACTAGTCAGATGTATTCCTCTGCGGGAAATATGGGGTTTTGAGTCCCTTTCACTGAGGAAGGTGTAGGTCTTGTCTATTCCATAGTTGGTTTTTGGAACGGTACCTGTGCTTATATCAAACTCTGGTTTGATGCATCACCCCACCTCTCCTTCCCCCTTAAGCAGGCATAAGAGTGTTTTCTAAATGTGAGACTCTGTTCTCTTGCCTAACTCAGTTCATGTGTAGCCATGTTTACAGGATCTTCCTAAGTGATATCTTATGATAAGTTTCTTTTTCTGTGTGACTTCTTTCACTTAGAATCATCGTACCTGAATCCACTCATTTGGCTGCTACTGGTCTTATGACATTGATTTCATGGCTGAGGGATATTCCATCGTACGTAAGTTCCACAATGTTTTGAACCATTTTTATATTTCCTGGGATATTTCAGGTGTACCCAGGTTGAGGTTCTTGTAAGAAGTGCAGCCGTCAATATGGGGGTGGCTCTGTCTTATGGATTTTCAGTTTTCCCAAGGTATATTCCCTAGACTGGAAGTGCCCTTGGCTCTGTAGCTCTGTTGTTTACTTGTTTTAGGGAACACAATGCACTCCTCCAGTGAGGCAGTTGGCAACTTACATCCCGCCCATCAGCATAACAAGGCTCCCTGTTCTCCAGGGCCTGTCTTGCCTTTCTGGTTTTTACACATTTTGTGGGTGTCCCTTTTGAACCGTGGGAAGTGATACTTCTTTGTAGTGCAGATTTGCATTGCCCGCTTGCTTGCTTGGCCAAAAAGGGCGTATGCGTTTTCTCCTGAATATATTCAGGAGAAAACGCATACGCCCTTGTTGGCCTAGTGCATCATTGTCGAAGTTGTGCCCCCCTTCCTGTGCTTTACAGGCGATTCCAACGTACCTCTTGCAATCTGTTTCCTGCTATTCTGCCTCACTTTCAAGTCCGCCTCGTTGCCTTCCCTCAACAGATTTTTGGACGATAGTTGGCCTTGATTACTCTGCCAGTTTGTGAATTGCTGTGCCCCTGAGCTCCATTTTTCAACTCGGTTTTTGTGAGCTGAACGCAAGTCCAAACTTTTGGTTCAGGACCTATACTGGTTCCCAGTGGGTGGCTGAGACTTTGGTTAATTCTTCTTCCTGCCGGGAAATTAGAGTGACATGTGCCCATCCAAATGCCTAACAGCTACTCTCTCATTGGTTCTCCCTCTTTCCTTTCATCCTCTGCCAAATTGGCAACCTGTGCGAACCAGGAGCTTAAACGGGCTGTCTCTGCAAGTTGGGAGATTGATAGGAAAGCAGTTGGAAAGTCAAACCGGAGCACCAGGAGAGGGACTCTTCGTTGAGTTTTAGAAACCTTTCGTATTCACAGTGTGTCCATTCTCTAGGTTTCCCGTACATGTTATAGCTGTAGTAATATTCCCTTCAACCTGGAGAGTTGGGACCCATGGAATGGGTGCCATGCATTATGGCTTTAAAGGGTTTGCATTTGCTCACCCAATCTCACCAATCCTCTCAGTCCCAAGTGTCCAGCCTTATGCCACATCCAGCTGTCATGGTAGATAGGGTCATTCCAGGTTGCATCAGAGATCCTGAAGGAATTGTAAAGAATTTCCCTGTTTCCTTGTTTTGTTTTTGAAATTCCTTTTCAGAGTGGGTTTGTGCTGATTCTCGCTGCCATGTTTATGCCAGTCTAGACACACTTGATTCCCTTACGGAGACATATCAATACATAGGTTTTAAGATTCTTACTAGTCAGATGTATTCCTCTGCGGGAAATATGGGGTTTTGAGTCCCTTTCACTGAGGAAGGTGTAGGTCTTGTCTATTCCATAGTTGGTTTTTGGAACGGTACCTGTGCTTATATCAAACTCTGGTTTGATGCATCACCCCACCTCTCCTTCCCCCTTAAGCAGGCATAAGAGTGTTTTCTAAATGTGAGACTCTGTTCTCTTGCCTAACTCAGTTCATGTGTAGCCATGTTTACAGGATCTTCCTAAGTGATATCTTATGATAAGTTTCTTTTTCTGTGTGACTTCTTTCACTTAGAATCATCGTACCTGAATCCACTCATTTGGCTGCTACTGGTCTTATGACATTGATTTCATGGCTGAGGGATATTCCATCGTACGTAAGTTCCACAATGTTTTGAACCATTTTTATATTTCCTGGGATATTTCAGGTGTACCCAGGTTGAGGTTCTTGTAAGAAGTGCAGCCCTCAATTTGGGTGTGGCTCTGTCTTATGGATTTTCAGTTTTCCCAAGGTATATTCCCTAGACTGGAAGTGCCCTTGGCTCTGTAGCTCTGTTGTTTACTTGTTTTAGGGAACACAATGCACTCCTCCTGTGAGGCAGTTGGCAACTTACATCCCGCCCATCAGCATAACAAGGCTCCCTGTTCTCCAGGGCCTGTCTTGCCTTTCTGGTTTTTACACATTTTGTGGGTGTCCCTTTTGACCCGTGGGAAGTGATACTTCTTTGTAGTGCAGATTTGCATTGCCCGCTTGCTTGCTTGGCCAAAAAGGGCGTATGCGTTTTCTCCTGAATATATTCAGGAGAAAACGCATACGCCCTTGTTGGCCAAGTGCATCATTGTCGAAGTTGTGCCCCCCTTCCTGTGCTTTACAGGCGATTCCAACGTACCTCTTGCAATCTGTTTCCTGCTATTCTGCCTCGCTTTCAAGTCCGCCTCGTTGCCTTCCCTCAACAGATTTTTGGACGATAGTTGGCCTTGATTACTCTGCCAGTTTGTGAATTGCTGTGCCCCTGAGCTCCATTTTTCAACTCGTTTTTTGTGAGCTGAACGCAAGTCCAAACTTTTGGTTCAGGACCTATACTGGTTCCCAGTGGGTGGCTGAGACTTTGGTTAATTCTTCTTCCTGCCGGGAAATTAGAGTGACATGTGCCCATCCAAATGCCTAACAGCTACTCTCTCATTGGTTCTCCCTCTTCCCTTTCATCCTCTGCCAAATTGGCAACCTGTGCGAACCAGGAGCTTAAACGGGCTGTCTCTGCAAGTTGGGAGATTGATAGGAAAGCAGTTGGAATGTCAAACCGGAGCACCAGGAGAGGGACTCTTCGTTGAGTTTTAGAAACCTTTCGTATTCACAGTGTGTCCATTCTCTAGGTTTCCCGTACATGTTATAGCTGTAGTAATATTCCCTTCAACCTGGAGAGTTGGGACCCATGGAATGGGTGCCATGCATTATGGCTTTAAAGGGTCTGCATTTGCTCACCCAATCTCACCAATCCTCTCAGTCCCAAGTGTCCAGCCTTATGCCACATCCAGCTGTCATGGTAGATAGGGTCATTCCAGGTTGCATCAGAGACCCTGAAGGAATTGTAAAGAATTTCCCTGTTTCTTTGTTCTGTTTTTGAAATTCCTTTTTAGAGTGGCTTTGAGCTGATTCTCGCTGCCATGTTTATGCCAGTCTAGACACACTTGATTCCCTTACGGAGACATATCAATACATAGGTTTTAAGATTCTTACTAGTCAGATCTATTCCTCTGCAGGAAATATGGGGTTTTGAGTCCCTTTCCCTGAGGAAGGTGTAGGTCTTGTCTATTCCATAGTTGGTTTTTGGAACGGTACCTGTGCTTATATCAAACTCTGGTTTGATGCATCACCCCACCTCTTCTTCCCCCTTAAGCAGGCATAAGAGTGTTTTCTAAATGTGAGACTCTGTTCTCTTGCCTAAGTCAGTTCATGTGTAGCCATGTTTACAGGATCTTCCTAAGTGATATCTTATGATAAGTTTCTTTTTCTGTGTGACATCTTTCACTCAGAATCATCGTACCTGAATCCACTCATTTGGCTGCTACTGGTCTTATGACATTGATTTCATGGCTGAGCGATATTCCATTGTACGTAAGTTCCACAATGTTTTGAACCATTTTTATATTTCCTGGGATATTTCAGGTGTACACAAGTTGAGGTTCCTGTAAACAGTGCAGCCCTCAATTTGGGGGTGGCTCTGTCTTATGGATTTTCAGTTTTCCCAAGGTATACTCCCTAGATTGGAAGTGCCCTTGGCTCTGTAGCTCTGTTGTTTACCTGTTTTAGGGAACACAATGCACTCTTCCAGTGAGGCAGTTGGCAACTTACATCCCGCCCATCAGCATAACAAGGCTCCCTGTTCTCCAGGGCCTCTCTTGCCTTTCTGGTTTTTACACATTTTGTGGATGTCCCTTTTGACCCGTGGGAAGTGATACTTCTTTGTAGTGCAGATTTGCATTGCCCGCTTGCTTGCTTGGCCAAAAAGGGCGTATGCGTTTTCTCCTGAATATATTCAGGAGAAAACGCATACGCCCTTTTTGGCCAAGTGCATCATTGTCGAAGTTGTGCCCCTCTTCCTGTGCTTTACAGGCGATTTCAACGTACCTCTTGAAATCTGTTTCCTGCTATTCTGCCTCGCTTTCAAGTCCGCCTCGTTGCCTTCCCTCAACAGATTTTTGGACGATAGTTGGCCTTGATTACTCTGCCAGTTTGTGATTTGCTGTGCCCCTGAGCTCCATTTTTCAACTCGTTTTTTGTGAGCTGAATGCAAGTCCAAACTTTTGGTTCAGGACCTATACTGGTTCCCGGTGGGTGGCTGAGACTTTGGTTAATTCTTCTTCCTGCCGGGAAATTAGAGTGACATGTTCCCATCCAAATGCCTAGCAGCTACTCTCTCATTGGTTCTCCCTCTTCCCTTTCATCCTCTGCCAAATTGGCCACCTGTGCGAACCAGGAGCTTAAAGGGGCTGTCTCTCCAAGTTGGGAGATTGATAGGAAAGCAGTTGGAAAGTCAAACCGGAGCACCAGGAGAGGGACTCTTCGTTGAGTTTTAGAAACCATTCGTATTCACACTGTGTCCATTCTCTAGGTTTCCCGTACATGTTATAGCTGTCGTAATATTCCCTTCAACCTGGAGAGTTGGGACCCATGGAATGGGTGCCATGCATTATGGCTTTAAAGGGTCTGCATTTGCTCACCCAATCTCACCAATCCTCTCAGTCCCAAGTGTCCAGCCTTGTGCCACATCCAGCTGTCATTGTAGATAGGGTCATTCCAGGTTGCATCAGAGACCCTGAAGGAATTGTAAAGAATTTCCCTGTTTCTTTGTTCTGTTTTTGAAATTCCTTTTTAGAGTGGGTTTGAGCTGATTCTCGCTGCCATGTTTATGCCAGTCTAGACACACTTGATTCTCTTACGGAGACATATCAATACATAGGTTTTAAGATTCTTACTAGTCAGATCTATTCCTCTGCGGGAAATATGGGGTTTTGAGTCCCTTTCACTGAGGAAGGTGTAGGTCTTGTCTATTCCATAGTTGGTTTTTGGAACGGTACCTGTGCTTATATCAAACTCTGGTTTGATGCATCACCCCACCTCTCCTTCCGCCTTAAGCAGGCATAAGAGTGTTTTCTAAATGTGAGACTCTGTTCTCTTGCCTAACTCAGTTCATGTGTAGCCATGTTTACAGGATCTTCCTAAGTGATACCTTATGATAAGTTTCTTTTTCTGTGTGACTTCTTTCACTTAGAATCATCGTACCTGAATCCACTCATTTTGCTGCTACTGGTCTTATGACATTGATTTTATGGCTGAGGGATATTCCATCGTACGTAAGTTCCACAATGTTTTGAACCATTTTTATATTTCCTGGGATATTTCAGGTGTACCCAAGTTGAGGTTTCTGTAAGCAGTGCAGCCCTCAATTTGGGGGTGTCTCTGTCTTATTGATTTTCAGTTTTCCCAAGGTATATTCCCTAGACTGGAAGTGCCCTTGGCTCTGTAGCTCTGTTGTTTACTTGTTTTAGGGAACACAATGCACTCCTCCAGTGAGGCAGTTGGCAACTTACATCCCGCCCATCAGCATAACAAGGCTCCCTGTTCTCCAGGGCCTGTCTTGCCTTTCTGGTTTTTACACATTTTGTGGATGTCCCTTTTGACCGGTGGGAAGTGATACTTCTTTGTAGTGCAGATTTGCATTGCCCGCTTGCTTGCTTGGCCAAAAAGGGCGTATGCGTTTTCTCCTGAATATATTCAGGAGAAAACGCATACGCCCTTTTTGGCCAAGTGCATCATTGTCGAAGTTGTGCCCCTCTTCCTGTGCTTTACAGGCGATTCCAACATACCTCTTGAAATCTGTTTCCTGCTATTCTGCCTCGCTTTCAAGTCCGCCTCGTTGCCTTCCCTCAACAGATTTTTGGACGATAGTTGGCCTTGATTACTCTGCCAGTTTGTGAATTGCTGTGCCCCTGAGCTCCATTGTTCAACTCGGTTTTTGTGAGCTGAACGCAAGTCCAAACTTTTGGTTCAGGACCTCTACTGGTTCCCGGTGGGTGGCTGAGACTTTGGTTAATTCTTCTTCCTGCCGGGAAATTAGAGTGACATGTGCCCATCCAAATGCCTAACAGCTACTCTCTCATTGGTTCTCCCTCTTCCCTTTCATCCTCTGCCTAATTGGCAACCTGTGCGAACCAGGAGCTTAAAGGGGCTGTCTCTCCAAGTTGGGAGATTGATAGGAAAGCAGTTGGAAAGTCAAACCGGAGCACCAGGAGAGGGACTCTTCGTTGAGTTTTAGAAACCTTTCGTATTCACAGTGTGTCCATTCTCTAGGTTTCCCGTACATGTTATAGCTGTAGTAATATTCCCTTCAACCTGGAGAGTTGGGACCCATGGAATGGTTGCCATGCATTATGGCTTTAAAGGGTCTGCATTTGCTCACCCAATCTCACCAATCCTCTCAGTCCCAAGTGTCCAGCCTTGTGCCACATCCAGCTGTCATTGTAGGTAGGGTCATTCCAGGTTGCATCAGAGACCCTGAAGGAATTGTAAAGAATTTCCCTGTTTCTTTGTTCTGTTTTTGAAATTCCTTTTCAGAGTGGGTTTGAGCTGATTCTCGCTGCCATGTTTATGCCAGTCTAGACACACTTGATTCCCTTACGGAGACATATCAATACATAGGTTTTAAGATTCTTACTAGTCAGATCTATTCCTCTGCGGGAAATATGGGGTTTTGAGTCCCTTTCACTGAGGAAGCTGTAGGTCTTGTCTATTCCATAGTTGGTTTTTGGAACGGTACCTGTGCTTATATCAAACTCTGGTTTGATGCATCACCCCACCTCTCCTTCCCCCTTAAGCAGGCATAAGAGTGTTTTCTAAATGTGAGACTCTGTTCTCTTGCCTAACTCAGTTCATGTGTAGCCATGTTTACAGGATCTTCCTAAGTGATATTTTTTGATAAGTTTCTTTTTCTGTGTGACTTCTTTCACTTAGAATCATCGTACCTGAATCCACTCATTTGGCTGCTACTGGTCTTATGACATTGATTTCATGGCTGAGGGATATTCCATCGTACGTAAGTTCCACAATTTTTGGAACCATTTTTATATTTCCTGGGATATTTCATGTGTACCCAGGTTGAGGTTCCTGTAAGCAGTGCAGCCCTCAATTTGGGGATGGCTGTGTCTTATGGATTTTCAGTTTTCCCAAGGTATATTCCCTAGACTGGAAGTGCCCTTGCCTCTGTAGCTCTGTTGTTTACTTGTTTTAGGGAACACAATGCACTCCCCCAGTGAGGCAGTTGGCAACTTACATCCCGCCCATCAGCATAACAAGGCTCCCTGTTCTCCTGGGCCTCTGTTGCCTTTCTGGTTTTTACACATTTTGTGGATGTCCCTTTTGACCCGTGGGAAGTGATACTTCTTTGTAGTGCAGATTTGCATTGCCCGCTTGCTTGCTTGGCCAAAAAGGGCGTATGCGTTTTCTCCTGAATATATTCAGGAGAAAACGCATACGCCCTTTTTGGCCAAGTGCATCATTGTCGAAGTTGTGCCCCTCTTCCTGTGCTTTACAGGCGATTTCAACGTACCTCTTGAAATCTGTTTCCTGCTATTCTGCCTCGCTTTCAAGTCCGCCTCGTTGCCTTCCCTCAACAGATTTTTGGACGATAGTTGGCCTTGATTACTCTGCCAGTTTGTGAATTGCTGTGCCCCTGAGCTACATTTTTCAACTCGGTTTTTGTGAGCTGAACGCAAGTCCAAACTTTTGGTTCAGGACCTAAACTGGTTCCCGGTGTGTGGCTGAGACATTGGTTAATTCTTCTTCCTGCCAGGAAATTAGAGTGACATGTGCCCATCCAAATGCCTAACAGCTACTCTCTCATTGGTTCTCCCTCTTCCCTTTCATCCTCTGCCAAATTGGCAACCTGTGCGAACCAGGAGCTTAAAGGGGCTGTCTCTCCAAGTTGGGAGATTGATAGGAAAGCAGTTGGAAAGTCAAACCGGAGCACCAGGAGAGGGACTCTTCGTTGAGTTTTAGAAACCTTTCGTATTCACAGTGTGTCCATTCTCTAGGTTTCCCGTACATGTTATAGCTGTAGTAATATTCCCTTCAACCTGGAGAGTTGGGACCCATGGAATGGGTGCCATGCATTATTGATTTAAAGGGTCTGCATTTGCTCACCCAATCTCACCAATCCTCTCAGTCCCAAGTGTCCAGCCTTATGCCACATCCAGCTGTCATGGTAGATAGGGTCATTCCAGGTTGCATCAGAGACCCTGAAGGAATTGTAAAGAATTTCCCTGTTTCTTTGTTCTGTTTTTGAAATTCCTTTTTAGAGTGGGTTTGAGCTGATTCTCGCTGCCATGTTTATGCCAGTGTAGACACACTTGATTCCCTTACGGAGACATATCAATACATAGGTTTTAAGATTCTTACTAGTCAGATCTATTCCTCTGCGGGAAATATGGGGTTTTGAGTCCCTTTCACTGAGGAAGGTGTAGGTCTTGTCTATTCCATAGTTGGTTTTTGGAACGGTACCTGTGCTTATATCAAACTCTGGTTTGATGCATCACCCCACCTCTCCTTCCCCCTTAAGCAGGCATAAGAGTGTTTTCTAAATGTGAGACTCTGTTCTCTTGCCTAACTCAGTTCATGTGTAGCCATGTTTACAGGATCTTCCTAAGTGATATCTTATGATAAGTTTCTTTTTCAGTCTGACTTCTTTCACTTAGAATCATCGTACCTGAATCCACTCATTTGGCTGCTACTGGTCTTATGACATTGATTTCATGGCTGAGGGATATTCCATCGTACGTAAGTTCCACAATGTTTGGAACCATTTTTATATTTCCTGGGATATTTCAGGTGTACCCAGGTTGAGGTTCCTGTATGCAGTGCAGCCCTCAATTTGGGGGTGGCTCTGTCTTATGGATTTTCAGTTTTCCCAAGGTATATTCCCTAGACTGGAAGTGCCCTTGGCTCTGTAGCTCTGTTGTTTACTTGTTTTAGGGAACACAATGCACTCCTCCAGTGAGGCAGTTGGCAACTTACATCCCGCCCATCAGCATAACAAGGCTCCCTGTTCTCCAGGGCCTGTCTTGCCTTTCTGGTTTGTACACATTTTGTGGATGTCCCTTTTGACCGGTGTGAAGTGATACTTCTTTGTAGTGCAGATTTGCATTGCCCGCTTGCTTGCTTGGCCAAAAAGGGCATATGCGTTTTCTCCTGAATATATTCAGGAGAAAATGCATACGCACTTTTTGGCCTAGTGCATCATTGTCGAAGTTATGCCCCTCTTCCTGTGCTTTACAGGCGATTCCAACGTATCTCTTGAAATCTGTTTCCTGCTATTCTGCCTAGCTTTCAAGTCCGCCTCGTTGCCTTCCCTCAACAGATTTTTGGACGATAGTTGGCCTTGATTACTCTGCCAGTTTGTGAGTTGCTGTGCCCCTGAGCTCCATTGTTCAACTCGTATTTTGTGAGCTGAACGCAAGTCCAAACTTTTGGTTCAGGACCTATACTGGTTCCCGGTGGGTGGCTGAGACTTTGGTTAATTCTTCTTCCTGCCGGGAAATTAGAGTGACATGTGCCCATCCAAATGCCTAACAGCTACTCTCTCATTGGTTCTCCCTCTTCCCTTTCATCCTCTGCCAAATTGGCAACCTGTGCGAACCAGGAGCTTAAAGGGGCTGTCTCTCCAAGTTGGGAGATTGATAGGAAAGCAGTTGGAAAGTCAAACCAGAGCACCAGGAGAGGGACTCTTCGTTGAGTTTTAGAAACCTTTCGTATTCACAGTGTGTCCATTCTCTAGGTTTCCCGTACATGTTATAGCTGTAGTAATATTCCCTTCAAACTGGGGAGTTGGGACACATGGAATGGGTGCCATGCATTATTGCTTTAAAGGGTCTGCATTTGCTCACCCAATCTCACCAATCCTCTCAGTCCCAAGTGTCCAGCCTCATGCCACATCCAGCTGTCATTGTAGATAGGGTCATTCCAGGTTGCATCAGAGACCCTGAAGGAATTGTAAAGAAGTTCCCTGTTTCTTTGTTCTGTTTTTGAAATTCCTTTTTAGAGTGGGTTTGAGCTGATTCTCGCTGCCATGTTTATGCCAGTCTAGACACACTTGATTCCCTTACGGAGACATATCAATACATAGGTTTTAAGATTCTTACTAGTCAGATCTATTCCTCTGCGGGAAATATGGGGTTTTGAGTCCCTTTCACTGAGGAAGGTGTAGGTCTTGTCTATTCCATAGTTGGTTTTTGGAACGGTACCTGTGCTTATATCAAACTCTGGTTTGATGCATCACCCCACCTCTCCTTCCCCCTTAAGCAGGCATAAGAGTGTTTTCTAAATGTGAGACTCTGTTCTCTTTCCTAACTCAGTTCATGTGTAGCCATGTTTACAGGATCTTCCTAAGTGATATCTTATGATAAGTTTCTTTTTCTGTGTGACTTCTTTCACTTAGAATCATCGTACCTGAATCCACTCATTTGGCTGCTACTGGTCTTATGACATTGATTTCATGGCTGAGGGATATTCCATCGTACGTAAGTTCCACAATGTTTTGAACCACTTTTATATTTCCTGGGATATTTCAGGTGTACCCAGGTTGAGGTTCTTGTAAGCAGTGCAGCCCTCCATTTGGGGGTGGCTCTGTCTTATGGATTTTCAGTTTTCCCAAGGTATATTCCCTAGACTGGAAGTGCCCTTGGCTCTGTAGCTCTGTTGTTTACTTGTTTTAGGGAACACAATGCACTCCTCCAGTGAGGCAGTTGGCAACTTACATCCCGCCCATCAGCATAACAAGGCTCCCTGTTCTCCAGGGCCTGTCTTGCCTTTCTGGTTTTTACACATTTTGTGGATGTCCCTTTTGACCCGTGGGAAGTGATACTTCTTTGTAGTGCAGATTTGCATTGCCCGCTTGCTTGCTTGGCCAAAAAGGGCGTATGCGTTTTCTCCTGAATATATTCAGGAGAAAACGCATACGCCCTTTTTGTCCAAGTGCATCATTGTCGAAGTTGTGCCCCTCTTCCTGTGCTTTACAGGCGATTCCAACGTACCTCTTGAAATCTGTTTCCTGCTATTCTGCCTCGCTTTCAAGTCCACCTCGTTGCCTTCCCTCAACAGATTTTTGGACGATAGTTGGCCTTGATTACTCTGCCAGTTTGTGAATTGCTGTGCCCCTGAGCTCCATTGTTCAACTCGTTTTTTGTGAGCTGAACGCAAGTCCAAACTTTTGGTTCAGGACCTATACTGGTTTCCGGTGGGTGGCTGAGACTTTGGTTAATTCTTCTTCCTGCCGGGAAATTAGAGTGACATGTGCCCATCCAAATGCCTAACAGCTTCTCTCTCATTGGTTCTCCCTCTTCCCTTTCATCCTCTGCCAAATTGGCAACCTGTGCGAACCCGGAGCTTAAAGCGGCTGTCTCTCCAAGTTGGGAGATTGATAGGAAAGCAGTTGGAAAGTCAAACCGGAGCACCAGGAGAGGGACTCTTCGTTGAGTTTTAGAAACCTTTCGTATTCACAGTGTGTCCATCCTCTAGGTTTCCCGTACATGTTATAGCTGTAGTAATATTCCCTTCAACCTGGAGAGTTGGGACCCATGGAATGGGTGCCATGCATTATGGCTTTAAAGGGTCTGCATTTGCTCACCCAATCTCACCAATCCTCTCAGTCCCAAGTGTCCAGCCTTATGCCACATCCAGCTGTCATTGTAGATAGGGTCATTCCAGGTTGCATCAGAGACCCTGAAGGAATTGTAAAGAATTTCCCTGTTTCTTTGTTCTGTTTTTGAAATTCCTTTTTAGAGTGGGTTTGAGCTGATTCTCGCTGCCATGTTTATGCCAGTCTAGACACACTTGATTCCCTTACGGAGACATATCAATACATAGGTTTTAAGATTCTTACTAGTCAGATCTATTCCTCTGCAGGAAATATGGGGTTTTGAGTCCCTTTCACTGAGGAAGGTGTAGGTCTTGTCTATTCCATAGTTGGTTTTTGGAACGGTACCTGTGCTTATATCAAACTCTGGTTTGATGCATCACCCCACCTCTCCTTCCCCCTTAAGCAGGCATAAGAGTGTTTTCTAAATGTGAGACTCTGTTCTCTTGCCTAACTCAGTTCATGTGTAGCCATGTTTACAGGATCTTCCTAAGTGATATCTTATGATAAGTTTCTTTTTCTGTGTGACTTCTTTCACTTAGAATCATCGTACCTGAATCCACTCATTTGGCTGCTACTGGTCTTATGACATTGATTTCATGGCTGAGGGATATTCCATCGTACGTAAGTTCCACAATGTTTTGAACCATTTTTATATTTCCTGGGATATTTCAGGTGTACCCAAGTTAAGGTTCCTATAAGCAGTGCAGCCCTCAATTTGGGGGTGGCTCTGTCTTATTGATTTTCAGTTTTCCCAAGGTATATTCCCTAGACTGGAAGTGCCCTTGGCTCTGTAGCTCTGTTGTTTACTTGTTTTAGGGAACACAATGCACTCCTCCAGTGAGGCATCCCGCCCATCAGCATAACAAGGCTCCCTGTTCTCCAGGGCCTGTCTTGCCTTTCTGGTTTTTACACATTTTGTGGATGTCCCTTTTGACCCGTGGGAAGTGATACTTCTTTGTAGTGCAGATTTGCATTGCCGCTTGCTTGCTTGGCCAAAAAGGGCGTATGCGTTTTCTCCTGAATATATTCAGGAGAAAACGCATACGCCCTTTTTGGCCAAGTGCATCATTGTCGAAGTTGTGCCCCTCTTCCTGTGCTTTACAGGCGATTCCAACGTACCTCTTGAAATCTGTTTCCTGCTATTCTGCCTCGCTTTCAAGTCCGCCTCGTTGCCTTCCCTCAACAGATTTTTGGACGATAGTGGGCCTTGATTACTCTGCCAGTTTGTGAGTTGCTGTGCCCCTGAGCTCCATTTTTCAACTCGTATTTTGTGAGCTGAACGCAAGTCCAAACTTTTGGTTCAGGACCTATACTGGTTCCCGGTGGGTGGCTGAGACTTTGGTTAATTCTTCTTCCTGCCGGGAAATTAGAGTGACATGTGCCCATCCAAATGCCTAACAGCTACTCTCTCATTGGTTCTCCCTCTTCCCTTTCATCCTCTGCCAAATTGGCAACATGTGCGAACCAGGAGCTTAAAGGGGCTGTCTCTCCAAGTTGGGAGATTGATAGGAAAGCAGTTGGAAAGTCAAACCGGAGCACCAGGAGAGGGACTCTTCGTTGAGTTTTAGAAACCTTTCGTATTCACAGTGTGTCCATTCTCTAGGTTTCCCGTACATGTTATAGCTGTAGTAATATTCCCTTCAACCTGGAGAGTTGGGACACATGGAATGGTTGCCATGCATTATGGCTTTAAAGGGTCTGCATTTGCTCACCCAATCTCACCAATCCTCTCAGTCCCAAGTGTCCAGCCTCATGCCACATCCAGCTGTCATTGTAGATAGGGTCATTCCAGGTTGCATCAGAGACCCTGAAGGAATTGTAAAGAATTTCCCTGTTTCTTTGTTCTGTTTTTGAAATTCCTTTTTAGAGTGGGTTTGAGCTGATTCTCGCTGCCATGTTTATGCCAGTCTAGACACACTTGATTCCCTTACGGAGACATATCAATACATAGGTTTTAAGATTCTTACTAGTCAGATCTATTCCTCTGCGGGAAATATGGGGTTTTGAGTCCCTTTCACTGAGGAAGGTGTAGGTCTTGTCTATTCCATAGTTGGTTTTTGGAACGGTACCTGTGCTTATATCAAACTCTGGTTTGATGCATCACCCCACCTCTCCTTCCCCCTTAAGCAGGCATAAGAGTGTTTTCTAATGTGAGACTCTGTTCTCTTTCCTAACCCAGTTCATGTGTAGCCATGTTTACAGGATCTTCCTAAGTGATATCTTATGATAAGTTTCTTTTTCAGTGTGACTTCTTTCACTTAGAATCATCGTACCTGAATCCACTCATTTGGCTGCTACTGGTCTTATGACATTGATTTCATGGCTGAGGGAAATTCCATCGTACGTAATTTCCACAATGTTTGGAACCATTTTTATATTTCCTGGGATATTTCAGGTGTACCCAGGTTGAGGTTCTTGTAAGCAGTGCAGCCCTCAATTTGGGGGTGGTTCTGTCTTATGGATTTTCAGTTTTCCCAAGGTATATTCCCTAGACTGGAAGTGCCCTTGGCTCTGTAGTTCTGTTGTTTACTTGTTTTAGGGAACACAAGGCACTCCTCCAGTGAGGCAGTTGGCAACTTACATCCCGCCCATCAGCATAACAAGGCTCCCTGTTCTCCAGGGCCTGTCTTGCCTTTCTGGTTTTTACACATTTTGTGGATGTCCCTTTTGACCGGTGGGAAGTGATACTTCTTTGTAGTGCAGATTTGCATTGCCGCTTGCTTGCTTGGCCAAAAAGGGCGTATGCGTTTTCTCCTGAATATATTCAGGAGAAAAGGCATACGCCCTTTTTGGCCAAGTGCATCATTGTCGAAGTTGTGCCCCTCTTCCTGTGCTTTACAGGTGATTCCAACGTACATCTTGAAATCTGTTTCCTGCTATTCTGCCTCGCTTTCAAGTCCGCCTCGTTGCCTTCCCTCAACAGATTTTTGGACGATAGTTGGCCTTGATTACTCTGCCAGTTTGTGAGTTGCTGTGCCCATGAGCTCCATTTTTCAACTCGTATTTTGTGAGCTGAACGCAAGTCCAAACTTTTGGTTCAGGACCTATACTGTTTCCCGGTGGGTGGCTGAGACTTTGGTTAATTCTTCTTCCTGCCGGGAAATTAGAGTGACATGTGCCCATCCAAATGCCTAACAGCTACTCTCTCATTGGTTCTCCCTCTTCCCTTTCATCCTCTGCCAAATTGGCAACCTGTGCGAACCAGGAGCTTAAAGGGGCTGTCTCTCCAAGTTGGGAGATTGATAGGAAAGGAGTTGGAAAGTCAAACCGGAGCACCAGGAGAGGGACTCTTCGTTGAGTTTTAGAAACCTTTCGTATTCACAGTGTGTCCATTCTCTAGGTTTCCCGTACATGTTATAGCTGTAGTAATATTCCCTTCAACCTGGAGAGTTGGGACCCATGGAATGGGTGCCATGCATTATGGCTTTAAAGGGTCTGCATTTGCTCACCCAATCTCACCAATCCTCTCAGTCCCAAGTGTCCAGCCTCATGCCACATCCAGCTGTCATTGTAGATAGGGTCATTCCAGGTTGCATCAGAGACCCTGAAGGAATTGTAAAGAATTTCCCTGTTTCTTTGTTCTGTTTTTGAAATTCCTTTTTAGAGTGGGTTTGAGCTGATTCTCGCTGCCATGTTTATGCCAGTCTAGACACACTTGATTCCCTTACGGAGACATATCCATACATAGGTTTTAAGATTCTTACTAGTCAGATCTATTCCTCTGCGGGAAATATGGGGTTTTGAGTCCCTTTCACTGAGGAAGGTGTAGGTCTTGTCTATTCCATAGTTGGTTTTTGGAACGGTACTTGTGCTTATATCAAACTCTGGTTTGATGCATCACCCCACCTCTCCTTCCCCCTTAAGCAGGCATAAGAGTGTTTTCTAAATGTGAGACTCTGTTCTCTTGCCTAACTCAGTTCATGTGTAGCCATGTTTACAGGATCTTCCTAAGTGATATTTTATGATAAGTTTCTTTTTCTGTGTGACTTCTTTCACTTAGAATCATCGTACCTGAATCCACTCATTTTGCTGCTACTGGTCTTATGACATTGATTTCATGGTTGAGGGATATTCCATCGTACGTAAGTTCCACAATATTTTGAACCACTTTTATATTTCCGGGATATTTCAGGTGTACCCAAGTTGAGGTTCCTTTAAGAAGTGCAGCCCTCCATTTGGGGGTGGCTGTGTCTTATGGATTTTCAGTTTTCCCAAGGTATATTCCCTAGACTGGAAGTGCCCTTGGCTCTGTAGCTCTGTTGTTTACTTGTTTTAGGGAACACAATGCACTCCTCCAGTGAGGCAGTTGGCAACTTACATCCCGCCCATCAGCATAACAAGGCTCCCTGTTCTCCAGGGCCTCTCTTGCCTTTCTGGTTTTTACACATTTTGTGGGTGTCCCTTTTGACCTGTGGGAAGTGATACTTCTTTGTAGTGCAGATTTGCATTGCCCGCTTGCTTGCTTGGCCAAAAAGGGCGTATGCGTTTTCTCCTGAATATATTCAGGAGAAAACGCATACGCCCTTTTTGGCCAAGTGCATCATTGTCGAAGTTGTGCCCCTCTTCCTGTGCTTTACAGGTGATTCCAACGTACCTCTTGAAATCTGTTTCCTGCTATTCAGCCTCGCTTTCAAGTCCGCCTCGTTGCCTTCCCTCAACAGATTTTTGGACGATAGTTGGCCTTGATTACTCTGCCAGTTTGTGAGTGGCTGTGCCCATGAGCTCCATTTTTCAACTCGTATTTTGTGAGCTGAACGCAAGTCCAAACTTTTGGTTCAGGACCTATACTGGTTCCCGGTGGGTGGCTGAGACTTTGGTTAATTCTTCTTCCTGCCGGGAAATTAGAGTGACATGTGCCCATCCAAATGCCTAACAGCTACTCTCTCATTGGTTCTCCCTCTTCCCTTTCATCCTCTGCCAAATTGGCAACCTGTGCGAACCAGGAGATTAAAGGGGCTGTCTCTCCAAGTTGGGAGATTGATAGGAAAGCAGTTGGAAAGTCAAACCGGAGCACCAGGAGAGGGACTCTTCGTTGAGTTTTAGAAACCTTTCGTATTCACAGTGTGTCCATTCTCTAGGTTTCCCGTACATGTTATAGCTGTAGTAATATTCCCTTCAACCTGGAGAGTTGGGACCCATGGAATGGGTGCCATGCATTATTGCTTTAAAGGGTCTGCATTTGCTCACCCAATCTCACCAATCCTCTCAGTCCCAAGTGTCCAGCCTCATGCCACATCCAGCTGTCATTGTAGATAGGGTCATTCCAGGTTGCATCAGAGACCCTGAAGGAATTGTAAAGAATTTCCCTGTTTCTTTGTTCTGTTTTTGAAATTCCTTTTTAGAGTGGGTTTGAGCTGATTCTCGCTGCCATGTTTATGCCAGTCTAGACACACTTGATTCCCTTACGGAGACATATCCATACATAGGTTTTAAGATTCTTACTAGTCAGATCTATTCCTCTGCGGGAAATATGGGGTTTTGAGTCCCTTTCACTGAGGAAGGTGTAGGTCTTGTCTATTCCATAGTTGGTTTTTGGAACGGTACCTGTGCTTATATCAAACTCTGGTTTGATGCATCACCCCACCTCTCCTTCCCCCTTAAGCAGGCATAAGAGTGTTTTCTAAATGTGAGACTCTGTTCTCTTGCCTAAGTCAGTTCATGTGTAGCCATGTTTACAGGATCTTCCTAAGTGATATCTTATGATAAGTTTCTTTTTCTGTGTGACTTCTTTCACTTAGAATCATCGTACCTGAATCCACTCATTTGGCTGCTACTGGTCTTATGACATTGATTTCATGGCTGAGGGATATTCCATCGTACGTAAGTTCCACAATGTTTTGAACCACTTTTATATTTCCTGGGATATTTCAGGTGTACCCAGGTTGAGGTTCTTGTAAGCAGTGCAGCCCTCCATTTGGGGGTGGCTCTGTCTTATGGATTTTCAGTTTTCCCAAGGTATATTCCCTAGACTGGAAGTGCCCTTGGCTCTGTAGCTCTGTTGTTTACTTGTTTTAGGGAACACAATGCACTCCTCCAGTGAGGCAGTTGGCAACTTACATCCCGCCCATCAGCATAACAAGGCTCCCTGTTCTCCAGGGCCTGTCTTGCCTTTCTGGTTTTTACACATTTTGTGGATGTCCCTTTTGACCCGTGGGAAGTGATACTTCTTTGTAGTGCAGATTTGCATTGCCCGCTTGCTTGCTTGGCCAAAAAGGGCGTATGCGTTTTCTCCTGAATATATTCAGGAGAAAACGCATACGCCCTTTTTGTCCAAGTGCATCATTGTCGAAGTTGTGCCCCTCTTCCTGTGCTTTACAGGCGATTCCAACGTACCTCTTGAAATCTGTTTCCTGCTATTCTGCCTCGCTTTCAAGTCCACCTCGTTGCCTTCCCTCAACAGATTTTTGGACGATAGTTGGCCTTGATTACTCTGCCGGTTTGTGAATTGCTGTGCCCCTGAGCTCCATTGTTCAACTCGTTTTTTGTGAGCTGAACGCAAGTCCAAACTTTTGGTTCAGGACCTATACTGGTTCCCGGTGGGTGGCTGAGACTTTGGTTAATTCTTCTTCCTGCCGGGAAATTAGAGTGACATGTGCCCATCCAAATGCCTAACAGCTACTCTCTCATTGGTTCTCCCTCTTTCCTTTCATCCTCTGCCAAATTGGCAACCTGTGCGAACCAGGAGCTTAAAGGGGCTGTCTCTCCAAGTTGGGAGATTGATAGGAAAGCAGTTGGAAAGTCAAACCGGAGCACCAGGAGAGGGACTCTTCGTTGAGTTTTAGAAACCTTTCGTATTCACAGTGTGTCCATTCTCTAGGTTTCCCGTACATGTTATAGCTGTAGTAATATTCCCTTCAACCTGGAGAGTTGGGACACATGGAATGGTTGCCATGCATTATTGCTTTAAAGGGTCTGCATTTGCTCACCCAATCTCACCAATCCTCTCAGTCCCAAGTGTCCAGCCTTATGCCACATCCAGCTGTCATTGTAGATAGGGTCATTCCAGGTTGCATCAGAGACCCTGAAGGAATTGTAAAGAATTTCCCTGTTTCTTTGTTCTGTTTTTGAAATTCCTTTTTAGAGTGGGTTTGAGCTGATTCTCGCTGCCATGTTTATGCCAGTGTAGACACACTTGATTCCCTTACGGAGACATATCAATACATAGGTTTTAAGATTCTTACTAGTCAGATCTATTCCTCTGCGGGAAATATGGGGTTTTGAGTCCCTTTCACTGAGGAAGGTGTAGGTCTTGTCTATTCCATAGTTGGTTTTTGGAACGGTACCTGTGCTTATATCAAACTCTGGTTTGATGCATCACCCCACCTCTCCTTCCCCCTTAAGCAGGCATAAGAGTGTTTTCTAAATGTGAGACTCTGTTCTCTTTCCTAACTCAGTTCATGTGTAGCCATGTTTACAGGATCTACCTAAGTGATATCTTATGATAAGTTTCTTTTTCAGTGTGACTTCTTTCACTTAGAATCATCGTACCTGAATCCACTCATTTGGCTGCTACTGGTCTTATGACATTGATTTCATGGCTGAGGGAAATTCCATCGTACGTAATTTCCACAATGTTTGGAACCATTTTTATATTTCCTGGGATATTTCAGGTGTACCCAGGTTGAGGTTCTTGGAAGCAGTGCAGCCCTCCATTTGGGGGTGGCTCTGTCTTATGGATTTTCAGTTTTCCCAAGGTATATTCCCTAGACTGGAAGTGCCCTTGGCTCTGTAGTTCTGTTGTTTACTTGTTTTAGGGAACACAATGCACTCCTCCAGTGAGGCAGTTGGCAACTTACATCCCGCCCATCAGCATAACAAGGCTCCCTGTTCTCCAGGGCCTGTCTTGCCTTTCTGGTTTTTACACTTTTTGTGGATGTCCCTTTTGACCCGTGGGAAGTGATACTTCTTTGTAGTGCAGATTTGCATTGCCCGCTTGCTTGCTTGGCCAAAAAGGGCGTATGCGTTTTCTCCTGAATATATTCAGGAGAAAACGCATACGCCCTTTTTGGCCAAGTGCATCATTGTCGAAGTTGTGCCCCTCTTCCTGTGCTTTACAGGCGATTCCAACGTACCTCTTGCAATCTGTTTCCTGCTATTCTGCCTCACTTTCAAGTCCGCCTCGTTGCCTTCCCTCAACAGATTTTTGGACGATAGTTGGCCTTGATTACTCTGCCAGTTTGTGAGTTGCTGTGCCCCTGAGCTCCATTGTTCAACTCGTATTTTGTGAGCTGAACGCAAGTCCAAACTTTTGGTTCAGGACCTATACTGGTTCCCGGTGGGTGGCTGAGACTTTGGTTAATTCTTCTTCCTGCCGGGAAATTAGAGTGACATGTGCCCATCCAAATGCCTAACAGCTACTCTCTCATTGGTTCTCCCTCTTCCCTTTCATCCTCTGCCAAATTGGCAACCTGTGCGAACCAGGAGCTTAAAGGGGCTGTCTCTCCAAGTTGGGAGATTGATAGGAAAGCAGTTGGAAAGTCAAACCGGAGCACCAGGAGAGGGACTCTTCGTTGAGTTTTAGAAACCTTTCGTATTCACAGTGTGTCCATTCTCTAGGTTTCCCGTACATGTTATAGCTGTAGTAATATTCCCTTCAACCTGGAGAGTTGGGACCCATGGAATGGGTGCCATGCATTATGGCTTTAAAGGGTCTGCATTTGCTCACCCAATCTCACCAATCCTCTCAGTCCCAAGTGTCCAGCCTTATGCCACATCCAGCTGTCATGGTAGATATGGTCATTCCAGGTTGCATCAGAGACCCTGAAGGAATTGTAAAGAATTTCCCTGTTTCTTTGTTCTGTTTTTGAAATTCCTTTTTAGAGTGGGTTTGAGCTGATTCTCGCTGCCATGTTTATGCCAGTGTAGACACACTTGATTCCCTTACGGAGACATATCAATACATAGGTTTTAAGATTCTTACTAGTCAGATCTATTCCTCTGCGGGAAATATGGGGTTTTGAGTCCCTTTCACTGAGGAAGGTGTAGGTCTTGTCTATTCCATAGTTGGTTTTTGGAACGGTACCTGTGCTTATATCAAACTCTGGTTTGATGCATCACCCCACCTCTCCTTCCCCCTTAAGCAGGCATAAGAGTGTTTTCTAAATGTGAGACTCTGTTCTCTTGCCTAACTCAGTTCATGTGTAGCCATGTTTACAGGATCTTCCTAAGTGATATCTTATGATAAGTTTCTTTTTCTGTGTGACTTCTTTCACTTAGAATCATCGTACCTGAATCCACTCATTTGGCTGCTACTGGTCTTATGACATTGATTTCATGGCTGAGGGATATTCCATCGTACGTAAGTTCCACAATGTTTGGAACCACTTTTATATTTCCTGGGATATTTCAGGTGTACCCAGGTTGAGGTTCTTGTAAGCAGTGCAGACCTCCATTTGGGGGTGGCTCTGTCTTATGGATTTTCAGTTTTCCCAAGGTATATTCCCTAGACTGGAAGTGCCCTTGGCTCTGTAGCTCTGTTGTTTACTTGTTTTAGGGAACACAATGCACTCCTCCAGTGAGGCAGTTGGCAACTTACATCCCGCCCATCAGCATAACAAGGCTCCCTGTTCTCCAGGGCCTGTCTTGCTTTTCTGGTTTTTACACATTTTGTGGATGTCCCTTTTGACCCGTGGGAAATGATACTTCTTTGTAGTGCAGATTTGCATTGCCCGCTTGCTTGCTTGGCCAAAAAGGGCGTATGCGTTTTCTCCTGAATATATTCAGGAGAAAACGCATATGCCCTTTTTGTCCAAGTGCATCATTGTCGAAGTTGTGCCCCTCTTCCTGTGCTTTACAGGCGATTCCAACGTACCTCTTGAAATCTGTTTCCTGCTATTCTGCCTCGCTTTCAAGTCCGCCTCGTTGCCTTCCCTCAACAGATTTTTGGACGATAGTTGGCCTTGATTACTCTGCCAGTTTGTGAGTTGCTGTGCCCCTGAGCTCCATTTTTCAACTCGTATTTTGTGAGCTGAACGCAAGTCCAAACTTTTGGTTCAGGACCTATACTGGTTCCCGGTGGGTGGCTGAGACTTTGGTTAATTCTTCTTCCTGCCGGGAAATTAGAGTGACATGTGCCCATCCAAATGCCTAACAGCTACTCTCTCATTGGTTCTCCCTCTTTCCTTTCATCCTCTGCCAAATTGGCAACCTGTGCGAACCAGGAGCTTAAAGGGGCTGTCTCTCCAAGTTGGGAGATTGATAGGAAAGCAGTTGGAAAGTCAAACCGGAGCACCAGGAGAGGGACTCTTCGTTGAGTTTTAGAAACCTTTCGTATTCACAGTGTGTCCATTCTCTAGGTTTCCCGTACATGTTATAGCTGTAGTAATATTCCCTTCAACCTGGAGAGTTGGGACACATGGAATGGTTGCCATGCATTATTGCTTTAAAGGGTCTGCATTTGCTCACCCAATCTCACCAATCCTCTCAGTCCCAAGTGTCCAGCCTTATGCCACATCCAGCTGTCATTGTAGATAGGGTCATTCCAGGTTGCATCAGAGACCCTGAAGGAATTGTAAAGAATTTCCCTGTTTCTTTGTTCTGTTTTTGAAATTCCTTTTTAGAGTGGGTTTGAGCTGATTCTCGCTGCCATGTTTATGCCAGTGTAGACACACTTGATTCCCTTACGGAGACATATCAATACATAGGTTTTAAGATTCTTACTAGTCAGATCTATTCCTCTGCGGGAAATATGGGGTTTTGAGTCCCTTTCACTGAGGAAGGTGTAGGTCTTGTCTATTCCATAGTTGGTTTTTGGAACGGTACCTGTGCTTATATCAAACTCTGGTTTGATGCATCACCCCACCTCTCCTTCCCCCTTAAGCAGGCATAAGAGTGTTTTCTAAATGTGAGACTCTGTTCTCTTTCCTAACTCAGTTCATGTGTAGCCATGTTTACAGGATCTACCTAAGTGATATCTTATGATAAGTTTCTTTTTCAGTGTGACTTCTTTCACTTAGAATCATCGTACCTGAATCCACTCATTTGGCTGCTACTGGTCTTATGACATTGATTTCATGGCTGAGGGAAATTCCATCGTACGTAATTTCCACAATGTTTGGAACCATTTTTATATTTCCTGGGATATTTCAGGTGTACCCAGGTTGAGGTTCTTGGAAGCAGTGCAGCCCTCCATTTGGGGGTGGCTCTGTCTTATGGATTTTCAGTTTTCCCAAGGTATATTCCCTAGACTGGAAGTGCCCTTGGCTCTGTAGCTCTGTTGTTTACTTGTTTTAGGGAACACAATGCACTCCTCCAGTGAGGCAGTTGGCAACTTACATCCCGCCCATCAGCATAACAAGGCTCCCTGTTCTCCAGGGCCTGTCTTGCTTTTCTGGTTTTTACACATTTTGTGGATGTCCCTTTTGACCCGTGGGAAATGATACTTCTTTGTAGTGCAGATTTGCATTGCCCGCTTGCTTGCTTGGCCAAAAAGGGCGTATGCGTTTTCTCCTGAATATATTCAGGAGAAAACGCATATGCCCTTTTTGTCCAAGTGCATCATTGTCGAAGTTGTGCCCCTCTTCCTGTGCTTTACAGGCGATTCCAACGTACCTCTTGAAATCTGTTTCCTGCTATTCTGCCTCGCTTTCAAGTCCGCCTCGTTGCCTTCCCTCAACAGATTTTTGGACGATAGTTGGCCTTGATTACTCTGCCAGTTTGTGAGTTGCTGTGCCCCTGAGCTCCATTTTTCAACTCGTATTTTGTGAGCTGAACGCAAGTCCAAACTTTTGGTTCAGGACCTATACTGGTTCCCGGTGGGTGGCTGAGACTTTGGTTAATTCTTCTTCCTGCCGGGAAATTAGAGTGACATGTGCCCATCCAAATGCCTAACAGCTACTCTCTCATTGGTTCTCCCTCTTTCCTTTCATCCTCTGCCAAATTGGCAACCTGTGCGAACCAGGAGCTTAAAGGGGCTGTCTCTCCAAGTTGGGAGATTGATAGGAAAGCAGTTGGAAAGTCAAACCGGAGCACCAGGAGAGGGACTCTTCGTTGAGTTTTAGAAACCTTTCGTATTCACAGTGTGTCCATTCTCTAGGTTTCCCGTACATGTTATAGCTGTAGTAATATTCCCTTCAACCTGGAGAGTTGGGACACATGGAATGGTTGCCATGCATTATTGCTTTAAAGGGTCTGCATTTGCTCACCCAATCTCACCAATCCTCTCAGTCCCAAGTGTCCAGCCTTATGCCACATCCAGCTGTCATTGTAGATAGGGTCATTCCAGGTTGCATCAGAGACCCTGAAGGAATTGTAAAGAATTTCCCTGTTTCTTTGTTCTGTTTTTGAAATTCCTTTTTAGAGTGGGTTTGAGCTGATTCTCGCTGCCATGTTTATGCCAGTGTAGACACACTTGATTCCCTTACGGAGACATATCAATACATAGGTTTTAAGATTCTTACTAGTCAGATCTATTCCTCTGCGGGAAATATGGGGTTTTGAGTCCCTTTCACTGAGGAAGGTGTAGGTCTTGTCTATTCCATAGTTGGTTTTTGGAACGGTACCTGTGCTTATATCAAACTCTGGTTTGATGCATCACCCCACCTCTCCTTCCCCCTTAAGCAGGCATAAGAGTGTTTTCTAAATGTGAGACTCTGTTCTCTTTCCTAACTCAGTTCATGTGTAGCCATGTTTACAGGATCTACCTAAGTGATATCTTATGATAAGTTTCTTTTTCAGTGTGACTTCTTTCACTTAGAATCATCGTACCTGAATCCACTCATTTGGCTGCTACTGGTCTTATGACATTGATTTCATGGCTGAGGGAAATTCCATCGTACGTAATTTCCACAATGTTTGGAACCATTTTTATATTTCCTGGGATATTTCAGGTGTACCCAGGTTGAGGTTCTTGGAAGCAGTGCAGCCCTCCATTTGGGGGTGGCTCTGTCTTATGGATTTTCAGTTTTCCCAAGGTATATTCCCTAGACTGGAAATGCCCTTGGCTCTGTAGTTCTGTTGTTTACTTGTTTTAGGGAACACAATGCACTCCTCCAGTGAGGCAGTTGGCAACTTACATCCCGCCCATCAGCATAACAAGGCTCCCTGTTCTCCAGGGCCTGTCTTGCCTTTCTGGTTTTTACACTTTTTGTGGATGTCCCTTTTGACCCGTGGGAAGTGATACTTCTTTGTAGTGCAGATTTGCATTGCCCGCTTGCTTGCTTGGCCAAAAAGGGCGTATGCGTTTTCTCCTGAATATATTCAGGAGAAAACGCATATGCCCTTTTTGGCCAAGTGCATCATTGTCGAAGTTGTGCCCCTCTTCCTGTGCTTTACAGGCGATTCCAACGTACCTCTTGCAATCTGTTTCCTGCTATTCTGCCTCACTTTCAAGTCCGCCTCGTTGCCTTCCCTCAACAGATTTTTGGACGATAGTTGGCCTTGATTACTCTGCCAGTTTGTGAGTTGCTGTGCCCCTGAGCTCCATTGTTCAACTCGTATTTTGTGAGCTGAACGCAAGTCCAAACTTTTGGTTCAGGACCTATACTGGTTCCCGGTGGGTGGCTGAGACTTTGGTTAATTCTTCTTCCTGCCGGGAAATTAGAGTGACATGTGCCCATCCAAATGCCTAACAGCTACTCTCTCATTGGTTCTCCCTCTTCCCTTTCATCCTCTGCCAAATTGGCAACCTGTGCGAACCAGGAGCTTAAAGGGGCTGTCTCTCCAAGTTGGGAGATTGATAGGAAAGCAGTTGGAAAGTCAAACCGGAGCACCAGGAGAGGGACTCTTCGTTGAGTTTTAGAAACCTTTCGTATTCACAGTGTGTCCATTCTCTAGGTTTCCCGTACATGTTATAGCTGTAGTAATATTCCCTTCAACCTGGAGAGTTGGGACCCATGGAATGGGTGCCATGCATTATGGCTTTAAAGGGTCTGCATTTGCTCACCCAATCTCACCAATCCTCTCAGTCCCAAGTGTCCAGCCTTATGCCACATCCAGCTGTCATGGTAGATAGGGTCATTCCAGGTTGCATCAGAGACCCTGAAGGAATTGTAAAGAATTTCCCTGTTTCTTTGTTCTGTTTTTGAAATTCCTTTTTAGAGTGGGTTTGAGCTGATTCTCGCTGCCATGTTTATGCCAGTGTAGACACACTTGATTCCCTTACGGAGACATATCAATACATAGGTTTTAAGATTCTTACTAGTCAGATCTATTCCTCTGCGGGAAATATGGGGTTTTGAGTCCCTTTCACTGAGGAAGGTGTAGGTCTTGTCTATTCCATAGTTGGTTTTTGGAACGGTACCTGTGCTTATATCAAACTCTGGTTTGATGCATCACCCCACCTCTCCTTCCCCCTTAAGCAGGCATAAGAGTGTTTTCTAAATGTGAGACTCTGTTCTCTTGCCTAACTCAGTTCATGTGTAGCCATGTTTACAGGATCTTCCTAAGTGATATCTTATGATAAGTTTCTTTTTCTGTGTGACTTCTTTCACTTAGAATCATCGTACCTGAATCCACTCATTTGGCTGCTACTGGTCTTATGACATTGATTTCATGGCTGAGGGATATTCCATCGTACGTAAGTTCCACAATGTTTGGAACCACTTTTATATTTCCTGGGATATTTCAGGTGTACCCAGGTTGAGGTTCTTGTAAGCAGTGCAGACCTCCATTTGGGGGTGGCTCTGTCTTATGGATTTTCAGTTTTCCCAAGGTATATTCCCTAGACTGGAAGTGCCCTTGGCTCTGTAGCTCTGTTGTTTACTTGTTTTAGGGAACACAATGCACTCCTCCAGTGAGGCAGTTGGCAACTTACATCCCGCCCATCAGCATAACAAGGCTCCCTGTTCTCCAGGGCCTGTCTTGCTTTTCTGGTTTTTACACATTTTGTGGATGTCCCTTTTGACCCGTGGGAAATGATACTTCTTTGTAGTGCAGATTTGCATTGCCCGCTTGCTTGCTTGGCCAAAAAGGGCGTATGCGTTTTCTCCTGAATATATTCAGGAGAAAACGCATATGCCCTTTTTGGCCAAGTGCATCATTGTCGAAGTTGTGCCCCTCTTCCTGTGCTTTACAGGCGATTCCAACGTACCTCTTGAAATCTGTTTCCTGCTATTCTGCCTCGCTTTCAAGTCCGCCTCGTTGCCTTCCCTCAACAGATTTTTGGACGATAGTTGGCCTTGATTACTCTGCCAGTTTGTGAGTTGCTGTGCCCCTGAGCTCCATTTTTCAACTCGTATTTTGTGAGCTGAACGCAAGTCCAAACTTTTGGTTCAGGACCTATACTGGTTCCCGGTGGGTGGCTGAGACTTTGGTTAATTCTTCTTCCTGCCGGGAAATTAGAGTGACATGTGCCCATCCAAATGCCTAACAGCTACTCTCTCATTGGTTCTCCCTCTTTCCTTTCATCCTCTGCCAAATTGGCAACCTGTGCGAACCAGGAGCTTAAAGGGGCTGTCTCTCCAAGTTGGGAGATTGATAGGAAAGCAGTTGGAAAGTCAAACCGGAGCACCAGGAGAGGGACTCTTCGTTGAGTTTTAGAAACCTTTCGTATTCACAGTGTGTCCATTCTCTAGGTTTCCCGTACATGTTATAGCTGTAGTAATATTCCCTTCAACCTGGAGAGTTGGGACACATGGAATGGTTGCCATGCATTATTGCTTTAAAGGGTCTGCATTTGCTCACCCAATCTCACCAATCCTCTCAGTCCCAAGTGTCCAGCCTTATGCCACATCCAGCTGTCATTGTAGATAGGGTCATTCCAGGTTGCATCAGAGACCCTGAAGGAATTGTAAAGAATTTCCCTGTTTCTTTGTTCTGTTTTTGAAATTCCTTTTTAGAGTGGGTTTGAGCTGATTCTCGCTGCCATGTTTATGCCAGTGTAGACACACTTGATTCCCTTACGGAGACATATCAATACATAGGTTTTAAGATTCTTACTAGTCAGATCTATTCCTCTGCGGGAAATATGGGGTTTTGAGTCCCTTTCACTGAGGAAGGTGTAGGTCTTGTCTATTCCATAGTTGGTTTTTGGAACGGTACCTGTGCTTATATCAAACTCTGGTTTGATGCATCACCCCACCTCTCCTTCCCCCTTAAGCAGGCATAAGAGTGTTTTCTAAATGTGAGACTCTGTTCTCTTTCCTAACTCAGTTCATGTGTAGCCATGTTTACAGGATCTACCTAAGTGATATCTTATGATAAGTTTCTTTTTCAGTGTGACTTCTTTCACTTAGAATCATCGTACCTGAATCCACTCATTTGGCTGCTACTGGTCTTATGACATTGATTTCATGGCTGAGGGAAATTCCATCGTACGTAATTTCCACAATGTTTGGAACCATTTTTATATTTCCTGGGATATTTCAGGTGTACCCAGGTTGAGGTTCTTGGAAGCAGTGCAGCCCTCAATTTGGGGGTGGTTCTGTCTTATGGATTTTCAGTTTTCCCAAGGTATATTCCCTAGACTGGAAGTGCCCTTGGCTCTGTAGTTCTGTTGTTTACTTGTTTTAGGGAACACAATGCACTCCTCCAGTGAGGCAGTTGGCAACTTACATCCCGCCCATCAGCATAACAAGGCTCCCTGTTCTCCAGGGCCTGTCTTGCCTTTCTGGTTTTTACACTTTTTGTGGATGTCCCTTTTGACCCGTGGGAAGTGATACTTCTTTGTAGTGCAGATTTGCATTGCCCGCTTGCTTGCTTGGCCAAAAAGGGCGTATGCGTTTTCTCCTGAATATATTCAGGAGAAAACGCATACGCCCTTTTTGGCCAAGTGCATCATTGTCGAAGTTGTGCCCCTCTTCCTGTGCTTTACAGGCGATTCCAACGTACCTCTTGAAATCTGTTTCCTGCTATTCTGCCTCGCTTTCAAGTCCGCCTCGTTGCCTTCCCTCAACAGATTTTTGGACGATAGTTGGCCTTGATTACTCTGCCAGTTTGTGAGTTGCTGTGCCCCTGAGCTCCATTGTTCAACTCGTATTTTGTGAGCTGAACGCAAGTCCAAACTTTTGGTTCAGGACCTATACTGGTTCCCGGTGGGTGGCTGAGACTTTGGTTAATTCTTCTTCCTGCCGGGAAATTAGAGTGACATGTGCCCATCCAAATGCCTAACAGCTACTCTCTCATTGGTTCTCCCTCTTCCCTTTCATCCTCTGCCAAATTGGCAACCTGTGCGAACCAGGAGCTTAAAGGGGCTGTCTCTCCAAGTTGGGAGATTGATAGGAAAGCAGTTGGAAAGTCAAACCGGAGCACCAGGAGAGGGACTCTTCGTTGAGTTTTAGAAACCTTTCGTATTCACAGTGTGTCCATTCTCTAGGTTTCCCGTACATGTTATAGCTGTAGTAATATTCCCTTCAACCTGGAGAGTTGGGACCCATGGAATGGGTGCCATGCATTATGGCTTTAAAGGGTCTGCATTTGCTCACCCAATCTCACCAATCCTCTCAGTCCCAAGTGTCCAGCCTTATGCCACATCCAGCTGTCATGGTAGATAGGGTCATTCCAGGTTGCATCAGAGACCCTGAAGGAATTGTAAAGAATTTCCCTGTTTCTTTGTTCTGTTTTTGAAATTCCTTTTTAGAGTGGGTTTGAGCTGATTCTCGCTGCCATGTTTATGCCAGTGTAGACACACTTGATTCCCTTACGGAGACATATCAATACATAGGTTTTAAGATTCTTACTAGTCAGATCTATTCCTCTGCGGGAAATATGGGGTTTTGAGTCCCTTTCACTGAGGAAGGTGTAGGTCTTGTCTATTCCATAGTTGGTTTTTGGAACGGTACCTGTGCTTATATCAAACTCTGGTTTGATGCATCACCCCACCTCTCCTTCCCCCTTAAGCAGGCATAAGAGTGTTTTCTAAATGTGAGACTCTGTTCTCTTGCCTAACTCAGTTCATGTGTAGCCATGTTTACAGGATCTTCCTAAGTGATATCTTATGATAAGTTTCTTTTTCTGTGTGACTTCTTTCACTTAGAATCATCGTACCTGAATCCACTCATTTGGCTGCTACTGGTCTTATGACATTGATTTCATGGCTGAGGGATATTCCATCGTACGTAAGTTCCACAATGTTTGGAACCACTTTTATATTTCCTGGGATATTTCAGGTGTACCCAGGTTGAGGTTCTTGTAAGCAGTGCAGCCCTCCATTTGGGGGTGGCTCTGTCTTATGGATTTTCAGTTTTCCCAAGGTATATTCCCTAGACTGGAAGTGCCCTTGGCTCTGTAGCTCTGTTGTTTACTTGTTTTAGGGAACACAATGCACTCCTCCAGTGAGGCAGTTGGCAACTTACATCCCGCCCATCAGCATAACAAGGCTCCCTGTTCTCCAGGGCCTGTCTTGCTTTTCTGGTTTTTACACATTTTGTGGATGTCCCTTTTGACCCGTGGGAAATGATACTTCTTTGTAGTGCAGATTTGCATTGCCCGCTTGCTTGCTTGGCCAAAAAGGGCGTATGCGTTTTCTCCTGAATATATTCAGGAGAAAACGCATATGCCCTTTTTGGCCAAGTGCATCATTGTCGAAGTTGTGCCCCTCTTCCTGTGCTTTACAGGCGATTCCAACGTACCTCTTGAAATCTGTTTCCTGCTATTCTGCCTCGCTTTCAAGTCCGCCTCGTTGCCTTCCCTCAACAGATTTTTGGACGATAGTTGGCCTTGATTACTCTGCCAGTTTGTGAGTTGCTGTGCCCCTGAGCTCCATTTTTCAACTCGTATTTTGTGAGCTGAACGCAAGTCCAAACTTTTGGTTCAGGACCTATACTTGTTCCCGGTGGGTGGCTGAGACTTTGGTTAATTCTTCTTCCTGCCGGGAAATTAGAGTGACATGTGCCCATCCAAATGCCTAACAGCTACTCTCTCATTGGTTCTCCCTCTTCCCTTTCATCCTCTGCCAAATTGGCAACCTGTGCGAACCAGGAGCTTAAAGGGGCTGTCTCTCCAAGTTGGGAGATTGATAGGAAAGCAGTTGGAAAGTCAAACCGGAGCACCAGGAGAGGGACTCTTCGTTGAGTTTTAGAAACCTTTCGTATTCACAGTGTGTCCATTCTCTAGGTTTCCCGTACATGTTATAGCTGTAGTAATATTCCCTTCAACCTGGAGAGTTGGGACCCATGGAATGGGTGCCATGCATTATGGCTTTAAAGGGTCTGCATTTGCTCACCCAATCTCACCAATCCTCTCAGTCCCAAGTGTCCAGCCTTATGCCACATCCAGCTGTCATTGTAGATAGGGTCATTCCAGGTTGCATCAGAGACCCTGAAGGAATTGTAAAGAATTTCCCTGTTTCTTTGTTCTGTTTTTGAAATTCCTTTTTAGAGTGGCTTTGAGCTGATTCTCGCTGCCATGTTTATGCCAGTCTAGACACACTTGATTCCCTTACGGAGACATATCAATACATAGGTTTTAAGATTCTTACTAGTCAGATCTATTCCTCTGAGGGAAATATGGGGTTTTGAGTCCCTTTCACTGAGGAAGGTGGAGGTCTTGTCTATTCCATAGTTGGTTTTTGGAACGGTACCTGTGCTTATATCAAACTCTGGTTTGATGCATCACCCCACCTCTCCTTCCCCCTTAAGCAGGCATAAGAGTGTTTTCTAAATGTGAGACTCTGTTCTCTTGCCTAACTCAGTTCATGTGTAGCCATGTTTACAGGATCTTCCTAAGTGATATCTTATGATAAGTTTCTTTTTCTGTGTGACTTCTTTCACTTAGAATCATCGTACCTGAATCCACTCATTTGGCTGCTACTGGTCTTATGACATTGATTTCATGGCTGAGGGATATTCCATCGTACGTAAGTTCCACAATGTTTGGAACCACTTTTATATTTCCTGGGATATTTCAGGTGTACCCAGGTTGAGGTTCTTGTAAGCAGTGCAGACCTCCATTTGGGGGTGGCTCTGTCTTATGGATTTTCAGTTTTCCCAAGGTATATTCCCTAGACTGGAAGTGCCCTTGGCTCTGTAGCTCTGTTGTTTACTTGTTTTAGGGAACACAATGCACTCCTCCAGTGAGGCAGTTGGCAACTTACATCCCGCCCATCAGCATAACAAGGCTCCCTGTTCTCCAGGGCCTGTCTTGCTTTTCTGGTTTTTACACATTTTGTGGATGTCCCTTTTGACCCGTGGGAAATGATACTTCTTTGTAGTGCAGATTTGCATTGCCCGCTTGCTTGCTTGGCCAAAAAGGGCGTATGCGTTTTCTCCTGAATATATTCAGGAGAAAACGCATATGCCCTTTTTGGCCAAGTGCATCATTGTCGAAGTTGTGCCCCTCTTCCTGTGCTTTACAGGCGATTCCAACGTACCTCTTGAAATCTGTTTCCTGCTATTCTGCCTCGCTTTCAAGTCCGCCTCGTTGCCTTCCCTCAACAGATTTTTGGACGATAGTTGGCCTTGATTACTCTGCCAGTTTGTGAGTTGCTGTGCCCCTGAGCTCCATTTTTCAACTCGTATTTTGTGAGCTGAACGCAAGTCCAAACTTTTGGTTCAGGACCTATACTGGTTCCCGGTGGGTGGCTGAGACTTTGGTTAATTCTTCTTCCTGCCGGGAAATTAGAGTGACATGTGCCCATCCAAATGCCTAACAGCTACTCTCTCATTGGTTCTCCCTCTTTCCTTTCATCCTCTGCCAAATTGGCAACCTGTGCGAACCAGGAGCTTAAAGGGGCTGTCTCTCCAAGTTGGGAGATTGATAGGAAAGCAGTTGGAAAGTCAAACCGGAGCACCAGGAGAGGGACTCTTCGTTGAGTTTTAGAAACCTTTCGTATTCACAGTGTGTCCATTCTCTAGGTTTCCCGTACATGTTATAGCTGTAGTAATATTCCCTTCAACCTGGAGAGTTGGGACACATGGAATGGTTGCCATGCATTATTGCTTTAAAGGGTCTGCATTTGCTCACCCAATCTCACCAATCCTCTCAGTCCCAAGTGTCCAGCCTTATGCCACATCCAGCTGTCATTGTAGATAGGGTCATTCCAGGTTGCATCAGAGACCCTGAAGGAATTGTAAAGAATTTCCCTGTTTCTTTGTTCTGTTTTTGAAATTCCTTTTTAGAGTGGGTTTGAGCTGATTCTCGCTGCCATGTTTATGCCAGTGTAGACACACTTGATTCCCTTACGGAGACATATCAATACATAGGTTTTAAGATTCTTACTAGTCAGATCTATTCCTCTGCGGGAAATATGGGGTTTTGAGTCCCTTTCACTGAGGAAGGTGGAGGTCTTGTCTATTCCATAGTTGGTTTTTGGAACGGTACCTGTGCTTATATCAAACTCTGGTTTGATGCATCACCCCACCTCTCCTTCCCCCTTAAGCAGGCATAAGAGTGTTTTCTAAATGTGAGACTCTGTTCTCTTGCCTAACTCAGTTCATGTGTAGCCATGTTTACAGGATCTACCTAAGTGATATCTTATGATAAGTTTCTTTTTCAGTGTGACTTCTTTCACTTAGAATCATCGTACCTGAATCCACTCATTTGGCTGCTACTGGTCTTATGGCATTGATTTCATGGCTGAGGGAAATTCCATCGTACGTAATTTCCACAATGTTTGGAACCATTTTTATATTTCCTGGGATATTTCAGGTGTACCCAGGTTGAGGTTCTTGGAAGCAGTGCAGCCCTCCATTTGGGGGTGGTTCTGTCTTATGGATTTTCAGTTTTCCCAAGGTATATTCCCTAGACTGGAAGTGCCCTTGGCTCTGTAGTTCTGTTGTTTACTTGTTTTAGGGAACACAATGCACTCCTCCAGTGAGGCAGTTGGCAACTTACATCCCGCCCATCAGCATAACAAGGCTCCCTGTTCTCCAGGGCCTGTCTTGCCTTTCTGGTTTGTACACTTTTTGTGGATGTCCCTTTTGACCCGTGGGAAGTGATACTTCTTTGTAGTGCAGATTTGCATTGCCCGCTTGCTTGCTTGGCCAAAAAGGGCGTATGCGTTTTCTCCTGAATATATTCAGGAGAAAACGCATACGCCCTTTTTGGCCAAGTGCATCATTGTCGAAGTTGTGCCCCTCTTCCTGTGCTTTACAGGCGATTCCAACGTACCTCTTGAAATCTGTTTCCTGCTATTCTGCCTCGCTTTCAAGTCCGCCTCGTTGCCTTCCCTCAACAGATTTTTGGACGATAGTTGGCCTTGATTACTCTGCCAGTTTGTGAGTTGCTGTGCCCCTGAGCTCCATTGTTCAACTCGTATTTTGTGAGCTGAACGCAAGTCCAAACTTTTGGTTCAGGACCTATACTGGTTCCCGGTGGGTGGCTGAGACTTTGGTTAATTCTTCTTCCTGCCGGGTAATTAGAGTGACATGTGCCCATCCAAATGCCTAACAGCTACTCTCTCATTGGTTCTCCCTCTTCCCTTTCATCCTCTGCCAAATTGGCAACCTGTGCGAACCAGGAGCTTAAAGGGGCTGTCTCTCCAAGTTGGGAGATTGATAGGAAAGCAGTTGGAAAGTCAAACCGGAGCACCAGGAGAGGGACTCTTCGTTGAGTTTTAGAAACCTTTCGTATTCACAGTGTGTCCATTCTCTAGGTTTCCCGTACATGTTATAGCTGTAGTAATATTCCCTTCAACCTGGAGAGTTGGGACCCATGGAATGGGTGCCATGCATTATGGCTTTAAAGGGTCTGCATTTGCTCACCCAATCTCACCAATCCTCTCAGTCCCAAGTGTCCAGCCTTATGCCACATCCAGCTGTCATTGTAGATAGGGTCATTCCAGGTTGCATCAGAGACCCTGAAGGAATTGTAAAGAATTTCCCTGTTTCTTTGTTCTGTTTTTGAAATTCCTTTTTAGAGTGGCTTTGAGCTGATTCTCGCTGCCATGTTTATGCCACTCTAGACACACTTGATTCCCTTACGGAGACATATCAATACATAGGTTTTAAGATTCTTACTAGTCAGATCTATTCCTCTGAGGGAAATATGGGGTTTTGAGTCCCTTTCACTGAGGAAGGTGGAGGTCTTGTCTATTCCATAGTTGGTTTTTGGAACGGTACCTGTGCTTATATCAAACTCTGGTTTGATGCATCACCCCACCTCTCCTTCCCCCTTAAGCAGGCATAAGAGTGTTTTCTAAATGTGAGACTCTGTTCTCTTGCCTAACTCAGTTCATGTGTAGCCATGTTTACAGGATCTTCCTAAGTGATATCTTATGATAAGTTTCTTTTTCTGTGTGACTTCTTTCACTTAGAATCATCGTACCTGAATCCACTCATTTGGCTGCTACTGGTCTTATGACATTGATTTCATGGCTGAGGGATATTCCATCGTACGTAAGTTCCACAATGTTTTGAACCACTTTTATATTTCCTGGGATATTTCAGGTGTACCCAGGTTGAGGTTCTTGTAAGCAGTGCAGCCCTCCATTTGGGGGTGGCTCTGTCTTATGGATTTTCAGTTTTCCCAAGGTATATTCCCTAGACTGGAAGTGCCCTTGGCTATGTAGCTCTGTTGTTTACTTGTTTTAGGGAACACAATGCACTCCTCCAGTGAGGCAGTTGGCAACTTACATCCCGCCCATCAGCATAACAAGGCTCCCTGTTCTCCAGGGCCTGTCTTGCCTTTCTGGTTTTTACACATTTTGTGGATGTCCCTTTTGACCCGTGGGAAGTGATACTTCTTTGTAGTGCAGATTTGCATTGCCCGCTTGCTTGCTTGGCCATAAAGGGCGTATGCGTTTTCTCCTGAATATATTCAGGAGAAAACGCATACGCCCTTTTTGTCCAAGTGCATCATTGTCGAAGTTGTGCCCCTCTTCCTGTGCTTTACAGGCGATTCCAACGTACCTCTTGAAATCTGTTTCCTGCTATTCTGCCTCGCTTTCAAGTCCACCTCGTTGCCTTCCCTCAACAGATTTTTGGACGATAGTTGGCCTTGATTACTCTGCCAGTTTGTGAATTGCTGTGCCCCTGAGCTCCATTGTTCAACTCGTTTTTTGTGAGCTGAACGCAAGTCCAAACTTTTGGTTCAGGACCTATACTGGTTTCCGGTGGGTGGCTGAGACTTTGGTTAATTCTTCTTCCTGCCGGGAAATTATAGTGACATGTGCCCATCCAAATGCCTAACAGCTTCTCTCTCATTGGTTCTCCCTCTTCCCTTTCATCCTCTGCCAAATTGGCAACCTGTGCGAACCAGGAGATTAAAGGGGCTGTCTCTCCAAGTTGGGAGATTGATAGGAAAGCAGTTGGAAAGTCAAACCGGAGCACCAGGAGTGGGACTCTTCGTTGAGTTTTAGAAACCTTTCGTGTTCACAGTGTGTCCATTCTCTAGGTTTCCCGTACATGTTTTAGCTGTAGTAATATTCCCTTCAACCTGGAGAGTTGGGACCCATGGAATGGGTGCCATGCATTATGGCTTTAAAGGGTCTGCATTTGCTCACCCAATCTCACCAATCCTCTCAGTCCCAAGTGTCCAGCCTTATGCCACATCCAGCTGTCATTGTAGATAGGGTCATTCCAGGTTGCATCAGAGACCCTGAAGGAATTGTAAAGAATTTCCCTGTTTCTTTGTTCTGTTTTTGAAATTCCTTTTTAGAGTGGCTTTGAGCTGATTCTCGCTGCCATGTTTATGCCAGTGTAGACACACTTGATTCCCTTACGGAGACATATCAATACATAGGTTTTAAGATTCTTACTAGTCAGATCTATTCCTCTGCGGGAAATATGGGGTTTTGAGTCCCTTTCACTGAGGAAGGTGTAGGTCTTGTCTATTCCATAGTTGGTTTTTGGAACGGTACCTGTGCTTATATCAAACTCTGGTTTGATGCATCACCCCACCTCTCCTTCCCCCTTAAGCAGGCATAAGAGTGTTTTCTAAATGTGAGACTCTGATCTCTTGCCTAAGTCAGTTCATGTGTAGCCATGTTTACAGGATCTTCCTAAGTGATATCTTATGATAAGTTTCTTTTTCTGTGTGACTTCTTTCACTTAGAATCATCGTACCTGAATCCACTCATTTGGCTGCTACTGGTCTTATGACATTGATTTCATGGCTGAGGGATATTCCATCATACGTAAGTTCCACAATGTTTTGAACCATTTTTATATTTCCTGGGATATTTCAGGTGTACCCAGGTTGAGGTTCTTGTAAGCAGTGCAGCCCTCCATTTGGGGGTGGCTCTGTCTTATGGATTTTCAGTTTTCCCAAGGTATATTCCCTAGACTGGAAGTGCCCTTGGCTCTGTAGCTCTGTTGTTTACTTGTTTTAGGGAACACAATGCACTCCTCCAGTGAGGCAGTTGGCAACTTACATCCCGCCCATCAGCATAACAAGGCTCCCTGTTCTCCAGGGCCTGTCTTGCCTTTCTGGTTTGTACACATTTTGTGGATGTCCCTTTTGACCCGTGGGAAGTGATACTTCTTTGTAGTGCAGATTTGCATTGCCCGCTTGCTTGCTTGGCCAAAAAGGGCGTATGCGTTTTCTCCTGAATATATTCAGGAGAAAACGCATACGCCCTTTTTGTCCAAGTGCATCATTGTCGAAGTTGTGCCCCTCTTCATGTGCTTTACAGGCGATTCCAACGTACCTCTTGAAATCTGTTTCCTGCTATTCTGCCTCGCTTTCAAGTCCACCTCGTTGCCTTCCCTCAACAGATTTTTGGACGATAGTTGGCCTTGATTACTCTGCCAGTTTGTGAGTTGCTGTGCCCCTGAGCTCCATTGTTCAACTCGTTTTTTGTGAGCTGAACGCAAGTCCAAACTTTTGGTTCAGGACCTATACTGGTTTCCGGTGGGTGGCTGAGACTTTGGTTAATTCTTCTTCCTGCCGGGAAATTAGAGTGACATGTGCCCATCCAAATGCCTAACAGCTTCTCTCTCATTGGTTCTCCCTCTTCCCTTTCATCCTCTGCCAAATTGGCAACCTGTGCGAACCCGGAGCTTAAAGCGGCTGTCTCTCCAAGTTGGGAGATTGATAGGAAAGCAGTTGGAAAGTCAAACCGGAGCACCAGGAGAGGGACTCTTCGTTGAGTTTTAGAAACCTTTCGTATTCACAGTGTGTCCATCCTCTAGGTTTCCCGTACATGTTATAGCTGTAGTAATATTCCCTTCAACCTGGAGAGTTGGGACCCATGGAATGGGTGCCATGCATTATGGCTTTAAAGGGTCTGCATTTGCTCACCCAATCTCACCAATCCTCTCAGTCCCAAGTGTCCAGCCTTATGCCACATCCAGCTGTCATTGTAGATAGGGTCATTCCAGGTTGCATCAGAGACCCTGAAGGAATTGTAAAGAATTTCCCTGTTTCTTTGTTCTGTTTTTGAAATTCCTTTTTAGAGTGGGTTTGAGCTGATTCTCGCTGCCATGTTTATGCCAGTCTAGACACACTTGATTCCCTTACGGAGACATATCAATACATAGGTTTTAAGATTCTTACTAGTCAGATCTATTCCTCTGCAGGAAATATGGGGTTTTGAGTCCCTTTCACTGAGGAAGGTGTAGGTCTTGTCTATTCCATAGTTGGTTTTTGGAACGGTACCTGTGCTTATATCAAACTCTGGTTTGATGCATCACCCCACCTCTCCTTCCCCCTTAAGCAGGCATAAGAGTGTTTTCTAAATGTGAGACTCTGTTCTCTTGCCTAACTCAGTTCATGTGTAGCCATGTTTACAGGATCTTCCTAAGTGATATCTTATGATAAGTTTCTTTTTCTGTGTGACTTCTTTCACTTAGAATCATCGTACCTGAATCCACTCATTTGGCTGCTACTGGTCTTATGACATTGATTTCATGGCTGAGGGATATTCCATCGTACGTAAGTTCCACAATGTTTTGAACCATTTTTATATTTCCTGGGATATTTCAGGTGTACCCAAGTTAAGGTTCCTATAAGCAGTGCAGCCCTCAATTTGGGGGTGGCTCTGTCTTATTGATTTTCAGTTTTCCCAAGGTATATTCCCTAGACTGGAAGTGCCCTTGGCTCTGTAGCTCTGTTGTTTACTTGTTTTAGGGAACACAATGCACTCCTCCAGTGAGGCATCCCGCCCATCAGCATAACAAGGCTCCCTGTTCTCCAGGGCCTGTCTTGCCTTTCTGGTTTTTACACATTTTGTGGATGTCCCTTTTGACCCGTGGGAAGTGATACTTCTTTGTAGTGCAGATTTGCATTGCCCGCTTGCTTGCTTGGCCAAAAAGGGCGTATGCGTTTTCTCCTGAATATATTCAGGAGAAAACGCATACGCCCTTTTTGGCCAAGTGCATCATTGTCGAAGTTGTGCCCCTCTTCCTGTGCTTTACAGGTGATTCCAACGTACCTCTTGAAATCTGTTTCCTGCTATTCTGCCTCGCTTTCAAGTCCGCCTCGTTGCCTTCCCTCAACAGATTTTTGGACGATAGTTGGCCTTGATTACTCTGCCAGTTTGTGAGTTGCTGTGCCCCTGAGCTCCATTGTTCAACTCGTTTTTTGTGAGCTGAACGCAAGTCCAAACTTTTGGTTCAGGACCTATACTGGTTCCCGGTGGGTGGCTGAGACTTTGGTTAATTCTTCTTCCTGCCGGGAAATTAGAGTGACATGTGCCCATCCAAATGCCTAACAGCTACTCTCTCATTGGTTCTCCCTCTTCCCTTTCATCCTCTGCCAAATTGGCAACATGTGCGAACCAGGAGCTTAAAGGGGCTGTCTCTCCAAGTTGGGAGATTGATAGGAAAGCAGTTGGAAAGTCAAACCGGAGCACCAGGAGAGGGACTCTTCGTTGAGTTTTAGAAACCTTTCGTATTCACAGTGTGTCCATTCTCTAGGTTTCCCGTACATGTTATAGCTGTAGTAATATTCCCTTCAACCTGGAGAGTTGGGACCCATGGAATGGGTGCCATGCATTATTGCTTTAAAGGGTCTGCATTTGCTCACCCAATCTCACCAATCCTCTCAGTCCCAAGTGTCCAGCCTCATGCCACATCCAGCTGTCATTGTAGATAGGGTCATTCCAGGTTGCATCAGAGACCCTGAAGGAATTGTAAAGAATTTCCCTGTTTCTTTGTTCTGTTTTTGAAATTCCTTTTTAGAGTGGGTTTGAGCTGATTCTCGCTGCCATGTTTATGCCAGTCTAGACACACTTGATTCCCTTACGGAGACATATCCATACATAGGTTTTAAGATTCTTACTAGTCAGATCTATTCCTCTGCGGGAAATATGGGGTTTTGAGTCCCTTTCACTGAGGAAGGTGTAGGTCTTGTCTATTCCATAGTTGGTTTTTGGAACGGTACCTGTGCTTATATCAAACTCTGGTTTGATGCATCACCCCACCTCTCCTTCCCCCTTAAGCAGGCATAAGAGTGTTTTCTAAATGTGAGACTCTGTTCTCTTTCCTAACCCAGTTCATGTGTAGCCATGTTTACAGGATCTTCCTAAGTGATATCTTATGATAAGTTTCTTTTTCAGTGTGACATCTTTCACTTAGAATCATCGTACCTGAATCCACTCATTTGGCTGCTACTGGTCTTATGACATTGATTTCATGGCTGAGGGAAATTCCATCGTACGTAATTTCCACAATGTTTGGAACCATTTTTATATTTCCTGGGATATTTCAGGTGTACCCAGGTTGAGGTTCTTGTAAGCAGTGCAGCCCTCAATTTGGGGGTGGTTCTGTCTTATGGATTTTCAGTTTTCCCAAGGTATATTCCCTAGACTGGAAGTGCCCTTGGCTCTGTAGTTCTGTTGTTTACTTGTTTTAGGGAACACAATGCACTCCTCCAGTGAGGCAGTTGGCAACTTACATCCCGCCCATCAGCATAACAAGGCTCCCTGTTCTCCAGGGCCTGTCTTGCCTTTCTGGTTTTTACACATTTTGTGGATGTCCCTTTTGACCGGTGGGAAGTGATACTTCTTTGTAGTGCAGATTTGCATTGCCGCTTGCTTGCTTGGCCAAAAAGGGCGTATGCGTTTTCTCCTGAATATATTCAGGAGAAAAGGCATACGCCCTTTTTGGCCAAGTGCATCATTGTCGAAGTTGTGCCCCTCTTCCTGTGCTTTACAGGTGATTCCAACGTACCTCTTGAAATCTGTTTCCTGCTATTCTGCCTCGCTTTCAAGTCCGCCTCGTTGCCTTCCCTCAACAGATTTTTGGACGATAGTTGGCCTTGATTACTCTGCCAGTTTGTGAGTTGCTGTGCCCATGAGCTCCATTTTTCAACTCGTATTTTGTGAGCTGAACGCAAGTCCAAACTTTTGGTTCAGGACCTATACTGGTTCCCGGTGGGTGGCTGAGACTTTGGTTAATTCTTCTTCCTGCCGGGAAATTAGAGTGACATGTGCCCATCCAAATGCCTAACAGCTACTCTCTCATTGGTTCTCCCTCTTCCCTTTCATCCTCTGCCAAATTGGCAACCTGTGCGAACCAGGAGCTTAAAGGGGCTGTCTCTCCAAGTTGGGAGATTGATAGGAAAGGAGTTGGAAAGTCAAACCGGAGCACCAGGAGAGGGACTCTTCGTTGAGTTTTAGAAACCTTTCGTATTCACAGTGTGTCCATTCTCTAGGTTTCCCGTACATGTTATAGCTGTAGTAATATTCCCTTCAACCTGGAGAGTTGGGACCCATGGAATGGGTGCCATGCATTATGGCTTTAAAGGGTCTGCATTTGCTCACCCAATCTCACCAATCCTCTCAGTCCCAAGTGTCCAGCCTCATGCCACATCCAGCTGTCATTGTAGATAGGGTCATTCCAGGTTGCATCAGAGACCCTGAAGGAATTGTAAAGAATTTCCCTGTTTCTTTGTTCTGTTTTTGAAATTCCTTTTTAGAGTGGGTTTGAGCTGATTCTCGCTGCCATGTTTATGCCAGTCTAGACACACTTGATTCCCTTACGGAGACATATCCATACATAGGTTTTAAGATTCTTACTAGTCAGATCAATTCCTCTGCGGGAAATATGGGGTTTTGAGTCCCTTTCACTGAGGAAGGTGTAGGTCTTGTCTATTCCATAGTTGGTTTTTGGAACGGTACCTGTGCTTATATCAAACTCTGGTTTGATGCATCACCCCACCTCTCCTTCCCCCTTAAGCAGGCATAAGAGTGTTTTCTAAATGTGAGACTCTGTTCTCTTGCCTAACTCAGTTCATGTGTAGCCATGTTTACAGGATCTTCCTAAGTGATATTTTATGATAAGTTTCTTTTTCTGTGTGACTTCTTTCACTTAGAATCATCGTACCTGAATCCACTCATTTTGCTGCTACTGGTCTTATGACATTGATTTCATGGCTGAGGGATATTCCATCGTACGTAAGTTCCACAATGTTTTGAACCACTTTTATATTTCCGGGATATTTCAGGTGTACCCAAGTTGAGGTTCCTATAAGAAGTGCAGCCCTCCATTTGGGGGTGGCTGTGTCTTATGGATTTTCAGTTTTCCCAAGGTATATTCCCTACACTGGAAGTGCCCTTGGCTCTGTAGCTCTGTTGTTTACTTGTTTTAGGGAACACAATGCACTCCTCCAGTGAGGCAGTTGGCAACTTACATCCCGCCCATCAGCATAACAAGGCTCCCTGTTCTCCAGGGCCTCTCTTGCCTTTCTGGTTTTTACACATTTTGTGGGTGTCCCTTTTGACCTGTGGGAAGTGATACTTCTTTGTAGTGCAGATTTGCATTGCCCGCTTGCTTGCTTGGCCAAAAAGGGCGTATGCGTTTTCTCCTGAATATATTCAGGAGAAAACGCATACGCCCTTTTTGGCCAAGTGCATCATTGTCGAAGTTGTGCCCCTCTTCCTGTGCTTTACAGGTGATTCCAACGTACCTCTTGAAATCTGTTTCCTGCTATTCAGCCTCGCTTTCAAGTCCGCCTCGTTGCCTTCCCTCAACAGATTTTTGGACGATAGTTGGCCTTGATTACTCTGCCAGTTTGTGAGTGGCTGTGCCCATGAGCTCCATTTTTCAACTCGTATTTTGTGAGCTGAACGCAAGTCCAAACTTTTGGTTCAGGACCTATACTGGTTCCCGGTGGGTGGCTGAGACTTTGGTTAATTCTTCTTCCTGCCGGGAAATTAGAGTGACATGTGCCCATCCAAATGCCTAACAGCTACTCTCTCATTGGTTCTCCCTCTTCCCTTTCATCCTCTGCCAAATTGGCAACCTGTGCGAACCAGGAGATTAAAGGGGCTGTCTCTCCAAGTTGGGAGATTGATAGGAAAGCAGTTGGAAAGTCAAACCGGAGCACCAGGAGAGGGACTCTTCGTTGAGTTTTAGAAACCTTTCGTATTCACAGTGTGTCCATTCTCTAGGTTTCCCGTACATGTTATAGCTGTAGTAATATTCCCTTCAACCTGGAGAGTTGGGACCCATGGAATGGGTGCCATGCATTATTGCTTTAAAGGGTCTGCATTTGCTCACCCAATCTCACCAATCCTCTCAGTCCCAAGTGTCCAGCCTCATGCCACATCCAGCTGTCATTGTAGATAGGGTCATTCCAGGTTGCATCAGAGACCCTGAAGGAATTGTAAAGAATTTCCCTGTTTCTTTGTTCTGTTTTTGAAATTCCTTTTTAGAGTGGGTTTGAGCTGATTCTCGCTGCCATGTTTATGCCAGTCTAGACACACTTGATTCCCTTACGGAGACATATCCATACATAGGTTTTAAGATTCTTACTAGTCAGATCTATTCCTCTGCGGGAAATATGGGGTTTTGAGTCCCTTTCACTGAGGAAGGTGTAGGTCTTGTCTATTCCATAGTTGGTTTTTGGAACGGTACCTGTGCTTATATCAAACTCTGGTTTGATGCATCACCCCACCTCTCCTTCCCCCTTAAGCAGGCATAAGAGTGTTTTCTAAATGTGAGACTCTGTTCTCTTGCCTAAGTCAGTTCATGTGTAGCCATGTTTACAGGATCTTCCTAAGTGATATCTTATGATAAGTTTCTTTTTCTGTGTGACTTCTTTCACTTAGAATCATCGTACCTGAATCCACTCATTTGGCTGCTACTGGTCTTATGACATTGATTTCATGGCTGAGGGATATTCCATCGTACGTAAGTTCCACAATGTTTTGAACCACTTTTATATTTCCTGGGATATTTCAGGTGTACCCAGGTTGAGGTTCTTGTAAGCAGTGCAGCCCTCCATTTGGGGGTGGCTCTGTCTTATGGATTTTCAGTTTTCCCAAGGTATATTCCCTAGACTGGAAGTGCCCTTGGCTCTGTAGCTCTGTTGTTTACTTGTTTTAGGGAACACAATGCACTCCTCCAGTGAGGCAGTTGGCAACTTACATCCCGCCCATCAGCATAACAAGGCTCCCTGTTCTCCAGGGCCTCTCTTGCCTTTCTGGTTTTTACACATTTTGTGGATGTCCCTTTTGACCCGTGGGAAGTGATACTTCTTTGTAGTGCAGATTTGCATTGCCCGCTTGCTTGCTTGGCCAAAAAGGGCGTATGCGTTTTCTCCTGAATATATTCAGGAGAAAACGCATACGCCCTTTTTGTCCAAGTGCATCATTGTCGAAGTTGTGCCCCTCTTCCTGTGCTTTACAGGCGATTCCAACGTACCTCTTGAAATCTGTTTCCTGCTATTCTGCCTCGCTTTCAAGTCCACCTCGTTGCCTTCCCTCAACAGATTTTTGGACGATAGTTGGCCTTGATTACTCTGCCAGTTTGTGAATTGCTGTGCCCCTGAGCTCCATTGTTCAACTCGTTTTTTGTGAGCTGAACGCAAGTCCAAACTTTTGGTTCAGGACCTATACTGGTTTCCGGTGGGTGGCTGAGACTTTGGTTAATTCTTCTTCCTGCCGGGAAATTAGAGTGACATGTGCCCATCCAAATGCCTAACAGCTTCTCTCTCATTGGTTCTCCCTCTTCCCTTTCATCCTCTGCCAAATTGGCAACCTGTGCGAACCAGGAGATTAAAGGGGCTGTCTCTCCAAGTTGGGAGATTGATAGGAAAGCAGTTGGAAAGTCAAACCGGAGCACCAGGAGAGGGACTCTTCGTTGAGTTTTAGAAACCTTTCGTATTCACAGTGTGTCCATTCTCTAGGTTTCCCGTACATGTTATAGCTGTAGTAATATTCCCTTCAACCTGGAGAGTTGGGACCCATGGAATGGGTGCCATGCATTATGGCTTTAAAGGGTCTGCATTTGCTCACCCAATCTCACCAATCCTCAGTCCCAAGTGTCCAGCCTTATGCCACATCCAGCTGTCATGGTAGATAGGGTCATTCCAGGTTGCATCAGAGACCCTGAAGGAATTGTAAAGAATTTCCCTGTTTCTTTGTTCTGTTTTTGAAATTCCTTTTTAGAGTGGCTTTGAGCTGATTCTCGCTGCCATGTTTATGCCAGTCTAGACACACTTGATTCCCTTACGGAGACATATCAATACATAGGTTTTAAGATTCTTACTAGTCAGATCTATTCCTCTGCGGGAAATATGGGGTTTTGAGTCCCTTTCACTGAGGAAGGTGTAGGTCTTGTCTATTCCATAGTTGGTTTTTGGAACGGTACCTGTGCTTATATCAAACTCTGGTTTGATGCATCAACCCACCTCTCCTTCCCCATTAAGCAGGCATAAGAGTGTTTTCTAAATGTGAGACTCTGTTCTCTTGCCTAACTCAGTTCATGTGTAGCCATGTTTACAGGATCTTCCTAAGTGATATCTTATGATAAGTTTCTTTTTCTGTGTGACTTCTTTCACTTAGAATCATCGTACCTGAATCCACTCATTTTGCTGCTACTGGTCTTATGACATTGATTTCATGGCTGAGGGATATTCCATCGTACGTAAGTTCCACAATGTTTTGAACCATTTTTATATTTCCTGGGATATTTCAGGTGTACCCAGGTTGAGGTTCTTGTAAGCAGTGCAGCCCTCCATTTGGGGGTGGCTCTGTCTTATGGATTTTCAGTTTTCCCAAGATATATTCCCTAGACTGGAAGTGCCCTTGGCTCTGTAGCTCTGTTGTTTACTTGTTTTAGGGAACACAATGCACTCCTCCAGTGAGGCAGTTGGCAACTTACATCCCGCCCATCAGCATAACAAGGCTCCCTGTTCTCCAGGGCCTGTCTTGCCTTTCTGGTTTTTACACTTTTTGTGGATGTCCCTTTTGACCCGTGGGAAGTGATACTTCTTTGTAGTGCAGATTTGCATTGCCCGCTTGCTTGCTTGGCCAAAAAGGGCGTATGCGTTTTCTCCTGAATATATTCAGGAGAAAACGCATACGCCCTTTTTGTCCAAGTGCATCATTGTCGAAGTTGTGCCCCTCTTCCTGTGCTTTACAGGCGATTCCAACGTACCTCTTGAAATCTGTTTCCTGCTATTCTGCCTCGCTTTCAAGTCCACCTCGTTGCCTTCCCTCAACAGATTTTTGGACGATAGTTGGCCTTGATTACTCTGCCAGTTTGTGAATTGCTGTGCCCCTGAGCTCCATTGTTCAACTCGTTTTTTGTGAGCTGAACGCAAGTCCAAACTTTTGGTTCAGGACCTATACTGGTTTCCGGTGGGTGGCTGAGACTTTGGTTAATTCTTCTTCCTGCCGGGAAATTAGAGTGACATGTGCCCATCCAAATGCCTAACAGCTACTCTCTCATTGGTTCTCCCTCTTCCCTTTCATCCTCTGCCAAATTGGCAACCTGTGCGAACCAGGAGATTAAAGGGGCTGTCTCTCCAAGTTGGGAGATTGATAGGAAAGGAGTTGGAAAGTCAAACCGGAGCACCAGGAGAGGGACTCTTCGTTGAGTTTTAGAAACCTTTCGTATTCACAGTGTGTCCATTCTCTAGGTTTCCCGTACATGTTATAGCTGTAGTAATATTCCCTTCAACCTGGAGAGTTGGGACCCATGGAATGGGTGCCATGCATTATGGCTTTAAAGGGTCTGCATTTGCTCACCCAATCTCACCAATCCTCTCAGTCCCAAGTGTCCAGCCTCATGCCACATCCAGCTGTCATTGTAGATAGGGTCATTCCAGGTTGCATCAGAGACCCTGAAGGAATTGTAAAGAATTTCCCTGTTTCTTTGTTCTGTTTTTGAAATTCCTTTTTAGAGTGGGTTTGAGCTGATTCTCGCTGCCATGTTTATGCCAGTCTAGACACACTTGATTCCCTTACGGAGACATATCCATACATAGGTTTTAAGATTCTTACTAGTCAGATCAATTCCTCTGCGGGAAATATGGGGTTTTGAGTCCCTTTCACTGAGGAAGGTGTAGGTCTTGTCTATTCCATAGTTGGTTTTTGGAACGGTACCTGTGCTTATATCAAACTCTGGTTTGATGCATCACCCCACCTCTCCTTCCCCCTTAAGCAGGCATAAGAGTGTTTTCTAAATGTGAGACTCTGTTCTCTTGCCTAACTCAGTTCATGTGTAGCCATGTTTACAGGATCTTCCTAAGTGATATTTTATGATAAGTTTCTTTTTCTGTGTGACTTCTTTCACTTAGAATCATCGTACCTGAATCCACTCATTTTGCTGCTACTGGTCTTATGACATTGATTTCATGGCTGAGGGATATTCCATCGTACGTAAGTTCCACAATGTTTTGAACCACTTTTATATTTCCGGGATATTTCAGGTGTACCCAAGTTGAGGTTCCTATAAGAAGTGCAGCCCTCCATTTGGGGGTGGCTGTGTCTTATGGATTTTCAGTTTTCCCAAGGTATATTCCCTACACTGGAAGTGCCCTTGGCTCTGTAGCTCTGTTGTTTACTTGTTTTAGGGAACACAATGCACTCCTCCAGTGAGGCAGTTGGCAACTTACATCCCGCCCATCAGCATAACAAGGCTCCCTGTTCTCCAGGGCCTCTCTTGCCTTTCTGGTTTTTACACATTTTGTGGGTGTCCCTTTTGACCTGTGGGAAGTGATACTTCTTTGTAGTGCAGATTTGCATTGCCCGCTTGCTTGCTTGGCCAAAAAGGGCGTATGCGTTTTCTCCTGAATATATTCAGGAGAAAACGCATACGCCCTTTTTGGCCAAGTGCATCATTGTCGAAGTTGTGCCCCTCTTCCTGTGCTTTACAGGTGATTCCAACGTACCTCTTGAAATCTGTTTCCTGCTATTCAGCCTCGCTTTCAAGTCCGCCTCGTTGCCTTCCCTCAACAGATTTTTGGACGATAGTTGGCCTTGATTACTCTGCCAGTTTGTGAGTGGCTGTGCCCATGAGCTCCATTTTTCAACTCGTATTTTGTGAGCTGAACGCAAGTCCAAACTTTTGGTTCAGGACCTATACTGGTTCCCGGTGGGTGGCTGAGACTTTGGTTAATTCTTCTTCCTGCCGGGAAATTAGAGTGACATGTGCCCATCCAAATGCCTAACAGCTACTCTCTCATTGGTTCTCCCTCTTCCCTTTCATCCTCTGCCAAATTGGCAACCTGTGCGAACCAGGAGATTAAAGGGGCTGTCTCTCCAAGTTGGGAGATTGATAGGAAAGCAGTTGGAAAGTCAAACCGGAGCACCAGGAGAGGGACTCTTCGTTGAGTTTTAGAAACCTTTCGTATTCACAGTGTGTCCATTCTCTAGGTTTCCCGTACATGTTATAGCTGTAGTAATATTCCCTTCAACCTGGAGAGTTGGGACCCATGGAATGGGTGCCATGCATTATTGCTTTAAAGGGTCTGCATTTGCTCACCCAATCTCACCAATCCTCTCAGTCCCAAGTGTCCAGCCTCATGCCACATCCAGCTGTCATTGTAGATAGGGTCATTCCAGGTTGCATCAGAGACCCTGAAGGAATTGTAAAGAATTTCCCTGTTTCTTTGTTCTGTTTTTGAAATTCCTTTTTAGAGTGGGTTTGAGCTGATTCTCGCTGCCATGTTTATGCCAGTCTAGACACACTTGATTCCCTTACGGAGACATATCCATACATAGGTTTTAAGATTCTTACTAGTCAGATCTATTCCTCTGCGGGAAATATGGGGTTTTGAGTCCCTTTCACTGAGGAAGGTGTAGGTCTTGTCTATTCCATAGTTGGTTTTTGGAACGGTACCTGTGCTTATATCAAACTCTGGTTTGATGCATCACCCCACCTCTCCTTCCCCCTTAAGCAGGCATAAGAGTGTTTTCTAAATGTGAGACTCTGTTCTCTTGCCTAAGTCAGTTCATGTGTAGCCATGTTTACAGGATCTTCCTAAGTGATATCTTATGATAAGTTTCTTTTTCTGTGTGACTTCTTTCACTTAGAATCATCGTACCTGAATCCACTCATTTGGCTGCTACTGGTCTTATGACATTGATTTCATGGCTGAGGGATATTCCATCGTACGTAAGTTCCACAATGTTTTGAACCACTTTTATATTTCCTGGGATATTTCAGGTGTACCCAGGTTGAGGTTCTTGTAAGCAGTGCAGCCCTCCATTTGGGGGTGGCTCTGTCTTATGGATTTTCAGTTTTCCCAAGGTATATTCCCTAGACTGGAAGTGCCCTTGGCTCTGTAGCTCTGTTGTTTACTTGTTTTAGGGAACACAATGCACTCCTCCAGTGAGGCAGTTGGCAACTTACATCCCGCCCATCAGCATAACAAGGCTCCCTGTTCTCCAGGGCCTCTCTTGCCTTTCTGGTTTTTACACATTTTGTGGATGTCCCTTTTGACCCGTGGGAAGTGATACTTCTTTGTAGTGCAGATTTGCATTGCCCGCTTGCTTGCTTGGCCAAAAAGGGCGTATGCGTTTTCTCCTGAATATATTCAGGAGAAAACGCATACGCCCTTTTTGTCCAAGTGCATCATTGTCGAAGTTGTGCCCCTCTTCCTGTGCTTTACAGGCGATTCCAACGTACCTCTTGAAATCTGTTTCCTGCTATTCTGCCTCGCTTTCAAGTCCACCTCGTTGCCTTCCCTCAACAGATTTTTGGACGATAGTTGGCCTTGATTACTCTGCCAGTTTGTGAATTGCTGTGCCCCTGAGCTCCATTGTTCAACTCGTTTTTTGTGAGCTGAACGCAAGTCCAAACTTTTGGTTCAGGACCTATACTGGTTTCCGGTGGGTGGCTGAGACTTTGGTTAATTCTTCTTCCTGCCGGGAAATTAGAGTGACATGTGCCCATCCAAATGCCTAACAGCTTCTCTCTCATTGGTTCTCCCTCTTCCCTTTCATCCTCTGCCAAATTGGCAACCTGTGCGAACCAGGAGATTAAAGGGGCTGTCTCTCCAAGTTGGGAGATTGATAGGAAAGCAGTTGGAAAGTCAAACCGGAGCACCAGGAGAGGGACTCTTCGTTGAGTTTTAGAAACCTTTCGTATTCACAGTGTGTCCATTCTCTAGGTTTCCCGTACATGTTATAGCTGTAGTAATATTCCCTTCAACCTGGAGAGTTGGGACCCATGGAATGGGTGCCATGCATTATGGCTTTAAAGGGTCTGCATTTGCTCACCCAATCTCACCAATCCTCAGTCCCAAGTGTCCAGCCTTATGCCACATCCAGCTGTCATGGTAGATAGGGTCATTCCAGGTTGCATCAGAGACCCTGAAGGAATTGTAAAGAATTTCCCTGTTTCTTTGTTCTGTTTTTGAAATTCCTTTTTAGAGTGGCTTTGAGCTGATTCTCGCTGCCATGTTTATGCCAGTCTAGACACACTTGATTCCCTTACGGAGACATATCAATACATAGGTTTTAAGATTCTTACTAGTCAGATCTATTCCTCTGCGGGAAATATGGGGTTTTGAGTCCCTTTCACTGAGGAAGGTGTAGGTCTTGTCTATTCCATAGTTGGTTTTTGGAACGGTACCTGTGCTTATATCAAACTCTGGTTTGATGCATCAACCCACCTCTCCTTCCCCATTAAGCAGGCATAAGAGTGTTTTCTAAATGTGAGACTCTGTTCTCTTGCCTAACTCAGTTCATGTGTAGCCATGTTTACAGGATCTTCCTAAGTGATATCTTATGATAAGTTTCTTTTTCTGTGTGACTTCTTTCACTTAGAATCATCGTACCTGAATCCACTCATTTTGCTGCTACTGGTCTTATGACATTGATTTCATGGCTGAGGGATATTCCATCGTACGTAAGTTCCACAATGTTTTGAACCATTTTTATATTTCCTGGGATATTTCAGGTGTACCCAGGTTGAGGTTCTTGTAAGCAGTGCAGCCCTCCATTTGGGGGTGGCTCTGTCTTATGGATTTTCAGTTTTCCCAAGATATATTCCCTAGACTGGAAGTGCCCTTGGCTCTGTAGCTCTGTTGTTTACTTGTTTTAGGGAACACAATGCACTCCTCCAGTGAGGCAGTTGGCAACTTACATCCCGCCCATCAGCATAACAAGGCTCCCTGTTCTCCAGGGCCTGTCTTGCCTTTCTGGTTTTTACACTTTTTGTGGATGTCCCTTTTGACCCGTGGGAAGTGATACTTCTTTGTAGTGCAGATTTGCATTGCCCGCTTGCTTGCTTGGCCAAAAAGGGCGTATGCGTTTTCTCCTGAATATATTCAGGAGAAAACGCATACGCCCTTTTTGTCCAAGTGCATCATTGTCGAAGTTGTGCCCCTCTTCCTGTGCTTTACAGGCGATTCCAACGTACCTCTTGAAATCTGTTTCCTGCTATTCTGCCTCGCTTTCAAGTCCACCTCGTTGCCTTCCCTCAACAGATTTTTGGACGATAGTTGGCCTTGATTACTCTGCCAGTTTGTGAATTGCTGTGCCCCTGAGCTCCATTGTTCAACTCGTTTTTTGTGAGCTGAACGCAAGTCCAAACTTTTGGTTCAGGACCTATACTGGTTTCCGGTGGGTGGCTGAGACTTTGGTTAATTCTTCTTCCTGCCGGGAAATTAGAGTGACATGTGCCCATCCAAATGCCTAACAGCTTCTCTCTCATTGGTTCTCCCTCTTCCCTTTCATCCTCTGCCAAATTGGCAACCTGTGCGAACCAGGAGATTAAAGGGGCTGTCTCTCCAAGTTGGGAGATTGATAGGAAAGCAGTTGGAAAGTCAAACCGGAGCACCAGGAGAGGGACTAATCGTTGAGTTTTAGAAACCTTTCGTATTCACAGTGTGTCCATTCTCTAGGTTTCCCGTACATGTTATAGCTGTAGTAATATTCCCTTCAACCTGGAGAGTTGGGACCCATGGAATGGGTGCCATGCATTATTGCTTTAAAGGGTCTGCATTTGCTCACCCTATCTCACCAATCCTCTCAGTCCCAAGTGTCCAGCCTTATGCCACATCCAGCTGTCATTGTAGATAGGGTCATTCCAGGTTGCATCAGAGACCCTGAAGGAATTGTAAAGAATTTCCCTGTTTCTTTGTTCTGTTTTTGAAATTCCTTTTTAGAGTGGCTTTGAGCTGATTCTCGCTGCCATGTTTATGCCAGTCTAGACACACTTGATTCCCTTACGGAGACATATCAATACATAGGTTTTAAGATTCTTACTAGTCAGATCTATTCCTCTGCGGGAAATATGGGGTTTTGAGTCCCTTTCACTGAGGAAGGTGTAGGTCTTGTCTATTCCATAGTTGGTTTTTGGAACGGTACCTGTGCTTATATCAAACTCTGGTTTGATGCATCACCCCACCTCTCCTTCCCCCTTAAGCAGGCATAAGAGTGTTTTCTAAATGTGAGACTCTGTTCTCTTTCCTAACTCAGTTCATGTGTAGCCATGTTTACAGGATCTACCTAAGTGATATCTTATGATAAGTTTCTTTTTCAGTGTGACTTCTTTCACTTAGAATCATCGTACCTGAATCCACTCATTTGGCTGCTACTGGTCTTATGACATTGATTTCATGGCTGAGGGATATTCCATCGTACGTAAGTTCCACAATGTTTGGAACCACTTTTATATTTCCTGGGATATTTCAGGTGTACCCAGGTTGAGGTTCTTGTAAGCAGTGCAGACCTCCATTTGGGGGTGGCTCTGTCTTATGGATTTTCAGTTTTCCCAAGGTATATTCCCTAGACTGGAAGTGCCCTTGGCTCTGTAGCTCTGTTGTTTACTTGTTTTAGGGAACACAATGCACTCCTCCAGTGAGGCAGTTGGCAACTTACATCCCGCCCATCAGCATAACAAGGCTCCCTGTTCTCCAGGGCCTGTCTTGCTTTTCTGGTTTTTACACATTTTGTGGATGTCCCTTTTGACCCGTGGGAAATGATACTTCTTTGTAGTGCAGATTTGCATTGCCCGCTTGCTTGCTTGGCCAAAAAGGGCGTATGCGTTTTCTCCTGAATATATTCAGGAGAAAACGCATATGCCCTTTTTGGCCAAGTGCATCATTGTCGAAGTTGTGCCCCTCTTCCTGTGCTTTACAGGCGATTCCAACGTACCTCTTGAAATCTGTTTCCTGCTATTCTGCCTCGCTTTCAAGTCCGCCTCGTTGCCTTCCCTCAACAGATTTTTGGACGATAGTTGGCCTTGATTACTCTGCCAGTTTGTGAGTTGCTGTGCCCCTGAGCTCCATTTTTCAACTCGTATTTTGTGAGCTGAACGCAAGTCCAAACTTTTGGTTCAGGACCTATACTGGTTCCCGGTGGGTGGCTGAGACTTTGGTTAATTCTTCTTCCTGCCGGGAAATTAGAGTGACATGTGCCCATCCAAATGCCTAACAGCTACTCTCTCATTGGTTCTCCCTCTTTCCTTTCATCCTCTGCCAAATTGGCAACCTGTGCGAACCAGGAGCTTAAAGGGGCTGTCTCTCCAAGTTGGGAGATTGATAGGAAAGCAGTTGGAAAGTCAAACCGGAGCACCAGGAGAGGGACTCTTCGTTGAGTTTTAGAAACCTTTCGTATTCACAGTGTGTCCATTCTCTAGGTTTCCCGTACATGTTATAGCTGTAGTAATATTCCCTTCAACCTGGAGAGTTGGGACACATGGAATGGTTGCCATGCATTATTGCTTTAAAGGGTCTGCATTTGCTCACCCAATCTCACCAATCCTCTCAGTCCCAAGTGTCCAGCCTTATGCCACATCCAGCTGTCATTGTAGATAGGGTCATTCCAGGTTGCATCAGAGACCCTGAAGGAATTGTAAAGAATTTCCCTGTTTCTTTGTTCTGTTTTTGAAATTCCTTTTTAGAGTGGGTTTGAGCTGATTCTCGCTGCCATGTTTATGCCAGTGTAGACACACTTGATTCCCTTACGGAGACATATCAATACATAGGTTTTAAGATTCTTACTAGTCAGATCTATTCCTCTGCGGGAAATATGGGGTTTTGAGTCCCTTTCACTGAGGAAGGTGTAGGTCTTGTCTATTCCATAGTTGGTTTTTGGAACGGTACCTGTGCTTATATCAAACTCTGGTTTGATGCATCACCCCACCTCTCCTTCCCCCTTAAGCAGGCATAAGAGTGTTTTCTAAATGTGAGACTCTGTTCTCTTTCCTAACTCAGTTCATGTGTAGCCATGTTTACAGGATCTACCTAAGTGATATCTTATGATAAGTTTCTTTTTCAGTGTGACTTCTTTCACTTAGAATCATCGTACCTGAATCCACTCATTTGGCTGCTACTGGTCTTATGACATTGATTTCATGGCTGAGGGAAATTCCATCGTACGTAATTTCCACAATGTTTGGAACCATTTTTATATTTCCTGGGATATTTCAGGTGTACCCAGGTTGAGGTTCTTGGAAGCAGTGCAGCCCTCCATTTGGGGGTGGTTCTGTCTTATGGATTTTCAGTTTTCCCAAGGTATATTCCCTAGACTGGAAGTGCCCTTGGCTCTGTAGTTCTGTTGTTTACTTGTTTTAGGGAACACAATGCACTCCTCCAGTGAGGCAGTTGGCAACTTACATCCCGCCCATCAGCATAACAAGGCTCCCTGTTCTCCAGGGCCTGTCTTGCCTTTCTGGTTTTTACACTTTTTGTGGATGTCCCTTTTGACCCGTGGGAAGTGATACTTCTTTGTAGTGCAGATTTGCATTGCCCGCTTGCTTGCTTGGCCAAAAAGGGTGTATGCGTTTTCTCCTGAATATATTCAGGAGAAAACGCATACGCCCTTTTTGGCCAAGTGCATCATTGTCGAAGTTGTGCCCCTCTTCCTGTGCTTTACAGGCGATTCCAACGTACCTCTTGAAATCTGTTTCCTGCTATTCTGCCTCGCTTTCAAGTCCGCCTCGTTGCCTTCCCTCAACAGATTTTTGGACGATAGTTGGCCTTGATTACTCTGCCAGTTTGTGAGTTGCTGTGCCCCTGAGCTCCATTGTTCAACTCGTATTTTGTGAGCTGAACGCAAGTCCAAACTTTTGGTTCAGGACCTATACTGGTTCCCGGTGGGTGGCTGAGACTTTGGTTAATTCTTCTTCCTGCCGGGAAATTAGAGTGACATGTGCCCATCCAAATGCCTAACAGCTACTCTCTCATTGGTTCTCCCTCTTCCCTTTCATCCTCTGCCAAATTGGCAACCTGTGCGAACCAGGAGCTTAAAGGGGCTGTCTCTCCAAGTTGGGAGATTGATAGGAAAGCAGTTGGAAAGTCAAACCGGAGCACCAGGAGAGGGACTCTTCGTTGAGTTTTAGAAACCTTTCGTATTCACAGTGTGTCCATTCTCTAGGTTTCCCGTACATGTTATAGCTGTAGTAATATTCCCTTCAACCTGGAGAGTTGGGACCCATGGAATGGGTGCCATGCATTATGGCTTTAAAGGGTCTGCATTTGCTCACCCAATCTCACCAATCCTCTCAGTCCCAAGTGTCCAGCCTTATGCCACATCCAGCTGTCATTGTAGATAGGGTCATTCCAGGTTGCATCAGAGACCCTGAAGGAATTGTAAAGAATTTCCCTGTTTCTTTGTTCTGTTTTTGAAATTCCTTTTTAGAGTGGCTTTGAGCTGATTCTCGCTGCCATGTTTATGCCAGTGTAGACACACTTGATTCCCTTACGGAGACATATCAATACATAGGTTTTAAGATTCTTACTAGTCAGATCTATTCCTCTGCGGGAAATATGGGGTTTTGAGTCCCTTTCACTGAGGAAGGTGTAGGTCTTGTCTATTCCATAGTTGGTTTTTGGAACGGTACCTGTGCTTATATCAAACTCTGGTTTGATGCATCACCCCACCTCTCCTTCCCCCTTAAGCAGGCATAAGAGTGTTTTCTAAATGTGAGACTCTGATCTCTTGCCTAAGTCAGTTCATGTGTAGCCATGTTTACAGGATCTTCCTAAGTGATATCTTATGATAAGTTTCTTTTTCTGTGTGACTTCTTTCACTTAGAATCATCGTACCTGAATCCACTCATTTGGCTGCTACTGGTCTTATGACATTGATTTCATGGCTGAGGGATATTCCATCGTACGTAAGTTCCACAATGTTTTGAACCATTTTTATATTTCCTGGGATATTTCAGGTGTACCCAAGTTGAGGTTCCTGTAAGCAGTGCAGCCCTCAATTTGGGGGTGGCTCTGTCTTATTGATTTTCAGTTTTCCCAAGGTATATTCCCTAGACTGGAAGTGCCCTTGGCTCTGTAGCTCTGTTGTTTACTTGTTTTAGGGAACACAATGCACTCCTCCAGTGAGGCAGTTGGCAACTTACATCCCGCCCATCAGCATAACAAGGCTCCCTGTTCTCCAGGGCCTGTCTTGCCTTTCTGGTTTTTACACATTTTGTGGATGTCCCTTTTGACCGGTGGGAAGTGATACTTCTTTGTAGTGCAGATTTGCATTGCCCGCTTGCTTGCTTGGCCAAAAAGGGCGTATGCCTTTTCTCCTGAATATATTCAGGAGAAAAGGCATACGCCCTTTTTGGCCAAGTGCATCATTGTCGAAGTTGTGCCCCTCTTCCTGTGCTTTACAGGTGATTCCAACGTACCTCTTGAAATCTGTTTCCTGCTCTTTTGCCTCGCTTTCAAGTCCGCCTCGTTGCCTTCCCTCAACAGATTTTTCGACGATAGTTGGCCTTGATTACTCTGCCTGTTTGTGCGTTGCTGTGCCCATGAGCTCCATTTTTCAACTCGTATTTTGTGAGCTGAACGCAAGTCCATACTTTTGGTTCAGGACCTATACTGGTTCCCGGTGGGTGGCTGAGACTTTGGTTAATTCTTCTTCCTGCCGGGAAATTAGAGTGACATGTGCCCATCCAAATGCCTAACAGCTACTCTCTCATTGGTTCTCCCTCTTCCCTTTCATCCTCTGCCAAATTGGCAACATGTGCGAACCAGGAGCTTAAAGGGGCTGTCTCTCCAAGTTGGGAGATTGATAGGAAAGCAGTTGGAAAGTCAAACCGGAGCACCAGGAGAGGGACTCTTCGTTGAGTTTTAGAAACCTTTCGTATTCACAGTGTGTCCATTCTCTAGGTTTCCCGTACATGTTATAGCTGTAGTAATATTCCCTTCAACCTGGAGAGTTGGGACACATGGAATGGTTGCCATGCATTATTGCTTTAAAGGGTCTGCATTTGCTCACCCAATCTCACCAATCCTCTCAGTCCCAAGTGTCCAGCCTCATGCCACATCCAGCTGTCATTGTAGATAGGGTCATTCCAGGTTGCATCAGAGACCCTGAAGGAATTGTAAAGAATTTCCCTGTTTCTTTGTTCTGTTTTTGAAATTCCTTTTTAGAGTGGGTTTGAGCTGATTCTCGCTGCCATGTTTATGCCAGTCTAGACACACTTGATTCCCTTACGGAGACATATCAATACATAGGTTTTAAGATTCTTACTAGTCAGATCTATTCCTCTGCGGGAAATATGGGGTTTTGAGTCCCTTTCACTGAGGAAGGTGTAGGTCTTGTCTATTCCATAGTTGGTTTTTGGAACGGTACCTGTGCTTATATCAAACTCTGGTTTGATGCATCACCCCACCTCTCCTTCCCCCTTAAGCAGGCATAAGAGTGTTTTCTAAATGTGAGACTCTGTTCTCTTTCCTAACTCAGTTCATGTGTAGCCATGTTTACAGGATCTTCCTAAGTGATATCTTATGATAAGTTTCTTTTTCAGTGTGACTTCTTTCACTTAGAATCATCGTACCTGAATCCACTCATTTGGCTGCTACTGGTCTTATGACATTGATTTCATGGCTGAGGGAAATTCCATCGTATGTAATTTCCACAATGTTTGGAACCATTTTTATATTTCCTGGGATATTTCAGGTGTACCCAGGTTGAGTTTCTTGTAAGCAGTGCAGCCCTCAATTTGGGGGTGGTTGTGTCTTATGGATTTTCAGTTTTCCCAAGGTATATTCCCTAGACTGGAAGTGCCCTTGGCTCTGTAGTTCTGTTGTTTACTTGTTTTAGGGAACACAATGCACTCCTCCAGTGAGGCAGTTGGCAACTTACATCCCGCCCATCAGCATAACAAGGCTCCCAGTTCTCCAGGGCCTGTCTTGCCTTTCTAGTTTTTACACTTTTTGTGGATGTCCCTTTTGACCCGTGGGAAGTGATACTTCTTTGTAGTGCAGATTTGCATTGCCCGCTTGCTTGCTTGGCCAAAAAGGGCGTATGCGTTTTCTCCTGAATATATTGAGGAGAAAACGCATACGCCCTTTTTGTCCAAGTGCATCATTGTCGAAGTTGTGCCCCTCTTCCTGTGCTTTACAGGCGATTCCAACGTACCTCTTGAAATCTGTTTCCTGCTATTCTGCCTCGCTTTCAAGTCCACCTCGTTGCCTTCCCTCAACAGATTTTTGGACGATAGTTGGCCTTGATTACTCTGCCAGTTTGTGAATTGCTGTGCCCCTGAGCTCCATTGTTCAACTCGTTTTTTGTGAGCTGAACGCAAGTCCAAACTTTTGGTTCAGGACCTATACTGGTTTCCGGTGGGTGGCTGAGACTTTGGTTAATTCTTCTTCCTGCCGGGAAATTAGAGTGACATGTGCCCATCCAAATGCCTAACAGCTTCTCTCTCATTGGTTCTCCCTCTTCCCTTTCATCCTCTGCCAAATTGGCAACCTGTGCGAACCAGGAGCTTAAAGGGGCTGTCTCTCCAAGTTGGGAGATTGATAGGAAAGCAGTTGGAAAGTCAAACCGGAGCACCAGGAGAGGGACTCTTCGTTGAGTTTTAGAAACCTTTCGTATTCACAGTGTGTCCATTCTCTAGGTTTCCCGTACATGTTATAGCTGTAGTAATATTCCCTTCAACCTGGAGAGTTGGGACCCATGGAATGGTTGCCATGCATTATGGCTTTAAAGGGTCTGCATTTGCTCACCCAATCTCACCAATCCTCTCAGTCCCAAGTGTCCAGCCTTATGCCACATCCAGCTGTCATTGTAGATAGGGTCATTCCAGGTTGCATCAGAGACCCTGAAGGAATTGTAAAGAATTTCCCTGTTTCTTTGTTCTGTTTTTGAAATTCCTTTTTAGAGTGGGTTTGAGCTGATTCTCGCTGCCATGTTTATGCCAGTCTAGACACACTTGATTCCCTTACGGAGACATATCAATACATAGGTTTTAAGATTCTTACTAGTCAGATCTATTCCTCTGCGGGAAATATGGGGTTTTGAGTCCCTTTCACTGAGGAAGGTGTAGGTCTTGTCTATTCCATAGTTGGTTTTTGGAACGGTACCTGTGCTTATATCAAACTCTGGTTTGATGCATCACCCCACCTCTCCTTCCCCCTTAAGCAGGCATAAGAGTTTTTTCTAAATGTGAGACTCTGTTCTCTTGCCTAACTCAGTTCATGTTTAGCCATGTTTACAGGATCTTCCTAAGTGATATCTTATGATAAGTTTCTTTTTCTGTGTGACTTCTTTCACTTAGAATCATCGTACCTGAATCCACTCATTTGGCTGCTACTGGTCTTATGACATTGATTTCATGGCTGAGGGATATTCCATCGTACGTAAGTTCCACAATGTTTGGAACCATTTTTATATTTCCTGGGATATTTCAGGTGTACCCAAGTTGAGGTTCCTGTAAGCAGTGCAGCCCTCAATTTGGGGGTGGCTCTGTCTTATTGATTTTCAGTTTTCCCAAGGTATATTCCCTAGACTGGAAGTGCCCTTGGCTCTGTAGCTCTGTTGTTTACTTGTTTTAGGGAACACAATGCACTCCTCCAGTGAGGCAGTTGGCAACTTACATCCGGCCCATCAGCATAACAAGGCTCCCTGTTCTCCAGGGCCTGTCTTGCCTTTCTGGTTTTTACACATTTTGTGTATGTCCCTTTTGACCGGTGGGAAGTGATACTTCTTTGTAGTGCAGATTTGCATTGCCCGCTTGCTTGCTTGGCCAAAAAGGGCGTATGCGTTTTCTCCTGAATATATTCAGGAGAAAAGGCATACGCCCTTTTTGGCCAAGTGCATCATTGTCGAAGTTGTGCCCCTCTTCCTGTGCTTTACAGGTGATTCCAACGTACCTCTTGAAATCTGTTTCCTGCTATTCTGCCTCGCTTTCCAGTCCGCCTCATTGCCTTCCCTCAACAGATTTTTGGACGATAGTTGGCCTTGATTACTCTGCCTATTTGTGAGTTGCTGTGCCCCTGAGCTCCATTGTTCAACTCGTATTTTGTGAGCTGAACGCAAGTCCAAACTTTTGGTTCAGGACCTATACTGGTTCCCGGTGGGTGGCTGAGACTTTGGTTAATTCTTCTTCCTGCCGGGAAATTAGAGTGACATGTGCCCATCCAAATGCCTAACAGCTACTCTCTCATTGGTTCTCCCTCTTCCCTTTCATCCTCTGCCAAATTGGCAACATGTGCGAACCAGGAGCTTAAAGGGGCTGTCTCTCCAAGTTGGGAGATTGATAGGAAAGCAGTTGGAAAGTCAAACCGGAGCACCAGGAGAGGGACTCTTCGTTGAGTTTTAGAAACCTTTCGTATTCACAGTGTGTCCATTCTCTAGGTTTCCCGTACATGTTATAGCTGTAGTAATATTCCCTTCAACCTGGAGAGTTGGGACACATGGAATGGTTGCCATGCATTATGGCTTTAAAGGGTCTGCATTTGCTCACCCAATCTCACCAATCCTCTCAGTCCCAAGTGTCCAGCCTCATGCCACATCCAGCTGTCATTGTAGATAGGGTCATTCCAGGTTGCATCAGAGACCCTGAAGGAATTGTAAAGAATTTCCCTGTTTCTTTGTTCTGTTTTTGAAATTCCTTTTTAGAGTGGGTTTGAGCTGATTCTCGCTGCCATGTTTATGCCAGTCTAGACACACTTGATTCCCTTACGGAGACATATCAATACATAGGTTTTAAGATTCTTACTAGTCAGATCTATTCCTCTGCGGGAAATATGGGGTTTTGAGTCCCTTTCACTGAGGAAGGTGTAGGTCTTGTCTATTCCATAGTTGGTTTTTGGAACGGTACCTGTGCTTATATCAAACTCTGGTTTGATGCATCACCCCACCTCTCCTTCCCCCTTAAGCAGGCATAAGAGTGTTTTCTAAATGTGAGACTCTGTTCTCTTGCCTAACTCAGTTCATGTGTAGCCATGTTTACAGGATCTTCCTAAGTGATATTTTATGATAAGTTTCTTTTTCTGTGTGACTTCTTTCACTTAGAATCATCGTACCTGAATCCACTCATTTTGCTGCTACTGGTCTTATGACATTGATTTCATGGCTGAGCGATATTCCATCGTACGTAAGTTCCACAATGTTTTGAACCATTTTTATATTTCCTGGGATATTTCAGGTGTACCCAGGTTGAGGTTCCTGTAAGCAGTGCAGCCCTCCATTTGGGGGTGGCTCTGTCTTATTGATTTTCAGTTTTCCCAAGGTATATTCCCTAGACTGGAAGTGCCCTTGGCTCTGTAGCTCTGTTGTTTACTTGTTTTAGGGAACACAATGCACTCCTCCAGTGAGGCAGTTGGCAACTTACATCCCGCCCATCAGCATAACAAGGCTCCCTGTTCTCCAGGGCCAGTCTTGCCTTTCTGGTTTTTACACATTTTGTGGATTTCCCTTTTGACCGGTGGGAAGTGATACTTCTTTGTAGTGCAGATTTGCATTGCCCGCTTGCTTGCTTGGCCAAAAAGGGCGTATGCGTTTTCTCCTGAATATATTCTGGAGAAAACGCATACGCCCTTTTTGGCCAAGTGCATCATTGTCGAAGTTGTGCCCCTCTTCCTGTGCTTTACAGGCGATTCCAACGTACCTCTTGAAATCTGTTTCCTGCTATTCTGCCTCGCTTTCAAGTCCACCTCGTTGCCTTCCCTCAACAGATTTTTGGACGATAGTTGGCCTTGATTACTCTGCCAGTTTGTGAATTGCTGTGCCCCTGAGCTCCATTGTTCAACTCGTTTTTTGTGAGCTGAACGCAAGTCCAAACTTTTGGTTCAGGACCTATACTGGTTTCCGGTGGGTGGCTGAGACTTTGGTTAATTCTTCTTCCTCCCGGGAAATTAGAGTGACATGTGCCCATCCAAATGCCTAACAGCTACTCACTCATTGGTTCTCCCTCTTCACTTTCATCCTCTGCCAAATTGGCAACCTGTGCGAACCCGGAACTTAAAGGGGCTGTCTCTCCAAGTTGGGAAATTGATAGGAAAGCAGTTGGAAAGTCAAACCGGAGCACCAGGAGAGGGACTCTTCGTTGAGTTTTAGAAACCTTTCGTATTCACAGTGTGTTCATTCTCTAGGTTTCCCGTACATGTTATAGCTGTAGTAATATTCCCTTCAACCTGGAGAGTTGGGACCCATGGAATGGGTGCCATGCATTATTGCTTTAAAGGGTCTGCATTTGCTCACCCAATCTCACCAATCCTCTCAGTCCCAAGTGTCCAGCCTTATGCCACATCCAGCTGTCATTGTAGATAGGGTCATTCCAGGTTGCATCAGAGACCCTGAAGGAATTGTAAAGAATTTCCCTGTTTCTTTGTTCTGTTTTTGAAATTCCTTTTTAGAGTGGGTTTGAGCTGATTCTCGCTGCCATGTTTATGCCAGTCTAGACACACTTGATTCCCTTACGGAGACATATCAATACATAGGTTTTAAGATTCTTACTAGTCAGATCTATTCCTCTGCGGGAAATATGGGGTTTTGAGTCCCTTTCACTGAGGAAGGTGTAGGTCTTGTCTATTCCATAGTTGGTTTTTGGAACGGTACCTGTGCTTATATCAAACTCTGGTTTGATGCATCACCCCACCTCTCCTTCCCCCTTAAGCAGGCATAAGAGTGTTTTCTAAATGTGAGACTCTGTTCTCTTTCTTAACTCAGTTCATGTGTAGCCATGTTTACAGGATCTTCCTAAGTGATATCTTATGATAAGTTTCTTTTTCTGTGTGACTTCTTTCACTTAGAATCATCGTACCTGAATCCACTCATTTGGCTGCTACTGGTCTTATGACATTGATTTCATGGCTGAGGGATATTCCATCGTACGTATGTTCCACAATATTTTGAACCATTTTTATATTTCCTGGGATATTTCAGGTGTACCCAGGTTGAGGTTCTTGTAAGCAGTGCAGCCCTCCATTTGGGGGTGGCTCTGTCTTATGGATTTTCAGTTTTCCCAAGGTATATTCCCTAGACTGGAAGTGCCCTTGGCTCTGTAGCTCTGTTGTTTACTTGTTTTAGGGAACACAATGCACTCCTCCAGTGAGGCAGTTGGCAACGTACATCCCGCCCATCAGCATAACAAGGCTCCCTGTTCTCCAGGGCCTGTCTTGCCTTTCTGGTTTGTACACATTTTGTGGATGTTCCTTTTGACCGGTGGGAAGTGATACTTCTTTGTAGTTCAGATTTGCATTGCCCGCTTGCTTGCTTGGCCAAAAAGGGCGTATGCGTTTTCTCCTGAATATATTCAGGAGAAAACACATACGCCCTTTTTGGCCAAGTGCATCATTGTCGAAGTTGTGCCCCTCTTCCTGTGCTTTACAGGCGATTCCAACGTACCTCTTGAAATCTGTTTCCTGCTATTCTGCCTCGCTTTCAAGTCCACCTCGTTGCCTTCCCTCAACAGATTTTTGGACGATAGTTGGCCTTGATTACTCTGCCAGGTTGTGAATTGATGTGCCCCTGAGCTCCATTGTTCAACTCGTTTTTTGGGAGCTGAACGCAAGTCCAAACTTTTGGTTCAGGACCTCTACTGGTTCCCGGTGGGTGGCTGAGACTTTGGTTAATTCTTCTTCCTCCCGGGAAATTAGAGTGACATGTGCCCATCCAAATGCCTAACAGCTACTCACTCATTGGTTCTCCCTCTTCCCTTTCATCCTCTGCCATATTGGCAACCTGTGCGAACCAGGAGCTTAAAGGGGCTGTCTCTCCAAGTTGGGAGATTGATAGGAAAGCAGTTGGAAAGTCAAACCGGAGCACCAGGAGAGGGACTCTTCGTTGAGTTTTAGAAACCTTTCGTATTCACAGTGTGTCCATTCTCTAGGTTTCCCGTACATGTTATAGCTGTAGTAATATTCCCTTCAACCTGGAGAGTTGGGACCCATGGAATGGGTGCCATGCATTATTGCTTTAAAGGGTCTGCATTTGCTCACCCAATCTCACCAATCCTCTCAGTCCCAAGTGTCCAGCCTCATGCCACATCCAGCTGTCATTGTAGATAGGGTCATTCCAGGTTGCATTAGAGACCCTGAAGGAATTGTAAAGAATTTCCCTGTTTCTTTGTTCTCTTTTTGAAATTCCTTTTTAGAGTGGGTTTGAGCTGATTCTCGCTGCCATGTTTATGCCAGTCTAGACACACTTGATTCCCTTATGGAGACATATCAATACATAGGTTTTAAGATTCTTACTAGTCAGATCTATTCCTCTGCGGGAAATATGGGGTTTTGAGTCCCTTTCACTGAGGAAGGTGTAGGTCTTGTCTATTCCATAGTTGGTTTTTGGAACGGTACCTGTGCTTATATCAAACTCTGGTTTGATGCATCACCCCACCTCTCCTTCCCCCTTAAGCAGGCATAAGAGTGTTTTCTAAATGTGAGACTCTGTTCTCTTGCCTAACTCAGTTCATGTGTAGCCATGTTTACAGGATCTTCCTAAGTGATATCTTATGATAAGTTTCTTTTTCTGTGTGACTTATTTCACTTAGAATCATCGTACCTGAATCCACTCATTTGGCTGCTACTGGTCTTATGACATTGATTTCATGGCTGAGGGATATTCCATCGTACGTAAGTTCCACAGTGTTTTGAACCATTTTTATATTTCCTGGGATATTTCAGGTGTACCCAGGTTGAGGTTCTTGTAAGCAGTGCAGCCCTCAATTTGGGGGTGGCTCTGTCTTATTGATTTTCAGTTTTCCCAAGGTATATTCCCTAGACTGGAAGTGCCCTTGGCTCTGTAGCTCTGTTGTTTACTTGTTTTAGGGAACACAATGCACTCCTCCAGTGAGGCAGTTGGCAACTTACATCCCGCCCATCAGCATAACAAGGCTCCCTGTTCTCCAGGGCCTGTCTTGCCTTTCTGGTTTTTACACATTTTGTGGATGTCCCTTTTGACCGGTGGGAAGTGATACTTCTTTGTAGTGCAGATTTGCATTGCCCGCTTGCTTGCTTGGCCAAAAAGGGCGTATGCGTTTTCTCCTGAATATATTCAGGAGAAAAGGCATACGCCCTTTTTGGCCAAGTGCATCATTGTCGAAGTTGTGCCCCTCTTCCTGTGCTTTACAGGTGATTCCAACATACCTCTTGAAATCTGTTTCCTGCTATTCTGCCTCGCTTTCAAGTCCGCCTCGTTGCCTTCCCTCAACAGATTTTTGGACGATAGTTGGCCTTGATTACTCTGCCTATTTGTGAGTTGCTGTGCCCCTGAGCTCCATTGTTCAACTCGTATTTTGTGAGCTGAAAGCAAGTCCAAACTTTTGGTTCAGGACCTATACTGGTTCCCGGTGGGTGGCTGAGACTTTGGTTAATTCTTCTTCCTGCCGGGAAATTAGAGTGACATGTGCCCATCCAAATGCCTAACAGCTACTCTCTCATTGGTTCTCCCTCTTCCCTTTCATCCTCTGCCAAATTGGCAACATGCGCGAACCAGGAGCTTAAAGGGGCTGTCTCTCCAAGTTGGGAGATTGATAGGAAAGCAGTTGGAAAGTCAAACCGGAGCACCAGGAGAGGGACTCTTCGTTGAGTTTTAGAAACCTTTCGTATTCACAGTGTGTCCATTCTCTAGGTTTCCCGTACATGTTATAGCTGTAGTAATATTCCCTTCAACCTGGAGAGTTGGGACCCATGGAATGGTTGCCATGCATTATGGCTTTAAAGGGTCTGCATTTGCTCACCCAATCTCACCAATCCTCTCAGTCCCAAGTGTCCAGCCTCATGCCACATCCAGCTGTCATTGTAGATAGGGTCATTCCAGGTTGCATCAGAGACCCTGAAGGAATTGTAAAGAATTTCCCTGTTTCTTTGTTCTGTTTTTGAAATTCCTTTTTAGAGTGGGTTTGAGCTGATTCTCGCTGCCATGTTTATGCCAGTCTAGACACACTTGATTCCCTTACGGAGACATATCAATACATAGGTTTTAAGATTCTTACTAGTCAGATCTATTCCTCTGCGGGAAATATGGGGTTTTGAGTCCCTTTCACTGAGGAAGGTGTAGGTCTTGTCTATTCCATAGTTGGTTTTTGGAACGGTACCTGTGCTTATATCAAACTCTGGTTTGATGCATCACCCCACCTCTCCTTCCCCCTTAAGCAGGCATAAGAGTGTTTTCTAAATGTGAGACTCTGTTCTCTTGCCTAACTCAGTTCATGTGTAGCCATGTTTACAGGATCTTCCTAAGTGATATTTTATGATAAGTTTCTTTTTCTGTGTGACTTCTTTCACTTAGAATCATCGTACCTGAATCCACTCATTTTGCTGCTACTGGTCTTATGACATTGATTTCATGGCTGAGCGATATTCCATCGTACGTAAGTTCCACAATGTTTTGAACCATTTTTATATTTCCTGGGATATTTCAGGTGTACCCAGGTTGAGGTTCCTGTAAGCAGTGCAGCCCTCCATTTGGGGGTGGCTCTGTCTTATTGATTTTCAGTTTTCCCAAGGTATATTCCCTAGACTGGAAGTGCCCTTGGCTCTGTAGCTCTGTTGTTTACTTGTTTTAGGGAACACAATGCACTCCTCCAGTGAGGCAGTTGGCAACTTACATCCCGCCCATCAGCATAACAAGGCTCCCTGTTCTCCAGGGCCAGTCTTGCCTTTCTGGTTTTTACACATTTTGTGGATGTCCCTTTTGACCGGTGGGAAGTGATACTTCTTTGTAGTGCAGATTTGCATTGCCCGCTTGCTTGCTTGGCCAAAAAGGGCGTATGCGTTTTCTCCTGAATATATTCTGGAGAAAACGCATACGCCCTTTTTGGCCAAGTGCATCATTGTCGAAGTTGTGCCCCTCTTCCTGTGCTTTACAGGCGATTCCAACGTACCTCTTGAAATCTGTTTCCTGCTATTCTGCCTCGCTTTCAAGTCCACCTCGTTGCCTTCCCTCAACAGATTTTTGGACGATAGTTGGCCTTGATTACTCTGCCAGGTTGTGAATTGCTGTGCCCCTGAGCTCCATTGTTCAACTCGTTTTTTGTGAGCTGAACGCAAGTCCAAACTTTTGGTTCAGGACCTATACTGGTTTCCGGTGGGTGGCTGAGACTTTGGTTAATTCTTCTTCCTCCCGGGAAATTAGAGTGACATGTGCCCATCCAAATGCCTAACAGCTACTCACTCATTGGTTCTCCCTCTTCACTTTCATCCTCTGCCAAATTGGCAACCTGTGCGAACCCGGAACTTAAAGGGGCTGTCTCTCCAAGTTGGGAAATTGATAGGAAAGCAGTTGGAAAGTCAAACCGGAGCACCAGGAGAGGGACTCTTCGTTGAGTTTTAGAAACCTTTCGTATTCACAGTGTGTTCATTCTCTAGGTTTCCCGTACATGTTATAGCTGTAGTAATATTCCCTTCAACCTGGAGAGTTGGGACCCATGGAATGGGTGCCATGCATTATTGCTTTAAAGGGTCTGCATTTGCTCACCCAATCTCACCAATCCTCTCAGTCCCAAGTGTCCAGCCTTATGCCACATCCAGCTGTCATTGTAGATAGGGTCATTCCAGGTTGCATCAGAGACCCTGAAGGAATTGTAAAGAATTTCCCTGTTTCTTTGTTCTGTTTTTGAAATTCCTTTTTAGAGTGGGTTTGAGCTGATTCTCGCTGCCATGTTTATGCCAGTCTAGACACACTTGATTCCCTTACGGAGACATATCAATACATAGGTTTTAAGATTCTTACTAGTCAGATCTATTCCTCTGCGGGAAATATGGGGTTTTGAGTCCCTTTCACTGAGGAAGGTGTAGGTCTTGTCTATTCCATAGTTGGTTTTTGGAACGGTACCTGTGCTTATATCAAACTCTGGTTTGATGCATCACCCCACCTCTCCTTCCCCCTTAAGCAGGCATAAGAGTGTTTTCTAAATGTGAGACTCTGTTCTCTTGCCTAAGTCAGTTCATGTGTAGCCATGTTTACAGGATCTTCCTAAGTGATATCTTATGATAAGTTTCTTTTTCTGTGTGACTTCTTTCACTTAGAATCATCGTACCTGAATCCACTCATTTGGCTGCTACTGGTCTTATGACATTGATTTCATGGCTGAGGGATATTCCATCGTACGTAAGTTCCACAATATTTTGAACCATTTTTATATTTCCTGGGATATTTCAGGTGTACCCAGGTTGAGGTTCTTGTAAGCAGTGCAGCCCTCCATTTGGGGGTGGCTCTGTCTTATTGATTTTCAGTTTTCCCAAGGTATATTCCCTAGACTGGAAGTGCCCTTGGCTCTGTAGCTCTGTTGTTTACTTGTTTTAGGGAACACAATGCACTCCTCCAGTGAGGCAGTTGGCAACGTACATCCCGCCCATCAGCATAACAAGGCTCCCTGTTCTCCAGGGCCTGTCTTGCCTTTCTGGTTTGTACACATTTTGTGGATGTCCCTTTTGACCGGTGGGAAGTGATACTTCTTTGTAGTTCAGATTTGCATTGCCCGCTTGCTTGCTTGGCCAAAAAGGGCGTATGCGTTTTCTCCTGAATATATTCAGGAGAAAACACATACGCCCTTTTTGGCCAAGTGCATCATTGTCGAAGTTGTGCCCCTCTTCCTGTGCTTTACAGGCGATTCCAACGTACCTCTTGAAATCTGTTTCCTGCTATTCTGCCTCGCTTTCAAGTCCACCTCGTTGCCTTCCCTCAACAGATTTTTGGACGATAGTTGGCCTTGATTACTCTGCCAGGTTGTGAATTGATGTGCCCCTGAGCTCCATTGTTCAACTCGTTTTTTGGGAGCTGAACGCAAGTCCAAACTTTTGGTTCAGGACCTCTACTGGTTCCCGGTGGGTGGCTGAGACTTTGGTTAATTCTTCTTCCTCCCGGGAAATTAGAGTGACATGTGCCCATCCAAATGCCTAACAGCTACTCACTCATTGGTTCTCCCTCTTCCCTTTCATCCTCTGCCATATTGGCAACCTGTGCGAACCAGGAGCTTAAAGGGGCTGTCTCTCCAAGTTGGGAGATTGATAGGAAAGCAGTTGGAAAGTCAAACCGGAGCACCAGGAGAGGGACTCTTCGTTGAGTTTTAGAAACCTTTCGTATTCACAGTGTGTCCATTCTCTAGGTTTCCCGTACATGTTATAGCTGTAGTAATATTCCCTTCAACCTGGAGAGTTGGGACCCATGGAATGGGTGCCATGCATTATTGCTTTAAAGGGTCTGCATTTGCTCACCCAATCTCACCAATCCTCTCAGTCCCAAGTGTCCAGCCTCATGCCACATCCAGCTGTCATTGTAGATAGGGTCATTCCAGGTTGCATTAGAGACCCTGAAGGAATTGTAAAGAATTTCCCTGTTTCTTTGTTCTCTTTTTGAAATTCCTTTTTAGAGTGGGTTTGAGCTGATTCTCGCTGCCATGTTTATGCCAGTCTAGACACACTTGATTCCCTTATGGAGACATATCAATACATAGGTTTTAAGATTCTTACTAGTCAGATCTATTCCTCTGCGGGAAATATGGGGTTTTGAGTCCCTTTCACTGAGGAAGGTGTAGGTCTTGTCTATTCCATAGTTGGTTTTTGGAACGGTACCTGTGCTTATATCAAACTCTGGTTTGATGCATCACCCCACCTCTCCTTCCCCCTTAAGCAGGCATAAGAGTGTTTTCTAAATGTGAGACTCTGTTCTCTTGCCTAACTCAGTTCATGTGTAGCCATGTTTACAGGATCTTCCTAAGTGATATCTTATGATAAGTTTCTTTTTCTGTGTGACTTATTTCACTTAGAATCATCGTACCTGAATCCACTCATTTGGCTGCTACTGGTCTTATGACATTGATTTCATGGCTGAGGGATATTCCATCGTACGTAAGTTCCACAGTGTTTTGAACCATTTTTATATTTCCTGGGATATTTCAGGTGTACCCAGGTTGAGGTTCTTGTAAGCAGTGCAGCCCTCCATTTGGGGGTGGCTCTGTCTTATGGATTTTCAGTTTTCCCAAGGTATATTCCCTAGACTGGAAGTGCCCTTGGCTCTGTAGCTCTGTTGTTTACTTGTTTTAGGGAACACAATGCACTCCTCCAGTGAGGCAGTTGGCAACTTACATCCCGCCCATCAGCATAACAAGGCTCCCTGTTCTCCAGGGCCTGTCTTGCCTTTCTGGTTTTTACATATTTTGTGGATGTCCCTTTTGACCCGTGGGAAGTGATACTTCTTTGTAGTGCAGATTTGCATTGCCCGCTTGCTTGCTTGGCCAAAAAGGGCGTATGCGTTTTCTCCTGAATATATTCAGGAGAAAACGCATACGCCCTTTTTGTCCAAGTGCATCATTGTCGAAGTTGTGCCCCTCTTCCTGTGCTTTACAGGCGATTCCAACGTACCTCTTGAAATCTGTTTCCTGCTATTCTGCCTCGCTTTCAAGTCCGCCTCGTTGCCTTCCCTCAACAGATTTTTGGACGATAGTTGGCCTTGATTACTCTGCCAGTTTGTGAATTGCTGTGCCCCTGAGCTCCATTGTTCAACTCGTTTTTTGTGAGCTGAACGCAAGTCCAAACTTTTGGTTCAGGACCTATACTGGTTTCCGGTGGGTGGCTGAGACTTTGGTTAATTCTTCTTCCTGCCGGGAAATTAGAGTGACATGTGCCCATCCAAATGCCTAACAGCTTCTCTCTCATTGGTTCTCCCTTTTCCCTTTCATCCTCTGCCAAATTGGCAACCTGTGCGAACCAGGAGCTTAAAGGGGCTGTCTCTCCAAGTTGGGAGATTGATAGGAAAGCAGTTGGAAAGTCAAACCGGAGCACCAGGAGAGGGACTCTTCGTTGAGTTTTAGAAACCTTTCGTATTCACAGTGTGTCCATTCTCTAGGTTTCCCGTACATGTTATAGCTGTAGTAATATTCCCTTCAACCTGGAGAGTTGGGACCCATGGAATGGTTGCCATGCATTATGGCTTTAAAGGGTCTGCATTTGCTCACCCAATCTCACCAATCCTCTCAGTCCCAAGTGTCCAGCCTTATGCCACATCCAGCTGTCATTGTAGATAGGGTCATTCCAGGTTGCATCAGAGACCCTGAAGGAATTGTAAAGAATTTCCCTGTTTCTTTGTTCTGTTTTTGAAATTCCTTTTTAGAGTGGGTTTGAGCTGATTCTCGCTGCCATGTTTATGCCAGTCTAGACACACTTGATTCCCTTACGGAGACATATCAATACATAGGTTTTAAGATTCTTACTAGTCAGATCTATTCCTCTGCGGGAAATATGGGGTTTTGAGTCCCTTTCACTGAGGAAGGTGTAGGTCTTGTCTATTCCATAGTTGGTTTTTGGAACGGTACCTGTGCTTATATCAAACTCTGGTTTGATGCATCACCCCACCTCTCCTTCCCCCTTAAGCAGGCATAAGAGTTTTTTCTAAATGTGAGACTCTGTTCTCTTGCCTAACTCAGTTCATGTGTAGCCATGTTTACAGGATCTTCCTAAGTGATATCTTATGATAAGTTTCTTTTTCTGTGTGACTTCTTTCACTTAGAATCATCGTACCTGAATCCACTCATTTGGCTGCTACTGGTCTTATGACATTGATTTCATGGCTGAGGGATATTCCATCGTACGTAAGTTCCACAATGTTTGGAACCATTTTTATATTTCCTGGGATATTTCAGGTGTACCCAAGTTGAGGTTCCTGTAAGCAGTGCAGCCCTCAATTTGGGGGTGGCTCTGTCTTATTGATTTTCAGTTTTCCCAAGGTATATTCCCTAGACTGGAAGTGCCCTTGGCTCTGTAGCTCTGTTGTTTACTTGTTTTAGGGAACACAATGCACTCCTCCAGTGAGGCAGTTGGCAACTTACATCCCGCCCATCAGCATAACAAGGCTCCCTGTTCTCCAGGGCCTGTCTTGCCTTTCTGGTTTTTACACATTTTGTGGATGTCCCTTTTGACCGGTGGGAAGTGATACTTCTTTGTAGTGCAGATTTGCATTGCCCGCTTGCTTGCTTGGCCAAAAAGGGCGTATGCGTTTTCTCCTGAATATATTCAGGAGAAAAGGCATACGACCTTTTTGGCCAAGTGCATCATTGTCGAAGTTGTGCCCCTCTTCCTGTGCTTTACAGGTGATTCCAACGTACCTCTTGAAATCTGTTTCCTGCTATTCTGCCTCGCTTTCAAGTCCGCCTCGTTGCCTTCCCTCAACAGATTTTTGGACGATAGTTGGCCTTGATTACTCTGCCAGTTTGTGAGTGGCTGTGCCCCTGAGCTCCATTGTTCAACTCGTATTTTGTGAGCTGAACGCAAGTCCAAACTTTTGGTTCAGGACCTATACTGGTTCCCGGTGGGTGGCTGAGACTTTGGTTAATTCTTCTTCCTGCCGGGAAATTAGAGTGACATGTGCCCATCCAAATGCCTAACAGCTACTCTCTCATTGGTTCTCCCTCTTCCCTTTCATCCTCTGCCAAATTGGCAACATGCGCGAACCAGGAGCTTAAAGGGGCTGTCTCTCCAAGTTGGGAGATTGATAGGAAAGCAGTTGGAAAGTCAAACCGGAGCACCAGGAGAGGGACTCTTCGTTGAGTTTTAGAAACCTTTCGTATTCACAGTGTGTCCATTCTCTAGGTTTCCCGTACATGTTATAGCTGTAGTAATATTCCCTTCAACCTGGAGAGTTGGGACCCATGGAATGGTTGCCATGCATTATGGCTTTAAAGGGTCTGCATTTGCTCACCCAATCTCACCAATCCTCTCAGTCCCAAGTGTCCAGCCTCATGCCACATCCAGCTGTCATTGTAGATAGGGTCATTCCAGGTTGCATCAGAGACCCTGAAAGAATTGTAAAGAATTTCCCTGTTTCTTTGTTCTGTTTTTGAAATTCCTTTTTAGAGTGGGTTTGAGCTGATTCTCGCTGCCATGTTTATGCCAGTCTAGACACACTTGATTCCCTTACGGAGACATATCAATACATAGGTTTTAAGATTCTTACTAGTCAGATCTATTCCTCTGTGGGAAATATGGGGTTTTGAGTCCCTTTCACTGAGGAAGGTGTAGGTCTTGTCTATTCCATAGTTGGTTTTTGGAACGGTACCTGTGCTTATATCAAACTCTGGTTTGATGCATCACCCCACCTCTCCTTCCCCCTTAAGCAGGCATAAGAGTGTTTTCTAAATGTGAGACTCTGTTCTCTTGCCTAACTCAGTTCATGTGTAGCCATGTTTACAGGATCTTCCTAAGTGATATCTTATGATAAGTTTCTTTTTCTGTGTGACTTATTTCACTTAGAATCATCGTACCTGAATCCACTCATTTGGCTGCTACTGGTCTTATGACATTGATTTCATGGCTGAGGGATATTCCATCGTACGTAAGTTCCACAGTGTTTTGAACCATTTTTATATTTCCTGGGATATTTCAGGTGTACCCAGGTTGAGGTTCTTGTAAGCAGTGCAGCCCTCCATTTGGGGGTGGCTCTGTCTTATGGATTTTCAGTTTTCCCAAGGTATATTCCCTAGACTGGAAGTGCCCTTGGCTCTGTAGCTCTGTTGTTTACTTGTTTTAGGGAACACAATGCACTCCTCCAGTGAGGCAGTTGGCAACTTACATCCCGCCCATCAGCATAACAAGGCTCCCTGTTCTCCAGGGCCTGTCTTGCCTTTCTGGTTTTTACACATTTTGTGGATGTCCCTTTTGACCGGTGGGAAGTGATACTTCTTTGTAGTGCAGATTTGCATTGCCCGCTTGCTTGCTTGGCCAAAAAGGGCGTATGCGTTTTCTCCTGAATATATTCAGGAGAAAACGCATACGCCCTTTTTGTCCAAGTGCATCATTGTCGAAGTTGTGCCCCTCTTCCTGTGCTTTACAGGCGATTCCAACGTACCTCTTGAAATCTGTTTCCTGCTATTCTGCCTCGCTTTCAAGTCCGCCTCGTTGCCTTCCCTCAACAGATTTTTGGACGATAGTTGGCCTTGATTACTCTGCCAGTTTGTGAATTGCTGTGCCCCTGAGCTCCATTTTTCAACTCGTTTTTTGTGAGCTGAACGCAAGTCCAAACTTTTGGTTCAGGACCTATACTGGTTTCCGGTGGGTGGCTGAGACTTTGGTTAATTCTTCTTCCTGCTGGGAAATTAGAGTGACATGTGCCCATCCAAATGCCTAACAGCTACTCTCTCATTGGTTCTCCCTCTTCACTTTCATCCTCTGCCAAATTGGCAACCTGTGCGAACCAGGAGCTTAAAGGGGCTGTCTCTCCAAGTTGGGAGATTGATAGGAAAGCAGTTGGAAAGTCAAACCGGAGCACCAGGAGAGGGACTCTTCGTTGAGTTTTAAATACCTTTCGTATTCACCGTGTGTCCATTCTCTAGGTTTCCCGTACATGTTATAGCTGTAGTAATATTCCCTTCAACCTGGAGAGTTGGGACACATGGAATGGGTGCCATGCATTATTGCTTTAAAGGGTCTGCATTTGCTCACCCAATCTCACCAATCCTCTCAGTCCCAAGTGTCCAGCCTCATGCCACATCCAGCTGTCATTGTAGATAGGGTCTTTCCAGGTTGCATCAGAGACCCTGAAGGAATTGTAAAGAATTTCCCTGTTTCTTTGTTCTGTTTTTGAAATTCCTTTTTAGAGTGGGTTTGAGCTGATTCTCGCTGCCATGTTTATGCCAGTCTAGACACACTTGATTCCCTTACGGAGACCTATCAATACATAGGTTTTAAGATTCTTACTAGTCAGATCTATTCCTCTGCGGGAAATTTGGGGTTTTGAGTCCCTTTCACTGAGGAAGGTGTAGGTCTTGTCTATTCCATAGTTGGTTTTTGGAACGGTACCTGTGCTTATATCAAACTCTGGTTTGATGCATCACCCCACCTCTCCTTCCCCCTTAAGCAGGCATAAGAGTGTTTTCTAAATGTGAGACTCTGTTCTCTTGCCTAACTCAGTTCATGTGTAGCCATGTTTACAGGATCTTCCTAAGTGTTATCTTATGATAAGTTTCTTTTTCTGTGTGACTTCTTTCACTTAGAATCATCGTACCTGAATCCACTCATTTTGCTGCTACTGGTCTTATGACATTGATTTCATGGCTGAGTGATATTCCATCGTACGTCAGTTCCACAATGTTTTGAACCATTTTTATATTTCCTGGGATATTTCAGGTGTACCCAGGTTGAGGTTCCTGTAAGCAGTGCAGCCCTCAATTTGGGGGTGGCTCTGTCTTATGGATTTTCAGTTTTCCCAAGGTATATTCCCTAGACTGGAAGTGCCCTTGCCTCTGTAGCTCTGTTGTTTACTTGTTTTAGGGAACACAATGCACTCCCCCAGTGAGGCAGTTGGCAACTTACATCCCGCCCATCAGCATAACAAGGCTCCCTGTTCTCCTGGGCCTCTCTTGCCTTTCTGGTTTTTACACATTTTGTGGATGTCCCTTTTGACCCGTGGGAAGTGATACTTCTTTGTAGTGCAGATTTGCATTGCCCGCTTGCTTGCTTGGCCAAAAAGGGCGTATGCGTTTTCTCCTGAATATATTCAGGAGAAAACGCATACGCCCTTTTTGGCCAAGTGCATCATTGTCGAAGTTGTGCCCCTCTTCCTGTGCTTTACAGGTGATTCCAACGTACCTCTTGAAATCTGTTTCCTGCTATTCTGCCTCGCTTTCAAGTCCGCCTCGTTGCCTTCCCTCAACAGATTTTTGGACGATAGTTGGCCTTGATTACTCTGCCACTTTGTGAGTTGCTGTGCCCCTGAGCTCCATTTTTCAACTCGTTTTTTGTGAGCTGAACGCATTTCCAAACTTTTGGTTCAGGACCTATACTGGTTCCCGGTGGGTGGCTGAGACTTTGGTTAATTCTTCTTCCTGCCGGGAAATTAGAGTGACATGTGCCCATCCAAATGCCTAACAGCTACTCTCTCATTGGTTCTCCCTCTTCCCTTTCATCCTCTGCCAAATTGGCAACCTGTGCGAACCAGGAGCTTAAAGGGGCTGTCTCTCCAAGTTGGGAGATTGATAGGAAAGTAGTTGGAAAGTCAAACCGGAGCACCAGGAGAGGGACTCTTCGTTGAGTTTTAGAAACCTTTCGTATTCACAGTGTGTCCATTCTCTAGGTTTCCCGTACATGTTACAGCTGTAGTAATATTCCCTTCAACCTGGAGAGTTGGGACCCATGGAATGGGTGCCATGCATTATGGCTTTAAAGGGTCTGCATTTGCTCACCCAATCTCACCAATCCTCTCAGTCCCAAGTGTCCAGCCTTATGCCACATCCAGCTGTCATTGTAGATAGGGTCATTCCAGGTTGCATCAGAGACCCTGAAGGAATTGTAAAGAATTTCCCTGTTTCTTTGTTCTGTTTTTGAAATTCCTTTTTAGAGTGGGTTTGAGCTGATTCTCGCTGCCATGTTTATGCCAGTCTAGACACACTTGATTCCCTTACGGAGACATATCAATACATAGGTTTTAAGATTCTTACTAGTCAGATCTATTCCTCTGCGGGAAATATGGGGTTTTGAGTCCCTTTCACTGAGGAAGGTGGAGGTCTTGTCTATTCCATAGTTGGTTTTTGGAACGGTACCTGTGCTTATATCAAACTCTGGTTTGATGCATCACCCCACCTCTCCTTCCCCCTTAAGCAGGCATAAGAGTGTTTTCTAAATGTGAGACTCTGTTCTCTTGCCTAACTCAGTTCATGTGTAGCCATGTTTACAGGATCTTCCTAAGTGATATCTTATGATAAGTTTCTTTTTCTGTGTGACTTATTTCACTTAGAATCATCGTACCTGAATCCACTCATTTGGCTGCTACTGGTTTTATGACATTGATTTCATGGCTGAGGGATATTCCATCGTACGTAAGTTCCACAGTGTTTTGAACCATTTTTATATTTCCTGGGATATTTCAGGTGTACCCAGGTTGAGGTTCTTGTAAGCAGTGCAGCCCTCCATTTGGGGGTGGCTCTGTCTTATGGATTTTCAGTTTTCCCAAGGTATATTCCCTAGACTGGAAGTGCCCTTGGCTCTGTAGCTCTGTTGTTTACTTGTTTTAGGGAACACAATGCACTCCTCCAGTGAGGCAGTTGGCAACTTACATCCCGCCCATCAGCATAACAAGGCTCCCTGTTCTCCAGGGCCTGTCTTGCCTTTCTGGTTTTTACACATTTTGTGGATGTCCCTTTTGACCCGTGGGAAGTGATACTTCTTTGTAGTGCAGATTTGCATTGCCCGCTTGCTTGCTTGGCCAAAAAGGGCGTATGCGTTTTCTCCTGAATATATTCAGGAGAAAACGCATACGCCCTTTTTGTCCAAGTGCATCATTGTCGAAGTTGTGCCCCTCTTCCTGTGCTTTACAGGCGATTCCAACGTACCTCTTGAAATCTGTTTCCTGCTATTCTGCCTCGCTTTCAAGTCCGCCTCGTTGCCTTCCCTCAACAGATTTTTGGACGATAGTTGGCCTTGATTACTCTGCCAGTTTGTGAATTGCTGTGCCCCTGAGCTCCATTTTTCAACTCGTTTTTTGTGAGCTGAACGCAAGTCCAAACTTTTGGTTCAGGACCTATACTGGTTTCCGGTGGGTGGCTGAGACTTTGGTTAATTCTTCTTCCTGCCGGGAAATTAGAGTGACATGTGCCCATCCAAATGCCTAACAGCTTCTCTCTCATTGGTTCTCCCTCTTCCCTTTCATCCTCTGCCAAATTGGCAAACTGTGCGAACCAGGAGATTAAAGGGGCTGTCTCTCCAAGTTGGGAGATTGATAGGAAAGCAGTTGGAAAGTCAAACCGGAGCACCAGGAGAGGGACTCTTCGTTGAGTTTTAGAAACCATTCGTATTCACAGTGTGTCCATTCTCTAGGTTTCCCGTACATGTTACAGCTGTAGTAATATTCCCTTCAACCTGGAGAGTTGGGACCCATGGAATGGGTGCCATGCATTATGGCTTTAAAGGGTCTGCATTTGCTCACCCAATCTCACCAATCCTCTCAGTCCCAAGTGTCCAGCCTTATGCCACATCCAGCTGTCATTGTAGATAGGGTCATTCCAGGTTGCATCAGAGACCCTGAAGGAATTGTAAAGAATTTCCCTGTTTCTTTGTTCTGTTTTTGAAATTCCTTTTTAGAGTGGGTTTGAGCTGATTCTCGCTGCCATGTTTATGCCAGTGTAGACACACTTGATTCCCTTACGGAGACATATCAATACATAGGTTTTAAGATTCTTACTAGTCAGATCTATTCCTCTGCGGGAAATATGGGGTTTTGAGTCCCTTTCACTGAGGAAGGTGGAGGTCTTGTCTATTCCATAGTTGGTTTTTGGAACGGTACCTGTGCTTATATCAAACTCTGGTTTGATGCATCACCCCACCTCTCCTTCCCCCTTAAGCAGGCATAAGAGTGTTTTCTAAATGTGAGACTCTGTTCTCTTGCCTAACTCAGTTCATGTGTAGCCATGTTTACAGGATCTTCCTAAGTGATATCTTATGATAAGTTTCTTTTTCTGTGTGACTTATTTCACTTAGAATCATCGTACCTGAATCCACTCATTTGGCTGCTACTGGTTTTATGACATTGATTTCATGGCTGAGGGATATTCCATCGTACGTAAGTTCCACAGTGTTTTGAACCATTTTTATATTTCCTGGGATATTTCAGGTGTACCCAGGTTGAGGTTCTTGTAAGCAGTGCAGCCCTCCATTTGGGGGTGGCTCTGTCTTATGGATTTTCAGTTTTCCCAAGGTATATTCCCTAGACTGGAAGTGCCCTTGGCTCTGTAGCTCTGTTGTTTACTTGTTTTAGGGAACACAATGCACTCCTCCAGTGAGGCAGTTGGCAACTTACATCCCGCCCATCAGCATAACAAGGCTCCCTGTTCTCCAGGGCCTGTCTTGCCTTTCTGGTTTTTACACATTTTGTGGATGTCCCTTTTGACCCGTGGGAAGTGATACTTCTTTGTAGTGCAGATTTGCATTGCCCGCTTGCTTGCTTGGCCAAAAAGGGCGTATGCGTTTTCTCCTGAATATATTCAGGAGAAAACGCATACGCCCTTTTTGTCCAAGTGCATCATTGTCGAAGTTGTGCCCCTCTTCCTGTGCTTTACAGGCGATTCCAACGTACCTCTTGAAATCTGTTTCCTGCTATTCTGCCTCGCTTTCAAGTCCGCCTCGTTGCCTTCCCTCAACAGATTTTTGGACGATAGTTGGCCTTGATTACTCTGCCAGTTTGTGAATTGCTGTGCCCCTGAGCTCCATTTTTCAACTCGTTTTTTGTGAGCTGAACGCAAGTCCAAACTTTTGGTTCAGGACCTATACTGGTTTCCGGTGGGTGGCTGAGACTTTGGTTAATTCTTCTTCCTGCCGGGAAATTAGAGTGACATGTGCCCATCCAAATGCCTAACAGCTTCTCTCTCATTGGTTCTCCCTCTTCCCTTTCATCCTCTGCCAAATTGGCAAACTGTGCGAACCAGGAGATTAAAGGGGCTGTCTCTCCAAGTTGGGAGATTGATAGGAAAGCAGTTGGAAAGTCAAACCGGAGCACCAGGAGAGGGACTCTTCGTTGAGTTTTAGAAACCATTCGTATTCACAGTGTGTCCATTCTCTAGGTTTCCCGTACATGTTATAGCTGTAGTAATATTCCCTTCAACCTGGAGAGTTGGGACCCATGGAATGGGTGCCATGCATTATGGCTTTAAAGGGTCTGCATTTGCTCACCCAATCTCACCAATCCTCTCAGTCCCAAGTGTCCAGCCTTATGCCACATCCAGCTGTCATTGTAGATAGGGTCATTCCAGGTTGCATCAGAGACTCTGAAGGAATTGTAAAGAATTTCCCTGTTTCTTTGTTCTGTTTTTGAAATTCCTTTTTAGAGTGGGTTTGAGCTGATTCTCGCTGCCATGTTTATGCCAGTCTAGACACACTTGATTCCCTTACGGAGACATATCAATACATAGGTTTTAAGATTCTTACTAGTCAGATCTATTCCTCTGCGGGAAATATGGGGTTTTGATTCCCTTTCACTGAGGAAGGTGTAGGTCTTGTCTATTCCATAGTTGGTTTTTGGAACGGTACCTGTGCTTATATCAAACTCTGGTTTGATGCATCACCCCACCTCTCCTTCCCCCTTAAGCAGGCATAAGAGTGTTTTCTAAATGTGAGACTCTGTTCTCTTGCCTAACTCAGTTCATGTGTAGCCATGTTTACAGGATCTTCCTAATTGATATCTTATGATAAGTTTCTTTTTCTGTGTGACTTCTTTCACTTAGAATCATCGTACCTGAATCCACTCATTTGGCTGCTACTGGTCTTATGACATTGATTTCATGGCTGAGGGATATTCCATCGTACGTAAGTTCCACAATGTTTTGAACCATTTTTATATTTCCTGGGATATTTCAGGTGTACCCAAGTTGAGGTTCCTGTTAGCAGTGCAGCCCTCAATTTGGGGGTGGTTTTGTCTTATTGATTTTCAGTTTTCCCAAGGTATATTCCTTAGACTGGAAGTGCCCTTGGCTCTGTTGTTTACTTGTTTTAGGGAACACAATGCACTCCTCCAGTGAGGCAGTTGGCAACTTACATCCCGCCCATCAGCATAACAAGGCTCCCTGTTCTCCAGGGCCTCTCTTGCCTTTCTGGTTTTTACACATTTTGTGGATGTCCCTTTTGACCGGTGGGAAGTGATACATCTTTGTACTGCAGATTTGCATTGCGCGCTTTCTTGCTTGGCCAAAAAGGGCATATGCGTTTTCTCCTGAATATATTCAGGAGAAAACGCATACGCCCTTTTTGGCCAAGTGCATCATTGTCGAAGTTGTGCCCCTCTTCCTGTGCTTTACAGGTGATTCCAACGTACCTCTTGAAATCTGTTTCCTGCTATTCTGCCTCGCTTTCAAGTCCGCCTCGTTGCCTTCCCTCAACAGATTTTTGGACGATAGTTGGCCTTTATTACTCTGCCACTTTGTGAGTTGCTGTGCCCCTGAGCTCCATTTTTCAACTCGTATTTTGTGAGCTGAACGCAAGTCCAAACTTTTGGTTCAGGACCTATACTGGTTCCCGGTGCGTGGCTGAGACTTTGGTTAATTCTTCTTCCTGCTGGGAAATTAGAGTGACATGTGCCCATCCAAATGCCTAACAGCTACTCTCTCATTGGTTCTCCCTCTTCCCTTTCATCCTCTGCCAAATTGGCAACCTGTGCGAACCAGGAGCTTAAAGGGGCTGTCTCTCCAAGTTGGGAGATTGATAGGAAAGTAGTTGGAAAGTCAAACCGGAGCACCAGGAGAGGGACTCTTCGTTGAGTTTTAGAAACCTTTCGTATTCACAGTGTGTCCATTCTCTAGGTTTCCCGTACATGTTATAGCTGTAGTAATATTCCCTTCAACCTGGAGAGTTGGGACCCATGGAATGGGTGCCATGCATTATGGCTTTAAAGGGTCTGCATTTGCTCACCCAATCTCACCAATCCTCTCAGTCCCAAGTGTCCAGCCTTATGCCACATCCAGCTGTCATTGTAGATAGGGTCATTCCAGGTTGCATCAGAGACCCTGAAGGAATTGTAAAGAATTTCCCTGTTTCTTTGTTCTGTTTTTGAAATTCCTTTTTAGAGTGGGTTTGAGCTGATTCTCGCTGCCATGTTTATGCCAGTCTAGACACACTTGATTCCCTTACGGAGACATATCAATACATAGGTTTTAAGATTCTTACTAGTCAGATCTATTCCTCTGCGGGAAATATGGGGTTTTGAGTCCCTTTCACTGAGGAAGGTGGAGGTCTTGTCTATTCCATAGTTGGTTTTTGGAACGGTACCTGTGCTTATATCAAACTCTGGTTTGATGCATCACGCCACCTCTCCTTCCCCCTTAAGCAGGCATAAGAGTGTTTTCTAAATGTGAGACTCTGTTCTCTTGCCTAACTCAGTTCATGTGTAGCCATGTTTACAGGATCTTCCTAAGTGATATCTTATGATAAGTTTCTTTTTCTGTGTGACTTCTTTCACTTAGAATCATCGTACCTGAATCCACTCATTTTGCTGCTACTGGTCTTATGACATTGATTTCATGGCTGAGTGATATTCCATCGTACGTAAGTTCCACAATGTTTTGAACCATTTTTATATTTCCTGGGATATTTCAGGTGTACCCAGGTTGAGGTTCCTGTAAGCAGTGCAGCCCTCAATTTGGGGGTGGCTTTGTCTTATGGATTTTCAGTTTTCCCAAGTTATATTCCCTAGACTGGAAGTGCCCTTGGCTCTGTAGCTCTGTTGTTTCCTTGTTTTAGGGAACACAATGCACTCCTCCAGTGAGGCAGTTGGCAACTTACATCCCGCCCATCAGCATAACAAGGCTCCCTGTTCTCCAGGGCCTGTCTTGCCTTTCTGGTTTGTACACATTTTGTGGATGTCCCTTTTGACCGGTGGGAAGTGATACTTCTTTGTAGTGCAGATTTGCATTGCCCGCTTGCTTGCTTGGCCAAAAAGGGCGTATGCGTTTTCTCCTGAATATATTCAGGGGAAAACGCATACGCCCTTTTTGGCCAAGTGCATCATTGTCGAAGTTGTGCCCCTCTTCCTGTGCTTTACAGGCGATTCCAACGTACCTCTTGAAATCTGTTTCCTGCTATTCTGCCTCGCTTTCAAGTCCGCCTCGTTGCCTTCCCTCAACAGATTTTTGGACGATAGTTGGCCTTGATTACTCTGCCAGTTTGTGAGTGGCTGTGCCCCTGAGCTCCATTGTTCAACTCGTATTTTGTGAGCTGAACGCAAGTCCAAACTTTTGGTTCAGGACCTATACTGGTTCCCGGTGGGTGGCTGAGACTTTGGTTAATTCTTCTTCCTGCCGGGAAATTAGAGTGACATGTGCCCATCCAAATGCCTAACAGCTACTCTCTCATTGGTTCTCCCTCTTCCCTTTCATCCTCTGCCAAATTGGCAACATGCGCGAACCAGGAGCTTAAAGGGGCTGTCTCTCCAAGTTGGGAGATTGATAGGAAAGCAGTTGGAAAGTCAAACCGGAGCACCAGGAGAGGGACTCTTCGTTGAGTTTTAGAAACCTTTCGTATTCACAGTGTGTCCATTCTCTAGGTTTCCCGTACATGTTATAGCTGTAGTAATATTCCCTTCAACCTGGAGAGTTGGGACCCATGGAATGGTTGCCATGCATTATGGCTTTAAAGGGTCTGCATTTGCTCACCCAATCTCACCAATCCTCTCAGTCCCAAGTGTCCAGCCTCATGCCACATCCAGCTGTCATTGTAGATAGGGTCATTCCAGGTTGCATCAGAGACCCTGAAAGAATTGTAAAGAATTTCCCTGTTTCTTTGTTCTGTTTTTGAAATTCCTTTTTAGAGTGGGTTTGAGCTGATTCTCGCTGCCATGTTTATGCCAGTCTAGACACACTTGATTCCCTTACGGAGACATATCAATACATAGGTTTTAAGATTCTTACTAGTCAGATCTATTCCTCTGTGGGAAATATGGGGTTTTGAGTCCCTTTCACTGAGGAAGGTGTAGGTCTTGTCTATTCCATAGTTGGTTTTTGGAACGGTACCTGTGCTTATATCAAACTCTGGTTTGATGCATCACCCCACCTCTCCTTCCCCCTTAAGCAGGCATAAGAGTGTTTTCTAAATGTGAGACTCTGTTCTCTTGCCTAACTCAGTTCATGTGTAGCCATGTTTACAGGATCTTCCTAAGTGATATCTTATGATAAGTTTCTTTTTCTGTGTGACTTATTTCACTTAGAATCATCGTACCTGAATCCACTCATTTGGCTGCTACTGGTCTTATGACATTGATTTCATGGCTGAGGGATATTCCATCGTACGTAAGTTCCACAGTGTTTTGAACCATTTTTATATATCCTGGGATATTTCAGGTGTACCCAGGTTGAGGTTCTTGTAAGCAGTGCAGCCCTCCATTTGGGGGTGGCTCTGTCTTATGGATTTTCAGTTTTCCCAAGGTATATTCCCTAGACTGGAAGTGCCCTTGGCTCTGTAGCTCTGTTGTTTACTTGTTTTAGGGAACACAATGCACTCCTCCAGTGAGGCAGTTGGCAACTTACATCCCGCCCATCAGCATAACAAGGCTCCCTGTTCTCCAGGGCCTGTCTTGCCTTTCTGGTTTTTACACATTTTGTGGATGTCCCTTTTGACCGGTGGGAAGTGATACTTCTTTGTAGTGCAGATTTGCATTGCCCGCTTGCTTGCTTGGCCAAAAAGGGCGTATGCGTTTTCTCCTGAATATATTCAGGAGAAAACGCATACGCCCTTTTTGTCCAAGTGCATCATTGTCGAAGTTGTGCCCCTCTTCCTGTGCTTTACAGGCGATTCCAACGTACCTCTTGAAATCTGTTTCCTGCTATTCTGCCTCGCTTTCAAGTCCGCCTCGTTGCCTTCCCTCAACAGATTTTTGGACGATAGTTGGCCTTGATTACTCTGCCAGTTTGTGAATTGCTGTGCCCCTGAGCTCCATTTTTCAACTCGTTTTTTGTGAGCTGAACGCAAGTCCAAACTTTTGGTTCAGGACCTATACTGGTTTCCGGTGGGTGGCTGAGACTTTGGTTAATTCTTCTTCCTGCTGGGAAATTAGAGTGACATGTGCCCATCCAAATGCCTAACAGCTACTCTCTCATTGGTTCTCCCTCTTCACTTTCATCCTCTGCCAAATTGGCAACCTGTGCGAACCAGGAGCTTAAAGGGGCTGTCTCTCCAAGTTGGGAGATTGATAGGAAAGCAGTTGGAAAGTCAAACCGGAGCACCAGGAGAGGGACTCTTCGTTGAGTTTTAAATACCTTTCGTATTCACCGTGTGTCCATTCTCTAGGTTTCCCGTACATGTTATAGCTGTAGTAATATTCCCTTCAACCTGGAGAGTTGGGACACATGGAATGGGTGCCATGCATTATTGCTTTAAAGGGTCTGCATTTGCTCACCCAATCTCACCAATCCTCTCAGTCCCAAGTGTCCAGCCTCATGCCACATCCAGCTGTCATTGTAGATAGGGTCTTTCCAGGTTGCATCAGAGACCCTGAAGGAATTGTAAAGAATTTCCCTGTTTCTTTGTTCTGTTTTTGAAATTCCTTTTTAGAGTGGGTTTGAGCTGATTCTCGCTGCCATGTTTATGCCAGTCTAGACACACTTGATTCCCTTACGGAGACCTATCAATACATAGGTTTTAAGATTCTTACTAGTCAGATCTATTCCTCTGCGGGAAATTTGGGGTTTTGAGTCCCTTTCACTGAGGAAGGTGTAGGTCTTGTCTATTCCATAGTTGGTTTTTGGAACGGTACCTGTGCTTATATCAAACTCTGGTTTGATGCATCACCCCACCTCTCCTTCCCCCTTAAGCAGGCATAAGAGTGTTTTCTAAATGTGAGACTCTGTTCTCTTGCCTAACTCAGTTCATGTGTAGCCATGTTTACAGGATCTTCCTAAGTGTTATCTTATGATAAGTTTCTTTTTCTGTGTGACTTCTTTCACTTAGAATCATCGTACCTGAATCCACTCATTTTGCTGCTACTGGTCTTATGACATTGATTTCATGGCTGAGTGATATTCCATCGTACGTCAGTTCCACAATGTTTTGAACCATTTTTATATTTCCTGGGATATTTCAGGTGTACCCAGGTTGAGGTTCCTGTAAGCAGTGCAGCCCTCAATTTGGGGGTGGCTCTGTCTTATGGATTTTCAGTTTTCCCAAGGTATATTCCCTAGACTGGAAGTGCCCTTGCCTCTGTAGCTCTGTTGTTTACTTGTTTTAGGGAACACAATGCACTCCCCCAGTGAGGCAGTTGGCAACTTACATCCCGCCCATCAGCATAACAAGGCTCCCTGTTCTCCTGGGCCTCTCTTGCCTTTCTGGTTTTTACACATTTTGTGGATGTCCCTTTTGACCCGTGGGAAGTGATACTTCTTTGTAGTGCAGATTTGCATTGCCCACTTGCTTGCTTGGCCAAAAAGGGCGTATGCGTTTTCTCCTGAATATATTCAGGAGAAAACGCATACGCCCTTTTTGGCCAAGTGCATCATTGTCGAAGTTGTGCCCCTCTTCCTGTGCTTTACAGGTGATTCCAACGTACCTCTTGAAATCTGTTTCCTGCTATTCTGCCTCGCTTTCAAGTCCGCCTCGTTGCCTTCCCTCAACAGATTTTTGGACGATAGTTGGCCTTGATTACTCTGCCACTTTGTGAGTTGCTGTGCCCCTGAGCTCCATTTTTCAACTCGTTTTTTGTGAGCTGAACGCATTTCCAAACTTTGGGTTCAGGACCTATACTGGTTCCCGGTGGGTGGCTGAGACTTTGGTTAATTCTTCTTCCTGCCGGGAAATTAGAGTGACATGTGCCCATCCAAATGCCTAACAGCTACTCTCTCATTGGTTCTCCCTCTTCCCTTTCATCCTCTGCCAAATTGGCAACCTGTGCGAACCAGGAGCTTAAAGGGGCTGTCTCTCCAAGTTGGGAGATTGATAGGAAAGTAGTTGGAAAGTCAAACCGGAGCACCAGGAGAGGGACTCTTCGTTGAGTTTTAGAAACCTTTCGTATTCACAGTGTGTCCATTCTCTAGGTTTCCCGTACATGTTACAGCTGTAGTAATATTCCCTTCAACCTGGATAGTTGGGACCCATGGAATGGGTGCCATGCATTATGGCTTTAAAGGGTCTGCATTTGCTCACCCAATCTCACCAATCCTCTCAGTCCCAAGTGTCCAGCCTTGTGCCACATCCAGCTGTCATTGTAGGTAGGGTCATTCCAGGTTGCATCAGAGACCCTGAAGGAATTGTAAAGAATTTCCCTGTTTCTTTGTTCTGTTTTTGAAATTCCTTTTTAGAGTGGGTTTGAGCTGATTCTCGCTGCCATGTTTATGCCAGTCTAGACACACTTGATTCCCTTACGGAGACATATCAATACATAGGTTTTAAGATTCTTACTAGTCAGATCTATTCCTCTGCGGGAAATATGGGGTTTTGAGTCCCTTTCACTGAGGAAGGTGGAGGTCTTGTCTATTCCATAGTTGGTTTTTGGAACGGTACCTGTGCTTATATCAAACTCTGGTTTGATGCATCACCCCACCTCTCCTTCCCCCTTAAGCAGGCATAAGAGTGTTTTCTAAATGTGAGACTCTGTTCTCTTGCCTAACTCAGTTCATGTGTAGCCATGTTTACAGGATCTTCCTAAGTGATATCTTATGATAAGTTTCTTTTTCTGTGTGACTTATTTCACTTAGAATCATCGTACCTGAATCCACTCATTTGGCTGCTACTGGTTTTATGACATTGATTTCATGGCTGAGGGATATTCCATCGTACGTAAGTTCCACAGTGTTTTGAACCATTTTTATATTTCCTGGGATATTTCAGGTGTACCCAGGTTGAGGTTCTTGTAAGCAGTGCAGCCCTCCATTTGGGGGTGGCTCTGTCTTATGGATTTTCAGTTTTCCCAAGGTATATTCCCTAGACTGGAAGTGCCCTTGGCTCTGTAGCTCTGTTGTTTACTTGTTTTAGGGAACACAATGCACTCCTCCAGTGAGGCAGTTGGCAACTTACATCCCGCCCATCAGCATAACAAGGCTCCCTGTTCTCCAGGGCCTTTCTTGCCTTTCTGGTTTTTACACATTTTGTGGATGTCCCTTTTGACCCGTGGGAAGTGATACTTCTTTGTAGTGCAGATTTGCATTGCCCGCTTGCTTGCTTGGCCAAAAAGGGCGTATGCGTTTTCTCCTGAATATATTCAGGAGAAAACGCATACGCCCTTTTTGTCCAAGTGCATCATTGTCGAAGTTGTGCCCCTCTTCCTGTGCTTTACAGGCGATTCCAACGTACCTCTTGAAATCTGTTTCCTGCTATTCTGCCTCGCTTTCAAGTCCGCCTCGTTGCCTTCCCTCAACAGATTTTTGGACGATAGTTGGCCTTGATTACTCTGCCAGTTTGTGAATTGCTGTGCCCCTGAGCTCCATTTTTCAACTCGTTTTTTGTGAGCTGAACGCAAGTCCAAACTTTTGGTTCAGGACCTATACTGGTTTCCGGTGGGTGGCTGAGACTTTGGTTAATTCTTCTTCCTGCCGGGAAATTAGAGTGACATGTGCCCATCCAAATGCCTAACAGCTTCTCTCTCATTGGTTCTCCCTCTTCCCTTTCATCCTCTGCCAAATTGGCAAACTGTGCGAACCAGGAGATTAAAGGGGCTGTCTCTCTAAGTTGGGAGATTGATAGGAAAGCAGTTGGAAAGTCAAACCGGAGCACCAGGAGAGGGACTCTTCGTTGAGTTTTAGAAACCATTCGTATTCACAGTGTGTCCATTCTCTAGGTTTCCCGTACATGTTATAGCTGTAGTAATATTCCCTTCAACCTGGAGAGTTGGGACCCATGGAATGGGTGCCATGCATTATGGCTTTAAAGGGTCTGCATTTGCTCACCCAATCTCACCAATCCTCTCAGTCCCAAGTGTCCAGCCTTATGCCACATCCAGCTGTCATTGTAGATAGGGTCATTCCAGGTTGCATCAGAGACTCTGAAGGAATTGTAAAGAATTTCCCTGTTTCTTTGTTCTGTTTTTGAAATTCCTTTTTAGAGTGGGTTTGAGCTGATTCTCGCTGCCATGTTTATGCCAGTCTAGACACACTTGATTCCCTTACGGAGACATATCAATACATAGGTTTTAAGATTCTTACTAGTCAGATCTATTCCTCTGCGGGAAATATGGGGTTTTGATTCCCTTTCACTGAGGAAGGTGTAGGTCTTGTCTATTCCATAGTTGGTTTTTGGAACGGTACCTGTGCTTATATCAAACTCTGGTTTGATGCATCACCCCACCTCTCCTTCCCCCTTAAGCAGGCATAAGAGTGTTTTCTAAATGTGAGACTCTGTTCTCTTGCCTAACTCAGTTCATGTGTAGCCATGTTTACAGGATCTTCCTAATTGATATCTTATGATAAGTTTCTTTTTCTGTGTGACTTCTTTCACTTAGAATCATCGTACCTGAATCCACTCATTTGGCTGCTACTGGTCTTATGACATTGATTTCATGGCTGAGGGATATTCCATCGTACGTAAGTTCCACAATGTTTTGAACCATTTTTATATTTCCTGGGATATTTCAGGTGTACCCAAGTTGAGGTTCCTGTTAGCAGTGCAGCCCTCAATTTGGGGGTGGTTTTGTCTTATTGATTTTCAGTTTTCCCAAGGTATATTCCTTAGACTGGAAGTGCCCTTGGCTCTGTTGTTTACTTGTTTTAGGGAACACAATGCACTCCTCCAGTGAGGCAGTTGGCAACTTACATCCCGCCCATCAGCATAACAAGGCTCCCTGTTCTCCAGGGCCTCTCTTGCCTTTCTGGTTTTTACACATTTTGTGGATGTCCCTTTTGACCGGTGGGAAGTGATACATCTTTGTACTGCAGATTTGCATTGCGCGCTTTCTTGCTTGGCCAAAAAGGGCATATGCGTTTTCTCCTGAATATATTCAGGAGAAAACGCATACGCCCTTTTTGGCCAAGTGCATCATTGTCGAAGTTGTGCCCCTCTTCCTGTGCTTTACAGGTGATTCCAACGTACCTCTTGAAATCTGTTTCCTGCTATTCTGCCTCGCTTTCAAGTCCGCCTCGTTGCCTTCCCTCAACAGATTTTTGGACGATAGTTGGCCTTTATTACTCTGCCACTTTGTGAGTTGCTGTGCCCCTGAGCTCCATTTTTCAACTCGTATTTTGTGAGCTGAACGCAAGTCCAAACTTTTGGTTCAGGACCTATACTGGTTCCCGGTGCGTGGCTGAGACTTTGGTTAATTCTTCTTCCTGCTGGGAAATTAGAGTGACATGTGCCCATCCAAATGCCTAACAGCTACTCTCTCATTGGTTCTCCCTCTTCCCTTTCATCCTCTGCCAAATTGGCAACCTGTGCGAACCAGGAGCTTAAAGGGGCTGTCTCTCCAAGTTGGGAGATTGATAGTAAAGCAGTTGGAAAGTCAAACCGGAGCACCAGGAGAGGGACTCTTCGTTGAGTTTTAGAAACCTTTCGTATTCACAGTGTGTCCATTCTCTAGGTTTCCCGTACATGTTATAGCTGTAGTAATATTCCCTTCAACCTGGAGAGTTGGGACCCATGGAATGGGTGCCATGCATTATGGCTTTAAAGGGTCTGCATTTGCTCACCCAATCTCACCAATCCTCTCAGTCCCAAGTGTCCAGCCTTATGCCACATCCAGCTGTCATTGTAGATAGGGTCATTCCAGGTTGCATCAGAGACCCTGAAGGAATTGTAAAGAATTTCCCTGTTTCTTTGTTCTGTTTTTGAAATTCCTTTTTAGAGTGGGTTTGAGCTGATTCTCGCTGCCATGTTTATGCCAGTCTAGACACACTTGATTCCCTTACGGAGACATATCAATACATAGGTTTTAAGATTCTTACTAGTCAGATCTATTCCTCTGCGGGAAATATGGGGTTTTGAGTCCCTTTCACTGAGGAAGGTGGAGGTCTTGTCTATTCCATAGTTGGTTTTTGGAACGGTACCTGTGCTTATATCAAACTCTGGTTTGATGCATCACCCCACCTCTCCTTCCCCCTTAAGCAGGCATAAGAGTGTTTTCTAAATGTGAGACTCTGTTCTCTTGCCTAACTCAGTTCATGTGTAGCCATGTTTACAGGATCTTCCTAAGTGATATCTTATGATAAGTTTCTTTTTCTGTGTGACTTCTTTCACTTAGAATCATCGTACCTGAATCCACTCATTTTGCTGCTACTGGTCTTATGACATTGATTTCATGGCTGAGTGATATTCCATCGTACGTAAGTTCCACAATGTTTTGAACCATTTTTATATTTCCTGGGATATTTCAGGTGTACCCAGGTTGAGGTTCCTGTAAGCAGTGCAGCCCTCAATTTGGGGGTGGCTTTGTCTTATGGATTTTCAGTTTTCCCAAGTTATATTCCCTAGACTGGAAGTGCCCTTGGCTCTGTAGCTCTGTTGTTTCCTTGTTTTAGGGAACACAATGCACTCCTCCAGTGAGGCAGTTGGCAACTTACATCCCGCCCATCAGCATAACAAGGCTCCCTGTTCTCCAGGGCCTGTCTTGCCTTTCTGGTTTGTACACATTTTGTGGATGTCCCTTTTGACCGGTGGGAAGTGATACTTCTTTGTAGTGCAGATTTGCATTGCCCGCTTGCTTGCTTGGCCAAAAAGGGCGTATGCGTTTTCTCCTGAATATATTCAGGGGAAAACGCATACGCCCTTTTTGGCCAAGTGCATCATTGTCGAAGTTGTGCCCCTCTTCCTGTGCTTTACAGGCGATTCCAACGTACCTCTTGAAATCTGTTTCCTGCTATTCTGCCTCGCTTTCAAGTCCGCCTCGTTGCCTTCCCTCAACAGATTTTTGGACGATAGTTGGCCTTGATTACTCTGCCAGTTTGTGAATTGCTGTGCCCCTGAGCTCCATTTTTCAACTCGTTTTTTGTGAGCTGAACGCAAGTCCAAACTTTTGGTTCAGGACCTATACTGGTTCCCGGTGGGTGGCTGAGACTTTGGTTAATTCTTCTTCCTGCCGGGAAATTAGAGTGACATGTGCCCATCCAAATGCCTAACAGCTACTCTCTCATTGGTTCTCCCTCTTCCCTTTCATCCTCTGCCAAATTGGCAACCTGTGCGAACCAGGAGCTTAAAGGGGCTGTCTCTCCAAGTTGGGAGATTGATAGGAAAGCAGTTGGAAAGTCAAACCAGAGCACCAGGAGAGGGACTCTTCGTTGAGTTTTAGAAACCTTTCGTATTCACAGTGTGTCCATCCTCTAGGTTTCCCGTACATGTTATAGCTGTAGTAATATTCCCTTCAACCTGGAGAGTTGGGACCCATGGAATGGGTGCCATGCATTATGGCTTTAAAGGGTCTGCATTTGCTCACCCAATCTCACCAATCCTCTCAGTCCCAAGTGTCCAGCCTTATGCCACATCCAGCTGTCATTGTAGATAGGGTCATTCCAGGTTGCATCAGAGACCCTGAAGGAATTGTAAAGAATTTCCCTGTTTCTTTGTTTTGTTTTTGAAATTCCTTTTCAGAGTGGGTTTGAGCTGATTCTCGCTGCCATGTTTATGTCAGTTTAGACACACTTGATTCCCTTACGGAGACATATCAATACATAGGTTTTAAGATTCTTACTAGTCAGATCTCTTCCTCTGCGGGAAATATGGGGTTTTGAGTCCCTTTCACTGAGGAAGGTGTAGGTCTTGTCTATTCCATAGTTGGTTTTTGGAACGGTACCTGTGCTTATATCAAACTCTGGTTTGATGCATCACCCCACCTCTCCTTCCCCCTTAAGCAGGCATAAGAGTGTTTTCTAAATGTGAGACTCTGTTCTCTTTGTTAACTCAGTTCATGTGTAGCCATGTTTACAGGATCTTCCTAAGTGATATCTTATGATAAGTTTCTTTTTCTGTGTGACTTCTTTCACTTAGAATCATCATACCTGAATCCACTCATTTGGCTGCTACTGGTCTTATGACATTGATTTCATGGCTGAGGGATATTCCATCGTATGTAAGTTCCACAATGTTTGGAACCATTTTTATATTTCCTGGGATATTTCAGGTGTACCCAGGTTGAGGTTCTTGTAAGCAGTGCAGCCCTCAATTTGGGGGTGGCTCTGTCTTATGGATTTTCAGTTTTCCCAAGGTATATTCCCTAGACTGGAAGTGCCCTTGGCTCTGTAGCTCTGTTGTTTACTTGTTTTAGGGAACACAATGCACTCCTCCAGTGAGGCAGTTGGCAACTTACATCCCGCCCATCAGCATAACAAGGCTCCCTGTTCTCCAGGGCCTGTCTTGCCTTTCTGGTTTTTACACATTTTGTGGATGTCCCTTTTGACCCGTGGGAAGTGATACTTCTTTGTAGTGCAGATTTGCATTGCCCGCTTGCTTGCTTGGCCAAAAAGGGCGTATGCGTTTTCTCCTGAATATATTCAGGAGAAAACGCATACGCCCTTTTTGGCCAAGTGCATCATTGTCGAAGTTGTGCCCCTCTTCCTGTGCTTTACAGGTGATTCCGACGTACCTCTTGAAATCTGTTTCCTGCTATTCTGCCTCGCTTTCAAGTCCGCCTCGTTGCCTTCCCTCAACAGATTTTTGGACGATAGTTGGCCTTGATTACGCTGCCAGTTTGTGAATTGCTGTGCCCCTGAGCTCCATTTTTCAACTCGTTTTTTGTGAGCTGAAGGCAAGTCCAAACTTTTGGTTCAGGACCTATACTGGTTCCCGGTGGGTGGCTGAGACTTTGGTTAATTCTTCTTCCTGTCGGGAAATTAGAGTGACATGTGCCCATCCAAATGCCTAACAGCTACTCTCTCATTGGTTCTCCCTCTTCCCTTTCATCCTCTGCCAAATTGGCAACCTGTGCGAACCAGGAGCTTAAAGGGGCTGTCTCTCCAAGTTGGGAGATTGATAGGAAAGCAGTTGGAAAGTCAAACTGGAGCACCAGGAGAGGTACTCTTCGTTGAGTTTTAGAAACTTTTCGTATTCACAGTGTGTCCATTCTCTTGGTTTCCCGTACATGTTATAGCTGTAGTAATATTCCCTTCAACCTGGAGACGTGGGACCCATGGAATGGGTGCCATGCATTATTGCTTTAAAGGGTCTGCATTTGCTCACCCAAACTCACCAATCCTCTCAGTCCCAAGTGTCCAGCCTCATGCCACATCCAGCTGTCATTGTAGATAGGGTCATTCCAGGTTGCATCAGAGACCCTGAAGGAATTGTAAAGAAGTTCCCTGTTTCTTTGTTTTGTTTTTGAAATTCCTTTTTAGAGTGGGTTTGAGCTGATTCTCGCTGCCATGTTTATGCCAGTCTAGACACACTTGATTCCCTTACGGAGACCTATCAATACATAGGTTTTAAGATTCTTACTAGTCAGATCTATTCCTCTGCGGGAAATATGGGGTTTTGAGTCCCTTTCACTGAGGAAGGTGTAGGTCTTGTCTATTCCATAGTTGGTTTTTGGAACGGTACCTCTGCTTATATCAAACTCTGGTTTAATGCATCACCCCACCTCTCCATCCCCCTTAAGCAGGCATAAGAGTGTTTTCTAAATGTGAGACTCTGTTCTCTTGCCTAACTCAGTTCATGTGTAGCCATGTTTACAGGATCTTCCTAAGTGATATCTTATGATAAGTTTCTTTTTCTGTGTGACTTCTTTCACTTAGAATCATCGTACCTGAATCCACTCATTTGGCTGCTACTGGTCTTATGACATTGATTTCATGGCTGAGGGATATTCCATCGTACATAAGTTCCACAATGTTTGGAACCATTTTTATATTTCCTGGGATATTTCAGGTGTACCCAGGTTGAGGTTCTTCTAAGCAGTGCAGCCCTCAATTTGGGGGTGGCTCTGTCTTATGGATTTTCAGTTTTCCCAAGGTATATTCCCTAGACTGGAAGTGCCCTTGGCTCTGTAGCTCTGTTGTTTCCTTGTTTTAGGGAACACAATGCACTCCTCCAGTGAGGCAGTTTGCAACTTACATCCCGCCCATCAGCATAACAAGGCTCCCTGTTCTCCAGGGCCTGTCTTGCCTTTCTGGTTTTTACACATTTTGTGGATGTCCCTTTTGACCCGTGGGAAGTGATACTTCTTTGTAGTGCAGATTTGCATTGCCCGCTTGCTTGCTTGGCCAAAAAGGGCGTATGCGTTTTCTCCTGAATATATTCAGGAGAAAACGCATACGCCCTTTTTGGCCAAGTGCATCATTGTCGAAGTTGTGCCCCTCTTCCTGTGCTTTACAGGTGATTCCGACGTACCTCTTGAAATCTGTTTCCTGCTATTCTGCCTCGCTTTCAAGTCCGCCTCGTTGCCTTCCCTCAACAGATTTTTGGACGATAGTTGGCCTTGATTACGCTGCCAGTTTGTGAATTGCTGTGCCCCTGAGCTCCATTTTTCAACTCGTTTTTTGTGAGCTGAAGGCAAGTCCAAACTTTTGGTTCAGGACCTATACTGGTTCCCGGTGGGTGGCTGAGACTTTGATTAATTCTTCTTCCTGCCGGGATATTAGAGTGACATATGCCCATCCAAATGCCTAACAGCTACTCTCTCATTGGTTCTCCCTCTTCCCTTTCATCCTCTGCCAAATTGGCAACCTGTGCGAACCAGGAGCTTAAAGGGGCTGTCTCTCCAAGTTGGGAGATTGATAGGAAAGCAGTTGGAAAGTCAAACTGGAGCACCAGGAGAGGTACTCTTCGTTGAGTTTTAGAAACTTTTCGTATTCACAGTGTGTCCATTCTCTTGGTTTCCCATACATGTTATAGCTGTAGTAATATTCCCTTCAACCTGGAGACGTGGGACCCATGGAATGGGTGCCATGCATTATGGCTTTAAAGGGTCTGCATTTGCTCACCCAAACTCACCAATCCTCTCAGTCCCAAGTGTCCAGCCTCATGCCACATCCAGCTGTCATTGTAGATAGGGTCATTCCAGGTTGCATCAGAGACCCTGAAGGAATTGTAAAGAAGTTCCCTGTTTCTTTGTTTTGTTTTTGAAATTCCTTTTTAGAGTGGGTTTGAGCTGATTCTCGCTGCCATGTTTATGCCAGTCTAGACACACTTGATTCCCTTACGGAGACATATCAATACATAGGTTTTAAGATTCTTACTAGTCAGATCTATTCCTCTGCGGGAAATATGGGGTTTTGAGTCCCTTTCACTGAGGAAGGTGTAGGTCTTGTCTATTCCATAGTTGGTTTTTGGAACGGTACCTCTGCTTATATCAAACTCTGGTTTGATGCATCATCCCACCTCTCCATCCCCCTTAAGCAGGCATAAGAGTGTTTTCTAAATGTGAGACTCTGTTCTCTTGCCTAACTCAGTTCATGTGTAGCCATGTTTACAGGATCTTCCTAAGTGATATCTTATGATAAGTTTCTTTTTCTGTGTGACTTCTTTCACTTAGAATCATCGTACCTGAATCCACTCATTTGGCTGCTACTGGTCTTATGACATTGATTTCATGGCTGAGGGATATTCCATCGTACATAAGTTCCACAATGTTTGGAACCATTTTTATATTTCCTGGGATATTTCAGGTGTACCCAGGTTGAGGTTCTTCTAAGCAGTGTAGCCCTCAATTTGGGGGTGGCTCTGTCTTATGGATTTTCAGTTTTCCCAAGTTATATTCCCTAGACTGGAAGTGCCCTTGGCTCTGTAGCTCTGTTGTTTCCTTGTTTTAGGGAACACAATGCACTCCTCCAGTGAGGCAGTTGGCAACTTACATCCCGCCCATCAGCATAACAAGGCTCCCTGTTCTCCAGGGCCTGTCTTGCCTTTCTGGTTTTTACACATTTTGTGGATGTCCCTTTTGACCCGTGGGAAGTGATACTTCTTTGTAGTGCAGATTTGCATTGCCCGCTTGCTTGCTTGGCCAAAAAGGGCATATGCGTTTTCTCCTGAATATATTCAGGAGAAAACGCATACGCCCTTTTTGGCCAAGTGCATCATTGTCGAAGTTGTGCCCCTCATCCTGTGCTTTACAGGCGATTCCAACATACCTCTTGAAATCTGTTTCCTGCTATTCTGCCTCGCTTTCAAGTCCGCCTCGTTGCCTTCCCTCAACAGATTTTTGGACGATAGTTGGCCTTGATTACTCTGCCAGTTTGTGAATTGCTGTGCCCCTGAGCTCCATTTTTCAACTCGTTTTTTGTGAGCTGAACGCAAGACCAAACTTTTGGTTCAGGACCTATACTGGTTCCCAGTGGGTGGCTGAGACTTTGGTTAATTCTTCTTCCTGCCGGGAAATTAGAGTGACATGTGCCCATCCAAATGCCTAACAGCTACTCCCTCATTGGTTCTCCCTCTTCCCTTTCATCCTCTGCCAAATTGGCAACCTGTGCGAACCAGGAGCTTAAAGGGGCTGTCTCTCCAAGTTGGGAGATTGATAGGAAAGCAGTTGGAAAGTCAAACCGGAGCACCAGGAGAGGGACTCTTCGTTGAGTTTTAGAAACCTTTCGTATTCACAGTGTGTCCATCCTCTAGGTTTCCCGTACATGTTATAGCTGTAGTAATATTCCCTTCAACCTGGAGAGTTGGGACCCATGGAATGGTTGCCATGCATTATGGCTTTAAAGGGTCTGCATTTGCTCACCCAATCTCACCAATCCTCTCAGTCCCAAGTGTCCAGCCTTGTGCCACATCCAGCTGTCATTGTAGGTAGGGTCATTCCAGGTGGCATCAGAGACCCTGAAGGAATTGTAAAGAATTTCCCTGTTTCTTTGTTCTGTTTTTTAAATTCCTTTTTAGAGTGGGTTTGAGCTGATTCTCGCTGACATGTTTATGCCAGTCTAGACACACTTGATTCCCTTACGGACACATATCAATACATAGTTTTTAAGATTCTTACTAGTCAGATCTTTTCCTCTGCGGGAAATATGGGGTTTTGAGTCCCTTTCACTGAGGAAGGTGTAGGTCTTGTCTTTTCCATAGTTGGTTTTTGGAACGGTACCTCTGCTTATATCAAACTCTGGTTTCATGCATCACCCCACCTCTCCTTCCCCATTAAGCAGGCATAAGGGTGTTTTCTAAATGTGAGACTCTGTTCTCTTTGTTAACTCAGTTCATGTGTAGCCATGTTTACAGGATCTTCCTAAGTGATATCTTATGATAAGTTTCTTTTTCTGTGTGACTTCTTTCACTTAGAATCATCATACCTGAATCCACTCATTTGGCTGCTACTGGTCTTATGACATTGATTTCATGGCTGAGGGATATTCCATCGTATGTAAGTTCCACAATGTTTGGAACCATTTTTATATTTCCTGGGATATTTCAGGTGTACCCAGGTTGAGGTTCTTGTAAGCAGTGCAGCCCTCAATTTGGGGGTGGCTCTGTCTTATGGATTTTCAGTTTTCCCAAGGTATATTCCCTAGACTGGAAGTGCCCTTGGCTCTGTAGCTCTGTTGTTTACTTGTTTTAGGGAACACAATGCACTCCTCCAGTGAGGCAGTTGGCAACTTACATCCCGCCCATCAGCATAACAAGGCTCCCTGTTCTCCAGGGCCTGTCTTGCCTTTCTGGTTTTTACACATTTTGTGGATGTCCCTTTTGACCCGTGGGAAGTGATACTTCTTTGTAGTGCAGATTTGCATTGCCCGCTTGCTTGCTTGGCCAAAAAGGGCGTATGCGTTTTCTCCTGAATATATTCAGGAGAAAACGCATACGCCCTTTTTGGCCAAGTGCATCATTGTCGAAGTTGTGCCCCTCTTCCTGTGCTTTACAGGTGATTCCGACGAACCTCTTGAAATCTGTTTCCTGCTATTCTGCCTCGCTTTCAAGTCCGCCTCGTTGCCTTCCCTCAACAGATTTTTGGACGATAGTTGGCCTTGATTACGCTGCCAGTTTGTGAATTGCTGTGCCCCTGAGCTCCATTATTCAACTCGTTTTTTGTGAGCTGAAGGCAAGTCCAAACTTTTGGTTCAGGACCTATACTGGTTCCCGGTGGGTGGCTGAGACTTTGGTTAATTCTTCTTCCTGCCGGGATATTAGAGTGACATGTGCCCATCCAAATGCCTAACAGCTACTCTCTCATTGGTTCTCCCTCTTCCCTTTCATCCTCTGCCAAATTGGCAACCTGTGCGAACCAGGAGCTTAAAGGGGCTGTCTCTCCAAGTTGGGAGATTGATAGGAAAGCAGTTGGAAAGTCAAACTGGAGCACCAGGAGAGGTACTCTTCGTTGAGTTTTACAAACTTTTCGTATTCACAGTGTGTCCATTCTCTTGGTTTCCCATACATGTTATAGCTGTAGTAATATTCCCTTCAACCTGGAGACGTGGGACCCATGGAATGGGTGCCATGCATTATGGCTTTAAAGGGTCTGCATTTGCTCACCCAAACTCACCAATCCTCTCAGTCCCAAGTGTCCAGCCTCATGCCACATCCAGCTGTCATTGTAGATAGGGTCATTCCAGGTTGCATCAGAGACCCTGAAGGAATTGTAAAGAAGTTCCCTGTTTCTTTGTTTTGTTTTTGAAATTCCTTTTTAGAGTGGGTTTGAGCTGATTCTCGCTGCCATGTTTATGCCAGTCTAGACACACTTGATTCCCTTACGGAGACATATCAATACATAGGTTTTAAGATTCTTACTAGTCAGATCTATTCCTCTGCGGGAAATATGGGGTTTTGAGTCCCTTTCACTGAGGAAGGTGTAGGTCTTGTCTATTCCATAGTTGGTTTTTGGAACGGTACCTCTGCTTATATCAAACTCTGGTTTGATGCATCATCCCACCTCTCCATCCCCCTTAAGCAGGCATAAGAGTGTTTTCTAAATGTGAGACTCTGTTCTCTTGCCTAACTCAGTTCATGTGTAGCCATGTTTACAGGATCTTCCTAAGTGATATCTTATGATAAGTTTCTTTTTCTGTGTGACTTCTTTCACTTAGAATCATCGTACCTGAATCCACTCATTTGGCTGCTACTGGTCTTATGACATTGATTTCATGGCTGAGGGATATTCCATCGTACATAAGTTCCACAATGTTTGGAACCATTTTTATATTTCCTGGGATATTTCAGGTGTACCCAGGTTGAGGTTCTTGTAAGCAGTGCAGCCCTCAATTTGGGGGTGGCTCTGTCTTATGGATTTTCAGGTTTCCCAAGGTATATTCCCTAGACTGGAAGTGCCCTTGGCTCTGTAGCTCTGTTGTTTACTTGTTTTAGGGAACACAATGCACTCCTCCAGTGAGGCAGTTGGCAACTTACATCCCGCCCATCAGCATAACAAGGATCCCTGTTGTCCAGGGCCTGTCTTGCCTTTCTGGTTTTTACACATTTTGTGGATGTCCCTTTTGACCCGTGGGAAGTGATACTTCTTTGTAGTGCAGATTTGCATTGCCCGCTTGCTTGCTTGGCCAAAAAGGGCGTATGCGTTTTCTCCTGAATATATTCAGGAGAAAACGCATACGCCCTTTTTGGCCAAGTGCATCATTGTCGAAGTTGTGCCCCTCTTCCTGTGCTTTACAGGCGATTCCAACATACCTCTTGAAATCTGTTTCCTGCTATTCTGCCTCGCTTTCAAGTCCGCCTCGTTGCCTTCCCTCAACAGATTTTTGGACGATAGTTGGCCTTGATTACTCTGCCAGTTTGTGAATTGCTGTGCCCGTGAGCTCCATTTTTCAACTCGTTTTTTGTGAGCTGAACGCAAGTCCAAACTTTTAGTTCAGGACTTATACTGGTTCCCAGTTGGTGGCTGAGACTTTGGTTAATTCTTCTTCCTGCCTGGAAATTAGAGTGACATGTGCCCATCCAAATGCCTAACAGCTACTCTCTCATTGGTTCTCCCTCTTCCCTTTCATCCTCTGCCAAATTGGCAACCTGTGCGAACCAGGAGCTTAAAGGGGCTGTCTCTCCAAGTTGGGAGATTGATAGGAAAGCAGTTGGAAAGTCAAACCGGAGCACCAGGAGAGGGACTCTTCGTTGAGTTTTAGAAACCTTTCGTATTCACAGTGTGTCCATTCTCTAGGTTTCCCGTACATGTTATAGCTGTAGTAATATTCCCTTCAACCTGGAGAGTTGGGACCCATGGAATGGGTGCCATGCATTATTGCTTTAAAGGGTCTGCATTTGCTCACCCAATCTCACCAATCCTCTCAGTCCCAAGTGTCCAGCCTCATGCCACATCCAGCTGTCATTGTAGATAGGGTCATTCCAGGTTGCATTAGAGACCCTGAAGGAATTGTAAAGAATTTCCCTGTTTCTTTGTTCTCTTTTTGAAATTCCTTTTTAGAGTGGGTTTGCGCTGATTCTCGCTGCCATGTTTATGCCAGTCTAGACACACTTGTTTCCCTTACAGAGACATATATATATACATAGGTTTTAAGATTCTTACTAGTCAGATCTATTCCTCTGCGGGAAATATGGGGTTTTGAGTCCCTTTCACTGAGGAAGGTGTAGTTCTTGTCTTTTCCATAGTTGGTTTTTGGAACGGTACCTCTGCTTATATCAAACTCTGGTTTGATGCATCACCCCACCTCTCCATCCCCCTTAAGCAGGCATAAGAGTGTTTTCTAAATGTGAGACTCTGTTCTCTTGCCTAACTCAGTTCATGTGTAGCCATGTTTACAGGATCTTCCTAAGTGATATCTTATGATAAGTTTCTTTTTCTGTGTGACTTCTTTCACTTAGAATCATCGTACCTGAATCAACTCATTTGGCTGCTACTGGTCTTATGACATTGATTTCATGGCTGAGGGATATTCCATCGTATGTAAGTTCCACAATGTTTTGAACCATTTTTATATGTCCTGGGATATTTCAGGTGTACCCAGTTTGAGGTTCTTGTAAGCAGTGCAGCCCTCAATTTGGGGGTGGCTCTGTCTTATGGATTTTCAGTTTTCCCAAGGTATATTCCCTAGACTGGAAGTGCCCTTGGCTCTGTAGCTCTGTTGTTTACTTGTTTTAGGGAACACAATGCACTCCTCCAGTGAGGCAGTTGGCAACTTACATCCCGCCCATCAGCATAACAAGGCTCCCTGTTCTCCAGGGCCTGTCTTGCCTTTCTGGTTTTTACACATTTTGTGGATGTCCCTTTTGACCCGTGGGAAGTGATACTTCTTTGTAGTGCAGATTTGCATTGCCCGTTTGCTTGCTTGGCCAAAAAGGGCGTATGCGTTTTCTCCTGAATATATTCAGGAGAAAACGCATACGCCCTTTTTGGCCAAGTGCATCATTGTCGAAGTTGTGCCCCTCTTCCTGTGCTTTACAGGCGATTCCAACGTACCTCTTGAAATCTGTTTCCTGCTATTCTGCCTCGCTTTCAAGTCCGCCTCGTTGCCTTCCCTCAACAGATTTTTGGACGATAGTTGGCCTTGATTACGCTTCCAGTTTGTGAATTGCTGTGCCCCTGAGCTCCATTTTTCAACTCGTTTTTTGTGAGCTGAACGCAAGTCCAAACTTTTGGTTCAGGACCTATACTGGTTCCCGGTGGGTGGCTGAGACTTTGGTTAATTCTTCTTCCTGCCGGGAAATTAGAGTGACATGTGCCCATCCAAATGCCTAACAGCTACTCTCTCATTGGTTCTCCCTCTTCCCTTTCATCCTCTGCCAAATTGGCAACCTGTGTGAACCAGGAGCTTAAAGGGGCTGTCTCTCCAACTTGGGAGATTGATAGGAAAGCAGTTGGAAAGTCAAACCGGAGCACCAGGAGAGGGACTCTTCGTTGAGTTTTAGAAACTTTTTGTATTCACAGTGTGTCCATTCTCTAGGTTTCCCGTACATGTTATAGCTGTAGTAATATTCCCTTCAACCTGGAGAGTTGGGACCCATGGAATGGGTGCCATGCATTATTGCTTTAAAGGGTCTGCATTTGCTCACCCAAACTCACCAATCCTCTCAGTCCCAAGTGTCCAGCCTCATGCCACATCCAGCTGTCATTGTAGATAGGGTCATTCCAGGTTGCATCAGAGACCCTGAAGGAATTGTAAAGAATTTCCCTGTTTCTTTGTTCTGTTTTTGAAATTCCTTTTTAGAGTGGGTTTGAGCTGATTCTCGCTGCCATGTTTATGCCAGTCTAGACACACTTGTTTCCCTTACGGACACATATCAATACATAGGTTTTAAGATTCTTACTAGTCAGATCTATTCCTCTGCGGGAAATATGGGGTTTTGAGTCCCTTTCACTGAGGAAGGTGTATTACTTGTCTTTTCCATAGTTGGTTTTTGGAACGGTACCTCTGCTTATATCAAACTCTGGTTTGATGCATCACCCCACCTCTCCTTCCCCCTTAAGCAGGCATAAGAGTGTTTTCTAAATGTGAGACTCTGTTCTCTTTGTTAACTCATTTCATGTGTAGCCATGTTTACAGGATCTTCCTAAGTGATATCTTACGATAAGATTCTTTTTCTGTGTGACTTCTTTCACTTAGAATCATCATACCTGAATCCACTCATTTGGCTGCTACTGGTCTTATGACATTGATTTCATGGCTGAGGGATATTCCATCGTACGTAAGTTCCACAATGTTTGGAACCATTTTTATATTTCCTGGGATATTTCAGGTGTACCCAGGTTGAGGTTCTTGTAAGCAGTGTAGCCGTCAATTTGGGGGTGGCTCTGTCTTATGGATTTTCAGTTTTCCCAAGGTATATTCCCTAGACTGGAAGTGCCCTTGGCTCTGTAGCTCTGTTGTTTAATTGTTTTACGGAACACAATGCACTCCTCCAGTAGGCAGTTGGCAACTTACATCCCGTCCATCAGCATAACAAGGCTCCCTGTTCTCCAGGGCCTGTCTTGCCTTTCTGGTTTTTACACATTTTGTGGGTGTCCCTTTTGACCCGTGGGAAGTGATACTTCTTTGTAGTGCAGATTTGCATTGCCCGCTTGCTTGCTTGGCCAAAAAGGGCGTATGCGTTTTCTCCTGAATATATTCAGGAGAAAACGCATACGCCCTTTTTGGCCAAGTGCATCATTGTCGAAGTTGTGCCCCTCTTCCTGTGCTTTACAGGCGATTCCAACGTACCTCTTGAAATCTGTTTCCTGCTATTCTGCCTCGCTTTCAAGTCCGCCTCGTTGCCTTCCCTCAACAGATTTTTGGACGATAGTTGGCCTTGATTACTCTGCCAGTTTGTGAATTGCTGTGCCCCTGAGCTCCATTTTTCAACTCGGTTTTTGTGAGCTGAACGCAAGTCCAAACTTTTGGTTCAGGACCTATACTGGTTCCCGGTGGGTGGCTGAGACTTTGGTTAATTCTTCTTCCTGCCGGGAAATTAGAGTGACATGTGCCCATCCAAATGCCTAACAGCTACTCTCTCATTGGTTCTCCCTCTTCCCTTTCATCCTCTGCCAAATTGGCAACCTGTGCGAACCAGGAGCTTAAAGGGGCTGTCTCTCCAATTTCGGAGATTGATAGGAAAGCAGTTGGAAAGTCAAACTGGAGCACCAGGAGAGGGACTCTTCGTTGAGTTTTAGAAACCTTTCGTATTCACAGTGTGTCCATTCTCTAGGTTTCCCGTACATGTTATAGCTGTAGTAATATTCCCTTCAACCTGGAGAGTTGGGACCCATGGAATGGGTGCCATGCATTATTGCTTTAAAGGGTCTGCATTTGCTCACCCAATCTCACCAATCCTCTCAGTCCCAAGTGTCCAGCCTCATGCCACATCCAGCTGTCATTGCAGATAGGGTCATTCCAGGTTGCATCAGAGACCCTGAAGGAATTGTAAAGAAGTTCCCTGTTTCTTTGTTTTGTTTTTGAAATTCCTTTTTAGAGTGGGTTTGAGCTGATTCTCGCTGCCATGTTTATGCCAGTCTAGACACACTTGATTCCCTTACGGAGACATATCAATACATAGGTTTTAAGATTCTTACTAGTCAGATCTATTCCTCTGCGGGAAATATGGGGTTTTGAGTCCCTTTCACTGAGGAAGGTGTAGTTCTTGTCTTTTCCATAGTTGGTTTTTGGAACGGTACCTCTGCTTATATCAAACTCTGGTTTGATGCATCACCCCACCTCTCCTTCCCCCTTAAGCAGGCATAAGAGTGTTTTCTAAATGTGAGACTCTGTTCTCTTTGTTAACTCAGTTCATGTGTAGCCATGTTTACAGGATCTTCCTAAGTGATATCTTATGATAAGTTTCTTTTTCTGTGTGACTTCTTTCACTTAGAATCATCATACCTGAATCCACTCATTTGGCTGCTACTGGTCTTATGACATTGTTTTCATGGCTGAGGGATATTCCGTCGTATGTAAGTTCCACAATGTTTGGAACCATTTTTATATTTCCTGGGATATTTCAGGTGAACCCAGGTTGAGGTTCTTGTAAGCAGTGGAGCCCTCCATTTGGGGGTGGCTCTGTCTTATGGATTTTCAGTTTTCCCAAGGTATATTCCCTAGACTAGAAGTGCCCTTGGCTCTGTAGCTCTGTTGTTTCCTTGTTTTAGGGAACACAATGCACTCCTCCAGTGAGGCAGTTGGCAACTTACAACCCGCCCATCAGCATAACAAAGCTCCCTGTTCTCCAGGGCCTGTCTTGCCTTTCTGGTTTTTACACATTTTGTGGATGTCCCTTTTGACCCGTGGGAAGTGATACTTCTTTGTAGTGCAGATTTGCATTGCCCGCTGGCTTGCTTGGCCAAAAAGGGCGTATGCGTTTTCTCCTGAATATATTCAGGAGAAAACGCATACGCCCTTTTTGGCCAAGTGCATCATTGTCGAAGTTGTGCCCCTCTTCCTGTGCTTTACAGGCGATTCCAACATACCTCTTGAAATCTGTTTCCTGCTATTCTGCCTCGCTTTCAAGTCCGCCTCGTTGCCTTCCCTCAACAGATTTTTGGACGATAGTTGGCCTTGATTACTCTGCCAGTTTGTGAATTGCTGTGCCCCTGAGCTCCATTTTTCAACTCGTTTTTTGTGAGCTGAACGCAAGTCCAAACTTTTGGTTCAGGACCTATACTGGTTCCAAGTGGGTGGCTGAGACTTTGGTTAATTCTTCTTCCTGCCGGGAAATTAGAGTGACATGTGCCCATCCAAATGCCTAACAGCTACTCTCTCATTGGTTCTCCCTATTCCCTTTCATCCTCTGCCAAATTGGCAACCTGTGCGAACTAGGAGCTTAAAGGGGCTGTCTCTCCAAGTTGGGAGATTGATAGGAAAGCAGTTGGAATGTCAAACCGGAGCACCAGGAGAGGGACTCTTCGTTGAGTTTTAGAAACCTTTCATATTCACAGTGTGTCCATTCTCTAGGTTTTCCGTACATGTTATAGCTGTAGCAATATTCCCTTCAACCTGGAGAGTTGGGACCCATGGAATGGGTGCCATGCATTATTGCTTTAAAGGGTCTGCATTTGCTCACCCAATCTCACCAATCCTCTCAGTCCCAAGTGTCCAGCCTTATGCCACATCCTGCTGTCATTGTAGATAGGGTCATTCCAGGTTGCATCAGAGACCCTGAAGGAATTGTAAAGAATTTCCCTGTTTCTTTGTTCTGTTTTTGAATTTCCTTTTTAGAGTGGGTTTGAGCTGATTCTCGCTGCCATGTTTATGCCAGTCTAGACACACTTGATTCCCTTACGGACACATATCAATACATAGGTTTTAAGATTCTTACTAGTCAGATCTATTCCTCTGCGGGAAATATGGGGTTTTGAGTCCCTTTCACTGAGGAAGGTGTATTACTTGTCTTTTCCATAGTTGGTTTTTGGAACGGTACCTCTGCTTATATCAAACTCTGGTTTGATGCATCACCCCACCTCTCCTTCCCCCTTAAGCAGGCATAAGAGTGTTTTCTAAATGTGAGACTCTGTTCTCTTTGTTAACTCAGTTCATGTGTAGCCATGTTTACAGTATCTTCCTAAGTGATATCTTACGATAAGATTCTTTTTCTGTGTGACATCTTTCACTTAGAATCATCATACCTGAATACACTCATTTGGCTGCTACTGGTCTTATGACATTGATTTCATGGCTGAGGGATATTCCATCGTACGTAAGTTCCACAATGTTTGGAACCATTTTTATATTTCCTGGGATATTTCAGGTGTACCCAGGTTGAGGTTCTTGTAAGCAGTGCAGCCGTCAATTTGGGGGTGGCTCTGTCTTATGGATTTTCAGTTTTCCCAAGGTATATTCCCTAGACTGGAAGTGCCCTTGGCTCTGTAGCTCTGTTGTTTACTTGTTTTAGGGAACACAATGCACTCCTCCAGTAGGCAGTTGGCAACTTACATCCCGCCCATCAGCATAACAAGGCTCCCTGTTCTCCAGGGCCTGTCTTGCCTTTCTGGTTTTTACACATTTTGTGGATGTCCCTTTTGACCCGTGGGAAGTGATACTTCTTTGTAGTGCAGATTTGCATTGCCCGCTTGCTTGCTTGGCCAAAAAGGGCGTATGCGTTTTCTCCTGAATATATTCTGTAGAAAACGCATACGCCCTTTTTGGCCAAGTGCATCATTGTCGAAGTTGTGCCCCTCTTCCTGTGCTTTACAGGCGATTCCAACGTACCTCTTGAAATCTGTTTCCTGCTATTCTGCCTCGCTTTCAAGTCCGCCTGGTTGCCTTCCCTCAACAGATTTTTGGACGATAGTTGGCCTTGATTACTCTGCCAGTTTGTGAATTGCTGTGCCCCTGAGCTCCATTTTTCAACTCGTTTCTTGTGAGCTGAACGCAAGTCCAAACTTTTGGTTCAGGACCTATACTGGTTCCCGGTGGGTGGCTGAGACTTTGGTTAATTCTTCTTCCTGCCGGGAAATTAGAGTGACATGTGCCCATCCAAATGCCTAACAGCTACTCTCTCATTGGTTCTCCCTCTTCCCTTTCATCCTCTGCCAAATTGGCAACCTGTGCGAACCAGGAGCTTAAAGGGGCTGTCTCTCCAATTTCGGAGATTGATAGGAAAGCAGTTGGAAAGTCAAACTGGAGCACCAGGAGAGGGACTCTTCGTTGAGTTTTAGAAACCTTTCGTATTCACAGTGTGTCCATTCTCTAGGTTTCCCGTACATGTTATAGCTGTAGTAATATTCCCTTCAACCTGGAGAGTTGGGACCCATGGAATGGGTGCCATGCATTATTGCTTTAAAGGGTCTGCATTTGCTCACCCAATCTCACCAATCCTCTCAGTCCCAAGTGTCCAGCCTCATGCCACATCCAGCTGTCATTGCAGATAGGGTCATTCCAGGTTGCATCAGAGACCCTGAAGGAATTGTAAAGAAGTTCCCTGTTTCTTTGTTTTGTTTTTGAAATTCCTTTTTAGAGTGGGTTTGAGCTGATTCTCGCTGCCATGTTTATGCCAGTCTAGACACACTTGATTCCCTTACGGAGACATATCAATACATAGGTTTTAAGATTCTTACTAGTCAGATCTATTCCTCTGCGGGAAATATGGGGTTTTGAGTCCCTTTCACTGAGGAAGGTGTAGGTCTTGTCTATTCCATAGTTGGTTTTTGGAACGGTACATGTGCTTATATCAAACTCTGGTTTGATGCATCACCCCACCTCTCCTTCCCCCTTAAGCAGGCATAAGAGTGTTTTCTAAATGTGAGACTCTGTTCTCTTTCCTAACTCAGTTCATGTGTGACCATGATTACAGGATCTTCCTAAGTGATATCTTATGATAAGTTTCTTTTTCTGTGTGACTTCTTTCACTTAGAATCATCGTACCTGAATCCACTCATTTGGCTGCTACTGGTCTTATGACATTGATTTCGTGGCTGAGGGATATTCCATCGTACGGAAGTTCCACAATGTTTGGAACCATTTTTATATTTCCTGGGATATTTCAGGTGTACCCAGGTTGAGGTTCTTGTAAGCAGTGCAGCCCTCCATTTGGGGGTGGCTCTGTCTTATGGATTTTCAGTTTTCCCAAGGTATATTCCCTAGACTGGAAGTGCCCTTGGCTCTGTAGCTCTGTTGTTTACTTGTTTTAGGGAACACAATGCACTCCTCCAGTGAGGCAGTTGGCAACTTACATCCCGCCCATCAGCATAACAAGGCTCCCTGTTCTCCAGGGCCTGTCTTGCCTTTCTGGTTTTTACACATTTTGTGGATGTCCCTTTTGACCGGTGGGAAGTGATACTTCTTTGTAGTGCAGATTTGCATTGCCCGCTTGCTTGCTTGGCCAAAAAGGGCGTATGCGTTTTCTCCTGAATATATTCAGGAGAAAACGCATACGCCCTTTTTGGCCAAGTGCATCATTGTCGAAGTTGTGCCCCTCTTCCTGTGCTTTACAGGTGATTCCAACGTACCTCTTGAAATCTGTTTCCTGCTATTCTGCCTCGCTTTCAAGTCCGCCTCGTTGCCTTCCCTCAAGAGATTTTTGGACGATAGTTGGCCTTGATTACTCTGCCAGTTTGTGAATTGCTGTGCCCCAGATCTCCATTTTTCAACTCGTTTTTTGTGAGCTGAACGCAAGTCCAAACTTTTGTTTCAGGACCTATACTGGTTCCCGGTGGGTGGCTGAGACTTTGGTTAATTCTTCTTCCTGCCGGGAAATTAGACTGACATGTGCACATCCAAATGCCTAACAGCTACTCTCTCATTGGTTCTCCCTCTTCCCTTTCGTCCTCTGCCAAATTGGCAACCTGTGCGAACCAGGAGCTTAAAGGGGCTGTCTCTCCAAGTTGGGAGATTGATAGGAAAGCAGTTGGAAAGTCAAACCGGAGCACCAGTAGAGGGACTCTTCGTTGAGTTTTAGAAACCTTTCGTATTCACAGTGTGTCCATTCTCTAGGTTTCCCGTACATGTTATAGCTGTAGTAATATTCCCTTCAACCTGGAGAGTTGGGACCCATGGAATGGGTGCCATGCATTATTGCTTTAAAGGGTCTGCATTTGCTCACCCAATCTCACCAATCCTCTAAGTCCCAAGTGTCCAGCCTCATGCCACATCCAGCTGTCATTGTAGATAGGGTCATTCCAGGTTACATCAGAGACCCTGAAGGAATTGTAAAGAAGTTCCCTGTTTCTTTGTTTTGTTTTTGAAATTCCTTTTTAGAGTGGGTTTGAGCTGATTCTCGCTGCCATGTTTATGCCAGTCTAGACACACTTGATTCCCTTACGGAGACATATCAATACATAGGTTTTAAGATTCTTACTAGTCAGATCTATTCCTCTGTGGGAAATATGGGGTTTTGAGTCCCTTTCACTGAGGAAGGTGTAGTTCTTGTCTTTTCCATAGTTGGTTTTTGGAACGGTACCTCTGCTTATATCAAACTCTGGTTTGATGCATCACCCCACCTCTCCTTCCCCCTTAAGCAGGCATAAGAGTGTTTTCTAAATGTGAGACTCTGTTCTCTTTGTTAACTCAGTTCATGTGTAGCCATGTTTACAGGATCTTCCTAAGTGATATCTTATGATAAGTTTCTTTTTCTGTGTGACTTCTTTCACTTAGAATCATCATACCTGAATCCACTCATTTGGCTGCTACTGGACTTATGACATTGTTTTCATGGCTGAGGGATATTCCATCGTATGTAAGTTCCACAATGTTTGGAACCATTTTTATATTTCCTGGGATATTTCAGGTGTACCCAGGTTGAGGTTCTTGTAAGCAGTGCAGCCCTCAATTTGGGGGTGGCTCTGTCTTATGGATTTTCAGTTTTCCCAAGGTATATTCCCTAGACTGGAAGTGCCCTTGGCTCTGTAGCTCTGTTGTTTACTTGTTTTAGGGAACACAATGCACTCCTCCAGTGAGGCAGTTGGCAACTTACATCCCGCCCATCAGCATAACAAGGCTCCCTGTTCTCCAGGGCCTGTCTTGCCTTTCTGGTTTTTACATATTTTGTGGATGTCCCTTTTGACCGGTGGGAAGTGATACGTCTTTGTAGTGCAGATTTGCATTGCCCGCTTGCTTGCTTGGCCAAAAAGGGCGTATGCGTTTTCTCCTGAATATATTCAGGAGAAAACGCATACGCCCTTTTTGGCCAAGTGCATCATTGTCGAAGTTGTGCCCCTCTTCCTGTGCTTTACAGGCGATTCCAACGTACCTCTTGAAATCTGTTTCCTGCTATTCTGCCTCGCTTTCAAGTCCGCCTGGTTGCCTTCCCTCAACAGATTTTTGGACGATAGTTGGCCTTGATTACTCTGCCAGTTTGTGAATTGCTGTGCCCCTGAGCTCCATTTTTCAACTCGTTTTTTGTGAGCTGAACGCAAGTCCAAACTTTTGGTTCAGGACCTATACTGGTTCCCGGTGGGTGGCTGAGACTTTGGTTAATTCTTCTTCCTGCCGGGAAATTAGAGTGACATGTGCCCATCCAAATGCCTAACAGCTACTCTCTCATTGGTTCTCCCTCTTCCCTTTCATCCTCTGCCAAATTGGCAACCTGTGCGAACCAGGAGCTTAAAGGGGCTGTCTCTCCAATTTGGGAGATTGATAGGAAAGCAGTTGGAAAGTCAAACCGGAGCACCAGGAGAGGGACTCTTCGTTGAGTTTTAGAAACTTTTTGTATTCACAGTGTGTCCATTCTCTAGGTTTCCCGTACATGTTATAGCTGTAGTAATATTCCCTTCAACCTGGAGAGTTGGGACCCATGGAATGGGTGCCATGCATTATTGCTTTAAAGGGTCTGCATTTGCTCACCCAAACTCACCAATCCTCTCAGTCCCAAGTGTCCAGCCTCATGCCACATCCAGCTGTCATTGTAGATAGGGTCATTCCAGGTTGCATCAGAGACCCTGAAGGAATTGTAAAGAATTTCCCTGTTTCTTTGTTCTGTTTTTGAAATTCCTTTTTAGAGTGGGTTTGAGCTGATTCTCGCTGCCATGTTTATGCCAGTCTAGACACACTTGTTTCCCTTACGGACACATATCAATACATAGGTTTTAAGATTCTTACTAGTCAGATCTATTCCTCTGCGGGAAATATGGGGTTTTGAGTCCCTTTCACTGAGGAAGGTGTATTACTTGTCTTTTCCATAGTTGGTTTTTGGAACGGTACCTCTGCTTATATCAAACTCTGGTTTGATGCATCACCCCACCTCTCCTTCCCCCTTAAGCAGGCATAAGAGTGTTTTCTAAATGTGAGACTCTGTTCTCTTTGTTAACTCATTTCATGTGTAGCCATGTTTACAGGATCTTCCTAAGTGATATCTTACGATAAGATTCTTTTTCTGTGTGACTTCTTTCACTTAGAATCATCATACCTGAATCCACTCATTTGGCTGCTACTGGTCTTATGACATTGATTTCATGGCTGAGGGATATTCCATCGTACGTAAGTTCCACAATGTTTGGAACCATTTTTATATTTCCTGGGATATTTCAGGTGTACCCAGGTTGAGGTTCTTGTAAGCAGTGTAGCCGTCAATTTGGGGGTGGCTCTGTCTTATGGATTTTCAGTTTTCCCAAGGTATATTCCCTAGACTGGAAGTGCCCTTGGCTCTGTAGCTCTGTTGTTTAATTGTTTTACGGAACACAATGCACTCCTCCAGTAGGCAGTTGGCAACTTACATCCCGTCCATCAGCATAACAAGGCTCCCTGTTCTCCAGGGCCTGTCTTGCCTTTCTGGTTTTTACACATTTTGTGGGTGTCCCTTTTGACCCGTGGGAAGTGATACTTCTTTGTAGTGCAGATTTGCATTGCCCGCTTGCTTGCTTGGCCAAAAAGGGCGTATGCGTTTTCTCCTGAATATATTCAGGAGAAAACGCATACGCCCTTTTTGGCCAAGTGCATCATTGTCGAAGTTGTGCCCCTCTTCCTGTGCTTTACAGGCGATTCCAACGTACCTCTTGAAATCTGTTTCCTGCTATTCTGCCTCGCTTTCAAGTCCGCCTCGTTGCCTTCCCTCAACAGATTTTTGGACGATAGTTGGCCTTGATTACTCTGCCAGTTTGTGAATTGCTGTGCCCCTGAGCTCCATTTTTCAACTCGGTTTTTGTGAGCTGAACGCAAGTCCAAACTTTTGGTTCAGGACCTATACTGGTTCCCGGTGGGTGGCTGAGACTTTGGTTAATTCTTCTTCCTGCCGGGAAATTAGAGTGACATGTGCCCATCCAAATGCCTAACAGCTACTCTCTCATTGGTTCTCCCTCTTCCCTTTCATCCTCTGCCAAATTGGCAACCTGTGCGAACCAGGAGCTTAAAGGGGCTGTCTCTCCAATTTCGGAGATTGATAGGAAAGCAGTTGGAAAGTCAAACTGGAGCACCAGGAGAGGGACTCTTCGTTGAGTTTTAGAAACCTTTCGTATTCACAGTGTGTCCATTCTCTAGGTTTCCCGTACATGTTATAGCTGTAGTAATATTCCCTTCAACCTGGAGAGTTGGGACCCATGGAATGGGTGCCATGCATTATTGCTTTAAAGGGTCTGCATTTGCTCACCCAATCTCACCAATCCTCTCAGTCCCAAGTGTCCAGCCTCATGCCACATCCAGCTGTCATTGCAGATAGGGTCATTCCAGGTTGCATCAGAGACCCTGAAGGAATTGTAAAGAAGTTCCCTGTTTCTTTGTTTTGTTTTTGAAATTCCTTTTTAGAGTGGGTTTGAGCTGATTCTCGCTGCCATGTTTATGCCAGTCTAGACACACTTGATTCCCTTACGGAGACATATCAATACATAGGTTTTAAGATTCTTACTAGTCAGATCTATTCCTCTGCGGGAAATATGGGGTTTTGAGTCCCTTTCACTGAGGAAGGTGTAGTTCTTGTCTTTTCCATAGTTGGTTTTTGGAACGGTACCTCTGCTTATATCAAACTCTGGTTTGATGCATCACCCCACCTCTCCTTCCCCCTTAAGCAGGCATAAGAGTGTTTTCTAAATGTGAGACTCTGTTCTCTTTGTTAACTCAGTTCATGTGTAGCCATGTTTACAGGATCTTCCTAAGTGATATCTTATGATAAGTTTCTTTTTCTGTGTGACTTCTTTCACTTAGAATCATCATACCTGAATCCACTCATTTGGCTGCTACTGGTCTTATGACATTGTTTTCATGGCTGAGGGATATTCCGTCGTATGTAAGTTCCACAATGTTTGGAACCATTTTTATATTTCCTGGGATATTTCAGGTGAACCCAGGTTGAGGTTCTTGTAAGCAGTGGAGCCCTCCATTTGGGGGTGGCTCTGTCTTATGGATTTTTAGTTTTCCCAAGGTATATTCCCTAGACTAGAAGTGCCCTTGGCTCTGTAGCTCTGTTGTTTCCTTGTTTTAGGGAACACAATGCACTCCTCCAGTGAGGCAGTTGGCAACTTACAACCCGCCCATCAGCATAACAAAGCTCCCTGTTCTCCAGGGCCTGTCTTGCCTTTCTGGTTTTTACACATTTTGTGGATGTCCCTTTTGACCGGTGGGAAGTGATACTTCTTTGTAGTGCAGATTTGCATTGCCCGCTTGCTTGCTTGGCCAAAAAGGGCGTATGCGTTTTCTCCTGAATATATTCTGTAGAAAACGCATACGCCCTTTTTGGCCAAGTGCATCATTGTCGAAGTTGTGCCCCTCTTCCTGTGCTTTACAGGCGATTCCAACGTACCTCTTGAAATCTGTTTCCTGCTATTCTGCCTCGCTTTCAAGTCCGCCTGGTTGCCTTCCCTCAACAGATTTTTGGACGATAGTTGGCCTTGATTACTCTGCCAGTTTGTGAATTGCTGTGCCCCTGAGCTCCATTTTTCAACTCGTTTTTTGTGAGCTGAACGCAAGTCCAAACTTTTGGTTCAGGACCTATACTGGTTCCCGGTGGGTGGCTGAGACTTTGGTTAATTCTTCTTCCTGCCGGGAAATTAGAGTGACATGTGCCCATCCAAATGCCTAACAGCTACTCTCTCATTGGTTCTCCCTCTTCCCTTTCATCCTCTGCCAAATTGGCAACCTGTGCGAACCAGGAGCTTAAAGGGGCTGTCTCTCCAATTTCGGAGATTGATAGGAAAGCAGTTGGAAAGTCAAACTGGAGCACCAGGAGAGGGACTCTTCGTTGAGTTTTAGAAACCTTTCGTATTCACAGTGTGTCCATTCTCTAGGTTTCCCGTACATGTTATAGCTGTAGTAATATTCCCTTCAACCTGGAGAGTTGGGACCCATGGAATGGGTGCCATGCATTATTGCTTTAAAGGGTCTGCATTTGCTCACCCAATCTCACCAATCCTCTCAGTCCCAAGTGTCCAGCCTCATGCCACATCCAGCTGTCATTGCAGATAGGGTCATTCCAGGTTGCATCAGAGACCCTGAAGGAATTGTAAAGAAGTTCCCTGTTTCTTTGTTTTGTTTTTGAAATTCCTTTTTAGAGTGGGTTTGAGCTGATTCTCGCTGCCATGTTTATGCCAGTCTAGACACACTTGATTCCCTTACGGAGACATATCAATACATAGGTTTTAAGATTCTTACTAGTCAGATCTATTCCTCTGCGGGAAATATGGGGTTTTGAGTCCCTTTCACTGAGGAAGGTGTAGGTCTTGTCTATTCCATAGTTGGTTTTTGGAACGGTACATGTGCTTATATCAAACTCTGGTTTGATGCATCACCCCACCTCTCCTTCCCCCTTAAGCAGGCATAAGAGTGTTTTCTAAATGTGAGACTCTGTTCTCTTTCCTAACTCAGTTCATGTGTGACCATGATTACAGGATCTTCCTAAGTGATATCTTATGATAAGTTTCTTTTTCTGTGTGACTTCTTTCACTTAGAATCATCGTACCTGAATCCACTCATTTTGCTGCTACTGGTCTTATGACATTGATTTCGTGGCTGAGGGATATTCCATCGTACGGAAGTTCCACAATGTTTGGAACCATTTTTATATTTCCTGGGATATTTCAGGTGTACCCAGGTTGAGGTTCTTGTAAGCAGTGCAGCCCTCAATTTGGGGGTGGCTCTGTCTTATGGATTTTCAGTTTTCCCAAGGTATATTCCCTAGACTGGAAGTGCCCTTGGCTCTGTAGCTCTGTTGTTTACTTGTTTTAGGGAACACAATGCACTCCTCCAGTGAGGCAGTTGGCAACTTACATCCCGCCCATCAGCATAACAAGGCTCCCTGTTCTCCAGGGCCTGTCTTGCCTTTCTGGTTTTTACACATTTTGTGGATGTCCCTTTTGACCGGTGGGAAGTGATACTTCTTTGTAGTGCAGATTTGCATTGCCCGCTTGCTTGCTTGGCCAAAAAGGGCGTATGCGTTTTCTCCTGAATATATTCAGGAGAAAACGCATACGCCCTTTTTGGCCAAGTGCATCATTGTCGAAGTTGTGCCCCTCTTCCTGTGCTTTACAGGTGATTCCAACGTACCTCTTGAAATCTGTTTCCTGCTATTCTGCCTCGCTTTCAAGTCCGCCTCGTTGCCTTCCCTCAAGAGATTTTTGGACGATAGTTGGCCTTGATTACTCTGCCAGTTTGTGAATTGCTGTGCCCCAGATCTCCATTTTTCAACTCGTTTTTTGTGAGCTGAACGCAAGTCCAAACTTTTGTTTCAGGACCTATACTGGTTCCCGGTGGGTGGCTGAGACTTTGGTTAATTCTTCTTCCTGCCGGGAAATTAGACTGACATGTGCACATCCAAATGCCTAACAGCTACTCTCTCATTGGTTCTCCCTCTTCCCTTTCGTCCTCTGCCAAATTGGCAACCTGTGCGAACCAGGAGCTTAAAGGGGCTGTCTCTCCAAGTTGGGAGATTGATAGGAAAGCAGTTGGAAAGTCAAACCGGAGCACCAGTAGAGGGACTCTTCGTTGAGTTTTAGAAACCTTTCGTATTCACAGTGTGTCCATTCTCTAGGTTTCCCGTACATGTTATAGCTGTAGTAATATTCCCTTCAACCTGGAGAGTTGGGACCCATGGAATGGGTGCCATGCATTATTGCTTTAAAGGGTCTGCATTTGCTCACCCAATCTCACCAATCCTCTAAGTCCCAAGTGTCCAGCCTCATGCCACATCCAGCTGTCATTGTAGATAGGGTCATTCCAGGTTACATCAGAGACCCTGAAGGAATTGTAAAGAAGTTCCCTGTTTCTTTGTTTTGTTTTTGAAATTCCTTTTTAGAGTGGGTTTGAGCTGATTCTCGCTGCCATGTTTATGCCAGTCTAGACACACTTGATTCCCTTACGGAGACATATCAATACATAGGTTTTAAGATTCTTACTAGTCAGATCTATTCCTCTGTGGGAAATATGGGGTTTTGAGTCCCTTTCACTGAGGAAGGTGTAGTTCTTGTCTTTTCCATAGTTGGTTTTTGGAACGGTACCTCTGCTTATATCAAACTCTGGTTTGATGCATCACCCCACCTCTCCTTCCCCCTTAAGCAGGCATAAGAGTGTTTTCTAAATGTGAGACTCTGTTCTCTTTGTTAACTCAGTTCATGTGTAGCCATGTTTACAGGATCTTCCTAAGTGATATCTTATGATAAGTTTCTTTTTCTGTGTGACTTCTTTCACTTAGAATCATCATACCTGAATCCACTCATTTGGCTGCTACTGGACTTATGACATTGTTTTCATGGCTGAGGGATATTCCATCGTATGTAAGTTCCACAATGTTTGGAACCATTTTTATATTTCCTGGGATATTTCAGGTGTACCCAGGTTGAGGTTCTTGTAAGCAGTGCAGCCCTCAATTTGGGGGTGGCTCTGTCTTATGGATTTTCAGTTTTCCCAAGGTATATTCCCTAGACTGGAAGTGCCCTTGGCTCTGTAGCTCTGTTGTTTACTTGTTTTAGGGAACACAATGCACTCCTCCAGTGAGGCAGTTGGCAACTTACATCCCGCCCATCAGCATAACAAGGCTCCCTGTTCTCCAGGGCCTGTCTTGCCTTTCTGGTTTTTACATATTTTGTGGATGTCCCTTTTGACCGGTGGGAAGTGATACGTCTTTGTAGTGCAGATTTGCATTGCCCGCTTGCTTGCTTGGCCAAAAAGGGCGTATGCGTTTTCTCCTGAATATATTCAGGAGAAAACGCATACGCCCTTTTTGGCCAAGTGCATCATTGTCGAAGTTGTGCCCCTCTTCCTGTGCTTTACAGGCGATTCCAACGTACCTCTTGAAATCTGTTTCCTGCTATTCTGCCTCGCTTTCAAGTCCGCCTGGTTGCCTTCCCTCAACAGATTTTTGGACGATAGTTGGCCTTGATTACTCTGCCAGTTTGTGAATTGCTGTGCCCCTGAGCTCCATTTTTCAACTCGTTTTTTGTGAGCTGAACGCAAGTCCAAACTTTTGGTTCAGGACCTATACTGGTTCCCGGTGGGTGGCTGAGACTTTGGTTAATTCTTCTTCCTGCCGGGAAATTAGAGTGACATGTGCCCATCCAAATGCCTAACAGCTACTCTCTCATTGGTTCTCCCTCTTCCCTTTCATCCTCTGCCAAATTGGCAACCTGTGCGAACCAGGAGCTTAAAGGGGCTGTCTCTCCAATTTCGGAGATTGATAGGAAAGCAGTTGGAAAGTCAAACTGGAGCACCAGGAGAGGGACTCTTCGTTGAGTTTTAGAAACCTTTCGTATTCACAGTGTGTCCATTCTCTAGGTTTCCCGTACATGTTATAGCTGTAGTAATATTCCCTTCAACCTGGAGAGTTGGGACCCATGGAATGGGTGCCATGCATTATTGCTTTAAAGGGTCTGCATTTGCTCACCCAATCTCACCAATCCTCTCAGTCCCAAGTGTCCAGCCTCATGCCACATCCAGCTGTCATTGCAGATAGGGTCATTCCAGGTTGCATCAGAGACCCTGAAGGAATTGTAAAGAAGTTCCCTGTTTCTTTGTTTTGTTTTTGAAATTCCTTTTTAGAGTGGGTTTGAGCTGATTCTCGCTGCCATGTTTATGCCAGTCTAGACACACTTGATTCCCTTACGGAGACATATCAATACATAGGTTTTAAGATTCTTACTAGTCAGATCTATTCCTCTGCGGGAAATATGGGGTTTTGAGTCCCTTTCACTGAGGAAGGTGTAGTTCTTGTCTTTTCCATAGTTGGTTTTTGGAACGGTACCTCTGCTTATATCAAACTCTGGTTTGATGCATCACCCCACCTCTCCTTCCCCCTTAAGCAGGCATAAGAGTGTTTTCTAAATGTGAGACTCTGTTCTCTTTGTTAACTCAGTTCATGTGTAGCCATGTTTACAGGATCTTCCTAAGTGATATCTTATGATAAGTTTCTTTTTCTGTGTGACTTCTTTCACTTAGAATCATCATACCTGAATCCACTCATTTGGCTGCTACTGGTCTTATGACATTGTTTTCATGGCTGAGGGATATTCCGTCGTATGTAAGTTCCACAATGTTTGGAACCATTTTTATATTTCCTGGGATATTTCAGGTGAACCCAGGTTGAGGTTCTTGTAAGCAGTGGAGCCCTCCATTTGGGGGTGGCTCTGTCTTATGGATTTTCAGTTTTCCCAAGGTATATTCCCTAGACTAGAAGTGCCCTTGGCTCTGTAGCTCTGTTGTTTCCTTGTTTTAGGGAACACAATGCACTCCTCCAGTGAGGCAGTTGGCAACTTACAACCCGCCCATCAGCATAACAAAGCTCCCTGTTCTCCAGGGCCTGTCTTGCCTTTCTGGTTTTTACACATTTTGTGGATGTCCCTTTTGACCCGTGGGAAGTGATACTTCTTTGTAGTGCAGATTTGCATTGCCCGCTGGCTTGCTTGGCCAAAAAGGGCGTATGCGTTTTCTCCTGAATATATTCAGGAGAAAACGCATACGCCCTTTTTGGCCAAGTGCATCATTGTCGAAGTTGTGCCCCTCTTCCTGTGCTTTACAGGCGATTCCAACATACCTCTTGAAATCTGTTTCCTGCTATTCTGCCTCGCTTTCAAGTCCGCCTCGTTGCCTTCCCTCAACAGATTTTTGGACGATAGTTGGCCTTGATTACTCTGCCAGTTTGTGAATTGCTGTGCCCCTGAGCTCCATTTTTCAACTCGTTTTTTGTGAGCTGAACGCAAGTCCAAACTTTTGGTTCAGGACCTATACTGGTTCCAAGTGGGTGGCTGAGACTTTGGTTAATTCTTCTTCCTGCCGGGAAATTAGAGTGACATGTGCCCATCCAAATGCCTAACAGCTACTCTCTCATTGGTTCTCCCTCTTCCCTTTCATCCTCTGCCAATTTGGCAACCTGTGCGAACTAGGAGCTTAAAGGGGCTGTCTCTCCAAGTTGGGAGATTGATAGGAAAGCAGTTGGAATGTCAAACCGGAGCACCAGGAGAGGGACTCTTCGTTGAGTTTTAGAAACCTTTCATATTCACAGTGTGTCCATTCTCTAGGTTTTCCGTACATGTTATAGCTGTAGCAATATTCCCTTCAACCTGGAGAGTTGGGACCCATGGAATGGGTGCCATGCATTATTGCTTTAAAGGGTCTGCATTTGCTCACCCAATCTCACCAATCCTCTCAGTCCCAAGTGTCCAGCCTTATGCCACATCCTGCTGTCATTGTAGATAGGGTCATTCCAGGTTGCATCAGAGACCCTGAAGGAATTGTAAAGAATTTCCCTGTTTCTTTGTTCTGTTTTTGAATTTCCTTTTTAGAGTGGGTTTGAGCTGATTCTCGCTGCCATGTTTATGCCAGTCTAGACACACTTGATTCCCTTACGGACACATATCAATACATAGGTTTTAAGATTCTTACTAGTCAGATCTATTCCTCTGCGGGAAATATGGGGTTTTGAGTCCCTTTCACTGAGGAAGGTGTATTACTTGTCTTTTCCATAGTTGGTTTTTGGAACGGTACCTCTGCTTATATCAAACTCTGGTTTGATGCATCACCCCACCTCTCCTTCCCCCTTAAGCAGGCATAAGAGTGTTTTCTAAATGTGAGACTCTGTTCTCTTTGTTAACTCAGTTCATGTGTAGCCATGTTTACAGTATCTTCCTAAGTGATATCTTACGATAAGATTCTTTTTCTGTGTGACATCTTTCACTTAGAATCATCATACCTGAATACACTCATTTGGCTGCTACTGGTCTTATGACATTGATTTCATGGCTGAGGGATATTCCATCGTACGTAAGTTCCACAATGTTTGGAACCATTTTTATATTTCCTGGGATATTTCAGGTGTACCCAGGTTGAGGTTCTTGTAAGCAGTGCAGCCGTCAATTTGGGGGTGGCTCTGTCTTATGGATTTTCAGTTTTCCCAAGGTATATTCCCTAGACTGGAAGTGCCCTTGGCTCTGTAGCTCTGTTGTTTACTTGTTTTAGGGAACACAATGCACTCCTCCAGTAGGCCGTTGGCAACTTACATCCCACCCATCAGCATAACAAGGCTCCCTGTTCTCCAGGGCCTGTCTTGCCTTTCTGGTTTTTACACATTTTGTGGATGTCCCTTTTGACCCGTGGGAAGTGATACTTCTTTGTAGTGCAGATTTGCATTGCCCGCTTGCTTGCTTGGCCAAAAAGGGCGTATGCGTTTTCTCCTGAATATATTCAGGAGAAAACGCATACGCCCTTTTTGGCCAAGTGCATCATTGTCGAAGTTGTGCCCCTCTTCCTGTGCTTTACAGGCGATTCCAACGTACCTCTTGAAATCTGTTTCCTGCTATTCTGCCTCGCTTTCAAGTCCGCCTGGTTGCCTTCCCTCAACAGATTTTTGGACGATAGTTGGCCTTGATTACTCTGCCAGTTTGTGAATTGCTGTGCCCCTGAGCTCCATTTTTCAACTCGTTTTTTGTGAGCTGAACGCAAGTCCAAACTTTTGGTTCAGGACCTATACTGGTTCCCGGTGGGTGGCTGAGACTTTGGTTAATTCTTCTTCCTGCCGGGAAATTAGAGTGACATGTGCCCATCCAAATGCCTAACAGCTACTCTCTCATTGGTTCTCCCTCTTCCCTTTCATCCTCTGCCAAATTGGCAACCTGTGCGAACCAGGAGCTTAAAGGGGCTGTCTCTCCAATTTCGGAGATTGATAGGAAAGCAGTTGGAAAGTCAAACTGGAGCACCAGGAGAGGGACTCTTCGTTGAGTTTTAGAAACCTTTCGTATTCACAGTGTGTCCATTCTCTAGGTTTCCCGTACATGTTATAGCTGTAGTAATATTCCCTTCAACCTGGAGAGTTGGGACCCATGGAATGGGTGCCATGCATTATTTTTTTTTTTTTTTTTTTTTTTTTTTTTTTTTTTAAATTTTATTTTATTTTATTTTTTTGCTTTATAACAAATTTAGTCAGTTATACATATACATATGTTTCCATATCCCCTCCCTTTTGCGTCTCCCTCCCACCCTCCCTATCCCACCCCTCCAGGCGGTCACAAAGTACCAAGCTGATCTCCCTGTGCTATGCGGCTGCTTCCCACTAGCTATTTACCTCACGTTTGGTAGTGTATATATGTCCATGCCGCTCTTTCACTTTGTCACAGCTTACCCTTCCCCCTCCCCATATCCTCAAGTCCATTCTCTAGTAGGTCTGTGTCTTTATTCCTGTCTTACCCCTATGTTCTTCATGACATTTTTTTTCTTAAATTCCATATATATGTGTTAGCATACAGTATTTGTCTTTCTCTTTCTGACTTACTTCACTCTGTATGACAGACTCTAGGTCTATCCACCTCATTACAAATAGCTCAATTTCATTTCTTTTTATGGCTGAGTAATATTCCATTGTATATATGTGCCACATCTTCTTTATCCATTCATCCGATGATGGACACTTAGGTTGTTTCCATCTCCGGGCTATTGTAAATAGGGCTGCTATGAACATTTTGGTACATGTCTCTTTTTGAATTATGGTTTTCTCAGGGTATATGCCCAGTAGTGGGATTGCTGGGTCATATGGTAGTTCTATTTGTAGTTTTTTAAGGAACCTCCATACCGTTCTCCATAGCGGCTGTACCAATTCACATTCCCACCAGCAGTGCAAGAGTGTTCCCTTTTTTCCACACCCTCTCCAGCATTTATTGTTTCTAGATTTTTTGATGATGGCCATTCTGACTGGTGTGAGATGATATCTCATTGTAGTTTTGATTTGCATTTCTCTAATGAGTAAAGATGTTGAGCATCCTTTCATGTGTTTGTTGGCAGTCTGTATATCTTCTGTGGAGAAATGTCTATTTAGGTCTTCTGCCCATTTTTGGATTGGGTTGTTTGTTTTTTTGTTATTGAGCTGCATGAGCTGCTTATAAATTTTGGAGATTAATCCTTTGTCAGTTGCTTCATTTGCAAATATTTTCTCCCATTCTGAGGGTTGTCTTTTGGTCTTGTTTATGGTTTCCTTTGCTGTGCAAAAGCTTTTAAGTTTCATTAGGTCCCATGTGTTTATTTTTGTCTTTATTTCCATTTCTCTAGGAGGTGGGTCAAAAAGGATCTTGCTGTGATTTATGTCATAGAGTGTTCTGCCTATGTTTTCCTCTAAGAGTTTGATAGTGTCTGGCCTTACATTTAGGTCTTTAATCCATTTTGAGCTTATTTTTGTGCATGGTGTTAGGGAATGATCTAATCTCATACTTTTACATATCCCTATCCAGTTTTCCCAGCACCACTTATTGAAGAGACTGTCCTTTCTCCACTGTACATTCCTGCCTCCTTTATCAAAGATAAGGTGACCATATGTCCGTGGGTTTAACTCTGGGCTTTCTATCCTGTTCCATTGATCTATCTTTCTGTTTTTGTGCCAGTACCATACTGTCTTGATTACTGTAGCTTTGTAGTATAGTCTGAAGTCAGGGAGCCTGATTCCTCCAGCTCCATTTTTCGTTCTCAAGATTGCTTTGGCTATTCGGGGTCTTTTGTGTTTCCATACAAATTGTGAAATTTTTTGTTCTAGTTCTGTGAAAAATGCCAGTGGTAGTTTGATAGGGATTGCATTGAACCTGTAGATTGCTTTGGGTAGTAGAGTCATTTTCACAATGTTGATTCTTCCAATCCAAGAACATGGTACATCTCTCCATCTATTTGTATCATCTTTAATTTCTTTCATCAGTGTCTTATAATTTTCTGCATACAGGTCTTTTGTCTCCTTAGGTAGGTTTATTCCTAGATATTTTATTCTTTTTGTTGCAATGGTAAATGGGAGTGTTTCCTTGATTTCTCTTTCAGATTTTTCATCATCAGTATATAGGAATGCCAGAGATTTCTGTGCATTAATTTTGTATCCTGCAACTTGACCAAATTCATTGATTAACTCTAGTAGTTTTCTGGTAGCATCTTTAGGATTCTCTATGTATAGTATCATGTCATCTGCAAACAGTGACAGCTTTACTTCTTCTTTTCCGATTTGGATTCCTTTTATTTCCTTTTCTTCTCTGATTGCTGTGGCTAAAACTTCCAAAACTAGGTTGAATAAGAGTGGTGAGAGTGGGCAACCTTGTCTTGTTCCTGATCTTAGTGGAAATGGTTGCAGTTTTTCACCATTGAGGACGATGCTGGCTGTGGGTTTGTCATATATGGCCTTTATTATGTTGAGGAAAGTTCCCTCTATGCCTACTTTCTGCAGGGTTTTTATCATAAATGGGTGTTGAATTTTGTCGAAAGCTTTCTCTGCATCTATTGAGATGATCATATGGTTTTTCTCCTTCAGTTTGTTAATATGGTGTATCACGTTGATTGATTTGCGTATATTGAAGAATCCTTGCATTCCTGGAATAAACCCCACTTGATCATGGTGTATGATCCTTTTAATGTGCTGTTGGATTCTGTTTGCTAGGATTTTGTTGAGGATTTTTGCATCTATGTTCATCAGTGATATTGGCCTGTAGTTTTCTTTCTTTGTGACATCCTTGCCTGGTTTTGGTATCAAGGTGATGGTGGCCTCGTAGAATGAGTTTGGGAGTGTTCCTCCCTCTGCTATATTTTGGAAGAGTTTCAGAAGGACAGGTGTTAGCTCTTCTCTAAATGCTTGATAGAATTCGCCTGTGAAGCCATCTGGTCCTGGGCTTTTGTTTGTTGGAAGATTTTTTATCACAGTTTCAATTTCAGTGCTTGTGATTGGTCTGTTCATATTTTCTATTTCTTCCTGATTCAGTCTCGGCAGGTTGTGCATTTCTAAGAATTTGTCCATTTCTTCCAGGTTGTCCATTTTATTGGCATAGAGTTGCTTATAGTAATCTCTCATGATCTTTTTTATTTCTGTAGTGTCAGTTGTTACTTCTCCTTTTTCATTTCTAATTCTATTGATTTGAGTCTTCTCCCTTTTTTTCTTGATGAGTCTGGCTAATGGTTTATCAATTTTGTTTATCTTCTCAAAGAACCAGCTTTTAGTTTTATTGATCTTTGCTATCGTTTCCTTCATTTCTTTTTCATTTATTTCTGATCTGATTTTTATGATTTCTTTCCTTCTGCTAACTTTGGGATGTTTTTGTTCTTCTTTCTCTAATTGCTTTAGGTGCAACGTTAGGTTGTTTATTTGAGATGTTTCCTGTTTCTTAAGGTGGGATTGTATTGCTATAAACTTCCCTCTTAGCACTGCTTTTGCTGCATCCCATAGGTTTTGGGTCGTCGTGTCTCCATTGTCATTTGTTTCTAGGTATTTTTTAATTTCCTCTTTGATTTCTTCAGTGATCACTTCGTTATTAAGTAGTGTATTGTTTAGCCTCCATGTGTTTGTATTTTTTACAGCTCTTTTCCTGTAATTGATATCTAGTCTCATAGCATTGTGGTCGGAAAAGATACTTGATACAATTTCAATTTTCTTAAATTTACCAAGGCTTGATTTGTGACCCAAGATATGATCTATCCTGGAGAATGTTCCATGAGCACTTGAGAAAAATGTGTATTCTGTTGTTTTTGGATGGAATGTCCTATAAATATCAATTAAGTCCATCTTGTTTAATGTATCATTTAAAGCTTGTGTTTCCTTATTTATTTTCATTTTGGATGATCTGTCCATTGGTGAAAGTGGGGTGTTAAAGTCCCCTACTATGAGTGTGTTACTGTCGATTTCTCCTTTTATGGCTGTTAGTATTTGCCTTATGTATTGAGGTGCTCCTATGTTGGGTGCATAAATATTTACAATTGTTATATCTTCTTCTTGGATCGATCCCTTGATCATTATGTAGTGTCCTTCTTTGTCTCTTCTAGTAGTCCTTATTTTAAAGTCTATTTTGTCTGATATGAGAATTGCTACTCCAGCTTTCTTTTGGTTTCCATTTGCATGGAATATCTTTTTCCATCCCCTTACTTTCAGTCTGTATGTGTCTCTAGGTCTGAAGTGGGTCTCTTGTAGACAGCATATAGATGGGTCTTGTTTTTGTATCCATTCAGCCACTCTGTGTCTTTTGGTGGGAGCATTTAGTCCATTTACATTTAAGGTAATTATCGATATGTATGTTCCTATTCCCATTTTCTTAATTGTTTTGGGTTCATTATTGTAGGTCTTTTCCTTCTGTTGTGTTTCTTGCCTAGAGAAGTTCCTTTAGCATTTGTTGTAAAGCTGGTTTGGTGGTGCTGAACTCTCTCAGCTTTTGCTTGTCTGTAAACGTTTTAATTTCTCCATCAAATCTGAATGAGATCCTTGCTGGGTAGAGTAATCTTGGTTGCAGGTTTTTCTCCTTCATCACTTTAAGTATGTCCTGCCACTCCCTTCTGGCTTGTAGAGTTTCTGCTGAGAGATCAGCTGTTATCCTGATGGGGATTCCCTTGTGTGTTATTTGTTGTTTTTGCCTTGCTGCTTTTAATATGATTTCTTTGTGTTTGATTTTTGACAGTTTGATTAATATGTGTCTTGGCGTATTTCTCCTTGGATTTATTCTGTATGGGACTCTCTGTGCCTCCTGAACTTGATTAACTATTTCCTTTCCCATATTAGGGAAGTTTTCAACTATAATCTCTTCAAATATTTTCTCAGTCCCTTTCTTTTTCTCTTCTTCTTCTGGAACCCCTATAATTCGAATGTTGGTGCGTTTAATGTTGTCCCAGAGGTCTCTGAGACTGTCCTCTGTTCTTTTCATTCTTTTTTCTTTATTTTGCTCTGCAGCAGTTATTTCCACTATTTTATCTTCCACCTCACTTATCCGTTCTTCTGCCTCAGTTATTCTGCTATTGATCCCATCTAGAGTATTTTTTATTTCATGTATTGTGTTTTTAATCGATGCTTGATTCATCTTTAGTTCTTCTAGGTCCTTGTTAACTGTTTCTTGCATTTTGTCTATTCTGTTTCCGAGATTTTGTATCTGGGAAATAGAATCTTGGATCATCTTTACCATCATTATTCTGAATTCTTTTTCAGGTAGAGTGCCTATTACCTCTTCATTTGTTAGGTCTGGTGGGTTTTTATCTTGCTCCTTCTCCTGCTGTGTGTTTTTCTGTCTTCTCATTTTGCTTATGTTACTGTGTTTGGGGTCTCCTTTTTGCAGGCTGCAGGTTCGTAGTTCCTGTTGTTTTTGGTGTCTGTCCCCAGTGGCTAAGGTTGGTTTAGTGGGTTGTGTAGGCTTCCTGGTGGAGGGGACTAGTGCCTGTGTTCTGGTGGATGAGGCTGGATCTTGTCTTTCTGGTGGGCAGGTCCACGTCTGGTGGTGTGTTTTGGGGTGTCTGTGGCCTTTTTATGATTTTAGGCCACCTCTCTGCTAATGGGTGGCGTTGTGTTCCTGTCTTGCTAGTTGTTTGGCTTAGGGTGTCCAGCACTGTAGCCTGCTGGTCGTTGAGTGAAGCTGGGTGCTGGTGTTGAGATGGAGATCTCTGGAAGATTTTCGCCGTTTGATATTATGTGGAGCTGGGAGGTCTCTTGTGGACCAGTGTCCTGAAGTTGGCTCTCCCACCTCAGAGGCACAGCACTGACTCCTGGCTCCTCAATTTGGGATGATGTGTTGTCTATTCATGTATTCCACAGATGCAGGGTACATCAAGTTGATTGTGGAGCTTTAATCCGCTGCTTCTGAGGCTGCTGGGAGAGGTTTCCCTTTCTCTTCTTTGTTCTCACAGCTCCTGGGTCTCAGCTTTGGATTTGGCCCCGCCTCTGCGTGTAGGTCGCCGGAGGGCGTCTGTTCTTCGCTCAGATAGGACAGGGTTAAAGGAGCAGCCTCTTCGGGGACTCTGGCTCACTCAGGCCAGGAGGGAGGGAGGGGCACGGAGTGCGGGGCGAGCCTGCAGCGGCAGAGGTCGGCGTGACGTTGCACCAGCCCGAGGCGCACCGTGCGTTCTCCCAGGGAAGCCGCCCCTGGATCCCGGGACTCCGGCAGTGGCGGGCTGCACAGGCTCCCGGAAGGGCGGTGTGGGCAGTGACCTGCGCTCGCACACAGGCTTCTTGGCGGCGGCAGCAGCAGCCCCAGCGTCCCACGCCTGTCACTGGGCTCCGCGCTTTCAGTCGCGACTCGCGCCCGTCCGTGGAGCCCCTTTAAGCAGCGCTCTTAATCCCCTCTCCTCGCGCACCAGGAAACCAAGAGGGAAGAAAAAGTCTCTTGCCTCTCCGGCAGCTCTAGAGTTTTCCCGGACTCCCTCCCGGCTAGCTGTGGCACATTAGCCCCCTTCAGGCTGAGTTCTCGCCACCAGCCCCAGTCCTCTCCCTGCGCTCTGACCGAAGCCCAAGCCTCAGCTTCCAGCACTGCGTGCCCCGGCGGGCGAGCAGACAAGCCTCTCGGGCTGGTGAGTGCCGCTCGGCACCGATCCTCTGTGCGGGAATCTCTCCGCTTTGCCCTACCCAGGTATGTGGGGAGTTTCTTGCCTTTTGGGAGGTCTGGGGTCTTCTGCCAGCATTCAGTAGGTGTTCTGTAGGAGTTGTTCCACGTGTAGCTGTATTTCTGGTGTATCCGTGGGGAGGAAGGTGATCTCCGCGTCTTACTCTTCCGCCATCTTACCCGGAAGTCGCCATGCATTATTGCTTTAAAGGGTCTGCATTTGCTCACCCAATCTCACCAATCCTCTCAGTCCCAAGTGTCCAGCCTCATGCCACATCCAGCTGTCATTGCAGATAGGGTCATTCCAGGTTGCATCAGAGACCCTGAAGGAATTGTAAAGAAGTTCCCTGTTTCTTTGTTTTGTTTTTGAAATTCCTTTTTAGAGTGGGTTTGAGCTGATTCTCGCTGCCATGTTTATGCCAGTCTAGACACACTTGATTCCCTTACGGAGACATATCAATACATAGGTTTTAAGATTCTTACTAGTCAGATCTATTCCTCTGCGGGAAATATGGGGTTTTGAGTCCCTTTCACTGAGGAAGGTGTAGGTCTTGTCTATTCCATAGTTGGTTTTTGGAACGGTACATGTGCTTATATCAAACTCTGGTTTGATGCATCACCCCACCTCTCCTTCACCCTTAAGCAGGCATAAGAGTGTTTTCTAAATGTGAGACTCTGTTCTCTTGCCTAACTCAGTTCATGTGTAGCCATGATTACAGGATCTTCCTAAGTGATATCTTATGATAAGTTTCTTTTTCTGTGTGACTTCTTTCACTTAGAATCATCGTACCTGAATCCACTCATTTTGCTGCTACTGGTCTTATGACATTGATTTCGTGGCTGAGGGATATTCCATCGTACGGAAGTTCCACAATGTTTGGAACCATTTTTATATTTCCTGGGATATTTCAGGTGTACCCAGGTTGAGGTTCTTGTAAGCAGTGCAGCCCTCAATTTGGGGGTGGCTCTGTCTTATGGATTTTCAGTTTTCCCAAGGTATATTCCCTAGACTGGAAGTGCCCTTGGCTCTGTAGCTCTGTTGTTTACTTGTTTTAGGGAACACAATGCACTCCTCCAGTGAGGCAGTTGGCAACTTACATCCCGCCCATCAGCATAACAAGGCTCCCTGTTCTCCAGGGCCTGTCTTGCCTTTCTGGTTTTTACACATTTTGTGGATGTCCCTTTTGACCGGTGGGAAGTGATACTTCTTTGTAGTGCAGATTTGCATTGCCCGCTTGCTTGCTTGGCCAAAAAGGGTGTATGCGTTTTCTCCTGAATATATTCAGGAGAAAACGCATACGCCCTTTTTGGCCAAGTGCATCATTGTCGAAGTTGTGCCCCTCTTCCTGTGCTTTACAGGTGATTCCAACGTACCTCTTGAAATCTGTTTCCTGCTATTCTGCCTCGCTTTCAAGTCCGCCTCGTTGCCTTCCCTCAAGAGATTTTTGGACGATAGTTGGCCTTGATTACTCTGCCAGTTTGTGAATTGCTGTGCCCCAGATCTCGATTTTTCAACTCGTTTTTTGTGAGCTGAACGCAAGTCCAAACTTTTGTTTCAGGACCTATACTGGTTCCCGGTGGGTGGCTGAGACTTTGGTTAATTCTTCTTCCTGCCGGGAAATTAGAGTGACATGTGCCCATCCAAATGCCTAACAGCTACTCTCTCATTGGTTCTCCCTCTTCCCTTTCATCCTCTGCCAAATTGGCAACCTGTGCGAACCAGGAGCTTAAAGGGGCTGTCTCTCCAATTTCGGAGATTGATAGGAAAGCAGTTGGAAAGTCAAACTGGAGCACCAGGAGAGGGACTCTTCGTTGAGTTTTAGAAACCTTTCGTATTCACAGTGTGTCCATTCTCTAGGTTTCCCGTACATGTTATAGCTGTAGTAATATTCCCTTCAACCTGGAGAGTTGGGACCCATGGAATGGGTGCCATGCATTATTGCTTTAAAGGGTCTGCATTTGCTCACCCAATCTCACCAATCCTCTCAGTCCCAAGTGTCCAGCCTCATGCCACATCCAGCTGTCATTGCAGATAGGGTCATTCCAGGTTGCATCAGAGACCCTGAAGGAATTGTAAAGAAGTTCCCTGTTTCTTTGTTTTGTTTTTGAAATTCCTTTTTAGAGTGGGTTTGAGCTGATTCTCGCTGCCATGTTTATGCCAGTCTAGACACACTTGATTCCCTTACGGAGACATATCAATACATAGGTTTTAAGATTCTTACTAGTCAGATCTATTCCTCTGCGGGAAATATGGGGTTTTGAGTCCCTTTCACTGAGGAAGGTGTAGTTCTTGTCTTTTCCATAGTTGGTTTTTGGAACGGTACCTCAGCTTATATCAAACTCTGGTTTGATGCATCACCCCACCTCTCCTTCCCCCTTAAGCAGGCATAAGAGTGTTTTCTAAATGTGAGACTCTGTTCTCTTTGTTAACTCAGTTCATGTGTAGCCATGTTTACAGGATCTTCCTAAGTGATATCTTATGATAAGTTTCTTTTTCTGTGTGACTTCTTTCACTTAGAATCATCATACCTGAATCCACTCATTTGGCTGCTACTGGTCTTATGACATTGTTTTCATGGCTGAGGGATATTCCATCGTATGTAAGTTCCACAATGTTTGGAACCATTTTTATATTTCCTGGGATATTTCAGGTGTACCCAGGTTGAGGTTCTTGTAAGCAGTGCAGCCCTCAATTTGGGGGTGGCTCTGTCTTATGGATTTTCAGTTTTCCCAAGGTATATTCCCTAGACTGGAAGTGCCCTTGGCTCTGTAGCTCTGTTGTTTACTTGTTTTAGGGAACACAATGCACTCCTCCAGTGAGGCAGTTGGCAACTTACATCCCGCCCATCAGCATAACAAGGCTCCCTGTTCTCCAGGGCCTGTCTTGCCTTTCTGGTTTTTACATATTTTGTGGATGTCCCTTTTGACCGGTGGGAAGTGATACGTCTTTGTAGTGCAGATTTGCATTGCCCGCTTGCTTGCTTGGCCAAAAAGGGCGTATGCGTTTTCTCCTGAATATATTCAGGAGAAAACGCATACGCCCTTTTTGGCCAAGTGCATCATTGTCGAAGTTGTGCCCCTCTTCCTGTGCTTTACAGGCGATTCCAACGTACCTCTTGAAATCTGTTTCCTGCTATTCTGCCTCGCTTTCAAGTCCGCCTGGTTGCCTTCCCTCAACAGATTTTTGGACGATAGTTGGCCTTGATTACTCTGCCAGTTTGTGAATTGCTGTGCCCCTGAGCTCCATTTTTCAACTCGTTTTTTGTGAGCTGAACGCAAGTCCAAACTTTTGGTTCAGGACCTATACTGGTTCCCGGTGGGTGGCTGAGACTTTGGTTAATTCTTCTTCCTGCCGGGAAATTAGAGTGACATGTGCCCATCCAAATGCCTAACAGCTACTCTCTCATTGGTTCTCCCTCTTCCCTTTCATCCTCTGCCAAATTGGCAACCTGTGCGAACCAGGAGCTTAAAGGGGCTGTCTCTCCAATTTCGGAGATTGATAGGAAAGCAGTTGGAAAGTCAAACTGGAGCACCAGGAGAGGGACTCTTCGTTGAGTTTTAGAAACCTTTCGTATTCACAGTGTGTCCATTCTCTAGGTTTCCCGTACATGTTATAGCTGTAGTAATATTCCCTTCAACCTGGAGAGTTGGGACCCATGGAATGGGTGCCATGCATTATTGCTTTAAAGGGTCTGCATTTGCTCACCCAATCTCACCAATCCTCTCAGTCCCAAGTGTCCAGCCTCATGCCACATCCAGCTGTCATTGCAGATAGGGTCATTCCAGGTTGCATCAGAGACCCTGAAGGAATTGTAAAGAAGTTCCCTGTTTCTTTGTTTTGTTTTTGAAATTCCTTTTTAGAGTGGGTTTGAGCTGATTCTCGCTGCCATGTTTATGCCAGTCTAGACACACTTGATTCCCTTACGGAGACATATCAATACATAGGTTTTAAGATTCTTACTAGTCAGATCTATTCCTCTGCGGGAAATATGGGGTTTTGAGTCCCTTTCACTGAGGAAGGTGTAGTTCTTGTCTTTTCCATAGTTGGTTTTTGGAACGGTACCTCAGCTTATATCAAACTCTGGTTTGATGCATCACCCCACCTCTCCTTCCCCCTTAAGCAGGCATAAGAGTGTTTTCTAAATGTGAGACTCTGTTCTCTTTGTTAACTCAGTTCATGTGTAGCCATGTTTACAGGATCTTCCTAAGTGATATCTTATGATAAGTTTCTTTTTCTGTGTGACTTCTTTCACTTAGAATCATCATACCAGAATCCACTCATTTGGCTGCTACTGGTCTTATGACATTGTTTTCATGGCTGAGGGATATTCCATCGTATGTAAGTTCCACAATGTTTGGAACCATTTTTATATTTCCTGGGATATTTCAGGTGTACCCAGGTGGAGGTTCTTGTAAGCAGTGCAGCCCTCAATTTGGGGGTGGCTCTGTCTTATGGATTTTCAGTTTTCCCAAGGTATATTCCCTAGACTGGAAGTGCCCTTGGCTCTGTAGCTCTGTTGTTTACTTGTTTTAGGGAACACAATGCACTCCTCCAGTGAGGCAGTTGGCAACTTACATCCCGCCCATCAGCATAACAAGGCTCCCTGTTCTCCAGGGCCTGTCTTGCCTTTCTGGTTTTTACATATTTTGTGGATGTCCCTTTTGACCGGTGGGAAGTGATACGTCTTTGTAGTGCAGATTTGCATTGCCCGCTTGCTTGCTTGGCCAAAAAGGGCGTATGCGTTTTCTCCTGAATATATTCAGGAGAAAACGCATACGCCCTTTTTGGCCAAGTGCATCATTGTCGAAGTTGTGCCCCTCTTCCTGTGCTTTACAGGCGATTCCAACGTACCTCTTGAAATCTGTTTCCTGCTATTCTGCCTCGCTTTCAAGTCCGCCTGGTTGCCTTCCCTCAACAGATTTTTGGACGATAGTTGGCCTTGATTACTCTGCCAGTTTGTGAATTGCTGTGCCCCTGAGCTCCATTTTTCAACTCGTTTTTTGTGAGCTGAACGCAAGTCCAAACTTTTGGTTCAGGACCTATACTGGTTCCCGGTGGGTGGCTGAGACTTTGGTTAATTCTTCTTCCTGCCGGGAAATTAGAGTGACATGTGCCCATCCAAATGCCTAACAGCTACTCTCTCATTGGTTCTCCCTCTTCCCTTTCATCCTCTGCCAAATTGGCAACCTGTGCGAACCAGGAGCTTAAAGGGGCTGTCTCTCCAATTTCGGAGATTGATAGGAAAGCAGTTGGAAAGTCAAACTGGAGCACCAGGAGAGGGACTCTTCGTTGAGTTTTAGAAACCTTTCGTATTCACAGTGTGTCCATTCTCTAGGTTTCCCGTACATGTTATAGCTGTAGTAATATTCCCTTCAACCTGGAGAGTTGGGACCCATGGAATGGGTGCCATGCATTATTGCTTTAAAGGGTCTGCATTTGCTCACCCAATCTCACCAATCCTCTCAGTCCCAAGTGTCCAGCCTCATGCCACATCCAGCTGTCATTGCAGATAGGGTCATTCCAGGTTGCATCAGAGACCCTGAAGGAATTGTAAAGAAGTTCCCTGTTTCTTTGTTTTGTTTTTGAAATTCCTTTTTAGAGTGGGTTTGAGCTGATTCTCGCTGCCATGTTTATGCCAGTCTAGACACACTTGATTCCCTTACGGAGACATATCAATACATAGGTTTTAAGATTCTTACTAGTCAGATCTATTCCTCTGCGGGAAATATGGGGTTTTGAGTCCCTTTCACTGAGGAAGGTGTAGTTCTTGTCTTTTCCATAGTTGGTTTTTGGAACGGTACCTCAGCTTATATCAAACTCTGGTTTGATGCATCACCCCACCTCTCCTTCCCCCTTAAGCAGGCATAAGAGTGTTTTCTAAATGTGAGACTCTGTTCTCTTTGTTAACTCAGTTCATGTGTAGCCATGTTTACAGGATCTTCCTAAGTGATATCTTATGATAAGTTTCTTTTTCTGTGTGACTTCTTTCACTTAGAATCATCATACCTGAATCCACTCATTTGGCTGCTACTGGTCTTATGACATTGTTTTCATGGCTGAGGGATATTCCATCGTATGTAAGTTCCACAATGTTTGGAACCATTTTTATATTTCCTGGGATATTTCAGGTGTACCCAGGTTGAGGTTCTTGTAAGCAGTGCAGCCCTCAATTTGGGGGTGGCTCTGTCTTATGGATTTTCAGTTTTCCCAAGGTATATTCCCTAGACTGGAAGTGCCCTTGGCTCTGTAGCTCTGTTGTTTACTTGTTTTAGGGAACACAATGCACTCCTCCAGTGAGGCAGTTGGCAACTTACATCCCGCCCATCAGCATAACAAGGCTCCCTGTTCTCCAGGGCCTGTCTTGCCTTTCTGGTTTTTACATATTTTGTGGATGTCCCTTTTGACCGGTGGGAAGTGATACGTCTTTGTAGTGCAGATTTGCATTGCCCGCTTGCTTGCTTGGCCAAAAAGGGCGTATGCGTTTTCTCCTGAATATATTCAGGAGAAAACGCATACGCCCTTTTTGGCCAAGTGCATCATTGTCGAAGTTGTGCCCCTCTTCCTGTGCTTTACAGGCGATTCCAACGTACCTCTTGAAATCTGTTTCCTGCTATTCTGCCTCGCTTTCAAGTCCGCCTGGTTGCCTTCCCTCAACAGATTTTTGGACGATAGTTGGCCTTGATTACTCTGCCAGTTTGTGAATTGCTGTGCCCCTGAGCTCCATTTTTCAACTCGTTTTTTGTGAGCTGAACGCAAGTCCAAACTTTTGGTTCAGGACCTATACTGGTTCCCGGTGGGTGGCTGAGACTTTGGTTAATTCTTCTTCCTGCCGGGAAATTAGAGTGACATGTGCCCATCCAAATGCCTAACAGCTACTCTCTCATTGGTTCTCCCTCTTCCCTTTCATCCTCTGCCAAATTGGCAACCTGTGCGAACCAGGAGCTTAAAGGGGCTGTCTCTCCAATTTCGGAGATTGATAGGAAAGCAGTTGGAAAGTCAAACTGGAGCACCAGGAGAGGGACTCTTCGTTGAGTTTTAGAAACCTTTCGTATTCACAGTGTGTCCATTCTCTAGGTTTCCCGTACATGTTATAGCTGTAGTAATATTCCCTTCAACCTGGAGAGTTGGGACCCATGGAATGGGTGCCATGCATTATTGCTTTAAAGGGTCTGCATTTGCTCACCCAATCTCACCAATCCTCTCAGTCCCAAGTGTCCAGCCTCATGCCACATCCAGCTGTCATTGCAGATAGGGTCATTCCAGGTTGCATCAGAGACCCTGAAGGAATTGTAAAGAAGTTCCCTGTTTCTTTGTTTTGTTTTTGAAATTCCTTTTTAGAGTGGGTTTGAGCTGATTCTCGCTGCCATGTTTATGCCAGTCTAGACACACTTGATTCCCTTACGGAGACATATCAATACATAGGTTTTAAGATTCTTACTAGTCAGATCTATTCCTCTGCGGGAAATATGGGGTTTTGAGTCCCTTTCACTGAGGAAGGTGTAGTTCTTGTCTTTTCCATAGTTGGTTTTTGGAACGGTACCTCAGCTTATATCAAACTCTGGTTTGATGCATCACCCCACCTCTCCTTCCCCCTTAAGCAGGCATAAGAGTGTTTTCTAAATGTGAGACTCTGTTCTCTTTGTTAACTCAGTTCATGTGTAGCCATGTTTACAGGATCTTCCTAAGTGATATCTTATGATAAGTTTCTTTTTCTGTGTGACTTCTTTCACTTAGAATCATCATACCAGAATCCACTCATTTGGCTGCTACTGGTCTTATGACATTGTTTTCATGGCTGAGGGATATTCCATCGTATGTAAGTTCCACAATGTTTGGAACCATTTTTATATTTCCTGGGATATTTCAGGTGTACCCAGGTGGAGGTTCTTGTAAGCAGTGCAGCCCTCAATTTGGGGGTGGCTCTGTCTTATGGATTTTCAGTTTTCCCAAGGTATATTCCCTAGACTGGAAGTGCCCTTGGCTCTGTAGCTCTGTTGTTTACTTGTTTTAGGGAACACAATGCACTCCTCCAGTGAGGCAGTTGGCAACTTACATCCCGCCCATCAGCATAACAAGGCTCCCTGTTCTCCAGGGCCTGTCTTGCCTTTCTGGTTTTTACATATTTTGTGGATGTCCCTTTTGACCGGTGGGAAGTGATACGTCTTTGTAGTGCAGATTTGCATTGCCCGCTTGCTTGCTTGGCCAAAAAGGGCGTATGCGTTTTCTCCTGAATATATTCAGGAGAAAACGCATACGCCCTTTTTGGCCAAGTGCATCATTGTCGAAGTTGTGCCCCTCTTCCTGTGCTTTACAGGCGATTCCAACGTACCTCTTGAAATCTGTTTCCTGCTATTCTGCCTCGCTTTCAAGTCCGCCTGGTTGCCTTCCCTCAACAGATTTTTGGACGATAGTTGGCCTTGATTACTCTGCCAGTTTGTGAATTGCTGTGCCCCTGAGCTCCATTTTTCAACTCGTTTTTTGTGAGCTGAACGCAAGTCCAAACTTTTGGTTCAGGACCTATACTGGTTCCCGGTGGGTGGCTGAGACTTTGGTTAATTCTTCTTCCTGCCGGGAAATTAGAGTGACATGTGCCCATCCAAATGCCTAACAGCTACTCTCTCATTGGTTCTCCCTCTTCCCTTTCATCCTCTGCCAAATTGGCAACCTGTGCGAACCAGGAGCTTAAAGGGGCTGTCTCTCCAATTTCGGAGATTGATAGGAAAGCAGTTGGAAAGTCAAACTGGAGCACCAGGAGAGGGACTCTTCGTTGAGTTTTAGAAACCTTTCGTATTCACAGTGTGTCCATTCTCTAGGTTTCCCGTACATGTTATAGCTGTAGTAATATTCCCTTCAACCTGGAGAGTTGGGACCCATGGAATGGGTGCCATGCATTATTGCTTTAAAGGGTCTGCATTTGCTCACCCAATCTCACCAATCCTCTCAGTCCCAAGTGTCCAGCCTCATGCCACATCCAGCTGTCATTGCAGATAGGGTCATTCCAGGTTGCATCAGAGACCCTGAAGGAATTGTAAAGAAGTTCCCTGTTTCTTTGTTCTGTTTTTGAAATTCCTTTTTAGAGTGGGTTTGAGCTGATTCTCGCTGCCATGTTTATGCCAGTCTAGACACACTTGATTCCCTTACGGAGACATATCAATACATAGGTTTTAAGATTCTTACTAGTCAGATCTATTCCTCTGCGGGAAATATGGGGTTTTGAGTCCCTTTCACTGAGGAAGGTGTAGGTCTTGTCTATTCCATAGTTGGTTTTTGGAACGGTACATGTGCTTATATCAAACTCTGGTTTGATTCATCACCCCACCTCTCCTTCCCCCTTAAGCAGGCATAAGAGTGTTTTCTAAATGTGAGACTCTGTTCTCTTGCCTAACTCAGTTCATGTGTAGCCATGATTACAGGATCTTCCTAAGTGATATCTTATGATAAGTTTCTTTTTCTGTGTGACTTCTTTCACTTAGAATCATCGTACCTGAATCCACTCATTTTGCTGCTACTGGTCTTATGACATTGATTTCGTGGCTGAGGGATATTCCATCGTACGGAAGTTCCACAATGTTTGGAACCATTTTTATATTTCCTGGGATATTTCAGGTGTACCCAGGTTGAGGTTCTTGTAAGCAGTGCAGCCCTCAATTTGGGGGTGGCTCTGTCTTATGGATTTTCAGTTTTCCCAAGGTATATTCCCTAGACTGGAAGTGCCCTTGGCTCTGTAGCTCTGTTGTTTACTTGTTTTAGGGAACACAATGCACTCCTCCAGTGAGGCAGTTGGCAACTTACATCCCGCCCATCAGCATAACAAGGCTCCCTGTTCTCCAGGGCCTGTCTTGCCTTTCTGGTTTTTACACATTTTGTGGATGTCCCTTTTGACCGGTGGGAAGTGATACTTCTTTGTAGTGCAGATTTGCATTGCCCGCTTGCTTGCTTGGCCAAAAAGGGTGTATGCGTTTTCTCCTGAATATATTCAGGAGAAAACGCATACGCCCTTTTTGGCCAAGTGCATCATTGTCGAAGTTGTGCCCCTCTTCCTGTGCTTTACAGGCGATTCCAACGTACCTCTTGAAATCTGTTTCCTGCTATTCTGCCTCGCTTTCAAGTCCGCCTCGTTGCCTTCCCTCAAGAGATTTTTGGACGATAGTTGGCCTTGATTACTCTGCCAGTTTGTGAATTGCTGTGCCCCAGATCTCCATTTTTCAACTCGTTTTTTGTGAGCTGAACGCAAGTCCAAACTTTTGGTTCAGGACCTATACTGGTTCCCGGTGGGTGGCTGAGACTTTGGTTAATTCTTCTTCCTGCCGGGAAATTAGACTGACATGTGCACATCCAAATGCCTAACAGCTACTCTCTCATTGGTTCTCCCTCTTCCCTTTCATCCTCTGCCAAATTGGCAACCTGTGCGAACCAGGAGCTTAAAGGGGCTGTCTCTCCAAGTTGGGAGATTGATAGGAAAGCAGTTGGAAAGTCAAACCGGAGCACCAGTAGAGGGACTCTTCGTTGAGTTTTAGAAACCTTTCGTATTCACAGTGTGTCCATTCTCTAGGTTTCCCGTACATGTTATAGCTGTAGTAATATTCCCTTCAACCTGGAGAGTTGGGACCCATGGAATGGGTGCCATGCATTATTGCTTTAAAGGGTCTGCATTTGCTCACCCAATCTCACCAATCCTCTAAGTCCCAAGTGTCCAGCCTCATGCCACATCCAGCTGTCATTGTAGATAGGGTCATTCCAGGTTACATCAGAGACCCTGAAGGAATTGTAAAGAAGTTCCCTGTTTCTTTGTTTTGTTTTTGAAATTCCTTTTTAGAGTGGGTTTGAGCTGATTCTCGCTGCCATGTTTATGCCAGTCTAGACACACTTGATTCCCTTACGGAGACATATCAATACATAGGTTTTAAGATTCTTACTAGTCAGATCTATTCCTCTGCGGGAAATATGTGGTTTTGAGTCCCTTTCACTGAGGAAGGTGTAGTTCTTGTCTTTTCCATAGTTGGTTTTTGGAACGGTACCTGTGCTTATATCAAACTCTGTTTTGATGCATCACCCCACCTCTCCTTCCCCCTTAAGCAGGCATAAGAGTGTTTTCTAAATGTGAGACTCTGTTCTCTTGCCTAACTCAGTTCATGTGTAGCCATGTTTACAGGATCTTCCTAAGTGATATCTTATGATAAGTTTCTTTTTCTGTGTGACTTCTTTCACTTAGAACCATCGTACCTGAATCCACTCATTTGGCTGCTACTGGTCTTATGACATTGATTTCATGGCTGAGGGATATTCCATCGTACGTAAGTTCCACAATCTTGGGAACCATTTTTATATTTCCTGGGATATTTCAGGTGTACCCAGGTGGAGGTTCTTGTAAGCAGTGCAGCCCTCAATTTGGGGGTGGCTCTGTCTTATGGATTTTCAGTTTTCCCAAGGTATATTCCCTAGACTGGAAGTGCCCTTGGCTCAGTAGCCCTGTTGTTTACTTGTTTTAGGGAACACAATGCACTCCTCCAGTGAGGCAGTTGGCAACTTACATCCCGCCCATCAGCATAACAAGGCTCCCTTTTCTCCAGGGCCTGTCTTGCCTTTCTGGTTTTTACACATTTTGTGGATGTCCCTTTTGACCCGTGGGAAGGGATACTTCTTTGTAGTGCAGATTTGCATTGACCGCTTGCTTGCTTGGCCAAAAAGGGTGTATGCGTTTTCTCTTGAATATATTCAGGAGAAAACACATACGCCCTTTTTGGCCAAGTGCATCATTGTCGAAGTTGTGCCCCTCTTCCTGTGCTTTACAGGCGATTCCAACGAACCTCTTGAAATCTATTTCCTGCTATTCTGCCTCGCTTTCAGGTCCGCCTCGTTGCCTTCCCTCAACAGATTTTTGGACGATAGTTGGCCTTGATTACTCTGCCAGTTTGTGAATTGCTGTGCCCCTGAGCTCCATTTTTCAACTCGTTTTTTGTGAGCTGCACGCAAGTCCAAACTTTTGGTTCAGGACCTATACTGGTTCCCGGTGGGTGGCTGAGACTTTGGTTAATTCTTCTTCCTGCTGGGAAATTAGAGTGACATGTGCCCATCCAAATGCCTAACAGCTACTCTCTCATTGGTTCTCCCTCTTCCCTTTCATCCTCTGCCAAATTGGCCACCTGTGCGAACCAGGAGCTTAAAGGGGCTGTCTCTCCAAGTTGGGAGATTGATAGGAAAGCAGTTGGAAAGTCAAACCGGAGCACCAGGAGAGGGACTCTTCGTTGAGTTTTAGAAACCTTTCGTATTCACAGTGTGTCCATTCTCTAGGTTTCCCGTACATGTTATAGCTCTAGTAATATTCCCTTCAACCTGGAGAGTTGGGACCCATGGAATGGGTGCCATGCATTATTGCTTTAAAGGGTCTGCATTTGCTCACCCAATCTCACCAATCCTCTCAGTCCCAAGTGTCCAGCCTCATGCCACATCCAGCTGTCATTGCAGATAGGGTCATTCCAGGTTGCATCAGAGACCCTGAAGGAATTGTAAAGAAGTTCCCTGTTTCTTTGTTTTGTTTTTGAAATTCCTTTTTAGAGTGGGTTTGAGCTGATTCTCGCTGCCATGTTTATGCCAGTCTAGACACACTTGATTCCCTTACGGAGACATATCAATACATAGGTTTTAAGATTCTTACTAGTCAGATCTATTCCTCTGCGGGAAATATGGGGTTTTGAGTCCCTTTCACTGAGGAAGGTGTAGGTCTTGTCTATTCCATAGTTGGTTTTTGGAACGGTACATGTGCTTATATCAAACTCTGGTTTGATGCATCACCCCACCTCTCCTTCCACCTTAAGCAGGCATAAGAGTGTTTTCTAAATGTGAGACTCTGTTCTCTTGCCTAACTCAGTTCATGTGTAGCCATGTTTACAGGATCTTCCTAAGTGATATCTTATGATAAGTTTCTTTTTCTGTGTGACTTCTTTCACTTAGAATCATCGTACCTGAATCCACTCATTTTGCTGCTACTGGTCTTATGACATTGATTTCGTGGCTGAGGGATATTCCATCGTACGGAAGTTCCACAATGTTTGGAACCATTTTTATATTTCCTGGGATATTTCAGGTGTACCCAGGTTGAGGTTCTTGTAAGCAGTGCAGCCCTCAATTTGGGGGTGGCTCTGTCTTATGGATTTTCAGTTTTCCCAAGGTATATTCCCTAGACTGGAAGTGCCCTTGGCTCTGTAGCTCTGTTGTTTACTTGTTTTAGGGAACACAATGCACTCCTCCAGTGAGGCAGTTGGCAACTTACATCCCGCCCATCAGCATAACAAGGCTCCCTGTTCTCCAGGGCCTGTCTTGCCTTTCTGGTTTTTACACATTTTGTGGATGTCCCTTTTGACCGGTGAGAAGTGATACTTCTTTGTAGTGCAGATTTGCATTGCCCGCTTGCTTGCTTGGCCAAAAAGGGCGTATGCGTTTTCTCCTGAATATATTCAGGAGAAAACGCATACGCCCTTTTTGGCCATGTGCATCATTGTCGAAGTTGTGCCCCTCTTCCTGTGCTTTACAGGCGATTCCAACATACCTCTTGAAATCTGTTTCCTGCTATTCTGCCTCGCTTTCAAGTCCGCCTCGTTGCCTTCCCTCAACAGATTTTTGGACGATAGTTGTCCTTGATTACTCTGCCAGTTTGTGAATTGCTGTGCCCCTGAGCTCCATTTTTCAACTCGTTTTTTGTGAGCTGAACGCAAGTCCAAACTTTTGGTTCAGGACCTATACTGGTTCCCGGTGGGTGGCTGAGACTTTGGTTAATTCTTCTTCCTGCCGGGAAATTAGAGTGACATGTGCCCATCCAAATGCCTAACAGCTACTCTCTAATTGGTTCTCCCTCTTCCCTTTCATCCTCTGCCAAATTGGCAACCTGTGCGAACCAGGAGCTTAAAGGGGCTGTCTCTCCAAGTTGGGAGATTGATAGGAAAGCAGTTGGAAAGTCAAACAGGAGCACCAGGCGAGGGACACTTCGTTGAGTTTTAGAAACCTTTCGTATACACAGTGTGTCCATTCTCTAGGTTTCCCGTACATGTTATAGCTATAGTAATATTCCCTTCAACCTGGAGAGTTGGGACCCATGGAATGGGTGCCATGCATTATTGCATTAAAGGGTCTGCATTTGCTCACCCAATCTCACCAATCCTCTCAGTCCCAAGTGTCCAGCCTCATGCCACATCCAGCTGTCATTGTAGATAGGGTCATTCCAGGTTACATCAGAGACCCTGAAGGAATTGTAAAGAAGTTCCCTGTTTCTTTGTTTTGTTTTTGAAATTCCTTTTTAGAGTGGGTTTGAGCTGATTCTCGCTGCCATGTTTATGCCCGTCTAGACACACTTGATTCCCTTACGGAGACATATCAATACATAGGTTTTAAGATTCTTACTAGTCAGATCTATTCCTCTGTGGGAAATATGGGGTTTTGAGTCCCTTTCACTGAGGAAGGTGTAGGTCTTGTCTATTCCATAGTTGGTTTTTGGAACGGTACCTGTGCTTATATCAAACTCTGGTTTGATGCATCACCCCACCTCTCCTTCCCCCTTAAGCAGGCATAAGAGTGTTTTCTAAATGTGAGACTCTGTTCTCTGGCCTAACTCAGTTCATGTGTAGCCATGTTTACAGGATCTTCCTAACTGATATCTTATGATAAGTTTATTTTTCAGTGTGACTTCTTTCACTTAGAATCATCGTACCTGAATCCACTCATTTTGCTGCTACTGGTCTTATGGCATTGATTTCATGGCTGAGGGATATTCCATCGTACGTAAGTTCCACAATGTTTTGAACCATTTTTATATTTCCTGGGATATTTCAGGTGTACCCAAGTTGAGGTTCCTGTAAGCAGTGCAGCCCTCAATTTGGGGGTGGCTCTGTCTTATGGATTATCAGTTTTCCCAAGGTATATTCCCTAGACTGGAAGTGCCCTTGGCTCTGTAGCTCTGTTGTTTACTTGTTTTAGGGAACACAATGCACTCCTCCAGTGAGGCAGTTGGCAACTTACATCCCGCCCATCAGCATAACAAGGCTCCCTGTTCTCCAGGGCCTGTCTTGCCTTTCTGGTTTTTACACATTTTGTGGATGTCCCTTTTGACCCATGGGAAGTGATACTTCTTTGTAGTGCAGATTTGCATTGCCCGCTTGCTTGCTTGGCCAAAAAGGGCGTATGCGTTTTCTCCTGAATATATTCAGGAGAAAACGCATACGCCCTTTTTGGCCAAGTGCATCATTGTCGAAGTTGTGCCCCTCTTCCTGTGCTTTACAGGCGATTCCAACGTACCTCTTGAAATCTGTTTCCTGCTATTCTGCCTCGCTTTCAAGACCGCCTCGTTGCCTTCCCTCAACAGATTTTTGGACGATAGTTGGCCTTGATTACTCTGCCAGTTTGTGAATTGCTGTGCCCCTGAGCTCCATTTTTCAACTCGTTTTTTGTGAGCTGAATGCAAGTCCAAACTTTTGGTTCAGGACCTATACTGGTTCCCGGTGGGTGGCTGAGACTTTGGTTAATTCTTCTTTCTGCAGGGAAATTAGAGTGACATGTGCCCATACAAATGCCTAACAGCTACTCTCTCATTGGTTCTCCCTCTTCCCTTTCATCCTCTGCCAAATTGGCAACCTGTGCGAACCAGGAGCTTAAAGGAGCTGTCTCTCCAAGTTGGGAGATTGATAGGAAAGCAGTTGGAAAGTCAAACCGGAGCACCAGGAGAGGGACTCTTCGTTGAGTTTTAGAAACCTTTCGTATTCACAGTGTGTCCATTCTCTAGGTTTCCCGTACATGTTATAGCTGTAGTAATATTCCCTTCAACCTGGAGAGTTGGGACCCATGGAATGGGTGCCATGCATCATTGTTTTAAAGGGTCTGCATTTGCTCACCCAATCTCACCAATCCTCTCAGTCCCAAGTGTCCAGCCTCATGCTACATCGAGCTGTCATTGTAGATAGGGTCATTCCAGGTTACATCAGAGACCCTGAAGGAATTGTAAAGAAGTTCCCTGTTTCTTTGTTTTGTTTTTGAAATTCCTTTTTAGAGTGGGTTTGAGCTGATTCTCGCTGCCATGTTTATGCCCGTCTAGACACACTAGATTCCCTTACGGAGACATATCAATACATAGGTTTTAAGATTCTTACTAGTCAGATCTATTCCTCTGCGGGAAATATGGGGTTTTGAGTCCCTTTCACTGAGGAAGGTGTAGGTCTTGTCTATTCCATAGTTGGTTTTTGGAACGGTACCTGTGCTTATATCAAACTCTGGTTTGATGCATCACCCCACCTCTCCTTCCCCCTTAAGCAGGCATAAGAGTGTTTTCTAAATGTGAGACTCTGTTCTCTGGCCTAACTCAGTTCATGTGTAGCCATGTTTACAGGATCTTCCTAACTGATATCTTATGATAAGTTTATTTTTCAGTGTGACTTCTTTCACTTAGAATCATCGTACCTGAATCCACTCATTTTGCTGCTACTGGTCTTATGGCATTGATTTCATGGCTGAGGGATATTCCATCGTACGTAAGTTCCACAATGTTTTGAACCATTTTTATATTTCCTGGGATAATTCAGGTGTACCCAAGTTGAGGTTCCTGAAAGCAGTGCAGCCCTCAATTTGGGGGTGGCTCTGTCTTATGGATTATCAGTTTTCCCAAGGTATATTCCCTAGACTGGAAGTGCCCTTGGCTCTGTAGCTCTGTTGTTTACTTGTTTTAGGGAACACAATGCACTCCTCCAGTGAGGCAGTTGGCAACTTACATCCCGCCCATCAGCATAACAAGGCTCCCTGTTCTCCAGGGCCTGTCTTGCCTTTCTGGTTTTTACACATTTTGTGGATGTCCCTTTTGACTGGTGGGAAGTGATACTTCTTTGTAGTGCAGATTTGCATTGCCCGCTTGCTTGCTTGGCCAAAAAGTGCGTATGCGTTTTCTCCTGAATATATTCAGGAGAAAACGCATACGCCCTTTTTGGCCAAGTGCATCATTGTCGAAGTTGTGCCCCTCTTCCTGTGCTTTACAGGCGATTCCAACGTACCTCTTGAAATCTGTTTCCTGCTATTCTGCCTCGCTTTCAAGACCGCCTCGTTGCCTTCCCTCAACAGATTTTTGGACGATAGTTGGCCTTGATTACTCTGCCAGTTTGTGAATTGCTGTGCCCCTGAGCTCCATTTTTCAACTCGTTTTTTGTGAGCTGAACGCAAGTCCAAACTTTTGGTTCAGGACCTATACTGGTTCCCGGTGGGTGGCTGAGACTTTGGTTAATTCTTCTTTCTGCAGGGAATTTAGAGTGACATGTGCCCATCCAAATGCCTAACAGCTACTCTCTCATTGGTTCTCCCTCTTCCCTTTCATCCTCTGCCAAATTGGCAACCTGTGCGAACCAGGAGCTTAAAGGAGCTGTCTCTCCAAGTTGGGAGATTGATAGGAAAGCAGTTGGAAAGTCAAACCGGAGCACCAGGAGAGGGACTCTTCGTTGAGTTTTAGAAACCTTTCGTATTCACAGTGTGTCCATTCTCTAGGTTTCCCGTACATGTTATAGCTGCAGTAATATTCCCTTCAACCTGGAGAGTTGGGACCCATGGAATGGGTGCCATGCATTATTGCTTTAAAGGGTCTGCATTTGCTCACCCAATCTCACCAATCCTCTCAGTCCCAAGTGTCCAGCCTCATGCCACATCCAGCTGTCACTGTAGATAGGGTCATTCCAGGTTGCATCAGAGAACCTGAAGGAATTGTAAAGAATTTCCCTGTTTCTTTGTTTTGTTTTTGAAATTCCTTTTTAGAGTGGGTTTGAGCTGATTCTCGCTGCCATGTTTATGCCAGTCTAGACACACTTGATTCCCTTACGGAGACATATCAATACATAGGTTTTAAGATTCTTACTAGTCAGATCTATTCCTCTGCGGGAAATATGGGGTTTTGAGTCCCTTTCACTGAGGAAGGTGTAGGTCTTATCTATTCCATAGTTGGTTTTTGGAACGGTACCTGTGCTTATATCAAACTCTGGTTTGATGCATCACCCCACCTCTCCTTCCCCCTTAAGCAGGCATAAGAGTGTTTTCTAAATGTGAGACTCTGTTCTCTTTCCTAACTCAGTTCATGTGTGACCATGTTTACAGGATCTTCCTAAGTGATATGTTATGATAAGTTTCTTTTTCTGTGTGACTTCTTTCACTTAGAATCATCGTACCTGAATCCACTCATTTTGCTGCTACTGGTCTTATGACATTGATTTCATGGCTGAGGGATATTCCATCGTACGTAAGTTCCAAATGTTTGGAACCATTTTTATATTTCCTGGGATATTTCAGGTGTACCCAGGTTGAGGTTCTTGTAAGCAGTGCAGCCCTCAATTTGGGGGTGGCTCTGTCTTATGGATTTTCAGTTTTCCCAAGGTATATTCCCTAGACTAGAAGTCCCCTTGGCTCTGTAGCTCTGTTGTTTACTTGTTTTAGGGAAAACAATGCACTCCTCCAGTGAGGCAGTTGGCAACTTACATCCCGCCCATCAGCATAACAAGGCTCCCTGTTCTCCAGGGCCTGTCTTGCCTTTCTGGTTTTTACACATTTTGTGGATGTCCCTTTTGACTGGTGGGAAGTGATACTTCTTTGTAGTGCAGATTTGCATTGCCCGCTTGCTTGCTAGGCCAAAACGGGCGTATGCGTTTTCTCCTGAATATATTCAGGGGAAAACGCATACGCCCTTTTTGGCCAAGTGCATCATTGTCGAAGTTGTGCCCCTCTTCCTGTGCTTTACAGGCGATTCCAACGTACCTCTTGAAATCTGTTTCCTGCTATTCTGCCACGCTTTCAAGTCCGCCTCGTTGCCTTCCCTCAACAGATTTTTGGACGATAGTTGACCTTGATTACTCTGCCAGTTTGTGAATTGCTGTGCCCCTGAGCTCCATTTTTCAACTCGTTTTTTGTGAGCTGAACGCAAGTCCAAACTTTTGGTTCAGGACCTATACTGGTTCCCGGTGGGTGGCTGAGACTTTGGTTAATTCTTCTTCCTGCCGGGAAATTAGAGTGACATGTGCCCATCCAAATGCCTAACAGCTACTCTCTCATTGGTTCTCCCTCGTCCCTTTCATCCTCTGCCAAATTGGCAACCTGTGCGAACCAGGAGCTTAAAGGGGCTGTCTCTCCAAGTTGGGAGATTGATAGGAAAGCAGTTGGAAAGTCAAACCGGAGCACCAGGAGAGGGACTCTTCGTTGAGTTTTAGAAACCTTTCATATTCACAGTGTGTCCATTCTCTAGGTTTCCCGTACATGTTATAGCTGTAGTAATATTCCCTTCAACCTGGAGAGTTGGGACCCATGGAATGGGTGCCATGCATTATTGCTTTAAAGGGTCTGCATTTGCTCACCCAATCTCACCAATCCTCTCAGTCCCAAGTGTCCAGCCTCATGCCACATCCAGCTGTCATTGTAGATAGGGTCATTCCAGGTTACATCAGAGACCCTGAAGGAATTGTAAAGAAGTTCCCTGTTTCTTTGTTTTGTTTTTGAAATTCCTTTTTAGAGTGGGTTTGAGCTGATTCTCGCTGCCATGTTTATGCCAGTCTACACACACTTGATTCCCTTACGGAGACATATCAATACAGAGGTTTTAAGATTCTTACTAGTCAGATCTATTCCTCTGCGGGAAATATGGGGTTTTGAGTCCCTTTCACTGAGGAAGGTGTAGGTCTTGTCTATTCCATAGTTGGTTTTTGGAACGGTCCCTGTGCTTATATCAAACTCTGGTTTGATGCATCACCCCACCTCTCCTTCCTCCTTAAGCAGGCATAAGAGTGTTTTCTAAATGTGAGTCTCTGTTCTCTTGCCTAACTCAGTTCATGTGTAGCCATGTTTACAGGATCTTCCTAAGTGATATCTTATGATAAGTTTATTTTTCAGTGTGACTTCTTTCACTTAGAATCATCGTACCTGAATCCATTCATTTTGCTGCTACTGGTCTTATGGCATTGATTTCATGGCTGAGGGATATTCCATCGTACGTAAGGTGCACAATGTTTTGAACCATTTTTATATTTCCTGGGATATTTCAGGTGTACCGAAGTTGGGGTTCCTGTAAGCAGTGCAGCCCTCAATTTGGGGGTGGCTCTGTCTTATGGATTTTCAGTTTTCCCAAAGTATATTCCCTAGACTGGAAGTGCCCTTGGCTCTGTAGCTCTGTTGTTTACTTGTTTTAGGGAACACAATGCACTCCTCCAGTGAGGCAGTTGGCAACTTACATCCCGCCCATCAGCATAACAAGGCTCCCTGTTCTCCAGGGCCTGTCTTGCCTTTCTGGTTTTTACACATTTTGTGGATGTCCTTTTGACCCGTGGGAAGTGATACTTCTTTGTAGTGCAGATTTGCATTGCCCGCTTGCTTGCTTGGCCAAAAAGGGCGTATGCGTTTTCTCCTGTATATATTCAGGAGAAAACGCATACGCCCTTTTTGGCCAAGTGCATCATTGTCGAAGTTGTGCCCCTCTTCCTGTGCTTTACAGGCGATTCCAACATACCTCTTGAAATCTGTTTCCTGCTATTCTGCCTCGCTTTCAAGTACGCCTCGTTGCCTTCCCTCAACAGATTTTTGGACGATAGTTGGCCTTGATTACTCTGCCAGTTTGTGAATTGCTGTGCCCCTGAGCTCCATTTTTCAACTCGTTTTTTGTGAGCAGAACGCAAGTCCAAACTTTTGGTTCAGGACCTATACTGGTTCCCAGTGGGTGGCTGAGACTTTGGTTAATTCTTCTTCCTGCCGGGAAATTAGAGTGACATGTGCCCATCCAAATGCCTAACAGCTACTCTCTCATTGGTTCTCCCTCTTCCCTTTCATCCTCTGCCAAATTGGCAACCTGTGCGAACCAGGAGCTTAAAGGGGCTGTCTCTCCAAGTTGGGAGATTGATAGAAAAGCAGTTGGAAAGTTAAACCGGAGCACCAGGAGAGGGACTCTTCGTTGAGTTTTAGAAACCTTTCGTATTCACAGTGTGTCCATTCTCTAGGTTTCCCGTACATGTTATAGCTGTAGTAATATTCCCTTCAACCTGGAGAGTTGGGACCCATGAAATGGGTGCCATGCATTATTGCTTTAAAGGGTCTGCATTTGCTCACCCAATCTCACCAATCCTCTCAGTCCCAAGTGTCCAGCCTCATGCCACATCCAGCTGTCATTGTAGATAGGGTCATTCCAGGTTACATCAGAGACCCTGAAGGAATTGTAAAGAAGTTCCCTGTTTCTTTGTTTTGTTTTTGAAATTCCTTTTTAGAGTGGGTTTGAGCTGATTCTGGCTGCCATGTTTATGCCAGTCTAGACACACTTGATTCCCTTACGGAGACATATCAATACATAGGTTTTAAGATTCTTACTAGTCAGATCTATTCCTCTGCGGGAAATATGGGGTTTTGAGTCCCTTTCACTGAGGAAGGTGTAGGTCTTGTCTATTCCATAGTTGGTTTTTGGAACGGTACCTGTGCTTATATCAAACTCTGGTTTGATGCATCACCCCACCTCTCCTTCCCCCTTAAGCAGGCATAAGAGTGTTTTCTAAATGTGAGACTCTGTTCTCCTGCCTAACTCAGTTCATGTGTAGCCATGTTTACAGGATCTTCCTAAGTGATATCTTATGATAAGTTTATTTTTCAGTGTGACTTCTTTCACTTAGAATCATCGTACCTGAATCCACTCATTTTGCTGCTACTGGTCTTATGGCATTGATTTCATGGCTGAGGGATATTCCATCGTACGTAAGGTGCACAATGTTTGGAACCATTTTTATATTTCCTGGGATATTTCAGGTGTACCCAAGTTGGGGTTCCTGTAAGCAGTGCAGCCCTCAATTTGGGGGTGGCTCTGTCTTATGGATTTTCAGTTTTCCCAAGGTATATTCCCTAGACTGGAAGTGCCCTTGGCTCTGTAGCTCTGTTGATTACTTGTTTTAGGGAACACAATGCACTCCTCCAGTGAGGCAGTTGGCAACTTACATCCCGCCCATCAGCATAACAAGGCTCCCTGTTCTCCAGGGCCTGTCTTGCCTTTCTGGTTTTTACACGTTTTGTGGATGTCCTTTTGACCGGTGGGAAGTGATACTTCTTTGTAGTGCAGATTTGCATTGCCCGCTTGCTTGCTTGGCCAAAAAGGGCGTATGCGTTTTCTCCTGAATATATTCAGGAGAAAACGCATACGCCCTTTTTGGCCAAGTGCATCATTGTCGAAGTTGTGCCCCTCTTCCTGTGCTTTACAGGCGATTCCAACATACCTCTTGAAATCTGTTTCCTGCTATTCTGCCTCGCTTTCAAGTCCGCCTCGTTGCCTTCCCTCAACAGATTTTTGGACGATAGTTGGCCTTGATTACTCTGCCAGTTTGTGAATTGCTGTGCCCCTGAGCTCCATTTTTCAACTCGTTTTTTGTGAGCAGAACGCAAGTCCCAACTTTTGGTTCAGGACCTATACTGGTTCCCAGTGGGTGGCTGAGACTTTGGTTAATGCTTCTTCCTGCCGGGAAATTAGAGTGACCTGTGCCCATCCAAATGCCTAACAGCTACTCTCTCATTGGTTCTCCCTCTTGCCTTTCATCCTCTGCCAAATTGGCAAACTGTGCGAACCAGGAGCTTAAAGGGGCTGTCTCTCCAATTTGGAGATTGATAGGAAAGCCGTTGGAAAGTCAAACCAGAGCACCAGGAAACAGACCCTTCCTTGAGTTTTAGAAACCTTTCGTATTCACAGTGTGTCCATTCTCTAGGTTTCCCGTACATGTTATAGCTGTAGTAATATTCCCTTCAACCTGGAGAGTTGGGACCCATGGAATGGGTGCCATGCATTATTGCTTTAAAGGGTCTGCATTTGCTCACCCAATCTCACCAATCCTCTAAGTCCCAAGTGTCCAGCCTCATGCCACATCCAGCTGTCATTGTAGATAGGGTCATTCCAGGTTACATCAGAGACACTGAAGGAATTCTAAAGAAGTTCCCTGTTTCTTTGTTTTGTTTTTGAAATTCCTTTTTAGAGTGGGTTTGAGCTGATTCTCGCTGCCATATTTATGCCAGTCTAGACACACTTGATTCCCTTACGGAGACATATCAATACATATGTTTTAAGATTCTTACTACTCAGATCTATTCCTCTGTGTGAAATATGGGGTTTTGAGTCCCTTTCACTGAGGAAGGTGTAGGTCTTGTCTATTCCATAGTTGGTTTTTGGAACGGTACCTGTGCTTATATCAAACTCTGGTTTGATGCATCACCCCACCTCTCCTTCCCCCTTAAGCAGGCATAAGAGTGTTTTCTAAATGTGAGACTCTGTTCTCTTGCCTAACTCAGTTCATGTGTAGCCACGTTTACAGGATCTTCCTAAGTGATATCTTATGATAAGTTTATTTTTCAGTGTGACTTCTTTCACTTAGAATCATCGTACCTGAATCCACTCATTTTGCTGCTACTGGTCTTATGGCATTGATTTCATGGCTGAGGGATATTCCATCATTCGTAAGTTCCACAATGTTTTGAACCATTTTTATATTTCCTGGGATATTTCAGGTGTACCCAGGTTGAGGTTCTTGTAAGCAGTGCAGCCCTCAATTTGGGGGTGGCTCTGTCTTATGGATTTTCAGGTTTCCCAAGGTATATTCCCTAGACTGGAAGTGCCCTTGGCTCTGTAGCTCTGTTGTTTACTTGTTTTAGGGAACACAATGCACTCCTCCAGTGAGGCAGTTGGCAACTTACATCCCGCCCATCAGCATAACAAGGCTCCCTGTTCTCCAGGGCCTGTCTTGCCTTTCTGGTTTTTACACATTTTGTGGATGTCCCTTTTGACCCATGGGAAGTGATACTTCTTTGTAGTGCAGATTTGCATTGCCCGCTTGCTTGCTTGGCCAAAAAGGGCGTATGCGTTTTCTCCTGAATATATTCAGGAGAAAACGCATACGCCCTTTTTGGCCAAGTGCATCATTGTCGAAGTTGTGCCCCTCTTCCTGTGCTTTACAGGCGATTCCAACGTACCTCTTGAAATCTGTTTCCTGCTATTCTGCTTCGCTTTCAAGTCCGCCTCGTTGCCTTCCCTCAACAGATTTTTGGACGATAGTTGGCCTTGATTACTCTTCCAGTTTGTGAATTGCTGTGCCCCTGAGCTCCATTTTTCAACTCGTTTTTTGTGAGCTGAACGCAAGTCCAATCTTTTGGTTCAGGACCTATACTGGTTCCCGGTGGGTGGCTGAGACTTTGGTTAATTCTTCTTCCTGCCGGGAAATTAGAGTGACATGTGCCCATCCAAATGCCTAACAGCTACTCTCTCATTGGTTCTCCCTCTTCCTTTTCATCCTCTGCCAAATTGGCAACCTGTGCGAACCAGGAGCTTAAAGGGGCTGTCTCTCCAAGTTGGGAGATTGATAGGAAAGCAGTTGGAAAGTCAAAGTGCAGCACCAGGAGAGGGACTGTTCGTTGAGTTTTAGAAACCTTTCGTATTCACAGTGTGTCCATTCTCTAGGTTTCCCGTACATGTTATAGCTGTAGTAATATTCCCTTCAACCTGGAGAGTTGGGACCCATGGAATGGGTGCCATGCATTATTGCTTTAAAGGGTCTGCATTTGCTCACCCAATCTCACCAATCCTCTCAGTCCCAAGTGCCCAGCCTTATGCCACATCCAGCTGTCATTGTAGATAGGGTCATTCCAGGTTGCATCAGAGACCCTGAAGGAATTGTATAGAAGTTCCCTGTTTCTTTGTTTTGTTTTTGAAATTCCTTTTTAGAGTGGGTTTGAGCTGATTCTCGCTGCCATGTTTATGCCAGTCTAGACACACTTGATTCCCTTACGGAGACATATCAATACATAGGTTTTAAGATTCTTACTAGTCAGATCTATTCCTCTGTGGGAAATATGGTGTTTTGAGTCCCTTTCACTGAGGAAGGTGTAGGTCTTGTCTATTCCATAGTTGGTTTTTGGAACGGTACCTCTGCTTATATCAAACTCTGGTTTGATGCATCTCCCCACCTCTCCTTCCCCCTTAAGCAGGCATAAGAGTGTTTTCTAAATGTGAGACTCTGTTCTCTTGCCTAACTCAGTTCATGTGTAGCCATGTTTACAGGATCTTCCTAAGTGATATCTTATGATAAGTTTCTTTTTCTGTGTGACTTCTTTCACTTAGAATCATCGTACCTGAATCCACTCTTTTGGCTGCTACTGGTCTTATGACATTGATTTCATGGCTGAGGGATATTCCATCGTACGTAAGGTCCACAATGTTTTGAACCATTTTTATATTTCCTGGGATATTTCAGGTGTACCCAAGTTGGGGTTCCTGTAAGCAGTGCAGCCCTCAATTTGGGGGTGGCTCTGTCTTATGGATTTTCAGGTTTCCCAAGGTATATTCCCTAGACTGGAAGTGCCCTTGGGTCTGTAGCTCTGTTGTTTACTTGTTTTAGGGAACACAATGCACTCCTCCAGTGAGGCAGTTGGCAACTTACATCCCGCCCATCAGCATAACAAGGCTCCCTGTTCTCCAGGGCCTGTCTTGCCTTTCTGGTTTTTACACATTTTGTGGATGTCCCTTTTGACTGGTGGGAAGTGATTCTTCTTTGTAGTGCAGATTTGCATTGCCCCCTTGCTTGCTTGGCCAAAAAGGGCGTATGCGTTTTCTCCTGAATATATTCAGGAGAAAACGCATACGCCCTTTTTGGCCAAGTGCATCATTGTCGAAGTTGTGCCCCTCTTCCTGTGCTTTACAGGCGATTCCAACATACCTCTTGAAATCTGTTTCCTGCTATTCTGCCTCGCTTTCAAGTCCGCCTCGTTGCCTTCCCTCAACAGATTTTTGGACGATAGTTGGCCTTGATTACTCTGCCAGTTTGTGAATTGCTGTGCCCCTGAGCTCCATTTTTCAACTCGTTTTTTGTGAGCAGAACGCAAGTCCAAACTTTTGGTTCAGGACCTATACTGGTTCCCAGTGGGTGGCTGAGACTTTGGTTAATTCTTCTTCCTGCCGGGAAATTAGAGTGACATGTGCCCATCCAAATGCCTAACAGCTACTCTCTCATTGGTTCTCCCTCTTCCCTTTCATCCTCTGCCAAATTGGCAACCTGTGCGAACCAGGAGCTTAAAGGGGCTGTCTCTCCAAGTTGGGAGATTGATAGGAAAGCAGTTGGAAAGTCAAACCGGAGCACCAGGAGAGGGACTCTTCGTTGAGTTTTAGAAACCTTTCGTATTCACAGTGTGTCCATTCTCTAGGTTTCCCGTACATGTTATAGCTGTAGTAATATTCCCTTCAACCTGGAGAGTTGGGAACCATGGAATGGGTGCCATGCATTATTGCTTTAAAGGGTCTGCATTTGCTCACCCAATCTCACCAATCCTCTCAGTCCCAAGTGTCCAGCCTTATGCCACATCCAGCTGTCATTGTAGATAGGGTCATTCCAGGTTGCATCAGAGACCCTGAAGGAATTGTCAAGAATTTCCCTGTTTCTTTGTTCTGTTTTTGAAATTCCTTTTTAGAGTGGGTTTGAGCTGATTCTCGCTGCCATGTTTATGCCAGTCTAGACACACTTGATTCCCTTACGGACACATATCAATACATAGGTTTTAAGATTCTTACTAGTCAGATCTATTCCTCTGCGGGAAATATGGGGTTTTGAGTCCCTTTCACTGAGGAAGGTGTAGGTCTTGTCTTTTCCATAGTTGGTTTTTGGAACGGTACATGTGCTTATATCAAACTCTGGTTTGATGCATCACCCCACCTCTCCTTCCCCCTTAAGCAGGCATAAGAGTGTTTTCTAAATGTGAGACTCTGTTCTCTTGCCTAACTCAGATCATGTGTAGCCATGTTTACAGGATCTTCCTAAGTGATATCTTATGATAAGTTTCTTTTTCTGTGTGACTTCTTTCACTTAGAATCATCGTACCTGAATCCACTCATTTGGCTGCTACTGGTCTTATGACATTGATTTCATGGCTGAGGGATATTCCATCGTACGTAAGTTCCACAATGTTTTGAACCATTTTTATATTTCCTGGGATATTTCAGGTGTACCCAGGTTGAGGTTCTTGTAAGCAGTGCAGCCCTCAATTTGGGGGTGGCTCTGTCTTATGGATTTTCAGTTTTCCCAAGGTATATTCCCTATACTGGAAGGGCCCTTGGCTCTGTAGCTCTGTTGTTTACTTGTTTTAGGGAACACAATGCACTCCTCCAGTGAGGCAGTTGGCAACTTACATCCCGCCCATCAGCATAACAAGGCTCCCTGTTCTCCAGGGCCTGTCTTGCCTTTCTGGTTTTTACACATTTTGTGGATGTCCTTTTGACCCGTGGGAAGTGATACTTCTTTGTAGTGCAGATTTGCATTGCCCGCTTGCTTGCTTGGCCAAAAAGGGCGTATGCGTTTTCTCCTGTATATATTCAGGAGAAAACGCATACGCCCTTTTTGGCCAAGTGCATCATTGTCGAAGTTGTGCCCCTCTTCCTGTGCTTTACAGGCGATTCCAACATACCTCTTGAAATCTGTTTCCTGCTATTCTGCCTCGCTTTCAAGTACGCCTCGTTGCCTTCCCTCAACAGATTTTTGGACGATAGTTGGCCTTGATTACTCTGCCAGTTTGTGAATTGCTGTGCCCCTGAGCTCCATTTTTCAACTCGTTTTTTGTGAGCAGAACGCAAGTCCAAACTTTTGGTTCAGGACCTATACTGGTTCCCAGTGGGTGGCTGAGACTTTGGTTAATTCTTCTTCCTGCCGGGAAATTAGAGTGACATGTGCCCATCCAAATGCCTAACAGCTACTCTCTCATTGGTTCTCCCTCTTCCCTTTCATCCTCTGCCAAATTGGCAACCTGTGCGAACCAGGAGCTTAAAGGGGCTGTCTCTCCAAGTTGGGAGATTGATAGAAAAGCAGTTGGAAAGTTAAACCGGAGCACCAGGAGAGGGACTCTTCGTTGAGTTTTAGAAACCTTTCGTATTCACAGTGTGTCCATTCTCTAGGTTTCCCGTACATGTTATAGCTGTAGTAATATTCCCTTCAACCTGGAGAGTTGGGACCCATGAAATGGGTGCCATGCATTATTGCTTTAAAGGGTCTGCATTTGCTCACCCAATCTCACCAATCCTCTCAGTCCCAAGTGTCCAGCCTCATGCCACATCCAGCTGTCATTGTAGATAGGGTCATTCCAGGTTACATCAGAGACCCTGAAGGAATTGTAAAGAAGTTCCCTGTTTCTTTGTTTTGTTTTTGAAATTCCTTTTTAGAGTGGGTTTGAGCTGATTCTGGCTGCCATGTTTATGCCAGTCTAGACACACTTGATTCCCTTACGGAGACATATCAATACATAGGTTTTAAGATTCTTACTAGTCAGATCTATTCCTCTGCGGGAAATATGGGGTTTTGAGTCCCTTTCACTGAGGAAGGTGTAGGTCTTGTCTATTCCATAGTTGGTTTTTGGAACGGTACCTGTGCTTATATCAAACTCTGGTTTGATGCATCACCCCACCTCTCCTTCCCCCTTAAGCAGGCATAAGAGTGTTTTCTAAATGTGAGACTCTGTTCTCCTGCCTAACTCAGTTCATGTGTAGCCATGTTTACAGGATCTTCCTAAGTGATATCTTATGATAAGTTTATTTTTCAGTGTGACTTCTTTCACTTAGAATCATCGTACCTGAATCCACTCATTTTGCTGCTACTGGTCTTATGGCATTGATTTCATGGCTGAGGGATATTCCATCGTACGTAAGGTGCACAATGTTTGGAACCATTTTTATATTTCCTGGGATATTTCAGGTGTACCCAAGTTGGGGTTCCTGTAAGCAGTGCAGCCCTCAATTTGGGGGTGGCTCTGTCTTATGGATTTTCAGTTTTCCCAAGGTATATTCCCTAGACTGGAAGTGCCCTTGGCTCTGTAGCTCTGTTGATTACTTGTTTTAGGGAACACAATGCACTCCTCCAGTGAGGCAGTTGGCAACTTACATCCCGCCCATCAGCATAACAAGGCTCCCTGTTCTCCAGGGCCTGTCTTGCCTTTCTGGTTTTTACACGTTTTGTGGATGTCCTTTTGACCGGTGGGAAGTGATACTTCTTTGTAGTGCAGATTTGCATTGCCCGCTTGCTTGCTTGGCCAAAAAGGGCGTATGCGTTTTCTCCTGAATATATTCAGGAGAAAACGCATACGCCCTTTTTGGCCAAGTGCATCATTGTCGAAGTTGTGCCCCTCTTCCTGTGCTTTACAGGCGATTCCAACATACCTCTTGAAATCTGTTTCCTGCTATTCTGCCTCGCTTTCAAGTCCGCCTCGTTGCCTTCCCTCAACAGATTTTTGGACGATAGTTGGCCTTGATTACTCTGCCAGTTTGTGAATTGCTGTGCCCCTGAGCTCCATTTTTCAACTCGTTTTTTGTGAGCAGAACGCAAGTCCCAACTTTTGGTTCAGGACCTATACTGGTTCCCAGTGGGTGGCTGAGACTTTGGTTAATGCTTCTTCCTGCCGGGAAATTAGAGTGACCTGTGCCCATCCAAATGCCTAACAGCTACTCTCTCATTGGTTCTCCCTCTTGCCTTTCATCCTCTGCCAAATTGGCAAACTGTGCGAACCAGGAGCTTAAAGGGGCTGTCTCTCCAATTTGGAGATTGATAGGAAAGCCGTTGGAAAGTCAAACCAGAGCACCAGGAAACAGACCCTTCCTTGAGTTTTAGAAACCTTTCGTATTCACAGTGTGTCCATTCTCTAGGTTTCCCGTACATGTTATAGCTGTAGTAATATTCCCTTCAACCTGGAGAGTTGGGACCCATGGAATGGGTGCCATGCATTATTGCTTTAAAGGGTCTGCATTTGCTCACCCAATCTCACCAATCCTCTAAGTCCCAAGTGTCCAGCCTCATGCCACATCCAGCTGTCATTGTAGATAGGGTCATTCCAGGTTACATCAGAGACACTGAAGGAATTCTAAAGAAGTTCCCTGTTTCTTTGTTTTGTTTTTGAAATTCCTTTTTAGAGTGGGTTTGAGCTGATTCTCGCTGCCATATTTATGCCAGTCTAGACACACTTGATTCCCTTACGGAGACATATCAATACATATGTTTTAAGATTCTTACTACTCAGATCTATTCCTCTGTGTGAAATATGGGGTTTTGAGTCCCTTTCACTGAGGAAGGTGTAGGTCTTGTCTATTCCATAGTTGGTTTTTGGAACGGTACCTGTGCTTATATCAAACTCTGGTTTGATGCATCACCCCACCTCTCCTTCCCCCTTAAGCAGGCATAAGAGTGTTTTCTAAATGTGAGACTCTGTTCTCTTGCCTAACTCAGTTCATGTGTAGCCACGTTTACAGGATCTTCCTAAGTGATATCTTATGATAAGTTTATTTTTCAGTGTGACTTCTTTCACTTAGAATCATCGTACCTGAATCCACTCATTTTGCTGCTACTGGTCTTATGGCATTGATTTCATGGCTGAGGGATATTCCATCATTCGTAAGTTCCACAATGTTTTGAACCATTTTTATATTTCCTGGGATATTTCAGGTGTACCCAGGTTGAGGTTCTTGTAAGCAGTGCAGCCCTCAATTTGGGGGTGGCTCTGTCTTATGGATTTTCAGGTTTCCCAAGGTATATTCCCTAGACTGGAAGTGCCCTTGGCTCTGTAGCTCTGTTGTTTACTTGTTTTAGGGAACACAATGCACTCCTCCAGTGAGGCAGTTGGCAACTTACATCCCGCCCATCAGCATAACAAGGCTCCCTGTTCTCCAGGGCCTGTCTTGCCTTTCTGGTTTTTACACATTTTGTGGATGTCCCTTTTGACCCATGGGAAGTGATACTTCTTTGTAGTGCAGATTTGCATTGCCCGCTTGCTTGCTTGGCCAAAAAGGGCGTATGCGTTTTCTCCTGAATATATTCAGGAGAAAACGCATACGCCCTTTTTGGCCAAGTGCATCATTGTCGAAGTTGTGCCCCTCTTCCTGTGCTTTACAGGCGATTCCAACGTACCTCTTGAAATCTGTTTCCTGCTATTCTGCTTCGCTTTCAAGTCCGCCTCGTTGCCTTCCCTCAACAGATTTTTGGACGATAGTTGGCCTTGATTACTCTTCCAGTTTGTGAATTGCTGTGCCCCTGAGCTCCATTTTTCAACTCGTTTTTTGTGAGCTGAACGCAAGTCCAATCTTTTGGTTCAGGACCTATACTGGTTCCCGGTGGGTGGCTGAGACTTTGGTTAATTCTTCTTCCTGCCGGGAAATTAGAGTGACATGTGCCCATCCAAATGCCTAACAGCTACTCTCTCATTGGTTCTCCCTCTTCCTTTTCATCCTCTGCCAAATTGGCAACCTGTGCGAACCAGGAGCTTAAAGGGGCTGTCTCTCCAAGTTGGGAGATTGATAGGAAAGCAGTTGGAAAGTCAAAGTGCAGCACCAGGAGAGGGACTGTTCGTTGAGTTTTAGAAACCTTTCGTATTCACAGTGTGTCCATTCTCTAGGTTTCCCGTACATGTTATAGCTGTAGTAATATTCCCTTCAACCTGGAGAGTTGGGACCCATGGAATGGGTGCCATGCATTATTGCTTTAAAGGGTCTGCATTTGCTCACCCAATCTCACCAATCCTCTCAGTCCCAAGTGCCCAGCCTTATGCCACATCCAGCTGTCATTGTAGATAGGGTCATTCCAGGTTGCATCAGAGACCCTGAAGGAATTGTATAGAAGTTCCCTGTTTCTTTGTTTTGTTTTTGAAATTCCTTTTTAGAGTGGGTTTGAGCTGATTCTCGCTGCCATGTTTATGCCAGTCTAGACACACTTGATTCCCTTACGGAGACATATCAATACATAGGTTTTAAGATTCTTACTAGTCAGATCTATTCCTCTGTGGGAAATATGGTGTTTTGAGTCCCTTTCACTGAGGAAGGTGTAGGTCTTGTCTATTCCATAGTTGGTTTTTGGAACGGTACCTCTGCTTATATCAAACTCTGGTTTGATGCATCTCCCCACCTCTCCTTCCCCCTTAAGCAGGCATAAGAGTGTTTTCTAAATGTGAGACTCTGTTCTCTTGCCTAACTCAGTTCATGTGTAGCCATGTTTACAGGATCTTCCTAAGTGATATCTTATGATAAGTTTCTTTTTCTGTGTGACTTCTTTCACTTAGAATCATCGTACCTGAATCCACTCTTTTGGCTGCTACTGGTCTTATGACATTGATTTCATGGCTGAGGGATATTCCATCGTACGTAAGGTCCACAATGTTTTGAACCATTTTTATATTTCCTGGGATATTTCAGGTGTACCCAAGTTGGGGTTCCTGTAAGCAGTGCAGCCCTCAATTTGGGGGTGGCTCTGTCTTATGGATTTTCAGGTTTCCCAAGGTATATTCCCTAGACTGGAAGTGCCCTTGGGTCTGTAGCTCTGTTGTTTACTTGTTTTAGGGAACACAATGCACTCCTCCAGTGAGGCAGTTGGCAACTTACATCCCGCCCATCAGCATAACAAGGCTCCCTGTTCTCCAGGGCCTGTCTTGCCTTTCTGGTTTTTACACATTTTGTGGATGTCCCTTTTGACTGGTGGGAAGTGATTCTTCTTTGTAGTGCAGATTTGCATTGCCCCCTTGCTTGCTTGGCCAAAAAGGGCGTATGCGTTTTCTCCTGAATATATTCAGGAGAAAACGCATACGCCCTTTTTGGCCAAGTGCATCATTGTCGAAGTTGTGCCCCTCTTCCTGTGCTTTACAGGCGATTCCAACATACCTCTTGAAATCTGTTTCCTGCTATTCTGCCTCGCTTTCAAGTCCGCCTCGTTGCCTTCCCTCAACAGATTTTTGGACGATAGTTGGCCTTGATTACTCTGCCAGTTTGTGAATTGCTGTGCCCCTGAGCTCCATTTTTCAACTCGTTTTTTGTGAGCAGAACGCAAGTCCAAACTTTTGGTTCAGGACCTATACTGGTTCCCAGTGGGTGGCTGAGACTTTGGTTAATTCTTCTTCCTGCCGGGAAATTAGAGTGACATGTGCCCATCCAAATGCCTAACAGCTACTCTCTCATTGGTTCTCCCTCTTCCCTTTCATCCTCTGCCAAATTGGCAACCTGTGCGAACCAGGAGCTTAAAGGGGCTGTCTCTCCAAGTTGGGAGATTGATAGGAAAGCAGTTGGAAAGTCAAACCGGAGCACCAGGAGAGGGACTCTTCGTTGAGTTTTAGAAACCTTTCGTATTCACAGTGTGTCCATTCTCTAGGTTTCCCGTACATGTTATAGCTGTAGTAATATTCCCTTCAACCTGGAGAGTTGGGAACCATGGAATGGGTGCCATGCATTATTGCTTTAAAGGGTCTGCATTTGCTCACCCAATCTCACCAATCCTCTCAGTCCCAAGTGTCCAGCCTTATGCCACATCCAGCTGTCATTGTAGATAGGGTCATTCCAGGTTGCATCAGAGACCCTGAAGGAATTGTCAAGAATTTCCCTGTTTCTTTGTTCTGTTTTTGAAATTCCTTTTTAGAGTGGGTTTGAGCTGATTCTCGCTGCCATGTTTATGCCAGTCTAGACACACTTGATTCCCTTACGGACACATATCAATACATAGGTTTTAAGATTCTTACTAGTCAGATCTATTCCTCTGCGGGAAATATGGGGTTTTGAGTCCCTTTCACTGAGGAAGGTGTAGGTCTTGTCTTTTCCATAGTTGGTTTTTGGAACGGTACATGTGCTTATATCAAACTCTGGTTTGATGCATCACCCCACCTCTCCTTCCCCCTTAAGCAGGCATAAGAGTGTTTTCTAAATGTGAGACTCTGTTCTCTTGCCTAACTCAGATCATGTGTAGCCATGTTTACAGGATCTTCCTAAGTGATATCTTATGATAAGTTTCTTTTTCTGTGTGACTTCTTTCACTTAGAATCATCGTACCTGAATCCACTCATTTGGCTGCTACTGGTCTTATGACATTGATTTCATGGCTGAGGGATATTCCATCGTACGTAAGTTCCACAATGTTTTGAACCATTTTTATATTTCCTGGGATATTTCAGGTGTACCCAGGTTGAGGTTCTTGTAAGCAGTGCAGCCCTCAATTTGGGGGTGGCTCTGTCTTATGGATTTTCAGTTTTCCCAAGGTATATTCCCTATACTGGAAGGGCCCTTGGCTCTGTAGCTCTGTTGTTTACTTGTTTTAGGGAACACAATGCACTCCTCCAGTGAGGCAGTTGGCAACTTACATCCCGCCCATCAGCATACAAAGGCTCCCTGTTCTCCAGGGCCTGTCTTGCCTTTCTGGTTTTTACACATTTTGTGGATGTCCCTTTTGATCGGTGGGAAGTGATACTTCTTTGTAGTGCAGATTTGCATTCCCTGCTTGTTTGCTTGGCCAAAAAGGGCGTATGCGTTTTCTCCTGAATATATTCAGGAGAAAACACATACGCCCTTTTTGGCCAAGTGCATCATTGTCGAAGTTGTGCCCCTCTTCCTGTGCTTTACAGGCAATTCCAACGTACCTCTTGAAATCTGTTTCCTGCTATTCTGCCTCGCTTTCAAGTCCGCCTCGTTGCCTTCCCTCAACAGATTTTTGGACGATAGTTGGCCTTGATTACTCTGCCAGTTTGTGAATTGCTGTGCCCCTGAGCTCCATATTTCAACTCGTTTTTTGTGAGCTGAACGCAAGTCCAAACTTTTGGTTCAGGACCTATACTGGTTCCCGGTGGGTGGCTGAGACTTTGGTTAATTCTTCTTCCTGCCGGGAAATTAGAGTGACATGTGCCCATCCAAATGCCTAACAGCTACTCTCTCATTGGTTCTCCCTCTTCCCTTTCATCCTCTGCCAAATTGGCAACCTGTGCGAACCAGGAGCTTAAAGGGGCTGTCTCTCCAAGTTGGGAGATTGATAGGAAAGCAATTGGAATGTCAAACTGGAGCACCAGGAGAGGGATTCTTCGTTGAATTTTAGAAACCTTTCGTATTCACAGTGTGTCCATTCTCTAGGTTTCCCGTACATGTTATAGCTGTAGTAATATTCCCTTCAACCTGGAGAGTTGGGACCCATGGAATGGGTGCCATGCATTATTGCTTTAAAGGGTCTGCATTTGCTCACCCAATCTCACCAATCCTCTCAGTCCCAAGTGTCCAGCCTCATGCCACATCCAGCTGTCATTGTAGATAGGGTCATTCCAGGTTACATCAGAGACACTGAAGGAATTCTAAAGAAGTTCCCTGTTTCTTTGTTTTGTTTTTGAAATTCCTTTTTAGAGTGGGTTTGAGCTGATTCTCGCTGCCATATTTATGCCAGTCTAGACACACTTGATTCCCTTACGGAGACATATCAATACATAGGTTTTAAGATTCTTACAACTCAGATCTATTCCTCTGTGGGAAATATGGGGTTTTGAGTCCCTTTCACTGAGGAAGGTGTAGGTCTTGTCTATTCCATAGTTGGTTTTTGGAACGGTACCTGTGCTTATATCAAACTCTGGTTTGATGCATCACCCCACCTCTCCTTCCCCCTTAAGCAGGCATAAGAGTGTTTTCTAAATGTGAGACTCTGTTCTCTTGCCTAACTCAGTTCATGTGTAGCCATGTTTACAGGATCTTCCTAAGTGATATCTTATGATAAGTTTTTTTTTTCAGTGTGACTTCTTTCACTTAGAATCATCGTACCTGAATCCACTCATTTTGCTGCTACTGGTCTTATGGCATTGATTTCATGGCTAAGGGATATTCCATCGTTCGTAATTTCCACAATGTTTTGAACCATTTTTATATTTCCTGGGATATTTCAGGTGTACCCAAGTTGAGGTTTCTGTAAGCAGTGCAGCCCTCAATTTGGGGGTGGCTCTGTCTTATGGATTATCAGTTTTCCCAAGGTATATTCCCTAGACTGGAAGTGCCCTTGGCTGTGTAGCTCTGTTGTTTACTTGTTTTAGGGAACACAATGCACTCCTCCAGTGAGGCAGTTGGCAACTTACATCCCGCCCATCAGCATAACAAGGCTCCCTGTTCTCCAGGGCCTGTCTTGCCTTTCTGGTTTTTACACATTTTGTGGATGTCCTTTTGACCGGTGGGAAGTGATACTTCTTTGTAGTGCAGATTTGCATTGCCCGCTTGCTTGCTTGGCCAAAAAGTGTGTACGCGTTTTCTCCTGAATATATTCAGTAGAAAACGCATACGCCCTTTTTGGCCAAGTGCATCATTGTCGAAGTTGTGCCCCTCTTCCTGTGCTTTACAGGCGATTCCAACGTACCTCTTGAAATCTGTTTCCTGCTATTCTGCCTCGCTTTCAAGTCCGCCTGGTTGCCTTCCCTCAACAGATTTTTGGACGATAGTTGGCCTTGATTACTCTGCCAGTTTGAGAATTGCTGTGCCCCTGAGCTCCATTTTTCAACTCGTTTTTTGTGAGCTGAACGCAAGTCCAAACTTTTGGTTCAGGACCTATACTGGTTCCCGGTGGGTGGCTGAGACTTTGGTTAATTCTTCTTCCTGCCGGGAAATTAGAGTGACATGTGCCCATCCAAATGCCTAACAGCTACTCTCTCATTGGTTCTCCCTCTTCCCTTTCATCCTCTGCCAAATTGGCAAACTGTGCGAACCAGGAGCTTAAAGGGGCTGTCTCTCCATGTTGGGAGACTGATAGGAAAGCAGTTGGAAAGTCAAACCGGAGCACCAGGAGACAGACCCTTCCTTGAGTTTTAGAAACCTTTTGTATTCACAGTGTGTCCATTCTCTAGGTTTCCCGTACATGTTATAGCTGTAGTAATATTCCCTTCAACCTGGAGAGTTGGGACCCATGGAATGGGTGCCATGCATTATTGCTTTAAAGGGTCTGCATTTGCTCACCCAATCTCACCAATCCTCTCAGTCCCAAGTGTCCAGCCTCATGCCACATCCAGCTGTCATTGTAGATAGGGTCATTCCAGGTTACATCAGAGACACTGAAGGAATTCTAAAGAAGTTCCCTGTTTCTTTGTTTTGTTTTTGAAATTCCTTTTTAGAGTGGGTTTGAGCTGATTCTCGCTGCCATGTTTATGCCAGTCTAGACACACTTGATTCCCTTACGGAGACATATCAATACATAGGTTTTAAGATTCTTACTAGTCAGATCTATTCCTCTGCGGGAAATATGGGGTTTTGAGTCCCTTTCACTGAGGAAGGTGGAGGTATTGTCTATTCCATAGTTGGTTTTTGGAACGGTACCTGTGCTTATATCAAACTCTGGTTTGATGCATCACGCCACCTCTCCTTCCCCCTTAAGCAGGCATAAGAGTGTTTTCTAAATGTGAGACTCTGTTCTCTTGCCTAACTCAGTTCATGTGTAACCATGTTTACAGGATCTTCCTAAGTGATATCTTATGATAAGTTCCTTTTTCTGTGTGACTTCTTTCACTTAGAATCATCGTACCTGAATCCACTCATTTTGCTGCTACTGGTCTTATGACATTGATTTCATGGCTGAGGGATATTCCATCGTACGTAAGTTCCACAATGTTTTGAACCATTTTTATATTTCCTGGGATATTTCAGGTGTACCCAGGTTGAGGTTCTTGTAAGCAGTGCAGCCCTCACTTTGGGGGCGGCTCTGTCTTATGGATTTTCAGTTTTCCCAAGGTATATTCCCTAGACTGGAAGTGCCCTTGGCTCTGTAGCTCTGTTGTTTTCTTGTTTTAGGGAACACAATGCACTCCTCCAGTGAGGCAGTTGGCAAATTACATCCCGCCCATCAGCATAACAAGGCTCCCTGTTCTCCAGGGCCTGTCTTGCCTTTCTGGTTTTTACACATTTTGTGGATGTCCCTTTTGACTGGTGGGAAGTGATACTTCTTTGTAGTGCAGATTTGCATTGCCCGCTTGCTTGCTTGGCCAAAAAGGGCGTATGCGTTTTCTCCTGAATATATTCAGGAGAAAACGCATACGCCCTTTTTGGCCAAGTGCATCATTATCGAAGTTTTGCCCCTCTTCCTGTGCTTTACAGGCGATTCCAACGTACCTCTTGAAATCTGTTTCCTGCTATTCTGCCTCGCTTTCAAGTCCGCCTCATTGCCTTCCCTCAACAGATTTTTGGACGATAGTTGGCCTTGATTACTCTGCCAGTTTGTGAATTGCTGTGCCCCTGAGCTCCATTTTTCAACTCGTTTTTTGTGAGCTGAACGCAAGTCCAAACTTTTGGTTCAGGACCTATACTGGTTCCCAGTGGGTGGCTGAGACTTTGGTTAATTCTTCTTCCTTCCGGGAAATTAGAGTGACATGTGCCCATCCAAATGCCTAACAGCTACTCTCTCATTGGTTCTCCCTCTTCCCTTTCATCCTCTGCCAAATTGGCAACCTGTGCAAACCAGGAGCTTAAAGGGGCTGTCTCTCCAAGTTGTGAGATTGATAGGAAAGCAGTTGGAAAGTCAAACCGGAGCACCAGGAGACAGACTCTTCCTTGAGTATTAGAAACCTTTCGTATTCACAGTGTGTCCATTCTCTAGGTTTCCCGTACATGTTATAGCTGTAGTAATATTCCCTTCAACCTGGAGAGTTGGGACCCATGGAATGGGTGCCATGCATTATTGCTTTAAAGGGTCTGCATTTGCTCACCCAATCTCACCAATCCTCTCAGTCCCAAGTGTCCAGCCTAATGCCACATCCAGCTGTCATTGTAGATAGGGTCATTCCAGGTTACATCAGAGACCCTGAAGGAATTGTAAAGAATTTCCCTGTTTCTTTGTTTTGTTTTTGAAATTCCTTTTTAGAGTGGGTTTGAGCTTATTCTCGCTGCCATGTTTATGCCAGTCTAGACACACTTGATTCCCTTACGGAGACATATCAATACATAGGTTTTAAGATTCTTACTAGTCAGATCTATTCCTCTGTGGGAAATATGGGGTTTTGAGTCCCTTTCACTGAGGAAGGTGTAGGTCTTGTCTATTCCATAGTTGGTTTTTGGAACGGTACCTGTGCTTATATCAAACTCTGGTTTGATGCATCTCCCCACCTCTCCTTCCCCCTTAAGCAGGCATAAGAGTGTTTTCTAAATGTGAGACTCTGTTCTCTTGCCTAACTAATTTCATGTGTAGCCATGTTTACAGGATCTTCCTAAGTGATATCTTATGATAAGTTTCTTTTTCACTGTGACTTCTTTCACTTAGAATCATCGTACCTGAATCCACTCATTTTGCTGCTACTGGTCTTATGGCATTGATTTCATGGCTGAGGGATATTCCATCGTACGTAAGTTCCACAATGTTTTGAACCATTTTTATATTTCCTGGGATATTTCAGGTGTACCCAAGTTGGGGTTCCTGTAAGCAGTGCAGCCCTCAATTTGGGGGTGGCTCTGTCTTATGGATTTTCAGGTTTCCCAAGGTATATTCCCTAGACTGGAAGTGCCCTTGGCTCTGTAGCTCTGTTGTTTACTTGTTTTAGGGAACACAATGCACTCCTCCAGTGAGGCAGTTGGCAACTTACATCCCGCCCATCAGCATAACAAGGCTCCCTGTTCTCCAGGGCCTGTCTTGCCTTTCTGGTTTTTACACATTTTGTGGATGTCCCTTTTGACCGGTGGGAAGTGATACTTCTTTGTAGTGCAGATTTGCATTGCCCGCTTGCTTGCTTGGCCAAAAAGGGCGTATGCGTTTTCTCCTGTATATATTCAGTAGAAAACGCATACGCCCTTTTTGGCCAAGTGCATTATTGTCGAAGTTGTGCCCCTCTTCCTGTGCTTTACAGGCGATTCCAACGTACCTCTTGAAATCTGTTTCCTGCTATTCTGCCTCGCTTTCAAGTCCGCCTCGTTGCCTTCCCTCAACAGATTTTTGGACGATAGTTGGCCTTGATTACTCTGCCAGTTTGTGAATTGCTGTGCCCCTGAGCTCCATTTTTCAACTCGTTTTTTGTGAGCTGCACGCAAGTCCAAACTTTTGGTTCAGGACCTATACTGGTTCCCGGTGGGTGGCTGAGACTTTGGTTAATTCTTCTTCCTGCCGGGAAATTAGAGTGACATGTGCCCATCCAAATGCCTAACAGCTACTCTCTCATTGGTTCTCCCTCTTCCCTTTCATCCTCTGCCAAATTGGCAACCTGTGCGAACCAGGAGCTTGAAGGGGCTGTCTCTCCAAGTAGGGAGATTGATAGGAAAGCAGTTGGAACGTCAAACCGGAGCACCAGGAGAGGGACTCTTCGTTGAGTTTTAGAAACCTTTCGTATTCACAGAGTGTCCATTCTCTAGGTTTCCCGTACATGTTATAGCTGTAGTAATATTCCCTTCCACCTGGAGAGTTGGGACGCATGGAATGGGTGCCATGCATTATTGCTTTAAAGGGTCTGCATTTGCTCACCCAATCTCACCAATCCTCTCAGTCCCAAGTGTCCAGCCTCATGCCACATCCAGCTGTCATTGTAGATAGGGTCATTCCAGGTTACATCAGAGACCCTGAAGGAATTGTAAAGAAGTTCCCTGTTTCTTTGTTTTGTTTTTGAAATTCCTTTTTAGAGTGGGTTTGAGCTGATTCTCGCTGCCATGTTTATGCCAGTCTACACACACTTGATTCCCTTACGGAGACATATCAGTACATAGGTTTTAAGATTCTTACTAGTCAGATCTATTCCTCTGCGGGAAATATGGGGTTTTGAGTCCCTTTCACTGAGGAAGGTGTAGGTCTTGTCTATTCCATAGTTGGTTTTTGGAACGGTACCTGTGCTTATATCAAACTCTGGTTTGATGCATCACCCCACCTCTCCTTCCCCCTTAAGCAGGCATAAGAGTGTTTTCTAAATGTGAGACTCTGTTCTCTTGCCTAACTCAGTTCATGTGTAGCCATGTTTACAGGATCTTCCTAAGTGATATCTTATGATAAGTTTCTTTTTCTGTGTGACTTCTTTCACTTAGAATCATCGTACCTGAATCCACTCATTTTGCTGCTACTGGTCTTATGGCATTGATTTCATGGCTGAGGGATATTCCATCGTACGTAAGTTCCACAATGTTTGGAACCATTTTTATATTTCCTGGGATATTTCAGGTGTACCCAGGTTGAGGTTCTTGTAAGCAGTGCAGCCCTCAATTTGGGGGTGGCTCTGTCTTATGGATTTTCAGTTTTCCCAAGGTATATTCCCTAGACTAGAAGTCCCCTTGGCTCTGTAGCTCTGTTGTTTACTTGTTTTAGGGAACACAATGCACTCCTCCAGTGAGGCAGTTGGCAACTTACATCCCGCCCATCAGCATAACAAGGCTCCCTGTTCTCCAGGGCCTGTCTTGCCTTTCTGGTTTTTACACATTTTGTGGATGTCCCTTTTGACCGGTGGGAAGTGATTCTTCTTTGTAGTGCAGATTTGCATTGCCCGCTTGCTTGCTTGGCCAAAAAGGGCATATGCGTTTTCTCCTGAATATATTCAGTAGAAAACGCATACGCCCTTTTTGGCCAAGTGCATCATTGTCGAAGTTGTGCCCCTCTTCCTGTGCTTTACAAGCGATTCCAACGTACCTCTTGAAATCTGTTTCCTGCTATTCAGCCTCGCTTTCAAGTCCGCCTCGTTGCCTTCCCTCAACAGATTTTTGGATGATAGTTGGCCTTGATTACTCTGCCAGTTTGTGAATTGCTGTGCCCCTGAGCTCCATTTTTCAACTCGTTTTTTGTGAGCTGCACGCAATTCCAAACTTTTGGTTCAGGACCTATACTGGTTCCCGGTGGGTGGCTGAGACTTTGGTTAATTCTTCTTCCTGCCGGGAAATTAGAGTGACATGTGCCCATCCAAATGCCTAACAGCTACTCTCTCATTGGTTCTCCCTCTTCCCTTTCATCCTCTGCCAAATTGGCAACCTGTGCGAACCAGGAGCTTAAAGGGGCTGTCTCTCCAATTTGGGAGATTGATAGGAAAGCAGTTGGAAAGTCAAACCGGAGCACCAGGAGAGGGGCTCTTCGTTGAGTTTTAGAAACCTTTCGTATTCACAGTGTGTCCATTCTCTAGGTTTCCCGTACATGTTATAGCTGTAGTAATATTCCCTTCAACCTGGAGAGTTGGGACCCATGGAATGGGTGCCATGCATTATTGCTTTAAAGGGTCTGCATTTGCTCACCCAAACTCACCAATCCTCTCTGTCCCAAGTTTCCAGCCTCATGCCACATCCAGCTGTCACTGTAGATAGGGTCATTCCAGGTTGCATCAGAGACCCTGAAGGAATTGTAAAGAATTTCCCTGTTTCTTTGTTTTGTTTTTGAAATTCCTTTTTAGAGTGGGTATGAGCTTATTCTCGCTGCCATGTTTATGCCAGTCTAGACACACTTGATTCCCTTACGGAGACATATCAATACATAGGTTTTAAGATTCTTACTAGTCAGATCTATTCCTCTGCGGGAAATATGGGGTTTTGAGTCCCTTTCACTGAGGAAGGTGTAGGTCTTGTCTATTCCATAGTTGGTTTTTGGAACGGTACCTGTGCTTATATCAAACTCTGGTTTGATGCATCACCCCACCTCTCCTTCCCCCTTAAGCAGGCATAAGTGTGTTTACTAAATGTGAGACTCTGTTCTCTTGCCTAACTCAGTTCATGTGTAACCATGTTTACAGGATCTTCCTAAGTGATATCTTATGATAAGTTTCTTTTTCTGTGTGACTTCTTTCACTTAGAATCATCGTACCTGAATCCACTCATTTTGCTGCTACTGGTCTTATGACATTGATTTCATGGCTGAGGGATATTCCATTGTACGTAAGTTCCACAATGTTTGGAACCATGTTTATATTTCTTGGGATATTTCAGGTGTACCCAGGTTGAGGTTCTTGAAAGCAGTGCAGCCCTCAATTTGGGGGTGGCTCTGTCTTATGGATTTTCAGTTTTCCCAAGGTATATTCCCTAGACTAGAAGTCCCCTTGGCTCTGTAGCTCTGTTGTTTACTTGTTTTAGGGAACACAATGCACTCATCCAGTGAGGCAGTTGGCAACTTACATCCCGCCCATCAGCATAACAAGGCTCCCTGTTCTCCAGGGCCTGTCTTGCCTTTCTGGTTTTTACACATTTTGTGGATGTCCCTTTTGACCGGTGGGAAGTGATTCTTCTTTGTAGTGCAGATTTGCATTGCCCGCTTGCTTGCTTGGCCAAAAAGGGCGTATGCGTTTTCTCCTGAATATATTCAGGAGAAAACGCATACGCCCTTTTTGGCCAAGTGCATCATTGTCGAAGTTGTGCCCATCTTCCTGTGCTTTACAAGCGATTCCAACGTACCTCTTGAAATCTGTTTCCTGCTATTCTGCCTCGCTTTCAAGTCTGCCTCGTTGCCTTCCCTCAACAGATTTTTGGACGATAGTTGGCCTTGATTACTCTGCCAGTTTGTGAATTGCTGTGCCCCTGAGCTCCATTTTTCGACTCGTTTTTTGTGAGCTGAACGCAAGTCCAAACTTTTGGTTCAGGACCTATACTGGTTCCCGGTGGGTGGCTGAGACTTTGGTTAATTCTTCTTCCTGCCGGGAAATTAGAGTGACATGTGCCCATCCAAATGCCTAACAGCTACTCTCTCATTGGTTCTCCCTCTTCCCTTTCATCCTCTGCCAAATTGGCAACCTGTGCGAACCAGGAGCTTAAAGGGGCTGTCTCTCCAAGTTGGGAGATTGATAGGAAAGCAGTTGGAAAGTCAAACCGGAGCACCAGGAGAGGGACTCTTCGTTGAGTTTTAGAAACCTTTCGTATTCACAGAGTGTCCATTCTCTAGGTTTCCCGTACATGTTATAGCTGTAGTAATATTCCCTTCAACCTGGAGAGTTGGGACGCATGGAATGGGTGCCATGCATTATTGCTTTAAAGGGTCTGCATTTGCTCACCCAATCTCACCAATCCTCTCAGTCCCAAGTGTCCAGCCTCATGCCACATCCAGCTGTCATTGTAGATAGGGTCATTCCAGGTTACATCAGAGACCCTGAAGGATTTGTAAAGAAGTTCCCTGTTTCTTTGTTTTGTTTTTGAAATTCCTTTTTAGAGTGGGTTTGAGCTGATTCTCGCTGCCATGTTTATGCCAGTCTACACACACTTGATTCCCTTACGGAGACATATCAGTACATAGGTTTTAAGATTCTTACTAGTCAGATCTATTCCTCTGCGGGAAATATGGGGTTTTGAGTCCCTTTCACTGAGGAAGGTGTAGGTCTTGTCTATTCCATAGTTGGTTTTTGGAACGGTACCTGTGCTTATATCAAACTCTGGTTTGATGCATCACCCCACCTCTCCTTCCCCCTTAAGCAGGCATAAGAGTGTTTTCTAAATGTGAGACTCTGTTCTCTTTCCTAACTCAGTTCATGTGTAACCATGTTTACAGAATCTTCCTAAGTGATATCATATGATAAGTTTCTTTTTCTGTGTGACTTCTTTCACTTAGAATCATCGTACCTGAATCCACTCATTTTGCTGCTACTGGTCTTATGGCATTGATTTCATGGCTGAGGGATATTCCATCGTACGTAAGTTCCACAATGTTTGGAACCATTTTTATATTTCCTGGGATATTTCAGGTGTACCCAGGTTGAGGTTCTTGTAAGCAGTGCAGCCCTCAATTTGGGGGTGGCTCTGTCTTATGGATTTTCAGTTTTCCCAAGGTATATTCCCTAGACTAGAAGTCCCCTTGGCTCTGTAGCTCTGTTGTTTACTTGTTTTAGGGAACACAATGCACTCCTCCAGTGAGGCAGTTGGCAACTTACATCCCGCCCATCAGCATAACAAGGCTCCCTGTTCTCCAGGGCCTGTCTTGCCTTTCTGGTTTTTACACATTTTGTGGATGTCCCTTTTGACCGGTGGGAAGTGATTCTTCTTTGTAGTGCAGATTTGCATTGCCCGCTTGCTTGCTTGGCCAAAAAGGGCGTATGCGTTTTCTCCTGAATATATTCAGTAGAAAACGCATACGCCCTTTTTGGCCAAGTGCATCATTGTCGAAGTTGTGCCCCTCTTCCTGTGCTTTACAGGCTATTCCAACGTACCTCTTGAAATCTGTTTCCTGCTATTCAGCCTCGCTTTCAAGTCCGCCTCGTTGCCTTCCCTCAACAGATTTTTGGACGATAGTTGGCCTTGATTACTCTGCCAGTTTGTGAATTGCTGTGCCCCTGAGCTCCATTTTTCAACTCGTTTTTTGTGAGCTGCACACAAGTCCAAACTTTTGGTTCAGGACCTATACTGGTTCCCGGTGGGTGGCTGAGACTTTGGTTAATTCTTCTTCCTGCCGGGAAATTAGAGTGACATGTGCCCATCCAAATGCCTAACAGCTACTCTCTCATTGGTTCTCCCTCTTCCCTTTCATCCTCTGCCAAATTGGCAACCTGTGCGAACCAGGAGCTTAAAGGGGCTGTCTCTCCAAGTGGGGAGATTGATAGGAAAGCAGTTGGAAAGTCAAACCGGAGCACCAGGAGAGGGACTCTTCGTTGAGTTTTAGAAACCTTTCGTATTCACAGAGTGTCCATTCTCTAGGTTTCCCGTACATGTTATAGCTGTAGCAATATTCCCTTCAACCTGGAGAGTTGGGACGCATGGAATGGGTGCCATGCATTATTGCTTTAAAGGGTTTGCATTTGCTCACCCAATCTCACCAATCCTCTCAGTCCCAAGTGTCCAGCCTCATGCCACATCCAGCTGTCATTGTAGATAGGGTCATTCCAGGTTACATCAGAGACCCTGAAGGAATTGTAAAGAAGTTCCCTGTTTCTTTGTTTTGTTTTTGAAATTCTTTTTAGAGTGGGTTTGAGCTGATTCTTGCTGCCATGTTTATGCCAGTCTAGACACACTTGATTCCCTTACGGAGACATATCAATACATAGGTTTTAAGATTCTTACTAGTCAGATCTATTCCTCTGCGGGAAATATGGGGTTTTGAGTCCCTTTCACTGAGGAAGGTGTAGGTCTTGTCTATTCCATAGTTGGTTTTTGGAACGGTACCTGTGCTTATATCAAACTCTGGTTTGATGCATCACCCCACCTCTCCTTCCCCCGTAAGCAGGCATAAGAGTGTTTTCTAAATGTGAGACTCTGTTCTCTTGCCTAACTCAGTTCATGTGTAGCCATGTTTACAGGATCTTCCTAAGTGATATCATATGATAAGTTTATTTTTCAGTGTGACTTCTTTCACTTAGAATCATCGTACCTGAATCCACTCATTTTGCTGCTACTGGTCTTATGGCATTGATTTCATGGCTGAGGGATATTCCATCGTACGTAAGGTCCACAATGTTTTGAACCATTTTTATATTTCCTGGGATATTTCAGGTGTACCCAAGTTGGGGTTCCTGTAAGCAGTGCAGCCCTCAATTTGGGGGTGGCTCTGTCTTATGGATTTTCAGGTTTCCCAAGGTATATTCCCTAGACTGGAAGTGCCCTTGGCTCTGTAGCTCTGTTGTTTACTTGTTTTAGGGAACACAATGCACTCCTCCAGTGAGGCAGTTGGCAACTTACATCCCGCCCATCAGCATAACAAGGCTCCCTGTTCTCCAGGGCCTGTCTTGCCTTTCTGGTTTTTACACATTTTGTGGATGTCCCTTTTGACCGGTGGGAAGTGATACTTCTTTGTAGTGCAGATTTGCATTGCCCGCTTGCTTGCTTGGCCAAAAAGGGCGTATGCGTTTTCTCCTGAATATATTCAGTAGAAAACGCATACGCCCTTTTTGGCCAAGTGCATTATTGTCGAAGTTGTGCCCCTCTTCCTGTGCTTTACAGGCGATTCCAACATACCTCTTGAAATCTGTTTCCTGCTATTCTGCCTCGCTTTCAAGTCCGCCTCGTTGCCTTCCCTCAACAGATTTTTGGACGATAGTTGGCCTTGATTACTCTGCCAGTTTGTGAATTGCTGTGCCCCTGAGCTCCATTTTTCAACTCGTTTTTTGTGAGCTGAACGCAAGTCCAAACTTTTGGTTCAGGACCTATACTGGTTCCCGGTGGGTGGCTGAGACTTTGGTTAATTCTTCTTCCTGCCGGGAAATTAGACTGATATGTGCCCATCCAAATGCCTAACAGCTACTCTCTCATTGGTTCTCCCTCTTCCCTTTCATCCTCTGCCAAATTGGCAACCTGTGCGAACCAGGAGCTTAAAGGGGCTGTCTCTCCAAGTTGGGAGATTGATAGGAAAGCAGTTGGAAAGTCAAACCGGAGCACCAGGAGAGGGACTCTTCGTTGAGTTTTAGAAACCTTTCGTATTCACAGTGTGTCCATTCTCTAGGTTTCCCGTACATGTTATAGCTGTAGTAATATTCCCTTCAACCTGGAGAGTTGGGACGCATGGAAAGGGTGCCATGCATTATTGCTTTAAAGGGTCTGCATTTGCTCACCCAATCTCACCAATCCTCTCAGTCCCAAGTGTCCAGCCTCATGCCACATCCAGCTGTCATTGTAGATAGGGTCATTCCAGGTTACTTCAGAGACCCTGAAGGAATTGTAAAGAAGTTCCCTGTTTCTTTGTTTTGTTTTTGAAATTCCTTTTTAGAGTGGGTTTGAGCTGATTCTCGCTGCCATGTTTATGCCCGTCTACACACACTTGATTCCCTTACGGAGACATATCAGTACATAGGTTTTAAGATTCTTACTAGTCAGATCTATTCCTCTGCGGGAAATATGGGGTTTTGAGTCCCTTTCACTGAGGAAGGTGTAGGTCTTGTCTATTCCATAGTTGGTTTTTGGAACGGTACCTGTGCTTATATCAAACTCTGGTTTGATGCATCACCCCACCTCTCCTTCCCCCTTAAGCAGGCATAAGAGTGTTTTCTAAATGTGAGACTCTGTTCTCTTGCCTAACTCAGTTCATGTGTAACCATGTTTACAGAATCTTCCTAAGTGATATCTTATGATAAGTTTCTTATTCTGTGTGACTTCTTTCACTTAGAATCATCGTACCTGAATCCACTCATTTTGCTTCTACTGGTCTTATGGCATTGATTTCATGGCTGAGGGATATTCCATCGTATGTAAGTTCCACAATGTTTGGAACCATTTTTATATTTCCTGGGATATTTCAGGTGTACCCAGGTTGAGGTTCTTGTAAGCAGTGCAGCCCTCAATTTGGGCGTGGCTCTGTCTTATGGATTTTCAGTTCTCCCAAGGTATATTCCCTAGACTAGAAGTCCCCTTGGCTCTGTAGCTCTGTTGTTTACTTGTTTTAGGGAACACAATGCACTCCTCCAGTGAGGCAGTTGGCAACTTACATCCCGCCCATCAGCATAACAAGGCTCCCTGTTCTCCAGGGCCTGTCTTGCCTTTCTGGTTTTTACACATTTTGTGGATGTCCCTTTTGACCGGTGGGAAGTGATTCTTCTTTGTAGTGCAGATTTGCATTGCCCGCTTGCTTGCTTGGCCAAAAAGGGCGTATGCGTTTTCTCCTGAATATATTCAGTAGAAAACGCATACGCCCTTTTTGGCCAAGTGCATCATTGTCGAAGTTGTGCCCCTCTTCCTGTGCTTTACAGGCGATTCCAACGTACCTCTTGAAATCTGTTTCCTGCTATTCAGCCTCGCTTTCAAGTCCGCCTCGTTGCCTTCCCTCAACAGATTTTTGGACGATAGTTGGCCTTGATTACTCTGCCAGTTTGTGAATTGCTGTGCCCCTGAGCTCCATTTTTCAACTCGTTTTTTTGTGAGCTGCACACAAGTCCAAACTTTTGGTTCAGGACCTATACTGGTTCCCGGTGGGTGGCTGAGATTTTGGTTAATTCTTCTTCCTGCCGGGAAATTAGAGTGACATGTGCCCATCCAAATGCCTAACAGCTACTCTCTCATTGGTTCTCCCTCTTCCCTTTCATCCTCTGCCAAATTGGCAACCTGTGTGAACCAGGAGCTTAAAGGGGCTGTCTCTCCAAGTGGGGAGATTGATAGGAAAGCAGTTGGAAAGTCAAACCGGAGCACCAGGAGAGGGACTCTTCGTTGAGTTTTAGAAACCTTTCGTATTCACAGAGTGTCCATTCTCTAGGTTTCCCGTACATGTTATAGCTGTAGTAATATTCACTTCAACCTGGAGAGTTGGGACGCATGGAATGGGTGCCATGCATTATTGCTTTAAAGGGTTTGCATTTGCTCACCCAATCTCACCAATCCTCTCAGTCCCAAGTGTCCAGCCTCATGCCACATCCAGCTGTCATTGTAGATAGGGTCATTCCAGGTTACATCAGAGACCCTGAAGGAATTGTAAAGAAGTTCCCTGTTTCTTTGTTCTGTTTTTGAAATTCCTTTTTAGAGTGGGTTTGAGCTGATTCTCGCGGCCATGTTTATGCCAGTCTAGACACACTTGATTCCCTTACGGAGACATATCAATACATAGGTTTTAAGATTCTTACTAGCCAGATATATTCTTCTATGGGAAATATGGGGTTTTGAGTCCCTTTCACTGAGGAAGGTGTAGGTCTTGTCTATTCCATAGTTGGTTTTTGGAACGGTACCTGTGCTTATATCAAAGTCTGGTTTGATGCATCACCCCACCTCTCCTTCCCCCTTAAGCAGGCATAAGAGTGTTTTCTAAATGTGAGACTCTGTTCTCTTGCCTAACTCAGTTCATGTGTAGCCATGTTTACAGGATCTTCCTAAGTGATATCTTATGATAAGTTTATTTTTCAGTGTGACTTCTTTCACTTAGAATCATCGTACCTGAATCCACTCATTTTGCTGCTACTGGTCTTATGGCATTGATTTCATGGCTGAGGGATATTCCATCGTACGTAAGGTCCACAATGTTTTGAACCATTTTTATATTTCCTGGGATATTTCAGGTGTACCCAAGTTGGGGTTCCTGTAAGCAGTGCAGCCCTCAATTTGGGGGTGGCTCTGTCTTATGGATTTTCAGTTTTCCCAAGGTATATTCCCTAGACTGGAAGTGCCGTTGGCTCTGTAGCTCTGTTGTTTACTTGTTTTAGGGAACACAATGCACTCCTCCAGTGAGGCAGTTGGCAACTTACATCCCGCCCATCAGCATAACAAGGCTCCCTGTTCTCCAGGGCCTGTCTTGCCTTTCTGGTTTTTACACATTTTGTGGATGTCCCTTTTGACCGGTGGGAAGTGATACTTCTTTGTAGTGCAGATTTGCATTGCCCGCTTGCTTGCTTGGCCAAAAAGGGCGTATGCGTTTTCTCCTGAATATATTCAGTAGAAAACGCATACGCCCTTTTTGGCCAAGTGCATTATTGTCGAAGTTCTGCCCCTCTTCCTGTGCTTTACAGGCGATTCCAACGTACCTCTTGAAATCTGTTTCCTGCTATTCTGCCTCGCTTTCAAGTCCGCCTCGTTGCCTTCCCTCAACAGATTTTTGGACGATAGTTGGCCTTGATTACTCTGCCAGTTTGTGAATTGCTGTGCCCCTGAGCTCCATTTTTCAACTCGTTTTTTGTGAGCTGAACGCAAGTCCAAACTTTTGGTTCAGGACCTATACTGGTTCCCGGTGGGTGGCTGAGACTTTGGTTAATTCTTCTTCCTGCCGGGAAATTAGACTGATATGTGCCCATCCAAATGCCTAACAGCTACTCTCTCATTGGTTCTCCCTCTTCCCTTTCATCCTCTGCCAAATTGGCAACCTGTGCGAACCAGGAGCTTAAAGGGGCTGTCTATATAAGTTGGGAGATTGATAGGAAAGCAGTTGGAAAGTCAAACCGGAGCACCAGGAGACAGACTCTTCCTTGAGTTTTAGAAACCTTTCGTATTCACAGTGTGTCCATTCTCTAGGTTTCCCGTACATGTTATAGCTGTAGTAATATTCCCTTCAACCTGGAGAGTTGGGACCCATGGAATGGGTGCCATGCATTATTGCTTTAAAGGGTCTGCATTTGCTCACCCAATCTCACCAATCCTCTCAGTCCCAAGTGTCCAGCCTCATGCCACATCCAGCTGTCATTGTAGATAGGGTCATTCCAGGTTACATCAGAGACCCTGAAGGAATTGTAAAGAAGTTCCCTGTTTCTTTGTTTTGTTTTTGAAATTCCTTTTTAGAGTGGGTTTGAGCTGATTCTCGCTGCCATGTTTATGCCAGTCTAGACCCACTTGATTCCCTTACGGAGACATATCAATACATAGGTTTTAAGATTCTTACTAGTCAGATCTATTCCTCTGCGGGAAATATGGGGTTTTGAGTCCCTTTCACTGAGGAAGGTGTAGGTCTTGTCTATTCCATAGTTGGTTTTTGGAACGGTACCTGTGCTTATATCAAACTCTGGTTTGATGCATCACCCCACCTCTCCTTCCCCCTTAAGCAGGCATAAGAGTGTTTTCTAAATGTGAGACTCTGTTCTCTTGCCTAACTCAGTTCATGTGTAGCCATGTTTACAGGATCTTCCTAAGTGATATCTTATGATAAGTTTATTTTTCAGTGTGACTTCTTTCACTTAGAATCATCGTACCTGAATCCACTCATTTTGCTGCTACTGGTCTTATGGCATTGATTTCATGGCTGAGGGATATTCCATCGTACGTAAAGTCCACAATGTTTTGAACCATTTTTATATTTCCTGGGATATTTCAGGTGTACCCAAGTTGGGGTTCCTGTAAGCAGTGCAGCCCTCAATTTGGGGGTGGCTCTGTCTTATGGATTTTCAGTTTTCCCAAGGTATATTCCCTAGACTGGAAGTGCCCTTGGGTCTGTAGCTCTGTTGTTTACTTGTTTTAGGGAACACAATGCACTCCTCCAGTGAGGCAGTTGGCAACTTACATCCCGCCCATCAGCATAAAAAGGCTCCCTGTTCTCCAGGGCCTGTCTTGCCTTTCTGGTTTTTACACATTTTGTGGATGTCCCTTTTGACCGGTGGGAAGTGATTCTTCTTTGTAGTGCAGATTTGCATTGCCCCCTTGCTTGCTTGGCCAAAAAGGGCGTATGCGTTTTCTCCTGAATATATTCAGGAGAAAACGCATACGCCCTTTTTGGCCAAGTGCATCATTGTCGAAGTTGTGCCCCTCTTCCTGTGCTTTACAGGCGATTCCAACGTACCTCTTGAAATCTGTTTCCTGCTATTCTGCCTCGCTTTCAAGTCCGCCTCGTTGCCTTCCCTCAACAGATTTTTGGACGATAGTTGGCCTTGATTACTCTGCCAGTTTGTGAATTGCTGTGCCCCTGAGCTCCATTTTTCAACTCGTTTTTTGTGAGCTGCACGCAAGTCCAAACTTTTGGTTCAGGACCTATACTGGTTCCCGGTGGGTGGCTGAGACTTTGGTTAATTCTTCTTCCTGCCGGGAAATTAGAGTGACATGTGCCCATCCAAATGCCTAACAGCTACTCTCTCATTGGTTCTCCCTCTTCCCTTTCATCCTCTGCCAAATTGGAAACATGTGTGAACCAGGAGCTTAAAGGGGCTGTCTCTCCAAGTGGGGAGATTGATAGGAAAGCAGTTGGAAAGTCAATCCGGAGCACCAGGAGAGGGACTCTTCGTTGAGTTTTAGAAACCTTTCGTATTCACAGTGTGTCCATTCTCTAGGTTTCCCGTACATGTTATAGCTGTAGTAATATTCCCTTCAACCTGGAGAGTTGGGACGCATGGAATGGGTGCCATGCATTATTGCTTTAAAGGGTCTGCATTTGCTCACCCAATCTCACCAATCCTCTCAATCCCAAGTGTCCAGCCTCATGCCACATCCAGCTGTCATTGTAGATAGGGTCATTCCAGGCTACATCAGAGACCCTGAAGGAATTGTAAAGAAGTTCCCTGTTTCTTTGTTTTGTTTTCGAGATTCCTTTTTAGAGTGGGTTTGAGCTGATTCTCGCTGCCATGTTTATGCCAGTCTAGACACACTTGATTCCCTTACGGAGACATATCAATACATAGGTTTTAAGATTCTTACTAGTCAGATCTATTCCTCTGTGGGAAATATGGGGTTTTGAGTCCCTTTCACTGAGGAAGGTGTAGGTCTTGTCTATTCCATAGTTGGTTTTTGGAACGGTACCTGTGCTTATATCAAAATCTGGTTTGATGCATCACCCCACCTCTCCTTCCCCCTTAAGCAGGCATAAGAGTGTTTTCTAAATGTGAGACTCTGTTCTCTTGCCTAACTCAGTTCATGTGTAGCCATGTTTACAGGATCTTCCTAAGTGATATCTTATGATAAGTTTATTTTTCAGTGTGACTTCTTTCACTTAGAATCATCGTACCTGAATCCACTCATTTTGCTGCTACTGGTCTTATGGCATTGATTTCATGGCTGAGGGATATTCCATCGTACGTAAGGTCCACAATGTTTTGAACCATTTTTATATTTCCTGGGATATTTCAGGTGTACCCAAGTTGGGGTTCCTGTAAGCAGTGCAGCCCTCAATTTGGGCGTGGCTCTGTCTTATGGATTTTCAGTTTTCCCAAGCTATATTCCCTAGACTGGAAGTGCCCTTGGGTCTGTAGCTCTGTTGTTTACTTGTTTTAGGGAACACAATGCACTCCTCCAGTGAGGCAGTTGGCAACTTACATCCCGCCCATCAGCATAACAAGGTTCCCTGTTCTCCAGGGCCTGTCTTGCCTTTCTGGTTTTTACACATTTTGTGGATGTCCCTTTTGACTGGTGGGAAGTGATACTTCTTTGTAGTGCAGATTTGCATTGCCCGCTTGCTTGCTTAGCTAAAAAGGGCGTATGCATTTTCTCCTGAATATATTCAGGAGAAAACGCATACGCCCTTTTTGGCCAAGTGCATCATTGTCGAAGTTGTGCCCCTCTTCCTGTGCTTTACAGGCGATTCCAACGTACCTCTTGAAATCTGTTTCCTGCTACTCTGCCTCGCTTTCAAGTCCGCCTCGTTGCCTTCCCTCAACAGATTTTTGGGCGATAGTTGGCCTTGATTACTCTGCCAGTTTGTGAATTGCTGTGCCCCTGATCTCCATTTTTCAACTCGTTTTTTCTGAGCTGAACGCAAGCCCAAAATTTTGGTTCAGGACCTATACTGATTCCCGGTGGGTGGCTGAGACTTTGGTTAATTCTTCTTCCTGCCGGGAAATTAGAGTGACATGTGCCCATCCAAATGCCTAACAGCTACTCTCTCATTGGTTCTCCCTCTTCCCTTTCATCCTCTGCCAAATTGGCAACCTGTGCGAACCAGGAGCTTAAAGGGGCTGTCTCTCCAAGTTGGGAGATTGATAGGAAAGCAGTTGGAAAGTCAAACCGGAGCACCAGGAGAGGGACTCTTCGTTGAGTTTTAGAAACCTTTCGTATTCACAGAGTGTCCATTCTCTAGGTTTCCCGTACATGTTATAGCTGTAGTAATATTCCCTTCAACCTGGAGAGTTGGGACCCATGGAATGGGTGCCATGCATTATTGCTTTAAAGGGTCTGCATTTGCTCACCCAATCTCACCAATCCTCTCAGTCCCAAGTGTCCAGCCTCATGCCACATCCAGCTGTCATTGTAGATAGGGTCATTCCAGGTTACATCGGAGACCCTGAAGGAATTGTAAAGAAGTTCCCTGTTTCTTTGTTTTGTTTTTGAAATTCCTTTTTAGAGTGGGTTTGAGCTGATTCTCGCTGCCATGTTTATGCCAGTCTAGACACACTTGATTCCCTTATGGAGACATATCAATACATAGGTTTTAAGATTCTTACTAGTCAGATCTATTCCTATGCGGGAAATATGGGGTTTTGAGTCCCTTTCACTGAGGAAGGTGTAGGTCTTGTCTATTCCATAGTTGGTTTTTGGAATGGTACCTGTGCTTATATCAAACTCTGGTTTGATGCATCACCCCACCTCTCCTTCCCCCTTAAGCAGGCATAAGAGTGTTTTCTAAATGTGAGACTCTGTTCTCTTGCCTAACTCAGTTCATGTGTAGCCATGTTTACAGGATCTTCCTAAGTGATATCTTATGATAAGTTTATTTTTCAGTGTGACTTCTTTCACTTAGAATCATCGTACCTGAATCCACTCATTTTGCTGCTACTGGTCTTATGGCATTGATTTCATGGCTGAGGGATATTCCATCGTACGTAAGGTCCACAATGTTTTGAACCATTTTTATATTTCCTGGGATATTTCAGGTGTACCCAAGTTGGGGTTCCTGTAAGCAGTGCAGCCCTCAATTTGGGGGTGGCTCTGTCTTATGGATTTTCAGTTTTCCCAAGGTATATTCCCTAGACTGGAAGTGCCCTTGGGTCTGTAGCTCTGTTGTTTACTTGTTTTAGGGAACACAATGCACTCCTCCAGTGAGGCTGTTGGCAACTTACATCCCGCCCATCAGCATAACAAGGCTCCCTGTTCTCCAGGGCCTGTCTTGCCTTTCTGGTTTTTACACATTTTGTGGATGTCCCTTTTGACTGGTGGGAATTGATACTTCTTTGTAGTGCAGATTTGCATTGCCCGCTTGCTTGCTTGGCCAAAATGGGTGTATGCGTTTTCTCCTGAATATATTCAGGAGAAAACGCATACGCCCTTTTTGGCCAAGTGCATCATTGTCGAAGTTGTGCCCCTCTTCCTGTGCTTTACAGGCGATTACAACATACCTCTTGAAATCTGTTTCCTGCTACTCTGCCTCGCTTTCAAGTCCGCCTCGTTGCCTTCCCTCAACAGATTTTTGGACGATAGTTGGCCTTGATTACTCTGCCAGTTTGTGAATTGCTGTGCCCCTGAGCTCCATTTTTCAACTCGTTTTTTGTGAGCTGAACGCAAGTCCAAACTTTTGGTTCAGGACCTATACTGGTTCCCGGTGGGTGGCTGAGACTTTGGTTAATTCTTCTTCCTGCCGGGAAATTAGAGTGACATGTGCCCATCCAAATGCCTAACAGCTACTCTCTCATTGGTTCTCCCTCTTCCCTTTCATCCTCTGCCAAATTGGCAACCTGTGCGAACCAGGAGCTTAAAGGGGCTGTCTCTCCAAGTTGGGAGATTGATAGGAAAGCAGTTGGAAAGTCAAACCGGAGCACCAGGAGACGGACTCTTCGTTGAGTTTTAGAAACCTTTCGTATTCACAGAGTGTCCATTCTCTAGGTTTCCCGTACATGTTATAGCTGTAGTAATATTCCCTTCAACCTGGAGAGTTGGGACCCATGGAATGGGTGCCATGCATTATTGCTTTAAAGGGTCTGCATTTGCTCACCCAATCTCACCAATCCTCTCAGTCCCAAGTGTCCAGCCTCATGCCATATCCAGCTGTCATTGTAGAGAGGGTCATTCCAGGTTACATCAGAGACCCTGAAGGAATTGTAAAGAAGTTCCCTGTTTCTTTGTTTTGTTTTTGAAATTCCTTTTTAGAGTGGGTTTGAGCTGATTCTCTCTGCCATGTTTATGCCAGTCTAGACACACTTGATTCCCTTACGGAGACATATCAATACATAGGTTTTAAGATTCTTACTAGTCAGATCTATTCCTCTGCGGGAAATATGGGGTTTTGAGTCCCTTTCACTGAGGAAGGTGTAGGTCTTGTCTATTCCATAGTTGGTTTTTGGAACGGTACCTGTGCTTATATCAAACTCTGGTTTGATGCATCACCCCACCTCTCCTTCCCCCTTAAGCAGGCATAAGAGTGTTTTCTAAATGTGAGACTCTGTTCTCCTGCCTAACTCAGTTCATGTGTAGCCATGTTTACAGGATCTTCCTAAGTGATATCTTATGATAAGTTTATTTTTCAGTGTGACTTCTTTAACTTAGAATCATCGTACCTGAATCCACTCATTTTGCTGCTACTGGTCTTATGGCATTGATTTCATGGCTGAGGGATATTCCATCGTACGTAAGGTCCACAATGTTTTGAACCATTTTTATATTTCCTGGGATATTTCAGGTGTACCCAAGTTGGGGTTCCTGTAAGCAGTGCAGCCCTCAATTTGGGGGTGGCTCTGTCTTATGGATTTTCAGGTTTCCCAAGGTATATTCCCTAGACTGGAAGTGCCCTTGGGTCTGTAGCTCTGTTGTTTACTTGTTTTAGGGAACACAATGCACTCCTCCAGTGAGGCAGTTGGCAACTTACATCCCGCCCATCAGCATAACAAGGCTCCCTGTTCTCCAGGGCCTGTCTTGCCTTTCTGGTTTTTACACATTTTGTGGATGTCCCTTTTGACCGGTGGGAAGTGATTCTTCTTTGTAGTGCAGATTTGCATTGCCCCCTTGCTTGCTTGGCCAAAAAGGGCGTATGCGTTTTCTCCTGAATATATTCAGGAGAAAACGCATACGCCCTTTTTGGCCAAGTGCATCATTGTCGAAGTTGTGCCCCTCTTCCTGTGCTTTACAGGCGATTCCAACGTACCTCTTGAAATCTGTTTCCTGCTATTCTGCCTCGCTTTCAAGTCCGCCTCGTTGCCTTCCCTCAACAGATTTTTGGACGATAGTTGGCCTTGATTACTCTGCCAGTTTGTGAATTGCTGTGCCCCTGAGCTCCATTTTTCAACTCGTTTTTTGTGAGCTGCACGCAAGTCCAAACTTTTGGTTCAGGACCTATACTGGTTCCCGGTGGGTGGCTGAGACTTTGGTTAATTCTTCTTCCTGCCGGGAAATTAGAGTGACATGTGCCCATCCAAATGCCTAACAGCTACTCTCTCATTGGTTCTCCCTCTTCCCTTTCATCCTCTGCCAAATTGGAAACCTGTGTGAACCAGGAGCTTAAAGGGGCTGTCTCTCCAAGTGGGGAGATTGATAGGAAAGCAGTTGGAAAGTCAAACCGGAGCACCAGGAGAGGGACTCTTCGTTGAGTTTTAGAAACCTTTCGTATTCACAGTGTGTCCATTCTCTAGGTTTCCCGTACATGTTATAGCTGTAGTAATATTCCCTTCAACCTGGAGAGTTGGGACGCATGGAATGTGTGCCATGCATTATTGCTTTAAAGGGTCTGCATTTGCTCACCCAATCTCACCAATCCTCTCAGTCCCAAGTGTCCAGCCTCATGCCACATCCAGCTGTCATTGTAGATAGGGTCATTCCAGGTTACATCAGAGACCCTGAAGGAATTGTAAAGAAGTTCCCTGTTTCTTTGTTTTGTTTTTGAAATTCCTTTTTAGAGTGGGTTTGAGCTGATTCTCGCTGCCATGTTTATGCCAGTCTAGACACACCTGATTCCCTTACGGAGACATATCAATACATAGGTTTTAAGATTCTTACTAGTCAGATCTATTCCTCTGCGGGAAATAAGGGGTTTTGAGTCCCTTTCACTGCGGAAGGTGTAGGTCTTGTCTATTCAATAGTTGGTTTTTGGAACGGTACCTGTGCTTATATCAAACTCTGGTTTGATGCATCACCCCACCTCTCCTTCCCCCTTAAGCAGGCATAAGAGTGTTTTCTAAATGTGAGACTCTGTTCTCTTGCCTAACTCAGTTCATGTGTAGCCATGTTTACAGGATCTTCCTAAGTGATATCTTATGATAAGTTTATTTTTCAGTGTGACTTCTTTAACTTAGAATCATTGTACCTGAATCCACTCATTTTGCTGCTACTGGTCTTATGGCATTGATTTCATGGCTGAGGGATATTGCATCGTACGTAAGGTCCACAATGTTTTGAACCATTTTTATATTTCCTGGGATATTTCAGGTGTACCCAAGTTGGGGTTCCTGTAAGCAGTGCAGCCCTCAATTTGGGGGTGGCTCTGTCTTATGGATTTTCAGTTTTCCCAAGGTATATTCCCTAGACTGGAAGTGCCCTTGGCTCTGTAGCTCTGTTGTTTACTTGTTTTAGGGAACACAATGCACTCCTCCAGTGAGGCAGTTGGCAACTTACATCCCGCCCATCAGCATAACAAGGCTCCCTGTTCTCCAGGGCCTGTCTTGCCTTTCTGGTTTTTACACATTTTGTGGATGTCCCTTTTGACTGGTGGGAATTGATACTTCTTTGTAGTACAGATTTGCATTGCCCGCTTGCTTGCTTGGCCAAAATGGGCGTATGCGTTTTCTCCTGAATATATTCAGGAGAAAACGCATACGCCCTTTTTGGCCAAGTGCATCATTGTCGAAGTTGTGCCCCTCTTCCTGTGCTTTACAGGCGATTACAACATACCTCTTGAAATCTGTTTCCTGCTATTCTGCCTCGCTTTCAAGTCCGCCTCGTTGCCTTCCCTCAACAGATTTTTGGACGATAGTTGGCCTTGATTACTCTGCCAGTTTGTGAATTGCTGTGCCCCTGAGCTCCATTTTTCAACTCGTTTTTTGTGAGCTGAACGCAAGTCCAAACTTTTGGTTCAGGACCTATACTGGTTCCCGGTGGGTGGCTGAGACTTTGGTTAATTCTTCTTCCTGCCGGGAAATTAGAGTGACATGAGCCCATCCAAATGCCTAACAGCTACTCTCTCATTGGTTCTCCCTCTTCCCTTTCATCCTCTGCCAAATTGGCAACCTGTGCGAACCAGGAGCTTAAAGGGGCTGTCTCTCCAAGTTGGGAGATTGATAGGAAAGCAGTTGGAAAGTCAAACCGGAGCACCAGGAGAGGGACTCTTCGTTGAGTTTTAGAAACCTTTCGTATTCACAGTGTGTCCATTCTCTAGGTTTCCCGTACATGTTATAGCTGTAGTAATATTCCCTCCAACCTGGAGAGTTGGGACCCATGGAATGGGTGCCATGCATTATTGCTTTAAAGGGTCTGCATTTGCTCACCCAATCTCACCAATCCTCTCAGTCCCAAGTGTCCAGCCTCATGCCACATCCAGCTGTCATTGTAGATAGGGTCATTCCAGGTTACATCAGAGACCCTGAAGGAATTGTAAAGAAGTTCCCTGTTTCTTTGTTTTGTTTTTGAAATTCCTTTTTAGAGTGGGTTTGAGCTGATTCTCTCTGCTATGTTTATGCCAGTCTAGACACACTTGATTCCCTTACGGAGACATATCAATACATAGGTTTTAAGATTCTTACTAGTCAGATCTATTCCTCTGTGGGAAATATGGGGTTTTGAGTCCCTTTCACTGAGGAAGGTGTAGGTCTTGTCTATTCCATAGTTGGTTTTTGGAACGGTACCTGTGCTTATTTCAAACTCTGGTTTGATGCATCACCCCACCTCTCCTTCCCCCTTAAGCAGGCATAAGAGTGTTTTCTAAATGTGAGACTCTGTTCTCTTGCCTAACTCAGTTCATGTGTAGCCATGTTTACAGGATCTTCCTAAGTGATATCTTATGATAAGTTTATTTTTCAGTGTGACTTCTTTCACTTAGAATCATCGTACCTGAATCCACTCATTTTGCTGCTACTGGTCTTATGGCATTGATTTCATGGCTGAGGGATATTCCATCGTACGTAAGGTCCACAATGTTTTGAACCATTTTTATATTTCCTGGGATATTTCAGGTGTACCCAAGTTGGGGTTCCTGTAAGCCGTGCAGCCCTCAATTTGGGGGTGGCTCTGTCTTATGGATTTTCAGTTTTCCCAAGGTATATTCCCTAGACTGGAAGTGCCCTTGGCTCTGTAGCTCTGTTGTTTACTTGTTTTAGGGAACACAATGCACTCCTCCAGTGAGGCAGTTGGCAACTTACATCCCGCCCATCAGCATAACAAGGCTCCCTGTTCTCCAGGGCCTGTCTTGCCTTTCTGGTTTTTACACATTTTGTGGATGTCCCTTTTGACTGGTGGGAAGTGATACTTCTTTGTAGTGCAGATTTGCATTGCCCGCTTGCTTGCTTGGCCAAAAAGGGCGTATGCGTTTTCTCCTGAATATATTCAAGAGAAAACGCATACGCCCTTTTTGGCCAAGTGCATCATTGTCGAAGTTGTGCCCCTCTTCCTGTGCTTTACAGGCGATTCCAACATACCTCTTGAAATCTGTTTCCTGCTATTCTGCCTCGCTTTCAAGTCCGCCTCGTTGCCTTCCCTCAACAGATTTTTGATCGATAGTTGGCCTTGATTACTCTGCCAGTTTGTGAATTGCTGTGCCCCTGAGCTCCATTTTTCAACTCGTTTTTTGTGAGCTGAACGCAAGTCCAAACTTTTGGTTCAGGACCTATACTGGTTCCCGGTGGGTGGCTGAGACTTTGGTTAATTCTTCTTCCTGCCGGGAAATTAGAGTGACATGTGCCCATCCAAATGCCTAACAGCTACTCTATCATTGGTTCTCCCTCTTCCCTTTCATCCTCTGCCAAATTGGCAACCTGTGCGAACCAGGAGCTTAAAGGGGCTGTCTCTCCAAGTTGGGAGATTGATAGGAAAGCAGTTGGAAAGTCAAACCGGAGCACCAGGAGACGGACTCTTCGTTGAGTTTTAGAAACCTTTCGTATTCACAGAGTGTCCATTCTCTAGGTTTCCCGTACATGTTATAGCTGTAGTAATATTCCCTTCAACCTGGAGAGTTGGGACCCATGGAATGGGTGCCATGCATTATTGCTTTAAAGGGTCTGCATTTGCTCACCCAATCTCACCAATCCTCTCAGTCCCAAGTGTCCAGCCTCATGCCACATCCAGCTGTCATTGTAGAGAGGGTCATTCCAGGTTACATCAGAGACCCTGAAGGAATTGTAAAGAAGTTCCCTGTTTCTTTGTTTTGTTTTTGAAATTCCTTTTTAGAGTGGGTTTGAGCTGATTCTCGCTGCCATGTTTATGCCAGTCTAGACACACTTGATTCCCTTATGGAGACATATCAATACATAGGTTTTAAGATTCTTACTAGTCAGATCTATTCCTCTGCGGGAAATATGGGGTTTTGAGTCCCTTTCACTGAGGAAGGTGTAGGTCTTGTCTATTCCATAGTTGGTTTTTGGAACGGTACCTGTGCTTATATCAAACTCTGGTTTGATGCATCACCCCACCTCTCCTTCCCCCTTAAGCAGGCATAAGAGTGTTTTCTAAATGTGAGACTCTGTTCTCTTGCCTAACTCAGTTCATGTGTAGCCATGTTTACAGGATCTTCCTAAGTGATATGTTATGATAAGTTTATTTTTCAGTGTGACTTCTTTCACTTAGAATCATCGTACCTGAATCCACTCATTTTGCTGCTACTGGTCTTATGGCATTGATTTCATGGCTGAGGGATATTCCATCGTACGTAAGGTGCACAATGTTTTGAACCATTTTTATATTTCCTGGGATATTTCAGGTGTACCCAAGTTGGGGTTCCTGTAAGCAGTGCAGCCCTCAATTTGGGGGTGGCTCTGTCTTATGGATTTTCAGTTTTCCCAAGGTATATTCCCTAGACTGGAAGTGCCGTTGGCTCTGTAGCTCTGTTGTTTACTTGTTTTAGGGAACACAATGCACTCCTCCAGTGAGGCAGTTGGCAACTTACATCCCGCCCATCAGCATAACAAGGCTCCCTGTTCTCCAGGGCCTGTCTTGCCTTTCTGGTTTTTACACATTTTGTGGATGTCCCTTTTGACTGGTGGGAAGTGGTACTTATTTGTAGTGCAGATTTGCATTGCCCGCTTGCTTGCTTGGCCAAAAAGGGCGTATGCGTTTTCTCCTGAATATATTCAGGAGAAAACGCATACGCCCTTTTTGGCCAAGTGCATCATTGTCGAAGTTGTGCCCCTCTTCCTGTGCTTTACAGGCGATTCCAACGTACCTCTTGAAATCTGTTTCCTGCTATTCTGCCTCGCTTTCAAGTCCGCCTCGTTGCCTTCCCTCAACAGATTTTTGGACGATAGTTGGCCTTGATTACTCTGCCAGTTTGTGAATTGCTGTGCCCCTGATCTCCATTTTTCAACTCGTTTTTTCTGAGCTGAACGCAAGCCCAAACATTTGGTTCAGGACCTATACTGATTCCCGGTGGGTGGCTGAGACTTTGGTTAATTCTTCTTCCTGCCGGGAAATTAGAGTGACATGTGCCCATCCAAATGCCTAACAGCTACTCTCTCATTGGTTCTCCCTCTTCCCTTTCATCCTCTGCCAAATTGGCAACCTGTGCGAACCAGGAGCTTAAAGGGTCTGTCTCTCCAAGTTGGGAGATTGATAGGAAAGCAGTTGGATAGTCAAACCGGAGCACCAGGAGACGGACTCTTCGTTGAATTTTAGAAACCATTCGTACTCACAGTGTGTCCATTCTCTAGGTTTCCCGTACATGTTATAGCTGTAGTAATATTCCCTTCAACCTGGAGAGTTGGGACCCATGGAATGGTTGCCATGCATTATTGCTTTAAAGGGTCTGCATTTGCTCACCCAATCTCACCAATCCTCTCAGTCCCAAGTGTCCAGCCTCATGCCACATCCAGCTGTCACTGTAGATAGGGTCATTCCAGGTTGCATCAGAGACCCTGAAGGAATTGTAAAGAATTTCCCTGTTTCTTTGTTTTGTTTTTGAAATTCCTTTTTAGAGTGGGTTTGAGCTGATTCTCGCTGCCATGTTTATGCCAGTCTAGACACACTTGATTCCCTTACGGAGACATATCAATGCATAGGTTTTAAGATTCTTACTAGTCAGATCTATTCGTCTGCGGGAAATATGGGGTTTTGAGTCCCTTTCACTGAGGAAGGTGTAGGTCTTGTCTATTCCATAGATGGTTTTTGGAACGCTACCTGTGCTTATATCAAACTCTGGTTTGATGCATCACCCCACCTCTCCTTCCCCCTTAAGCAGGCATAAGAGTGTTTTCTAAATGTGAGACTCTGTTCTCTTTCCTAACTCAGTTCATGTGTAACCATGTTTACAGGATCTTCCTAAGTGATATCTTATGATAAGTTTCTTTTTCTGTGTGACTTCTTTCACTTAGAATCATCGTACCTGAATCCACTCATTTTGCTGCTACTGGTCTTATGACATTGATTTCATTGCTGAGGGATATTCCATTTTACGTAAGTTCCACAATGTTTGGAACCATTTTTATATTTCCTGGGATATTTCAGGTGTACCCAGGTTGAGGTTCTTGTAAGCAGTGCAGCCCTCAATTTGGGGGTGGCTCTGTCTTATGGATTTTCAGTTTTCCCAAGGTATATTCCCTAGACTGGAAGTGCCCTTGGCTCTGTAGCTCTGTTGTTTACTTGTTTTAGGGAACACAATGCACTCCTCCAGTGAGGCAGTTGGCAACTTACATCCCGCCCATCAGCATAACAAGGCTCCCTGTTCTCCAGGGCCTGTCTTGCCTTTCTGGTTTTTACACATTTTGTGGATGTCCCTTTTGACCGGTGGGAAGTGATACTTCTTTGTAGTGCAGATTTGCATTGCCCGCTTGCTTGCTTGGCCAAAAAGGGCCTATGCGTTTTCTCCTGAATATATTCAGGAGAAAACGCATACGCCCTTTTTGGCCAAGTGCATCATTGTCGAAGTTGTGCCCCTCTTCCTGTGCTTTACAGGCGATTCCAACATACCTCTTGAAATCTGTTTCCTGCTATTCTGCCTCGCTTTCAAGTCCGCCTCGTTGCCTTCCCTCAACAGATTTTTGGACGATAGTTGGCCTTGATTACTCTGCCAGTTTGTGAATTGCTGTGCCCCTGAGCTCCATTTTTCAACTCGTTTTTTGTGAGCTGAACGCAAGTCCAAACTTTTGGTTCAGGACCTATACTGGTTCCCGGTGGGTGGCTGAGAGTTTGGTTAATTCTTCTTCCTGCCGGGAAATTAGACTGACATGTGCCCATCCAAATGCCTAACAGCTACTCTCTCATTGGTTCTCCCTCTTCCCTTTCATCCTCTGCCAAATTGGCAACCTGTGCGAACCAGGAGCTTAAAGGGGCTGTCTCTCCAAGTTGGGAGATTGATAGGAAAGCAGTTGGAAAGTCAAACCGGAGCACCAGGAGACGGACTCTTCGTTGAGTTTTAGAAACCTTTCGTATTCACAGAGTGTCCATTCTCTAGGTTTCCCGTACATGTTATAGCTGTAGTAATATTCCCTTCAACCTGGAGAGTTGGGACCCATGGAATGGGTGCCATGCATTATTGCTTTAAAGGGTCTGCATTTGCTCACCCAATCTCACCAATCCTCTCAGTCCCAAGTGTCCAGCCTCATGCCATATCCAGCTGTCATTGTAGAGGGGGTCATTCCAGGTTACATCAGAGACCCTGAAGGAATTGTAAAGAAGTTCCCTGTTTCTTTGTTTTGTTTTTGAAATTCCTTTTTAGAGTGGGTTTGAGCTGATTCTCGCTGCCATGTTTATGCCAGTCTAGACCCACTTGATTCCCTTACGGAGACATATCAATACATAGGTTTTAAGATTCTTACTAGTCAGATCTATTCCTCTGCGGGAAATATGGGGTTTTGAGTCCCTTTCACTGAGGAAGGTGTAGGTCTTGTCTATTCCATAGTTGGTTTTTGGAACGGTACCTGTGCTTATATCAAACTCTGGTTTGATGCATCACCCCACCTCTCCTTCCCCCTTAAGCAGGCATAAGAGTGTTTTCTAAATGTGAGACTCTGTTCTCTGGCCTAACTCAGTTCATGTGTAGCCATGTTTACAGGATCTTCCTAACTGATATCTTATGATAAGTTTATTTTTCAGTGTGACTTCTTTCACTTAGAATCATCGTACCTGAATCCACTCATTTTGCTGCTACTGGTCTTATGGCATTGATTTCATGGCTGAGGGATATTCCATCGTACGTAAGTTCCACAATGTTTTGAACCATTTTTATATTTCCTGGGATATTTCAGGTGTACCCAAGTTGAGGTTCCTGAAAGCAGTGCAGCCCTCAATTTGGGGGTGGCTCTGTCTTATGGATTATCAGTTTTCCCAAGGTATATTCCCTAGACTGGAAGTGCCCTTGGCTCTGTAGCTCTGTTGTTTTCTTGTTTTAGGGAACACAATGCAATCCTCCAGTGAGGCAGTTGGCAACTTACATCCCGCCCATCAGCATAACAAGGCTCCCTGTTCTCCAGGGCCTGTCTTGCCTTTCTGGTTTTTACACATTTTGTGGATGTCCCTTTTGACTGGTGGGAAGTGATACTTCTTTGTAGTGCAGATTTGCATTGCCCGCTTGCTTGCTTGGCCAAAAAGGGCGTATGCGTTTTCTCCTGAATATATTCAGGAGAAAACGCATACGCCCTTTTTGGCCAAGTGCATCATTGTCGAAGTTGTGCCCCTCTTCCTGTGCTTTACAGGCGATTCCAACGTACCTCTTGAAATCTGTTTCCTGCTATTCTGCCTCGCTTTCAAGTCCGCCTCGTTGCCTTCCCTCAACAGATTTTTGGACGATAGTTGGCCTTGATTACTCTGCCAGTTTGTGAATTGCTGTGCCCCTGATCTCCATTTTTCAACTCGTTTTTTCTGAGCTGAACGCAAGCCCAAACATTTGGTTCAGGACCTATACTGATTCCCGGTGGGTGGCTGAGACTTTGGTTAATTCTTCTTCCTGCCGGGAAATTAGAGTGACATGTGCCCATCCAAATGCCTAACAGCTACTCTCTCATTGGTTCTCCCTCTTCCCTTTCATCCTCTGCCAAATTGGCAACCTGTGCGAACCAGGAGCTTAAAGGGTCTGTCTCTCCAAGTTGGGAGATTGATAGGAAAGCAGTTGGATAGTCAAACCGGAGCACCAGGAGACGGACTCTTCGTTGAGTTTTAGAAACCATTCGTATTCACAGTGTGTCCATTCTCTAGGTTTCCCGTACATGTTATAGCTGTAGTAATATTCCCTTCAACCTGGAGAGTTGGGACCCATGGAATGGTTGCCATGCATTATTGCTTTAAAGGGTCTGCATTTGCTCACCCAATCTCACCAATCCTCTCAGTCCCAAGTGTCCAGCCTCATGCCACATCCAGCTGTCACTGTAGATAGGGTCATTCCAGGTTGCATCAGAGACCCTGAAGGAATTGTAAAGAATTTCCCTGTTTCTTTGTTTTGTTTTTGAAATTCCTTTTTAGAGTGGGTTTGAGCTGATTCTCGCTGCCATGTTTATGCCAGTCTAGACACACTTGATTCCCTTACGGAGACATATCAATGCATAGGTTTTAAGATTCTTACTAGTCAGATCTATTCGTCTGCGGGAAATATGGGGTTTTGAGTCCCTTTCACTGAGGAAGGTGTAGGTCTTGTCTATTCCATAGATGGTTTTTGGAACGGTACCTGTGCTTATATCAAACTCTGGTTTGATGCATCACCCCACCTCTCCTTCCCCCTTAAGCAGGCATAAGAGTGTTTTCTAAATGTGAGACTCTGTTCTCTTTCCTAACTCAGTTCATGTGTAACCATGTTTACAGGATCTTCCTAAGTGATATCTTATGATAAGTTTGTTTTTCTGTGTGACTTCTTTCACTTAGAATCATCGTACCTGAATCCACTCATTTTGCTGCTACTGGTCTTATGACATTGATTTCATTGCTGAGGGATATTCCATTTTACGTAAGTTCCACAATGTTTGGAACCATTTTTATATTTCCTGGGATATTTCAGGTGTACCCAGGTTGAGGTTCTTGTAAGCAGTGCAGCCCTCAATTTGGGGGTGGCTCTGTCTTATGGATTTTCAGTTTTCCCAAGGTATATTCCCTAGACTGGAAGTGCCCTTGGCTCTGTAGCTCTGTTGTTTACTTGTTTTAGGGAACACAATGCACTCCTCCAGTGAGGCAGTTGGCAACTTACATCCCGCCCATCAGCATAACAAGGCTCCCTGTTCTCCAGGGCCTGTCTTGCCTTTCTGGTTTTTACACATTTTGTGGATGTCCCTTTTGACCGGTGGGAAGTGATACTTCTTTGTAGTGCAGATTTGCATTGCCCGCTTGCTTGCTTGGCCAAAAAGGGCCTATGCGTTTTCTCCTGAATATATTCAGGAGAAAACGCATACGCCCTTTTTGGCCAAGTGCATCATTGTCGAAGTTGTGCCCCTCTTCCTGTGCTTTACAGGCGATTCCAACATACCTCTTGAAATCTGTTTCCTGCTATTCTGCCTCGCTTTCAAGTCCGCCTCGTTGCCTTCCCTCAACAGATTTTTGGACGATAGTTGGCCTTGATTACTCTGCCAGTTTGTGAATTGCTGTGCCCCTGAGCTCCATTTTTCAACTCGTTTTTTGTGAGCTGAACGCAAGTCCAAACTTTTGGTTCAGGACCTATACTGGTTCCCGGTGGGTGGCTGAGACTTTGGTTAATTCTTCTTCCTGCCGGGAAATTAGAGTGACATGTGCCCATCCAAATGCCTAACAGCTACTCTCTCATTGGTTCTCCCTCTTCCCTTTCATCCTCTGCCAAATTGGCAACCTGTGCGAACCAGGAGCTTAAAGGGGCTGTCTCTCCAAGTTGGGAGATTGATAGGAAAGCAGTTGGAAAGTCAAACCGGAGCACCAGGAGACGGACTCTTCGTTGAGTTTTAGAAACCTTTCGTATTCACAGAGTGTCCATTCTCTAGGTTTCCCGTACATGTTATAGCTGTAGTAATATTCCCTTCAACCTGGAGAGTTGGGACCCATGGAATGGGTGCCATGCATTATTGCTTTAAAGGGTCTGCATTTGCTCACCCAATCTCACCAATCCTCTCAGTCCCAAGTGTCCAGCCTCATGCCATATCCAGCTGTCATTGTAGAGAGGGTCATTCCAGGTTACATCAGAGACCCTGAAGGAATTGTAAAGAAGTTCCCTGTTTCTTTGTTTTGTTTTTGAAATTCCTTTTTAGAGTGGGTTTGAGCTGATTCTCGCTGCCATGTTTATGCCAGTCTAGACACACTTGATTCCCTTACGGAGACATATCAATACATAGGTTTTAAGATTCTTACTAGTCAGATCTATTCCTCTGCGGGAAATATGGGGTTTTGAGTCCCTTTCACTGAGGAAGGTGTACGTCTTGTCTATTCCATAGTTGGTTTTTGGAACGGTACCTGTGCTTATATCAAACTCTGGTTTGATGCATCACCCCACCTCTCCTT